>NC_140489.1:88992947-90377947 GCF_964271855.1 Acomys minous | reverse complement strand
TAAAACAGGCCTCTCTGGGTAGGGCAGCAGCTCCAGAACACAAGTTGACCAATGTGACTAAGGATGATTTGAGTATCCATCCAATTCAAAGCACGTTGGCTTTGGCTACAATCTTAAACTAAGGTGAATAGGAATTGATATGTATACCAGACACTTGTATATTTTGTCTTATTTAATCTTCACAACAATATCCTAAAGGGGGGGGGGGAGGTTATTATTCCCTCATTAGACACTGAGTGTGTAAGGCAGATCCAGCCCACTACTGTCACATCCTGTGATGGTGCCCTTGTGCAACGGTCCTGGCCTGCACTCTTTCCTCCATATCCTTCTTCCTCTTCCTCCTTCGCTTCTTCTTCACCCACCTCTCCCCACTTTTGTTCTGTGTCCAAACACATAAAGTTCCAACTTTATAACTTTTGCAATGGGCCCTTTGCATGGTATTTCATCCAAATAGTGTTCAATGGTTGTAATAGCAAGAAACAACCTAAAGAAAAGCCTCTATCTGTAGTAGTATTCAAATTGTGAGTCCTGGGTCCCCAGGTGGGTCCCCAGGTGGGTCCCCAGGTGGCCATGCGTTTAGCAAAAGTAATATGGACCCTCACCTCCATAAGAAACAGCTCATTCAGGAAAGCATGTGTGGTGGTTTGAAGAAAGATGGCCTCCATAGGCTCTTATATTTGGATGTCTAGTCACCAGGGAGTAGACATCTTTGAAAGGATTACAACTATTAGGAAGTGAGGCCTTTGGGAGGAGGTGTGTCACTGGAGGTGGGCTTTGAGGATGCCAGAAGCCCACACTCATCCCCGTGCTTCTCCTTTTTTTTTTAACTCTTGGTCCAGGGATCTTCATCCGGCTCTCAGACACTTCTTGAGGAGCATGCATGCCTCCATGCTGCCTGCCATGTTGGTTATAGACTGAACCTCTGACACTCTAAACAAGCCCCCAGTGAAACGCTTTCTTTTATAGCACTGTATTGGTCATGGTGTTGCTTCACAGCAATAGAACAGTTACCAAGGCACCATGGAAGGAATCACTAATACATTTGACCTTTGTTTGCACTCAAATATGCAAATATGAACTCCTGCTTTGTGGCTAATAAAATGTAAATAAAGAACTGATTTCATAATGTTGGCTTTTTTCCAGTAAGGCGATTAAAACATATATCTAAGTATAATCGTTATACTGGGACAGCGTGAAATTTTATATCATTCAATAAAAAAGCATGCTAAAAAAATATGACTTATGAGTAAATTCAACTCCAGGAAGTAAACAGTTCTCTGAATGGTATAGTCACTCAGCGATTTTAGGGCTTAATCCATGGCAGAGTTGGAGAAAACAATGCTAAAAAGAAGTTGGATTCAGAAAGTCAACCAATCCTCATTCAAGAAGCATGGCTGAGTTGACTAAGGGTTAGACACCCTGCAATCTTAGTAAGTAATGAGATACTTCAAACTTTAGTGTGTGCTTCTTCAAGATGGCAGGATAATAGCGCAGTTCGTGTGACTGATGTGAGCAATAGAAAACATAGACAAACCCCTCTCTTGGTTTAGTGACTGGGTGAGAGTGAGCATTGGCTATTACTATCATTGCCACCAGGATTAGTAATGTTAGTGTGAACTTCCGTTTGGTCTTCCTGAAACCCCCGTTGCTCTCTCTGCTGCTTCTGCCTTTTTCTCCATGCTAGGCAAAAAAATTCAAAGTTACAAATATATTCTCAATCCTCTCTCACTGGTCTCAGTCTAGTATGGAGATACAGGACCTTCAACATACAGACAGAGGAGGCCTGGGAGATTCCCATCCAAAGAACAGAGCTTGTCCTCAGTTTCTGCTGTAATGCCTCACTGAAGCCAAATGCCTCAAAATACCTCAGGGAAATAGGCAAAGCACAGGGTAAACTAGCAAAACAAAACAAACAAACAAACAACAACAACAACAACAAAAGCCCCACTATAGAAACTTTTTATTTATGTCATCTGCCCCCAACCAGGGTTTTTCAGCGAAGACAAAAAGTGTCACCATAATGCTATATGAGGCCCAAGTCCCCAGTGACTAAAGGACTAAAGGTGCTGTGCATGAAGCCCGCTGGCACCCAGACAAAGAGCATTCTAGAGTCAGGGATCTTCACAAGAATCCTGGCTAGGTTCCGCTTATGCCTAGGTATCCTTCTATCTAAGGGAGGGAATCAAGACCCAGTGTGGGAATAGAAAGACAGCCATCCTCAGGAGCAAACGCTTAAGGACATTACTCCAAAAACGATTCATCAAGAGCTATAAAATTTTAATACAGTAGTTTCCAAATAAAATCAACTAAAAAAAGATCAATGGTTAAAATATATTTTTTAAATGTAGTTCCTTCTGCTTCATGCTCTCCATGGCTGCCTTAGCTTCATTCTTATTTCTCTATTTAGAGAGGAGGGAAATTTTGAATGAATGAACACAGTTCTGCATTTGGCTATTGATAAGTGCTTTGCAAACACTAGTTCACATCTCATGCTACCTGGGATGCATAGTGAGGAGGAAGCACATTTTATCAGAAGAAAAATGACACCAACAAGGGCTAGTTGTTTTGGGTGGCTAGTAGAGAGTATAGAGAGTTTGTGGTGGGTAGTTTTAATTGTTGACTTCACAAAATTGGGAATCATATGGTAAGAGAAACTCAAGAGGGATTGTATCAGGCTGGCCTTCAGGAATGTCTGGTGGGGATTGTCATCACCTTAATAAGGGTATCAAACGTGCTGGTGACCTAGATAAAAGGACATGGAAAAGGACCTTTAGTCTCTCTCTCTCTCTCTCTCTCTCTCTCTCTCTCTCTCTCTCTCTCTCTCTCTCTCTCTGTCTCTCCTCTCTCTCTCTCCCTCTCTCCTCTCTCTCTCCCTCTCTCTTTCTTTCTCTCCCTCTCTCTCTCTCTCTTTTGTTCCTTTTGCCATCACTTTCACTGTCAGCTCGTCTACCCTGCTACTGCTGATTCCTTCAATGATACTAAAAGGAACTTCTTCAGGCTTTCAATGTGGGTGAAAGAATAGTAAGTCTCCTGGAATCTTCCAGGCTTTCAGTGTCACATCATGATGCTAAGAGATTCACCCTCATGGACCAAACAACTACCAGATTCTCAGGCTCGCCCATGTGAGACAGCCATTGTTGGGCTATACCATGACCCGTAACTTAATCTATTAAATTCCCCTTATACAAACAGAGACTCACAGACCTACAGACACACACACACACACACACACACACACACACACACACACACACGCACAGAGAGAGAGAAAGAGAGAGAGAGAGAGAGAGAGAGAGAGAGAGAGAGAGAGAGAGAGAGAGAGAATTATCTATTTTATAATCTGTTCCACTAGGAAACACTAATAGAGTCCAATGTCATGTGTTTTTTTAATTATTTCCGGGAACATTCCCCCACTGTGCGGATCTATTCAATCTGTAGCACTGATTGAGAGTCTGGTCAATCAAAATCTGGTCAGTTATCTCAAGAGCTCAAGGTGCCAAAACAAAATATACAGACTGGGTAGCTTAAATAGTGAATTATTCACTGTTCTAAAGAGATAGATGGATGTGATGGATGGCCAACCTTTGCTTGTCACTTAAGCAGGAATTAGAATCACCTGGAGTTGGGCAGGGGTTGGGCAGGGAACTTCTAGGTGTGTCTGTGTGGGTGGTGTCACTGAGGAGGGGAGATCCACCACGGATGTGACTTAGCACCATCCCTGGGCACTGTAGTTTCAGACTGAGTTAAGAAAAGAAAGCAAGATGAGCATCTGCTTAATGGCCTTAGCCCCTTGACTCCATTTACATCACTCATATGATGCCTGTTCTTGGTTGTCAACTCAACCATATCTAGAATTAACTAAGGCCCAACGGGCTGGGCACCCCCACGGGTTTTTTTCTTAATTAAAGCATTTGAAGTGGGAAGACCCACTTCTTTTTTTATATACATTTTTTATTAATTTATTCATATTACATCTCAGTTGTTAGCCCATCCCATGTATCCTCCCATTCCTCCCTTCCTCCCACTTCCCCCCTACTCCCCTCCCCTCCCCTAAGTCTGTGTCTGAGGGGGACCTCCTCCTCCTGAATATGCTCATACGGTATCAAGTCTCTCCTTGGTGACCTATTATCTTTCCTCTGAGTGCCACCAGGCATCACTCAACAGTGGAGAATGTCCTGTCCATCGGCTAGTCCGGGTAGGGGTTCGAGGTTTACTGCCTATTTTTTCCTTGGCTGTTGCCACAGTTTGCGGAGGACCCCAGGGCCCAGACTCGCCTGTAGTTTTCCAGGACCCGCTGGATCCTTCTATTTCCTCTTTCTCCCAGGCTTCTCACACCTAAAGTTTCAATAGGATGTCCTCCCCTCTTACCCACTATCCTGGTAGGTACAGTTTTTCATGGGGACGTACACCTTGGACTAGTGTCTCGATATAAGTGAATATATACCATTTAGCTCTTTTTGCTTCTGTGTGAACTCACTCATTATGACAATTTCTAGTTCAATCCATTTGTCCACAAATTTTGGAAATCCCTTGTTTTTAATAGCTGAGTAGTATTCCATAGTGTAAATGTACCACAGTTTCTTTATCCATTCTTCTATTGAGGGACACGTAGGTTGTTTCCAAGTTCTGGCTATTATGAATAAGGCAGCTATGAACATGGTTGAGCATATGTCCCTGTTGTGTGGTTGTGCATCCTCTGGGTATATTCCAAGGAGTGGAATAGCTGGGGGGAAGACCCACTTCTAATCCAATTCTTTGAGGTGGGATGATACACCCTTAATCTAGATCTGCTGGCAGCCTATAAAAAAAGCACATGGAAGGAGGAAGCTCACTCTCTTTCCTTGCTCGTTGTCACTCTCTTGCTAGCAAGTGACACCACAACCTACTTCTTCAGAATTCTGGCATACATTGAAGACTATCTAAAAAACTGCTAGATTATTGGATCTTGTGTTGGTATATAGCCATTGATATAGCCAGACCACAGCCTGTACATCACTCTAATAAACACCCCCCATGTATATGTTCATATATTCCCTACATTCTGTTCTTCTAAAGAACCCTTAATAATACAACTTATACCCCAGGTTAGAGTTTCATTCTGTGTTTTCGTGGGAGGACAAAATCACTCTATATCGCTATCCTTTGTGACCTCCCTTATAAATGACATCACAGAAAATGGCTATGCCTTTGTACAGAAGATTTATCGTAGGGGTGTACAGAATTGTATAAAACAATCCTACCATAAACAGTAGAAGCTACAATTATTAAACAGTAAAGGAAGAAGTTTTGCTGAGTTATCTAGTAAAGTCCTTGGCAATATAATATAATATAACATAACATAACATAATACTCTTTCTCCTATGAGATCCACTAAGAAAGAAAAAATTTTAAAGGAAAAGAATCTAAGTTGATGGAGTTGAGGTGGGAAAACCATTTGAGCTGGCCTTCAATCCAAGCCAAATATCAGCAGGCCAAGAAAAGATATTCTAGCTAGGCATTGCCTCACACCTGAGTCTGGAGGAAGTATTGCAAGTTCAAAGCCAGCCTGAGCTATACAGTGAATTTAAGGAAGGCCAGTTTTAACACAAGAATGAGACTCTCTCTCTCAAGGTAAAAGAGCCTGTAAAGAAGACTGAAGATACATACAAGGCAGTGGTAGAATGCTTAGTTAGCATATGTGAGGCCCTGGATTTTATCACCAGCACTGGAGTCTGAAGAGAATTTCTAGAAGTCTGCTTGTCAGCTCCAGGAGGTAAAAAGGCACTGGCCTTCTAGGCTGAGAAGCAGCAGCCAGGGTTTGCTGAAAAGTCAAGGTAGGAACTGCAGGGAAGATTAACACGGCAATGGCCTCGGTCATGGGGGACAGGCCATAGTTCACTAAGCACCAGGAATTCATTCTTTCAGCAAGACTCCTCCCTGGTCCCTGGTGAGGTCAGAAATCACATGTACTGGCTGACCTACAGAATGGTATTCTTCTTTTATATGCCAGCAGTAGCTATTAGTGGACGACAAGAGACCTCCCCAAACTTAGTGGCATGACCTCCGTGTGGCTTGGTTTCTCTGTCATGCTCTTCAGGGCCCTCACAATAGGTATATTCCAGGAGCAGCGCTGGCCTAGGGTCTCACCTGAAGGCTCAAAAGGAAAGGATCCAATTCCAACTCTTCTCATACAGTTGCATAAGGCTAATGTTTTCATGTTATTTAAACATTGTTGAACTGGGGGTCTCATTTCTTCCTTGAATGTTGGAGGTCGCCCTCTGTTTCTATACACATGGCCTTTCCCCTTAGGGCAGCTGTTATAACAATGTGCATTATTATATATAGTATGTGAGGAGAGGCAGAAAGGAGATGCCTGAAGAAAGTTACAGTTTTTACTCTTGGAACTGGCATTCCAGATCACTATCGGCAAGCTGCCAGGACCATACCAAACCCAGCAAGAATTCACAGGGGTATGGATATCAGAAGGTTCAATCATGGAAACCCATTTCAGAAGTCAGTAACTACAGTGTTCTCTAGGCACACAAATCAGAACTATAGAAGATGAAGAGACTAAAATCTACTGACTTGACCTGCCTCAGGAACATTGATAGCCTTCTGATATCCTCAGGGGCTCCTTTTGTCTGCTATGGTGGCCCCATGGCTAGGTGCAGGCCGTCTGCCCCATGCCATCTTGGTCTTGTGCCACATATTAACCAGTGCACTCCTCTGGGATCCAAGACTAGACAGATTGTTCTAGTCTAGAGATGAGGTGGGTCTTGGAACTTTGGACTTGTCTTTCCCTCCATAGCTTTAGGGCTTAGGAAGAGCATGTGGCAGATAGCATCCTTATTCTTAGGTCTGTGACTGGCATGCTTCTAAGAGCCTGGTGTTTTGTGAAGGTATATCTAGCACTTTGACTGGAACAGAAAGTGCTGGGGCACTGAATCAACAGGTGCCTCTGCCCATTAGTGCCCACAAAACATCTCAGTTGGTCTGTGCCAGAGCCAAAAGAGGCTGCATTTGCCAGCCAGTCTTCAAATGCTGTAGGATATTTCTAAACGATTACTTTTTTAAAGTACACATTTCATAACCGAAATGACTCCATTGTGTTCTGAAACTTGCTTTAATTGAATGTTCTCTTTGTCAACCCAATAAACTGCTGGTTTTGCAATAAGATTCCCCTGGCACCTTTCCTGTAAGGTTCAGTATGAGAAATCTATTCTTAGGACAACAAGTCTACTAGCAAGCTCTTGTCACCTAGGCTACTTCTGTCTGTTGATCACCTTCTACATGACAGATATCACAGAAGGAGCTGGGTACAAGAAAGTGGATTCTACAAAATCTCAAGGTAATGTGACAAAGCTGGTATGAATGTGTGTGTGTGTGTGTGTGTGTGTGTGTGTGTGTGTGTGTGCACGTGTGTGTAATTTATATTTTTTTCAGATCTATTTCTTCATCTGAGATACTTTGCTTTTTCTTCCTATCATATTCTTTCCTGAAGAAGGAAAAAATAATAATAATTCTTGCATTCAGGAAGTGACACAAAGAAGAAATAGAACTGTGTCAAGTTAAAGGTGGCCACAAACATAAAGATGCTGTGGCCAAAGGCTTACAATGGAATCTCAGATCTGGGAAGGGGGGGTCTGACCCATCATAAATCTGAGCAGTGTGAAGCTGCTTGAACCAATAGAAAAACAGCACAGAAGGCACATGAGCCTCTCTACATTTTGCCTGGGAGATTGGGAAGGCAGAGGTGTTGGCCTTTTGAGAACTGGGTGTGCTTCTGCACATTCCACAAATGGTCCTGATCAAGAGACTACAGGGAAGGGGGGTGGAGCCCAGCCTTCTAGGGAGTTGGTAGGTATGTAAATGAAGTTCTTTGACTCCTTCAAGACAAGAGTAGAAGCCACCCAGGGGTCCTGCTCAAACTATGGCACCAGCCAAGGACAATACCAGCAGTAAACTTTGAAATCCTACCCAGATCTAGCCAATGGACAGGACATTCTCCACAGTTGAGTGGAGAGTGGGGACTGACTTTCACATGAACTCTGGTGCACCATATTTGACCATGTCCCCTGGATGCGGAAGCCTGGTGGCACTCAGAGGAAGGATAGCAGGCTACTAAGAAGAAACTTGATACCCTATGAGCATATACAGGGGGAGGAGGCCCCCCTCAGTTACAGTCATAAGGGAAGGGAGTAAGGGGAGAATAGGCGGGGGGGGGGGGGGGGGGGGGAGGAATGGGAAGATACAAAGGATGGTATAACAATTGAGATGTAATATGAATAAATTAATAAAATATATTTTTAAAAAAGAGTAGAAGCCACAAACTGCCTCAGTGATGTCATCTTCCCCATGACATCAGGACATGAAGGGAAATACAAGGTCCCTCCTCAGCAAAGGTAACGGGGACATTGCAGTGTCAATAGGTAGGGTTCTCTAGGTCAGAACTGGCAGAATGGACATGTATCTTAAAGGGAGATGGATTAGGCCATCCATCGGCTTACGTGAAATGGTCCAGGAATTTCACCAATGGCTGGCTCACATCACAGAGGCTAAGAACCCTGTAGTTGTTTGGTCCGCGAAGCTGAGTATCTCAGCAATCCTCATCTGGCACTTGAGGCCTGGAAGATTCCAGGAGAGTCGCTGGTCTTCAGTCTGCAGCAGAAACCAGAAGCTAGGACCTAAAAGTGGTGAAGGAAAGCAGCAGCAGAACAGATCACCTTGCTGGCAAGAGTGAACACAAGCAGGAAAAAAAGCCAAGTTTTCTTTTCCCATGTGCTCTTATGGGGCTGCCGCCACCAGGCACTGCCACATTTGAGGCGGGTCTTCCTGTTTCAAACCACCTGATCAAGAAAGGCTTCTGCAGCAGCACCCAGCAGCTTGTATTTTCGTAGACACTTAAGACTAGAATCACCCCATCATACACATAGCTCTTCCAAGGTGGATTATGTAAAAGAGATTTAAAGTCTTACAGGAGCCCGTGGTGAGATGACTTTTGTCAAATACAGGTTAACCTTTTCTGAACAGCATCTTTAGATGACGACCCTCTCATTGTCGGGGGTGAAATTGTCTTTCTCATAGATCAGGATCTCCCTGTGGATCAGAGTCATTTCTTCTCTCCTCTGCTCAGGGTGGCAGTGGCCTCACAGTGTCAGGCCAGCCACGTGCACACTGAGACAGCCGACTCTGATGCCTCGCAGTGTTAGGATGCACCCAGCCAGCAGGAGCACTGCAAGCCACAGCTCCTTCTTCCTGACATCAATCTTCCTGGTGGCTGGGATGGTATCTCCGACCTCAGTTCACTCAGTCACCTGTAAAAATGTGGATTGCACCCTATTCCAGTAGCTTTCGCCTTAGGCACTCAATTTTCGAGGAAGAGGCCAACCATTTCTTTACTTAATAAGTATGTAGTCTAGCTGGCCCTGTTTTCCTAGGAATGAAAACAGTGGCTTCTTTTCCCTAGATGCTAATGCTGAGAAATCCAGATAAAGCAGCATGGGTTTCCTCTCTGTCAGTTCTAATAAGCTCAATTTTGCACGGCTAACAATTTTCCCACAGAGTGGGAGTTTTCAAAGGACTGGAGTGAGATGAATTGTTGCTGCGACAGAGTAGGATTCCTTAAAGTCTTCCTTGATTTTCATAAAATAATGGTTAGTCTAGTAATGCTAACCCATATCCCCTGATTGCTATAAACATATCCTATTTCCTGTCATTCTGTGTCACTGCATTATATTGCCCAGTAAGAAAAGGTCATGTTCTTGACTGGAATAAATAACGTTTATCTTCCCTAAATATTTTTGATCATTCACACTTCATCTTGAGCATCTTCAGGGACTCTCCTGAGAGCTAAGTGGTTCTACTCAGCATATGGCTCTGACAGAGTCCTACCACATTTTATTGCAATCATCTCAGCATCTTCCAGTTGTCAATTTGTACATTTACTGAAGGGGAGATTGCATTTTACTGTGTGTGTGTGTGTGTGTGTGTGTGTGTGTGTGTGTGTGTGTGTGTGTGTGTGCCATAGTCCCTACATCCTTTATAAGAACGACTTAGCACTTCCCTCCAATGTTTTGACTTAGAAAGGGTTTCATTGTTATCCTTGTTGAGTGACAAAACAGAGGCTGCAAGAAGAAATTGATCACACACACACACACACACACACACACACACACACACACACACACCCTGGCCCCTACAGATACTTTCCCCCGACAGAGACTTGATAAGGTTCTTTTCCAACTCTTGGGACTATAGGGACTTCTCTCTGGTGGGAAAGAGAGAGCTTCAGCACACCCATCCTTTGTTTTCAGTATAGAGAAATGCCCCAGAATTCCTTGCTTCATTACCCTGGGAGACTTGCTCAATCCGAGCAGCTGCTCTGGAGGAAAAGAAAAAGCAGACCTTCTGAGTGTATCGTATGTACAGTGCAGTGCTGAACTGAAGATTGCTAATGAGCAAGAACTCTTTCATTGTGCAGTCTACTTCCAGTGAGGTCTAGCTCTTAATTTTCAGTGGGCGTAGCAGGAAGTACTACCGTTAAAAAAAAGCAAAACATATATATTACTAATACTGTTGCTATATAAAACAATATTTGGCCAAGATGGTTAAGATATGATTCATTCCTTGCTCATCAAGTTGCTAAATATTGTGTAGTGAGTGGAGTCACCATATGGTACAACTGAGTTTCCTTGGGAGGCCGGGTACAATATTTGTTGGATATAGAATTGAGAATTGCAAATGTCTGTGGTGGAATGAATGTGGGTGAAACAGCCGACTACTAAATTTCATTAAACCCTCATGCAGGCTAAGATGCACATGGCACACAGCAAATGGATATCGTGTCACCCTGCATGTGTCTCTGAGGTTGATTTCTCTCAGAAACTGATGGAGAGTGGGCAGAACCACACATCTAGACACAGATGCAATCTTTGAAGAAAAATGTGTGTGGGCAAGTACAGTGCCAGCTGGGAAAGTCTAAATGACTGAAGCCTGTGACTCAGAAATCTTAAATTGCCTTCAAATTAATGAATCTCTGTGGGGATGACTCAGTTCATTCATGTCCTCAGCTTGCAGGCTCTGAAGCTTGCAGACGTGGCTGTTGTTCAAAGCTCAGAAGAGCAGGCTCCGTAGCAGAAAGAGGGCCCACACTGGGAGAAAAGGCACTTTGGGGGGCTGCATGTACCAGCAGCATGGCTGGGGTCATCAATGAGTTAGCTCCCAATCTTTTCAGGACAGGCATGCAAAACCTTCTGAGATTGACTTTCCATCCTACTAAAACGGAAAGGAGACCTCACACATCCGGGTGCTGTCAGGGCTCATATTTGGATTAGACGGATGTTTAATAAGAAGCGGCTTTCCCTTTGTTTTGAGACTGATCCTCTCTGTAACCCGCCCTTGCCTGGATCTCGCTGTACAGCCAAGGCTGGCTTTAGACTTGCATCAAGCCATCATTCCCAGCTCCAGATGAAAAGCAAGCATGAGAAATCTAACGATCATACATCTCAGGTGGAGAGAACAAATGGGGACAGTTAACATACCTGCAAGCCTTGACGCCCCTCTTGTGCAATGGGTCTTAAGTCCAATTAGAAAGCTTTTGGTTACCACTGAGGTATGATGCAGGAGGCCATTGCCACTGCCACAGTCTGAATGACAGAAGGAAAATAGTGTTAATGGAGCCCAGTGAGGACCAAAACTTGAGAGAAATAACTCACGAGCAGCCACAGTCCTAGGGGAACTGTGAGGCTGCCAAACAGCAGAGTTAAAAAGAAGACAGCAGACAGAAGCCACCAGAATATTATCTCATGATGTCACTCCTTGGTTGAGGCCAGTTGGAAAGGTCTCCCTGGAGGCAGGGAGTCCAGATTCGCCACCCAGAGGGGTTGGCTTCACATGAGATCGAGGAGAAGAGAAAGGAGAAAGGTGGAGAGGAAGGCTCTGCAAAGGGTCAAAGCAGAAATGAATTGGCATGTGGCTTATATGCTCTGGGTTAGGAGGGAAAAGAGGACACTGCCCCAGATCAGTTCTGATGCAACTGAAGAGTGATTCTCCACGGCACAGGTCCTCAGAACAGGCGGCAGATGTTTCTTTGCCATTCACGGCATGGGAATCTATGAGAGAGAGAGAGAGAGAGAGAGAGAGAGAGAGAGAGAGAGAGAGAGAGAGAGAGAGAGAGAGGAGAGAGGAGAGGGACTTGTTTGTTGGCATCTTATCAGTACTTATAAACATCTGGGGATCCATAAAGCAGCATGCAGGGAGACACTCAGGAGATCTATGTTTGAGAAGAAATGTCTTTGAGAAAGGACCTGCAGGTGAAAAACTCTGCGAATCTCAGGCAAATCTTGGGCTTAAGTTCTCTGAGTCATCTTGAGTCTGCCTATCACTGTGTGGTCTGATTCCCTTGCACTATGCAAACGAGAGGCATCATATGAAAGAATAAATTAATAGACAAGGAAGGGCTCAATGTGAAGTTTTCTGCCTGTTGCTGATGTTCAGTAGTTTTGTAAGCAGCAGTGGTCACAGAAGTGAGATGTTTTAACATATTCAGATACCCAGGAAACCATTACCTTCTGATAAGTAGATAAAATACCCTAGGGATTCTCTTTACAGTCAAGCCAAGGATGCCCAGCTCCACTCTCTGCTCTTATTTGACATAAGTACTTGACCTAGTGGGCCTCAGATTCCTTTTCAAGCCTGTCACAGGATCAGCACAAGGACCTAATGAGGTAATATATCAGGTTGCTGGGAAGAGGCTGATATGCACGAATATTCACTCTCTCTTACTTCTTTCTGAAAGGGTCATTATGCTTCTCAGAACTGACTTAAACTGCAGGACTAAGGCAGAAAATCTAACTTTTGCATTTTTGAGCCCATTATATTGTTTTAAAAGGCACTTCTTTATATTATTGAGAGACCTCCGTACATAAGAGAAAACTTAAGTGGTGGTGATATTTAATAGGATACGTCAAAATTGTCACTTTTTTTTTTTTGTATTTGGGAATGAATGCTCCCATGCGTGCTTAGTATTCACTCAGCTTTTGTGGCAGACAATGCTGTCAGCACAGCCAGCAGCCAGCCTTGCACACTTCCGTGATGCTCAAGTGCAGTTCCCTCCAAAGAGGTTGAAACACTAATGTTTATTTCACAGACTTCCATACGAAAAAAGAAGCTCGGCTCTATCTATGTTCTACTGTCCTAATCATTGGATTAGGATTATGGAAAGTCTCCTCGAGGGATTCTCACGCAAGACTTCCCTCCCCAGCACAAGAAAGATACTCTGGGATGCATCCCAGCCCTGCTTCAAGTGTCTGCTGTGACACTGATGGTTTGGTCAGGATAGAGACAATAAGGAAACTACCAAGGGAGCCAGAGAGATGCTTCCCTGCAGCCAGGCACAACAGAAACAAAACAACCAAACCCCCGCCTCAGTACAAGTGCATGCAGCTTTCAGTCATGTGCTCTGTTCCATGTGACAAGAGCATTCTAACCTAACGCTCTCTTTTCCATTTCTTCTAGAATGACTGAGTTCCTGTATTTCTGTCTCTTCTCCCTAACAAGCTGGCAAAAGCCTAGGACCCACACACCACTATCCTTTTACTTATTCATTCAACCAATAAGTCACTCTTTGTATATTCGATCACCTCTATCTGAATGACCCAGAATGAACCAACTCTTTTTTTTTCCCTACACAGTATCTTCTGCTGGTGTTTAGAATACTGAAGCACCTTGGCCTTGGGGCAGGCTTCCTGAGCTTCTCACATTCAGCTAAACACCCTTGCATACCACGCGTACTAGACACTCAGTCATCATGCCGTATCCCGCACCTGCTATGTTATACTGGAGTAACTTCTCAGGGTAGCTTTGCAGCTAGCATACTCTATAATTGAATTTCCCATCTGTGCATTCAGCCAATCACTGACCAAAACCAGTGATCAAAAATCACATCGAAACATGCTGTCTCATGTCACTATTCACTAAACAGTATAGTATAACTAGTTTGCATAGAATTGAGTCCACATTAAGTATTGTACATCATCTAGAGAAGATTTAAATATAGGAGGGGATGTATATATTTTATGCAAACACTACATCATTTCATTTAAGAGACTTGAACACCAATGGCTTTGGGTGCCCATGAGCATCCTGGAATTAGCTTCTGATGGAGATAATACTGAGAATTGATGGAAGAGTCTATCTAAATTCAGAGACTATTCAGAAGTCAGTACCCTCCTTTCCTCTTTGTGCCTTCCTCCTCCCACGCCCCTGCTCTTCCTCTTCTCTGTACCCACACTCAGGGCCCGTGAACGCTCTTGGCTCCTACTGTGTGACTTAAGCTCTCTGTAGGCCACAGCTGAAGTAGATGATATAGGAGGAAAGGGCAGACATTGAGTTGGTAACACTGGCAGATGTGCCCTTCGCTTTGTATTCCCAGTGCATGAGCCAGAGAAAGTGTTTAGAAAATATTTGCTGAACAAAAAAAATCTACTTAAGGAATTTATATATTATTGAAATGACAAAATTGGCCCAAGAACAATTTTAAATGTGAGTCAGTGCTGCCTTGTGTAACATTAGGTAATGGCGATGTTTCATAAATATGTATCGAATCAATAATTTATATTTGTAGTGCATTCAGAATTTAAAACCTAAAGTTTTGTGTGTTGTGAAGGCCAGTTCTACTCTAATTATTTTTTCCCAAATGAAATACTTGATATCTCTGTCTCAATTTCTTCTTTACATAATAATTCAACTCACCTTATATAAAATGCATTATTTTCTATAATCGTTTCTTTATTGCATCCTGCAATAGTGATGGACTATTTTAGCATGTGTGTGTGTGTGTGTGTGTGTGTGTGTGTGTGTGTGTGTGTGTGTGTATAATCTCTTATATTCTCTAAAATTTCACAGGTAAGTCTTAAAGATTCAGATAAGCTTTGAACTCAAATATTTATCTACATAAGTATTCCAAAATTATTTTAAAATTTTAGGTAATGTGCATCTTCATAGATCATCTGAGAGGCACTGTGGCAGAGAGAATAGGTACACAACTGAGGGCTGAGCCCACATAACTAAGTGAAAGACTGAGAAGCTTTGCAGCCTCTGAGCCTGACTTCCCAGTAGGTTAGCTTCAGAATCTGACGACATGATATGCAACTTGAAACAAGGAAGCATTTGTTTATTTATTTTTGTCTGTCTAAATAATGTGCAAAGAATTATAATATTGATCTGTCTTCCTCAGGAGAAAAAAACCCTATCAAATTAAACCAAAATGATTATGTAGCCCTACTTTCTCAATTGGGAAGGACGAGGGTAGGTGTACCACTCACTGACTACAGTTCTTGCTGCTCAGGCTTAAGGCTCTGAGTCTGAGGACTCAACACCAGCACATAAGGCCAGGTGTGGCTGCGCTCATGGAACCCCAGCACTGGGGTCTGGCTGGGCAGAGACAGCAGATGCTTTCTGTTTACTAGCCAGCTAGTCTATCTAGGCAGTCATGTTCCAGTTCTAATGAGAGATAGTGTCTCAGAAAATAAGGTAGAGAGCATTTAAGAACACTGGGTAGCAACCTTTGGCCTCAACATGTACCAGCATGGGCATATATACTTGTAAACACAAATGTAAACACACACACACACACACACACACACACACACACACACACACACACACACACCACAAAAACATACAAAAATAATAAATACATAAGCATAGGAAATGTAGAATATTATAGCACATGGAAATTATGGTCAAGGAGCTCACAGGCTGACACTGTGGTCCAGATGGTTAGGTCTTAATGACTGTCTAAATAAGTTGAATCCATATTTTCCAGTTGCCTTCACTTTAGCTACAATACTTTTGGGAAATGGATCACAGAACAGCCTTGGGAAAAACTTGTTTTATGGTTCAGAAATATGTTCTGGAACTCTAACACATACACATGACTCATGTAGGCCACACTCAATCAACCTCAACATCCTTGGCTAAACTATTTTTAAAATTTTTTAACCTTAAAGAATTAATGGCTTTGCCTCCAAAAAGATAGAAATGACTAATCGAGGTATCTGGTAGGCAGCACACTTTTTTTTAAGCCATGCATGATTCACCATTTATGGAAAACACATCACAGCATATTTATTTGCAGGTCACTTTTCAAATTCACCTGGATGGCAAGGAAATACATCTCTTAGCCACTGAACCAGAGATTTATCATCAAATTTTCTCAAAATACCCACAGCCATTTGACTATTATATTCCATAGTTGCGTTCTGTAGCATAGACCCTCAAATGTGTATGTATTCCCCAGATCACTGTAATATCACTTCTACAGTGTCTTCAGCGGTAGATCTACAATCAAGTTCTAATGGGCAAGCAAGAGCAATGACAACAGTCTGAGTGTGCGTGTGTGTGTGTGTGTGTGTGTGTGTGTGTGTGTGTGTGTGCGTGTGTGCATGCGTGTGCGTGTGAGGGGGGTATATCTGGGACCCCTTCTGACCAATAACTCAATGTCAGGTTTCTCATACCTTGCACTGGGCTTTTCATTTAACATTAAATGGCTTCTGAGTGGAGCATTACCCTCACCTTCCAATATAAAGTAACTATTTCACACACACACACACACACACACACACACACACACACACACACACACACACAGACCCCTCCCCAGGGTCTAAGCACTCTCTGTTCCTGTTTTGGGAGCAGGTTATTACAACACTAAGCATTGTTTCCCTTTTATAGATCAAGCACCAAACCTAATTAGAAAGCCATTGGCTATTTCAATAGCAGCCATGTCATTATCACACCAATGGGCACATTTTTTTCTCTTCAGGTTCATATAATAAACTGTGCAAAGTTCACATCTGGGTTATTTTGTTGAAGGCATCCTGTCTTCATAATTTTAGGAAGTGACAGCTGACTTCTGGAGCCATATGCTGCTTGATAGAGCAGAGGACCACAGTTTGGTGCCCAGCACCTACGTATGGCAGCTTATGACCACCTGCAATCCCAGTTCCAGAGTATCTGACGCCTCTGGTCTCTATGCGCACCTACACTAGTGTGTACATACTGACATGCATACTTGTGCACACTCACGTGCACGCACACACAATTAAAAACAAATCCTAAGTAAATGAGCTAAAGAAAGAAATCAGTTGTGTCAGATTTCAAATTTCTTAATGTTACACCACTTTGAAAATGATTGGAAAAGATTTTATTAAAGAAAATAAGGTCATACTGAAAATGTCTTCAGAGAAAATGTTGTGACATACTCCTAGAGGCATAAATGACTAAGCAATTGTTTAAAGCACATAAGTATATTTGAACAGTGGTTTTTAATCTTGAATATGTTGTATGTTTCAGATATTCAGTATACAGAACTCTTTCCATTTGATTTCCTATACTTAGATACATAGTGCTGAACTATTTTTCAATCTTTAATTTTGAAAAAAGTTTTAGCAGGATTATCTTACATATTAACCTTATAGGATTAGTCAATAAATAAAAAAAATTAAGTCCCCAAACTATATTTAGTCTCAATATTTTTAGTATAACCTTTCTGTCCCTACATATATCAGATATCTTTGCTTGAAGAGAATATTTGAAAGCTTAATAATGGGGAGGGTTAAGTGGGGAGGGAGAGAAAAGGAGAGGAGGGCTTGGTGAAAGAAGTAGCTAACACTGAGGATGTTTGAAAAATCTGACTTAGAAACCTCCTCTGTAAAGTATGTGTGTGCACGTGAGTGTGTATGTACGTGTGTGTGTGTGTGTGTGTGTGTGTGTGTGTGTGTGTGTGTGTGTGTTGTGGTGGAGGGTGAACCTGAGCTGGTTTCTCAGCTGAACTGACATATTATCAAACCGTTAATATAAAATTCCCTAATAACTAATTTATGTCCATAGACATAAGCCTAAAACAGAGAAGTCTCTCCCTGTAGTGATTGGAGATAAAAGCCAGGTGCCACAGCTGCAGAAGATGTTGACGATGAAGGAAGAGTGAGGGCTCAGTCCTAGACAAGCCCAGACCCTCTAAACCAGGCAGCATTACAGAAGAGGAACAAAAATAGCTGTGGAGCTACATGATGGACAGAGTTCCCATGAGTTACTGTCTTCTAAGCAGAACTCTGGCATGGGAACCACAAACTCACAGTAGCTGTTCAACTGGCCCAAGGTTGCCCAGTGTCAGGCCCTCCTGTAAGCCAGCCGTGAGGTTGTCAGAGACTTACAGGGTCCTACCATCAGCAACCCTGGGTTCTCAGACAGGGGGAAACATGGTGCCTAGTGTGTACACACCAGGGAGCCCACCAGGCTTTGGTGGATGGCTCTTGTTAAAACTCTGCGGGGAAGAATTTAATAAAACAAAACTAATAAATTGCTTTTGAAAGAGAAAGAAAAAAAGACACGTGTAGGGGGATGGCTGGTAAGGGTGGAAGGGAAATGGGAGGAGGAGGACTAAAATATGGTAAATGTATAAATTAGTAATATATGAAAATGTGTTAATAAACATGGTTTAAAAAAGGATGCCTGAAGGTAGAATCAGGACAAATTCTGAAAATACTTTTTGATAATTTTCTTCTGTTTCTTCCATATTTCAGGTCAAATAGTGTCTTGGTCCCCAAGTGTGGCTGCATTCTGGGTTCCTCTTTCCCTTCAATGCTTCACTAGCCTGTTCATCATTTACCGTCCCATCATTACTCATGGCATCCCCTGCCTTCAGAGGACAAAGTCTAACGTCTTCTTGTTTTCCAGCTTTGTTTAATGATTGTAACTGAAGACTCAAAAGCTACAGGATTCTTTTCACTGTTTATTCTTTTTGGAAATGGCACATCATATTTATTAATAGCTGGATTAGAAATATCCAATGGTGAAGGCTGAAGAGCTGGCTCAGTTGGTCAAGTGCTAGCTGCACAAACAGGAGGTTCTATTCCAAAACTCACACACAAAGCCAGGTGTGTTGGTACAAATTAGTAATTTCACTGCTGGGGAGGGGAACGCACGTGGACCTCTAGTGTGCCAACCACAGCCTAGTCAAGTTTAGTTCAGTGAACAGCCCTGTCTCAGAACAACAAAATGGAGGTCTCCTGGAGAATGACTGAAGGTGACCTCCAGGCTGCACATGCATGTGCACGTGCGCGCGCGCACACACGCACACACACACACACACACACACACACACACACACACACACACACACAGGTTTACAAAGTATCCAATGATGTAAGAGGCACTTAACCTGATTCATAGAGTATGTTTGGGTAAGCCAAATATTTCTAAAGTCTAAGCAAAAAAGAATGGATAACAGCTTTACAGGTATATGTATATGTTCTTAAATAGTTAACATCAGCTTTGTCAAAAAAAAAAAACCCTATTTTGGCTGCTTATGATTTTCCTGTGTGTGCTTGTGTGTGTGTGTGTGTGTGTGTGTGTGTGTGTCCTTGTGCATGTGTGTGTGCGTGTGTGCATGTGTGTATGTGTGTGTGTGTTTATTTATACATTTTGGTAACAGCATTGATTGGCAAGTTACTTCGGGCTTAATGGCACTGCTAATTATTTTTCCCTAACAACCAGTTCCAAGGACAGTTCTGTTCTTTAGATTGATTAAAGGCAGTATTTGCATCATATTGCATAAATAATGTGATCTTTAATGTTGAGCTTTTCAATTGCATTTCTAGTTCATTTTAACATGTGCATGCCTTAGTTTAAAATTAAACAGAAAAAAAGACTCATTATCGAGACTATTGTCTATTTCAGTGACCTTAGCTTTTTTCCTTTGTAAAACTGAAATTCAACTCTACAAATCCCTATTGTTAATAGGACTAGCATATTAAAATCCTAGGTTCCTGTTTAGTATAGGAACAAAAACAGTGAGGATGGAAATGAGGGGGATTAGCTGGTGTGGCGGTGCACCTTTAATCCTAGCCTTTGGGAGCCTGAGGTAGGAGGAGCTCGGCTTCAGGGTCTTCCTATACTGCACAGTGAATACAAGGCCAGCCTCTGTTGCAAAGAGAGGCTTTATCTTTTTTTTTTTTTTCTGGTTTTACAAGACAGGGTTTCTCGTGTACTCCTGTCTGTCTGTCCTGGACCAGCTTTGTAGACCAGGCTGGCCTCGAACTCATAGAGATTCGCCTGCCTCTGCCTCCTGAGTGCTAAGATTAAAGGCGTGCACCACCAAGCCTGGCGAGAGGCTTTATCTTCAATAAGTAAATAAATCAGATTTAATTTGAACATCAATTTGCTTTAACTACAGAGTGATGATTTACACTGTGACTGTGGTCACCCCAACTGCCACTGTGTGGATTAAATCATAGTCATCAGGCATTTTCCTTTTCTGACAAGAGTTTTGAAGTGTGTGCTGATGCTTCTTCAGCCAAATTGGTCTTTTAGCTTTACTGTGGTTAGTAGCATCACGATGGTCTCCATCCTAGAGTGTAAGTATTGATGATAAACATGTTGAGTCATATCAGAATCAACTTCCCTGAGAAACAGAAGTATATAGATTTATAGGACATATACCTTATTTATCTATTTATCCATCTCTCTCTCTCTCTCTATGTATCATCTGTCTATCTTCATGTAAAAGTAAATATAGATTTGTCTTAAATAATATACAGCATCTCTTCTTTTAAATCAGTCTAAGGAGGATTTTTAGACTACACTCCAAAATCCATTCTATATCTCTCTGACCTACATTTCTCTCGTTTGCTAGACCTCTCTCTGACTGGTGGCCTACACACTTGGTTCTTATTTTCTTTTCCTGTTGCTGTGAACAAAAATAGCCAGAGAAAAGCAACTCAAAGAAGAGTTTTATGCAACTCACATTTCCAAGGTCCACCATGGCGGGGAAGTCAGGGCATCAGAAGCGTGAAGCTGCTGGTCACGTGTTCACATTCAGGAAGCAGAGCAGAGCAGATGGTTGTTCACAGCTCACTGTGCATTTCACACAGTTCAGCATCCCAGTGGAAGAAGTGATGCTACCCACAGGGCTTGGTTCTTCTCATTTTCATAAACCTTACCAAGATAACCACCTAAAGGAGTACCCGGAGGCCCATCTCCCAAGGGAAGATTCTAGATCTCATCAAGTTGACACTTGAGGTTATTGTGCTCAGAGCACACTGTGTACTATACCAAATGACAGGAAGAAGCAGGTTCAAGGTCATATTCACAGACAGGAAAAGTTGGAGCTCCATATATCCTAGTGTTGAAGAATAATCAAGGCTTCTACATTCTGTCACTCCAGATGAGGTATGAGCTGCAGCCCATCTGGAAAGAGTCAATAAAAGAGACATGTGTCATGTTTGCTCGTCGTTCAGGTTTAATCATGTTAAAAATGTAGTCTCTTATGAATGTATTCAGCTGGCTTTTAAGTGAAAAATGATGGTCCACCCAATTCAACTGAGCTCATTAACTGTAATTCTAATACTTTTTAGAAGGGAAAGGAGAATAACGAAGGTGGAACAAAGGAGACCCTAAATCAGCAAGCACACCCTGGGTCTGTGTTGGGTACACTGGCTTCCATGGTCACTGTTCTCTATGTAAATGAGTAAGGAGCATCATAAATCACCGCTCAACTGACCACTGTGAAACTCAGTGGCTTGGCTGGGAATGCAGCTCAGTGGGTAGAGTGATTGTCTAGCATGCAGACAGCCTTAGATTCTATTCAGGACACCATATGAATGTGGTATGGTGGTGCACACTTGGAATCCTGGCAGCAGGAGGTAGAGGCAGGAGAATAAAATGTTCAAGGTCAATTCAACTTTGTAGCAAGTGGAATCCAGTTGGGATGTAGGAAACACAAACAAAAACTGCAGTGGCTTAACTCAATAATTTTTTTCTTCTCAAGACCTGGTGGGTAGGTCCTATAGAAGGTTTGACTGCTGTGGTATTTAATCGTGCTTTTTGGAATCTCCTCAGACCAGCTCAGTCTCTTGTTTTCTCTGAAGACCCAGCTGGCCAGACCCTTGCTCAAGGCAATAACAGAAAGACCTTCACAGTGTAACTGCTTTTCAAGCCCTCCTCACGTTCTTTGTCCTAACTACCAACTCCGTGCAGGGCACACGGCCAATTCCAGGCTAGAGAGAGAGGGTGTCTTTTCATAAGAGCATAGAGAAAAAATTAATATTATAGAACCAAACCCTCACTTAAGCAATTTCTAAGGAACCCCAATAAGGGGATTGGAATTGTGTGACATTCTTTACAAGGCATGAAATACTTGTCATTCTGTCATTTAAAGGCTACAAGGAAGCCATACTGTTATTTCTAATTTACAAAGATACTGAGGCTTCAAATCTTTGTCACAAGTTAACTGATGAAAGAGATGAAATCCCCCAGGTCTCAGTGACCTCCCTCTCCCACACATCTCTCCTCTGACTCTCTTACTAGAATGTTCCACATATAATTACTCCACACAGAGAAATTGCTTTCCCACTGTTGTGAGAGGTCCTGCTAGCATCTTGGAACACGCAATCCTTCTTGTCTGAGCAGAGTATAATTATTGATGTAATTTTAAGCTGCTGTAATTTCATTTCACTAAAAAGTCACAGCATGAATCTGAAATATCAGGAAGACATTAGGGCTAAAGCAAACAAAATGTTGGGAGGAAAAAGAAAAGCTGCCTTCTGTAGTGTATGCAAGTGGCATCTGTGTGTGCTCATTACATCCTCTCATTCTGTTGGTGTTCAGTTTGTTCCTCAGGTAACTCAATTGACTCATGGGGTTGGAACGCTGCTGTTCCAAAGGCTTTCTTTCTGTTTGCTTCCAGCTTATGTCTGGCCTGTTTTGTTATGTATTTTAGTTTATATCATATATGCAGACATTTCTATTCCCAGTCATCTCCATAGGTATCTTCCTGAGATTTATTTTCTCCCATGCAGGGTAGATTGGTAATTATAATGTGGTCAAAGCTCCTTCCCCTGCACAGACTGTGCAGACCAATGATGGATGCCAGCTCAGCACATTGCTCAGAGGGATGAGCAGAGCCCAGAAACAGGAATCTGGACTGAGAAAGGTTGGATTAATACTGGAAGAAGTGAAGCAGTCAGGACAACCTGGATGCAGACACTGGCTCTTGCCATCTGCTCCAAGCTTTTCTATTCATGGCTGAGGAAATAAAGGGCAGTATGAAGCATTTGCTATTCCAGGTGAGGTAAGGTACAAGTGAAACTTCACCATCACTCTTAGGTCCCGGTGGTACTTAACTGTAGGGGTTGGGTTGGCTAAGCTGTGGACCAAGGTGTTTGACCAATTACTAGTTTAGAAGTTCTTGAGAAGATATTTTGTGGCTGTGGACAGCATCTGCAATTGTTTGGCCTAAAGTCACCTTGACAAGGTATCTCCTCTGATAAGTTGAAGGCCTGAAGAATCCTGATGCTCCCCAAAGAAGAAGCTGTACCTCAAGACTGTAGCATTGAAGCCCTACCTGCTTTCCTACACAGCTGGACTGGGTTACTAGGCTTTAGATGGGCTGATCTTCACAATACTATGAACACACTGTTAAAGTCCACCTTGCTTTTAATATGTATTTTTCTATATGGGGAGAGGGAGAAGGAGAGGAAAGAGTTGGGGAGAAAGAGAGAACAAGAGGGAAAGGACAGAGGGAGGAGAGAGGAATGGAAAGAGAGAGAGAGAGAGAAAGAGAGAGAGAGAGAGAGAGAGAGAGAGAGAGAGAGAGAATAAAGTTTGCATGGTGTCTTAGTTACTTTTCTATTGCTGTGATAAAACCTCAGGACCAACGCAACTCATAGGAGGAGAAACAGTTGATTTTGTCTTGCGGTTCCAGAGGGTTAGGATCAATGATGTAAGGAAAGAAACATCAGGCTTGGGGCCTGGAGCAAGATACTAAGTGCTCACACTGAACACAAGCACAAAGCCAAGAAAGCAAAACAGGGATTAAGGTAAGTCTTTAAGATCTCCAAAGCTGCCTATGGTACCATGCATCCATCACCCATCAAGGCCCCATCAATCCTTCCAAAACAGCACCACCAACCGGGGATCAAGTGTTCAAATGGATGAGCCTATGGGGCCATTCTCATTTAAACCACTAAGGGTGGACGCACACATCCTACCAGTTCTGCTTCTCTTAGTGTTGAGGTTTGAATAAGAACCATCCTCCATAGGCTCAGGCACTTGAACACTTGGTCCTGATTAGTGACACTGTTTGGGGAAGGCTATGGAGCCTTGCTAAAGACAGAATGCCTCTGGAAGCAGGCTCTGACGCCTCATAAACTCACTCAGCTCCCTGTTCCCCTCCCCCACCCCGCTGCTTTCTGTGTGCGGGTGAACATGTGATGAACCAATTTCCGGTGGCTGCTGCCATGCTGTTGCCATGCCTTCCTCACTGTGATGGTCACCAGTTCACTAAAATTGTAAGCTAAGACAAACGCCTTCCGACAATGCATGTAGACACACTGTTAAGATCTAGACAGTGCATAGTTCATTCTCCATGGTTGTGGGGAGAGCAGCAACTGCCTCTAACACGAATTCTGGTGCCCACCCCCATTTGGTGGGGAGGTCCAGTGAGCAGCACACAGAGGAAGAGGAAACAGGCTATCCTGATGAGAAGGAATGGCTGTGGTCATATGGTGAGGGACAATGTCCCCTTCTGTCAGAAGTGTAGGGGAGAGGAGTAGTGCAGAAGAGGGAGGGAAGGTAGGAACAAGAAGATACAAGCAAGGGGTTAACATTCAGGATGTAATCTGAAAAAAATTATAATAAATTAAAATTTAACAATTAAAAAAAAGAAACAAATACCTTCTTTTTTAGAGCTGCTTTTGGTCCTGATATTCAGGAAAGCACCTAACATCCTGGACAGCCCTGGCTAAGATGGGTTCTGAGACAAAGACTAAGGTTCTCTGCAACAAATGCCGAAGCAGCTTTGTAGTTGGTCTGTGCAAATGGTAGAAAGTAGAAGAATCTTGAGCCCACATTGTGTCAAAGGGACTGTTAAGAGAAAGACAATTGCTATAGGGCAGTGGTTCTCAACCTTACTAATGCTGCTACCCTTTAATAGAGTTCTTCGTGTTGTGATCCCCAAACACAAAATCGTTTTCATGGCTACTTCATAACTATAATTTTGCTATTGTTGTGAATCTTAATGTAAACATCTGATATGCAGAATATCTGATATGTGATGCCCAAAGGGGTCTGGACCCACAGGTTGAGAGCTACTCTCTAGGGAATGCTGAGAAGGCTTCAGACAGAAACAAAGGGGAGATTGGAATGGTGCTTCCAAAATCTCAGGGACCCGGCAAAGCTGGAAGAGGCAGTAAAGACATGCTGTGGGAGATCCTGAAAGGAGCACACCATGCTAAAATCTTAATCTTGAAATTCCAGCTCATAAAAATGTAAAGTGGATGAATTTTAGGCCATGAAAATTTAGTAACAGCAAAGAATTTCAGAAAGTGCAACAGCGAAAAATTAATTTAAAACCAAATACGTAATGAATCTAGGTGTTTTAGGCTGTGCTCACCTGTGTTGCTTTGCACAACTTCCCTGTAGCCTTGTCTGTGAATGCATTTAAGTAGTCTACGAGCTGACCAGTTCAAGAATGTACAAGCACCCAAATTATTTCATATCTCAGAGAGCTCACACAGAGCCTACTTCCCTGGCATAGACAAAAATCTCTGGTTAAAAAGATCAAGCCTTTCACTTGTTTTGGTCCCACCTTTCCATCTTTCCTACCTGTGGTTTCAAACTTTAAAACTAGTGCTAAACAAAAATGAACAAAGACAGACAGGACACAGGAAAGGACACGTGGGTAAAAGCAATCATCTGGCACAAGAAGTCTCCACACAGCTGGGAAAGGCTGCTTCAGTTGTAATGTTGCACACATTTCATTCCAGTACCAGGGAGGCAGAGGCAGGAACATGTCCGAATTGGAGGCCAGCTTGGTCAATATAGCAGGTTCCAGACCACCCAGGACTACATAGTGGGACCCCATCTTAACCACCACCAGTATACCCCACTATCACCACCTGGTCAAGGAAACAGAATATTGGCCCAGGTGGAACTCTGATAGTCCAGACGGGCTTAATCACTCATGTTGACTAAGGGACCACTCCTCAGATGATGGAGTCACCTTGAATCACACTAAAGAAACAGGTAGGATAATTCATTCTTTAATGAGTTCTGGTAATTTTACCCTCTGAGAATCCCTACTCCCTACTGCAGCCACTGACAGACTTGAGCCTATTCATGTTTAAGAAAAACATAACTTTTCTCTTCTCCCTTTTGTCCTTCTTTCTCCTTTCTAAGTATGTTTCCCTTAACATTTTGATCTCGATCCCTTGATATTTTGTCTCCCTTGCTTTTCCCCAAAGCTTCCCTCTCTTCATGACTGTATGTCTGCCATGTAATGACCTCTATGTCAGTTTACCAGCTATGGATTTTTTTTCTCTATTACCCTCCTCTGGCCAGCTGCTGAAGTTTATATCTTGTCTGCCTTAGGGTTTTCTTTTAGAGTGTAATAAAATTGTTCTTGCATTGAGTCCATTCTCAACTTTTTTAATTAATAAGGCTGAGAATGTAGGGTGATCTGATTCACATGCATCAGTGTCTCAAAGGAAGGAAGGAAGGAAAGAAGGAAGGAAGGGTAAGAGCAAGAGGAGAAGGAAGAGGAGGAGGAGCAGGATGAGGAAGAAGAGGAGGAAGAGGAAGAGCAGGAGGAAGAGGAGGAGGAGGAGGAGGAGGAGGAGGAAGAGGAGAAGAAGAAGAAGAAGTTGGCCACTGGCTATGAGATCACTGACCTTCCACCCTCTACCTGTGTTCTTAGCCAATGAAGCCCAGAGGCAGAGACTGGCAGATGTGTTCTTGTCTGGGGTAGAAGCCCATGGTGGTGGCCAAATGGCTATGTTCATTGGGAAATGGAGTAAAGTGGTGGCTACTAGAGGTAGACAGCTGAGCCTGCTAATTTGAACTCAAGTTGCTGACCCACAAGAGTTCACTGAGAATCAGAGCCAAAAGGGATTGTGAAATCTGGAAAGAAATCAGGAAAAAGCAAGAGCCATACAAGCACACCGGAGACAGCCTGGAATGATTCCAGGGGCAGAATGTTGAGACAGGGGTGCTGTTTCAGGCTGTCACCACATGTGGGGATGCTGGGTTGTATCAGCAGATGGAACAGGGTGGACAGTAGACATCACTGGCTCAATGCCTGTTCCTTACCATTCTATTAGCCTCCTGGGGCCCAGGCAAGGAGGACCTTCTCAGGCACTGCCTGGAAGCCAGCTCTCCTTCTGCATGGCCCTCCCCATGTCCAGAAGTGTTGGCAATGAGTGAAGAGCTCAGAGTAGAGACAGAGATGGAGAGCTCTCTCAGGGCCAGGGCTTTGATAAATAGTAAGGGTGGACTTTTACTTTCAGGATATGGTCTATTTGGGAAAGAGGCCTGTACTCAACAGAGGAAGTCGCTCTACCTGCCCCACTGATCGCCACAGACACAGCTGTCTATTAAGCCAGCTTTAGTGTTGAGAGTTTCAGCTGAGTCTGTCAAAAGCATGGTGTTGACTAAATTACAGTGGGTGAAGCTGGCCTGTCTCTGTACCCAGATGCATGTATGAGCCCTCTATCCCCTTCTGTCTGAATACAAAACCACAGTGATCCTCGAGCAGCTGTGCTCCCACTGCAGGGCCTGAGAGAGCAGTAAGTCATTTAGACTTGAGTCAGCGTTGGCTGGAGCCCTTCCTCAGTGGAACAGCGCCGGCATCTGCATGATCTTTCTTCTCTCCTTTCCTTTTTTCCTGTACCATTGACAGTTTAAAATGCACTGCAAACGTAAAGCTCTAGTAAGTAGCAGTTAGCGGGATTCACTCATTCACTAAACAAACATTCATTGAGCACCTACTATGTGCAGGTGCCAGGCTGAGTACTGACAATGTGCTTGGGATTGAGAGATCCCTCCAGGATTGCAGAAGAATAGGGGCAGAGATATAACACAGATTAGGATCTGTAGAGTCATGAACAGACAATATTTGGGGAAAAAAGAATTACTTCTATAGTGAACATGTCTAGACTATTTTCTTATTATTCCTTAAACAATACAATAATCACTTTCATAGCATTTGTACTATATTACAGGTTAAAATCTATATAGGAGTGATTTGAAGCATACAAGGATATGCATAGTTTATGTGCAAATACGTCATTATTTTATATAAGAGAATTGAACAACCATGGATTTTGGTATCTGTGGAGGTTCGGGAATCCACATGGGATGGGTAGTTCATTTATATATACATTATCAGAGAGCTAAGGAGGAGAATGAGAGAGAGGGAGAGAGAGAGGGAGAGAGAGAGACAGAGACAGAGACAGAGACAGAGACAGAGACAGAGAGACAGAGAGACACACAGAGAGACAGAGACAGACAGACAGACAGAGACAGAGACAGAGACCGACAGAGATTCATGAATTAATTGCAATGAAAATGGTGTCAAGGTTGGTTGTGGGACAAGAGGCTTTCTGGGCCAGAAGTCCAGTGGGACCAAAGGACCTGAGTGAGAAGCTTCTACAAGAAACAGGGCTTTGAACAGGTCAGGTACCTCTATTTTTGCAGTGTACAATGAGAGCGATTAGTTAGTATGGCTTTCAGATAAGGACAGTGCCAGGTCACCATGGATCTCAATATGCCAGATAGATACTTGACTATTTTCAATAATGACTTCTTTTTCTTTTTATTGGGTATTATTATTATTATTATTATTATTATTATTATTATTATTATTATTATTATAACTTCAGAAGTTACACTTTGGCCATACCAGAGAGTTCTGATGAAACAGATAAACTGGGGAAATTACAACGTAAATAAGATACAGCCAGGTGGCCCTACATTAGGTGTGTTGATCCGAAATTCCAGCTCAGGTGCTTTCTGACTTAAGCAGAGAGGCACAGGTCATGCAGAACCTGGTGGTGGTAAAGGAAGGGATCTGGTGAGGCATAGTGAGGCAGCTTGCACATGGGTCATGGTCAGGAGTGAGGGTACACTTATTAGGTCTGCAACCTCCAGTTTACTTGGTGCTCAGTGCACTAATCGCCCCCCCCCCACTAGAACACTCACCTTCTGGTTACACATCATAAGGAAGCCGCATGCCGTTCCAAGGCATACATTTCCAGACTATCTTCTGTCGTTGACTACAAGCCAGGGCAGAAACTCAAGCAGCTGGTGTCATTACCATTCACAGTCAAAGACAGAAAGACACAGCTTTCCATACTCCAGTGCAGGGCCTAAAACTGGGGAATGGTAATATCTAATTTCAGGCTGCGTGTGCCCATCAATTAAGGCAAGTGAGACAAGTCCTCATTGAGGTCTTCTTCCGAGAAGTTGGCCCCAACAACTGCCCACCCCTTGAGTATTTTGCTTCATTTTTTTTTTTCTTGAGCTCACACAGTCCCAGGCTAACCTCTAACTCTCTAGGTGGGCTGGACGATGACTTTGAACTTCTGGTTCCCCTGCTCTAGTATCCCCTCCTCCAAGATGGCTCATGTGGTTCTGGTGTAGAATGTGGGGCCCAGCCCAATGCATGCTAGGCAGGTGCACTACCAACCAAGGCCATCCCCAGCTCAAATCTCCCCTTTATATAAGAACACTGTTGTTATGGGACTAAGACCCCAGTCTAATCAAATCATTTAAACTTGATTACCCCTTTAAGGATCCTCCCTTCACACAAGGGCAGGAATTCTGATAAACTACAGGTTAAGATTCCAACCGTGAGCTTAGGACAATCATCCAACCCATCCAAAAAAAAAATCTATTGTTCTTTGTAACCATCACTGAAGCATAAGCACTGTCTCCTGTGAAGCACCGATCATATTAATCTCCCCTAAACACTGGCCCATTGATAACAATGACCTTATTTTGGAAAAGAAGAAACTAAGCTGAGGAAGAGAGGGACCAGCCGTTGGGGTTGCCAAACGGAAACCAGTGGCAGCTACTTTTCTAATGCATGTGGCCTGAGCATTATCCATCACATTGCTGTTCCTATAATGGATGGCAGAAGTTGGACTGAGCCCCTTAAAGCCCTTTCAGGATTCTGAGATGGTATTTGTCTGCAGGGAAAGAGTGAAAGGCTCCTTTGGCTTGCCCGTTGTTCTCAAGAAAATGCAAGTCTGCAACCCTCCCAGAGAGATATGCATGTATTGAATTAGTAACAGGATCCTGGAGTGCCGGCTGTCTTTTTGTAGTCATAGCTTTTCAGAGTTGGAGGTACAGTACAACACAGGAGGAGGAGGAGGTAAGAGGAGGACAGGGGATTGTGTAATTCCTGCAGGAAGAAAGCCAAGATGAAAAGAGAAAATGTAAGAGGCATCTGTCTGAACACAGGCTGCGGTAGATCGGGGGGAGGGGGAGGGTTGGTGTGAATGCTGAACTGTCCTGAACCGGCCACAGAGGACCCGACTCAGGGAACTCTTCCCTTTTTCAGTTTGACTGGAGGCATGAACTAGACTCCATAAATTATCAGTTGTGTTGAAGCACATATGCCTGCCTTGAGAGGTTCCTTTGGTTACGTGATTACACAGGGGCTGAGGTCCTGCTCTGTGGGGGCTCAGTACCCACCAGGGAGGTCATTTGTACCCTGCACAGAGAAAGCAAACAATGACTGGAAAGCTCAGGCCAGGCTACAGAGCAGGGGTGGGTGCAGGAAAGAGGATGAGGACTTCTCAGAGAAGGTGATGGCTAAATCTTGAAAGGAAAATGGGTACACCATCAGCCAAAGGTGCTTGTGGTGACCAGTGCACAGGACACAGGAGTATTTTCACTATGGCTATGTGTGCATGTTTTGGGGGCAAATGTTACAGTACACCATTGCCTAGACCCTTGAGTCTCAGGGGACCGAGATCTCACATGATCCCTTGAGCATTGCCACTGTGCATTGACACACTTAGGCTTAGAGTCGCCAAATTTATACTTAGCTGAATGTGAATCAGAAAAACCAAAGTGCTTCAAGGAAAGGATTAATTATTAAGGACAACTGTGTCTATTAAAACTTAGCACTTAGGAGATAGCCACATTGGTTCTGAGTGTAGTGGCAAACAGAAATGGACCAGCCCATGGCATTCTTCTGCAGTATCATCTTGCAGAGTGTTAGCTTGCCCAAGGAATCAAAATAGAACCTTGTAGGACCCCTCCTAAGCATTGAAATTCTTCCACTGCCCTCTTTTGTGAACACCCAACGATTAGCCAAACACTTGGGAACATCCCCTGCTGTTGCAGTTTTATGTTCTGTCTTCCTGCTGATGGCTCCAAGCTTACTTTGTGAAAGAAGGAAGGGGCAGGGATTCAGAAAGGGAGATCTATTCATCTAAATAACCTCCGGGACCCACACTGTGCCAGCACATGTATCAGCAAAACCAACCACATTACTAGAGATATGCTTTTTCCTTGGCATAAAAGCCTTTTTTTTCCCTTTGTAATGTTAATCCCAATGAGGATTTTTTTTAAAGAAGAAAATTAAATATTGATGGACTTGTTCATGATAATGCATCTTAAATCATTGTTAAAAGAAAAACTTTTAAAGAAACTGAATGGTTCTTCTTTGAAAATGACCTCTCTGCCTGTAAACACTTTAACTTCTATTCAGGTGGTGGTTTGTTTTTTTTTTAACTGTTAAATTATACATCTGATATGGAACCCTATTCAAGGGCAGGTATTTTAAAAATTGAATCCTGTCTTGCATTGTTCTTAGATATTTTGAATGTGTGGCTTTCTATGGTTTAAAGCTGTGCTCCTGCATCCTTTAGGAGAAGCAAGTGTATTTTAAGCATTAGAATCAGGAGGAATGTAATCCAAGGACTTGGTTGCAGTTGATGCTTACAGGCAGAAAAACAGAATGGAGTGGGACAAGAAAAATTCGTCATGGCCATCAAGGGGACAACAGAAGGATATTCTGAGGTCACCAAGGGAGCCAAGGGCTAAGAAGATACTCTGAATTGAGACAGTGCGGAAAGAAGTTTTATGTTTTGCTTTCTCACTTCTGTTCGTCTAAGACCAACAGGAGCTAGGTACTTGTGGGTACATAACCCACCCCTGTGTAGTGCAAAGGAGAGGCTGGGAGGAGCTGAGGGGCTGGCACAGTCTGTTCAATCTTTCTTTACTTGCTGAGTTGAGATGGAATGAAAGCCCCATGCCCCCTTTGTCAGGGCTGGTGATGGGCACAAGAGAAGAGAGGATGCTATTCCTGGGAGAGAGATAGGAACTCCAGCCTCAGTTGGAGCACTTGCCTTCTTAGCTCTCCATCCCGGCCCCCTTTTCCCTCTCTCTCTCCCTACCTCCTTCCCCTTCATTTTCTCTCCCCAGATTCTGCCTGAAATTTTATTTAGTTTTTTTTCATTGTTCTTTTCTTCTGATTCTGTATGTTCCCCTCTTGTCTTTCAGAAACTCCCTAGGGTGTGATAGGGCTCCTCCTTGACAAGTGTCTTAGTGGGGAGGAGCCCCAAGGGCTTGGCAGGAGAGCCAGAGGGCTAGGTCTTCCCCTCTTTCCCCTTATCATCAGCTGCCAGCCTGCAACTCACAGACTCCAGGACCTAGAGCAAGGGTATGGTGCAGTGGGCTCCACACAGTAGGCACACAGGCTTCGTATTCAGACTCAAAGTCAGCCTCATCCACTTACTAAATGTGTAAGACCGAGGAAGGTCTTCGTCCCATCTGAAAATCACAGTGAGATTTTCAATTTGTTTGTTTGTCTGTTTCTGCTCTGCAGTTTTGTTTTGTTGGTTGTTTTTTTTTTTTTTTTTAAATCAGGTTGCCCTCAGACTCCCTCAGCAGCCAAGGATAAACTTGCCTTTTCTCTTCCTCATTGGTGCCCTTCCCCCAGGGTGAGGTAATAAGCCTACACAACCACACTTGATTTAGTGTAGATAAGATAGTTTAGTTATGCAGTACAGGTCTGAAATGTGCATGATCCTACCACTGCTTCCTATGTGCCAGGATCAAGCCGAAAGGTAACCAGCTCTGCCACCGTACCTTCTCAGTGGCTGTCCTTCCAGCTATCCTCTTGATTTTATGCTCCTGTGGCTAACCTGCCTGTCCTTGAAGATGTGGCTTGACCCAGTTTCCTGGTAAGTGAAGGCTTTCGTGGGACATGCCCCTTGGGCTAGTATGCAGATATAAGTGAGTATATACCATTTGAGTCTTTCTGCTTCTGGGTTAACTCACTCATTATGATCATTTCCAGCTCAATCCATTTGTCCACAAATTTTGGGAATTCTTTTCTTTTAATAGCTGAGTAGTATTCCATAGTGCATATGTACCACAGTTTCTTTATCCATTCTTCTACTGATGGATACTTGGGCTGTTTCCATGTTCTGGTTATTATGAATAAGGCTGCTATGAACATGGTTGAGCAAATTTTCTTGTTGTGTGCTGGAGCATCTTCTGGGTATATTCCAAGGAGTGGAATAGCTGGGTCTTGAGGAAGCCCTATTCCCAGTTTTCTGAGATAGCCCCAGATAGATTTCCAAAGTGTCTGTGCTAGTTTGCATTCCCACCGGCAATGAAGGAGTGTTCCTCTTTCCCCACATCCTCGCCAGCATGGAGGACATCCTATTGGGACTCTAGATGAGACAAGCATGGGAGAATGGCAAAGTAGAAGGATCCAGAGGGTCCTAGAAAACTACAAGTAGAACATTATAATAGGCAGATTTGGGCCCAGGGGTCCCGCTCAAACTAAGGCACCAGCCAAGGACAATACAGGCAGTAAACTTTAAACTTCTAACCAGATCTAGCCAATGGTCAGAACATTCTTCACAGTTGAGTGGAGAGTGGGATATGACTTTCACACGTACTCTGGTGCCTCACATTTGACCATGTCCCCTGGAGGGGGAGACCTGGTGGCACTCAGAGGAAGGATAGCAGGTTACCAAGAAGAGACTTGATACCCTATGAGCATATACAGGAGGAGGAAATCCCCCTCAGGAACAGTCATAGGGGAGGGGAATAAGGGGTAATGGGAGGGAGGGAAGAATGGGAGGATACAAGGGATGGGATAACCATTGAGATGTAACAAGAATAAATTAATAAAATAAACACACACACACACACACACACACACACACACACACACACACACACACAAAGATGTGGCATGAATGTAACCTGATTCCTGAGGAGGATGTCCCCCACAACTTGCCTGGTGCACTTCCGGTCTTCCTTCTTTCATCTTTTGAATACTCCTTTCATCCCTAGCCTGTGGCCTATTGTCACATATAGGATGCTGGATTGTTCTCACAGAGTTAAGTAGGATGCCCTGGCATGGACCTTAACAGAACTAGGAGGTAGGTTTACTCTTGCCACACAGGTGGCAGGACCCCTGGGGCCATCTTTGTCCCCATAACAACCATGAAAGGATCAGGCACCTGAACAGCAGCTTGCCTTCGGAACTTCACTCAGTGGTGGGATTGTGTTGCCTATGCACGCATTTGGAGGAACCATCTGCTCTGCATGAGGACTGCACCTGTATTTCCCCTCACACACCTGTCTCCATTGTCAGGCTGGAGGCAGCAAATTATTAACCAATCCACAAGGGAAGGGAAGCAAGAAAGAGGCTCCCGAAGACCCATCAGCAGAGGCTGGACTCTTGCTCTTCTGTCTAGGTCATCCTTTTGCTGTGATTCTTCCCCTGGCCAGTTCACTGACTGTGTGTAGACAGATAAGATGGTATAAGTGCTTGTTTTGCATAATTATGGACGCATGGCCACAGTAACTAATAGAAACTCCAAAAGGAAGGAGAAACTGATTTTCCAGAGGGGATGGAAACACTATAGTTCAGCCCAGTGGATTGGCTCAGTTTATAGCCAGTTAGTGGAAGGGATGGAACCTGTTCAAATCGCAGAGGAACAAGCACCAGAAAGCAAGGTGGAAAGTGGGCAGGGCTAGTATCTCTCCACAAGCCAGTGTGTCCCTCTTCTTTCAGCTAAGCCTCACCTCTTAAAGGTTCCAAGGTCTTTCCAAAACAGCCCCACCCATCTCAGATGCTGAGATGACCAGGGTTTAAAATAAAATCCAAGCTCCTTAGCCATCCCTGCAAGCATGTCTTGCTGTTTATCTGTCCATTTAATGGTCTGGCCATTCCTTTTTCCAGCCTATTGCCCTCAAGGCTGAGGATATCTACAAAAGCTTTCTATGGAGATACTCTGGTTCCTGGTTATGCCATGCACTTGAAGCCCATACACACTACTTACCACACAGTTGCCAATATCCTTAGCACCCAGCATTTTGTACTGGCATCCATGGAGCCTTTATCCTTGCAGCCACCTGCTCTTAACTAGCCATGAGGCTAATTCTAACAAAGGATCAAGTATAGATATGGAATCACATGCATTTCCATGGGTGTGTCCTCTTCACTCACTCTGCTCTCCACTTTCAACTGACCGCAAGGGTCCACTCAGTGCAGAAGACAGAAAGGGTGGTGGACAAATGAAATGACAAGACATGAACTTAGCTTCTGGAAACATTGTCAGGCTCCCTGGTTATTTGTGCTATAGCCACGGATACCCATTTAGGGCCCTGGACCATGCTAAGCACAAAGGATGAAATGATGAGCCACAGACCTGGAGCTTGTGCACGGCAAGCATCACCAGATGGATGCAAAGTTCTAGCAAGGAGCTGTGCAAGCACAATGGGTATGAGAACCAGGATGGGAAGGGTTCTCAGAGCAGATGAAATCTGAGCTAGGATACTCACTAAGCACTGGAGGGAGGACAGGCATCCAAAACAAAGGACTGTATTCCTGGTACCCAGGCTGGGCAGAGGCCCTAACACTGCTGAAGGAAGACCACAGACTTACCTCATTTGTCTTTCCAGGGACTTGAACAGAACACTTCACCCTGATACCAATTGACTACAGAATGTTTGCAAATGCACGAACTCTCTGTGTGACTGAACATGGAGAGGAACAAAGGAAGAAGAGGAAAAGCAATGAAAACTGGAGGCAGAGGTGACTTCTCAGAGAAGGAAATAACTACATCATTAAGTAAGAGACAAAGAGTCCCACTCATGTCCCTCAAGCTCCAGCCTATTCTACTAATGGGGGTACGCAGAAGCTCTCCCAATCTGCCTTTTAGGGAGTGACGACGGCTCTGCTTCTCACCTTCAGATAAAGGCAGTCATCCAGCCCAAGTCTCTCCCCCTAGATACCGGGAAGCTTTGGCTGGTTCATCAATGAAAGGAGCTAGCTTGTCATCTATTCTACTTAAGAGAGGCAAATGGATGAGTGTGTCTTCCTGTACGATCTGGACCCAGCGTAGAAAGTAGAACCCACAGAAGTCTATTTTCAGCCTCCCACAACACCGCTGTGGAGTGCTCTGTGTGCTCTTTGCAGTTAATGAGCGGATAATTTATATTTCATAAGGTAAACTCCGAGTTTCCTTTCTGTAATGACAATAGGCTGCACGCAGCCACCCTGGTGAAACCTAACGTCATCATTGCTCCAGGGCCAGATGTGATGTGCAATAAATAATGTAACGCCAGAGCTTGCTTCCTTCTATTTACAGTAAGTTAGGATTCATCCCCGTGGCCAATGTGAAACAGCACTTAACACTGATATGCCTCTATGCAATGCAGTTTGCACGGAAAAGCTCCCAACAATTCCAGAGATAGTTTTGTCCTCAGATGTCTTTCTGCCCTCTGAGTGAGTACATATCACCTTCTTCTCCTTCTGGCTTTTATATCTAAATTAACTCCATGTCCCATGTGTATGACTATGGATGTGATCATTTGCATGAATGCCTTGCCTTCCAACATGCATCAGAAAGAAACCAGGGCTCTTATTTCTTAGCTGTGATGTTAATGTTTTCTGTCCCAAGACCTTTCAGATTCGACTTGCCCCCAGCACAGTAATACAATCAACCAGTGATGTCCTTCAGAGTGAAGACAAATTAGATGGCAGGGGGCTTCCCTAAGGGACCTGACTGATGCCATCTTTGATTCGGAATATTTAGTGAACACTTGCCACATTCAAAATCCTGTAGGCATAGTGGGCACTGGGGACAGAGGCTGTCCCCAACCTCATCTGAGTATATCTTAGCAGAGAAGATAGCCAATTGCCTCAAGTAATGACTTCATTACAGCAGTGGCTGTGCAATGAGTGGGCCATGGTCAGAATGTGACATGCATGGAGCATGGGGCCCTGGCTCAGCAAGAAGCTCAAAGTGCCTTTCCGGAGGTAGAGGTATGAAGAGTTGGAATTAAGCGGGCCAGATACATGGAGGGAACATTTTAAATTCAAGGGCCAGTGGAGACCTGAGCCTATCCTAGTTTAAAGAAGATGCAGGCATCTTCAAATCCCTGCCTTTTGATGCCAAACGCTCTGCTCAAGCCCCATTAGAATGAAGAGAACTTGTATATTTGAGCTAGGCTGAACTGAGGAGAGCATCACCACCTCTTAGGAATGGGGGTGCTCATCCCTAACCTCAGCTTTAGCACACTGGCTGCTTTGGGACATGAGGAATGATTGAAAACACCCCAGCAGGCACAGCCCTGCCTCCCGAACATCATCAATGAATAGCACTGGGGACTCTCACTTCCTGATAGGCAAAGGGAGCACTGAGAAAGACCCAGAAAGGACACCATCTTCCAGTTTTGGTAGTGTCCCCCTGTACAGTGGCCATTCATTTTCTGGGTGATCATGTGGCCCACACCATCACCTCTGTTTGATACTCAAAGTTACTGCTGTCTGAATATTGACTTGCTTGCCTCCATGATCTAGATGTTAGGCAGTGGACCTCCAAAGGAATTCCTTTATATCTCCTTGGACTTGGTGTGAACCCTGTACTTCCCACCTCACAGCTCCCTGACCCAGAGAAAGCTACTCAGTACCACTGCACTGGTAGTCCCTTCTACAGAATGGACAAATAACCACACTGGGTTGCAGGGAGAATCGGATGTGACTGTGGTCGAGACTGGTCCCACCAGCACTGTGCCAGTATTTGCCTTATGAAAGATTCTCAACATTAACTCTTCACTCTGGGGAGACTTGATTTGGTAGTTTCAGTTGGTTGGTAGCATTTGCCCCTTCAATCAGCTTATCCTGCAATTACTAATACAAAGGTAGCATCGCCATGAGAGTTAGCTATTTGATAAATGTAATCAATTAAAGTTGGATCAATGGACCTTGAACTTCAAGAGTCATGGCTTTAGGTTAAAGTGGCTGCTCCCTTTCCAAAGCAAAGAAGTAAACAGTAAACCACAAGTATTTAGTACATTCTGTCTTCTCTCCTGGTCTCCTTTCTTCCATAATGCACCAAACACCTCTGGTTTCTCAGACCTGTATCAAGATGCAGCAATAACCAAATGGGTCAAATCCTCATGTTCACAGGGCACACACGCTAGTCAGAGGAACGATGATGCATGCATTGCACATTGTGTTAGGTGATGTTAAATGCTGTGGGTAATGGGAGAGGTGACCATGAAAGGCTCCTTTCAGAGGGTGACACAGATGGCAGGACTAGAAGGGACCAGGGACATGGCTTCCCCTGCCTCCTTGTTGGCCTTCTAAGCAGACATTTGTGTCTTGTAATCTTTCTTATAGATGTATTTGAGAAAAGAAACATGCCTCACCCTTGATTAGTGTGACTCAGTGGTTTTCACTTCTTCACAGAGCTTCAGGGATCGGCTGCTTTACTCGGAGCCGAATGTGCTGCATTCTGTAGGTTCTGGTGACAAGACATCATCTGGGTGGTTACTGTAAGATTTGCACTGTAACTCAGGATTGGGCAGTGGACCCACAATACCCTAGTACGGTAAGGGCTATAGGTCAGGGAGCTGAGATGTTCAAAAAGGAAACAACCCAAACTCCAAGAGATGATGGTTAAAGCAGCAAACTTCTAGTAGACATACACACTAGTCATCCAATACTCATGTAGCATCAGCCAACACTAGGTGTTCCTTCTTAACGGAAGGTAAGACTTGAAGATGCCACAACCATGAGAAAAAAAAATGAGGCTCCCGGATCAACTTTCAAACACGCCTTCTAATTCAAATCTCAAAAGCATCTAATCTTGCTCATGTCTGTTACCTGGGACCAGCATCTAGGAGAGGCTCATTTGCAGCTGTCAGGTGAGGAGATAGAGGCGGGATACCCTGTCATGGAGAAACCATGGGACCTGAAGGGAAGTGGCAGGTGGTCCTCTCTGCTCTGGGTAACAGCCAACGTGTTCCCTGACCTTTACAGCTCAGAGCAAAGGACATCAGTTTACAGTAATGTGCCTGATGGATGAGGACAATTAGTTTCACTGCTTGTTAATAGTGAAATGGAGATGAAGTCAAAGCTTCTACCTTCAAGCCCCTTATCTACCCCAGGTTGCTGGACTGCCTTTTCGTTTCAGTGAAACTCGTATTGCATTATCCTCTTCTGAAAGTGTCGTGGCTGACAGAGGCTTGTGACCTTGTGACATATTTAGGAAATGTAATCTTCACTTTGACCTTCATCACCTCCCACTTGCCATGTAAAAAGCTAAGGCTCCTGTGGACACAATGTCCCTTGTCACCATTGTTCTGGAGGGGAAGGGCTGGAAATGACATCCCCTTGGGCTCCATTGTTTTCTTAGTTTTACTTTCTGGAGCACACAGGTGACTTTGTTATCGGACCAATGCTATTTGGATCTCTACTTCCATTGCAAGAAGATTGGGCACAATTTAAAAGCAAAGTCTAGGCATAGTGGTCTCATGTTGTTCCTTCAGGAACCTGGGTCCTTGGAGATGCCACCACTGAGACTGGAGTTCTTTCATCCAAGATCATCACATTATATACCACCTGCTGTTGGGCCATGGATCTCTATGGACCTCAACTATATCTCTCCTATAATCCAGAGTGTCATATGGACAGGTTCCTTCAGATTAACCTGTCTGGAGGCTGGTCATTAGTCACAGTCACATGGAGTAACATGGTAGACCTTCATTCTGCTGTTTCCAGATGAACAATTGACTTACCCAGAATTATGCTCCTGTGAACAAAAGAGAAAATGAGTTTTCCTTTTTCCTTTTAAAGGAGCTATTTTTTTTTTTGCCCTAATCTTTTTCTCTTTAGTGTTCATGCTTGCTGAGATGGTAAACATGGAAAAGCTACAAAACAGAGGTATGCTCCAGACCACACACCAGGAACATCCATAGGGAAATAGTGAGAGGGTGGCAGAGGGGCATTCTTCCATTCAGTTGGAGCCTGGCTATATCACTTTATACTCTTGTGCCATGATTTATACACCAAGAGAAGTCCTACTGGTGCGTTATGTCTCTGGAAATAGGAAGGACCCTTTTTCTTTTCTTACTTAGCCTCTGATTCATCAGCTGAGCATGTCAACAAACTTCATAATGTTAACATTTTCTGACCCCTCTATAAGTGTCTAGGAAAATACCCTTGCCAGCGAAGAAAGAAAATAGCTTGCAGTATCCGTGGGGTTACTATGGCATTGAGTACAACAACACATCCTTATAATGCCACTAGTCAGACTGTGAGCTCCTCCTGTACAACAGACTTAGTATTTACGTTTACATGCAGGTGAGAACTGGATCCTAATAGACATTAGTGTTTCCCCCTTGAACAACAACACAGGAAATTAGAAGTTGACATGTTAATGCTATATTAAAAAGCTATTTTCTACAAGTATATTTAGTTGTTAAAGTATGTGGCCTCATCAAAATATAGAATGCATTATAGTCTATAAATAGATCCATTCCTTTTCCTGTCTTTTCTGTGCGTCTACTCATTAGCTCTTGGCTTGCTAATCTTAGACATCGTACAGTCTTTGTCTGTGGAGAGGGGTGTAATGACTAATTATCAACTCTAAATCTTTCTATCTCACTTGCTTCCATCAAAGAACTCCATGTTTTGGTAGAAAGAAAGAGGCAAATAATTGCACATTTTAAAATAAGCATTTTGTATACATCCCTACTCCTACACACAGACACAAAGATAAACACAAACACACACACTCCCTGCTGTGCGTGATGGTTAATATTAATTGCCGACACAATAAGATCTAAACTGACTGGGAGCACACCTCTAGGCATGTCTGTGAAGGAGTTTCTGGGTTGGGTTGAAGAAGGAAGAATTCTAACAGATTTAGTTTGTCTGGTTTTATGTTGACGTCTTTAATCCACTTGGACTTTGGTTTTGTACAGCGTGATAAATTTGGATCTATTTGCATTTTTCTACATGTAGACCCCCAATTAAATCAGCACCATTTGTTGAAGAGTAGAAAAAGTGGGGAAGAACCTCAAACTCATTGGGACAGGAGACAACTTCCTGAACAGAACACCAACAGCTCAGACTCCAAGACCAGCAATTAATAAATGGAACCTTACAGAAAAGCTTCTGTAAGGTGAAGGACACTGTCAACAGAACAAAACGACCACCTGCAGACTTGGAAAAGATCTTCACCAACCCTACATCTGACAAAGGGCTAATATCCAAAATATATAAAGAACTCAAGAAATTAAACACCACCAAACCAAATAACCCAATTAAAAATGGGATAGAGACCAAGAAGAGACTTGATACCCTATGATCATATAGAGGAGGAGGAGGTCCCCCTCAGTCACAGACATAGAGGAGGAGAATAGGGTGAAAGTGGGAGGGAGGGAGGAACGGGAGGATACAAGGGATGGGATAACAATTGAGATGTAATATGAATAAATTAATAAAAAAAAGAAAAATGGGATAGAGAGCTAAACAGAGAATTCTCAACAGAGGAATATCAAATGGCTGAGAAACACTTTTAAAATGCTCAACAACCCTAGTCATCAGGGAAATGCAAATCAAAATGATTCTGAGATTCCATCTTATACCTATCAGAATGGCTAAGATCAAAACCTCAAATGACAGCACAAGCTGGCGAGAAAGTAGAAAGAGGTGAACACTCTTCCATTGTTGGTGTGAGTGCAAACTTGTACAACTACTTTGGAAATCAACTTGGTGCTTTCTCAGAAAAGTGGCAATAGTGCTATCATAAGACTCAGCCCTACCACTCCTGGACATATATCTGAAAGATGCTTCACCATACAATAAGGACATTTGCTCAACTATGTTCATAGCAGCTTTATTCGTAATAGCCAGAATCTGGAAACCATCTAGATGTCCATCAACCAAAGAATGAATAAAGAACCAGTGGTACATCTACACACTGGAATACTACTCAGCTATCAAAAAGAAGGAAATCTTGAAATTTTCAGGCAGATGGATTGGACTAGAAATGATCACACTGAATGAGGTAACCCAGACCCAGAAAGACGCGCATGGTATATACTCACTTATAAGTGGATATTAAATAACATAGAAGTCCTTGAGAGACTCCTCCCAATGGGAGATGGGGACAAATACTGGGGCTTGCAGCTGGACTCTGGGTGAAGAGCTGCGAGGTTGTATTAAAGAGATGGTAGATGGAAGGATGAGGGTTGGGGAGTGGGAAGTGAAGGGTGAGGGGAAGGGTTCTCAGGAACTCCACAAGGAGACTACCAAGGCTGATGGATCTGGACCCAGGGGGGCCGGAACAGACTGATGCACCAAGCAAGGACAGTGCAAACAGAGGACCTGGACCCCCTGTTTGGGTATAGGCAATGGACAGCTCTTTCTCCACATGCGGATGGGGGGAGGGGGGACTGCCTCTGACAAGATCTATGGTGCCTGAGATTTGATCACTGACTCAGGGGAACACAAAGGAGGGGGATGCAGACTGTCCAGATGAGCCCTAATGGGGGAGGAGGACCCCACCTGTCAGAGGTATAGGGGAGAGGAATAAATCAGCAGTGTAGGGAGGGTGGGAACAGGAAGATAAGAGCAAGGGGATTACAATCCGGGTGTAATGTGACTTGATGATGATGATGATGATGATGATGATGATGATGGTGATAATAATAATAATAATAATAATAATAATAATAATAATAATAATAAAGACTTGTGATAAATGTGGGTGGCATCATCCCCTTGGCTGGGGTGTCTTGGGCTGAATAAGCAGGAATAAGAGCCTAGCACCAGCATTCATCTCTTTTGGCTTTCTGACTGTGAATGGAATGCAACCAGCTGACCCCCATCTCCGAGAGGGGCAGTCATTGTTGTTGTACACAGTTGTTGTTGTACCAAGCAGCCCATTGGGCTACAATAGATGATTCCAAACCCAAGGTCTCACATATGATACTGGTTAAATTCTGTGGATCTCAAAAACACATTAAAATTTAAATGTAGGAAAGGGACTTACAGGGAGAAAGAGTGGTAATAAAGATCAGAGGGCGATTAGGGAGGAGAAAGGATTATAGTAATCAGAATTCATTGTATGCGTGTATGAAACCGTCAAAGAATAAATTCAATAAAATCATACAATTCAATAGACAAAAATCTACAATCTTTAGCTTAGAATTCAAGGTCTACCAGGTCAGGTTAGAACTTATCTTTCCCAAAAATCTTTCATAAGTAAAATAACAATTTTACATTAAATAATAATTTAATATTTGTTCTCCAAACTCTTTTTTATTCTTTCTAAAACTTCTTTCCATCTGTAAGATATGGCGCAAGACCAGCACTTGGCTCCTCTACCCTATGTCCTGCCATTGAGTGCCAAGGAATTCTGGTTTTTCTCTGTTGTAATCCAGGTCCACCTCTTATCTGAACTCTAAAGAAGTTTGTAAATCAATGGTTTGTAATCAGTTTAGGAACAGGCAGCTTTACATGTCGCTATTGTGTTGCAAAAGTCATAGGCTGCCTGTCCCTCAGGACTAAGCCCCAGAGCCTCCTACCTCATTTCCTGCCCAGTGGCTCAGTCAGGCTCAGAGGAGCATGGTCCTATTCTCCTTTACAGATCTCCTTTTACCTTTCCCCAAAGTGGCACCTACTTAAGGGTCTGTCTGCACACCCCTGGCAGCTCCGCAAGACTGACCACTGAGTCTATTTAAATCCTCAAGGCCCCCTCACCTGCCTAGAAAATTACCTGCCATTTGGTAAGTACTGATGAGTTAAGTTCAAAATATCATATGTATTGTAATTTTACCCGTAGATGACTGGTGATGGTTCGATTTCTTCTATCTTTAGAGAAATGATTCTGGGAGAGGTCTGTCCCTAAGTGAGGAGTGATTGACAGTTGATTGGCGGCTCAGGAATGAGGAATCAGTTTTTTTAAGGATATGGGCCCTGGTGGGTTGACCATACTCCAGTGGACCTTCATATACCCATGAGTATATGGGCAGCATGAACTGGACTCGGTGGGCTATTAAGGGGGAAGGGCATGGAGTTGGAAAGGGGTCAGGAGGTAAGGCGTGCACCTGGGATCAGTTAGGGGAAGAGTGGATGAATAAGATTTAAATAAATTGCATAAAAAATTTTAAAGAATTAATAATATCAAATTAAAAATAATTGTGAGGGGTTTTTTTTTTCCTCCAGTGGAAGAGGTGCAAAGGCAATGACTCCTTTGCTCAGTTTGGCAATGATTTCATCGGCTGCTATATGAATGATTTTTTAAAAATAAAGTTCCCCATTTTAAGTCTAATAATCCGTAGTTGCTGATAGAAAGAGGTTAGAAATGTTAATTAACCCCAATCTGGAAACTCAATCAGAGAGGCATTATGTAAGCTTAATTATTTAACTTTTAAAATCATCCGATGCTGACTTGTCACCATCAAGCCTCTATCACACTGCTAGCTCTGCTGCCTGTCAAACATCTCAAAGCCCTGTGACAATTCTATTTCATCTGCTTTCTCTTGTCAAACTCTTTGCAGTTTCTTCTGTCTTCCAATTAAGTGCTAACACCGATTCTAAGGTAATTTACTCAAATCTACAAGAATTTAAAAAGAAGGAATTTTAATGACAAAAGAATTCAGTCTTGCTTCCTTTTATCCAAGGAGCATGAAGATTCAAGAAAGTCTCCAGCAAACTCTGCTTTTCCACAGTGCATCAGCATCAAAGTCTGACCACATGGGAGGAGGAAAGAGAGCAATGACCTCACACTTGTTCAAAGTGCAGGGAAATTTAGCTACTGATCCAACTTAGAGACTCACTTGTACGAACTCCTCTTACATAGGTAGCGTGTAACACCTGGAGAACGTGTCCTCCCAATTAGACAAGACTCAAACTCCAGAGTCCGTTGATTATCTTCCACTGCCTGCTGCTGGGTGAGCGGGCTGAGGCCACTGTCTGTGCACTGAGAGAAGAGGCTGAGGGGCTGAATACCTTGCTTTGAGATCTTTGGATTTCCCTTGCTCTGTTTTTCAAAGTGTCTTTGATCCTCTCTCTGGAGCAATGATCTGTGTTCTAGATAATATAGAAGGAACAAATCACAGGAAACCCTAATAGGCAATAGAAATATAAAGAGCTTCCTCTTCCCAGCTCTTGTATAACTGACAACTTTTCATGAAGATAGTTTCCAGTGTGCCCCCAACTGGCAAAGCGCATGCTTGAAAGAACATCCTTTGGTTTAAGCCACAGTTGGCCTGAGAGAATCATACCCATCCACCTGTTTTTGGTTATGGGCCAAATAATTCCTCAAGTAGGAATTATTTAGAAAAATCCAGGTGGCAATACACATGACCTTGGCTGTGAATTGAGATCTCTATCGGAGGCATATATGAATAAACCCAGAAAACATCGTTAAATAAAAATCAAACAGATATCTTTTTAAACTTATTACTATCTCCCCCAATAAGTCATAGTGTTTTATAAAGACAGATATATTGATTTCAGTTACTTAAGGCAGTTGAATGAGTAAGGACATCTTTCTTTTTTTTTTTTTTTTTCTCCTTTATTAATTTGTTCTTGTTACATCTCAATGGTTATCCCATCCCTTGTATCCTCCCATTCTTCCCTCCCTCCCATTTTCCCCTTATTCCCCTCCCCTATGACAGTTCCTGAGGGGTACTTCCTCCCCCTGTATATGTTCCTAGAGTATCAAGTCTCCTCTTGGTAACCTGCTGTCCTTCCTCTGAGTGCCACCAGGTCTCCTCCTCCAGGGGACATGGTCAAAGATGAGACACCAGAGTATGTGAGAAAGTAATATCCCACTCTCCACTCTACTGTGGAGAGTGTTCTGTCCATTGGCTAGATCTGGGTAGGGGTTTAAGGTTTACCACCTGTATTGTCCTTGACTGGTGCCTTAGTTTGAGCGGGACCCCTGGGCCCAAATCTGCCTATCATAATGGGCATTTATTACAAGTTAGGATCTCTATTAGTTCTTTATATGATCATGGATCTATACAGTAACCTTTGATGTAAATATCTCTATCTCACTTTGCAGATGAAGGATTTGGAAAAAATCGATCTAAATAAATGCTCAGACAGTGATCTGACTTTGCACCAACGTTAGTCTGATGTCTCCGTGACGGAACTGTGCTCTCTTGGCACTCTTCGGGCACTTTCCATTCACAGAGCTCTAACACTCCAGTCCTAGCAACTCTTCCTCTAAAGCGTCTCAGAGTGTGTCCCTGAGCCATTTGTGTACAATTTGACACAGACATCCGTGCATGCTTCCATCCACCCATCCACTACTCATGGGCTGAGCATATGTTGGAGACAGTGTTAGGATCTACAGACACTGTCTATCATCGGAAAGCTGAGTGTTTTAAATTCCCATGTCCTCCACCCTCGGCAGAGTGTACATTTATTCTATGCCTGCCACTAAAAATGCCCCCAGCTGTTTCTGAATCCACCAGAACACATGGGAGTGAGTACATATCTGGGTGCAAACTGCTACGTTTCTGTTGCTTTTTGCTTCCTGGGTGCCTTGAGGAAGCTATTTACGTATCTAGGTTCAGTGTTTCAATATGGAAATTAAAGCAATCACTTCTACCATCACTTAAGGATGAAAGATATATATATTGCAAACAAAAGAGCCACGGGCCCAACAGAGGATTTGCAAACTAGAATGCCACTGTCAAGATGTGTGGCTGCAAGGGCACTCAGAATTAGAGAGCTTACAGGTGGAAAAGTTGTGTAAATCTTCTCTTTAAGTAGCTTTAAAGGTGTTTTGTTTAAGTGTTAGGACTTCTTGTGTGCTAATTGTTGGGGGAAATACCAATGTAAGAAACAGAAAGCAAACTGAAAAGTACCTAAACCCACAGGCCCAGGACCATCTCCTAGAGACTTGACTTCACAAATCCCCAGTGAAATGAATCCAGGCTTCAGGGTTGCTGATCAGTGACCTAAGTACCAGATGGAGCCTGTCAGTTCTGAAGAGGCAGAACAGCACAATTCATGGTGAAGGATTGAATGCTTTCTCCTATGTCAGAGGTCATAAATTCTAATACTTGGCTACTTTCTGTATTTAAATTCATGTATTGGAATTTATGGCCCCTGTAATGAAGCAAGAAAAATAAATTAAAGGAAAACAAGTCAGAAAGGAAAAATACATGTATTTGTATATATCATGATTTCTATGAAGAAACCTTATAGAAGTTTAATGAATGAAACCAAATTCTACAATTTTTTCAGAACTAAGAACTGATTTTAGTAATGTCACTGGATATGTAATTAATATATAAAACAATCATGTTTATATATACTAAGAACAGCTTTAGAGAATAAATGAAAAAATTCAAGTTACATACTCTATTACTGGAGTATTTGTAAAAGACTCTCTTCTTCTTTGACATATGATTCTCGTAGTGATGGCATTTTAGACACTGCTAATAGAATTCTAGGCTTGCCTGGAAATGCCCTTTGTGTGCCTGGTTCAGGGGACGTGCTGATAAAGTTGTAGGCTAAAGTTATACCTTTTAAATTAAACTGCATAAGGAATACTTTAAGCGTCCAAGTTATTTCTGTCCTGACATGAGGGAAAGAAGCTGTGAGTGCACACCGGGGCCCTTTCAAGGGCTCTGCCAATAGACCCCATGGAAGGAGAGCTTCTCTAACAATTATAAAAAGCATGGCTCGTTAAAAGGAAGTGACTGGAGGAACACATTCCACTTTGCTTATGCTAAGGGGAAAGGCAAGGGCTGGGTGGCCTGGAGCAGGTTCGGAGGCTGCAGAATCCAGTGACGAAAAAGAGACAGACAGGTTGCTGATAGTGAGGTAGGTCTCTGTTTTATGAGCATGAAGTCTATTAACAAAACGCATCTGTAAAGAGGCAGAAGAGAAGCATTGATTTATCATGTGTTGGAGAGATGGATTTTTCTCTCAATGTGGGTGGGACGAATTCTGGAGGACTCACTTGAGAAAAATTTGTCAAAATAGAAAGAGGATTGGAAATTAATGATTGAAATCCAGAGTGAGGAGCCCTGGACAGCCCCAGAGACAAAAGTGCCTATCTCCCTTTGTGTATTGAAGATGCAGGAGCAAAGAAAGGGGATACAGGGAAATATGACGCTTGGAAGATAGGCCCTGAATATGACCCCAGAGACCAGGACAAAGCTCTTCACTCAAAATTGTTGTTGCAGAATGCTGTTTCTTCAGAAGTTTCCCAGAGTGCTCCTGTCTCTAGTCTGAGATGTTTCATTTAGAGTTAGAGGTAGAGATAGAGAAAGGAGTAAGAAAGGAAAAAGAGGAGAGAAGGGAGGAGGGGAGGGCAGAGGGCAGGGGGCAGGAGAGGAGAGGGGGAGGAAGGGAAGGAGAGGAGATAGGGATAAGATGAGAGAAATGAAAGTCATAAGAGATGAAGGAGTTTGCCATGCTTGTCCGTTTGGTTCTGTCTCACAATAAATATTTGATTGCCTTTCGCTCCTGTACTCTTATTTGTGTATCTGAGATCCATCTCAATCTGTCATGAACACTGTGGTCAAACAGGTGAGGTCTATGTTCTGAAGTGCACACGGGCATATTTCTTTCCTTTTCTGTGAGTAGAAGAAAGAATTTTACACGGGCCCCTCAGGAGTAAGCATTTCTGACCCAGAGTGATCATATGGACAAGAAATATGGTCTAAATCACATTCAGGGAGAAAACTCCATGAATTAACTTGCCTCCTGGCCCCAGCACCCATATAGAAGAGCCATTAAGATGAATGTTGGGTTCCCCAATAGACATTTACGACCCTTCACTTGGTGGGACCAGAAGCCTCTTCCTAGCTACTGCATGCTAATGCTTTATTTCCAATGCTCTTGGGCTCCTAAGAGCCAGCCTGTTGTCCTGGGTCTGGAAGTGGGCATGTCTTCATCATGCAGGGCTGGGCCGCTGCCTGCTTTTTGCATCTGCATGATCAACACAGGATGCCCTCATCTTGACAGAATGCTACAGTGAGCAGCCGCTGAAGCCTCACGACGAAGGGAACAATTGCATAACTAGAGCATTGATGCCAAAAAGAACAAAAACATAAGGATCTTGGCCAGCCACCTGGAATGCAGGGAAGCAGTGAAGCTGAGGCACATCACAGAGTGGGCCCAGCATCTACCTCAGAGGACAAATATAATTTTAGGAACCTCTCCAGACTATCCCATCACATTCTTTTGCAGTACCCCACGGCATTATCCTAAAATAAAAAGTACACCGCGAGCTCACTCCATATACTTTTCTTATGTGATTCAAGTCCATAAATTGAGATGGTCCAGGGTCTTACACGAGGTGCATTTCTCTTCATCTACTGTAACAGAAGAAAGGTTATAAGACTGAGTGACGCAGTCAGACGTTGCAAGCATTCCATGGCACTTAGAACTGAACTTCCTATTGCCAGCTTCTGGGGAAGCCGTGTTTTGGCTCTTACTCTGATATAGTAACTGAATCTTTCATCTGGATGCTTATTTTCTGCTTCTACAGAGTGTCACTTTTGTTCAGGTGCTGGGAAAATGAGGAGAAAAATGACCTTTCCAGACAAATGATGGTCTTTGGTCTTTATTTACTCTGGGAGGGTGCTGTCTGCAAGCTGATGGGTCCTTTGTCTCAAGGAGCGCTTGGGTTCACAATTGAGTCTAATCTCTCTTCCTCTAAGGCTCAAAGTCTCTTACTTGCTCTCCTTTAAGAAGTGGAGGTGGTGTGTGCCTGCCTCAGTGGCTGTGTAGGTAGGAGCATTTTGTGAGCTACCTGTGGATGCCAAATGCACAGGATGCTTGGTAAAAGACAGTCCTGCCTTAAACTGAATAAAAACTCATGCTTCCTGACTGCTAAGGCTCAAAATGGCACAGACAGTCTATCTAGCTTAATTCTTTTTTTTTAATTTTTTATTAATTTATTCTTGTTACATCTCAATGGTTATCCCATCCCTTGTATCCTCCCATTCTTCCCTCCCTCCCATTTTCCCCTTATTCCCCTCCCCTATGACTGTTCCTGAGGGGGATTTCCTCCCCCTGTATATGCGCATAGGGTATCAAGTCTCTTCTTGGTAACCTGCTATCCTTCCTCTGAGTGCCACCAGGTCTTCCCCTTCAGGGGACATGGTTAAATATGAGGCACCAGAGTACGTGTGAAAGTCTTACCCGTAGAGAATGTTCTGACCATTGGCTAGATCTGGGTAGATGTTTAAAGTTTACTGCCTGTATTGTCCTTGGCTGGTGCCTTAGTTTGAGCGGGACCCCTGGGCCCAAATCTGCCTATCATAACGTTCTACCTAGCTTAATTCTTGTTGGGTGTCATTTTTAATGCTCCTATTGGACTTTATATGCATCATTGACTTTTGACAAGATAAACATTTTAATAAGCTCCAACTTGGTATGTATTTCCTACTCTGAATATAGCCTAGAAACGTTCCTGAAAGCAACGCCTGAGAATTTTGAATGTACTTCTATAAGTAACATGTTCTAAGGATTCCATCATCTGCTGCTGGAGAAAATGGAGCCAGAGCGAGGGAATGACTTTCTATGGATCACATAGGATGCTTTGGCAGGGCCTAGACTTGACTCGTATCTGTTTTAGGGACTTGACAAAGCTTCTCTCTCTTGGCTTTAATTCTGTGTCAGTTCAGCTCTTCTCCTTTCTCACTGCACAGCTTTCAGTGACACTTACAGATGGTACCAGTAACGGACATGCCAAGCCAGTGCTTGCATTTATTAATGCAGGTACACAGCCCCACATTAGGGTGTCAGCTGACTGTCACTGAATTTGTTCAAGAGATTGGGATGTGTTGGGTGGTGGTTGTCATGGCTGTGATGTTCATGCGACCCTCTCATCATTTCTGAGGGACACCATTTGTTTTAATTCTATCCATTTCCACTGACGATTTCAGCATAACCATTTGATTGGAGTAAAATGAGCAAACAAATCTCTGTGTTTTCATGTGGAGACCCGGACCTGCATCTTGCACAGAGTATTTAATAACTAACTGAATTTAAGCTGGTTGCTTATCCTTTCTGAGGTTCTTTATTCAATGATCCCTGTAGAATGAGAATAACATATCCCCAGAGGCTGCAAATTAACAGCACAAAAGGACTGGACATGTTCTCTCTTAGTTCTGGAGGTCAAGAGTCTGGAATCCAGAGGAAATGTCCCTTCTTTGGGGAAAGAATCCAATCCTTGCTCCCCATATTCCTGAGCCCCAAACCCGACCACTCCAATCTCTGGCTCCAGCTTTATAGGACATTTCCTTTGTCTTTCTGTGTTATAAGGGTATTTACAAAATGTCTATTTTAGAATCCTTCATGCATGTATATATAGTATGATGAGCATTATCTCCTAGTGCCCTCCTCCCCTTGTCTCCCTCCCCTTGTTCCCCTGTGGTCCCTTTGCTCCTCTGAGAGGGGTTTACTTCTGTGCTTCCATGTCATCAGTATGCATCAGTATGAAATCTAGGGGCGACAATGAGAGAAAGCATACAATATTTGTCTTTCTAAGATATGATTATCTACAGTTGCATTTATTTTCATGAAACGACAGACCATCATTCTTATTCATGACAAGCAAAGTTCGACTGTGTACATATACCATATTTCCCTTATGTGTCCCTCTGTTGTTGTCTCCTAGGTCTGTTCTGTGACTTAGCTACCGTGAATCCCATACAATCGCAATTTCATGCAACTGCCTCTGTGATTTCAAGTCCTTTGAGTGGGAGAGCTGGGTCACTTTCAGTTTACTGAGGCTTCCATTTTAGTGGGACTAGTTTTCATTCACAGCAGCAGTGGGTGAGGGTTCCCTTTTGCCCACATCCACCATCACTTGGGATTGATCTTTTAATGACTCTTATTCTGACTGGGATAAGATGAAGTCTCTCTATAGACTTGATTTGTAATTCTCTGATAGCTAGTAAAACTGAATATTCTTTCCATATGTTTATCAACTATTCATGTTTCATCTTTTGACAACTGTCTGTTCATTTCACCATCCCATTTATCAATTAGGACTGTCTTTGTTACATGTAGGATACACCTAGAGAACCCAGGAAGAGCTTTTCACATCGAGACCCCTAATTTAATTGTACTTCCAAACACATTTTTTTTCAAGTAAGGGATTAGAATTAAATGTGGACATGGCTTTCCGGTGGCCCCTTTCAACCCACTACAGATCTCATGAGTATAAGTCCCATGTGAGCTTAGTGCTTGCCACACCAACAGGGCTCAACAAATGTCAGGGTTATCCCAGCATTTAGGGAGAGAGCTAATTGCCTTCTTTAGAACTGAGTTTCAAAGTGGGGAATTTAGCTTATATGGAACCTAAAAGCACTGCCATTTATTGTGTACCTGCTGTGAGCTGGAAATACACACAATTTGTCTGGATTCATTCTCCTAGCTATAAAACTGGAGGCTAGAACTCAGTCCTGGTGGGGCACACAGGCTGAACAAGATAGAGCTCGTGTTCATTGTTGGATGTCCCAACTGCTTTCTGCTTGAACCATGCTGTCTCTCCCACTTAGGGAAGTAACTAGCTAAGAGGACATAATGATCATCTCATTCAGGCTCCTGGAGAAGTATTCCCTGGTAGAAGCAAGCAAGGATAGAGCATGGCCTGCTTTGTCATTCTGATTTCTAGACTAACCCAACTCAGACAAGGAAAAGACCTGGGAAAACCTCCTTGCTTTCTCCTGGGAAGTGTGTGCATTTTCCCATGTCTTGAAAAGCCATCTCTGTGCAGTGAGTATGACTGGACTATTAATCAAGTTCTTAATAGAAAAGTTTTCTGGGGGAGAACACTCCATAAATTATGGAATATTTATCATCATTTGCCTCATCTTTAAAACCTGGAGCACCGTGATTATATAGCTCTTCCACGAACACCAGGCTCTGCAGAGGAGCATTCCGTTGAGACTTATTGAAGCACTGGAGCCTGTTCTAATGAAATGGTCCAGTGTAGATCCTCAGCTCAGTGAACTGAGTTCAGGTGGGAGAAACATGCAGATGTCTATGGGTTCCAGGTTTGGGGTAACTTTCATACTGGATTGGTTCTTCCCCTCCCCCCCCCACCCCCAGCATTAGTTCACCTTCCGAATGTTCTGTAGGGCCACAGTTGGTGTCAGAATGCCATTTATCAGGATCAGAAAGCAGAGCCACTGTGGCCTTGATGTCAATATTCCTATGGTCCTCTTGAACTCAGGTCATCCACTCTTGAGTTAGCCAGGAACCATTTTTCTTAATTCTATATTGATGCACAAAATGCTGAATGATTCTCTATGTGTCTGGGCATTGAACTGCCGCTAGGAGCAGTGATGGGGGCAGATGAGCCTATGGTGAAAAGGAACAAGGATTATGCTGTTATCTATGAAAATCAGGAGACACTATTAAAAGAACTGTAACATGCAGGTCCTTCAGCCTGCAAGTTCATGCATGCATATGAAGGTCTAGATCAGGGGTTCTCATCCTGTGAGTTGTGACCCCATTGCACATATCAGACATCCTGCATATCAGGTTTTTACATTAGAATTCATAACAGTAGCAAAAATTATGGTTATGAAGTAGCAACAGAAATAATTTTATGGCTGGAGGCTCACCGCAACATGAGGAACATGAGGGTCACAGAATTAGGAAGATTGAGAACAACTCCTCTAGATGGTGACACTTCATGATGAATGAGCAACTAAAACTGACCCCAAAGGCCTACTGCACATGTATGATGATGGGTGAGTGCTATGCAGAAGTGTGCCAATGTTTCCTAAGTAAAACGTAAGAGATGTTGAATACATTTAGGAACTATATATAAAAGCTTTATATTTAAAAAGGCCCTATTAAATACATATGTTTGATATAATAATTAAAAATATTATTTAAACCAAAGCAAGACAAAAAAAAAACCAAATAAAACAAGACAAAACACAAAACAAGAGGTTTTAGAAAAACTTTTCAGTGAAATGACTCCCCCCCACCACCACCCCCGATGAGGGGTAATACCTTACTTCTGTAAATAGTTGCTGCTCATTAGACTTCTAGAGAGATGAGTGTTGTGTAGTTTGGGGATTCTCAAGTAACCAACAACAGGAGAAAAGGTTAATTCTCAATTAGAGTCAATTATAAAGCTATGCATGTTTTCATTGTCTGTGTAGTCAAGGCTAACAGAGATGCCAGGATTTTCTCAGAATCTTCCTGCCACATTCACTGTCTTGCTTGAACCTTGTATCCTACCCAGTTGGGCACTACCTGATTCTGTCCTGATGGCTCCTGCAATCTTCTCCTGACCCTGAAGCACAGTGAACTCCAATTTTTCTGCCGGTTGGCTTTTTATTGACTTCTGCCAGAGCGCAGCCAGGGCTCCATATCAAAGAGCACTAGGATGGAATGGATCGCTTCAACGTTCTGTGTTCATTCACTTGAGAAACTATGATCCAAGAATCAAGAGAGTAGATATTAATTCCTTCAATTTACCTAAAGTGTTTAGGAAACTTGCTAGCACCAACTCAACTAGTGAAAGCCAAGACGTATTGTATTCAATGTCATTTTCCTCCACTCTCATAAGCTGTGTCACTGTCCACTGGATGTGAACACTTTTTTGTTGTTGTTCAGATATCACATTTGCTTTGCTTTGTGTGTGTGTGTGTGTGTGTGTGTGTGTGTGTGTGTGTGTGTGTGTGTGTCTTTGTTGTTTTCAACAGGATCTGAGCTACATTACTCATGTTCTGAAATGTTCTTTAGGATCATGAAAAGTGCCTCTCAAGGAAATGGCTCCTGGAAGGAGCTGAACATAGCCAGACATACATGACCCTAACATATACTCAATGAAGAAAGTGCTGAACATAAATACACATACACCCACACCTACACAAACTCACGTGCAAACCATACACATGCCTAGACATATGCACTTAACCCATTAAGGAAACCCCTCCCAGTTTGATGTGAAGGATACGCAGTCCCTGGTACTTGGTCAGAAGGCCCTGGTATCTCAATTGTATGCCCTCTGACGTGTACAATCTATAAGAAGACCAGGATCGCTACAGGAACGAGGCCATTCTTTTACATCGTGGCACCCTCGAGGCCTGCACTTCTCAAGCAAACCAGTGACTGGAGCTTGCCCTAAGGAGATAGTGCAGGAAGATTCCAGAGAGAGGGAAATGTATTTGTTTGTGTTTAAGGTCGCCCTCGTGCCTAACTGTACCAATAGCAAGAACAAGAGCACTTGTTGGCTAATTTCTCAGGACTGCCTTAAATGACAACACAGAAAGTGTTCTAAGACAGCAGACATATATTCTCTCATGACTCTGGAAGCCAGAGGTCAGAAATTTAGGCGTGCCCGGGATGTTTCACCTTATCTTTCTCATGGCCTTGTCCCACTGCCTTCTCTTCTGTTTCCTCATCTCTGATCATCTTCTAAGTCTGTGTGCAACTGTACTGTGGCCCATTTGAAAAACCACACAGCATCCAAGAACCAAAAATTATGCAAGAAAAGACCTTTCTCCCCACCCCCAAATAACATCCTTAAGTTTGGGGTTTTAGGTCAGGGGCATAACTTAGTCAATGCCACCGTTAATCCCAGAATGGTTTCTTTAGCTTCATGAACTCTTCAAGAAGATACATCAAAATCCTGGCATGTAGGGCTAGAGCGGCTACTTTCAGGAGCTTGTCTGCATTCTCTAAGTGACTCGATGGCGCAGCCAGCTATGCAGAGCCTCCAGCTTACTCCGGGACTTCAGAATCTGAGGACGTCTCCGGGATGGTCTTTCTGAAACACGAGTCAGAAACCCCCTCACATCTCAGAGGAAACAAGCCCCAAGTGCCGCATCTTATGCGGTCCCCACCCTGACATTCCGTTTGCCCATGGGCTCTATACTTCTTTGAGGCCACAGACTCTTCTCTTGCCTCACGTCCTTTGCCCACACCCCTCCCACATCGCTAGTGCTCTTCCTTCCATCCTTCACTGACATTCTGTGTATTTCCAGTAACTGCCTCTCCTTTTACCTGGGCTCCAGTTGATGCACTCTCGCCCACTCAGCTTTGGCACTGGACTCAGGGCGTGGGCTGCAGCGGCACGCGTACCCTCCCGTCTCTCACCAGACTGTGAGCTGACCGAGAACTGTATCTCAGGCCTCTCTCCTCCAAGTCTTGTAGACTGGGCCACACATATACTAGGGATTCAACGTATGTTCACCATTACATAAAGAACAAATGATCACATCTTTCACATGGTATTTCTCTGCCTTTCAGGGTCACCACCAAATGTCCTTAGTATGTTCATTCCAATGAAAACTTTGTTGAAAAGCAAAAAGCTCATGGCACTTCAAACTAATATCTTTAAAAAAAAAAAACAGTTTTCCTCCTTAAAATTGGTGCTGTATCTATTTCATTTGAGTGAGATTTCATAGTTTACAAAACACATTTTCAGATTTCATCTCACATGTCAGTCAAACAAGTTAGGCAGGGCATACATTAATATCTTCCTTTGGTAACTGACAACACAGACCTAGTTATAGCAACTGACTGGCCCAAAGTCACCCTTCTCAGAGATAAAGCCAACACTGTCTGACCCAAAACCAGCAGAATTTGTACTATTCCAGTTTGGAACTCAAGTTGTCTATTTCAGACCTTACTAAGAGCATGAGGCTAGGAGTCAGCTGGTAGGCGGTGGGCATGGAAAATACAGTAACAGAGACCTAGCAACGGAAGGTGGGACTGAGAGTCTAGAGCCTAACCGACCCATCACCTTTCCTTTCTATAAAGATGCAAATGACAAGAGTAAATAAAGCAAATAACCATTCAGGAAGTACAGTGTCTGCTGGGCACACTGCAGTAGAGCTGGTGTAAGCATGTGGCCTAAGACAGTTGCAGGATTCTAAATCCCCAAACCTTGTTGCCATAGTTACTTTTCAGCCACTTGATACAAACCTAGACACACCTGGGTTGAAGCAATGGCTTCCATCAGACTTGTCTGTGGCCATGTCTCTGATAACGTTTTCTTGATTGATAACTGTTGTCCCACTATTGTCTGTGTCACCCCTGGACAAGTGATCCTGGGATATACAAGAAAGGTGCATATACACTACACATACACATACATACATACATACATATACACATACATACATACACAGACATATATGTATACACACAAACACAGACACACACACACACAAGCTAGAGGGAGCGAGCTGGCAAGACGCATTCCTCCATGGTCTCTGCCCTCAATTTCCTGCATTGACTTTCTACCTTGGCTTTCTTCTGTGAGGAAGAGTGGCCTACAAGCTGATATAAACGTTTTCCTCCCCAAGTTGCTTTGGCTATGGTGTTTATCACAGCAACAGAGGGCAAACCACGGCCCCGGCTATGATTTTCTGAAGTTAGAAAACACAAGGAAAAGGATTACAGAGCTAAGGTGCCTGCCTCTGGGGAGTGAAGCAAGGCTTTCTCGTGGTTAACTGAGGAGACAAGACCCCAGCCCAGACATGAGTAAAACTCAAGCTGTGTCCTTGCCTCACTTTTTGCTGCTTGGTGTGTCCATCCTCACTGCTGCTATTCTCCACTGCCATCAGAATCCAGCTTCTTCGGTTTCCGATGTGCACTGAAGGCCCATAACCGTCTAAGAATCTTGCAGGACTTCAGTACAGATTAAGACTGTTGACGCAACGGCTTCAGGGCCTGAGCAGCTACTGGTTTCAGTCTCTTCAGTATTCAGACAACCACTGTTGGATCAAATGTTTAGAAGTCATTCCAGAAATCAATCTCCCCCCCCCCATTTCTCCCTCCCTCCCCATTCTGTGTCTGTATATGTGTGCGTATTCTAACCATTCTGTTCTTTTAGAAAACCCAAATATATCCATCGATCCAGAACCCCATGATTCCAAATGAGAGTGGAATAGGAAACTGCCCTTAGGCTTTGGGTTCTTTAGGTTGTATTCATCTGTTGGCTTGATACTTGCTGGGCATCAGAGCCTTGGAAGCAAGCCTTGTGCTACTACAAAAAACAAGCAAGAAACTCTGTATTTGCCTTTGCAGAGCAGTCAGACATGGCTTCTAGCACTAAGTACTTTCTCTGTGCCTAGATGCCCAAAGGTAAAATCTGGGAAACAGCTTATGTGAGAAGGAAACACTGAAGTGCATATCACAGTTGGACTAGCCCTGCTGCCGGTGATAACCGCCTGTGCCCACAGCAGAGTGAGGCAGCGTGCTGGAAGCCTGGGCTCTTCTGCTTCTGCCTTGCCAGTTGCTGCCCTGACACTTTTGATGAAGTGACAGCAATGATGAGATGACCTGAACCAAATTTAGGTGAGTCAGCCAGTGGCCCCAAAGCCTGAGGATCTCTCCTGAGCTTCTCAAGACCTTTGAGGCATGACTGACATTGGAAACGCTCTCTATTTGACAGGCAATTCCTTTTAATGTGTTAAGCTGATCAGAAGGGATCTCAAAGATGGGCAGGGGTACGGGGAAATTATAAAAGTAATGAGGTAAGTTTGATGAATGTGATACACTGCAATCTTCTAGAAGTTGATCGTGAGCTCGGGCTGGTTGTTCTATCTATATCTGTCTGTCTGTCTGTCTGTCTATCATCTATCTAAAATGAACTCATGAGTTTCAGTTTTCTAATTTAAATAACAAACAAGAAAGAGCTCCCAGGTATTCTTACTCATGTCCTTGATGGGCAGATGATATTTCTGGAGGTCAGACGGCTCTGTTCAGCTCACCTAGAAGAAGAGACTAGAATTGAAAGACCAGCTGGCTCCCCACCCCTCCCCCACCCCCGGGGCCTTTGTCTACACAGAAGTCTGGCCACCTCTCTGGCTGTGAAACCCATGAGGCTAGCAGCCTGCATTAAACCGTCTTCTCTCTCATGGTCTGGGTGGGATGTTGTGTCACTTGACACAAAGAGTTCTTTCTCCAGCTGTCCCCTCTGAGGACCACCCAGGACAAAGTGAGTTTCAGCCACAGCTGGACAAATTTAGGTCAGATCTGCAGAAGAATTTCCTGGCAGTGTGGCTAAACAATGGGATGAGTTCCTGAGCAAAGAAGTAATTTTCCTCTTTAGAAGATCTGAAAGCCTGCCCCGCCCCATCTGTGCAGAGCAGAAGCACAGACTCCATATCCTGTTCTGTTCCTCTCATTACATCAGAGAAGGCCATGATGCCCAGAGGGCACAAGACAACTAAATCCCCCAAAGGAGATGCTTACAAGAGATGCAGGAGGCAATGAGTCTGTAACGTTCCCACACCCCTGTTCTGTGTGCAGCTCTGTCAGGATGTAGGGCTAAAGCTATGACTGACATGTGATCCTTGTGTGCAGGCGTATTGGGGTCTAGTGAGGGGAGATAAGTCTATAACATGGAAGGTGCTAATACGTTCTAAGTTGTAGCAAGAGAACTTGGAAGAGAGAGAGTTAGAGCTGTGTTAGTAGCGAAATTCAAGAAGGCTCTCTGACAAGATGGTTTTTGAGTTGAGACCAAGGATGGAAGGAAGCATCCCAGAGGACAAACGGGGAAGAGTGAGAACATGAGAGGAGATGCGAGTGAGAACGTGAGAGGAGATGCGAGTGAAAGCGCGGAAGACAAGCACAGGAGCGCTTCGGATCCCTCATCCTAGCTCACTGGACCTTCCTCAAGTCCAGTCTCTCCTCTTCCTCATTTGTATTAGGGGACTAGGGGATGGTCTCAGGTATCTTTACAGCAGCTTGTTGTGAAGGTAAAATGAGAAAATGAATTTACATCTCCTGTGTTACTAAGTCCCAAGCATTCCCTGTTATGGTATGTATAAATGCTTTTTTTATGGGAAGGCATTGATAGGCCCTCTGTGCAATTTGGGATCTGGAGTGGGATGGGTATTGCTTTAGGAGTCCTTCCAATGTTTTGATAAACAGCATAAGACATTATTTTGTTTGTTTGTTTGCTTTTGCTTTACCTTCTAAACTGTGACATCTTAGAAAGAAAAGGAGAGGTTGTTTTACTTATTGTTTCAGAGGATCCAGTCCACCACAGCAGGGCAGGCACTGCCCAGGTATTCACTCTACATCTTGGTGGACCAGACAGTACACAGGAGAGTGCTAGCAGCCACAAGGTTTCAAGTGGGACCAAACACTCCACTGAGAACCAAGACAGAGGCATTGCATGGCATATTCTGGCAAGCAGCTTGCATGCATTTGATCCCTGTCCCCAGACTTCATAGAAAGCTAAGCTTCTAGATGACAGACTAATGAATTTGGAAGGACAGCACATAAGCTGTTTCTGGCTACGTTTAGCTATATTTATTGTGAGGCTGGGAAGTATAGATAGCCTTCTCTTTCTATCTTCTTGGATCATCATGATTGAGGTGGTCCATCATGGCTTCTCTGGCATCATGGACTGAACCCTCTGAATCTGTGGACTGAAATCAGTCTTTCTTTTATTTTGATTTGAAGGTACTCAGCAAAAGGAACTGAAGAAACAGAAAACAACTCCAAGCACAATGTTACAGTGTGTGTGTGTGTATATTATACGTGTGTTTATGTATGTATGTGTGTATATGTGCCTGTGTGTGCATGTTTGTGTGTGTGTGATTTCATGTGTATGTGCATGTGTGTGTACACATGTGTGTGTGTGTGTGTGTGTGTGTGTGTGTGTGTGTGTGCCTGTGTGTGTTTGAGACGAGGCCTTAGCTGGCCTAGAACTCACAGAGATCTGTCTGTCTCTGCCTCCCAAGTGATATGATTAAAACCACTTACCACCATGTCTGGCTTATGTTTGCGCTTTAACAACCCATTCATAAAACTTTCAACCCAAAATTTGTCTCCTACAAAATGTGCAGGGATAAAGTTGGAGCAGAGATTGAGGAGATGGCAAACCAGTGACTGACCCAACTTGAGACCCACTCCATGGGAGAGAGCCAACCTCTGACACTATTAATGATACTCTGTTATGCTTGCAGACAGGAGCCTAGCATAACTGTCTTCTGAGAGATTTCACCCAGCAGCTGATGGAAACAGATGCAGAGACCCACAGTCAAACGTTAGTCAGAGCTCAGGGAGTCTTGTGGAAGAGTGGGAGGAAGGATTGAGGGAGCCAGAGGGATCAAAGACACCACAAGAAGACCTACAGAGTCAACTAACCTGGGCCCATGCATTGGCTGGACCTAGACCCACTACACATATGTAGCAGGTGTGCAGCTTGGTCATCATGCAGGTCCCTAACAATGGGAGTAGGGGCTGTCTCTGACTCTGTTGCCTGCCTCTGGACCCCTTTTCTCCTAGTGGGCTACCTTGTCTTACCTCATCGGGAGAGGATGCACTTAGGATGTACTTGAGGTGCCAGGGTGGGTTGGTACACCTTGGAGGCCTTCCCCTTCTCTGAGGAGAAAGAGAAAGAGGAATGGGGGAAGGGCCTGAGCATGAGCCTGGGAGGAGAGAAGGGAGGAGGCTGTATCAGGTTGTGAAGTGATTACATAAATTAATTAATTATAAATAAATAAATAAGTAAATAGAAAATGTATCTGTTTTGAAGGCCAATATGTGTTAAGTCTAAGTGAGACTTCTAAAAAATCTCACTTAGGCTAAGTGAGGTTTATGAAAACTCAAAGGAAAGGGGCGTGGGAGGAGAAGTACTGAGGAAGGGAGGGAGATAGGGAAGGAGGGAGGGAAGGAGACAGAGACAGACCAAGAGATAATGTGCATGTAAAATATCAATCAATAGTCCAATCAAAATATAACATGCTGGTCTGTTTTATACATAGATCTACTGTCAGCACAGCTTAACACTGTTTGCCTGCATCGTAAAACCATCAGGAGACAAGGATGGCTCTTTTCCTCTGGATACAGTAACATTGTTTTCCCCATTCCCAGATATGACAGTGACAGCTTTAAGAATATTGTTCAGTAGTAAGAATCTTAGAAAGATGAAGTCAAAATTTTTAACCATATGCTCCAGTGTTCGCAAGACATAAATAATGAATAATGAGTGCTCACTGCTTTGTCATTGTTCACATGAGGGTGTGCTTTTGTGAATGGTCAGAGCTGTCTAGCATTTCCTTTGAAAGAACACTTCTCACCTTCCCAGGCAATTAGAAGCTCCAATTCATGCTGACCACAGCTTTCTTCCTGGGGCCTCCATCCTTTTAACCCCACTAAACAGTGCACATTCAACTTCGGATATAAATGGTCCAGTTGCATTTGATCTCAGTATTGAATGTCATTATGAGAGTTTGCATGCTGTCATAGAGGAGGGGATTATACGCCAAGACCTAACTGTGAAATCAATTGAGGAGTAAGCTCTTTGGAAAGATTCTGTTGCTTGGGGAGACAGCATAATTGAGTGCTCTATAATAAGCAGTGGTGCTCCACCCGCATTGGGACCAAGGACATTCACCTACAGTTTATGTGTTTCTGCAGTCATGTTGGGGACATTATATGAATTGTTCTACATGGCTGTTCAGTATTGCAGGGAGCATAGCTGTTCTGCATCACACTGGGCTTTGACTACAACACCCAGAACCTTGACAGAGCCTTGAAAGACTGACCTTTGTATTATTCCTACTTACTGAACAAATGAAGTAGATGAGGCAAACACCTTTGCTTTGATACCATGTACAGCACAATATGACATGCTACTTCCTGATTTGTTTTACATTTTTCAAGAAGGCCTGTATTAAAGTGCCTGTCTCCTAGAGTATTTCCAACAAAGCATGTTTCAATTAAAGCATAGTAATGATAATAAGTTAAGATATGATTAGACATATATTTGCTCAGGCAAAGACAGTGATCCTTTTCTGAAAATGAAAACCCTTTCTGATGTGCTCCATCATATGTGTCTCTTTACTGAAAACTTTTATTCATATATATATATATATATATATATATATATATATATATATGTGTGTGTGTGTGTGTGTGTGTGTACATATATATGAATGCATATAAAATATATATGAATGTCATATATATGTATATATGACATTTACATATATATGACAACATAACCTTTTTCTTTCAATTCTTTCTTTTTGTAAATTCCACTTGGATCTTTCCCAAATTGTCCTGGGCATTCATTGCTATAACTCTTGCTCCCCCAAATCCTTTCAGAAAAAAAAATGCACCACAGCTCCTATCATATTATATTATATAAATATTCACCAAAGCATGCACAGATATTTACATATCTCATCCACAAGTCTTCTTCAAGGGCCAGGAAAGAGATCAGAAGAGAACACCAGCAGGAATGTCAGTTGAGAGCTATCAAAGCAACTCCAGGCCTGAGTTAAGGAACTGATAATAAGTTCTTAGCTGCTGATCAAGTTCCAAGAGCTGTGGGAAGATGCTTTCTAATGGCTAGGTTCACTTACAAGGTCAAGACCATGTGCCTAGATTGGCCATAGGCCCTAAGGGAGAACCTAGTACTATTATTATTCTAAACTGGACATAGTATTGAGGTACCCTAGACTTGTCACTATATCCATTGGTCAGAGTATCTCTCAACCTCCTGGAGAGAAGCTGTTTCTCATAGTAGATGGTAACTGGCATAAAACCTAAACTGTTCAAAGTGCAGAGAATAAGGAACTATAGAGTATTCAAGCATAAATGGGACACACACACCTCAAAGCCCTCCTTCCAAGGCTTGAGGCTCCTCACAGGGTCAGGGGATACACAGTTTCAAGGAATCACTGTTTTCTGGACACACAACGCAGTGATTACAAAGGAACTCATAGGGATTTTGATAGCCCACATAAGATTTGTACAAGGTCAAGTCAGGCAACAATCTCCAGCATTCAAGAGGAGAAGAAGTGGGCTCATAAATCACACCATTAGCTGGGGAGAGAGAGAGAGAGAGAGAGAGAGAGAGAGAGAGAGAGAGAGAGAGAGAGAGAGAGAGAGAGAGAGAGAGAGAGATCCAGAATGGCTTCTAACCAATGATATAGCAATCTGAGCTCTCTTTTCTCTCCTCTCCTCTCCTCTCCCCTCTCAGGATGTTGGACCTAACAGCAAACCCACCAGTGCCCAGGAATCCTAGCCTACAGGCAGAGGCATGGTTAGCTCTATTTCACAAACTATTACAAGGCTAAGAGATGGAGCATAAACAGAAATGAAGGTCAATATCAGACCTGGGGAGAGCCAGGGCGGGAGGACAGAGGGCTGGCAAGGAGAAGAGAAACCTCGAGCAGGGGCTGGGGGCTTCTCTGTGACAAGCCAGAGACCTACTACAGGGTAGACTCCTAGGAGGATATGAAGGTGACTCTAGCTGAGACTCCTAGGTCTCAGGTCATGGAGTTTGAAAAGGCTACCTTCTAACTAGAGAAGACTCCTAGTGGAACAAGAGGAATATCAACCCACCCACAAAATATTTAACCCAAAACTTACCCTGCCTACAAGATGTGCAGGGACAAAATTAAAGCAGAGATTGAGGAAATGTCTAACCAACACCTAGCCCAACCTATGACCCACCCCACGGAAGACAGCCAAGCCTTGACACTATTAACATACTCTGCTATGCTTGCAAGTGGGAGTATAGTATAGCGGTTCTGTGAGTGGCTCCACCCAGCAGCTGATGGAAACAGATGCAGAGACCCACAGCCAAATATTGGGTGGAGCACAGAGAGTCTTGTGGAGGAGTGGGAGGAAGGATAGAAACACTCAGAGGGGACAGGAGCTCCACAAGACCGACAGAGCCAACTAACCAGAGCCCAGAGGGGCCTGTGGAGACTGAAGCTCCAACTAAGGACCATGCATGGACTGGACCTAGACTTCCTATACAGATGTAACTGATGAGCAGCTCGGTCCTCATATGGGGCCCTTAGTAAGGGGAGTGGATGCTGACTCTGACATGTACCTGTTTCCTGCTTTTTGATCACTTTCCCCTTGCAAGGCCACCTCACCAGGCCGTAGGGGAAAAGGATGTGTTTGGTCCTGATGTGACTTGATATGTTGGAGTGCCTGGGGTGGGGTTCCCCTTCTCTGAGGAGTAGGGTAGAGCGGATGCTGTAAACAGGGAGGTAGGGTGGGACTCAGAGGAGAGGAGGGAGGGGGCTATGATCAGAGTGTATATTGAATAGTTAATTTTTTCAAAGGGTGTTTCCAAAGGCAATAGGATTGAGTGCCCACTCCTGCGTCCAGGCAATGACAAAGCCTGGAAGGAGCTACCAGACACAGCACAGTATGTGGACAGGCTGCTAAGATGGACCGGACATGTTCTCTGCCCTTAGTTTCCTGACTATCCAAGAGTGTTCCTTTCCAGGCATGGAATCTGTAGTCTTTACATGCCTCATTCTGGCAAGCATTGGGTTAGGGACTTTATAAACTGCAGTGAATCTTTTAAGTAACCTAAAAGCCAGAAAGTATTCCTATCTGATGGACAGAGTTGTGGAGACCTGGGAAGCTAAGAGGCTGGTGAGATTTCCAAGGCTACCCTTGATGTGCCCAAAGGGGTTCTGCAGAAGTCTGTACTGATGAACAGCCCTCCACCCAGCCCCTCATTGATGGCTCTTGTTATGCAGAGATGCAAATCACTGGTCTTCTGTGCTCCCATTCCTGTCATCTTGTAGCTGTTTTATTGAAGTATTTTTATCTGCCTGTGGTGGCTTCCAGACTCTTTCTTTTCCAAACTCGTCACCCTAATATGACAGTCTTTCCCAAGAAGGGATTAGTATGTCTCATGGTGAGATGAGGGAGGGTCTCAGAACAGAACGTGCTGTCAGCTCTGTGTCCATGGATTCAACCAGCCACAGACTAAGAAGACTGACCAAAAAATGCTATCTACACAAAGCAAACACAGGATTTATTTCCTTGTCATAATTTCCTAAGCACAGTGTAACACTTATTTTAAAGAGCAGATACACTGTAATTGGGTGTTATAGGGAATATACACATAGGTTTAATGCAAATATACTATCCATTGTTATAGATAGCTTGAACTTCCATGAGGATTCTTGCAGCCTATAACCCATGAATAGCAAGAAATGGCTGCATTTGCCAGTAAATCAGGAGACGCAGCTTCCTGAGCTGAATGTTCTACCTTTAAAAAGTTGTATGTTAAAACTAATGCAAGCAGACATACCATTTCTTCTCCCCATTACCTTCTCCTGAGTTATAATATATACTTATAATTGTATGCTTCTCTGCACATGTATACACACACACACACACACACATACACACAGAGAAATCATGAGCAAAACCAGACAGGCACTGTGACTACCATCCTCACAGTTCCTCCCCCTTGCTGTTGCCATGGGCAACCACTGCCCACAGGTGCCATAGGTTTGGGCCACTTGGCAAGGCTGGCTTGTCACATTGCAGCTCCAGTAACTGTGTGTGGGCGAAAGAGGGGCACTCACCGGATGTGTTCTGTAATTAGTCCTTCTCAGAATAGCCTCGATTGTCAATCTCAGATCAAAGGAGGACAGGCTTCTCCTGAGAGAAAAAAGAAAATAGCCAAATTCTCAGTAATGCAGAAATTTTGTTCCCACAGCTCCCTAAGAGTGCTATAGAGATGTGGGGTGAGGCAGTGAGAAACATCTGGATGACTGAGTGTGTCTGGGCAGGTCTGATGTCTTCCACACAGCCACTGCAGCCACCATTCCTTGAGCTAGCCCTGCCAGCTCAGCACTCTCATTCCCATTGGAGTATGGGCAGATCATTTCCCTAAGGGCCACAGCAATTGCATAACAGAGCTATGGTATGTGACCTTTTCTTTTCTGACTCAAAGTCTTTTCTCACACTACAGACCCATCCTGTCTTCACAGTGCAGTTCTGAGATAAGGAGAACTGTGAAAATCTAGGAGCACAACACACTAGCTTCTGCACATCATTTCGTCTGGCTTTGCTGCTCTGGATGGTATGAGCTGAGTTAGCCTCTGACCCCATTAGTTCTTATTAACCCGTCTTTGCATTTCTATATGACCACTATGGGCTGGTGTTGGCTCCTTCTGACGAGCCTGCCCCTCTGAACTCTGCCTTGCCTATCCTGAGTAGTAGTTTAGCTCTTACACTTCTCTCTGTGGAATGCTGCTTCTCTCAAACTACTTACTAATGAGAATGAGGAAATACTACGTGGAACAAAGACTAATCTGTCCAAGAGCGGAATGGAGCTTGAAGTCAAATTAATGACATACCAAGGATATAGGTTCTGTTGGCTCCTCCCCTTGGTCCTGCCAAAGCGCGGCATCAGGCAGGGATATAGACTGTGCAGTGTGTGAGTGCCCTGTCCCATCAAATGAATGTCTGATGTCTAGATCAAACGAAGTCCGTTGGCAGGCTTAGCTCTTCCCATCCAGAAATGGAAACTCAGGAGCCCCACTTCACCACTTAAAGTAGGTCAGGTTTTGTTCCTGCTTTTTGTGAATGAATTCAATATTGCTCTCCACTGGTCATCCTGATTGGCCTTGCTGCGTGGGAGTACAGTTGGTGCCCATTGCAGACTAGTAAGTGGCTAGTATGTGACTAAGCATATTGAATGATTGGTGTGACTTCAATATGAAAGGCTGTGAATCTGTGCCAGGGAAATATTAGTTTTATCATCTGAAAAATGGATAGATAAAAATAATGTAATGATAAGAGTAATAAAATGAGCTACAGTTTGGTGTGTCAGTACCAAAGGTTGAGATTTTAATATAGATTATATTTTTTTCTTAATGTTTCTTTCCACCTCTTCCTTTCTTTTTCTTTTCTTTTCAAAGGGAGGAATGACTATATTTGCCAATAAATGTAGAACAGCTTCTCCAGCTGGGTATTTTTTCCTTAAAGCAACTAACTATATGCTAAGACTAATACATAGGGAGATCTAACTTTTGCCCTCCCACCACTCTCTTTTGACTCTTTAGATCAAGTTGGCTTGACTGCTAGGCAAGAATATTGTTAAAAGATTATTCTAGATGTATGTAGGAGGTATTAGGTTGAGACTTTGGTCTAAATCCTTGGAGTAGGTGGGTTTGGCAAAGTCTCATCATTGTTATAATTGTTCCTGAAGTCAAATGCAAGGTACTTAGTGCTGTAGTCACCCATCCCTACTCTCAGTGTTATACTGGATCACATCTTTCACTTTACGTCCCAGGCATAGGGAATGGCGGTCTCCAGTTAGTCTATGCTGCTTCTCCTTGCTCTGTTCTCCATTCAATATTAAGGAAACCCAGTTTCAGGGGTGTCACTCATTTGACCATTACACAACAACAGGAATTGAAGAGACCCACTTATGACCACCATGGGCTCTTCCATATCCTCTTTGTATTTCAGAAAAAGACTCATGTGGTTTAGACAAAGACTGGCCCTTCAAGACTGGATCCCAGGATATGCCAGGCAAGGCGCCAATCCTAGATGGATCTGTATCATTGGGAGATATGAATTTAAAAAAAAAAAACAGGCTTATAGTAATGAGCCAAGAGACCACACATCTGCATCTATCTGGCCAGCCCCTCTCTGAATTCTCTTGGGGCTCACTAGAGCACACGCTTAATTGTACTATAGCCAGTTTCATATGAAATATTATTTCCTCCTCCATATCTGCCTTTCCTAGCGAAGCCCACAGGGTCAAAACACTGTGTGTTTGTTTACCATTGCATCTTTAATGCCCAGACTGGCCCTAGGACCATATTGTCTGAATGCTGCAATAGGTAAAGTCCTCAACTCTACAATCGTTTTAAAACACCTATTAGCTACATTAATAAGGATCAAACAGAACATTCTCAATGACTAGAGCTAAGGTGACTTGTTAGGTATGTTCATGAGATCAGAATGGCATGCATTTTATCAATTAGCAGAGCTTACCATTTTCAGGAAGTAGAAATGGTGGCTGCATAAGAATAAGTAAGGAATTGTGTCTATGCGAGGAGGGCTGATGAGAAGCCAGTAACTAAAGCTCGGAACTGTGCTGTTCCCTTTTAGTTTGTAGTTGCCTGGAAGAGGGTAATATCTACAATATTCTTGTCTTTAAAGGAACCAGCAATGTGGTTGTACGTGAATGACATAATAAGCCAGCAGGTTATGGTGTAGGATACCTTTAACCCAAGCATTCTGAGGATGGGGACAAGGGATCTCTGGGAAATTGAGGCCACACTGGTCTACATAGCATATTCCAGGCCAGCCAGGGATCAATAAGAAGACACAATAACAACACGAACATTCATCCATTTCACAAAGACCATGATTCATAATCGTAGCTGAGCAGAGGTGCCATGCACTGACATGTGCCATTCATTCTGTTCCCCTTGTATAATCTCTCTAACTTTATCCCAGTGAACCTTGATGGCAGGATCTTCCATTCCCCCGCACTGGGAGAGACCAGGTGACACAGAAGTCACGGAAGCCACTGCAAAAGAAATTTCTTGAAAACTCAAACCCTAGTGAAATTATAAAAACAAATAACTGATGAGTTCATTATTTGACTGATTCATTGAAATATCAGTTTTGCTAGATGTCATGTGCTGACATGTATCACACCAAAACCTCAGCTGTCTTTACTATTGAACATGGAATAATTCACTACCTTTGATGAGGACTGAAAACCTATGTGTGCAACTGACAAGAGGCTCAGGGCTTCAGATCATGGCTGCATCACATGTCTTCAAATGGCAGACACAAGTGGATTAAGATCTTTCTGTTTAACCAGGCCAAGTGCAAGCTTAGGTTTTCCTGAAGACATAATTTCCTTCTGAGGCATAAGGTTACTATGTGGGATTTCAAAGTGCATACCTTTTTCCTTCCCTCATTAGTTACAGCATGCTATTTCTCAGCAGAAACATTTCCTTTGTTACTTTCCTGAAATCACTATGATTTCCTAATAAGGAAATATACTCAAAGTCTCCCCAAGGCCAGCACTTAGGCACTGAAGATTATAGGAGTAATCACAGAGGCTGTCACGCTGATTGCTCATTCAACTTTCCATCCCAAACTTCTTTGGGCAGAACAAAAGCATCCATGGAAATAGAGTTTTTAAAAAGGAATTTATTTAACAATGTAGCGCTTTTCAGGTTTACATTTATAAAGGCTCTAATTCTAGTTACCAGCATGACAACTTCTAAAGTAGAACAGAAAGTAAATAAGTGGCCACTTAATTAAAGGCCAGTCTTGATTGATTGATGACTGATTTGTTCGCTCATTTAGCAAACACACACTGAACTCCAGTATGCAAAGGAGAAGTGGGATGCTTGCACACATACACACTCACAGGTATTATTCACAAGTTAGTAAAAGCCTAGGACCCAGAAAGCAGAGAGGCATGAGGATACACTGCAGGCCCTGTGCAGTGAAGAACTTTGCATAAGCCATACAATATAATTTTACAGGGAAGAAAAGAAGAAAGAATAGGTCCCCGTCCATGACTTTTCCTGGGGAGATGTAGAAAAACAGCTATACTGTTCACTTCAGTTAGTCAGTCACAAATCAGAGTAAAACAATGATTCCTCTCAAGTCTAGCATGGTGAATTGGAGAGCATATTAGGGTTCCTTGCAAGAGCAATAGTAACTCAAAGGCAGCTGCATCACCCAAAAGCCCAGTCCAGCACTAATGATAACTCAAGATAACTGCATCCTGGAGCTCTCTGTATAGCTTACTTGTGCATGCACCAGTGGCAGCCAGAGGTCAGCTGCAGGTGTTGACCTGTGTCCTTTCAGACAGCTTCCCTTACTGAATCTGGAGCTCACTGATTGGCTAGACCTGCTGGGCAGTAAGCCCTCAGGATCCCCTGTATCTTAGTCTCTCAACACTACAATTACAGGAACACATTGACCCTGTGAGCTTTTTCCGTGGGTCCTGGGCTGCTGCAGGATATTTGATCCCAATGTGATCCCTGCGATTGTGAACTGTTAAAAACCCATATTTGTTTGATATGGTTGAGCCCTCATGCACACTTTTAATCCAAGAGAGCTATCTGTACATAGGATTTAATAAAGTTAACCCTAGGTCAAGAGGTGGAGCAAGAAACCAGCTGACCGGGATTAAAGAGTAGGAGGGACGTTGAGTTGATGAGTATGTAAGACAGTGTGAAGAAGGACTCTTTGCCTCTTGGGATTTTAGTTTGGCTCTTTTTAGCTCTTTGACTCTTAGCTCTCTAGCTCTTGAGCTCCTTAGCTCCTTGGCCTTTGGCTTTTTGGGCTTTGAGATAACAAGGCTTTAGCCTTGGGGTTTTTTGGCCTCTTCTTCCTGAACTGTCAGCTGACCTAATGAGCCTTTTGGGGCCTTCTCCATTGGGACATGAGCTGAGTAGGAAGTTCAGCTGGGCACTTTCTTTGCCTCTCTGAGCTAACAGGTTTTTCATGGCAACATCTGGCTCCTGAGTCTTTATTGGTAAAATAGAATGATCTGGGATTTTCGATTAAAACAACACTCAGGTCCTTAAGATTGCACAGAATGCACCATTAATCCACTAAACCGTCTCTCCAGTGTCTATATTTTCTTTTGATTGAAAAAATAATACCAGTTTCTTAGATACTTGCATAGTTGAGCAAAGACTTCCCTTGGCTGGTAAGTCATAAGACATAGAAGTGCAGTGATCATTAATGATGACAACAAAATGTTAATAGCAGGACAGGGATGCATAGAGAAAGAAAAAAAAAGAATTTTATTTTATTTTTTGTGGAGACATGGAGTTGGACAGATCTCTAAACAAGTCTTGAATGGATCACAGATTACAATTTGGCTTCAAAGTCAGTGAGCTTTTTCCAATACTGCAAGAGTAGCTGGTTACTAGTATAAAAATTAAATACTCTAATGTGTGAAGTGTGACTAGTTCTCACTCAACACTTTCCCTTCCTTTCAGTCTTCCCTGTTTTTAGGTGTATCTAAAATTCCCAGGCAGATGTTGAGCCTGAGGCTAGAGGAAGGAGTCTCACATATCCTATAACCTAATAGTTCACTCTATTCCTGCTCTCCTCCTTTTGTTCTAGCAATCTCTGACTCATAAGTAACATTCTTAAAGAATATTGGACCTCCTCCTTCAAGATGTCCCTCTGTGACTTTCTCTCAGGTACCCTCTTTGCTCCTGGTTCTCTGATCCACTTGATTCCTTTATTTTTTTTTTCTTTCAGGTTTATTTTACCTTCTAAATGTGCTCATGTTCCCTGCCAGCTGTCAGGCCAACTATAAATAAGCCAGGTATCTAAACTTGCTCTGCCCACATGTTTTCCCTCTGCCATTTTGAGCAAGTTATTGAAATCCTGGACCCTGAACAACATCTGCACTCATTCTTACACTTTCTTCTGCTGGATTCTTCACTGAACTGAGAACATGCTGATGTCATGAGCATCATATCCTAAGTCTGGGACAGATCCAGAGTTAGGGGACAAGTTGAACAGTTAGAACACTGTCTTGGGAACAATGAAGGATGCCATACTAGGTGCCTAAGGACACATCTGAAGAAGCCTGACCTTTAAGAAGCTGAGGGTATCATTCAAACTGGTTAAGAAGGCAGAATATGGTTGTCCCATAAGTTTGTACAGGAATTTTATTAGTATGGTTAATATGGAGTGTTTGCCTGAAGTACATATTTTGTGTCTGATTTTTTTTTTGAGACAGGGTTTCTTTGTGTAGCCTTGGCTATCCTAGATTCACTTTATAGACCACGCTGGCCTTGAACTCACAGAGATCCGCCTGCCTCTGCCTCCCTTCTGTCTACTTTTATAAGCAGGGTATCAGTCTTGCTTTGGTTTATGAAGAATCCCTGCCGAAGGCTCAAGTGTTGAAGGTTTGGTCTCCAAAGCAATATTCATAGATAGATAGGACTTTGGGAAGGCATAGGGTCATGAGGCCTCTGAGGAATCAATGACTTAATCAATATACTGGCACTGTTTAGAAAGTGGAAGTGGGACAAGTTTGCTTGCCTCTTAAGGGTTTGTGCTGCCACTGGGTGCCTTTCCTTTCTGTTTATCTTCTTTTCTTGGGCACCATGATGTGAGCAGCTGCTCTGTCACATGATACTGCTGATGTGATGTTCTGCTTCATCGCAGACCCATTGTCATGGAACCACATGACATTGACAGTGAACTTTCCAAACCACAAATCTGTATTCCTTTAAGCTAAGATACCGTCAAATGCATCTGAGAATAAGATCAGGTAGAAAATCCATTATACCACACCAGAAGGAGTGGTCCCCATATATATAGTGTGTGTGTGTGAATAACCTTAAATTTTAATTCTATACCAATGTATCAAAATTAAAATTATTTTGCACCAATATACAAAATTCTATGCCAATGAATTAAAAATAACCTTGTTTGTGAGTAAAAATTAAGGCCTTAAGTTGAGGAGTTAAGAAAAAAATAAAAAATAAAAGCCAGGCACTGAGAAGGAGAGATAAATAGATCCCAAGTGTTCAGCTTCCATTGGGTAAGAGACCTTGTCTCAAGGCAGTAAGGTAGGGAACAATAGCATGTTGCTTTGGCCTTCCCATGGGTTAACACATGAGCAGATACCCAAACAGTCCTGCATGTGTAACAGCACCCCCTCCCCCAAGTCACAGGTGCGCGCTCATGCAGGCACGCACACACGCAGAGCGCACATGCACACACTCCTTATCACCATCTTAACATTTAAGTAACTTCAATTTCATGTTCCTTACTTCTCTCTTTATGTCCATGACCTACGGGCAGGCTTGGAGGGAAACATGTTTTCAATAATGAAACAGTCATCTCCCTTCCCTTTCCAAGACACAGGGTGTGGCTATTGGTACAAACAAGGTTTTAAAAAGTACTTGCCTGGGTAGTATTTTAATCATTTCTTGCTTTGCCTGCAGAAACCCACTTGCACCAAGGTGTATGGCTGTGTGGTTCAGCCTGTGCTCGCCACCTCAGCTGGCCTCTTGGGAGTAGACGTCAGAACCTGTGCTTGAAGCTGTCCCTTCTAAAGCTGTGCAGTCAGCCTTTCCCCAGTTCCCCTAGCAGGAGCTCTTCCTGCCAGAAAGCTCATTTACTTCATAATAACACCTGTCTCCTGTGTCTTCTTACCTTAAAACAGCAAGGGCATACTTGACAGTCATTCTTCCCTGATGAGATGTGTGATCAATTGTCACTTTAAAAAAAGAGAGAGAGAGAGAGAGAGAGAGAGAGAGAGAGAGAGAGAGAGAGAGAGAGAGAATTTATCACAGTGTTTTATACACAAGATCCGAAATCTAGTGCTATCTCCTCTCCCAGCTCTGACAGTTCCCAGGAGATCCAAGGAGGCCTGCATCTCCGAGAGGTAGCCAGAACACCAACAAGATACATCCATGGTGCGCCCCCTCCCCATGGCAGATCTCAGGGAGCAGAGATATCTCCACGCCTCCAGTATTGGGTTCAATTTCTGATTCAAGTTCAATCCAAGTTCTTATTGGCTGGTCTCACACAAGCATGGAAGCTCTGATGCTTAGTTAAAACAGCCTTCCAGACTGAGAGCCATTCAACCTTTCCTCCCTCCATTGTGGGACTGTTCATTGGGTTAATTAAAACCTGCTTTATACAATGCTTCCCCCCCCACCCCTAAAGCCTAGTGAGACAGGAGAAGTGGCTGGAGAGGGCCATTCCAGACGCATCATCATTGACATATGGCAGAAAGAAGTAGCAGAGAAATTCTGGAACCATCTGCCACCATGGGCCGTGCCTAACAAAACAGCATGCACAACAAAACCATGGGGTCTCTGAATGCCTCTGGGGCTGGTGCTACTTACAGAGTTCTAGACCATATAGCCTTGTAGCCCAAGGCCATATAGTCTGTGGCTTTTCCTAGCCATCTGCCCGTGTCCAGCCTATTGTTAGGAGTACAAACTCTGAGCAGTTTCTATCTCCATGACTATCCATGTGTCCCTGGTCCACATCTTTGTTTCAAGACCTAAGAATCTAGATGTATCGATGGGTAGCCACTCCTCTCTGACTCATGTCTACCACACCAGGAGTCTGCATCCAACCCATTCTCAGCTAGGAGGTGCAAAGAAAGATTCAGGGAAAGGGCTAAAATAAATTAGTGTTCCTTGTACCCTGCTCATTTAAGGCTACAATAAAGATTCATGCTTACTCCCTTTAGAGAGGAAAATGGTTCTGGAAGAAATCATTTCTATTTGAGTGTTCCCTGGGAAGTGATAGCTAGCTTGGGGCTTCACACTGGAGTGTGGCTAATTCCAGGCTGGCCATGATGTAACCTCAGTTCCTTCTCTTACCTGTCCCAGGACTTAGCAAACCATTGTAAATGTTTCATCACCCTTGATTAAAAAGTAATTCTACAAGTCACATAGCCTAGTCTTCATGAAATCATCCTACAATACTTCAGTCTCAGAGAGGGAATTGGTATCAAAATTAAGTCATTTTTAAAATTTAATTATGCTAATTGCTATTTCTAAGCATGCTTAGCATTTTGAATTATTTTGTGTAATTACGTCAAACAACATATTTAATTTGTCATGCCAAGTACAATAATTAGGAATAATTCTTGAAAGGATGTCATTACAAATTTGAGGTATTTACAAGGTATAATTATGTCAAATGTGATAATAATAAAGAGGAGTGCTAAGGCTTCAAGATAACCTGTACTGAAGATATCTTGAACTTCAATGTGGTCATTTCTAATCCGGTTTGTGGTTCAGCAAAAGCCATAACCAATATAGCTTAGCGCATTGCCTACTTTTTAAGGAAAATATTTATTTCATTTTTTTAAAATTATGCTGTGTGCAAGTATCTTTGGCTGGAGTGACAGGTAGCTCTGAGCTAACCCAACATGGGTTCTAGAAATGAAACTCAGGTTCTCCCCAAGAGCAGCAAGCACTCTTAATCTCTGAGCCATCTCTCCATTCCTCTTGCCTACTAATTAAAAGAACAAAATTCTTGGATTGTAACTGAACCAGTATTTTTTTATGCATATGAAACTCCCAAATGAACAGTAATTGTTTTCCATATAGCCAGGCATGGTGGCACACACCTTTAATCCCAGCACTTGGGAGGCAGAGGCAGGAGGATCTCTGTGAGTTCAAGGCCAGCATAGTCTACAAAGCGAGTCCAGGACAGTCAAGGCTACACAGAGAAACCCTGTCTCAAAAAACCAAAAAAAAAAAAAAAAAAAAAAAAAAGAATTATACTTAAGACATGGTTCTTGGAAATGAAGGCAACCCAGAGACAAATGAATTTCTCCTGAATGTGTGGATTTCAGGATAAAAGGAAAGGAAGGTGAAGTTCAGCACTGTAGCCCTGCATTTCACGTCTCTGGGCTGCTTATCACTGGCATGTGACATTCTCAATGACACTTAATGTGAGACTTGAAACGCACATGCTGTCTGCGGAGAGGAGAAGGAGATGATGTTAAGCTGCACTTTAGATGTTGTTCGCTATCATTCCTTTAGGGGTATTCCAGACTCAGAGAAGGGAGACAACAGGAAAATGAGAGAACCCAGGTCGCTCAAATCTTTTTACACATGGTAGGAAACTATTCTCCAGCTGAGTCATGCCACTCAGCTGAGTAAGCCATTTTACGTCTGTGAGGCTTCACACCCCCAGCCCCCAGCTCCAAAGTAAGAAGAAAACACAAATCTCAAAGATGAGTTGAGGAAAAAGGGGCCTTTGCGTGTTGAGTATGTGGCCTTGTATTAAAGTAGAGAGTGAGGACCACAAAATGGAACAGTTGCATCAGGAATTATTCTTAATTATGTTGTTAAGCTAAATTGACACAGTGTTGAGCTGGCTTTTCTATACACATGTTTCTACCCAATGACAATTACTACTCTCAGTCTAACCCAGAGAGGGTCTCTCCTTCCAGAGAACCATGGTGAATGTAGAGACTCACAGCTATACAACTATAGAAACTGAGGGAGTACACACCACCCTGCCTCCAAAGACATTTATAACATTCCCTCTAAGATTCAGGGAACACTGTGGAAGAGAGAGAGGGAAAGAACACAACAGCAGGGAGATAAGTAGAAGTCTTCCAAAATGCCATCCACTCTGTAAGGCATGGGCATTGCAATCATGAAGCCTCACCAGCCAAAGATGTCAATTTGGACCTGCATAAGAATGGGCCCACCAATAGCCAGGTGTGAACAGGGGAGTGGGTAGGTGGCTCTATCCCTCTTTATTGAACTGTGCCTTACTGACAGACTCAAGGAAAGGGGAGTTATTGTTTTTAGTTGAGCATCCACTCCTCTTCATGCTACCAGGCCCCAATGGATAGAGCCAATCCAATGGGCACACAGATGCTACTGGTTAATCTAGGTGAATCAAATAGCAAAAATAAGTGATAAATCTAGGAAAGGGACTGCATTGATTAGGGGTTGAGAGAAAGAAAAGAGACAGTGAGAGGTAACCAGATTGTATTATATACGTATGTGAAATCGCCAGTAAACTAGTTCAATAATAATAATGACTAAAATAATATATAGTAATAAATAAAATATATAATAATGACTTTAAAACACATTACATGAATGAAATAGTTCAATAATAACAATGACTAAAATATTTAGCCTACCCACTTCCCAGTTTCCTGGAGACCTAAGTGGGTATGGTTTTTAGCATTTCAATTTTTGGGTTTAGATGCCCTTGGCAAAATCCTAATTCCATCTGAGACTACTTTATTCAAAGATTGAACGGAAAGAAAGTATTCCTTCTCCCCTCCTTCTTAATCTTCTCTGTCTCTAGTCACACCTGTCAGTGTATGAGGTTCACATTCCAAGTCACACACCGCTGGGCCAATTTCACTTCAAGAAGCTCATAACACTCCATCCAATGTGATACCCAAAGCTTCTCCTATTCTACAAGCCACTGACCAATGTACAAACACTCAAAGAGCCAATGTGGCCTTGTACACATGACCTCTTCTGTGGGGATGTTAACTTCCTTTCTCAAGATAAAACTGATTATTTCCTTCTTAATCTATATACAACAATCTACAAAACATCCTAACACTTTCCCTAGAAAGCCATTTTTGCCGCACTTGCTTGGCTTGGCTTCCTCCATAGCAATATGCGAAATCCTTGGAGGGATAGAAGCTGTGTTAGACATTAGATGAATATCTACATATTCCCCAGTATATAGCACTGGCCTTGATCATAAAATCCTGCAAGTTAATAAGTGGCTTTTTATCAACTTTAGCATAATGTCTAAAATATGCAAAATGTTTAGATTGGAACTGAAGCAAAAATGGCTTTCCTTCTTTCTCCATCCCTTCCTCCCTTCCCCCTCCCCTATGACTTCTTTCCTTCCATCCATAGTTCTAAAGCCATTTATCAGTCATTGGCTAAATGCTAAGCACGTGCCCAGGCTCTGGGGATGTGTCTATGAGTTGACATAACATAGATGCATGCTTCTGTGTTTTCCTGAGATCTTTCTCAAAGTATAACTGAGGGACTGCCACCATTAGAAGCAAGGGAATATGGTTACAAGTGAATATTTAGATTCTAAACAGGACATCCCTCTACTTGGCTCAATTATATCCTCTATGGGTATTTTATTTCTATCCAGTGCTTTGATTCTGGTGTTCCTCAAAATTTTAGACTTGGAGATGGCATGCTGAGCCCCTTCCATACTAAGAATATGAAGTTAGAGTAAGTGTCGTTAGAATGTGACTGGCTCCCATAGCCTCATATCTTTCAAGGCTTCCTCCCCAGATTGGTGGAACTGTTTTGGGAAGGATTAGGAGGTGTGGCTTTATTGGAGAAGCTGGGGTCACTGGGGTGGGCTTTGAGGTTTCAAAAGCTCAGACTATTCACAGTTCCCTCTGTGATTCATGCTTCCCTGCCTTGTGATTGTAGATCAAATACAAGCTCTCATTTACTTTTCCACCATTCTGGCCTGCCTGCTGCTGTGTTCTCTACCATGATGGTCATAGATCTAACCCTTGGAACTGTAAGCTCCGAATTAAATTATTTCTTTTAGAAGTTGCCTTGGCCATGGTGGTTTTTCATGATAATAGAAAAGTAACTAAGCCAGAGTAGTTCCTCCACCTCTCAGAACCTCAGTTTGCACACCTGCAAGATGGAACCAGCAGCAATTATGACAGAAGTTAGTGGTAAGGACCACATGTTATCTCCTTCCAGGGCTTTCTGGGGCTGCCCTCATTTCCAGTTCCTGTTTCAACGGAAATAGAATTTCTGGTGCCCATGACTATAGAGAATGAACAAGTCTGTGAGTTTTTAAATGAAGTCTATAGCTTATCTGTGTTTGTAAATAACTCCATTGGAAATGAATAGTCTCCTCCCATATGTCAGTTTTGTCAACGTAGATCTCAAATGCTAAGTTTTTGAGAAACTGTGATGAGGGTTTATCACACACTCTCTCGGATGTATATGAACAGAGATGGGTGTGGAGTTCTTGACTTCAGCTGCTCCTGGCCATGCCAGGGAGATGAATACAAGCATCTTAACCATTGTCTAACTAGGCACATAATCTCCTTGGCTTTTCAGAGAGATGAGAGGCCAAGAAGCATCCAGGACACCTGGTGGCTCCATAGAAATAAGAGTGATGCACCATTGCTGCAAGTATAAAGGCAGACAAAGCATTTGCCAAGCTTTGCGGAGAAAAGCTGGAGACAGACAGCATAGGCTGCTGCCAGGACTTGGAGGCAAAGGAAAGGACAAAACTGTCCCAGCACTAACCTTGTGCTGGCCCCCAATCCCTTGCCATTGCCTCACACTGAATCAGCTGAGCAAGAAACCAGGGAAAGGCAGCTCAAACAGGGTTAGCGCTCCTGGCAAAGGCACCCTGACAAAGACAGGAGACTCTCTGTGAGAGGTAGAGGTGAGGAAAAAGAGGACAGCCAGGCCCTGTGGGGCAGGGAAAGCAATGCAGTGAGGTCACTGTGGTTTGGCAACTTCCCCACAGAGTCCACAGCTAAGAGCTCACACTGTGCTGAGGCGCTCCAGAGTGGCCAGGGACTCCTCAAAGCTGCCCATGAGACCATTATTCGGGTAAGGGAGGCAGGGACCCAGGTCTATACTGCTGCTTTGCAGTGTGGACATTCCCAGAAAATGCTTCCAGGAGCACATATGCCCAGTGCTTGCCTTGTCCCTCCTTTCAGAGGCAGGTGTTTAGGGAGTTGAATTCCAGTGAGCGTCAGTTCCAGGGAGCCTTGGGATCTGCATAAGGAAAAGCACTACAAGTTCAGTGTCACTCAGCAGTGTCCCCTCTGTGGGAATCCTTCACTTCATCTTATCCACAACGAGGGAGTCTGTGTTTCAGGAATCAGGAAGAAGAAGCAGGAAGAGGAATAATAAGAAGAGAAAAAGAAGGGAAAAGATACATTCCATGATGGCATAAGACTTCTTTATCATGCAATTTTAAAGTTTTTTTTGTTAAAAAATTCTTAACGTGTGTCTGTGTTGTGTGTGTGTTTGATCAACTGTGCATATAAAGATCATAAGAGCATGGCTGATGCCCTGCTCTATCATTCTGTCTTACTTGTTTGAAACAATGTTTGTTTCTGAACCTGGAGATGGACTCAAAACCATGAAGTCCCAGCAAATCTCTAGCTCTACTTGCACAGAGCTGGGGGAATAAAGGCACATATTTGGTGGTCATATACGCGTGCTGGGGATTTGAGCTCAGGTCCTCACGATTGCACAGCAAAGACTGTTACCTACTGAGTCATCTCCCATTCCCTTTCTTATCCCTTTAATTTAAGATTTCATTTTCATTATGGACAAAACAATTTTCTGGTGTTTCTCTATTAGTTACTCTTATTTTTCTGCTATATATACCATGAACTGAGAGGAGGAAAGGATTTATTTTAACTTAGTGTCCGGTTACCATCCCATCACTGAGGAAAGTCAAGGCAAGAACTCAAGGTGAGAACCTGGGGCAGAAACCATCAAGGAATGCCACTTGCTGGCTCTCTCCTTGCCTCATGCTTAGCTAGCTTTCCTACACAACCTAGCTCCACTTTCCTAGGCATGGTGCATTGAGCAGGGCCCTCACACACAATCATCAATCAAGGTGAGTCCTCACAGACATGACCATAGGCCAATTGACCCAGGCGCCTCTTCAGTGAAGGTTCCCTCATCCCAGGTGTCTTAGTTAGGGTTTTATTGCTGTGAAGAGACACCACAAGCAAGGCAACTCTTATAAAGGAAAAATATTCTATTGGGGCTGGCCTACACTTTAAGAGTTTAGTCCAGTGTCATCACAGCGGAATGCAGGGTAGCATGCAGGCAGATGTGGGGTAGAGCAGAGAGCTCTACATATTGGTCCACAGGTAGCCAGGAGATTGGAATCCATACTGGGAGGAGCTTGAGGGTAGGAGACCTCAGAGCCCGCCTCTACAGTGATTCACTTCCCACAACAAGGCCACACCTCCTAATAGTGTCACTCACCTCGCGCCAAGCATTCAAACACATGAGTCTATGGGGGCCATACGTACTCAAACCACCATACCAGCTAACTTTCGGTTATGTTCATCTGACAATAACACAATAAAAAACAGGGCAGTGCTATACACTGAAGTGAAGGCCACATGAACAGCCAAGTCTATCCTCATGAGCGCACAGTTTGTGAGCACTGCACACCTGGCTTTTTTTCTTTCTTTCTTTCATTTTTCTTTTCTTTTTTTTTTTTTTCCCTTTTTTGAGACAGAGTTTCTCTGTGTAGCCTTGGCTGTCCTGGACTCACTTTGTAGACCACGCTGGCCTTGAACTCATAGAGATCCACCTGCCTCTGCCTCCCCAGTGCTGGGATTAAAGGCATGTGCCACCACGCCTGGCACACACCTGGCTCTTTATGCAATCTCTAGGAGTTGAGGCCAGGCCCTCCTGCTTACAAGGCCACTGGTCATGGCTGAGCTTATCTGTCTATCCCATTAAGTAATGACAACGCACAGTATTTTAAAACTTCCTTAACTTCATTGAGGAACTTCTGAGGTATTTTACTGTCAGTAACATAAAGAACTTCCTGTTCTTGCTAAGTATCTTCGAGTTGACAGGCTTTTGTTCTTGCACATTGGAAAATGTCTCACAAAAAGGCCACAGAGAGGCAGGCCACCTCACCTGATGCTGTCGTTGTTACCTCCTTTGGGTGGATCAGAAATCAAAGCGCCTTTTCCTGAAGTTTACGGTGACAGTAAGAAGTACGGCCAGAGGTTGTAACTCCAATGTCTACTAACACACATTTCTTGCAGTTGGCTTCCATAACAGAGTCTAGAAACAAAGAAGGGGAGGAGAGAGGGCTCAGTAGCAGAACACGCGCTGTACGTGTCGTGCCTGAAGACTCGAGTTCAGATTCCCAGAGTCGTAAAAGTGCGAATGCCCAGCAGGCTTAGCAGCCTCTTGTGATCCCAGAATTTAGGAGGCAGAAGCAGATCCCTGGGACAAGCTGGCTATTATACAAGCCGGAGGCCTCCGGGTTCCACCCAAAGACCACGCCTCAGGAGACAACGAGGAGAAGGCTGGAGAGATGGCACCCCGGTTAAGAGCACACACAGTTCCTCCAGAACAGGAGGCCTAAGTTCAATTCCCAGCTTCCATGCCAGGAGGCTCAGACCACCTGTGTCTCCAGCGCCAGAGAATCTGATGCCATGGCCTCTGCAGACACCCACACTTACATGTTCTAGCCCCCTGCCCCTGGCACACGAACATATCTATTATTGAAAATAAAGTCAAGACAAATAATTGGTAGGATGCCAGCTTAAACTTGGACATCCCGAAGTTGGTTTCTTCTGGAAATTTATTGCCCAAGATAAGTAATTTTATCAGAACTTAAAACTGAGAAGACTGAATCTGCCTTTTAAACTAGAAAGTGTCTCAGGGTTTCTGATAATGTTGGGGGGCCATGGAGAGCCAAAAACTCCACTACAGTATTCCTGTGTATGGATGTGTTTCATTCTCTGGTTCTGAAATACTCACCATAATGTAATTGCTTCAGGCATGGAGCATCACTCTTAACCCACCTGGATGTTTAGAGTCCTTAAGCTAACCCTGATTCATCTCTCACATGTGTAATCTCCTGGGAAGGGGGCAAGGTCTCCTCTCACTAAGCTGGTGTTGGGCTGGTCAGGAATATATCAACGAGGCAATCCCTTCCTGGGGCCTGGGAACTGGTTCCCAAGTAAGGCCTTTGCCCGCTGTGGACTGTGCTGCACCATGCAGTGCCAGTGTCTCCTGCAGCTTAGCTGCCTCTCTCCAGGCTTAGGTTCCGAGAGCGTAGGAGCCAGCAGCCCTATTAGAGTTCACAACCACCTGCGGTTCATCTCGTAGTCAGTGTGAGCTCGGCCTGGCCGCACACAGTGGACGGAGAAACCTGTGCACTTCGTGAGAGAGGAGTCATACAAAATACACAAAGGATGACGGCTGGCAACTGGCTTTGGAGACCTGCATGAGCAGCGAAGTGAGTTGGACTCTTTAGTAGGATATTCACTTCTGTATCGCAGCAGTATCAAAGGAGAATAAAAAACAGACTTGACTAAAATGTGGGTGGGTGAGAGCGCCAGACAATGGCTCTGACGCCTCCTGTCACTGGCCATCTTCCCACTAGGCTCTGCGCTAGCAAGACTTCAGGCAGGAGCCAGGAATGTTGTTCTGTGGCAACAATATATTTTTTTTGAGACCTTCATGGACCTCATGCTTGATATTTTCTTACATCATTCTTCCTTACTAACTGCTTCCGGATATGACCATATATGACCTTCAACTTGTCCTTTATCAGAGACTGCTGCCCTAGGATGGCTTCATAAAGCCCACAGCTAGAACCCTGGTTCTATGATTTAATAGCTATCTGACTGCATATTTCTTAAAATTATTTAAAAAATAGATTGACTAGCATCTTGATATTCTATCAATTATTTTGATGATCCACCGAATAAAACAGTGGTCTGTGGCATTCCTCTGCTTGAAAGAACTAAAAAGTAAGCTGCATCAGACTTCCTAAAGAATGTGTCACTGGAGTGATGGTAGCTGGAATTATCTTAGACTAAATTCAGGGATCATTTGCCTCTTCTTAGTTGGTCATCTTTTTTTTTTTTTAACATAGTAACCCTAGCTACACATGAAATGTCTTATCATACTTCACCAATGGGACACACAGTAGGCTTCCTGCAGCAGATATGTTAAGACGGACTTCACTCACTGTGCAAGATTTATGCATGAATTACCTCAATCCTTATAACAGCCATTCGTGGCAGGTGTCATCTTTCCCTTAGTAAAGAAACAGAGAGAAAGGCATCCACCCTGCCCAGCTCTGCCAAGCTAATAAGGGTGCAACTAGAATTCTAACCAGGCTCACGTGACTGTGTGCGACGATCCCTCAGTGGGTCTAGAGTGACACTAAGAGAATCGTATTTGCTTCATGATTCATTGTGTGGCGTCCTTAGATGTCCCCTCCTCTGGAAAGATGGACTTTGTGATACCTCCTTCTAACACGCACACGTCTTCACTATAGTACAGCAGGGTGGTTGCTCAGAGCCACAGAAGGGCATGGCCCCACAGAAGTCCTCTTTACCATCATGAGAGCCTTTGTAGGTCTACTGAACGTTCTGCTCTCCTCCCTAGCATGTATCTCCCTCCCTGTATCCACAGGGAGAGAGGAAATGAGCATGTCTGCTGTCTGCCTGTTACATTCTCAGTACCACCTGCTTGGGGCTGGCAGGGTCATGAGGATGCCAAGTTCATAATTTGCTTTTACTAGACCATCCACTTGAATCATTAACTTTTAGATCACCCTTTTTATTCTTGATGACATCTAAAGCACTGAGCTGAGGGCTGGTGAGATCTCTCAGTGGGGAAGGGCACTCACCTCGAAGCCTGCTGACCTGACTTCAACCCCTGGAAATCCATGGTAGAAGGAGAGAACCTAGAGGCTACCTAGACACTCCCTGGAGAAGTGATCTACACATATTTCATTTATGCCTTTCCTTATTTCTTCAGATACCGTATGGAACGCATAAGAAGGGAGGCAGACCAATATAAGAATGAGAGAAAGAAGGAATGGAAGGAGAGGCAGAAAGCAGAAGTTTGAAACACTGAGAGCCAGCAGGAGACTTTGCCCTGCCTCCATCCTTGAGTGATGATACATCAGAGGCCCTGAATCAAACTCTATGGAGGAATGTACAAAGGCCTGAGGAGAAGGCCACCATCACCAAGGTTTGGTGGTACTTCTGCCATGCTATGGAACTGTTAAGGTAAGGTTTCTGGCCCTCTGGGTCACTGCGTGATGACCTCTGGACTGATGGGGTAGGTGGAGCCTTCCACTTTGCTCTACAGTTAGGTAAGGCTTGTATATGTGTGGTAGTATTCTTGCTTTTGTAGGTTCCTGCCAATCTGCCCAGTCCACTTACACATTTTTGGAGACAGCTGTGCTCTGTAATTCAGGGGACCAGTATAGTCTGGATTTCCTCTCATGTGAACCAGTTACAAGGGGCACAGTTCAGAACTGAGGGACGCTCTGGTCCACTGAGACTGTTTCAGCTAAGCTGGCCCAGTTCTTCCTCCAGGCTGTGTAGCTGTTATGTCAACCAGAAGAACAAGCTGAGCTGCTTAACACACATGTCCTGTGGCTTATTTGGGACAATTTTAATCAATATTTCATCAGAACATTGTTTTGCTGCCCTTTGGAAATATGATCTGTAAAAGACTGCCTTTATAAGCACTTGTTCTTCCAAACTGTACTAATTATTTCAATTTATAATAAACTCAACATGATTAAAAACAATTTGATTAAATGCTAGCAAACACATTTACTCCAGAGTCATCAATACATAAAGATAATGAATCTGTCAATCATTTCTTAAAAGTGTCCTAGTGGTCCTTGCCATCTCTCCCATCTTATTATCAGCAGCAGTGTGATTTCTTTCATTGTAGTTCAATTCACATTTCTAAGAACTTGATCAAAATACAGTTATGCATACTTAGTTGGCAGAAAATAACTAATTTCATATTCAGGCATAAAATAGCAATCTTTTGGTCTTTTAATTATTATGAATTGTGAGTACATTTCAGAGAGAAAGAAGAGAGAAGAAAGAGAGAACGAGTAAATAGAATCATAGTCAGAACCCCATGTCAGCAGCCAGACTGAACAAGCCTGGAAAAGGATCCTGTGAGCCTTGGGCAGCACTTCCAGGAGATGCTTACCTCAGGAAAGGAGAATAGCTGGGCTGAACTGTCCTCGATCTTCCCAGTAATGCTGCAGGAAAGACTTACATGGATTAAACTTTCCCCAAATAACTGAACTGCATCCTAGAAAAAGTCTAAAGAATATGTGCAGGATTGAAAAGGATCCAGCATTCGGTAGTATTTATGGTGTCTGGCAGCCAGTCCAAGACTCTGACCTAGAAGTGACATATTTGTTAGAGGCTGCAAACAGAGACATTAAAGCCAATATTCTAAATCTATTCCCTATGACCAAGAAGTGATGTCAGAGATATGGGAGTTTGGGGTTTATATATAAATTGAATGTCTAAGGGTAAAAATTATAATCTGTGAGATGAGAAATATACTTGATTAAAAAAAGAGAAGAAACCTCAAAGATGGGTAGAAAGGTATGGGAAGATGGATACGGTGGCTGGGAGGGGTAAATGTGGACGAGATTGGACATTTTAGGAAAGAAGGTTAGTAGCCTAAATTCATAACAACTGAAAAAATCAAAATGGTAGAGAAATGTGACTTATGACTAAAATTAAATGTTAAAAAATGGGTAAAATTTCAGGTTATTTCAGGTAACCCAGTAAAAAAAAATTGACATCTGAATAAAGAAGAAAGGAGAAATGAAGGAAAATATCCAAATATCTCCCACATTTGACCAAACTATAAGCATACAGATCTAAGAAATATGAAGATAGAGGTATATCATCGCAAATGACATTAAAGATAATAAAAATAAGTATTTTAAGAAGAAATATATAAACCTCATCACCAGTAGACATAGAATCAGGAAAACTGAAAGGAATTCTTTCATGTAGAATAAAGCAGCACAAAATTGAATTATGAGTCTGGTTAGAGGAGGGAAAAAATCTGGACATTACTATTAGAGAAAAAACACATACTTTTACTTAAGCTGTCCTTACAGGATAATTTTTTAAAAGTAGGGTGAACAGTATTGTGTGAAAGTAAATAAAGTCAGAGGGAAGGGCAATGGGACATAGCATAACAGTGTTCTGGACCGACTGCATAAATACTCTAGAAACTACTGAAATAATGAGCCATGACCTAGTATGCTGGCAGAAGAAGTAAAATGGAATCAAAGAAATTCAGGCATGATGGTACACGCCCATGGTTCCATCACTTGGGAGACCCAGGCAGGAGGATCAAGGTCACCTTCAACTACATAGGGAGGTCAAGGCTAGCCTGGGCTATATGAGAGCCTATCTCAGACAAACAAACAAAAACAAGCTGAATAATAGCTCCTCCCAATCCCTCCCTCCTCCCTCTGCCATACCCACCCAGCTCCTCCCGATACCACCCCTTCCCTACCCACCCAACTTTATATCCTCTTTTTTTTTTAATTAATCAAACAGTTTGTGCTGCCCGAAGACATAATCAATGCCAATTATAAGCAGAGAAAAAATAAAGCAGAAACAAAGAGAAAGGAAATAAGAAAGAACAGTTGGAATTTTTTAAAATGGCAAGATGATGAATGTAGACCAAATGACCTTCGTAAAGGTGCTGAGTTTCAGCAGAGACCCCAGTGAGAGGCAGGAATATTTGTATTTTATAAGAAAATAAACATTCAAAAATTTATGTTTGCCTTTTAAAATGTTTTTGTCTAGAGCTGTAGCAATGGCTCAGAGGTTAAGAGCACTTGCTCCTTGCAGAAAATTTGAGTTTAGTTTCCAGCACTCATATCAGGAAGTTTACAGCTACTCGTGTCTCTAGTTTCAGGGGAATCAACACACTCTGGTCTATGTGAACACCCACAGGCATGTGGTGTGTATACATACATTCAGGCATACTTACATAATGCAAAAATTAGATAAATATTGTTGTTGATTCTATACATAAAGACACAAATAGATTAAATATAAAGAGTTAGAAAGGAGCCTGGGGCTGGTAGCGCACGCCTTTAATCCCAGCACTTGGGAGGCAGAGGCAGGCAAATCTCTGTGAATTGGAGGCCAGCCTGGTTTACAGAGCTAGTTACAGGACAGCTAGAGCTGTTACATAGAGAAACCTTGTCTCAGTAATAATAATAATAATAATAATAATAACAATAATAATAATAATAATAATAATAACAACAACAACAACAACAAAAGGAAGAAAGTAAAAAAGTTAGAAAGGGTGTATATGCAAACATACTCAAAATAAACAAAGAAGATGTGAGAAAACAAGACATTGTTATACATAGTCAAGATAATTTTATGATTTTAACAACAAAACATTTAAAAGTTATGTTGCCCAGTGAAATAAAAGAAACCTAAATGTATGTTTCTGTTTATGAGAAGAATCATTCTTAATACGTAAATGTTTCCATATTAACAATTAGCTTCAGCGTGGTCCAATCAAAATTCCAAAGAACACTTTAATAGTAACCAACACATTAATTCTAAAATTCCTATGCAGTCACACAGGACTAATATCAACCAAGTCACATTTTAAAAAGGAGCAGTATAGGAGGCCACTACTTTCTGATACTGACATCTAAATTTGTAGCTAGGAGGGCCAGCAAGATGGCTCAGTGCACAAAAAAACGCTTATTGCACAAGCATAATGATTAGGGGTTTGGTTCCTGAAACTCACAGAAAGCTGGATATGATGACTCACATTGTAATCCCAGCACCCTACAATGAGATGGATGGGAGGAGAATCACCAAGGAGTTTGTGGACCACCCAGCTTGGAATAGACAGCATGGCAGAAACAAGAGAGATCTTGCCTCAACAAGATGGAGGAGAGAGAATCTATTCCTAAAAGTTGTCCTCTGACCTCTATACATATGCTTGCTCGCACGCACACACTCACACACAAACTTGCTTTACAATGCACATAGAGGCTTTGCTTATAATAAATCAAACTTAAAAATCACCCAAGGAAGGCAGGTACAAACACATTTCTATTATCCCAGTTACTTTGGGGGATAAAGTGAGCTGATACCAAATCCAAGGCCTCTGTGGGCTACAGAGTGAGTTCAAGGCCAGTGAGCAACTTAGTGGTACCTTGTAGCTAAGTAAGAGGTAGAAAGTGGACTGTGGTTTAGCTCAGTGGTACAGTACTTACCTAATAGGTATGAGGCTCCAGCTCAAATCCCAGTCCAGAAAAACAAGAGCAAACCGCAAATCAACTTTCAAAGTAAGTGGTAAACTGACAAACACATTGTGATATATAATTATCATATATATCATGTAATAAAAATACCAAAATAGACAATAAGGAGACAGGATAAATGACTAGACATTTATGAGCTAGTACTCAGCATAACACAACTGCAGAAACAAGAGAAACCCTGCCTTAAAAGAAAGGTCACAGAACAAAACAATCGCTGACCTCCACATAGGTGTTTTGGTACTCACATGTGCTCTCTCTCTCTCTCTCCTTTCCTCCTCCCTCTCTTTTCTTTCTCCTCCTCCTCCTCCTCCTCCTCCTCCTCCTCCTCCTCCTCTTCTTCTTCTTCTTCTTCTTCTTCTTCTTCTTCTTCTTCTTTTCTCTCTCTCTCTCTCTCTCTCTCTCTCTCTCTCTCTCTCTCTCTCTCTCTCTCTCTCCCTCCCCCCCTCTCTCTCTTTCTCTCCTTCTCTCTTCAATATTCTGCTGAAAACCTCAAGGTCCCCTTTCATTCCCTAGAATGCCCGCTCTGCATAGTGTGCCTCTCTTTAGTACTCTGTCCTGTCCTCTCTGGCTGCAAGACAATGAGTTGGGGAAATTGTACAGCTTTTTCCATTTGTTTCTCTCCCACTGCTTGTCACTGTCTGATACTCAGCATCAAAATACATAAATAAATATAGAATTCTTGGTTCGTGTAGTTTGTTTGTTTATTTGTGTGTGTGGATGTCACGACAGAGTTTCTCTATGTAGTCTTTATAACCCTGCTGTCCTTGAACTCACTGTGTAGACCAGCCTGGCCTCAACCTCAGAGATCACTCTGCCTCTGCCTCCTGAGTGCTGGGATTAAAGGTGTGTGCCAACACCACCTGGCAACATTTTTAATTCTCTTTACATCCTGGTGGTAGCCCCATCCCTCCTCCCCCTCCAATCCCTCTCTCCCATCCCCTCCCCTATTCATCAGAAAAGGGGAGCCCCCCTACCCACCCACCCCAGCTCATCAAGTCACAGCAGGATTTAACACATCCTCTTCCCCTGTGACCTGGCAAGGCAGTCTAACCAGGGGGAAGTTACCGAAAAGGTGGCAAGAGACAGCCCCTGCTCACCTCAATAGAGGGCCCACATGAACTCAGCGATACCCATTGGCTATATTTTGTAGGGGGCCCATGTCCAGTCCATGCAAGGTCCTTAGTTGGTACCTCAGCCTCATCAGGCCCCTCTGGGCCCTGGTCAGTCGACTCTACGGTTCTTCTTATGAAGCTCCTGTCACCTCCAGGTCCTTTTCTCCTCCACACCCCACCCACTTTTCCACTAGATTCCTTATGCTTCACTCAATGTTTCGCTGTGAGTCTCAGCATCTGTTTCTAGGCAGTGCCTCTCAGAGGACAACTCTTCTAGGCTCCTGGCTGTTAGAATAGCAGAGTATCTCTAACAGTCTTAGGGGTTGGTTCTCTCCCATGGGGTGCATCTTGGGTTGAGCCAGGCATTGGTTGGACATTTCCTCAGTCTCTGCTTTATCTGCTGTATCTTGTAGGCAGGGTGAATTTTGAGTTGAACTTTTTGCGGGTGAGTTGGTGTTTTGCCCCCCTCGACTAGGAACTTGACTATTTAGAAGGTATCCTCTTCAGTCTCTATGCCACTTGCAGCTAGGAGTCTCTGCTAGAGTCCTTCTCATATCCCCCGGGAGCTTACCCTGACTTAGGACTCCAGCTTGTCACAGAGATCCGGCAACAATTTTTATCTTTATACTTTTAGGTTTCCCATTATTCCACCTTGGTTAGAGCTAAGAAATAAACTAGTATTAGTTTTGATCCATGCAATTACACAAGTAACTCAGCTTATGATATAGTTATATCTGGAGAACCCTAAATTGAAAATATCCTAAATTGAACATGGGTTTAATCCACTTTATCTGCCAAATATCACAGCTTAGTAACTGTCCTATCACAAGTCTCTTTTCATTCCCCTAATGACTGAGTGGTTGACGAGGAGCCTGTGCCTCATGCTGCTTAGAGAAGATCCAAATTCAAAATCTGAAGGTCAGCCTTCACCAAACATGCATCACTCCCAGTCATTATTGAGAAGTCTTGTGTCTGATCACCATTTATCAGGGACCATCTATAAATCTCTGATGTTGTAATTACAACAAAAGAGAAATATAATTCAAAATATATCTGGAGTTGGTACAACTCTTGGTCTTCCATGCCTACGGGTGTATTTGGGGGGCAGTTTACAAGACTTAATTCTGGTTCTCTTTTGATCATAGGTACTCTAAAATTCTATTGTATTTATTCTAACAATAGACCTTATTTGTCTGTGTCATGAGAATGATGCATTCTGTATGATATTCAGTTCTATCAGCCATTAAGCATGTGACATTATTGTGGCACTTTATTAAAGTCACCAAAGAAATGGAACACTCTAGAGATTTGCAACCAGAGAAATTGGAATGTCTCACAATGACTTGGACCTCTAGGTGAAAGAGGCATGACAAGACGAAGATGCTTTTTCAACATTCACATGCTTGTTCATGGGGGAGAAGCATGGGCAAGAGGGAAAAGAGAAGAATTTGGCCTCAAATATAATGAAAGTCTAAGCATAATTCCCTATTCGATCTGAACAGTGAAAAAAGGGGGAAACACCAAACAACCCAATGCTTGAAGGTTATCATCTTTAGACCAGATATGACATTATCTACGTCACACCGTCATATGCAGATAAAGTCAAATATGCAGAAGACTCACTCAACATTGAGCCTGGCATGCCACAGACACCTCATCAGTGCAGTTCACTCTGAGGACCCACTGTCCAGGTCAAATCTTTGCTCAATTGTTGCTCTCAACAAAATAGCATGATTTGATGCATGCAAGAACAAATTTTACTTCTATAAGTGCTTTCAAATCTTTACATTTTGAAAAAAGGTTTGATTTTATTTTTTATGAAGAGCTAAATATAATTCAAAGTCAGGGTAATAAAATAAATGACATGACTAATCAACAGTGCTAAGACTACAAAAGGATATGGCTGTCCAATCAGGTTGGGGAGAGTCGCTGTTTTATAGTAAAGCTTTCCTCAATTCCTCTTTTTGAAGCAAAGGCATTCTGGGGATTACTATGCTGTAGTGTAAGAGCATTCTTACATCTTGAAGGAAGAGCCTGGAAAAGAAATATACCCCGGTGGATATATTCTTTCTGGCATGGGAAGGCAGGAAGGAAGGAAGAAAAGAAGGAGAACCAAACTGATCTGATTGCATCACAATTCAATGGTAGCTTTTATAACCATCCCCTTTGTTTCAGTCCCTCCTGTGGTTTTTACAGATACTCATTTGTAACCTAAGAAAACAGAGATGGAGATAATTTAAAGTGGCATGCATGACATCACATACTAGCCATTTCCAGGGATGAGATCTAAAACTGAACTGTGTTCTCACAACACCACATACCCTTTTTCTGTATTTTTCTGTAGAAACACTGTTTTCAAAATAAAGAATGCTAGTTTGTCATCTGATAATAGGAGTGAAAATATTTTTGCAAAGTAATTCTGTGAATTATTGCCATCATTACCATCACTGGCTTTGACTCGCAGTGCTTCGAGCTGAAGCTGAATTTATCCTGCAGGCATTCTTGAAGAATGACCTCAGTTCTGTGTCGCCAGGTCTTGGCAGTTGGCAGGATGCACACAGTGACTACAGAGACTCCCCCATGGTTATCTCAGGAGGCTTCCCTAGCTTCCAGACTCAAATAGATGAAGTGGGAACTGATTTTCCCACACGTCTTAATACAGTGAATGCAGGCTCCAGTCTGCATTTGTATCCAGTACTTCCCAACCAGACAGGCAAGAGGGACTCCTTGCTGTCAAACCACGGGGGTGAACTTTTTCCTATCCAGAAATGGCCCAGCCTCCTGCCTAGGGCACATTCAGTGTCGAAATCCCAGCTTTGAAAGGAAGCAGCTTGAACAGAGGAACATTGTTCTTGGGAGTGACCAGTTTTCAGCACTCTGAGAATGCACCAGAGTTCAGGATGGAGAGGGCAGACCTGGGCACACCTTCATGCCGCCATTCCTAACCAGCATCTCGAGAAGTGGGCTCTTAAAAGCCATGAATTTCTGAAAATCCAGTCTGGACTGCCCTCATTTCTGTCGGTTCCTGTTATTGAAAAATATCTAGCATTAGAGTTAAGCAAAATATGAATGCCAAAGACTAAGAATCATACAGTCAACAGCAGGATCAGGCAAAAAATCATAGTGGGGGTTAAAGCTGTCAGATACTGAACTCACAATCTTTAGCCATTTTTATTTGGCCTGATCAGAAGAAACATATGCTAATTTAAATTGCCATTTGTCTTCTTGCCTCATCAAGGCTTGTATGTCTCCATAATGGATGTAGCTGGGTCCTTGTTTGGCATATTTTACCTGTCTCAGCTCAAGGAGAAGCAAGGGAAAGCAGGCTAAATCTCCAGCAAGGTTACTTTTTAAAGGATGTTCCTACTTTTCTGTCGTAGTTGGCAACATTGTTGTGATGATATTGACACAACGGAGTTAGTTAATATTGAATTCTGTTGTTAAAACTTAAGGAAAACAGCCAAACAACAGGATCCAAAGAATGACATTACCGAGCGAATGTAAGGCTATACACTTTTCTTGTCTGGGTTTGGATAGCTCCCTCCTCATGTCATTAAAATCAATGAGAGCAATTCAGTAAGCTGAATATGGTAGACATTATCTATCAATTAAGAATTTTGATTCCGATGAAGGGTGAAATGCACACATGGAACTATACCCCACACAGAGACAACATGGACTTATAGAAAGGGCAAAGATCAAGTTTAAATGTGAGGTCCTGTCACCTGTCATAATACTCACTTATGCCCTTTAATGAGCTACATAATGCCCTTTAGTACATCCTAGGTAGCCCTTGGCTGCCCTTTCAGGCCTGAGGTGTCCCAGGCTGCAGATCTCACTATGTCTTAATAGAACAGGGAAAACAGCAATTGTGGAAAACAAGTGTACAAGCGTCAGACTCTGGAACTCAACAGACCAGTGTCCCTTCATTTCTGTACCACACATGGTCATGTCACCTTAGGCAGGGCAGGTCACAAACTCTAGCAAAGTTTTTAAGAGTATTAACTAGAGGAAAGTATATCAGACGGTATCCATGTTTCATCAGCAGTGAATGTCTGCTCTGGGGTAGCTTCTAGAGGGAAACAGTGCCGGGAGTAAGTCTTCACCCTTCTGAAGATTTTTTTTTAATGAGTGTTCATTTGGGATTCGTGGAATTCCTCTCTACCCATGGTATTTTCTTTGTAGCCCTGTACAGGGAAGTGGAACTGGAAATGTTTATATCTTTGCTTGTAAATGACAACTTTCCTAGCAAGGAACAGGCAGGCCAGCATCCTTGGTTGGCTATGACCCTAACTGGCTTCCTTGATTTTGTCCAGAGAATCACAATCCGCGCTAAGATAACGCGGATGACCAGTCTTAGAGCATCCCTCATGGTGTCTGCCTGCAGCTGGCTTTTGTGATAATGAGGGCGTGATGTAAGACAGAGTAGTCTGCTTAGTTCAAACCAGTACCTGAGGCACTGCTTACATCTTCCAGTCCCTGATATTTCTTTTCTAAATATCCGTTTCCTCCCCTGTTCACAGCCGTCTACAAACAATGGAAGGCTTTCACTAAATTCCCCGGTATCGCATCTCATTTCCATATCTCTCTTCCTTTCTTCTCTACCTCTGCCCATACCCACATAAGCCAGGATTAAGTAAGGCCGTCAGTGATGTCATGTCCCAGCAAACTTTCATATCCTGCATCACAGCTAAGTTTGTGAGAATGAACCTTGGGGATTCAGGATGCTTGAAGGAGCTAAAGAATGCCCTGGTAGCATCAGCGAGTAAAGGATCAAGGTGGAGTGGCAGTGAGCAGGCACCCGGTTCCAATGGCCAATGTGACTTGGGAGCTACTTTATCTTAGCTAGAAGACTTGATGTTTGCCCTTAATTGTTTTCAAGACTATTTCTATGCTGTGACCTGTAACACAGGTTAAGACGCTGACCTCTCATAACAACTTACTGCTGTTAATACCCACTTGCTCCTTCATGCTCAGCACATCTAATTGAAAACACCTTCATCCTATTAAACCAACCTCAGCTCCTCAGTTCTCCACATCTCCAGCAAAAGGGCCATACGTGTCAGATACTCCTTTGTCAGACCCTGTCCTCATCCTTACGGAACTAATCACTGTCTCTTGATGTCACTCTCATGTCTTACCTTTACACTTCTCTGCAGGCCTTTCTCCTCTCTGCTACAGGCCCAGCTCTGCTAGCTCTCATGGACTCATACAGCTTGGTTACTAAGACAATTGTATTGAAAAATGGGTGGGTTCTGTTTTGGTTAATTAGAATTGCAATACAATCTCTCTCTCTCTCTCTCTCTCTCTCTCTCTCTCCCTCCCTCCCTCCCTCCTTCCCTCCTTCCCTCCCCCTCTACCCCTGGAATGGAGTAAAAGTATAATTTTTTTAAAAATGGGGGCTGTCTGGGGGAGCCAGAAGATGTCAGCTTAAATGTGTCTTAGCACAATGAGAGAGAAAAGAGGTGGACTCTGGGAACCAGTGCAGTCTTTACCATCTTTTTGGGTCAGTCTGATGTACAGTCTGAGATATAGGTAGCATGGGTTGAGAAGCACAGTTCAACAATGCTATCCTAGACCTGTCACCCAGTCCCCACCCTGAGCCACATTTTGCATTCCTGCCTGGACTTGAAGCAGGCTCCTAATGGTCCTAGTTACGTGTATCATTTCTTCATCCCTTATTGAACTCAGTGTCTTCAATGACCCTCTCCTTGGCCTTAGAAAGGACTCTGCCATCCACTTCCTGACAACCCAGGGAACATTCTGTATATAAAATGCTAATGATTCTTCAGGCCAACGTTCCTGAGGTGTGATACAGTAAAGCAGGCTTTGACAACACTTTTACTTAGCACTTTCTAGCAGGGTAATATTTTAGAAAACCCAGAAAGCAAGAGTCTAAGTCTCTGTCTTGGATGTGGAATCATTTCTTACAGATCTAGACTCAGGCCATCTTGATCTCCCCTCAGCTTCCCTCTGTCCATCCACGTCACACAGGTCCTGAACTTTCTTAGATTGACAGAGATTCATCTGAAGTATAAGTGTGTGAATGAACCTGAGAGCCTTATACTTTGCAGGTTGTTTTTTAATGTGTCTTGTGTGTGTGTGTGTGTGTGTGTGTGTGTGTGTGTGTGTGTGTGTGTGTGTGTATGTGTGTGTGTGTGTGTTTAGATTTTTCAAAAGTTTCTACCCTCTCGTTTTAGATGCCACTGAACCAATTTTCATTACAGACAAGCAGTTTTCTTCAAATTTCTTAGATGAATGAGAAGGAAAGTAAAACTGGTGTGTTCTGTGTTGCTGAGGGTAAGAAACACACAGTAAAGAAGAGTAAGGAACAAAGCCAGTCACGGGTGGAAGGCAAGGACTACCAGGAAGGCACACATCTTACATCACTTCATCCAAAGTGGTTCTCAACCTTAAAGGCAGACCTGAAGGATTGTCATCTGTAAGACAGGTGTAACCATAGTAACCAAGCCCCTTTTCTCACATGATGGATTAGAACACTCAGTCATATCCAGAATGACAGCAGTAGGCACCTAATCAAAGTTAGCTTCCCATTGTCTACTCAAAGGCTTATAGCTGGTCATGAAGTGGTCACAAATGTGTAGCCAAGGAGTAAATTGTCAACGTCCCTTAGAGCTTATACAGGCAAAGACGTAAGTATGAGTGGGATTCACGTAGTTCAGAGCACAGAGCTGGGCTTTGGGTGACAGCAGAGTCAGGAAAAAGTATAAACCAGATGCTTCTGGCTTTGGATTCTACACAAAATGTGTTTAAAAGGTTTTCCAGGAGAAAACTGAGTCAGGAAATCAAAGAAAAACAACTCTAGAGGCCCTTCCACATCCTCTTGGGAAACTATAAACCAAGGGCTGTTAACCGTGCCATGTAGACAAATGACGTGGACCTTGGCATCTGGCTGAAGTCAGGCATGGGGCAATGCCTGCCAGGACACAGTTGGTTGATCCTGGGCTGACACTGTCCGTCCCAGACTGCTCAGGAGGAACTGAAAAGCCAGGAGGCGGCAGCACTCCCCACTCCAAGTAGCAAACATAGATATTACATACGCATGTGCCCTTTGGGTTTGTAGAGGGAGGTCATGGTCTTTGGCTGTGGCCGGTTTAGCTTCTGGTACAAGATGAGTTGATGTCATTTGGTATGTCATTAAAGAGTGACTTAAAAGTCACCAGAAAGATAAAACTGGTATCTGTGAACTTTGCACAGGGTAGTAGCTGGGAAGTTTTCAGATGCTTAATTATGGAAAGTTGGATTGGGAAAAGATGATGCACAATTCCTTCTTGGAGCTGGAGAAGGGGAGAGGAGAACTCTGAGAGGAAGTCAGTTACTTAACATTACACAGAGAACTTAAATTAAACCTGGGCTGAGGCTCTCCTGGCCTCCAGTGTCTACCTCAGTGATTTCCCCACATGTTCTGGGTCCTATCTTTGCCTCTCTTCGCCTTGACTAAATAGGTCCCCTGCCCAGTTTGTCTTTCCTCTGGTGTTTTGCTTTGTTACTATCTATCTGGTCCTAGTCCTTCCAAGCTACAGGAAATCTCCCCATGCTTGTATTTTTTCCTGATTGAGTAAGGAACACATGTTCCCTCTCTCCAAGTTCTGTATTCAGAGTCTCAGGACTGTGGCCCTGTAGTCTCCCCACCCAACCAGAAGGCAAGGAACAGAGGGCTAGAGGTTACCATGCAGCACCTGGCACGTGGTGAGTTGAGTTGTATGGTGGCTCCCTAGTGTTGGAATAGACCCTTGGAGTTGAGGATCAAGTGGCTCACTAGCCAGATCCTTGGGGACCTTTGCATTGCCACGGTCAGTGAGGATTTGTGACGGCATCTTACTTCTGCGTGAAATGACTCCTTCAACTAGAAAGATAAAGCAATTCTCAAAAGCCCACCATATGATTCTCCTTAGAATCAGAAAGTTATTTTCCAGGGGGATGTTGGTCCCCTGTGATGCTCCAGGGCCTTATTCACTGCAGCTGCATTAAGCTTCCCAAGTGGGTTCCTATGAAATCCCTCAAAAGACTTCACAGATCTCCCATGACCCTGTTGTTCTAAAGCCACTGATACTTCTTTTAAAGAGTATTTTCTAAGTTACAAAGTCCCAGGAGTTGGTACCTGAGGTTGAGTTACCATGTACTAGCCAGGAATAAATGGCTGAGAGAAGGAGACATAGAGATGTGGTTTTAAAAAAAAAGTCATTGAAACTGAAAGAGGTAAAAGAGAAAGGTGACACCAAATGACTCATTCTTTAAATTGTGACTGAACCAGTGAAGTCTATGGAAAATCAGAGAATGTTCCACTCCACTGGCTTCCAAATCTGCAAGGATGTTAGATTCATCTGTGGAGATTTTTTTAAACTACAAATAAATGAAATTTATGCATCATGAGCTAGATGCTTAAGGAGTAAATCACAGACATTGTGATTTATTAAGACTTCCCCCAGCTAACTAATGTTCAGGTCAAAGAGAAGAGAATCAGAGTATCCCTGATATGGGCACCGGGCTGACCCCCTGACACAGAAATGACCCCATCTATAATCTGTCTGTGCCATACCAAGCCATCTTTCTCCATCTTTCTGCATTAGTACTCAGAGCATAGGCAGCTTGGCCTGGGGACAACCTCCACTTTGTTCACACTATTATTTCAGCAGAACAGAAGCCATTTGAGATGTAGGCTATGTTTCAACCCTCTTTAGAGCTAACACATGAGTGAGTAGAGAGATGCTTTGCTACCAACTGCACCTGCCTTCAAATCCAAGCGTCAACATTTCCTGGTCTTGTGGCATTGTCAGTTATTCATACAATCCATAAACACATGAGCTTCCACTTTCTTATTATAGAGAGAAGACAATAATAGCATGCGCCTTGCACAGACATGTGGAAAACGTAAAGGCAAGTGTGTTTCTCATTAAGGATCCCTACACTTGGGATTCCTTCCTTTCTCGCTTTGCCTTCCCCAGCGCCCACCGTGGTCCAAGCACATTGCTGACAAAGAAATGAGCTGCTTTGGGACTCAATAGAGAAATTAATGGGTTCTGTGTGCCATGATTTAACAAAACCCAGCATGAAAACTTCAGTTTCCTACTTGGGTAATAAGTGGCTTGCAAGAGTCATACAATATGGAGTCTTAATTAATCATTTATTGGGGACTTTGCTATAAAAGGCAGTCACCTTGGGGTACAGGCACAGAATGGAAACACCAATTACCCTGTTGCACAAACCCAGTCAGCACTAGAAGCCCATGGAAACAGAGACCTGTCAATCCAGCATTTGTCCCAGCTGGTCCAGCCTGGAGATGCCTGCATGGCACAGGTCCTTCCATCCCCTACCTGAAAGCCCTTCCCTGTAGATGGCAAGTCTGGGTGGTCAGTCAGAATGACAACCTTTGTTGGACAACACCCCAGCCCCAGGCTCTGTTCCAGATCCATCTTAGGGCTATCTTCACAGCATCCATCTAGTCTTGTACCCATGAGGAAAATAAGGCTATAAGAGGTTAAGGGGCACCTCCCATATGCATACCCTTTGCTACTCACCAACTGACAAGGACAGTGCTCACACTTTGTGTCCTTGAAAGACACAAAGACAGTGCCTTGCCTCCCATGGATAGCTTGGGGATTTACTGAAATGGAAGGTGATGGGTTTTTGTCTTTTAGGCTAGATCTGGACCTGAAAGCTGGACAGGGACAAACTCCATAGTGTTTTTTTGGCCCTTGACTTACAATAAAAAATACCCAAGAACGCCAGCTAAGAAGGAGATGATTTGTTTTGGCACATGGTTTAAGTCTATGGTCACTCTGCTACATTGGTTTGGAACCTATGGTGAGATATTTCCTCATAATGAAAGTGCATGTGAGAAGAAGAGCACTTTGTCTTACGGTCACTGAGAAGCAGAGCCAGGGCCCCAATAGTCTATTCAAAGGAATGCCTCCAAAGACCAAACTTCCTTCATATCCTAAAGGGACCAACATGACTAAAACTAGTGACCAAGCCTTTAGAATAAAGGCCTAGGGGTGGATTTGTGATAGAAATCTGTAATGGTCCACAATATGACAAGATACAAAACTCCTTAGAGTTGAGATTTGAAGGAAAAAACAGAGGAGATCCTGGTAGAGCTAGCGACAAATGCAGACATGCAGGTAGATCAATGAACATGTGGTCATCTGTTCTATTTCGAAGCAGTAGTTTTAACCCTTTCTGACTTCACTAGGGCAGATGGATGATGACAGGGACCATGATGCTCCTTAGAAAGCTGCCTCAGATCTTATCCCATCAGGGAGAGAAAATGTCTCAGTTTATAACCTAGAGGAAAGGTTGCCTATTGGATCTTGTATTCTCATACTTTCAAAGTTTTTATTTATGATCTGTCCCAGATATGAAAATTTATATCCAAAGTTCAAATATGTGGTAAAACCCATGTTCTACCTCTCATTCCTTCATTCTTTCAGCCACAGCCACTGTGGTTTTTATTTTTGACTCCTCTATACACTATACTGTGCTCTACCCAGCCCCTGTGTGCCAGCAATTCACTGACCTTATCCTCGTTTCATTCTTGTAACTCTTACGTATCCTCTCTTATTAATTATTTTTGTCACTGTGACAAAATACCTGACAAGTCACCTTAAGGGGGAAGGGTGTATTTTGGCTCACTGTTTGGGAAAATATAGTCCATCGTGGATAAGTCATGGCAGCAGGCAGTGTGAGAGTGAGGGTGAGACTTTTCCTCCATCATCTGCATGGAACAGGAAGCAGAGAGAGCCAGAAGCAGGGCTATGTAAGAAACATCAAGGCCTGCTCCTTTGTGACATAGTTCGCCAGTTAGATAACACTTCCCAAAGGTTCAATAGTCTCCTAAAATAGCACCATCAGCCACCATCCAAGTGTGCACATACATGACCCTGTGGAGGACACCTCCCCTTCCAACCACACTGTCTCTAGTTTAGTACACTGGTCCTCCGCTAAACCTCCCAGACCCTCTTTAGGCTTGCTTGACACACTCCACAAGAATCACTCCCTTGTTCCTTATTTTGTCTATTTCAGCTAGTTTCTGTGCACTAAGCACCCATAATTTTCATAATCAAATAATTAAAAAGAGAACCATTGCCATAGACTTGGCAGAGAATAGAGAGTAAATGCTTGTGTGATTCTGCCTTTTCATACTTTTTTTTTTCATCAAATATGAGTGTCCATTTACTGAAAAGTAATGAAGGTGCTTTCACTTCCCTCGTTGGCAGGGCTTTAAATCCACCCTCAGCTCTGGCTTTCAGTAACCCTTGACATACATTGCAGAGGGCTTGTCTGTACTCTCCTGATAGAAATGGGAGGCCCTGGTTTGGAGCAGGAGAAACAAAGCCAGGCTGAAGCCTATGTTTCTAATGTCAAGTGCCCACTTGTAAAGAGCATCTGGCTCCTCTTCCTTTCAGAAGAATTGACCTCCCCAAACGAGAGCTGCATGCCACAGTGATTCTGTCTTTAATAGGGGCTGTCTCTAATGTAGTTTGAGAGCTGGAACCCAGGCCTCTATATGAAATACTATTTACTTGAAAACACCAATGACTATATCCATCTGCACCCTTTATATGCAACACGTTGGGAATAAAGGATTGAGATGCAACAGGTAGAAAAATATGGTGGCCATTGTCTTCTCAGACAGGTGGCACAAGTCTATCTGCTTGTGGTGGGGGTGGCGGGGACTGCACAGCGAGAGACAATAGGAACAAGCTGGCCGCATCTCCCTAGAACTGCATTCTCAAAACACCATTTCTAGTGGCATCCTTGAGTCTACAGCAGAAATGCTTGTGAATTTAACAGTGGAAGTATTAAGATTGTAAGGCTGGAGAGAGACAGAGTCGAGGGTACAGTATGCAAGCATGAGGATCTGAATTTTAAAATCCAAGCACCGCTGCTTGTGATTGTCATCTCATAGCTGTGAGGCAGAGATAGGCAGAGTCCTGGTTCACAGGCTGTCCAGGCCACCGGAAACTGATATCAGCTTCAGGTTCAGTAGGAGACCCTGTCTCAAAAGGTAAAGTGAGATGGTTTTTTTTGTGTGATGTCATTTGTTTGTTTGTTTGTTTGTTTTGAGACTGTAAATATCACTTTATTACACTTTCAGAAGCCTTCATTCTCTATTTTTTCTTTTTGTCTAAATTAAACATTTTTTATTTTTTACATATACATTTAAATTATTACACACATATACAATAAACTACCTATAGCAAGAAGAACCATGACCAGTTTAACAATGAGGCTTAGTTGTTTAGGGAGGATGTTTTTATGTCTAGATAGACGTTTTAAGTTGATAATGACAAGATGTGATGGAGATTGATTTACATTCAGAATTTTAGATCCACCAAGATAGGGAAGATGTTTTCTTGAAGGCTGTCAAATACAAATAGCCACAACACTAAGAATGTAACATTCATATCACCTGCACTTCCGGTATACTCAGGTAATCAAGTTTTTTCCTTCTCAAGTCTCTGATGTCATTTGTTTTTTCAAAGGAGGAAACAGGTTTGGTCTGGAGGTGAGAATTGTGAAGGGCAGCCCCCAGGATGCCAGGTGGAGCATTTAACTTGCAGACTGTCAGTATCAGGGCAGAGTAAGTCACTTGAGTACTGCACAGTGCAGGTGGCTCAAAACAGAAGCCTTCATTATCATGGATGAGGAGAGACAAACCCTTGTTTTTAATTAGCAGACTCTGTGGAGCATGATTTCTTCTTCAGTATCTCATAAGCATGGAGAACAAACATTGTTTCCTGGGAGAGAATGTTTCTCTCTTTCCTCCTTGCTCAGGGAGCTAATTTCCAAGCCAGGGATCCAGGCTCCAGGAAGATCAGGTTTACACCCTAATTCCTAGGAAACTTTGCCTCAGCTCCCCAGTCCATTCCAAGCAAAGGTGAAAGGAAACTGAGAGTTAGCTAAGGCCAAAAAAGGCAGTCTAACCAACACAGACCAGAACCAGGCTGTGTCGCTTTGGGCTTTCCACATGGCTGCCGCTGTTAACACCTGGGAGGCCTTTGATTCTCACATTAGCCAAACACGCTATAAAGCATGAGCTCCCTAGGCCCACAAAAATCCTCCTGCAGCAGGGGGAGGCAGGGGACTGTCACAAAGGGACCATTCAGCCCTGGAAAGCCTTCTTGCTTGGGCCTCTGAGGGGAGACTTCAAGTAAATCTTCCTAGGAATGCTGGTTGTTCCTGCATCCCTCCCTGCAGATACTGGATGAGCATCTCTGACATCACCAGAGGACAACACAGAGTTGATTTCCAAGCCACCCTGTTATGCAGAAGGAAGGTGATGGGATTTCATGTGACACGGCTTCTCTGTATATCAACGGTTGGATAATATTAAGATGTTGAAAAGCAACAATTGCTAACGTTAGTTTTATGTGGAAGGAGGGGCTATCAGTCCATCATTTGTTGACCATCTATGTTCAAATAAGACAGCTATAAGTAGGACAGAAAAAATGTTCATAATTACCAAGTCCAGAGTAGAATTACAGGAGCATGCATGTGTACATGTGTGCATGAGCGCGCGTGCGTGCACACATACACACACACACACACACACACACACACACACACATACACACACACACACACACACATACACACACACACACACACACACACACACACACGGGGAGCGGGGGAGACTGACTATAACTAGCCAAGGTGGAGAAATCCGTGTTTAAATTTCAAATTTGGCAAATAGGTAAAGTGACATCACTTATGAAGCCAATGATTTTCTGCTCTTGTTTTGTGATGCGCGTGTACTGGACCACTTCACATCTCACTGTCACACTTCCCCTTCCACAGAGCTGCCCTCTCCTTCTTCCAGCTGCTTCAACTTGGCTCCACTTGGGCCTAGAGGCAGCTCTACGTGAGTCTTTATAAGATTTGTCACCAGAAATGTGTTTCCAAGCCAGAAGTTTCCATTCACTACACAGGCTTTACAACATAAATCTCTCACTCCATGGTGTCTTCGAGAGATTTTAAAAGCCTTTCTCGTGACAGCATGCAAGCAGCAGCCTTGAGAGGCCATACCCACCCGTTCCCTCCACTTCCCAGAGGAATCATTACACAAAATTAAACCTCTTTGCCTGCTTTGTAATCATTCCATTAGGTGATGTCTATGAGGGTCCAACAGCAATGTTTACTGAGGGTACCATGAGGGTACCGTGTGTTCATGCCTTTTCTCCAAATATTATTCTGGTTTAAAAATGGAAGATGTCTGTGGAGATGCCCCTGTGATGGATCTTGCATATAAAGCAATACAATCAATCCTCTGCTTTCAAAAGGATGTGATTCCTTAGAAGAAATTTTGCTTTTCAAGCTGTCATTTGAGATATACTCATGCTGAAAGGTAATAGAGAGCAAAGGGTGTCTGGCTTCTTAGGGGACAGAAAGGATTGGCTACAAAACTTTTGGAAGAGGATGTGTGCTGAAGGCAATTCACCAGGCTAAGAAACAAAGGCTGGTAGAGCCTGACTCTCAAAGTGTTGGGATGTGATAAGGTTCTAAAATGTTGCCCTCTTTGCATGCTAATAATTTTGCTGCCATAACCCCACTTATTCTGCCAGAAGAAATAAGGCTTCTGGGTCAGAAGTGAATAATTTCATCCCTACCCTAGCCTCCTGGATCTCACTTCTCATAGGTGCAATGAGGAGTTGTTTAGGTAGATGCTGGACACATAGTAGGACTATATCACAGATAAGGAAACTGAAACCCAGAGGACATGGGTCTTTTATGATGGCCTTTAAGAACATCAATATCAATATCTACCTTAAGGGAGACATTCTCTTATGTTACCCTGACAATAAAGCTAGCTGCTTTCCACCCTACAGGGTAACACCATCTCTTTCTACCAAAGGAGCCATCGTGCCCGCCCCAAGAAAGATCATCTTTGCAGTGGAATGCATTTCAGAGCTTTGTTCATTCACTGATGGAGAATTTAACTCCCTTTAGCTAATGGCTTTATGCTCAAAATAAAAACAACATGACTCGAACAGTACAGAAATATAACACATTCATGGTAGCATTGTTTGCAAATGTGAAATACTGGAATCAGCCATTTATAAAACAAGGTGTTTGGTTGGATAAACTATTATTCACCCATACAATGAGAGCCTGGGAAGCCAGAAAAATGAATAATGAATAACAAAGGTATATATGAATTACTATTAAGTGTTTTCTGGACAAGACTTGAAAAAAAGAAACAAATAACATGTATATATTCAATATGCTAAAAATGAAGAGGAAATTTTAAAACTGCGTCTATATGCTCATTGTTTACACACACAAACACAGAATAAACAAAAATTTAATGCCATTATTTACCTCATGCAGAGAAGTAGGAAAACGGCTTGGAAAGGCAGTGGATTGGGGATGGGATGAAAAGGCTAGTGCAGAACAGACGCTTTGACGCTGTGTTTTGGTGCAGTGGGCTTTCACAGCTATGTTACTGTTTTGTATAGCTTAAAAAGTAAAGCCAGTAAGACTGAATGGAAAAACTAAAAATAGAAAGAAAATACTAAAAACAAACCTAGCTATGTACAGAGGAATGTCAAAAAACTAGAAGAAAGCACAAGCACGTCCTGTCTAACACAGGTTGGGAAATGAGTCCCCTGCATCAGAGGTTGGCACGCCTTCCATCTTCTCTGTAAACAGATAGAGAGACGTTAAAGTCTGTGGCCACACTGTGTCTGCTGTCCTATTCTGAAACTAGCTTAGGCTAACCTGTAAACTAAGAAAGAGGAGCCTGTGTTCTAGCAAATCACTGTGAATGACATTGAAATCTGATTTTCATATAACTTCCCTACATCATAAAATTTTATTGTTTTTCCCTCTTAGCCATATAAAAATGTAAAACATCATTCTTATTTCGTGGCCAATATAAAAACAGAAATGGTCCAGATTTGGCCCTTGGAACATTGTATGCTGACCTTTATACTACATCACATACTCATTTCATGTTGGTCCACCTTTTACTGCCATCAGTGAGTATTTTAACTCTCGATCTTATGTTATGGCTCAAATGCATTCCCCTCAACTCTTCCAGTCCCTTTAAGATGCTACCTGCCTCTGGACAAATGCAAACTCCATCTCACTTCATGCAATAATATTTTCTCAAGAAATGAGGACACAAAGCTTATGTATTCTGATCTTTTATCCTACCACGTGGCTTGTTTTCCAAAGCAGGCCTTTACCTGGACCATTATTGCTACATCCCAGCTTTTGTGGAGGTCCAAACACTTTCATGCAACCCGGGATCCTGCATGCTGTTTATGCTTCTGTCTCTGTGTATAGGATAGTATCTGAACAAGGCTCGCATTAGCCCACAGTCAGAAATATGCCCCCACTTTGATTTCTTTTAGTATTTACCTGGGTACTCACTGTCCCCCTCACATCTTAAACTGTGCCATGAGCTAAATACCTAGTAAGTGGCAGAACTTCATTTTATGATGACTTGCAGATACAATCATTTTTCTCATAGTAATGTTGATCTCTTGGTTTTTCTTTTTCTTTCTTTCTTTCTTTCTTTTTTTTTTTTTTTTGACCCTACCTTCTACTTGTTTGAAACAACATGCTTTTTTTTCTTGCTCTTATAAATGTGGGGTAGGTAAAAATAAAAATACCTAACCCAGAACACCCTCTCTCATTCTCTGCTGGGCCATGATAGATTTCTTGCTAGCAATATTTTCTACCTGATGGTGTTGCTTCTGTAGCTGGACTCTCTGGGATCAAGGACAGACAGATGAGCATAAAGCAGGCAGTTGTGTGGAAGGGGGAAAAATGACTTGATGCTTCCTGAAAGTGGAAGTCATGTGGCCTCCATACATGAGCCAAGGACCTCATGTCCAGTCACACAGATGTGTGTCTTTGAGTGAGGGTTATTCACAGGCTCTGTCTGTCTTGGTTAATGTCGGATTATTCAGAAGTACAGTTTGGAAGTCTGACACTGACCCTTTCCTCAAAGTCACTTGTTTCCTTAGCTAAGACCAGCTCCTTCAGAGAATGCCTGGACTGTCATTCACCTAATCCCTCCCTTCCCATAATAGCACATTTTCATCACTTGATATGGTTTTATTGGTAGGTGTGGGTATAAAGACAGTATGGCGCATGCCTATGGTTCTATAACAAGTAAGGACTGGACTGGCGTGAAGGTCTAAGTCCCATCCACCTGGATGTAACACGCGTGCCTTCCACATAAATCTTGCCTCCAGAAGCACCAGGCTACTCAGAAGTCAACTGAGAGATTAAAGAAGGACATAAATAGGTTCAGTGTGTGCGCTAGCTACTTGCCTGGTTGCTGTGATAAAATTACTCTGACAAAAACAACTTAAGGGAGAAAGGGTCTGCTGTGGACCACAGTTCCAGCATGTATGCCACAACATTGGCAAAGGTGTGATAACCGGAGATTGAGGCTTGTGCCCAAGGTCAAGAAGCAAAGAGAGATGAAGGCTGATTCTGAGTTTGACATTGCCCCTTTCATTCATTCTAGAACCCCACCCCATTCCCTGGGATGCAATGGTGTCCCCCCCCCCCATAGTTGATATGAGTCTTTCCACCTCAATTAACCTAATTTAGATAAGCCTCAAAGTCAGGGCAGAAGGTATGTCTCCTAGGTGATTCTAGATCTCACCAAGCTGTCAATCAATATAAACTACCACAGTGCATTCCTATTAGAAATGGTAAAGTAATTCACCAATAGGATATAATATCACCTGCATGTAATGTGTTTCATAGAGGTTTTACCTGATTCCATCTCCAGTTGACTGGCATGAAGAAATGATTCAGAAAGGAAGACTGCGGTGTAGCACTTTGAGGTTCCCTTGCTTTTTGATTTATGCATCTGAGGCAATTTGGGGGCTGTGGGTGCCAGTGCTGCATATTGCAATCCATAAATTAATGAGTGATTAAAATCTTACTAAGGCAAATGCAGCCACAAATCTGAAAGATGCATAGTTATTGCCAGCCATAGCCAGCAGATGTATAGGAATAATTGGCTTTTAATGCTCATTAGTCAGTTTTATTACAAATAATGCATTTGCATGATGTTTGTAAATTTATGCTTCAGTGGGAAGGCATGGTGACAACCCAGGATAAACAGGAGAAGCAATTAGAAAAGACAAATCCAGAAATTTATTAATGGTTCAACACCCCATCTATTTATACATTTGTTTGTTAGCTTGGTTCTTTCAAAAACAAAAATAATTGAAGGGAATTTAAGAAATATGGCCTTTATTAGAATTTTAAATGAAGAAATTATGGGGAGAGTAGAAAATGAAGGTCAGAAAAATAATGAATTGGGATGAAGTTAGTCTGCAAGATGAATGTCAGAGAATCCTGTCCTCTGTGATAAAAAACCAGATGCAGTCAATTTTGCATTCGTTGGCATCTGGGGCAAGAGTGATAACTGACTGTGTGAGTGAGATTCATGGTGTTCATGAAAACTGAAGCTAACACAAACAAGTATTTCTCGGGGGAATACAGCATTTCCTGGTCAAATGAGAGCAAGGAAATTTATTCTACAGTCAGAAAAATTACATAAGCAGAAAAGGAAACTAATACTGAACAATACCTCTGGTGCAAACACAAAAGCATTCTTGGTATTATCTCAACGTCAAAGCTGACACACTATGTCATTGAGAAGGCTTGGGCATTTAAGAAGAATCTCTTTCCTAGTCCCTTCTCCACCTTATTTTTAAACACTGTCTGGACCACTATCCTTACAATGTGCCACTATTTTAATTGTACTTGGGTTAAACACACACACACACACAACACACACACACACACACACACACACACACACACACACACACACACACACACTCTGCCTGCTTTCTTGTGATGCTAACAATCTACTCAGTTCAGGAATACACCACAGCTCAAAATGTTTTCATATACAACTTGGTTTTCCTAATGTTGTCTTGGTCATCACTTTTATCTGATATGATTATTATTCCAAGCCCAGATTCTTCCCAGAAAAAAAAGTTGGACAACACTAAAACATGACCCTCCCTTGCCTGAAGAGTCCTCTCTGTGGCAACTACTAGTCAGCCAGTGTCATGGGCATGAGGCATGGTGTTAGAATTGGTCTCTCCTTGCCATCATATGGGACCCTCTTGACTGATTTGTGTTGAATTATAGTTTTAATGACTATCTTATTTTTGATGACTCATCTCCTTCTTTTTTGGAAAACTATTGAAAGAGGGTATATGAGAGACTTCTTGAGTTTGTGAACATCTCAAAAAGGCCTGTAATACTCCTGTGCAACTGATAGCATACACAGTATATAAAAATGGTTAGAAATACAATTCTCTTTTGACATGCACATAGAGTCCTTGAGGATAAGGTACCAAAACTGAGTCTTAACAAAAGACTACTATTTGCACATAAACCTTTGCACACCCTCACTATACTTTAAATTATCTCTACATTATGCTTAACACTTAACACAATGTAATTTGTTACACTACTTGAGGAACAATAAGAAAACAAAGCATGAATGATTTTTTAACACAAATAGTATTTGTGAACATTTTCTGTCCTGGATGTGTTGTATTTGCAGATGTGGAAGCCAAGAGCATAGAGGGATAACAGCAATTCTTCCTTGGAACTCTCATGGTGTGCCTGTCTTGTTTCCAGCTGAGGCACTGTGTCTACTGTTTCAAAGTTTTTTCAGGCCAGATGTACTGGCTGATGTTTTATCTGTTTGAATTATTTCTGTCATAATTGAGTCACTCCCCACCTCCCAGCATTGCTGTTCAGTGGCTTAGTTGGGTCTGTACTGTTGCCCACAGATCCAAATCTCTATAAGACTTCAGAGAATGATGCTGAGGCTTCCTTTTCTATACCTTGAACTGTCAGTCAGTCTTTGTGAGAGTTACTGGCATTGGCAGGATAGAGTGAACTAGCTAATCTTTGGTTGGAGGCACAGTGTTTCTTTGCTTCTGACATAGATAGTCAATTACAACACAGCTGGTCCAAGTTTAGTCTTTTCTTCCCTCTAACTACCTCTATCAATATACTCACTTCATGTGCCCCTGTCAGCTCTGAGCTATGACACATTGTCTTAGTTATATTTCATATGTCACTGCAACAAAATAGCTGAGCAAAGCAACTGAAGCAGGTAAAGGACTTATTTTGGCTCACGGCTAAGGTTACAGACAATCATTGCAGGAAAGTTGTGTTGACAGTAGCTTGAGGAAGTGCTCAATAGCCAATCAGGAAACAGAGAGGGACAATATACATGCCTGGCTCCATCTACTCTTATTCAGTCTGTGCCCAGCACATGAAATGGTGTTATCTACATTCAAGGTGGGCCCTCAATTCCAGTTAACCCACAAAAGAGGATTGCCCACAGGCATACTCACAGGGCAACCTAACGTAGGCAGTTCCTCATTGACACTACTTTCCCAGGTGACTCCAAATCCTGCCAAGGTGGAAACTTCATTCAACCGTCACACAGGGGTTGGCTGACAAGTTCTCTATGTGACTGCTCAGTGCCACTTCTAGGGGGAGGGGTGCTTTTATATTATATTAAACTGTGAAATCAACATCGCCATCAATCACAACTCCCCCAAACACACACATAGGCTTCTACTCCAAGAGACTTCCATCCTCCCATAATGTTTGCCCTTTCTGATTGGCCAGATTATGAATCCTAAGACAGAGTACTTTGGCTTGCTATTTGGATTCTTTTATAAAATGAATGGTGGTTCCTGAAAAGATACTAACAATTAAAAATGCCACTCTCTTTAGACATATGACATTGCAGGCATAAACAAGATAAGGATTTTGAGATTTTAAAAAGTTACTTGGCTTCTCTGTGTTGGTCATGAGTCTGATGTCAACATCTAGAGAGGTGGCTCAGAGGTTAAGAATGCCTGCTACTCTTGCTGAAGAGTTGAGTTCAGTTCCCAGCACCCACATGAAGGTTAACAATGGTCCAGAGTATCTTAAACACTCTTTGGGTCTCTACAGGTGCCAGAAATACATGAGATACATACACTTACATGCAGGCAAGACAGTCATACACATAAAAATAAATAAACACATAAGTAACGTTTAAGAGACAAAAGGGGAAATCTAATAACAGAAAGAACAAAGCAAAGTCCTAATGTAGACAAAGATTATAGAGATGTGATCACAAGACAAAGATCATCTGGAGTCATCAGAAGCCTGAAGAGGCAGAAATGATCATGTATGAGGCTCTCAAGAGCATGCATGGCCCTGTCAATACTTGGATTTTAGATGTATGGTCCAAGAACCATGAGAATGTTTGCTGGGTTTGTTTGTTGGTTTGTTCGGTTTTCTTGCTGGTTCATTTTGTTTTAAAGAGTCAGAGAAAAGTAGTATAAGTAAGATTCTGGACGGTCTTGAACTCTGGGCCCTTAACTTTTGGCTAATGTGGTAAATTCAGAAGCTCAGCAGGGTCCATCTGCCACTGTCATCTGTACATCGGATGCTAAGGTTTCTAATGAGGTAGCTACTTTAGGTTCCTTCAGTCTGCTTTGTCTGATGATGGTCAATGAAAGTGATCAATGTGATGTTCTTTAGTCTGTCAGACATCCCTCAGGCTCTTTGGACCTCTGTAATGGCAAGGAAGAGGAATGAACATCACCCTTGGACACAGTTTCAGGCCTCCAGCTTTGTCTAATAAATCTAAAAATGAACTAATTTTGATCTTCTTTGCTGATAGAGTAGAAAGGAATGCCCACAGTATGGCTACAAATCATGTGTGGAAACCAGGTAAATTCACTGTATTTAAGCTACTAAACAAGCAAGGAAGTGCAGCTTTAGTTGGGGGTTCATTTGGTAAGGTTTACCCAAGTGTATTGCCTTCTAAGTATCATATGATTTGTATAAGACCAGACCAGTTATTCAAAGGTGGATTTGATAAGAAGATTGCACAGGAATGAATTCCATCTTCCATACACCTACAGAATGCAGTGTTGTTTTTGTTTTACTTTATTGGCTTCATGGAAGAACAGTTTCAGGTTTTGAAAAAAGAAACAAAGATATAGGCACACAATTCATTGGACATTAACAAGATCCAATCTCTTCACTTGTTCATACTCCAACACAGGGCCTTGACGATTCTGGGTCTCTGATATTGATACCAGTTTCGGTGTTCTTACTCACTGTTTTATAGTTACTTGGGTAAATGGCTACCGGCCGTTTTAGGAAAACACTGGGCACAACACCAGGGCAGTTCTTTTGTGTCTTTCCAATCTGATGAAGGTTCTTCATTCTGACTTTGCCTTTATTTAATGGGCTTTGAATACAAATACTGGCTCTGGTTCAGAACTCTACAAGAGAATCAACATTTCTTCCAATGAGGTAATTGTTTTCAGCTATCACATCATGCATCCTCAATTTCATCTATAGGAAATAAGGGCTGTCCTTATCAGCTTTCCATGTATTTAAGCATAGAGCACCATCTCCTATTGATTATTTTTCTTACTCTGTGACTAAGTCCTTCTTTCCTGCCACTCTAATCACGCTACCTCCTGCAATAATGATATCTTCTTGGATTCCGGTGGTTAAATACCACCATCTGACATTAATAAAGATTTGACTGTACTTCCTGATGTCTCTGCAATGTCCTCTCCTATTGTCAACCCCACATGAAGCCAGTCTTAGGGAGGGCACTAGAGCTAAAATGGTTGGGGTTCTCCCACATTGGGCCACTGTGGCCAGACTGGCAATGCTCCTGATCAGACACTGTCGATGGGTCATTATCAGACAGACATGACCTTGAGCAAGATAGCTCTCTGTAGCCGAGACAACACCTAAAAGAGACCTGGAGCCTGTCTCCCAACACCTCTACCAACAAACTGGGAGAGAGATAGTCCTTCCTTTTAGGACAAATGACTGTCAGATCTCTAGAGATGTCACACTTAAGGGAGCTATGGAGAGGGAATTAGGATGCCATCCATCCTCTGCATGATGAGTTCTACTCTGCTATAGAAACCCAAAATCATATAATTTTTATTAAATCACAGATCTTCTTAGGAGCCAATGTTCTCCAAAGTTGAAATAAGTCCCAGAATAACTACCAGTGCAACACACACACACACACACCCCTAAGCCTGGGAATATGGCTTAGTGATAGAGTACTTGCTTAGCATCTGTGAAGCCTTAAGCTCAAAATCCCAGCTCTGCACAAATAAGACAAATGGGAAAAAAACTCTGATTGGTGTTTAAGCAATGGAATATGGAGAAGAAACTACCCACCCTCTTCCACCACTGAATGATTCCAGTTGGATCTAGTCAGTAAACATCGATCAAGTGTCTGTATTGAGGGAAATACTACGCCAAGTGTCAATGGTCCCAAGATGCATTGCTCTGAATCCAGTAGAAACACAAACACACATTTGACAGGAAAGCTGTTAACTATAGCCATGGGTGCTGTAGTTAAATAATGTCCCAGTTGCAGTGCATCAAGAGCTAGGAAGAGGCAGCCTCTGCAGGAAGCTTTACAGAAGGAAAACCCCTTGATCTACAATAGCTGACACAGCATCATCCAGTGAATGGTGCTGAAAAGATTAGGGGTGCAATATTAATAGACAAAGAAATTGAGGTGGAAGGGAGAGATCCAGGAAGCCACCAGAGGCCTTTAGATGCTTTCCTGCACAGAGAACAGGGTAGTCAGAAGGGATATTTGTCAGTGAGACCAGAAAGGCATGATGATGTCACTGTGCCTTGAATCCTCAGCAGAGCATCCTCACACTCTTCTGGAGTGTAGGGTGTGCAGCAAGGGAGGATGATAGACACTTGTGATTTAAAATACAGGAAGAATTGATTAGTTAAGGCAAGAACTGAGGAAGTAAGACATTAGGGGGCTCTGCCAATGGCATGGCCAGGAGACGATGAAGGCTAAGGTCCTAAGTCTCAGTATGGCAGTCAAGGTGAGAGAGAATGTTCATGAGGGACACTGAAGCTCCATTTCTCAGACAGAGTACTCCACCTCAGATTTAGTCCTTCCTGTCTGTCACATCTTCATGTGTGTCACATGTCTCACTTCTCACAATACCCCCACTGAGGTTATAGAGCTTAGGTCCCCAGCAAAGAAAGGATTTGATCTCAGCCAGTCTTAACTTCCCTCCAAGCCTGGCTTCTTATAGCAGTTTTATGCCTTTCCCATGAACTAGTGAAATCTACTTCCTCTCAATAACTGGGCATCAGTCTCAGCCCTTTAGATCACTACTCTGTGCAATGCCACAGGATAGGCCTGGTCACATAGTATCTGAGATCTGAGAATAAGATGGCATCTAGTTCTTTTTTTGTCAGGTGGCTAGTGTGTGAATCACACCTTGCTACCTTCCAGATCCACACATTTCTTTGTATTGCTCTTCTGCCTTCTCATAGTTGGGAACAGAGTCTAACTGTGCACAGATACCATTCAGGAACTGGAACACAACATACATTCACTTAGACACTTGACCTGCTTCAGTGGGATGGAGAGACCTGAGTGGGGAAGGGCATGGCCCCTTGCAAGAGACATAGGACAGTAGCATGTAGGCCAGCTGGGTGTGCAAACCCAAGGTAGGTTCTCGTGGTACAGTCCCCTCCTGGTTTCCAGGTTGTAAGACCAGAAGGCTTCAGCACTATAGCTGGATGATCTGCTTTTCCTCTGAATCTATTTTCTCATTCAGAGCACATGAGAACAGTCTACCCTGAGGAAGTAAAGAAAAGCATTGTATTTAAGATGTCGATCATGGCACCTGACAGATGAGAAAAGCTTGGCAGCAGAGGTCTTCTTTTAAAAAAAATTCTGTAAAGATTCTAGAACTTAGTCAGGCACAGCAGTGCACTCCTTTAATTCTAGTGCTAAGGAGGCAGAGGCAGGCAGATCTCTATGAGTTCAAGGCCAGCCTAGTCTGCAAAGTGAGTCCAGGACAGCCAAGGCTACACAGGGAAACCCTGTCTTAAAATAAGCAAACAAACAGATTCTAGAATTTTTCAGGCACTTTAACATATTGGTAATGAAACTATGATCTACATTTATAATCCCAGATGAACATATGGGAGACATTCAGTGGAAAGAAATTGGCCAGAATGTCATCACTGATAAGCACAGCTAACAATGCTCCCCTCCCTTGTTCAACCTATCTCTCCAATCCTAGATCAAGGAGAGATTTCCCTCTTTCAAGAACTACAAATGGCAGGCGGAAAGATGACTTAGACATCAAGGGCTCAGGAGACAAAGGACTTAAGCTCTGTTCTCAAGACCCACATCAGGTGCCTCACACCTTTTTGCACCTCTAGCTCTAGGGGATTTGATGCCATCTGACAGTTTCCACAGTCAACACATGCACCGTGTGCACACAACCACACACAGACACACATAAATACATGTAATTTTTTAAAATTAAATAAATCTTAAGAAAGAAAGAAAGAGAGAAAGGAAGGAAGAAAGAAAGAAAGATAGAATTCAGGTATAGGAACCCTTGGACTGTTAATCCATTTTGGATGACTATGTTGCACATGTCTGCTCTCTCTGGAGAAGTGAGAAATACATGGCCTGATCCATGCCACCAAATACAAGCTTCTGTAGTTCTCAGTGTTCGTTCCTCAGAATATCACTGACCTGTTTGCTGAGAAGCCTACCCAAGGTATTTTATTCCATTAAAACCATCCTACCATTATGTAATCTGCAAATTCTCTTTCCACTCATTCTACATCTCTATTAGCATTTCATAAAAGAAGGTGACATAGAAGGTGATTCTGTGAAAAGTAAGTCGGGGAAACCAGCCTGGAAACAACAGACGGATGTGGCCTGGCTCTCCTACAGCAGGAAGGTGGCTCCCTTTCCTGGAGTATAGGTAGGGGCTCTCGCTATGGAGTTTTCCAGATCCAGAGGAGCAGAGAAAGGACTTGAAGCTGTGTCTTGTAGAATTTGAAAGGGAGACATGGTGGTGTGGCCGTGCCCATGCAAAGGTGTGAGCTTAGCAATGTGTTGTTAGAGTGAGGCACCCCTTCAGCAGGAAGCAGAACCCCGAGTTAGAACAAATTACAAAGTGAGATGTGGGCAGTAAAAGTGGCTGTTATGTTGGAATGGCTACAATATTAACTTTCCCCATTTTTGCTATTTTTTTAATGTTTTATTAAAGTTTTAATTAATTTTCTACAAAAAAAAAATGAAGAAAGAAACCTGATTCGTTAGCACTGGAAGTGTATGCACTTGGAGAAAACACCATCTTGTCTGACGTGCGTGAGCCTTTTCAGGTACGTAGAGCAGTCACAGTTCCTCACCTTATGCTATGCAAATATAAAAGCACTCAGTCCCCCTACGGAATCAGTGAATTAGTGATTTAGTCTCTGTAGCCACGCATGACATGGTCTTACCCAGATGTGTGGCAATGCTTTCACAACATCAATTTAATGGTCTTTGTCGCCTGGTTTGTAGTATCACACATTGATTAGTGAATGTTTCACCCACACGCCTTCACACTCTGTCACTGTCTGTCTCTGTGTCTCTCCCTGTCTCTCTCTGTTTCTCTTTGTCTCTGGCCACCATTTTCATTTTTTTTCAAGCAGGCTCGATATACTTAAGTAATAAATGTGGCAAAGACTACCAGATCTAAGACTTTAGAAACATATTTTTATATGTGCATACATATACGTGGGGGACTTCACATGAATGTATGTGTACATGCGTGTGGAGGCTAATAGTCCTAGTAGTGGCTGTCCACATTGCCTGTTCGAGATGAGGCTCTCACCGCTACCTGGAATTCCCCTCCTTAGTACTAGGATTAAAAGTGCACAACACCATGATCAGCCCATGACACAGATCCTGAGACATCAAGCACCTCCCTGACTAAGTCGTCTCTCTAGCTTCAGTATCGGAAGCAGGACTGGAAAAGCATCAGTGCCTAGACCATCCTTCCCTTGATCTTGCTTTCAGACCCACTGAGTTTCTGTGGCTTGAAAGATGAAGAGAAGGCATTTGGCTTAACTCATAAAACGCACACACACACACATAATGTTAGAATGGAACGGCTCAATGGTTAAGAACACTGTTGGTCTTTTAGAGTACCCAAGCTTGATTCATTTGGTTCCCAGCACACACATGTAGCAGCTCACTACTAACCTGTAACTTCAGCTCCAGGGGAATTGACAACTTTTCTGGAACACTGCCCCAGCCCCCCCCCACACACACAGCTTGCACCCATGAACATACACATACATTTAAAAAATCTTTTACGAATTATTGGTAAATTCAAGGTGGCAGAAGCAAAGTACAACCAAGGCTCGGGTCCTTTTTGTCATGAACACTGTGAGTTTGTAAAGCTGGCTTTTCCCTTAACCTTCATAGAAAGTCATCATGTGCTTTCTGTTCTGTGAGTGGCTCTGACCTTGGTGCATCAGATCTGAAGCTAGGCATCATGTTGGCAGTGACACATTGATATGTTTTATCTGGCTTCTTTAGGATGCCAATGTCATGGGCCTGTGGCCAGACCAAGCTATTCATGTCTAACAGAGAGTCTAAGGGGAATGAACACCTCAGGGCAAAAAAATAAAAAATAAAATAAAATAAAAATAAAAATAAAAAATAAAAAAATCCACTCATGACAGACCATGGGTCTGAGTACCTTTGCACATACTCGCCTGCTTCTTTCCCTCCCCATATACTAGTGTGACTCTTTTTTATTTTTCTTACCACTGATAATCACTAACTCTAAGGTAATAAGTCACTCAATCAAGATGCAATATTGACAATGGCCCCCCTATGTCACATTAAAATTAAGTCTTCTAGTCCATTGTCATTCTAACTCTCAACTCCCTTCTGGAAATGAGCTGCATATTATAATATTAATTAATTATTTTATTTTTTATTTCAGAGGAAATATAGCCATTTGAATACACATCAGCAAGAGCAAAACTCTTCAAAACACCACAGAAGAGGAGAGAACACACTTTCCTTCCCCACACCCGTGCATTGTACTAAGGCTCTGATCTATCATCTCCTGACATCCAGCTTTTACAGCTTGTAAAATGCCTCATAAACAATCCAAAGAGATTTGTAGAAATCAGCTCCCTCATTCCTGTCAGTGTGGCACCGGGCAATCCCAAGAGTAAAATATTCATTAGCCATGATCACTTTGATGACATCACCAGCAATTTGCCTCATTTGCTCTCTAGCACACGGACGCTTCACTTGGAGAATACTGCACAGAATACAGAGCTGTTGGCAAGGACTTTGAACTATACCACTGCTCAAGTCGTCTTAGACTTAACTCTTTGAACACTGAATTCTGCAGCCTGAGGGGATGCCTGGGGCATCTGAGGTCCCCTGGGTATGAGTAGATATATCATTTGTTGTGTGCTTTCGATTGATGCCAGATTTTTCTTGGCACCAAGTCATCTACAAAGTGATAAAGTATGAAGCTGTAAGCAAGTAATGAGGAAGACTCAATTAGAGTTAAAGGAATCCATATGAAATGGTGAAATTCAGTCCAGAGTCTTTAAGCTTTAGAGTCTTAATACTTATTATTCCGTTGTGACTCTGGAAATCAGCCAAGAGTGACATATAAAGGTATCCAAAAAGGCTGTGAGAAGTTAGCTGAGATGTAAGCAGTGGGGTAGAATTTTAAAACTATGACTCTTTAGGTTAAGAAATATTTCTAATGGAACAAATATGGTGTTAGACACAGAAATACGGGGAAGTTAGGAGGAGAGACCTTGTTCCATTTCAGGTGTGAAAGCCCCTCTTTCCCAAAATAACCTCTGTTCCTATCGCTATCACTGGGAGGATGTTCGGTCTACTTTCTAAAACTTTATATAAATGCATTCATACTCTGTAGACATGAAGAAAATGGCCTTTTCTCACTCTCTTCTCATTCAGTATTGGCCCTCTATCACAGACTTGCTATTGCTACAATAAAAAAAAACAACAACAAAAAAAATCCATGACCAGAAGGAAACTAAGTCAGAAAGAGGTTTTTGCAGCTTACACTTCCAGGAGACAATCTATCATGAGCGAAGTCAAGGCAGGAACTCAAACAGGGAAGACACTTAAACCGGGGAGGAACCTGGAGGCAGGAGCTGATGTAGAGGCCATGGATGGGAGCTTCTGACTGGCTTGTTACTCCTGGCTTCTCAGTCTGCTTTCTTATAGAACCCAGGAGCAAGTGCCCAGGCGTGGCACCACCCACAGTGGGCTGGGTATTCCCCCATGAATCACTAAATAAGAAAACACCCTACAGGCTTGCCTATAGCCCAATCTTATGGCAGCATTTTCTCAGCTGGGACTCCCTCCTCTCAGACGACTCCAGCCTGTGTCAAGTTGACATGAAATTGGACACCACAGCCTTTTAGTTTACCCTATGATGTCTCATGCTGCAGGTTGATAAGACTTGGTCGTGATACCATAGGATTTCATGGCGTCCTATTTACTTTATATTCTGTGATATAAAACACTGACCAAAACCACTCTGTGGAAGGAAGTGTTTATTTGGTTTACACATCCCAGGTCATAATTTGTCGCTGATGGAAATCAAAGCAGGAACTCAAGGCAGGAATGTGGGTGTAAAATCGGGAGCAGACACCATGGAGGAACACTGCTTCCTGGCTGGTGTGCTCCCTGTGGTTTGCTCAGTTGCTTTCTTACGTAACCCAGGACCACCTACCCAGGGGTAGCACCACCTCTGGTGTCTGGACCCTCCCATGTCAATCATCAATCAAGAAAATGCCCCCACAAACTTGCCTACAGGCAATCTGGTATAGGAATTTTCTCAGTTGAGGTTTGCCTTTCCCATTTAACTCCAGTTGAAAAAAAAACAAACAAACAAAACCAGCAACACATGGTTAATTATGAGAAGCATAGGGTAATTCCCACTGAACTAAGCAAAAATGTTTGCGTTGCTTCCAAAAATATCCTTGAACCTATCTTTTGAGATATCCAAGTAATTATTTTAAACACAGCCTTAAAAGTGAAATTGTGCAATTGTAAAATATGCATGTTTAATTTTGATAGATGCGTAAAGTTTTCTAAGTTGTGCAAAGTCTTATGCTTGCCATCAATATTCATAGGCACTTCGTATTCTTACTTGATTCATATCTTGATTGGGCTTTTTTGTAGGCTTTCCCATATGCAAAGTGTCTATTTGCATATCCTCCATGAAATGCCTCTCTAAGACTCTTGCTTGCTGCTTTTCCCTTGACTGTCTACTTGGATTTGGAATGGCAGTGAACATAAGTTTTCCTCTTCTCTGTCAATACTGAAAATAGCATAAGGAGGTGTAATATGCAAGATTGAAATTTTATTTGAAAGACAGAAAAACAAAGGGGAAAATGCCAAAATTGATTTTTTGTAGAAAATATCAATAAACTGCCAACATAGGTCCTCGAAGTAAATATACAGTGATGATACCGGAATGAACAAAGTCTCATAGTCCTGATAAGACAGCAATGGAAGTGCAACAGAAGGCTATCCTATGGACTCTAAAATGATTCATATGATTCTAAAAGAGTCAATAAAGCACCTCTTATATTAACAGACTATAAGAATGGATACAAGCTTATGAATACAAGCTCCTCTTTCTCTTTAGTAAAGTGGAGAATAGCATTCTTGCCAAGGGGATTGCTATATATTCTATTTCTGCACCACCATTTCAGAATAAGGAATCATTGAGTGTTTCTGGTATTTCCTGTTATGAATGTGACGAAAAGTGGATACAGGACAATCATCTGGAAGTAGTGATCCACTAAGCCAGAGGGTTCTCACAGCATGTCTCTCAACAATTATCACCTACAGTGGTTAAACAGTGTGTTGTCCATGTGACCAAGACCTCTCCAGCCCTCACCATGATCCAGTGGGGTTGCAATTGCTGTTAACTTTTATTCTGTTGCTAAATGCTTATTATGTTGATTTTTGCATTTTGATATATGCCAATGAGTTTTTTAAACTTCTCTTCTCTTTCTTCTTTTCCTTTCCAACCTCCTCTTCCTCCTCTCTCACCTCCTTTTCTCTCTTCTTCTCATGTTTGTTTGTTTGTTTGTTTGTTTTTCTTTTGCTTAGATAGATACCCCCACCACCATGTGTCCAAGCTAAAACTTAAAACCCTTTTACTTCAGCCTCTCAGATGCTAGGATTACTGGTGTGTACTAATGCATCTTGAGGGGCCACAAAGCTACTTACAGAGTTCATTGGCTCACTCATTGCCTACAATTGGCAATGCTAAATGTATGTCTTCCTGATATGAGGGAAATTTCATTTCACTTAAGATAATTTGTGCACGTATCAAAATGATAAATAAGAAAAAAATAATTATCAGCAAAGGAGGAAGTTTTTTCATTTTTTCTCCTTTATTAATTTATTCTTGTTACATCTCAATGGTTATCCCATCCCTTGTATCCTCCCATTCTTCCCTCCCTCCCATTTTCCCCTTATTCCCCTCCCCTATGACTGTTCCTGAGGGGGATTACCTCCCCCTGTATATGTTCATAGGGTATCAAGTCTCTTCTTGGTAACCTAGAAGCCTACAAGTAGAACATTATGATAGGCAGATTTGGGCACAGGGGTCCCGCTCAAACTAAGGCACCAGCCAAGGACAATACAGACAGTAAACCTTAAACCCCTACCCAGATCTAGCCAAAGGAGGAAGTTTTATTACAGATAGAGCTTCCAAAAAATATAGCATGGTTTCATTTCTGAGAGAGCAAATGAATATATACACTGTTCATGAACACAATTGTAATTTCATAATTTAGCTAAAATGACACATACTAGGTTCCTCCTGGGAAAGAAAAGAAAGATGAGGATAAAATAAGGAAGAAAAACTACTGAAGTGACTGTTTTTATCGCTTTTATCTTTGTCTCTAAAAATGTCTTGAAATAACAATAACACCATAGGAAAAAATGTTGACTTGAGATATAGATAGAGAAGGCTTCTTATCTTCATACTAGTTTGTACTCCTAACTTTTACTGACAATCCTGAGGGTGAGGCAAGAAAGAAAAGGTGTGTGGGTGATGGCTCAACTAGTAAGAGAGCTTGCTACACAAGCATGAGGACCTGAGTTCAAAGCCCCAGAGCCCATGTAAAAATATGATGGGTAATGTGTGCGTGTGACACCAGCCCTGTGTGTGTGTGGGGGGGGGGGGCTGAGCAGGAAGAGTGATGGGGCTTGCTGGCCACCACCATAGTTCTAGTCCACAGAGAGACCCTGCCTCAAGGGGACACACTGCAGAAAGATGGAGCTGGGCATGGTCATCCCCCTTTATATGCAACCATATACATGCATGTGCTTATACCCACACATGCATGCACATGCGTGCATGTGCACACACACACACACACACACACACACACACACACACACACTTCCTGAGCATCATTATAAAACACTTTTCTACAGTCTATCATTGTTACATGGTCATATTTCTTCATGAGGATAATGATTTCTTTTCTAGGTTTTATATATACTCATGTGCAGTTATAAGCAAGCACATGTACTTGAGGCACCCATAACTGCCTCAAATCTCACGGATTTTATTTATAAATGTTCTCTCCATCAATCGTCTCACTAAACATCTTACAGTTTGCTGGTTCAGCTCTGTTTTTTAAGTTGGCAAATTGCTTAGTTTTCTGTCTGAAAGTTTTGTTAAAGTCTCAGTCTCCGTTTCCCAGCACTTCTTAGAATGCCCATCAAGCTCCTTTATGCCCAGCTGACTACTAGGCTGTCTATAACATGCCCAGATCCTGCTGTTTCTCACCCCATAATCCTCTGCTTATGCACTTCCGCATCATTGTCTGCCATTACCTAATGTTCTGTAAAAGTCTGAGTGCAGTGAGGTCATCTTCCCCTGCCTACTCTTACAAGGTTCTCACCTCCCCACCTTCACCCCCACCATTAATTCAGGAGTTTTACCAAGACACAAACAATAGCAAAGACCTATATAATCCAGCCTCTCACAGTGATGCCCTTTAGTCCATCACATAGTTAACTCACTGTATTCTCAGTCACAAGCCATGAAACGTGTGTGTGTGTGTGTGTGTGTGTGTGTGTGTGTGTGTGTGTGTGTGTGTCTGCACACACGCTTTTGTGTTATGCATGATCCAGTTTGTGGGTGCTTTCATGTGTGCACGTGTGTATGGTGGCCAGGGGTTAGCATCAGGCTTTCCCTCTTGTTTTCTTTTTTTTTTTTTTCAGTTCAAGCATAGCAAAGAAATTTTATTGAAAGCAATGTCTTCTTCTATGCTAATCTTTCAGCTTTCACAGAATTAAGGAAATTAGTATATACTGTCAATCTTTTACATCTTGAATGGGAGGATACAAGGGATGGGATAACCATTGAGATGTAACAAGAATAAATTAATAAAGGAGAAAAAAATGAAAAAAATTTATAAAAATAAAACAATTTCCCTCTTGTTTTCTAAAGCAGGGTGTTTTGCTGTCTGTCTGAAGAAGTGTGTTGATTCGGGTATTTCAGCTACCCAGATTGCTCCACGAACTCTGGTCTCTGCCTCCCAGGCACTGAGATTACAGGTGGACCACTGCCCCCACTCACCTTTTTATATGACCACTGGCCATCCAAGTTCTAGTCCTCGCATTCATATAGGAAGCACTTCACCCACCAAGCCATCTCCCCAGCTCCAGAACTAGCATTTTTAGTACTCCTCTTCTACAGTTTGGAAATCGAGCCAAGAAGGCTATCTCCAAAGTCAGATGAGCTTGGGTACATGTCAGCAATCTCTTGGACTACCTTCTCCTGTGTGTATGTGACATATTCGCAGGCCTGAGGTTCAGGAAGTATTTCTCTGTGTCTGATGGCTCTTTATCCATCCTCTTCCCCATTCTGAGGCTGTGGGTGCCCATGTGTTGCTTCCGTGATGTGTAACTTCCTCCCTCTCCATCTTCGTTATAACCTCTGCCACCCTCCTGTGCTTCACAGTGGGCTCCTGATGGAGTCATTTCTTCCATAGCCTAGTCTTGATTCCATTTAGCATCCTCCTCTCCTCCTCACCCACCTCATTACTTTTTTTTAATGTGACAATTCATTTTAATTGGCACACGGTAACTATGTACGTTATTGGCTACAGTGTGATAGTTTGACTTGTCTATATAATAAATGATGATTGAATAAGGGTACATTTCCCATTCATTCTCTTAAACATTTAAGGATTCTTTGTTGTCTTTGACATTCAAAATATTTTCCTCCTGACATTTTGAAACTGAAGTATTTCTGACTGTAGCTACCTCCCTACGCCAGCGAACACTAGGCTTCAGTCTATGCCAGTACTCGTGTACTCTAAGCAGCCTTTCTCTACCCTAGTTCTTCTGTGCCTCGGCTAAAGCACTACCTCCATTCTGTCTCCATGAACATAACTAACTTCTGTAGCTCCTACATGCGAGCAATACTGTGTAAGGTGTGTCATTCCATGCCTAGCTTACTCCCCTTGATATGAAGGCCTCTATTTCCATTCATGATGCCACAAATGGCAGGGTTTCATTTTTTTCATGTTCGAACAGTGCCATGCGCCATGTATGTGTATAAGCAAAGAAACCAGTTCCGAGATTTCGAAGCTCCACATTTTCTTTACTTGCGTCTACTGGCATTCATCTGTGCTGAGTCCATAGCTGGGTGATTGTGGCTGCTGCTGCTATTGCTGCTGCTGCTGCTGCTCCTGCTGCTTCAACAAGCACTCTGGCATGGTATAGTTCATCGAGACTGCTAATGTTTGATACTCCCTTTTCTTTTATTTTATTTGTGCCAATCTGCTATCAGCTTCCCCCCCCAGTACTGGAGGCAGAACACAGGGTCTACAAAATGCTGGGCCAGTGCTTCAGCACAGAGCTGAGCACCTGGCACCCCTGGCTCTGTTTTACTTCTTATTTGTTGTGGGACAGGATCTCATTGCCTGGTTCAAGAGCTGGTTTTGGTCTCACTCTGCAGCCCAGGTAGGTCTTGAACTATGATCCTCCTGCCTCAGCCTCACCAGTGGCTAAGATTACACATCATTATGTCAGGAAATTACTGAATTGTCTTCTTAATACAGTTGCTCTGAGAAAATGTCTTGTTGGATCGAAGTACTGCCCATTAGTTGGTGGAGACTTCCTTGCTTCCAGAGGATTCCTCCGTGGCTTGACCACAGGCTCCCTTTTGTGTCTTCCCTCCTCTTCTGGTTTCCTGCTTTCACAGTTGCTCATGTTAGCCTGAGATTTTTGCATGCCTCTCCGATACCAACAGCTCGCTGGAGATTCTTCCTTTCTTCCCGGCCTATCTCAGTGAAAGAGCTTCTCTCATAGTCTCTTGCCCTGGAGGTTTGTTTCGGAACTGGTTTCTTTGCTTATGTCTCCACTTTCCTAAGAAGCCTCAGAGGTAATTGACTGCTTTGATTTGTTGATGTTTCCTGTTCAATTTTATATAATTTTATTATCATAATTGGGTTTATTCTGGGTATTCCAGAGTGTATCTTTCTTATGTGGCCAGGGAAATTGTGTTTCTATTGGATTGTTCTAGCAATATAGATGTAGCATTACAGCTGTATAGTACCAGTCCCCTAGGCTTGGCTGGGCTGGCACCCATCTTACCCAGATGGTACTGGGTAAAAAATGAAGGAAATTTATTGCTTGAACAAGGAGCTCCAGGGGAAGGGCCACATGGGGCTGCTGCTTCTGAGCTTTCCCACACTCTCTTTTCTCAAGGGCCAACCAAACCCCATCAAGGTTTACATCTCAATGTGTTGTTTTTGTTATTAGAAATAAACATTCGCTATGATTAATCTCCTCTATTTCTGCTTCTTCTACAGCTGGGAAAAGGTGAGGGAACATGAACAGGATTGTCTGACTTTGAAAATGTTCCTTTATTTTGGGGAAAGTTTCCAACTCTAGCAGAGACCTTTCCTAGTATTACCCAGGATTCAGTTCCAAATGGAGTCTGTAAAGAGACTTACTGAGCTTTGCTCATAGCTGGACCCTCAGCCCCTGTGTAACTCCTCATAGAACGGGGGAGCTGTGTCTGCTGTTTCTAAATTCCTTTGTATTTCTATTGCAGATAGTTTCCTTTGAAATAATAAATTTGGCTCCACATGTTTGTATGATCTTGGAGATGTGAGCATTAACATCTTGTGTATGTCTGTACATGTATGCTCCCATGTGTATGGATATCCATGTGTGTGTGTGTGCATGTGTGCACATTCAAGTGTGTGAATGTGTATAGTATAGGTGATTATGTGCGTGCCCTGTGTGTGTGGATAAGTATATTACATATTCATATGTGTATGCATGTTCTTGTGTGTGCATGCCTATTCATGTGTGTTTATGCATGTTTGTGTATGTGCATATGTGAGTGTGGACATGCATGTCTATGTGTTTGTGGGTGTGCATATGTGAGTGTGGGTGTGTATGTCTATGTGCTCATGTGTGTGCATGTAGGCCCGCATGCTTCTGTGTGGGTGTGCATGCTTGTCTGTGTGACTCTCTGTGTGTGCCTGTTAATATGTGTATGAGTGGTATTAGGTGCTTTCAACACTGAATCACCACATTATCTTTAGAGGTAGGGTCTTTTATTGAACGTGGAGTCCTTTGACTTGGCTGGACTAGTGGCCGTCAACTCCTAGGGATCTTCCTGCCTCTGATTCCCATTCCTGTCCTAGAGTTACAGGTTCCTGCCACCACCATGCTATGCTGGCTTGCTTTTGTGGGTACTGGGGATCCAAACTACATCCTGCTTGTGTGACCAGCACACTTTACCAGGTGAACCATCACCGCAGCACTGGATTTTTACAATATCTTACCGTTTTTCTTTTTATGGTGGTAGATTCCACGTCAGAGGGCTTTGATTCCACTGTGTTTCATTCTGTGCTCCATCATCTTTCTTCCTGCTTCCAGATGCATCTCACTTGCCCTTAATTTCTGGTTTTGCACAAAATACATTCAAGTACAGTTGTTTAATGGGGTTCTGTCTTTTGTGCTGTGTGGCAGAGTCCTTTGGCTTGCTTTATGCTGGCTTACCATGGCGCTCTCTGTCAGGATTGCCATCTTTCTTCCTCGTTGGCTAAGTATGTGATGCTGTGATGATGTGGATGATAAGGCTTCCTTGCCTAATACTCCATCTTTATACTTTAAAATCTGCCTCCATATCCTACTTATCTATTGCTATATACAAATTAAACTAGATGATATGACTTTAAAATAATAATCCTTTGCCCCTCGACTCTCAATAATAAATGGGCTCAAAGTGATCATTTTTAATTGAGTTTCTCTTACTTTGCTATAGTCAGTCTATGATAAGGCTGGAGTAATTGGGCTATACCCAGTCATAGTTCTAATTTGGACTGAAAAGACTCAAACATCTGGGGCTATGGCATCTGGAAGAGCTTGGGCATCTCTTTCCATCATAATCATCTCATCTTGCCATGCAATATCTTGGCCATGGTGATCATGGGATGAAGGCCACAATAAACTACCATCTGATTTCCAAGTAGGAAGCTAAATAGAATCCATGTTTTTCTCCAGAAAAATGAATGTTCTAAAAGTGTGTGTTAGTGTGTGTGTGTGTGTGTGTGTGTGTGTGTGTGTGTGTAAACACTTCTAGGAAAAATATAAATGATTTTCCAGGATCTACCCTCCAGGCACAATAATTTACTTTATTCGCAAATTGGAAATACTCTTGCTCCTCTCGCTTCCTTTGTACAACTGTCCAAAGCCTTGGTCCATGACATTGTTGGGCTTGTGCTTTCCATCAACAGTCTTGTCTTCTAAACCAGTTCCAGGTATGATGAGGTAGTATCCTCAGTGGATTCAAAACCACAGCCCTATGAGGGGGACTCTCCCAGAAGAGAAGACCTGTGGTATAATAATAATAAAACAGTGACATTACAGTAAATACAAATTAATAATGATAAGCATTCCCATTCAGAAGCCTAGTGAAGGGACATTCATAGAAGCAGGGTCCACAGTGTTCCTGTGATCAAGTCTGGGATACATTGTCAGTTCACTTCTTTAAACAACTCTGCTGATACAAGAAACTGTGTATATTCCATTTGTGCAATATAAAACCACATTGTTTTCACTTATCCACTTATCCACTAATGTATAATTTGTCTATTCACCTATTTTGGTTACTATGAATAATGCTGCAATTAATGTGGGAGTGCAGAAATTTCTTGAGATGTTGTTTTAAATTCTTTTGAATATGAAGAATTGATATTTCTAGGTCATGTAATAGTTACATTGTCAATTTTTGGTGAAAATATATATTGGTTCTCATTGGCCACATCATTTAGCATTCTCAAGAGTGCATGACTTCTGATTTTCTCCACATCCCCACCAATACCTAAAATATTTACTATTATAAAGTGTTTTTGAATGTGTTAGTAGTAAGCCTAGCAGATGTGAGGAAATAATAGTTAATCACAGTTTGATTCACATTTCCTGAATAATTCTCTCTTTCTAAACATAGTATAAATTATAATAATTAAAGTACTATGATAATGGCATGCACACATTTACAAATGGAGCAGAATAGAAAGCATATGTGTTAAATCACACATGTGCAGGTCTTCAGCATGGGCCTTGCATGTTCCTTGAAGCTCCCTAAGTCAAAGGCTTGGTTGTCAGCCTGGTGTGCTATTGGGAGGTCATAACATCACTAAGAGATAGGACCAAGTAGAGGAAAGTTGGGTAACATGATGCCCCTGAATAAGATTCCGGGATCCTGGCTCCTTCTGTCTCTGCTTTATTTGCCAGTTGCCATGAGATGAGCAGTCTTCCTCCATCGTAGGCTCCTGAAATGATTTACCAGTACTTGCTATTACATGTAATGAAATGCCATTACAACCTGAGTGCAACAGAGTCAACCACTCATGTGCAAAACATTCTGAGACCATGAGCCAAAAATCAAGCTTGTTTTCTTCTAAGTTAATTCTCTTCAGTGCTTTGTCCTGGTTGCAGGAAGCTGACTAACACATAAAAACAACTAATTTTGCAAGAAATCCTAAGACCAGAATAATGTAAAAAGGACAATAATTTCAACAAATAATTCTGAGAAAACTCAATCTCGACATGTAGAAGATGTGATTGGACCTCATGTTTTGAGTCACACAAAAATCATCTCAAAATAAAGGACTTGAATGCATTTTCACTGAAATAATAAAGCTCCTAGTAAAAGAATCACAGAGAAAGGACTTCTTGACCTTGAATGTGGCAATGATTCCTTGGTTATGATACCAAAAGCTGGAATAGGCAAGGTGTATTAAATCAAACTTAAAAGGCACCATATAGCAGAGAAGACGATCAACAGAAAGAAAATGGGTTTATAGAACGGGAAAATTGTTTTATAAGAGGGTTGGTTTCCAAAGCATGTTTATAGCTTCTAAAATGCAATAAAAGAAAGTTATAAAAAGAAAAATTAATAACTCAAGAGGCAAAAAAAACAAAAACAAATAAAGACTAAGGATTTGACTAGATCTTTCCCAAAATTAAAGAATTAAAGTTCTCTCTCTCTCTCTCTCTCTCTCTCTCTCTCTCTCTCTCTCTCTCTCTCTCTCTCTCTCTCTCTCTGTTCATCAGCTTTAAAACTTAGGCAAGATTTTCCAGATAGCACTGCACCCTGAAATTTTCATTCTTTCTTTTAAAATAGCATACATCCACATATTCTTAATAATAAGTATTAATTTTCACTGTGTTGTGTGCATGCAGAAACACATGCACATGTGAGCATATATGTGTGGGTCCATGTCCTATGATGGGCATGTACAGGTCAGAGGACAATTTGGGGCATTCAGTTTGCTTCTTTATTCTACCATGTGGGTCCCGGGGACGGAACTTAGGTCATCAGGTTGGATGATGAGCTCTTACAACTGCTCAGCCTTCACACAGGTCCCTGTTCCAAAGGTTGCAATCCTCTTAATCTATCAATATCTGGCAGTATCTTTGTCATTTTCTGTATCAGTTAATATAACCCTGTACAAAAGTTCTGACTTTTCAATAAATTGGCTTATTACTCCATCCAGTGAAAACCATCCACACTCAAACTTCATCTCTACTGGGGACTCTCAGGGGAATTCTGTTGGGCAATGAGCTCAAGATCACCAGGAGACACATCACATTTGTCAAAGGCTGTAAGCTGAGCCCTCGAGGCCTTCCCAAGGATTTTGACTGTTTGAACAGGTGCATCAAGGACATCTGAAGTTGCTCATGGTGCCACCAAAGGAGTTTCATCTTCAAACCATCACTTTTGCTTTATGTTTCCCCTTGACATTATATCGAATGTGTTTTCTGTTCAGAAGTCAGTTTTCAATTTCAACGTTGTTTTCCCACTGTGGGCACTGGAGAAGCTGTGGACAAGGAACAGATTTATTTCCAAACATAGTAAATTCTAGGTCCCTTACAGTCTGTATTTATTTCTTTAGATTATTCATCTCTTTTCTATTTCCCTATGTCCAGTCAAAGTAGGCACTCATCACTGTCAGTGGGCACACATCCATGCTTACAGCCTCTAAGATGCTCACTTTTTGGAGAACGAGCATCCTACTGTAGCTTCTCATAGTGGTTTCCCACTCCTTATTCATTTTCCTCTAACAGTGTCCTCTCACATGTCTCTTCAAGGTTTTTTTTTCCTTCCTACATTTTGGCTTATCCCTTTGTCCCATAGTCCCCTAGTTAACTTATCCCAAATCTCCTGCCATAGTGTCTTATGGGGTATTAATTGAGACCTCATAGACAGGTAGCAAAAGCAATCCCAGTAGTCTACTACCTACCCTATTATTAGTTTTATGCATCATTATTCCCTTCATCTATTACAATTTCTCACATGCCTGCCTACACTCAGTGGGGAAGCTCTGCAGGCCTCTCAGGCAGGTATGGTCCAGTGCACCTAGGGCCACCAGCTCCTGTTAGATGCTGGCGACACTGAAAGAGCCAACCTTCTGAACTGAAGTGAGTGGATCCTTGTCTTGATAGCACAGTGTGCCTCCCCCCTCTCCCTCCCTCCCTCCCTCCCTCCCTCCCCCCCTCTCTCTTTCTCTCTCTCCCCATCTCTCCCCAGCAGGTATTTCCACAATGGAAGTGTCTAGATAACTTCATGAGGTCTAGGATTCTTCCATGCTGGATCAGAGCTTCAAAGGGAGTTTCCCAACCAAGGGAGACAGACAGGAGCCACAGAGTGTGTCACAACATGCAGCAGAGATTCTGATCTGGATGCTTAAGTTAGGGGTGCCTCTTCTGCCTCCTCCTTCATGGCACATACAGCAAGGCTTTCTAGGGCTTCCGGACAAGAAAATGTATTTTGCCTTTTTTTTTTTTTTTAATGTTAAGATTGTAGAAGATCAAACAGGGTCAAAATTGTGACTGGCCATTTCTGGAGATCATGATCTATCACACTGACTTTCCTCCATGTCTTGGGTCTTGGATTTTTCTAGGTGTGAACAGCATTGTGTAAGAATGGGGGGATGTGGTGAGGCAGGAATGAGCTGGAGAGTACTGTGTAAACCTGTTGGCTGTGCAACAGCTGTAAGCTTGTAATCCTTCACCATTGCTGGTGACTCTTGGACACAAACTTCTAAAGTAACAGGAAGAGTGTTAGCTTCAGGTTAGCTCCTTCCTGGAGCTGTTCATAGGAGTAGATTTCCAAAGATCATGAGGGTGTGGCCTGGGAAAGGACATGCAGAGCTCAGGCCTGGGTCCTGCAGTTAAGGTGACCTATGGTCTGAAATGGCTGTGTGACAGCTGCATATGGAGACTGTTGCATCAGTGTCTTTAATCTTATGGCTTACTCTCTTGGGTTTAATTTAAAGATTTATTTTTATTATTTTATTTATGCATATGTATGTGCATCTGTGAGTGAATGCTCTATGTATAAGAACCTGCAGAGGCCAGAGAGGGCATCATCTTCCTTGGAGCTAGCATTGCAGAAGGTTGTGAGCCACCATGTGGGTTCTGGGAAGCAAACATTGGTCCTCTGCAAGAGCATCAAGTGCTCTTAGGCATCTTAGCTCTGAGCCATCTCTCTAGCCCCTACCGTTTGACCTTTGTTCTGTCCCTATAAAGTTACTCTGCCCGCTGATGATTCCTGTGATGTACTAAACTCCAAAGGACCACAAAGAATACTAAATCACAAATGGGCACAACTCTGTCTCCAAGGTCTGCAGTTCACGATAGTGCTCAGGACCATGGAACTTAGAGGACTAGAGTCTCCTGTCTCCCCAGGATGCGTTCCTCACCTCTCTTGGGAATCTGAGAGTAAATGACCAAGGAAGAGTTACAGGAGCTGACCTGCATGGGTCAAGAAAGGAAAGTGGCATGAAGAGCTGAAGTCCTGATATCCCATGATCCTTGCTCTTCCCGTCTCATTAGCACTCTAGACTTTAGTTCCTTTGCAGACATCCTTCTGTAAGACGTGGAGGGGAGTGTCTGAGCTAATTAGTTTACTCTCAGTTAGCAGACTGCAGCTACTAATTAGGGTAGTGGGGAAGAAAAGGCCTATCAATTGTTTTGTGTACACAAACTATTTTAGGAGCTTAAGTTGTATAGTTAACATGTCATAGGACTTAGTTTAAGGTAGGAGCACTCCTACTTAATGAGCGTCTGAAAAAGTAAGCGTCTTGCTTATGTTGCGTAAGCAGGAAGTGGAAGAGTCAGCCCTTAACCCAAAGCTGTCTGGTTAGAGATGTGTTTGGGAGGAGTTCCCAGGGTGCACAGGAAGTACTACCCACATTGGATAGGAAGAGGCTAAGGAAAGAGCTTCCTGTGGTTTAGGGAAACTTTTGGACCAGCTTAGGCATCTGAAAGTCCTTGGCTCTGGTGAGAGACTTAAAGGAACCACAGCTGTGGTGAGCCATGCTTAATCTATGCTTGTGGAACTGTGATTGTGCGACCTTCCCTGCAGGCAACCCTTCTACTTTGTCAAGGATTTAGAAATATCTCTCTAGGTTGGTTTTTGTGTGTGTGTGTGTATGTGTGTGTGTGTCTTTTTTTTTTTTAAAGTAAAAAACTAATGTGAGTCTTATTTTCAGGAATGTGTACACCAACCCATCTTCACAGTGCTTCATAGTGTCTGAATGCTTTTCTTCAATGTGGCAACATACAATAGAGCATCAACTTAAAGGCCTTTATTTTGGTTATTTGCTCCAGAGAGTTAATCCCATGGCTGCTTTAGTTCTGTGATGGCACAATCCCCCATAGCAAGATCACATCACACGTGCAATTTATTTCACGGCAGAGGAGAGGAAAGAAGAGAGGCATAAGGAACTGAAGTTCTGATACCCCTATTCAAGCATGCTCCCAACAGCCTAAATTCCTTCTACAAGGCTACGGTTTCTGAAAGGCTTATTGCCTCCACTTGGCACCATGTATGGGGACCATGCTATTGATCAACGGACCTTTTGGAGACATTTGCCAAAGTGATCATGGGTATCGTCTTCCTTCAGCAGACATGGAAACCAAGAACCAGGGCAGTCCGTGACCCTCAAAGGCTGCACTGGTGTGAGTGAGGCCAGGATTCAAATGCCAGTACACATAACTCTGAAAGCCCTGCTTCTCTGCAGTCCTAAGGTTGCTTTGGGAAAGCCTTCCTTTCTGACCATCATCCTTTCAAGGGCTTAGCCATAACCTACGCTGCCATGCCCTCCTTTGCTCTAAGATTTTACGCAGAAATCCGTTTGACTTGGCTCCTTGCAGTCTGTTTCCTCCTGTGAAGGACTCAAGATTTTCAGCTCTTTTTGTCCCAAAGCTCTTTATCAGGGAACCCAAGACTAGCAAAGCTCCAGGTATAGTTTCCCAGCCACCCCCACCCCCTATTTTTGCTTTTATTTTTAACTGCACTTTCTGGCAGGAGCCCTGTTTGTCCTGACTCGTGTCTGCTGTTATGAGTCACCAGGGGGATGTAATATGCTGATTGCTGAAGCAGGTTATTACTTTCTTCTTTTTCTATGACTCATTCTTTTCAAAATCTCTAATTTATGATAAAAGTCGGTTAGATGTAAGCATAGAAACAGTTTCCAATGGGCTGTCTTATTATGCTTGGGCCCACTCTGTCTGCGTCACCTTGTGGGGAGAACAGTGTGAACCAGTGTGCCTCTTAGAAAGAGCTACATGTGGAGATCAGAACCTACCACTACATCCCAACCTAGCAGGGCAACTCCTGGCCAGTGACAGGCTGCAGCAGTTCATCAGAGGGGTAAATGACGCAGCCCCTAGGAAAAAAAGAACACTTTATAAGGGATGTGATGAATGTGTCCTGCGTGTGGGAACCAAAAAGGCAAAGAGCCAAAATGAAAAGGTTTTTTTTTTTCTTTTTTTTGATTTACAATGTTTCTCCTGAGGGAACTTGTACACTCTCATCCCCTTCACCTGACACTGAGAACGGAGCCAGCTCACACTCACAAAGAGACCTAGTTCATGAGATTACAGTGTCAAGTAACTAAGAGCAATTGCTGGTTTAGGAGATTTGTGTGGGGGCTGATGGGCTGGTGGGCTGGTGTGTGCATCATATGTGCATGTTTCCGTGAGTGTGTGTGCAGGTACACATGTACATGTGTAGGAGAACTCCAGGGATCCTCCTGTCTCTTCACCCCTTCTCTCCACAGTGCTGGAGTTTACAGATGCATACCAGCACACCCCGGTTTTACTTGTGTGTGGTGGATGTCAGTTCCTAATATTTATTTGATATTTTATTAGCTGATCCATTTCTGCAGCCTCAGAGGTAGGGATTTTTTTAATGATCTGTTTTATTATAAAAACAAATAGCTGGGCACGGTGGCGCAGGTGGATCTCTGTGCGTTCCAGGCCATCCTGAGTCCCGCCAAGGCTACACAGAGAAACCCTGTCTCAAAAAAAAAAGTTAAAAAGAAAGAAAGAAAGAAAGAAAGAAAGAAAGAAAAGAAAGAAAGAAAAAGAAAAAAGAAAAGAAAAACAAAAACAAGACAAAAAATAAAAATGAAAACAAAGATCCTAATCCTGCACCATACTTTTTCCTTCCTGGATGTCCTCTATGGCTCCTCAGACCTAGTGTTCATAGGACAAGCCTGTGTTGCTGAGGTCCCTCTGCACCCACATCTTTAACAATTTTAAATTCACTGGCTGATGACTGAAGAAGGCCTGTGTCCTGATCTCTCCCAGAGCTAGAGAAAGAATATGAAGAATTCATCTCTGGGCCTCCATGTTCTTAGGAGGGAATCTCCCAACTCTAATTTGGTCTCATCTATTGTCTGCACAGCTGCCCATCCTCAGTCTCTTGAGCCTATGCCAGGGGCCCTTGTCTGACAAGAAGCATCATCTAAGTGGATGCACCTGTGCTGCTTGGTACCCTGGGGTGATCAGTTGTGTCAGCCTCTGTCTGGAAAATTAGCTTGTCAATGCAGCTACCTGGGACCCTGACATGGTGCAGTAGCTGGAATGACCCATGGCTGTCTCCCAGTGTCAGTCTCTTGCAGAGAATGAATCACTTCCCCCTAAGCCCATATGTTAAAGCCTTAGCCTCTAGAGTGATTGTAGAAATAATATTCTATGGAGATGATTAAGGTGAAATAAGGTTCTCAGAGCATAGCCCTCGTCTCAGATTGGCATCCTTAAGAGAAGAGGAAGAGACAACAGACATGAGCATATTTAATGGAAATTCCCTGTAAAGGTGCCACAAGGAAGTGACCATACAGACTCCAAGAAGAAGTTTGACTTTAGACCTGAAGGCTCGAGTGTTGAAAAAGTAAACCTGTGTTATTGAAGGTGTCTTCCACCTGTATATGGTTTCCTACTGCGGCAGCCAGACTGAACCACCCATGCTTCCATATCATCCTCTTGTCTCAGAGGAACTTCTCAAGTCAGCTGCCATCTTCCTCCATCTGGTGCCAAGTGCATGATGATCCCTCCATTCACTCCCAAGGGTGGTTCAGACTTTCCCTTGCTCTTTCTTTGCTTCCTCTACTGCTATGAAGTCCACCAAGAGTCTTTACTTACCATTCCTCTTGACTCCAAAAACAGATCGTTCATCTCTCTCCAAGACTCATTTTTTCCCCATTTTTATAGATAACATATTTGGCATAAGTGCTGAGGTCTTCCAAGATGTTGTGACTTCTCCTGCTCCAAAGTTTTCAGAGTTGGGTTAATGGTGAAGACCTCAACCAGCAAGAAGCAGTTCCAAGGAGTTGGCTGAACTGTTGGCTGAGGAGGAACTTGCCAGGGAACAACTTCTGCCCATAGATGCCCAAGTAGAACATCCAGTGAGAATGATACTTCAGCTGGTCTTGAGGTACATGCAAAGATTCAAGATAGAAGAGGATGGAAGGAGACCCAGGGAGCAGAATGGCTTGGGAAGTGGTGAGGAGATGGAGATCTGAGAAAGGTGGGCTCAAGGAAGAAGGACTTGTGGTTCTTGGTCCAAATTCATGAAAAGAAGAGCTGTGCTTGGTAGTAACACTGAAGATGACTGAAGATCACTAATGTAGTTACAAGTCACTCTCTCGAGATAGGCAAGGGACAATTTCTGAGCAGCTGGTTCCATGGTGTGTCTGAGAAAGTCCATGATAAATAGCCACACATGAATGCTGTGATGTCCTAGTGAGAAACTTACTTGGGGTTAAGAAGGAATTGGGAATTAGACATAGCTCCTCTCTATGCCCCCTTTATATATAAAGGCTTTGGTGAAATGACATCAAGGATGTGTGTGTGTGTGTGTGTGTGTGTGTGTGTGTGTGTGTGTGTGTGTGTGTGTTCATGAATGTGCAAATGCAAATGTTATACACATGCAGGCAGAAGCCAAATGTCAACCTCAGATATTATTCCTCAGGTCCCACCCCCCCGCCTTACATTTTATAGGGTCTCTTGGCTTGGAATTCACCAAATTGACTTGGCTGGATGGCTAGTAACCACAGGCCTGTCTTTGCCTCCTCAGCAATGGAGTACTGGACCACACCACCATATCCTGTTTTTCACATCGATGCTAAGGGATTAAATTCAGGTCTTCAAGCTTGCTATCTGTCACTCTAGTCCTCCAAAGATTTTTTTAAACAAATACAAATTCCCTCTCACCCACACACACTCACCATGTTCTCACTGCCCAACAAAGAAACAATGAAATAGGTTTTTCACTTTTGCAGATATCTTGTCTGGTCAACACTAGAACTTGAGTTGAGCCTCGGGACTTTGAGGCTGTCAAGCACATACACCCACTGGGTTCTCACTGGCAAGCAGGGAAAGAATAAGGTAGATTTTCACCTTTTCAGGCAACTTTGGTGAATATCAGAGCTTGGGTTGAGCCTCCAATCTGTGTTTCTTCTTCTTCTTTTGAGTTCCTCCCACAAATGCTCAGTAGACATTTTATAGGGAAATAGAAGCAACTTAATGTGTTTTGATAACTTATTTTCTGACCTTGGGAAACTGTCCAACAATTGTCCATATGACCTCAGGCAAAAACAATTCTACTATAGAAACACTAACATTTGCCTTTCTGAGTGAGTTAAGTAGATTACACTAATAAGAAAAACATGTGTGCCTGTAGGTAGAGCAAGCACTCAGTGCCGACTAACTTTCATATGAATATACAGTATTTAAAAACCCACTTTAATATTATTTATTCTATGTTAAGAGTTTCATAGATATATATAATAAATTTTTGTCATTTCCACTCCCCATTGTCCTCTCTATCCTTTTCCCACTGAACCCCTTCTTTATGCCAGCAGGTCCCCTTCCTGCTTTAATGTGGTTTTATTTTTCTGTGTACGTGTGATCCAATGAGTTTAATTAGGGTTACTTGTATAACAATGAGTGGGATGTTATTTACTATGGCGTAGAGGACATAACATTAGCCATACCATTAAAGGAAATAAAACTACTTCCCCAGCAGCAGGGAGGGGTGGGATGTTGTGGGCTCCTCTCCTCCACCCATAAGGAAATGTTTTTTTTTCTCCTTTATTAATTTATTCTTGTTACATCTCAATGGTTATCCCATCCCTTGTATCCTCCCATTCTTCCCTCCCTCCCATTTTCCCCTTATTCCCCTCCCCTATGACTGTTCCTGAGGGGGATTTCCTCCCCCTGCATATGTTCATAGGGTATCAAGTCTCTTCTTAGTAACCTGCTGTCTTTCCTTTGAGTGCCACCAGGGATGAGATGAATCTTGTGCAGGTCTTGTGCGGACAGCCACAGCTCAATGAGAATGTTACATCCAGAAGACATCTTGGCATATTTTTAAGGCCATCCTACAGCTCTTACATGTTGTTTGTTTGTTTTTGCCTGCTTTTCTACTATAGTCTCTTAACCTCGGAGGAGGTGGGATAGACATCCTAGTTAGGATCAAGATGTCCACCAATAATATTGGTCTTAATTGTATATCAATGTGTGTGTGTGTGTGTGTGTGTGTGTGTGTGTGTGTGTGTGTGTGTTCATGTGAGCACACATGTGATATAAAGCAAAGTAGTATTCATTAATTTATGTACTTCTTTGTTCAGCCAGTAGTCCCCATGAACCAATATCCTCTAGGTCAGTGCTTATCAACCTTGCTAATACTATGACCACCCCTGGGCTGGTGGTCCTGGGTTCTATAAGAAAGCAGGCTGAGCAAGCCATGGAGAGCAAGCCAGTAAGCAGCACCCCTCTATGGCCTCTGCATCAGCTCCTGCCTCCAGGTTCCTGCCCCGTTTGAGCTCCTGTCTGACCTCCTTTAGTGATGGACTCTGATGTGGAAGTATAAGCAGAATAAACCCTTGCCTCTCCAATATGACAATAATTCTGTCATATCTAAAGAATACAGGCAATTTAATCTTTCTTTTATTGCCTGGTTTCTTTATTAATAGTTCAGGAAACTTTTGTCACAATTCTTCATCAGCAATGTCATGTCAGATTTGGGGAACACTGCTGCCACATTTGCTTTATTATAAGGTGCCAGATTTGAAGACAGTCTGTGTTTTCTTGCACAGGAGTCATTCTTAAAATTTTTGTTAAGTCAGTATTTGTAAGAAGCCCCTGGCAGCCTCAATGTAATAGGAGTTCAATGTCTTTTCAGTGTTGGTATTTCCCATCAACTTAGCAGGAAATCTGAAAAGCTATTTTCATAATTCTACTACATCTTTTTGAAAAGAAAAAAATGTGGGGCATTCTAATTGTAGATGCTGCATTATCAAGTATATTCTTGGAAGGACAAAACTTATGTTTCAAATTATCTGCTTAGTGTTTTACATGTTCGATGATTGGAGGGATTTTCCACCGATTAGCTCCTGACTCTGGACATTCAAGATCCTATTTTATTCTCTACAATCCACATAGTCTTAGGAATGGGGGCAAATTTATTTTGTGAATCAACCTCTGGCCCTCCTATATTGAGTCAGGGCACACAGTGGATGGTAGGGCTGTTTTTAGAAGTTATTCCTACATAAGAATGGTTAGCCCCAGAGACACAGCGAATATATAAATTCATGTCAATAAGCCCACACTGCCACTACCAGACATCCTGCTCAATTAGAGATACAAAGTGGCAGGAATACAGTACTGCCCACTCAAGGGGCTGTGGCATACATGGGCGTTGGGAGAGACTGTGATGGTCAGCAAAGAGAGTGCTGAAAAATTGAAATCTCATTTGATTCTCAGCAATCACCCACTGTCCCACCCCCCAGTGGAGCCTTGTAGACAGATTTCTTCACTTCTAAAAAATATTAAATAGGGTAACAAAGAGCACATGCTAAGCCCCAGAGCATGATCTGGGACATAGGGTTTATATGAAAACAGATTTTTTTTTTTTTTGCTCCAAAGCTGTCAGGACCTTGGTATGGAATTACCCCTCTTTTTTCCATGAGGTAGTTGGCACCCAAGCTATTGACTTATGAGCTATGGTTACTAAAATGGGTCTGAATCAAGAAGAATGTTTTATACCCTAATCCCACCTACCAGAGTGTGGGTCACCCTCTCCTGTCCTTCCTCAAGTGCTCTGCTGAAATGCCACAGCCTGAAGACATACATATTGCCTCTGACACAAACCAAGCTCACCACAAACAAGGTGTCAGGGACCTGAGCTCCTGCTGAGGCTGAGAATCTGACAAATAGCACATGTGTCTCTTTAGTGCGAGCAGAGGCCCCATGAAAATCTATAGGAACTATGCCTTTGACATTACTCAGCGTAGGTTCCTTAAAGATTCATCCTCATGCTACACACACACACACACACACACACACACACACACATGCCCGCACACACTCCTCTCTCTTGAAAGTATCAATGGATCCAATGACTTCAGAGTAAAGTCCCATGACCTTGAATAGGTCCCACAGCTCTTGTTGGACTTGGCCAATAGCAGCAGCACCCCCCATCACAGTCATCACCCTCCCTGGACCTGGGTAGTCAGGATTCTCCAGAGAAGCAGAGCAGAAGGATGCGTTGACATTTGTCTCTTTATCTGTATCTTTATCTTGTAGATCATCTCTGTATCCACCCACATCTACATACAGAGAAAGGCTTTGTATTAGTAATCACAGAACCTTTCCTAGCTTCCCAAAATGCATTGACCTGCAGTTCGAGTCTGGCAAGAGAATATGAACACTTTGAAGACTTTCTTCAGTCTAGATACATCTAGAAACAGCTTTGGGTGTTTCAAATAGAGGTGCTGACTGCGGGGAAGACCTTACAAGGGCAGGGAGACCAAGTAGGCAGATGAGTAGGTAGATGAATGAAAGGAAGATAGGTCTGATCCAGTGATCAGGGTGTGCTAACACATTTGCAGTTGGGTGTGCATCCTGGTGCTGCTTCTAACTTGCTAGAACATTCTCTGAGGCATGGTGCAGGGCCTAGGGCAGGCCTTCCCAAATAGGTGCTACCCCTGCTCAGGTAACTAGAGGTGAGGGGCCCCTTCACTCTCATAAATCCGCAGGTTCTGTAGTCAGAAGCACAGCCCATCAGCTCTTTCCCCTGACTCACAGTGCTTTCTATTGGCTAGAGGGACTCTTGTTTGCAAGGGAGTTTGGGAGATGTAGTCTGTGACCTTTCAGCTTTAGCTATGGGCATTGTGTTTGTGCTGTGTGGAGACTCTTGAAACTACTATTCCTGATGGTCTTACTGATGTCTGTCTTCACAGATCTCTTTGCAGAATCTTCATTGAGGCAGAAATAAAGTTTAAATAAGTTAATCTGTTGCCAAGCAACTCCTTTTCAGTTCAGCATACTTCTTGCTGCTCCAGGTGGCATTCCTTTATTTCTTCAGTGGCATGGGCACTGGCAAGTTTTAAGGAACTACTTATACACCAACAATACTGATAGAATTTTTTGCGGGAAATAATCCTTTCTAAAAATGTGCTGGTTTTTATTACACTGGGCACTGCCTCTATGAAGCTAACAGAAGATAGAGTATGTCTGTTTTTTACCTTGTTTACTTTGAAGAAGTGCTGTTTATGCCATCTATTTTATAGGCTTTTTACATCCTGCTTTAAATATCAAGTACATTGGATGTCTTAGATAGAACATCGACTTCTCTTGCTTTTCAGTAAGTTCCTAGTAAGTGTTCGTCATATTCAACTTTCATATCTATTCCCTGAGAAAAAATGTTGAAGCTAGCTGAAGAATCATGGCTTTCTGGATGTGACCATTCCATAGCAGTTGGCTGTTCTGCTCCATCTTTACTTGGGGAAACTGATGTGCAAAGGCACATGTGCCTTCTATGCATCTCCCTGTGTTACACAGAGAGGCTGAACTCATTGCACTGGTCACCTCATTGTTGACAGCTACTCTTCTGCAAGATTGTCACCTACTGTGGTAGCCCTGGGCTGGGCTGACCTTCCCCGTTTTTCTCCTTGTAGCTCGCTGCCCTATAGGTGAAGATGGGAAGGGTGGATAAGCTCAGTGGCTCTTCCTGCCAAAGTCAGAGCAGCTGTTTTTGGAAACAAGCATCATCCCCAGGGGTGCTGGTGTTTATATGAGAGGGCCATCACGGTACCAAGACTGTTCTTGCACCTAGAGAGCTTGGGTGCTGTCCGCTCTCTGCAGAATCATGACACGATCATGGCAAAATTGTTTAGCTAGCTATAAGAACATTTGGTCAAATGTGAGGCACCAGAGTTCGTGTGAAAGTCATATCCCACTCTCCACTCAACTGTGGAGAATGTTCTAACCATTGGCTAAATCTGGGTAGGGGTTTAAAGTTTACCGCCTGTATTGTCCTTGGCTGGTGCCTTAGTTTGAGCAGGACCCCTGGGCCCAAATCTGCCTATCATAATGTCCTACTTATAGGTTTCTAGGACCCTCTGGATCCTTCTACTTTGCTATTCTCCCATGCTTCTCTCACCTAGAGTCCCATTAGAATGTCCTCCCCTCTGTCCCAGCTTCTTGGTAAGTGAAAGCTTTCCTGGGACATGCCCCTTGGGCTAATATGCAGATATAAGTGAGTATATACTCTGGTGCCTCACATTTGACCATGTCCCCTGGAGGGGGAGACCTGGTGGCACTCAGAGGAAGGACAGTGGGTTACCAAGAAGAGACTTGATACCCTATGAGCATATACAGGGGGAGGTAATCCCCCTCAGGAACTGTCATAGGGGAGGGGAATAAGGGGAAAATGGGAGGGAGGGAAGAATGGGAGGATACAAGGGATGGGATAACCATTGAGATGTAACAAGAATAAATTAATTTAAAAAAATAGAACATTTGGGCACAGGGGTCTCGCTCAAACTAAGGCACCAGCCAAGGACAATACAGGCGGTAAATTTTAAACCACTATCCAGATCTAGCCAATGGACAGAACATTCTCCACAGTTGAGTGGAGAGTGGGGTATGACTTTCACATCAACTCTGGTGCCTCATATTTGACCATGTCCCCTGGAGGGGGAGACCTGGTGGCACTCAGAGGAAGGATAGCAGGTTACCAAGAAGAGACTTGATACCCTATGCGCATATACAGAGGGAGGAAATCCCCCTCAGGAACAGTCATAGGGTAGGGGAATAAAGGGGAAAATGGGAGGGAGGGAAGAATGGGAGGATACAAGGGATGGGATAACCATTGAGATGTAACAAGAATAAATTAATAAAAAATTTTTAAAAAGAACATTGGTAACACCCACTTTCTAAGACGACACAGTTATACTCATTGTGATGCTAACTGAAATACTTTTCGCCTGCCTACCTATAGGATACAGGTCTCCAGAAATGAGTGCGTGGAGCTGTGATTCTTCACCCTTACTACACTGAGTGAAGGCTGCAGACCCAAACACGGTGTCTATCTCAAGGATGATCTGAAGGTGTGACCCTGAGCTGGGTAGCTCTACCAATTCAACTGCCTGACTTCATATTTTGGAGAATATAATACTCTGTCATGGAATAAATCATCTGTGGTCTTTATTTGTTATATTTATATTTTAGTTGGCATATAAAAGGACAGCATTCTCACTACCTTGTTTTTATGCAAATACAGCATGATCTTTTTCTTATAGTCCTTCTCCATCTCTCCATCCCTCCTCACCTCTTCTTACTGACTCTTTCCTTCCCCAATACTGCTTTCATGTCATGTGTACGCATATGTATTTCTTTAAATCTAGATTTCACATATAACAGACCTCATGTGATAGTTTGTCTTCCCCCATCATCCTCTCTTGTTCTGTCCCTCCTCTTCCATTATCTTTAATAGTCAAGAACCAAGTGGAAAAAAAACCCAGCTTTTAAAAAAAAAATCTCCCTTGTGTTTATTTTGTTTTGCACTAGTTTTCACACTTGTACATTTTGAGAGCAATGGTTAAAAGAAGTTAAAATAGAAGCAAGCATTTCCTGCTGTTATATCACTTCAGGGGCCTAAAAAGAAGCACGCTGAGTGTTTTAGGATATCCCTAATCAAAAATACTAAACTTGGGCTGGGGAAATGGCTCGGCAATTAAAGTACCTGTCCCCATGAAAATCTCTAAATTGTCTTGTGGCTATTCTATCTGCCACTAATCTAGGATTTGGTCTGGCTGATCGGAAACAGTGTGTTTAATTTCCTTTGGCACCAAAGGCCTGTTTACACCAGGACAGATCTCTTACTGGAGAAGCCACAGATCCTAGCAGACAAAGAAGCCCTTGAGAGGCGGAGGGCAGACTTTTGGCTAGTTACAATTGCCAGATGTTTGTTTCCTTTCCATTCATTTAGCTGTCATTTCCTTTTGTTAGACACGTTTGCATTTATTTCATTGAAAATATTCTACACACGCAAGCTAACAAGAATAATAGCAACCAGCTTCCACCATCGTTTTATTCCTTTTCTTTGAATTAAAGTGGACTCTGCCTATAATGTTTAAGTCCATTCAGAATTCTGGATGGCCATAGGCAGAAAAGACCCTTGATGTCAACAAATCTTCAGGTGTCTGTGGATCTTGGTGAGTGTGAATAACTGCAGCAAATGAGGCAGGTGTGGGATTTTTGATGAGCTTTTCATGATCCTAGTTAACACGGCGGGGGGGGGGCGTGTTAGAATCTGCCTAGCCACACTCCTCACTTATAAGCTGTTAGCTGCTGGAGCTGGTTTCAGTGACCTCAGAAGCCATCATCCTGTTCACTCTATCTGACAGACAATGGTTTCCTAAGCTGCTGACTTTGCACTGTAATAGAAGGGGTGGGCTGCTTAAATGGAAGCTAAGGGAAGAACAGTCTAGAACAGACCACAGCTCTAGTCATGTGAAATCGCTTCAGATTTGCCAGTCATTGAAGCACCAAAGGGACATTTTTACACTCAGAGTCGCATGCCACCACTAAACCCAGATTCAGCAAGCCAAACTAGTATCCTCTTAGGACCCTGGACTAAGGGTTAGAGTTTTGCAATCTTAGTGCCAGAGAGCAGCACCTCATCAGGGCTTCACACAGGCCCTGGGCATTCAGGCATTTAGGCATTCAGTCCTCCCTTCTTCCCTCCCTCCCTCCCACCCTCCATTTTCCTCTTTCTTTCTTTCCTTCCTATCCTCTTTTTCTTGCCTTTTCTTTCTTTCTTCCTTCCTTCCTTCCTTTCTTTCTTTCTTTTTTTTTTCCCTTCCACGTTAGCCCCACACATGCTTATCTGTGACACCTGGAGAAGCGTTTAAAGCCCATGTTTTTCTCTGACATAAAATTTAATGAGAATCACACAGACTTTTCAAGAGCTTTAGGATAGATCAAAGAACCAAAGCAAACATTTCCAGCAGGGGGTGGCTGTCCACCCTTGGGGGAGAGCTAACATCCAGACCTAGACGGCTCCTGGCCTATTAATGGCCCAGGAAATGTCTTCCGTGCATGAGAGAGCAGCTGTCCCAGTCTGCTGATATGTAGGACAGCCTATCAATTCAAAGTCAGAATTTTAAAATGTGCCTTTTTGTACTGGTGGCCCCCACATCCTGAAATGCTATTTCTCACTACGTGCCCTTGGGGCAGTTTTTTCCCACCCCATAATACTCAGCTCACATCTCACCTCGGGAACCTTATCATTCATAGCAAGTGGCTCTGCTTCTGCGCTCCCCAGAACTTTCCTACGGTTCTTCTAGGGAGAACTGTAAGAGGCTCTGCCTTATCGATTTCCCGATCCAGCTCAGTACCTGCATTCTCCCCAGAGATCATCAACTGATTAAATCAGGGAATGAATGAATAATTGAGAAGTTATTCTCTGCATTCGAATTTCTGGTAGATGGAACGATTCCGTGATTGTCTCACCTAACTCATCCACATTTCCCAGTAAAACAATCATAAGAGACTCGATTTCTAGAATTCACAAATCCTCCTGAGCTTTGGGGTCAGCACCATGGAATACATCTGAAATAATAGGCCCAATGTCACATGCCCAGCAGCTTAATAGAATTATGGTACGAATAAACGTCCTCCAGGTTCTCACGTTATGGCCCAGTAGGTGTGCCTTTTCCTAAGGAGATGTGAACAAATGTCTGTTAGTGCAGTTAGGGCAGGAACAGCAGACCAAAGAAACAAGTCACCTAATGCCAACTTGGTGAACAATTGAGGCTACTGGAGTTACATACAGACTACAGATGTACAGATGGTTCCAAGACAGTTGTCACTGAAAAGTCCCCAATGCTCTGGTTACCTTTGACATTCCTGCTTCAGGTCCTCAAGTGTTAAGATTGTCCCACTACACTCAGCTTAATTTTCTTTTAATTTCTGGTATCCATTTTTAATGTTCTTTCTTCTTTTGTTCTTGGTGTAGAAATCTCTCTCTCTCTCTCTCTCTCTCTCTCTCTCTCTCTCTGTGTGTGTGTGTGTGTGTGTGTGTGTGTGTGTGTCTGTCTGTCTGTCTGTCTGTCTGTCTCTCACTGAGTATATGTAATCATTTGATGTGCATCTTTTATTTTCCACAGAAACTCAAACCCAGTATAGCTATAACTGCGTTCTTTAAGATATATTCATTTCTACTTTCATATATATGAGTGATTTGCCTGAATACATGACTGTGCACCATATGTGTGCCTGGAACCTGCAGAGGTCAAAAGAAGAAGTCACAGGTCCTGGAACTGCAGTTATGGGGTTGAACCACTAGGCCAGTGCTAGGAACTAAACCCAGGTCCTTTGCTGTGGGGCTGAGGAGGCATGTGGCTGGAGAGCTGGCCTGGAGCAAGAGTGAGGTTGAGGAGTGTCCAAACCCCAAAAAATCTTGTTCTGAGATGAGCAGAAGTAGGACTGCTCCTGCCCAGTCCTGGGTTTGCATGTCTCCACACACATAGCCTTATGGGCCCCACCTCTGCCATCCTTGAGGTGGTCATGTAGCCTGGCAGCCAACTTAAAGCTTAAACCTCCCTTCCCCTTATAAGGCCATGTCTAGCATGTACCTGAATTTTCTCCTCATGCAAATGAAGCATTCCCAGCACCTTGGCCCTGGCCAGTGATGTACACTCACCCCAAATAGACTTTGTTCCGCCCCCCCACCCCCAATTAAAGGAGCTGCTCAATGAAGCCTGCCTCCTGAGAGTCTGTTCTCGCTGTACTCACCACCCCTGAGGTCTGCATCACCCCAGGCCATTGCTGCCTCACTCACTCTCAGGCTACCAGTCATGACGGCAGGTGATCGCGACATTGTGAGTAGGGGAGTGAGCAACATCTGCTCTTAACTGCTGGGCCATCTCTTCAGGCCCTGACAACTGTATCCTTTAGTCTTCATGTAGCCCCACAACATAACCTCCTGTCTCTGTTTTCTGGTCCAGCCGCTTGACCCTTCCATTCCCCATAGTTGGAGACATCAGAAGTGCGACTTCTCATTAAGCCCTTCCATACAACTTCCATCCCTCAAACAATCTGAGATGTGACCTGTAAACCTTTCCAGGGACATTCTAAAAAACCTCTACCCAGGTGCTTCCTGCTAGGTGGATTGCGGTGGATCTGTAGCCTGCGATCTGCAGAAAGCCAAGTTCTATGGAACTTGTATGCGTGAAAGCCCATGGTGGTGTCCAAGGTCAAGACCCCTGATAGTATGGCTATGCGGATGCCTGTGTCAGAGATTGATTGCAGTGAGAGATTGCAGTGGTGTTTTTCTTTCTTTCTAGTATTAATTTATTTATTTATTCACTTTACATCCTGGTTGTAGCCCCCTCTCTCCTCTCCTCCCAGTCCCACCCTCCCTTCTGCCTTCCCCTTCCCCTATTCCTCAGAAAAGGGGACTCCCCATTCCCCCTCCCCACAGTTCATCAAGTCACATGAGGACTGAATGCATCTTCTACTCCTGTGGCCTGGTAAGGCAGCCCTGCAGGGGCAAGGGATCAAAAAGCAGGCAACAGAGTCCATGTCAGAGACAGCCCCCACTCCCCTTACTAGTAGACCCACATGAAACCTGAGCTGGCCATTGGCTACATCTATGTAGAGGACTTAGGTCCAGTCCATGCATGGTCCTTGGTTGATGCTTTCCTGAATCCTCACGTGCCTTTATCTCCAGTCTTCTCTGGACTATCCCATTTGTGTCCCCCGAGACTTGGTCATATTTCCCAGACCTGGCATCTCTGCATCCGTCGCTATGATGATCAACCTTCTCTTGACTTAGCAACACATCAGCTGTGACAGTGATCACTCTGTTGGCCTTTCAGCGGCACAGTTGGGCAAGTCCTGCCCTGAGCTGACATTTCACACAGCTGAGGTTCTATTTATCAGGGAAGCCAAGAGGAAGGGATTCCTAAGTCCACGTGTCAGGTTCCTGTCCAGGGATAGCCCAAAACTAATGTCCCACACATACCCCAGTACAACCAGATGCTTGACTGAATCTGAATGAGCTTCCAAGAGAGAGTAGGCGAAACAAATATCTCCCCCGTGGAAGATAGTTCCGTGGAGTTCCCTGTGAGAAACAAGGTAGTTGCTCATGTTCCCTGTGTAGCTATCTTTAGTTTTAAGTTCTTCTGAACAGCCAAAGGGCCACAGTCCCAATGCCCCAAGTCCAAGGTATTCGGTTACTGTTAATAGGGCCCCATTCAGACTACCGTGCTGAGGACTGACCTTCAGGCTTGTGGTTCTGTGTTTTAACTCCAGGCCGAGGTTTGGAACAAGAAGGTTAACCACCTGAAACAACAGAATTTGCCTAATCCAGAGCAATCCATTTCCCCAGCAAAGATTTCTCTCGGTGTTATTTTTATTTTTAAAGGGAGTTAACGTTTAACACGAGTGTTAGCATGTTCCTGGCTCTCTGAATGGGTCCGTTTGTTTCAGCTTCATTCTCTGTTACACCGTTGAGCCTTGCCTTCCTGTGGGTACAGGGAGATTTAAGCATTAATGAGGACCAAAGTCTCCTGAATTTTGACACTGTTTCTCAACCACGTAATGCAGTAAACAGTTTCTTAAAGCATTTAGTAACTTGGGAAGCCTGATTGGGAAGTGAATAGAATATCTGGCGTGATGATAGTTCTTAAATTCAAATATGAAAGGGGGATGGGCGGCTAAGCAGTTCGTCTTAAGCATCTCAAAAATGTACAGAGATGGGTGCTTCTCACATCAGTTGGCAGCAGCAGGACCTGGGACTTTGACAGGTGCAAATTTCTGGGTCCTCCCCTGATTGTGTGGAACTGACAATTCACTGGAGATTACTGAGTGAGGCTGGGAAGTAAGTTTAGCCAGAAAGCCTGCCCAAGCATGAAGAATGAGTCTGATCCACATAAAAAGAAGCCATGTAAAAAGCCAGGCATGGCGTGATCTGGCACCAGGAAGGCAGAGACAGGAGGCTCTCCAAGGCTCACGGGACAGCCAGTCCAGCTAATCCACTAACCCATCTCCCAATGGGTCACCCTATTTCAAAAAACAAGGTGGAAGACACCAACAAATGATACCTACAGGTGGCCTCTGGCTCTCACATGCTCATATGCACATGTGCATCTTCTCAAGTGAGCACCCTGCCCCCGCCACACACACACATTCTGGAGTGGACCCTAGCAACAGGGTTGGGCAGATGATTAATGGGTAAAGTGATTCCTTGTCCTGCAAGCCTGAGGACCTGACTTTGAATACTTAGGACCTATATCAAGCCACTGCACATCTATAATTCCATTTCTTCTAAGTGGGATGAGAAGAGAGACAGAGCTCATGGGCCACATAGCCTGGTACATGCAACTGCCCACAAGAGACCCTGTGCCAAAAAAGGAGAAGAATGAGGCCTGAGATTTGAGGTTGCCCTCGGACATTGGCTTCCATAATACATCAAACACATACAGTACCTGCCCTCTCTCTATACATGGAAAATGTCAATACAGAAAAAGAGTGGGCTGTGAATGGTTTTACAGATATCAGGGGTGGAAGCATTCTACCTCTGCAGGGGTAGAGTAATGAAAACAGCTGACTATCCATTTCCTCCAAATCAGCTGAGCACTTGACCAGGAGTGAGGTATTGCACCTTGAGGGAGCATACTCTCTACGCACTGACTGAGTTGAAGCATGTTAGGGTTAGCTTCTTAGTTTAGTTCTTCACATTTAGTTCTTAGCTTCATTAGGAATTGGGGGAAAGGTCAACTTTCTCTTTCGACTAAAACATTTACAGTAACAAACAGCATATGGTCCTGGGACAATTTGTGAGCATCCAAGGAAGGAAAGGGGGGTTGTTTTTAGAAGAAATTATGATTGCCTTTTTGCATTGAGCCCAGCCAGGCTGTAGAACATGTGCTCTCTTTGGTAAATGCCACAAGTGATTATGTTAGCCACTTGGCCTGTAGGAAACAGGGACTAATTCAGGGGTTCAAACAGTGTTGGTGATGATAGGCAGAACCACAGTCTGTAACCAGTGACATTATTTTCAGGAATGTTCTTTCCAAGTGTGATGTTTGAAAACTATTACTCAGACTTACATTTTAATATGTAATTCTATTTTTCAGAGAGTAGGTTTCTAGCAAACTCAGTCATGGACAAAGCACAATTTAAAATGGAAAAGTTGAGCCAGGCGTGGTGGCGCACGCCTTTAGTCCCAGCACTCGGGAGGCAGAGCCAGGCGGATAGCTGTGAGTTCGAGGCCAGCCTGGTCTACAAAGCGAGTCCAGGACAGCCAAGGCTACACAGAGAAACCCTGTCTCAAAAGACAAAAATAAATAAATAAATAAATAAAAATAAAATAAAATAAAATAAAATAGAAAAGTTTAGGGCAGAGGACAAATATGACAGAGAGAGAAGCTGGTAGATGAATTTATCAGTTGCAGCTACAACTTTGCACTTTAAAAAAGCGACCTGGGGCAGGTGGGGCAGGTGGGGCAGGCTGAACCACTTGGGCAGAACAGGAGAGCACCAGAGGAAAGCAGAGGACAAGCCCTGCTGCTCTCCCCATTTGCTTTCTCCAGCAAGCACACCAAATGCCTGCTCCTTCATTCCCAGCATCCAGGTTTAGAGGTGAACTTGACAGATAGGAATTAATCCTAGATATTCAGAACACTGCACCTGAAAAGAAGGTGAGGCTTAGCTCAAGAGGGAGGTGGAATGAAGAGACCGGTGTGTTTTTACAGTCAAGGGAGCTGAAAAAAAAATCAAGCAATCCATGACTCACTCAGGGTGGCTTTTCTGACTGGGAAGTTATGGGGGGTGGGGAGTCCAGCTGACTCATGCTACTTACCCAGTGATACAGATACAAGCATCTCTCTCATAAGTTATCACCCCTGGAAGTGACCAACAAGAGGACCTTGATAACCCTGACAAGGAAGTTACCAAGAGATGTGCAGGCTCTGCTTGTCACCAGATGATGTCTTTTTGCCCTTTATTAGACTTACGTAGTTCAATGATCTCTCTCTCTCTCTCTCTTTCTCTCTCTCTCTCTCTCTCTCTCTCTCTCTCTCTCTCTCTCTCTCTCTCTCTCATTGTTGTTTTGACACACAACTCTATGGAGTTGTTAGAAAAAATGGCCTAGGTTGAGAGGGACATCCCGGCCTCTGGCCATGGAAGGACATCACTGGATTTGCTGACATCACACTTAGATAATAAGCTTACAAACCTTCCTGATTCCTCTTCTTTCCCATTCTGATTGTAGAGTCTTTATGTGTTGTGTAGAAACCTGAGCTCTTTGGCATCTTTCAACCCCACAGGGATATCTTATCAAAAGATCCTCAGGGCCGAGAGTATTTAAAGGCATTTGCTGTCAAACATGGAAACCGACTTAAGTTTGATCCTTGGAGCCCCCAAGGTAGAAGGGCCCTATAGGTTCTCCTCCAACCTTCCTACCCATGCAATAATATGCTTGTGTATGTGTACATGTGCATGTGTACACACACACACACACACACACACACACACACAATATAAAAGGGAAACACCCTCACTTTCCATCACTTACCATTGACAGGACTATGCAACTCACATACATACTGCAACTTTATAAAAACTGTGCCAGGTTGTCAACATCTAAGAAACTGAGTCGCTGACGTTTCCATCTTCAGGTACTTATGTAGGACAGATACTTTTTAATGGAGAGGTGTCAATAATGTTATGTTCACCGAGTAGGGAACTCAACACTCTACAGATGGTCTGACTGCAAGAAAATCACTGGAAAAGCAAAACTAAGCTGAGCACATCTTGTGGCCTGACAGAGAAGATTCATCTCCGTCTACAATAATCTTCCCCGTATTATCTCTGCACTTAGAATTGTGTTCCCAGTAAATCATTCAAAGGAAATCGTCTGTGTCAAATTTTCTGTCACAATAACCTTGATGTGTTAAAATTACAAAGTTAAAGACTTCTGAGATGAAAATTTCTCTTTTTTTAATTCTTTAAAAATCTTGCATTTTAAAATACCATAAAAATATAAAATCCGGATAAGTCAGATGAAATATGTATAAGGCTTGGAAAATTGAATTTTTAAAACCATAATCCTTGACAATTACATTTTGCTTTTCTAGAGTTGTCTAATTTTTTTTATTTGCTTATATCCTTTATCGCTTTCAGAAATTAATCCACTATGCAGTAGAACCATTACGTTGTCCCCCAACTTTAATACATCAATTTGCATGGCTTATGTTAACTGCTGCCACAATGTATTTTAAACACGGAAACCCTTTATCTTTTACTTCCTTCCTTTTTTTCCCCCTCTCTTTCTGTTTATTTCAATGCAAGTTTTAAGTCATTATTACAAAGTTCTTGCTACATTTAGATTTTATCTGTAAGATTTTATCTTATTAAATTTTTATAGTTGTTTTAAATTCTCTGACACTTAATTTATAAAGGTTTTTAAAATAAATAGTAGTTATGTTTGGTGTTCAGTTTCTGAAACTACACAGTACAGTGGTTTTTTTCAACTGCATTAAGATGAGGTCTCTGATACAGATGATATTATTTTCAGGGATGTTTGCTATACTAAAATTTCATTTCATTTTAAAGAAAGAGAGAGACAGATACAGAGACAGGGACAGGGACAGGGACAGGGATAGAGACAGAGAGACAGAGAGACAGAGAGACAGAGAGACAGAGAGACAGAGAGAGAGTTCATACGTGCTACTGCTCATGGAAGCCAGAAGACCTCAGGTCCTCTAAAGCTGGAGTTGAAGACTGTGCTACTCTTTGTGGGTGCTCAGAACTCAAGTCCTCTCCAAGGGTAGCAAGTGCTCCTAAACCTAGAACTGTCCCTCCAGCTGGGCTCTTCAGGTGACCTTGGATCCATTCCTATGCAAAATAGTGACATTTTGTTTGTGTTTTATTAGCACATCACAACCACAATGCCTTTACCTTTACTTCTGTCCGTTTAACTAGAGGTTTGCCACTATTTTGCATACAACTTAAGAACATTTGAAACAGAACATTGTGGATTTTCTTCTTTATTACTTTCTAATTGGAGTTCCGTGAAATAGTATACAAGACCTTTTGAAGCTAGCATCATTATTCTTCCAAATATTTTCCTCACATCTCTTGTATCTTTTATGTGAAACTCATGCTTGTGTGTGTGTGTGTGTGTGTGTGTGTGTGTGTGTGTTTGTGTGTGTGTGTGTGGCCAGAGTATAGGTAGGGATGGGGTCAGGAGTCAGCTACCACTGTTTACCCTATTCTTTGAGGCAGGGTCTCTCGCTGAACCTGAAGCTCGCCATTTTGCCAGACCGCAAGTGCTCTTACCCACTGAGCTATCTCTCTAGTTTCTTAATGCCCATTCTTAAATATTTTTATAGTGTGGCATCAATTTTAAGGGAAAACCCTCTCGTCACTGTTAGAAGCATTAAGGAAACCTATAGACTTTATAGCAGCATCAGTTAGGTCTCCTCAGGAGTTCAGTTACTTGCACTGGTAAGAGGTTTTGCCTATTTGCACCACTAACTACTGTTAATATTCTGGCTCTTGGGCTTAATAGAAATAGTTCAAGCATCTCTGTTTCAAGAATTGTTGTCCATTAGTTTGATGTAAACCTCACCATGTTGTCCCCTGCACTTGTAATTTACCCTGAGATTTCTGCTCACTATGTTCTGCCGACCACCTTTTCACAACATGCCACCTGTACAGATTCTTGATTTTTTTTTTAATTTGATAACTTCTTGCTTCTTTCTTAATTATTCTTGACCATTTCACACAACTATTTAAAACATTCTGGACACACTCATTGTCCCTCCTCTCTACCCTTGCGACAAAAACAGCTGCTCTTCCTACCATCAAGTGCCCATCCCACTTTCATTTCTTCTTTGTTTTGTTTTGTCTTGGTTTTGTTTGTTTTGTGACCCATTGTGTATAATAGGGCTATTTACATGGTTCTGGGTGTGAAGCTATCCACTGGAGCATAAGCAACTTACCAGTGACTACAATGACTTCTTCTCTCCCACAGAACCTCAACTTTCGTTAGCTCTCCTGGGTGAGGTGGAGAGTGGGCGATGAACCCGTCCTTCACCCATGACTGAATGCCTGTGGGCTCAGTCTGGTGCAGGCCATAGCAGTTGCTGTATGTTAATATGTGCTATTTATGACATGCTTCTGAGAGATGGTTGAAGTTCCTGACATTTCATTGGCTTTGGCTTTGTAAAACAAGACCCCGTCTAAAACTTTCAAAACTCAGATATGAGGAGATGCCACTTGGTAGTTTTTTTTTTAAAGCCAGAAAATATACTACTGTGTGTGCTCTATGCTGTCTGCATGGGTTTTAATTTGCACACTTGCTGAATAGGATATTGAGATTTCTCTCAGTCATTTTGCTGATATGTCATATTACTTGAATGTCTAAAAGTCATTTTACTTTTCAGTGGAAGCTAAAGAGGCATGGCTTTTCAAAATGGGATATTCACTTTATAAACCAGGAAAGCCCCTTACTGAATCCCAGTGTTTCACTAGGCTTTGTCACACATCAATAACAAGAGAATGCTGGGGAAAGGCATCCTTCCTGCAGGGCCGCTGCATCTCCCTGCGTGTCCCTCCATGTTTCCATTCATGAATGGTATCACCCAGTTCTCTTTGTTTGTTGGTTTGTTTGTTTTATTTGTAATGTGTTGGGGGTAAACGTGCATGTCTTTGTGGGTGTGGTTTTATTTATCTAATTCTAGGTGACATTAAACACTTTCCACATATTTCCACACCATTTGTACATCTTCCCCTTTCAATGGCCTCTCCTTCCCCATAGCAAGTTTTCATTTTGAAGAGTGTTTCTCTTACTAGATATGTTGTTGAACTGTTTTTTCAGATCTTGGAAGGAGGTTTTGAATGTGTAGGGTTCAATCAGCACGTTTGGTAACAAGAGTTCCTAAGTAACATTGCTCTGTTAGTATATTATTGTAAACGAACCATTGTAAAATTGCATTTTGAGGCCCCATAGAAACATCAGTTTTGACTTCTTAGTTGTCAAATCAGGGAGATTTTAAAATAAGTTTAGTAGTGTATCTTAGGATTTCTTTAGGTAGATAATCACATCAAGTGAGGAAATATGTTTTGTGAGTCATTACTTCCAAAGTGTGTTCCATCGAATTCCCTGCCTACCTACACTTGTACCATGTTCAGCAGAAAGATAAACTGACCACCTATTTGTTATCCACTATTGTCACTGTTATTACTTTGGCGGTGGGAACTGATTCTACTGTCAACTGTACAGTTAGACACACTTTTGTCCTCTTCGGTGGTCTGTCTTCTCACTTGAAGACTCCCTTTGTTGTGCAGAACTTTTTTGGTGCCATGAGATCCTGTTCACCAGTTCTCAGTTTTATTCCCTGAGCAAATGGATGCCTTTTCGGAGAGCCCTTCCCTATGCTTATCCCTTGAAGTGTTGCCCACTTTTCTCTAAGCATTTAAGAGTTCAGGTCTTACATTACTGTTCCTGGTATATATTGCATTGGATTCTGTGTAGTGAGACATCAGCATCTGACCTGTTATTCTGACCTGTTACTCTACATGGACACATCCAACATTCTCAGCCCTATCTGTTGAAGGGACTCTCATTTCTTATACACACACACACACACACACACAGAGAGAGAGAGAGAGAGAGAGAGAGAGAGAGAGAGAGAGAGAGAGAGAGAGAGAGAGAGACATATATATGCTGTGGCTGTGTAGGTTTAGGTCTGCGTCCTTCATTTTCCTTTTTCCATTGATCTACATGTCTCCGTTTCTGTCATTTCTGTTACTCTGTACTGTAACTTGCAGTCATATGTGATGGTGATGCCTCTAGCAATATTCTTTTTACTGAGAATTGCTTTAGCTAACAGCATCTTTTATGCTTCTACTTGAATATTAAAAGTACCTTTTCTATTTTTTTTAAAGAGTGTCATTAGAATTTTTATGGGAGTTGCATTGGATCTGTAGATTTCCTTTTGGTAATTCAGTAACTTTAATGTATTAATTCTTCCCGCCCATGAGCATGGGAACTTTTTGTGTCCTTTTTAGTTTCTTTTACTTCTTTAGAAGTGTTATTGTAGCTGGGTGCATGCCTGTAATCCCAGTGCTTGGAGAGGCAGAGGCAGGTGGGTATCTGTGAGTTTGAGGCCAACGTAGTCTATAAAGAGAGACCAGGACAGCCATTAAAACTTGTATAAAAATAAATAAATAAAACAACAAAAAAATAAAAGAATAGGAATTGTATTGTAGAGCTCTTTCACATCTTCAAGTAGCTTTTTTCTAAGCATTTTATTTTTTAAGCTAAGGTAAATGATATTATCTTCCCAGTTTCTATCTCAGAGTGTTCATTATTCATATATAGGAAGCCTAACATTTTCTATATTTTGATTTTGTATCTTCCTACTGTTCTGAAGGTGCTTATCAGTTTTAGAATTACCTGATGGTACTTTTGAGTTTTATATGTATAAAATCATACCATCTGTAAATAGGAGTAATTTCGCTTCTTGCCTGAAAATAAATTCTTCAGTTCTCCACTATATTTATTAGAACTTTAAGCCTAATTTCTCATTCTCTACCAATACCCACCCCCTCTCTGTGTGTGTGTATGTGCATGTGTGTGCTTTAGGTTGGTTCTCAGATCCCACCATTGCAAGGCTACTGGAACATCCCTTTTGACAATTGGATGGATCTTCAGTTCTGAAGACAGAACCTGTTTTGATTTTCTTCTCCCATGTGCCACACACTAATACTCCTTCTTGAAGAAAGCAGAATCTTCTATATGTTTCTTTTATGACTGTACATTTCTTCTTCATCGACTCACACTTTTTATCCTTTTTGTACTGTACTCTAGAGGAATTTCATGACTCAATCTCCTATTCTGTGATTTTTCTCTTAAAGGTTCTTCTACTTGTATTTCTGCTCCACTAATTCTTACTTACTGTTTTGTTCTTTTGCCTATTTGAAGTTACTGTTCTAATTCTTTATGTGTATTGCTTTTTACTTTTTTTAAACATGTCTTTGTATGTGTTCTATCATTCATTTAAGTTATTTATTAGTTTATTTATTGGGTGGATCTCACTATATATCCAAGAATGGCTTAGAATGTCCAGTCCTCCTGCCTCCTCTTCCCAAATTCATGCACTTGCAAAAGTGTGTTCCATCACATCTGCCTTGTTCTGCTTATTTTCTTTAAACATGAGTTTAATCAAAGTATCTGCTCTTCTTGTTTGAGAGTGTCTGATATAGAAATATGTACTTCAAGAATTTCTGTTTAGATTGTGGTATTCTGTCTTTGTTTCTAGTACTGCGATGATTTTTTTTTTTTTTTTTTTTTTTTAGAGATTCTCTTTTCTGTCTTTCCTAGGGATCTGGGGACACAGGGACAAGTGGTGTGTGCATATGTCAATTTAATCCTTTCCCTGCTGCTTTCTAATTAAGTTTTTATGGTTATTATGCTATAATGTGGCCTTCAGCAGTTTGTCAAAAAGTTCCATTCTTTGTGCAGTCAGGAAGTTGGTGACAGTAGTGTGGTAGCATTGCATGACAGTGGCAACTCGGACATTCAGTTGACAACCACGTAGAAACTATTTGAGGATTAAACACAGATCCGTGTTGCTGCTAAGACTTCTCTTTAATTTTTGGAGTTCTATAAAAATAATAAAGATGCATGTGTGTGTGTGTGTGTGTGTGTGTGTGTGTGTGTGTGTGTGTGTGTTCTATGTATATGCACTCGCCATGTGTGTACAGTTGCCTGGAGACCAGAAGAGGGTATCAGAGCCAATAAAGTCCAAGTTCCAGGCAGCTTGTGAGCCACCTGGTTTGGGTTCTGGGAAGGGAAGAAGCCCTCTTAACTACTGAGCCATCCTTTCAGCCTCTGAAGAAGACTCGATGACAACTTTGGCTTGTTCGAGTATCTCTGGAGAAGAGAAGCACTTCCTTAATGACATAGTGATGAGTAAGCTGCCTGTGTATCATAAATAACCTTCACCTGTGCACCAATAGATAATCCCAATTAGCCCACTGCATCACCGAAAAGGAAGGAAGGAAGGAAGGAAGGAAGAAGAAAAGAAGGATAAGTAGGGCAGGAAAGTAGACAGAAGACTCCTTGGGAAGAGAAAAAGGATCAGCAGGAGTCAGGGGAGAAGACAACATAATGAGTATTAGAAAGATCAAACCACATGAATAAAAATTTCACAATGAAGCAACTAATTATGCGATAATAAAAGCACAAACAAGAAAATATGAAAAATAATCTACCAACATAAGATGCTGTGTCACTGAGCAATTAACTTGAGAACACACTAAAAAGTAAACTATACTGAGTTCTTGGTGGCATGGAGTATAATGAAATATGAGGAAAATATACATCCTCAACTGACCTAAAATTGTTTCAGACAAATAGTTTTGAATATGAGATGGTTTTAGGACACTCTTACAATTTTGACTTTTGAGGTTTCATAAGAAATATGGGATTACAAATAATGACTCATATGTCTAAAAGAACTCTTTAAGCAAATATAAAATATAAATGTTCCACAATTTTTTTAAAAAATTAAAGAATGGCAGTGTTGATGTGCCATAAAATAAGGAACAGCATTTTCTTCTCTAAGTGTGACCTTCGCATTGGTGTATTGGATTTCTTGAATGCATTATTAGTCTGAAAGTAGAAAATGGAATCATTTTAAAGATTAACAGGGTATTTTAAAGCATTTTTTAACCCCATTACAGTCTATAAAGCACCACACTAGCCCCCAATAATAAATGGGCAAACTGTTGTTCAAATAAGAGCCTTAATATTCGAGCAGCTGGCAAGGATTTTGTAAGGGTCTTGCAAACAGCCTCCTTCCCATGCAGTGTAAAGGGTGCCTACCAAGACAGAAATGGTGCCTTCTAGTCTATACTGAGGAAAACCTCAAGGTAGAAATTTCAAAGTATGGCAATGTAGGCCAGGAAAAGATGATGGGAAAGACACCATGAGGGGGAAGAGATCGTGCACAGGTCTGTCCAGTAAACATTGAACAGCTTCATGCGCCTATGTCTTGTGCCATGAGGGCAAGCAAGACAGGGCCAGAGCAGGTTCACCAGCTCAGATAGGGTCTCAGAGAGTAGTCAAACAGTCAAACACTTGGGCTTCACTGTAGAGGGATTAGAGACTATGGTTTGGGATACGTATCTGCATCATAAGTAGATATGATCATGATTTAACAATGTGTAAGGAAGATAATCCTGTAGCATGTAAGGTTGCATTGGGTCTGGGAAGCAGCAAGTTGGGTGAGGAAAGGACTAGGCAGATGTGTTATCTGCACATAGCAATTCTTAGCTTTCTTTGCCCATATATCAAATCTATCTTTACTGGGAGGTTGCTGCATCAGCCTCCTTGTCAGTTGGCTGTCACCATCCCCACCCCCACCCCAGCTCTGCTGGTATGGGCTGATGTTATCACATTCTACAGAGAGCTGCTGGGAGCTGACCTTCATCTCCAACTGTCAGTTTCCTTTGAGCAGTTATCCCTCAGAACACTGCAGCTCACTTAAAAACAAGCACAAACCAAAGCAATACCACCCTGTTAGACACACCCAAGGTGAAACCTGGTGTATCTCCTAAACTGATTTATCTATGATTGGGGAAGAAATATATAAGGGGGAACGTCTCCCCACCTTCACACACACACACACACACACACACACACACACACACACACACACACACACACTGCATTCCTCATTTGTCAGCTATATCTTCCAGAAAACAAACTGCAACCTCTCTCTGACTGTCACTAAAGGCATTTTGGTGTTCTGGCATATGTTGGATACCATGGTGCTTTGACACATTCTTAAGTTCATCAGCAAAACTGATGAACTTAAGCTCGAATGGAATTCCTTAACCTGAGCTCATGTGGACATTCCAGGATTGCTTAGCCATTGCCAACAGCCCTCGCCTCACACACAGTGAGGGAAAGGCATCTTGAGCCTCCCCTCCTGGGATGGGGTCTCTAGTCTTGATTTCAGTTATTTCCAAGAAGCTGTATTTCCCAGTGATTCATCTCCTAGCAACTCAGGAAGGGTTAGGGTTAGGGTTCATCCTCCTTTTTGGAGGAGCCTCTTCTTGCTGAGGACAATGTCTTAGACAGATGCTTTACATGTCGGCTGGTTTCCATGGACTTGGGTCCCACATACACATGTTGCTCTGTGACATTTTGAATCCATATTCCAGTAACCACAAAGAATTCCATTCATTTAATTAATGAAATGGTGGGTGTGTTAAGATTCACACAGGAATAGGGGATATATAATACATATGAGATTACATATCATTATGTTATTACACATAATTAAAAACAACACACATGATGTATAGGATTATATAAAATCCTATAAATACAGTAAATATGTTATCATAAATAAATATATACATTCACGTGCACATGCAGGTGGGCATGGCTGAATGGTTGCTGCCAGTACTTACCTCGGGTGATAGTAGTTGGTAGATTTCAGGACATGTGAGTGGGTCTGTCTAAATAGTCAGTAAGCAGAGATGCCAGAGTGTCATGGTACATGATAAACAATGAATGTGTTCATAAGGAAGTAAGGACATGATGAGCCTGCAGGTAGGTGCCAACTTAAGCCAAATAGAAGCAGGATCCAGGTCTTCCACCATCATCACATGATCTGGTGAGTGCCCAATGCTCTTAGAATCAATCACATTTCCCTTGATCTGCCAACGGAAGTTTCCACTGTGAGAAAGAGCTGTGGGATGTGCCCAGGTAAGGATGAGTCTCCACAGGACTATGACTGTTTCCAGGGAGCCATCTGTGCAGATGCAGTCTGCCCTGAGATTTGGTCCATGGGTGCTTAAGCATTTTTTGCCTAGAACAATAGATGATAGAATTGATGGAAATAGAGATGATAGTGTCTAACTTACGCCTCAGTGGCCATACCTCCCTGACTGTGCCTGATCTCATCCTTACTTGGATGAGAGTTTAACTTATAAATTAGGCATGGTTGGAGATTAACAACAACTAATAAATGGCAACAACTAATAATAAATAGAAAAACTATAGTAACTCTTGTAATAAAATAGATTTAAAACTGAACTTATTTCTGAAATTGCTATGCCCTATGTCTATATGATGATCAACCTCATATGATGAAACCAAGGATAAGGAATCACAGATTGAAAAAACTACTGTACTTTAGGGGGCCACAGTAACTCTCAGCTGGGGTGAATTGTCACACTGCAACCTCATCATCTAAGTTATAAGAGGAGAAAGATACAGGAGGGTTATAGATGATAAGGGAGAATGAATAAGCAGTCCTGCTTGCCAGAAATGGTATGGATTAAAACATTATTTCAGCACCCATAGGAAACTACGAGTAAAAAGTAGAAGATTGTCAGAGCAATGAAGTGACTTTTGGAACTTGGTTTGTCTCTAGCACTTTTTTCCTACGAAGGTTACCTATCAGAGTGCAGTTGTATATCCCGGGATACCAGTGGCTGCCCAGCCTAGAATAACACACTTGATCTGGAAAGTAGAAATTATCAGAGTCCAGAGCCTGGCCTTGGAGAGATGGGAAGAAAGGGTGGTTGCAGATAAGCAAACAAATGCTACATGAATGACTGGGCTAGCAATTGCTCTCTAAGTTACAGTTTTCCTAGCTGTAGAAAATGAAGAAAAGGCAGAAATTTATAAACACTTATAACCACAATAGGCCCCCACTGAGAGAGGTAGGCACAGAGTGGCTCTGTAAAAGGCATTTATTTCTTCATGCGTAGATGTCCTAGTCTACAGACACAGAGGACAGCAGCACCAAGTCTCTCTGATAAGCAGGAAGATGGGTAAACTGACGGGCATTGTTGGGCAGGGCCTAGATCTTTCGCTTATGCTCACTTCTTCCACATTGGTGGTTGTAATTAAAAGGCTGAATCCTTCCCCTTCACACAGCACAGGAAATGTGTTGTGAGTATTCTTGCTTTTACTCTGGTACAGGGTTCTGATGCTCAGGTTTTGAATGCAGAACACTGAGGTATCTTGACACTTGAGCTGTTGAAGAGATGGAAAAGTGGGCTGTTTCCTGAGAAAGACATAATTCCAATGGGAGAATTTTATTTTGAGGGGGAAAAATCTTGCTTCTCTTTGCTAGCTTTACTATCAGGTTGTATCTTTAATATTAACAGGAGGGTATGTGCTTAAAGCTTTAAGGGCTATTATCCAATACGGTAGCCCGCCAATCTCAAGTTTGTTAAAGTTAAAATGTATTTAGTAGATCTGGAAATCAATTCTTTGATTGCTCTCTCCCCATCTCAATTGTTGTACAGATACAATGTGTCTATGAAACTAGTGCTGCCTCTGATTCTTGTGCCTTCTCTAGGGTTCTTTTCCTTCTGTTTGCCTTGTCCAATTCCAATGTGTTAAGTTTGGTTTTATCATATTTCATTTTATTATTATCCCGTAGAAACCAGTTTGTTTTCTAATGAGAAACAGAAAGGGAATGGATGCCGTTTCGGGGGAGGGGGAAGAGGGATGGGAGGGAGGAGGAGGAGTAGAGGGACTCGAAGTTGTAATGAGGATACAATGTGTGCCAGAGGAAAAAAGGAGAGTTCAAGTTAAAAATTAAGAAAAATGGATAGACAGAAGGGGAAAAAGTGAAGAGATTAGCGTTTGCATGCTTTATGGTGCAGACAGGGTCATCCCATCACTGCAGAGTTCTTTCTCAGAATTCCGCTCTAGTTCAACAACAGGATGCGCTTTAAAGTGACGGAAAGAAGAACGTTCTAAAGAAATGACATAATTTCTATAAGAGACACTTTCCCTTTGAAGTCAATTCGTTTTGACTCACCTGTGAGCTATCACCACGAGAACTCTAGGGCTGCACTCAGAAAGCCTCTTTCCACCACTTCTTAGCCAAGAAATGTGGAGCAGATCTGTGATCTTTAAAACATTCTTATTACTTTTTTAATTTACTCTGTGTATGATGGGGAAAGGGAGAGGAAGAGACTTGGGAGATAGGAAGGGAGAAAAAGGAAGGGAGAGAAAAAGATGAAGAGAGAGGAAGGGAAGGAGAGAGGAGAGGAGGAGGGGGAACAAATGAACAGACAGACAGACAGACAGACAGACAGACAGGCAGAGGGGACACCTTATAGGACCTGGTTCTTTCCTACCACTTTTAATATATGTGGGTTCTGGGTATAGAACTCAGGCCAGCAGTCTGCCACAAAAACCTTTAGCCACGGAGCAATCTCACCAGCCCCTAACCCTTTTAGATTGTGTTTTCTGAATCATAAGAAATGAGAAAGTGCCCATGAGAGTCATTTATTCCTCCCACTTCCCCATTTTACCATGTAGTACATGAAGACAAGGCAACAGCAGCCTTTCTCTCTTCTATGTTTCTTGAATATAGCAAGAAGTCAGGAAAATGGTAGGTGCTTAGCAAATGAGTATTGAGTTTGTAAATCCTATAAATGACAATTAAGTAAATGAAATCCTTCATTAAGTTAATGTGACCATATTCTCTGGCAAGACCATATTACAGGGATAAACATATGTAAGATTTGGAGCTCACAACATGTTTGGACCAGAATTAGAGTGTCCCAGCAGATCATGAGATTGGCTGTGATCCAGGTTACAAAGGAATTGTGAGAGACCAGACATCATGGAACAGATTCAAGCAAGCCTGAGGTGGGGGATTTAGAGAGCATTGCAGAGGAATGATTTAAAAGTCCTGGATCTGCAATACCAGCAGCTCACTAGAGTGTTCTGCATGCGGTACATATAAGAAGAGCAAGGCCTGCAGGTGCCAGTGGGTCTTCTGTACTGCACTGATGTCAATACTGCAAAGCACCTCCTTCCTTGAGACCCCTAAACCTCAGACACACTGAATTTGTTAAGTATAAAAAAGCTTCTTTCCATCTTCCAGAGAGAAGAGAGAAAATAATCAAAGACAGTGAGGTAGCACTCATCGACCTCCCCGAGGAAACAGTGCTGTGCAAGAAAGAATAGGTCACAGCAGGCCAAAACTTCCTCTTAAATGACCACAGAGAGTTAAGGGAGTTTGACAAGCCTCATAGAGCCGTGGAACAAGAACCAAGTGTCCTAACTTTCCAGTGAAGGGAGAGCCACTGAGGCAGCAGCTCCTGACCAACAGCCCCTCCCCCATCCTGGAACAGATGAGGATCTGAGTATGATGAAGAGAGTGAGCCTGGCCCTTGAGGATGGATCAAACCTGCAACTAACCTCAGATGGTGGAGTAGTAGTCTAATACTTCAAAATGCCTATGGATATATACTTAAGAAAAGAGCCAGAAGCACAGGGAACTTACTCAAATAGGGAGTTTCATCAGAGAAGCAGAATCTACCACAAGATGATAAAATGGTCCTTTGAGAATGAAAGGGGGGAATATACTAAATTTTATGTAATGTATACATCAGACAGCAGATTATACACAAAGAAAACACAGCACAGAGTAGAGTCTGTCAAAAAACACTAGAGTAGAGAGTAAAGAAAATAGATTAAATGACAAAGCAAGACAAGCATCTTAAAAACTGAGTGTGAGCTGAGTATGGTGATACACATACCTTTAATCCCAGCACTCAAGAGGCAGAAGCAAGCAATCTCTGTGAGATCAAGGCCAGCCTGGTCTACAAAGCAAGTCCAGGACAGCCAAGGCTACACAACAAAACCCTGTCTTGAAAAACTAAAAAAAAAAAAGGAAAAAGAAAAAGAAAAAGAAACAGGGAAAGAAAGAAAGAAAGAAGCAAGGAAAGAAAGAAAGAAAGAGATGGTGATGCATGCCTCTTGACTCAGCAGCAGAGGTCTGTATGAGTTCAAGGCTAACTTTGTCTACACATGGAACTCTAAGGCATACATAGTGAGACCCTGTTTCAAAAATAAACAATAACAATAACCAAAGCCCACACATGACAAACAAACATGATAATGCGTTAAAAAACATAAGCAAGTATGTGTGAACATGAAATCTTAGTAGGATTGAAAGAAGCACACTACAGCAAACAATATCTGAAGACACAATAGCCAAGAAGCTTCCCAAACTGATGAAAGATGTCCTCCTCAATACTCAGTGAAATTCACCTACATAAATATAAAGGAAATCAATACAAAGGTGCCTAGACTTTCATGTACAATAAAATATTCCTGGAACATAAAAATAAAATAAGAATAATCCTTGTAAATAAAGGCTGAGAACATTGCGATCATCTGTGAGGAGGAAAACAGCTCTTGGTGGAGATAGGAAAATTAAAGAATGGAGAACGCCGGAAGATGAGGTATGAGGAAAGTGAGTCAACACCAACCAAAAAGTTAAGTACCCTGGGAATTTGGATGGAAAAGCCTGGCAGTGTGAGCCAGATTCAATGCGGGAGTGAGGTGAGGACAGTAAAGGGCTCCATGGATAGAGTAGGAGTGTGGAAGATGCGAGAGTGAAACACGGCTGTGCATAAAGCATCGATGTGCATGGCATAGTCCAGGCTGTCCTCAGCAAGAGGAGCCAAAGAATGTGCCACTAACAAATTAGCAGGATGGAAGAGGGGACAATTCCCCAGTGCTGATGGATAAAGAGTGACCACTGGGAGGGAGGAGAATGGGGTTCCACTTCCTACTTAGACAGCTGGGATCCACGGAGAAAGTCATGTACGTGGGGTCACAGCATGGGCTGCCAGAACAAGCACCAAAGCTCAATTGATCCCATGATGCTCCAGGGAGCCCAGGACATTTTAGTCCAGTGGTCCAGAATGATAGAACCATGACTCCTGAGGATCAGGGGTTTTCTTTAAAATAAAATATATAATGATCAAATATAATCTGTGTTCTTTATGGGCAAATAGAAAAAAAAGTACAGAATTAGGGCAATGTTCAAAAGATTAAAAAAACATTAGTAAGGCTGGGAGTCTGAGAGAATGTTTCCATAGGGTAAGATGGCTAACTATTTTTCTCCCTTTTTCCCCAAAAGTCACATTTGGGTAATCATTGCATCACATCTGGAAATCCCTCACCTGGTTCATGAAGCCTTGGATGACTCAGTGGGGTTGAGAACATGACATCCTCCAAGGTCAGACTTGTGGTTTCCTTTCATTCAGACTTTAATTGCAAAACCCATGCATTGGCATACCTCAAGGACATGGTCAGTGCATGCTGGAGACAGTGACATCTTAGTGTCATTGCTTTCCAGAGGCAACTGTGGATCCAGGGGTGCAGTTTATGTGAGAGGGGCCGGATGATGGATCATCACTTTTGTGACTCCCAAAGAGTGTTCCTCCAGTGAAAGCTTTCCATCCTCCCACTAGACGTTTCTTCTCAGGGTCAGACATTTTAGAAAGTAATATAACATGTAGTGACCAAAGACATAAAAGGGATCAGACACATCCCTGCAAAAAAGGAGGCCACTCCGACCCTAGTCCGCATTATAACACTATGAGTCCTTTCACTTACCACTTAATTCAAATGACTGGTCATTTATGAGTTGGATCCAGTGAACCTGCTTTCTCGGAGGACAGAGAAATTAGGAACTCTTCACAGGAAACTCTCCCTGCCAGGGCATTTAATGAAAGAATTAAACCACATCAGCACCATCTCCTATGTCTTCTAGTCTGTCAGACTCTGAACAAGGCACTTCATCCTTCCAACAAATGGTACCCAGTTGCCTGTGCCTATTTATCTGACTCCTGTCTCAGTTTCTTTGCTTGTTGTTCCGATAAAACGCTTTGACAAAAGCAAAAGCACAACTTAAGACAGAATGGTTTGGTTCTAGTTAACAGTTCAGTGCAGTGGGGAGTCAAGGCAACAGGGTCTTGAAACATTCTACCACATTATTTCCACATTTAGGAGAGAACAGTGAACAAATGCATGCTAGTGCCCAGCCAGGACCTCCCACTCAGGATGATGCATCCCTATACCAACTCCACAGGCAAGGTAATCCCCACAGGTAGTCCAAGAGGACCATCTCCCAGGCAACTCTAGATCATGTCAAACATATTATAGGCAGGAAAACTACACCTCCCACGTGAGCTGCTAGATTCTTTGAAGGCAGAGACTATCTTCAAAACCCTATCATGTAGTCTCAGAACCTGGCACTATATAAGTACTGAGAATACAGTCAGGGGATAAAAAGAGAGGGGTATAGGGAAACAGGAACACTTTGAACAAATCAGTAAGTGTTCCCTGTTAACCTCCCAAAATAGAATTTTTTTTACTTATTTTCTAAGTAGAGAAAAAGGAAAAAAAAAACCAGATGGATACTGTGACCAAGCTTGAAAAGCCAAGGTTCAGAGAGCCAAGGTCTCAGCCTTTCCTCAGAGGCTGTAAAGGAAGAGCACAGAACCCTAAGCAGCACTCAAGTGTTACCACCAACGGGTTCAAACTCTAAATTCAAATTCATCGCTTCTCAGTCTCTGCCCTCCTACTCCTAGAGCCACAGCCAAACTCAAGTTTTCATTATTATCTATCTTGTCTTTGTGAGGCACAGAGGGCTTGCTTTTGTCTATAATGTGTTTTCACTGGAAGTCCTTATTTATCTTTTAAAATTCATCTTTAAAATTGCTTCTGCTTTCAAACCATCCCTAGGCACAATTGCTTTTCTTCTCTCTCTGTTCTCATTACTCTGTGTGCCCACATTTATTATTACACTTCTCAGCCTCATTTTTAATCACTTGTCTTCAGTTTCTTCACTAGGCAGAGCATGGGCTGAGAAAAAAATTCTTTAACACAAACACTGTATTTTCTTTCTTTTTAAATATTTGGTGTCTGGAATTTCTGTGGACCCCCAACATGAACTAAATAATAAAACACAGACCAAGTAAGTGTTGGACAAAGATGATGTGGGTTAGACTCCCACAAAGACCCTAGAAGGATGGAGGAACCAGAATACTGAGGGTCGTAGTCACATTTTCATTGATGTGATAAAACACTGACCAAAAACAACTTAGAGAGAAAAGGGCAGATTTAAGCTCACACTTTATACAACATTACTAAGGGAACTTGAGGCAGTAACTCAAGACAGGAACCTAGAGATAGGAAATGAATCAGAGCCCATAGATGAACACTGCTTACTGTCTGCTCCCCTTGTATTGCTTAAGCACACACACACACACACACACACACACACACACACACACACACACACATACACACACACACACACACACACACACACACACACACACACACACAATCCAAGGCTGATATGACTAGGCACAGTACTACCCACATTGGGATGGGTCCTTCTATAGAAATTAGCAACTATGAAAATGTCCTGCAGGCATGCTTACAGGCAAATCTGATCAAGGCAATTTCTCAGTTGAAATTCTCTTCCCAGGTAATTCAAGGTTGTACCATTTTGAACAAACACTTTCTAGCACACTGGATAACCATAATATTGGGAACTCAAATGGCACCAATAATTTCACAAGCCCCTTTTGTATTAAGAAATGCCTTCCACACTAGAAGAAACTGAAGATGGTAGTAGTCATGGTGAGAATAAGAACAAGAAGAAAAATCCCAGGTCCCTGATGCATTACCTAGAAAGGAGACAGTCATAGGGGAGGGGAATAAGGGGAAAATGGGAGGAAAGGAAGAAGGGGAGGATACAAGGGATGGGATAACCATTAAGATGTAACAAGAGTAAATTAATAAAATGAAAAAAGAAAAAAAAAAGAAAGGAGAGATGCAAGGCTTGCATAGCTTTGAGCTGTAATCCTGTAAAAGAGACTGTACTTCATTATTTGAATAAATATGTGGACATTATATGGTGAAATGGCGATTTATAAACTACCCACAAGAATATACACTAACCATGTATGGTAAACAGTATGATGGGTCCTCAAAATTCTAAAATTAAAAGATGCTGTGCAATCCAATAATCACAGCCTTGGATGTAGAGATGAAGAAGATATATCAGAATGGTGAAGGTTTCCATATTGTAGCACTATGCATAATAGCCAAGATATGCAATTAACCTAAATGCCACATTTACCTAAATGGGTAAAATGTTTATACAAATGAACTGTTATCAATTTAAATGAAACTAGAAAATGCTTTGTTCAGTGAAATAAGCCAGATGCAGAAAAACAAACACCACATGATTCACTCACATATACAATTTTTAAAAAGTTAATCTCATAGGGGCTAAGAAGTAGTAACCAGACATCAAGAGAGGACATGGACAGATAATGGTTAAGAGGTACTGTTACAGTTTCATTTCTGTTGCTATGGATAAAACAATATACAAGAGGAAAGGGTTTATTTAGCTTAAAGTTTTGGTTATTGTCCATCATTTCTGTGAAGCCAAGGCAGGAACTCAGGCACTTGGCCACATCTCAACCATAGCCAAGAGTAGAGAAAAGAAAATTCATCCATGCTTGCTTAATGGAGCCAGTTTTCTTTACTTAAGGAGTTCAGAGTCCCACCTTGGGAATGGTGCTGCCCACGGTGGGATGGGCCAATTAACAATCAAGACAATCCTCCAGGACATTCCCACAGGACAACCTAATCTAGATAATTCCTTAACAGAAACTCTCCCCAAGTGATCCAAACTGTGACACATTGATAGTTAAAACTAACTAGTACCATTACAGTTGTACAGTTAAATAGGAAATAACATCTTGTATTCTATGGTATAAGGCAAACATAATTAATAATAACACCTTGTATAGAATAAAAAGAAAGGATTTTCAGTATATTCATTTTAAATAAATGAAAAAAGCTTAAGGTGATGTATATGCTAATTAGCCTTATTACCAAATGTATGCATTAATCAAAACATCACATTATGCTTCATACATATGTAAAAAATAAAAGAATCAAACAAAAATTACTATGGATTCATTGAGAAATAATCAGGATGATTATGGCACAAATTATCAAATGATTATTCAAAACACCATATCAGTTTGCTCTCCCATCCTGGACACATGTGGGACACCTGTCCCACACCTCTGGTAGGTGTTACTCCAGGTGTTAACTCTGTGCCTGCGTTCTAGCTGATGGACTCCGAGTAGAAGGGACATGCTCTGCTTCCAAGCCTGGCCCATTCTAACCTGCCAGGCAATCCTGCACACAGTGCTCTTCATTCACATGTGCTTAAAACAACTCAAACCAAACACTACAGAGGAGGAAAGGGATTATTCAATCTACAGTCCCATTATCATTTCTGGGAAGTCAAGGCAGGAACTCAAGCAGTGGGCTACATCACAGCCACAGTCAAAATTAGAGAAAAAAAGTTTACCCATGCAGCCTTCTTGCTAAATGGAGTCAGTTGTCTTTATTCAGACAAAGGCAGATATGGTCAGGAACCCTGGGAGACAACTGAATTAATGGATGAGAGAGTATACTCTGTCTTGAAAACACACCCTGCAGAAGATTTCTCCCACTCAGTTTCTGCAAACCCCATCACATGTGATCTGAGCTGTGAAGACCCTATCTCAGCTGGACACTGTGATTCTCCCCTGGAATCTCAGCACTTGGAAGGCCAAGGAGGTCATGAGTTCAAGGCCAGCTTAGGCTGTACCATGAGATTCTGTTTCAAAAACAAGGAAATTAACGCAGTAGCTTCACATAGAAAACACCACCACCCCCCTTTGTGGAAATTTGCCCAAAATGTAGACAAATTCAGTCCATGGTTTGCATCCAGCCCTTCACTGACACATGGAGATTAATTCTTGTAATGCCTGCTATGTCAGTTAGCTTTAACTGTCAACTTGACGCCATTTAGAATCACCTGGGAAGAGAGTCTTTGTGAGGAATTATCTAGATCAGGTTGGCCTCTGGGCACATTTCTGGGGGTCTTGATGGCTAATTGATATAGGAGACCCACTCTGAATGTGGCTGGCACTGCTTCGTGGGCTGGACCCTACACTGCATGACAGCGAGGAAAGGTAGCCACTGATACTAAGAGACAAGCAAGGATGGGTGAGTTCATCTCTTCCTGCTCTTAACTAGGCATGTGGTGTGACCAGCCGAGGTCACACGCCTTCCTCCATGACTTCTCTGACATTTCGGAATGTAACTTGGACTGTAAAGTGAAATAAACCCCTTCCTTAATGAAGTTGCTCTTTGTCAGGGCAATGTTATCACAGTGACAGAAATAAACCTAAAATACCTCCTGTCCAGGGTTAGGTGTGAAGAAGAGGCTAAGGTTTGTGCTTGTGGTCTCGTTGGTACAGGCTTTGGAGTTGATGGTTCCATTTTGCATTTTGTCAAGGGGACTGGACAGAAGAAAGGCAGCAACTTCAGAGCATGTCCTTTCCATGGCGTGAGAGTCCTGTGGAAAGGGTAGGTCTTGCCACGGGGAGGTGAAGGGTTAGCAACAGGTCTTTGGGGCTTAATATCCTCTAGTTTGGTAGTGTGATTTTTTTCAGTCCTTCAGTTGTAGCCTTGGAGCCTGGTGCCTCTGCCCTAGAACATTCTTCTCAAGTACCTGGGCATCTGCTGCTCCATGCACACTTCTAGATTACCTAATAAACTTCTCTGGGCTTCAACACCATCAGCTATATGGTGAGTGAGGTGCTGAATCCAGAGCCTTCCATGCCACTCCCACTTTGGTGAGTGTTCCTAGATATACTCAATTCTATGTGCCTGCGTGTGTCCCAGTGTCCTCGGGTTTCTTGATGGATGTCATAAGAGAAAGTCTCCCGTTGTAGAGAAAGGAGGATCCTTACTTGACGTGTTACCCTTTAAAGTTGTCTCCAAGCCAAAGATTTTTGAGATGACTTTGTGGCGAGGAAGACCATGAGTCACAGCGGGCTTTCTAATTCTATTTCGGGAAACCCGTGGGAGGCAATATGGTGGTGCTGGAGAACAGCACGGGGCTGGAGTCACTCTGGCCTGGCTTTGGAACTTGACTGAAGCTCACCAGCTGTGTGAGACTGACATATTACTTTGGCTCTGAGCCTCACTCCATTTTCCTGTGAAATGGGTTAGTGAGTTGTTAAAGAGATTCACATACCGCAGCAGCAGCAGCAGCAGCAGCAGCAGCAGCAGCAACAGAACACTATGTGAGGCATGGCAAGACAGGACACACATTCTGGAAGGTACCATCAGCAAGTATCATATTTCTAAAGCTTCACAGATGCTGAAGGTGCAGGACACCCTATCTTTTCTAACATCAGCGTGTTGACTTCTAGTAACACTCTAAGAATGTAATCATATCCACATCTTAATGTTCAAAGATACTCAATATATTATCCAGAAAAAAAATATGTTTAAATTATCCCATCTCACCCTCACTTCTAGAGTAGAAATAATAACTGTTTCATTGGCTGGGGAGAGTTAAATCAATTGTAGGCAAACCTGTTGATTTTGAATCGAGTTCAAATGCATCTATTCTCTCAGGGGTCAGATAGGTGCTATGTGCGTACTCTACTGTATGCCATATGAGCTCTGTCTATAAAAATTCTAACTAGTATTTGTTGAGTTTTACTGTGGTCCAGGCTCTAGGATAAAGAAAGATTCAATATATCCTCTGAAGCAATAGCCTGAGAAGGTCTCATTGCTTTAATTTTGAAGATGAGAATGTGTTGTTCAGATAGTTGAAGTAACTGTCATGATTCTCCAAAGTTAGAAGCAGGATTCCATCCCTGGTCTCCAGCTACAAAGTTTGTGTCTTCCCCAGTACACACGCCTTGGCTTGTTTTTCTTTACTGCACAGCCATGTAGGACTTCCGTCCTTGAGAAGAACCTCGGTAGTGGATGGAATTGTCTTGAGGCTGATTCTTTCAGCTGTGGAGGAGATGCAGAGCCTGCCCACACTGAGCTAGCTCTCCCGGGCTCAGTCCAAGCACTAGAGACAGAGAACTGGGCACTGAACTCCTTTCACCTTAATGAAATACCTAACAGGAAGGAATGATGGGAAACACATCACTGCCAACAGAGTGAAGAGCTGCGGAGTTCCCAGAGCAACACATGTGTGAAAAGGAGCGTTTTCAATAAAAAGCAAATCATGGCTGCCACGCAATCTATTTTTGTTTCCTTTATATTTGAAACCCCCATCTAGAGAGCACAGTGAAAATAGTTTAACATCATGTCACCTGCTTCCTTTTCCTTGGTCTGTCGGTAGTTCTTTTGACGACTCTGGGCCCCACTGACTTAGCCTAGTGGCTTGGGATCAGTTCTTGGTGAACCTCAGGCCAGATGCCTTACATGGAAGCAGCCCCTGAGGGAGGGGAGGGTGACATCTGCATGCCAAGGCACAAGGTTGAATCAGCAAAGATCTCTGAGCCGTGCATACTCTCATATTCGGACATAAAGCCCAGACAGTCAGTGTGACACCCGTCCCTCAAACTAGAAAACTTCTGTTCCAAAGGCTCCCTTCTGCCTTGTGGCTTTGAGCTGGCTAGTTCCTCTTTTTATGCCTCGTGGTCATCCATTCTGAAGAGCTCTGCAGCCACCAAACTCTCTGATTTCCTTTGTAACTCTCAGGCTTCTAATTTCAATGTTAGATATCCTTTGCAACGTTGCATGGCGTTCCTTCACCCACATACTTCCACTAACTCGTTTCTTGAGGTTTTGCATTCACAGGTGGTATCTACTGATCTCCCTAGCAGAGAGGGTCTTCCCAGAAGAGACCCTGAATGGTTATAATGGTCAGATTCTAACTCTGAGTGTCCATTCTTTTAGGAATTGGAGATCACCAAACGCCAGACTTGGGCAAGATTCTCAGAAGACCTGCAAGGTAACAAACTAACAGAAAGTTCCATGGACTTCTCAGACAAGCCATGACCTTTTAACTGTGCAGGACCTCTCTAGACCTCCCTAGAAGTCGTCTAGCTGACTGTCCCTCTAAGAGATAACTAGTGTCACTTCTCTCCCATTTGCAATTGCCCAGAGAGCCTGAGATGTTAGGGCCCATCCCCCATCCCCAGAGAGCACCATAGGAAGTGGGTACAAAGATGTCTTAACCTCCACCTCCCACCTGTCTGTGACATTCAGTCTCTGTGTAGGCTTGAAGTAGTTTGCTTCTGAGAGAAGGGCTGTTGGGGGATGGGAGTGGCTTATTACATTGTACCAGCTTTACTGAGATGTAATCCACACAGTCACCCAGTCACTATTAATTTTTAACTGTTAGATTTCCACCCCATGGTTTGACACATGCTCTGCAAATGTTCTACACAGCCTCTAAATTGTGCTTTCAATGACTGAGGTGTGCATTTCTGCCAATTTACCTGACTCTAAGTCATTTCCTTCTGCCTCTTTTCTGTATCTTTTTTTTTTTTTTTTTAAGTGTGTGGCTGTCTTAAGCCAAGCTTGTCGTCACACCAGGCTGGCTGGGCAATGCTGATTTGCAAACCCTGGTCTCTGCTAGCTTTTTGGAATGAGTTGCCCTGACCTTCTCTTGCCTGTTCAGCCAGCTGGGGCAGGAAGGGGAAGGGTGGAGGAGAGTTCCCACCCTTTCCTGCATAACAGCACGGACCTCAAACGTGCACCAGCTACCCAAACAGCCAACAAAAGAACAGTGTCTTCATGTGGCATGTGCTTCTCTTTGCCTGATCCCTCACTTGAAATCATCTTTTAAATCCCTAAATTATTCTTTTTTTAAAAAAAAATTTTTTTCCAACAAGACAAAATCATCTCATTATTTGCAAGAATGTATCAATAATACAAAAATAGTACATGGAAGAAAGGCTGCATTAATTAATATCTACAGCTTATTCAGCTCTAGACAATGATTGCTAAAAAGAACCATTTCTACTAATTTAACATATTATCTGTGGTGTGAAGTATCTTTCTTCTGTATGGAGAGAAGAGAAACACTCATATTGATCTGGGCAGTCCATGAGCCTTTTATTTGGACCGTGTATTATTATTTTTCAAATAACCCTGTTTAGCATATTTCAAGGAGCTCCAGACCAAAAAAAATAGCAAGTTGCTAGCCGATGAATCATTGACCGGACAGGCTGCAGACAGCAAGAGCGGCTGCCACCTTTAGGGAGAGGGGTCAGAAAAATACAAGAATTCTCTTTTCAGGGTCTGTTTGACACTCTCTAACTTGGACCACTCAGCTTCTTCTCGGAACCTCAGTTTCCTCACCTGCCCGCTGGGAAGACAGCACTGCTTTAGACATCCCCAGAGCTGTAGACTGGCATTTCTACATTTCTCAGAGTGTGCTGATGAAGGCTAGGTTCATCCCTGGTGTTCCTACAGAAGTGTATACAGGCAGGAGAACCCTTATAGGTCATGACATGACTTTTCTCCTTTCTTCCTTCCCCTTGCTTTAGAATCCAAGCCTTCCTTTCCTTTTATCTTATTTTATTTTATTTTCATACAGGGAAAAAAGTAGCAAAGTCTGCCATTACACCCACTCGCAGCTCCAGTTCATGCTGGGTGCTCTCTTCTTCCTACCCTGCACACTCAGATTTCACTGAATGGAGACTCTCCTTTCCAACCAGAACTGCCTAAGGCAAGCTCACTGTGTGGGAATAAAGATGACTCATAACTCGTTCCCTAAGCAGCAAGTAAGAAAGGAACAGACTTTTTTTTTTCTCCCTCAGTGATGAAGGCACTTTGGTGTTACTTTTTCCAAGAGCTCCTGTTGCTACTTTATGAAGTCAGCCTCAGAATGAGGAGATGGGAATTCAAATTGTGGACAAATTAGGTAAAGTCAGAAGTCACAGTGGGGTGAATTCAGGTCCGTTAGCTGGCTCGCACTTTCCTTCCTGGACCAGAAGAGAAACTGAAACTCAAAGATGATGCCGCGTAGAAAGTAAGGAGGATACAGGCTGCAGAGATGCTCATCAGCTGGCATGAGAAACTGAGTTTGGACCTCAGCACCAACACAGAAAGCCAGGCTAAGAGACACATCTGTCATCTCGGTGCTGGGAGGCTGAACCCCAGCTAGCCTAGCTGAATTGGTGAGTTCCAGGTTCAGTGGAAGACCTGCTTGCAAAAAGGAACATGGTTGCTTAGCAGTTAAGAGCATGTGTTACTCTCACAGAGGACCTGGAGTTCAGTCTCTCAGCACCCATGAAGTAGTTAACAAACACCTGTGACTCCAGCTCCAAGGAATATGATGCCCTCTTCTGATCTCTGGGCACGCCAGGCATGCACACAGTGCATATCTGTACATGCAGGCAAAGCTCTTATGCACATAAAGTAGAAGAAAATAAATTTAAAGTACGGTGGAGAGCAATTGAGAAAGATACCCAATGTCTACCTGTGGCCTCCACGTACGCAGGAACAAACCCACAAAGGATAGAAAGATACTAGTGGGTGTGTCTTCTGTGTTAACGCAGTGCCCCCTGAGTAAGCACATCCCTGTAGGTGTAAAGGAAGGCCTGGGAGCTATCTCTTTAGCACTGCAAAGCTATAGTTCTCTTTCCTTGGTGCTTGAAGGCTTTTAGGAAGGGGTTCTGCTTAGCATCCCCAGTCCTGAAGGCAAGCAGGCCTGTTGAGAAGATCACCAAAGGCTGAGGAGAGTAGCAGGCCTCCTGAGCCCATACAAGAGGATGAGAAGCTGAGAGGCCTGGTGTCCCTGCATGTTCAGAAGGGAGGGGGTCCAAATGGAGAGTCTGGAGGCAGAGGCTGAGTGAGTTCAGGAAGCTGCAAGCCCTGAAGATGACTCAAGGAGCTCAGTGCTGGACTCTTTGGTCCCCACAAAGACACTAGACACTGCACTGTGGCTGGACAGAGGGGAACCTTTACCAAGGAGCTCATGGCTTTCATTGTGCCCTCTCCAGATGCCTTCAGCTAAGGAGGAGAAGGAGAAACAGGGCAGCCCACAGAGACCTGCTCCGAGGTAATGAGCGGAAACAGAAAATGTAATTAACATGTCTGCCCTGAGAAAGGAGCACTAACTCTATTACTCTCGGCCTCCCTGCTTCCATTATGAATGATGGTGTTTCAATTATGATCCCAAAAGTATTTCCTTCAGGAAATATGTCAGGGTTCCGCAATAAGAAAGGAGGAAATGGAGCCATGAAAGTTTAATTTATTGTGGTGACTGCATTTTAAAAAGGAAAATGAACAGAACTGCAGGGGGAATGTGACAAATACAGCCCAACTCACCTGCTGTGAGCAGGGCATGTTCATGTAAAAGAGGCTCAGCCTGTCTGGATACTTGTCAGATGACATAGGATGGAGAAGGAGAGGTGATTCCTACCCTTCAAAGTGCCATGTTGTACTCAAGCTCTTATTAGCCTGCCTGCTGCTCCCCTCCCCCTTCCCCCCTCCCCTCTCCCTCTTCCTCCCTCCCCATGTCTTCCGAAGGAGAGCACTGGATTTGAGAGTGACCAACAGTCTGGTACAGTCCCCTACTGGATACTGGTCAGAATGAGTCCGGTGAGTCCAGTGCCCTGTCAAATCTCGGAGTGTAACAATAGTAAAGAAAGGGCAGCTAAAGTGACAGGGAGAGAAAGTGACCTAAAGAGCTCCTACAGCAAGCCCACAGCAATCAATAGGTGGGGAGCCAGCTAGGGAAATCAATAGGTTACCAAGGTTCCGACTCATGCTGGTCAATGGTCCTCTCGGGGGAGCCATCACTTCCGCAGACTGCAGGCAGCACAGAGACTCCTCCAATGCTGCATTCATTCATTCACTCACTCATTCATGCTTCCACTCAAAGTGAAGCTGGGAATCCCACCAAGAGTCAACTCCACCTGCTCCCTGAGGACAAGACGGGCTACTGGAGGGGGTCGTACTCAGGACAAACAAGGAGGTGGGGCTAAGCCAGTGATATTTGTGATGAGAGGCTCTGGGATCTTGGATACAGCACAGGGAATTCTGTACAGGAGAAAAGCAGAGTTCTGAGAGAAAAAGGCCTCTGCAGTGATTCCTAGGGAGGTCTTCCAAGTTGCTAAATGGAAACAGGAAGCTGAGAATGTGCCTGCACTGAAGCCAAAGACTGCGTTATTCTGGTTAACCAGGGATGCTGGAGAGGGGACAGGAGAGAGACTTAGAGTGTCACTCAGATTGAGGGTTAGGAGTAGAGGGCTAGGAGCCTGACTGTACTGGATACTCTCAGCATGAGGACCTTCAGCATTAGGAAAACCACATGAGGAAGAGAATTTCTCATTAGAGGAAGCCAGCAGAGAGACAGAGACTAGAGTCTGGAGTTCCACAGAAGGTCACATAGTCATGCAGGAGAGATGTGGAGAGCTAAGCATGGTAGAGGGAGCATAGACCAAGAAGAGGATGTCCCAGGGGCTCTGCCGAAGGTCATGGAAGGTTAGAGGAACAGATGCTGAGATTTTGATTCACAGACACCTTCTGCTACAACCTACGCTTCAGTGCAAACATCTAGGGCATGATGGGATTAGGAGACCTGTTATGTAGTTCTTAATCAGGAACTGACTCATAAAAACCTTTACCCTATCTGTTTTATCGTTGTACATTACCTGGTTTAGTCCCCTAAAACATTCTGCAAAGACACTAGCCAACAAGAAAGCACAACTTCTAGCCTGTTGGGTTAAGATCAAATGTGAAGACAAAAATCAAATTCCAAAGCAAGGGCTGGAAAAATATCTAAGTGGTTAAGAGCACTGGCTGCTTTTCTAGAGGCCATGAGTTCAATTCCCAGCACTTACATACAGGCTCACAACTGCCTGTAACTCCTGTGCCAAGGGAGCTCTCTCTCTCTCTCTCTCTCTCTCTCTCTCTCTCTCTCTCTCTCTCTCTCTCTCTCTCTCTCTCTCTCACACACACACACACACACACACACACACACATGCCCTCTTCTGGCCTCGAAAAGGAACTAGGCACCAGGCATGCATAGCATAGAAAACAAATAAATATAATAAAATAAGAAAAGAATGAGCTGCCACACCTCAAAATTATTTTAAAATAGAAAGAAAGCCCAATCACAGAGAAACTTAGATTCGTTCAAAATGTCACATATCTGGTGTGGTAAGGATCCCAGCACTTGGGGGCAGGAGGCAGGAGAACCAAGAGTTTGAGGATATCCAGACTACATAGCAAGAGTCTGAGGCCATCCTGAGCTACATGAGATCCTTATCAAAACAGCAACAAAGATCTTCCATCAGTTCTACTGGTTAAACACAGAGCTCTTGTCTTTTCAATGTAAAGCCAGGATGTACTTCCTGACCTCACTCCGGATGTCCTCCTCATTACTCCTCCCTGACTCCCTTTCCTTCTCCCTTCTTTTTCTTTACAAGTAGTTTATAAGGAGCCAGGAGCAACAGTGGATCTTAAGTAGAGGTGTGCTGACACACCCATGACACACCTGGCAAGCAGAAGCGTAGCATGTGATTAGGTATCAGGAAAGGAAGGCTACACCTGGTAACTTCTGATCTATAGCAGAGGAAGAACTCTCTCCCATGCCCCCACTCCTCACATGCCCCATCTCTGTCTAGGTCTCGCACAAGCCTTTGCAAAGAAGGCAGTGCTAGCTGCGAGAGTAAAGAATGTCCCTACTTCTCAAGACCCTCTAAACCACAGAGACTTACAGAAGAAGCACCTACCCCTATCCTGCAATAAGTCAAAATGTATGTATTCCCTTTCACTGTTGCTCCTTGGTTGGTTTGCTGCCTATAGCTTTTTCCTGTGACCAGCAAAGCCTCTTTTCCTAATGTCTCTCCACTCAAGCCACTCAACTTTACCTGGCCTATTTCCAGCACACACAGGTCTCACAGCACAAGGCCACTAGGGAGTAGATGTGTGTGTGCATGTGTGTGTGGGTGTGGGTGTGCATTAGTGGAGTCACCTGAAATTTAGAAGCGAGTCTCCACTCTCCTTCAGAGATGGGAGACTGAGCCCTGAGCAGGAACAATGGAATATTCTAGTTCTTGTCTTAAACAGCATTCCAGGCCACTCCCTGTCCATGAGGGAAGAAGTCCAGCATTGTAAAAAGACTCTGATGAATAATTAAGTCACCATTTACAAGAAACTCTAATCTTAGTGTAGTTCAAGGTAAAGACAGACAGCAGCCAGGGACAGCCAAGAACAACACTGCCAGAACACTCAGGACATAGGCCTCCAGCCAGAAGTTACTGTTATTACTTTTTTTTTCTCTAAATACTGTCGCCAATAAAGCTCAAGTCAGAAGGTCTCTGTCCCCTTGGCAACCCTAGTATATCAGTAATAATAACAGTAAAAAGTAATTAGCTACGATTTAGGATTGCCTATTAAGGGCTTTGCACTGTGGGTTTATATAACTTTATTTTAAACAGTACCCATCCCTCCATGAAATCTACATAGCATTATACAGCAAAAGAAATTAAGAGGTTAAACTAATTGAAGTCACATTCTTAAGGATGAACTCACAACGAGGATGTACGTTGTCTACCCACTTTTCAGATTTACTACCCCCCCTTACATTTCTTTCCAACTAAAGAAACTGTTTCCAAAGATGAAGCTTTTGTTTATTTATCTCTGAATCTTCTACATCTCAACTAAGGCATTTCAATTATTTGGATATATATCATATAAATAAATTATATAAATATTAATAGCAGTGCTAGAGGGAATTTTGTTTTGTTTTGTTTTGTTTTGTTTGTTTTGTTTTGGTTTGGTTTTGTTTGTTTTGTTTTGGTTTGGTTTGGTTTGGTTTTTCGAGACAGGGTTTTTCTGTGTAGCCTTCGCTGTCCTGGACTAACTTTGTAGACCAGGTTGGCCTTGAACTCACAGCAATCTGACTGCCTCTGTCTCCCCAGTGCTGGGATTAAAGGCGTGTGCCACCACCACCCAGCCAGGAATTTTTTTTTTTATGCAGTAAAAAACCTGACATTTCTTCCCAGAAGCCCATATATGTAAATGAGTTTTTCACAAAATGTTGTATACTACATGAGTTTTAGAAACCCACTTGCAAGTCAGGTGACAGATAGCATTTTTGTAAATGTAAAGCATTGTACCTTCTTCTGTAAGAAGCTCCAGGATAGGCTTGTGCCATTCCCTCATAACCACTCTCCTCCATTTTTTCTATATACTGTTGGTCCAGGCGGGCCTACTGGTCAACCTTCTATTTTGCACTGGAGGAGAGCTGACTCAGAAGGGACATTGCCAGCTGTCACAAATGGCTCTGGGTTGCTTAAGCATTGCTCCACTGATAGTTGGGATATTTTTACTTCTGCCATTTCATGTGTTTTGTCTAACTGTCCAGATAGAAGCCCTTGCAAGTGACACAGTTTTGGTTTGTACTACTGGGACCGGGACAGGATGATAGTAACATGACTTCTCACCATGCCTTGGAACACTTTGTTCTCCTGTGGCTCCTGCTACCACTCTGCACAGCCCTTCTAGATATGAGGACTGAATCCTTACAGCAGCCCAGAGTCAGGATGATGGTCATGGCCGAGCAAATGTCCTCCAAACAGAAGGATATAGGGAGAAGGAATTCCTGGGAAGCTATGACACTGACAGACCTACAGACTCTCTACAGGTCTCAGTTCCTTAAAGAAGCTCATGGATACCACTAAGCTGGCTCACATCGGGAAATGACATGTGATAATGTGGTTTAGGAATGCATTCTTGTTTCTTTTTAATTTGTATTTTTGGCAGTGTGGGACTTTTGGACCTCAAGTCCTGAGATCATTTTGCAAATTTCCTCTCAAATTCCTTGGAGTTTGTTGTCAGGATGTTTGTGAAGAAAGGCCATATTTGAGTCAAATACACTCGCTGAGAGATTCCCTAATTAGAAAGTCTATTTATGACAGGAAGTAACGCTTGCCTTTGAAATTTAAGAGTATCTTTCAAATTTTTTCCCTGGACTTTTTTCCCTACTCTTTATTGGCCATCCTTTCTCTCCTTTGTTTGATGATGCATGAAAGTGAACACAATAAAATTCAGAAACAGCATTTTGATTGTTTCAGACTTTGAATAGTAGCACAAAAGGGGCCATGAACAGCTCATTTTGATCACTACTTTTTTTGTTCTTTTGCATACAAGCCTCCCCTCCCCCCGATCTCTCCTCCTAGTCCTAAGAGGAAATAGTCATAGATTTAGCTCAACCAAATGTTCTTGAAAGCTATCAAGTTCACAGACAGTAGAAACATCAAAAGTTTGAAACCACATTGCAAAAATGACATTTTGGCTTGAGAAAAAAAAAATCTGGAAAAGCCATTGTTTTATAAAATGGAATGAATGATTCAGATGGCTTGCTTTCTATTGCCTAATCCCTTTAGCTGCACTTCCGTAGTGACTGGTAGAAAAGATAAGTTCAGTAGACATGCCTGAGCACTAACCAGCAACATAGTTCTAAAATGTGTGAATGCTAGATAAATGCATGTAGTGATCCCAGGCGACATGATCAGACGATTGGACCACATGGTTGTTGTTGTTCTTCTTTTGTTGCAAGTCTGGCTCTCAGCGCAAGTGGCATGGGACCTTCAGAAAGGTGGCTTGATACAGTTCCAGCCTTGGAGGCGAAACATTAGTTCTCTGCCTAGAGTTACTAGCATCCAGTGATACAGTCAAGGCAGTCTCTCCTCTCTGCATCTCAATGTCCTCATCCACCGAAGCCAGGTATTTGATAACCGAAGCAGTCTTTCTAAGGCATTTTCCAACTCAAATAACAGTCCGTGACTCTCTTTGAAGGGATATTGGAAAAACAATGAACAGTTGGCTTCTATGTAGTATTTTATAATTGCTGAGTTGCTTTCTCATCCAGATTTCTACTTGATGCTATTTTCATTATATACACATTATGGCAATTGTGGTTCAATAGCCTAGAGACAGATTGACTGGTGGTGTGTACTCAGGTGCCATTAACATATATTAACATACAGTGTGGCTTTGGTAAATTGTCTGACCTGACCATGCCTCAGAGCATTGATGATTAAATGAGGTCAGGGTATGCTCAAAGGCTAGAATAAGTTCTGGCCTATGATACACACCCAGTGTAGTTATCAAAACCTGATCACTTTTTCTTGTGGTTGCATGTTCCTTTGCCTGTCTTCCCCTAGACTGTGAACTTGGTATAGACAAGGACCTTGACTGCCTCCATGCTTTTTTCCACCTTCTAGCATACAGTAGTACCTAGGGCATAATCACTCAATAGAGAGCCAAGAAATAGATGTTCTGCTCTGGATCACTCATTCAGCTTTTATTCAGTCCTATTTCAGGCAGAGCAGGACAGTACACTTGTCCTTGGATTTGGGCTAATTGGTTGTGTTTCAGGGGCCTCATAGATCCCCATATTGTTTGGTTTGACTCTTGTACAGTAATGATGTTAAAAGTCAACTCCACAACTAGCTAACAACTCTACAGTAGTGGCTTTAGAATGACAGAGACAAACTCAGGTAGCCACACTCTGAAGCAGAGCCCTTATTCAGTAGAACCCCCACATCCAAGGGGGCAATCGGGTACCAAATTGTTTTTGTGGTATCAAAGAAGACTGATTTTTTCCAGAATACTTTGCTTAGAGGTCACTGAAATTGCCTCCTTAGATGGAGCTACACAGCAAAGATGCATTTGTTGTCCATATACTCCAGGGAATACCTGTGCTCCTCCTAGACCACTTATAAAGACACTGACCCACAGACTTTCTAGAAGAGCAGGTCCTTGGTGAATGTTTTATATTGCATCTTTGTGGCGATAGTCGACAGGCGTTCATTAGCATATAGCTTAGGTGGTTTCATTCTTGCCATATGAAATGCGCACATCATCAAAAATCTAGTTGCTTCAGAGATCTGCCCATCTCCAGCTTCCCAGGAATGCATCCCACACCCTGCTTTTTAAAGATGGATTCTTGGGTCCTTGTGCTTGCAAAACAAGCACTTTTCCAGCTGAGCTTAAACTCTTAAAGGGAGACAGCAGACCTGATGACCTTTTGGCTATCCCAGATCTATTTCATATCCATCTATTTGTGTTGCCTTTTAAGTCATCACCTGTTTGTTTGGGGTGCATAGTAGTCCTGGTCCAGACGATCAAGCCCAAGGTTTACCCTTGCAAGGCAAGTGCTCCACAAGGCTCTGTTTCTAGCCAACTTTTTCTTTTTTAAGATTTATAAATGTTTCACTTCATATATAAGATTAGTAATTATTCACAAGGTAAGATATATAATGATCAAACCAGAGTAATTAATGTTTCCATATATTTGAATAATGCCATTTCTGTATCGTACACCTTTGCCCTTCTCTAATTACTTGAAGTGTGTCACCAACCAATTCCATACATGCTGTGCTCCAGTGTATATGGAATGCTACAACTCATTTTCCCCGACTGCATTTTCTGCTACACTCTGTCTCCACATGACCCATCTTCACTCTAGTCACTTCTATTCCAGAAGGCAAGACCTTGGCAGTAGCAACTATGTGCTTTCGTGATGGCTATCACATACAAAAGTTATGTGCTCACTTGTGAACCCTGCAAAGTCCAAGATCCTATGACCACCCCTGGCACCGTTAAGAGGCCTCAGAGTCACTCTGACCAGACTTCTGGGGTCAGCTCCTGCTCTGAGTTTTGCTTTGTTGCTATAGTACAAATTGAACCTATGTTTCACATATGCCAGGCAGGACTTCTACCAGTGATTTACATCCTCTGTTCAAGTTCTGAGTTATTTGTTGAGTTATTCTTGATTATACACTACGTTCTCCATCATTGCCCATTCACTTAGCAAACGTGGATGGAGCCTTCCCTGTCAGGCAGTATTAATATGTAACAGGATTCTTATCAATTCGGGTAGAAATAGATTTTGCAAATTCTTTCCTCCATATGAAATAGATAAATAGGTTAGGGAGATGGGAACATAATTACATATACAGAAACATAATGACTATCACTTATAGAGACCAGCACCAGGAAGTACCTCAGACGTATTTTAATTCAATCTCAAAATAGTCTTCGAGGTAAGTATGTTTGTCTACATGTTAGTATTATGGGGAGTGGAAGAACAGCAAGCCAATGTGGAAGGTTAACTTCGAATTTTTCTTTGTTCTTTATTTGCTGTGTGTGTTGCCCTCCACACAAAGACACAGCCTGCCCCTCCTCAGAGGAATTGCAATTCCCATGCCAGATGATATTAGCATCAACCAGCTGCTTATTAATTCCATTCTAAGGATTTAGTTAAAGCCCTTAGTGAATGTCGGTTAAGCATAATGTACTTGGAAGTACATATATTAATCAAATTTCCAAAAGCAACAATGTCCATGTCTGTAGATATTGTTTATTCTGTTTAGAAATTGATTAAATTTGTTCTTAGACAAACTCATACATGTATGTAATCCATCCTGATTACTCTCACCCATTTCCCTCTATTATTTCCCTCCCCTCTCTCCAAGTCTACTTCCTACATTTACTCTGCTTTCCAGCCTACCAATTTTACTGAGGGTTCTCCGAGTGGCTGCACGCTTGGAAATATCCGCAGAAGGCTAGTTGGTTCGCCGTTGGAATGACAACTGAATGCAATAACTGAACATCCCCAGCATCCATCTGTTGCCTGCAGTTCACCAGAGATGGTTAGGGCTCCAGGAGCTCGGCCTACGTCCGGTCTGTGCTTGGCTGTTGACAGGCCCAGTCTTGTGCAGGAAACTGCCGCAGCAGTGAGACTGTTTGCAATGGCAGTGTCATGGCCTAAAGATAGCCTTGAACAGCTCTTCTCCTTATCTCCTGCTCTTACATTATTTCTCCTCCCTCTTCCACAGTGTTCTCTGAACTTTGGAGTAGGTGATATAAATGTTTAGGGCTCAACCATCAATTAATCTCAGCCGTTAAGCAGCCATGGGAACTGTAGTTACTCCATTGATTTTTGTCTTCTGGGAAAAAATTCTATGACTTTGTCTTCTGGGACACAATTCTAGGGTGTGAGATGTCACTTTTTAAAAAAAAAATTTTTTTTTAGATACGGTTTCTCCATGTAGCCAGCGCTATCTTTTATAGACCAGGCTGGCTTCAAACTCATAGAGAGCAGCTTGCCTCTGCCACCGTGCCCGGCTAAGATGTTGGCATGAGGGCCTTGAGTTTCTTCACTCATTCTCAATGAAGTTTTGCAATGGCAAGTTCAGAAGGGACAGAGTTTGTGGAGACCTGCCTGGGTTCCTTCATTTCTAACTCAGAGTTCAACTGCTTCTCCCAGAGAAGTGGATCCCTGCTTCTTCACGGTGTCTCATCATAGGAGATAGGTCTACTTATGTCTACTTTCTAACTGGCCTGCTTCAGAAATGTCCATGAAGCCTGACCTCATGGTCCTATGATATGTACACCAGCCTCTGTGGCCATTGGACCTCTGCAGGATAGACAGGATTGGGCTTGCTCCTTCCCACTTTCTGAATACTTTAGATGCTTTTCCCCATGTTTCCTTGACTCAAGAGCCAGGGCGGCCTATGAGTCTAACAACTCTATACTTGTGCATACTTAATGCTTGGTGACACTTGAATGCTAAACAATAATCTCCTTTACCTTATTATGTATTATTTGCCTTAAACTCACTATGTGACTGAGCAAGACGGCCTTAAATTTCTGCTTCTCCTTGCCTTTGCCTCCAGAGTGTTGGCATTACATGCCTGTACCACCACAACTGGTTTTATGTGGTGCTGGCAATCAAACTCACGATTTATGGCATGTTACCCAAGTACTATATTCACTGAGATCTATCCCCAGCCCACTTTTACCTTTTATTGGGTTTTAAACATGAAGGCCAACCCATTTTATCTGTCAGTTTGTTGAGTAGAATAAATATTAGTCATAAAAAACACTAAGCAATGTATAAGACCGGCTATTTTATACCAGGCATCTCCTTACGGTCCTCTGTACTCATTTAAATTCAGCCTTCTTTTTGTACAGAAAGGTAATGTTATTAACCCGAGGCGCCACAATAACCACAGTGGCTGGATTTTCAAGCCTGGTTATCTGCCTATGCACCGTTTCTCTTCACAGTGGCTGGCCACAAGCATTTGTTAGGTTAAGCTAGGAAAATTTATTACAGTCTTGCAGGCCCTAAAATGTATTTATCTCCTTCTGTCTCCCATCCGAGAGCTGGAGAGTGTCTAGAAACAGGGAAGCTCGGAGGAGCCAAGAAGTTCAGAGAAGAGAACTGTGTTTCCAGGTTGCTGTGAAAGAAATGTTTCTCGATAAATTGCAATGATTTTACTTTCCTGAAATAGAACCTGGGAGCCCGGCACCCAAGTGAATGTTGACTTAGGTCACAATAGAGTGCTGGTTCTTGGTCCCCAAAGCTTAAGCCTTGGTGTCCAGCCACTTAACAGCACACCCATCAATGTACTAAGAATTTTCATTGGGAAAGTTGTTTCATCTCTTCAAGACATTGAAATAATGGTAGCTACACATAACTATTTTTATGTCGTGTGACCCAGGACTTCCTGCTTCTCAGAAGCTATGCAGGTGTCTCCTCTCACGTCTCAATGACTGTACATATATCACACATTCAGTGGTCCCACTATACATCCAGTGTTTCACAGGGAAAAGTTGAACTGTCAACCAAGGAAACCTATGTGCACAGTGTGGGACTGCAAACACAAGCCTTCTGTTATCTTCAACATTGTATTATAGATTTCTTTAAACTGAAATTTTATTGTGCGCACGTGCATGGTGTATATATAGAGGCCAGAGAACAACTTCCATCACGTGAGCTCTAGGGATGGAATTTGGGTCTGAGGCTTGGAGGCACGTGCCTTCACTGGGACTACCTTTTCATCCCTGATATCATAAACACAGAGATGACTTTCCATGGCTTTGCATTAGCACTTCATTCGGTGACAAATCAGACTCGTGTATTCCCACACTGGACATTGGATACTGGGCATTTGACTCCTTTTAATCTAGTATTTGATATTCATAATCTTTCTCCTTTTTTTCTTTCCTGTTTCAAGTGGAAAATTTACCAAATACTAAATACTCTCTGCTATTTCTAATTAGTTAGGAAAAAACAAAAGAGAAAAACCATATATCCTGGTGAATCAATTTTAGTTTATATAGTCAAGGCTAGTCTACCACTTCAGAAAAGAGCTCTTGATATAAAAAAATCATAAAATTAAAATTAATAAATTTATTTTTAGTTGTTTGTTCATTTGTTTGTTTATAGATGGCCACAGTGGTGAGGATAAATGTTCAAAGTCCAGAGATTAGGAGAATTACAAGTACAGACTCGTGTTTAGCCCAGCAATGTTTCCAGTCTTTAGTGGGCTGGTACCGGGGTATAGCTGGCTGCACACATGCATCAGAATAAGAAAATAAGGTCTGGCATAATAGCAACCCAAAGCCAATCCTTAGGTGGCTGGATTAATAAAAAAGGAGCCATAGAGAGATGGTGGGGAACAACCTATGGGCCCTTCCTGGATCTGGGTGCCCACAGTGACCCCCTGTGTAGCTTAATTTTAGAATATGTACTTACAAGGGTGAGGCCCAGAGCTCCATCCTCAGTACCACAAATAAAGAAGTCTCAGGGTGCTTCTCAAATCACTTCCTGAGACTCATAAAGATCTGATTCTGTCTGCACTGAAAAATTCCCCCACAGCCGGGCACAGTGGCATACACCTGTAATCCCAGCAGAAACAGGCAGATCTCTGAGTTCGACGCCAGCCTGACCTACAAAGTGAGTCCAGGACAGCCAAGGCTACACAGAGAAACCCTGTCTCAAAAAGTAAAACAAAACAAAAAGTAACACACACACAGAACGAAAAGTTCACCTACATCCCCTGTTATCTTTACTAGCTTGTGTGACTTGTCACTATCTCTAAATATGATGACATCTGGTAACATGTTTTCCACATCTGGAAAGCCTTATCATTTAACCTGTATAACATGTTACTTGACCTCAAACTCCATCTTAGTCTAACAGGTTTTTTTGTTCTTCACTCTGTGTCCTACTGACAACACATGGTGATATAGTCACATTATTCATTATGAAATGGTCAGGGGTCCTTCCCAGAGTCCAGGATATTGAAGAGGATAATGATATATGGTAATGATAAGGTAATGAATATTTATGCTTTCAAGATGCTTATGAGAAAAATCCCACAGCAGAGGCTGCAAAGACAGGTGACTTGATGAAGTTCTGGCCACATAAGCCTAAGTACTTGAGTTTCCATTCTTGGCACCCACATAAAAATGCCAATCGAGTGTCCTGTGCATATGATCACTACTCTGGGGAGGCAGAGGTAGAAGGATGCCTGGGAAGTCATGGCCAGACAGTCTAGCAGATCCAGTGACCTCCAAGATCACCGAGTGACCCTGTCTCAAAAAAATAAGATGAAGAGTAATTAAGGAAGACACCCAAGACACCATGGCTTCTGTGCATCCACATGCATGCGTTCCCATAGACATATAAAGTTACATAAACACACACAATAAAATTAAATTAAAACTAAAAACACAATTCCCTTAGCTCAAGAAGGCCCTGATGGCCACAAGAGTGGTGAGATGGAGAGGCAACATGGCCTCTTGCAGGCTTCATAAGGACAGGCCTTACTTGGAGGTGGCACTAACTATAAATCCTGAGCCACAAGAAACAACCCCACAATGTAAGACTATGAGAAACCAATCTCAAGCATACTAAGTAGTTTTAGTTGTGAAAGCTCTAGTCTCACCCACAGTTTGCTCTCTTGATACACCCATGATGCCATGCCCTTATTGGGAGATGGGAAGCAGAAGGTGGGGCGTGGCTGGAGGGAGTATCTCACAAGGACATGTGACGGGTGCTTCAGCTTGATATAGGTGCTGTCTGCCTCTCTCTTTTTTTTTTTTTTTTGACATTTGATAAATATTTATTTATCAAGAACATACTGATACCACTGTGATGATATCTTTCCATCAAAATCAGGCATTGTCAGTTGCCATAGTGTACACACTGTTCTTTTTCACCCCACATTCAGGCACAGCCCAGGCCTTTTTCTTTTCTTTCTTTCTTTTTTTTTTCCTTTATTAATTTATTCTTGTTACATCTCAATGGTTATCCCATCCCTTGTATCCTCCCATTCTTCCCTCCAGAACATTCTCCATAGTAGAGTGGAGAGTGGGATATTACTTTCTCACATACTCTGCTGCCTCACCTTTGACCATGTCCCCTGGAGGGGGAGACCTGGTGGCACTCAGAGGAAGGACAGCAGGCTACCAAGAAGAGACTTGATACCCTATGAGCATATACAGGGGGAGGTAATCCCCCTCAGGAACTGCCTGTCTTTCTCAGCTTTCTGTTCACCATAATGTGAGGCATCTGCCCCATAACACCCTCCCTGCTAGGATGGACTAAATCTATGAAATTGTGCACAAGCTAAGTCTTCTCTTTCTCTCAGTTCTGTTGTGGGGAGGGAAGGTCTAGTAGGTGGTTTCCAGGTTGAAACATTCTAAGCATAGATAGACCCTTTCACCAGTAAATAGAAAACTAGGTGGGGTCATCACTATCAACAAAATGGGCTTTAAAGCAACAACAGAGGTCAAGGGAAAAGTGGGGCTTTTTAAAATAACAAAGAGTTGTAATAGAACTAAATGGCTTTATTATCTAATAGCAGAACAAAAAGATAGCATATGCAAATCCAAGTAATAGCTTGTGTTTATAACAATCTTCTCTCAATAATCAATAGACATATAAAGAGAAAATGAGACAGGATATAGAAGGGTTGAATGATGTCACTAGACAATTGGATTAAATTGACCTATATAAGTTATTCCACCTATATGGGGTAGACATGCATTTATGTTCAAGGTATGTAGAAAATTAAAAGAGACAGACCATTTTCTTGGCTGTAGATTAGACTTCAACAAATATGAAATAATTAAATACCATAAAGTGTATTTCTGAACTGTGTGTTGCTTTTGTTAGGACTACCATAACAAAAATACTGCACACCAGGGGTCTTAAGCAACAGATGTTTGTTATTCCAATTCTGAAGTCTAGAAGTTCAAGGTCAGGGTGCTGGTGGGTTTCTTGTTCACAGATGGCTGCTTTGGCATCGCATCTCTCTATGGCCCTTCCTTTGTCTGCATTAAGTGTCTCCTGTCATTATAAAGACTCCAGCAATACTGGATTGGGCCTGCTCTAATGACTCCATAACTTAATTACCACTTTAAAAGCCCTGACTCCAAATGCAGTCACATGTTGAGGTACTGGTGTAGATCTTGAAAGTTGGAAGATTTGGGGTACACAATTTAGTTAAAGGTTAGAGGGAATTGAACTGGAAAACAGTAGCAAGAAAGAGAATAAAACCTATAAACATGGGACATCACACAAGACACACAGATTCAAGATGCAGTCACAAGTTAAGTAAAATATTTCTGGTTGAATGGAAATGAAAATAAAACATCTCACAGTGTTGTGAGATACAGAAAAAAAAATATGGTGCTTTCTTAAAGGCTGGTGACATCCTCCTTACAAAAGGAAACCATGAAGTTCTGAATCAGCCAGCTAAGATTTTGCCTTAAAAGAATAAAAACAAGGTCAAAAGAAAGCCAAGGTAATCAAAGAGGCAGTCAAGAGCAGCAAACAACAGAGTCAGACACAGAAAAACAGTGAAGAGAAAATAATAAAGCAAAAAGCTGGTTCTGTGGATTGATGAATAAAGCAGCTATAACTGTAACAAAACACACATACACAATCAGAGGGAGAGAGGAAAGAGGGGAAGAGAAATACCAATGTCATTAATGTGTCCATATACATTGAACAGATAATAGATGTCTGATTACATGAACACACATGCCATATACACTATTTTTACACACCTATCCATTTACAGACCTAACTGTGTCAACTAAGTTACTGTTATATCACTTGCAAATAGACATGTGGGTACAGGGTGTACATACGCGTAAGTCTATACAATTTTCCCACAGATACTTGGCAACCCAGATGAAAGTTCAACTCTCAGAAGGACTAAAACCATTTAAACAAGGCCAAGATTTAACTGATAATCAGAATAATCCTAAAAGTATTACGAGATGGTTAACAGTTAATAAAAAAAAAAAACAACCCCCACTATTCAGAGCCTTAATCATATCTGTTCTATAAAATCTCTTTCAGAGAATAGAAAGAAAAGAACACTTTATAGCTATTTTTACAAGTTCAACATTACCTTGATATCAAAGCCAGAAATAATATAAAAAGATACAAATCACAGAGCCATTCAGACAAATAGCCTCCATAGTATGAATGCAAAGAAATATTTTAAAAACACACCCAGTAATACACTTAAAAACTATGCAGCATACACCAAAACAGTTGTTATCCTTGGAATCCAAGCTTGGTTACTATTTGAAGTCCTTTCGCACAGCTTCAACAAATGAATTAGAATAAATGTGGCATGGGGTTAGAGAGATGGCTCAGTGCTTAAGGGAGTTCACTGCTCTTCCAGAGGACCCTAATCCAGTTCACAACTGCCTGTGACTCCAGCACCAGGAAATGTGATGCCCTCTTCTGACCTCTTTGGGTACCAGCAAGTACGTCTCACACACACACACACACACACACACACACTCACACACACACACACACGCACACACACACACATTTGTGAAAAGAAATGCAGCAAATCTTGTACAGGATCTGTGTTCCATATGCTAAAAAAAAAATCGCTTGTACAAATAGTATAACATTCCAAGCAATTGGAAAGACAGGAATGTTCAATGCAAGCAAAAGGTCAGTCTCTCATTGATGGTTAAGGCTCACTGTTAACTTGATGAGGTAAAGAATCACCAAGAAAATATCTCCAGGGCTATATGCAAAACTATTTCCAGAGGTTCAACTAAGGAGGAAAAACCCATCCTGAATGTGGGCAACACCATTCCATGGACTGGGTTCACAGACTAAATAAAGAGAAAGAGAGTTGAGTACCAGCATTCATAGCTCTCAGCTTCCTAACAGTAGATGCAGCGTAACCAGCTGCTTCACACTGCAGCCACCATGCCGCACCTGCCATGATGGACTGTCTCCACAAACTGTTCACCAAACTGAGATCTTTCTTTATTTGCTTTTGTCAAGTAGTTTGTCACAGCAAAAGAACTGATAATTACAAGTAACTGATTACAGCCCAAATGCTAGTTAGTGTTAATTATCAACTTAAAAAAAAAAGAGTACCCTGGAAGATGGGTGCCTGAAGATGTCTGTGGGAGGTTACCTGGATTAAATTAATTGGAGCGGGAAGACCCTCCCACTGTGGTGGCACCAGCCCCCAGATGGGGACTCGTGGACTGGGTAAGAGTAGATAAAATGAACCAATCACTATCATTCATGCCTTCATCGTTGATTCTGTGATTATTGGTGCTATGTGACCTGCTCCCTCACGTTTCTGCTGCTGTGACTTCCCAATTTTGACAGATAATAACCTGGAACTATGAGCTAAAATAAACCTTTGTCTGTTTCCGTTGCTTTTGGTCAGGGTATTTTATTGCAGCAACAAAGAAAGAAATATGACCAAAATAGCTTATAGAAGAAGGAGCTTATTTGGGCTTCCTGTTCCAGAGGGATAAGAATCCATCTTTACAGGTAAGCATGGCAGCAAGTGACAGACATGGTGGCAGAAGCAGAAGATGAAAGCACACATCTTCAAGCTACAGGCAGGAAGCAGCAATCGTGGACGGACTAGAAGTAGAGCAAGGCTTTAAATTCAAAAAGCCTGCTTGACCTTAGAGGTGGACTTCTTTCAGCAATCTAAGCTCTCCCACTCCAACCCCAACACACACACACACACACACACCACCACCACCACCACCACCAACAACAACTGGTAACCAAGTATTTAAATATCTGAGCTTCTGGGGGGCATTCACATTCAAACGACTGCCCCCAACTGATATGTAAATTTAATACAATGCAACTAAATGTTGAAATCCCAGAAAGTGTTTTTTTTTTTTTAGTTGTTATACACACATCCCCACCCCCCTGAATTTATAAGGAAATGCAAAGGTGCTAATAATCAATTTGGGAGAAGAATAAAGCTTGAGTGATTACAGCACTTATTTTCAGCACATTATTCTAATGCTTCAGTAGTCACGCTGCTATAATAATATTGGCAACGGGAGACACAGATCAATGGAGTAGACCACAGAACCCAGAAATAGACTGCAAGTACAGCTAAGCTATTTTTGACAAAGATACACAGTGATTCAATGAACACCGTGAAAGTGTTTTCAGAGGTATTAGAAGATGTGGTAATCTTCATGTAAAACCATGAACTTTGTCATAAATAGCCTGTCTTATTCTAGAAAAATGATTCAAAATGGATCATGGCTCCAAGTGTAATACACAAGCTATAAAAGCCTTTAGAACAGAATGAAAGAAAGTTCCAAGTGGGCTCAAACAAACCCAAAATATAGCCCATTAACAAAAAATATGATTAATTGGATCACATCAAATTTTGAGTTTTTCTCTGTAAAGAGAACAAAGAGACAAAGACAGACTAAGAATATGTGAAGGTTATAGATATCCAACAAGGATTATGTGTATGTGTTTATCATTTTAATAATTCTTAAAACTCAACAACAACAAAAAAATACCATCCAAACACAAAAACAAATGGGAAAGATGTACACAGACATGTTAGCAAAGATGCATGAGTAACACTTCTGAGTATAGATCCAAAAGATGCTCCATCGTACAACAAGGACACTTGCTCAACTATGTTCATAGCAGCTTTATTCATAATAGCCAGAATCTGAAAACAACCTATATGTCATTCAGCCAAAGAATGAAAAAAGAAACTGTGGTATATTTACACAATGGAAGACTACTCGGCTATTAAAAACAACAACAACAACAAAAAAAAAAATCACAAAATTTGCAGGCAAATGGAGAGAACCAGAAAAGATCATCCTGAATGAGATAACCCAGACCCAGAAAGACACATATGGTATGTACTCACTTAGAAGTGGATTTAGCTACATAGTACAGGATTAACATGCTACCACGCACAGACCCAAAGATGATAAGTAACAAGGAAGACCTAAGGGAGGCTGCTTAAATCTCACTCAGAAGGGGAAATAGAATAGAAGGGAGGGAGTAAGGTAGGGGAGGGAACACAGAGAGATATGAAGGTAAAGATCAGACCTGAGGAGAGTGCGGGCAGGAGGACAGAAGGCCTGTAGAGAAAAGACAACCTGTGGGTGTGGGGGCATCTCTGGGACAAGCTGGAGACTAAGTCAGGGTAGGCTCCTGGGAGTATGTAACGAGGACTCTACCAGAGACTTTCCAGTAGCAGGTGCCATAAAGACTGAAGAAGACTCCCCCTAACTAGACAAGACTCCTAGTAGAGGAAGGAAAGGAAGCACAAAGCCACCCACAGAATCTTCTAGCCCAAATTTACTCTGCCTACAATATGTGTAGGGACAAAGATAGAACAGAGATTGAGGCACTGTCCAATGAATAACCTGGCCCAACCCAAGACCCACCACATGGGAGAGAGCCAGTCCCTGACATTATTAACCATACTGTGCTATGTTTGCAGATAGGAGCCTAGCAAAGTTGTTCTCTGAGAGGCTCCACCCAGCAGCAATTTGAAACAGATGCTGAGACTCACAGGCAAACATTTGGGTGATGCATAGGGAGCCTTGTGGGAAAGTGGGGGGCAAGGAGAAAAGGACCTGGAGAAGACAGGGCCTCCATAAGAAGAGCAACAGAGCCAACTAATCTGGGCCGAGAGGGGCTTGTGAAGACTGAAGCACCAATCAAAGACCATGCATGGACTGAACACAGGGCCCCTCCCTACACAGAGGTATCTGATGGGCAGCTTAGGCTTTGTGTGGGTCCTCTAGTAGTGGGAGCATGGGCTGTCTCTGACATAGACTTTGCTCCCAGCTTTTTGATCACTTGTCCCTGGTGGGACTGCTTTGCCAGGGAAGAGGACATGCTCAGTCCTGATATGACTTGATGGGGTGGATGGGAAGGAGGGTTCTGCTTTCTGAGGAATAGAAAAGGAGGGATGAGGGAAAGGGAGGAAGGCTGGGACTGGGAGGAGAAGAGAGATGAGGCTATGACCAGGATATAAAATGAATAAACAAATAAAGGAAAAAATGATACATGACTAAGCAAATAAATACATGAGGTACAACCTGTTCCAAAGCTCCAGTTATCAGAAGAAAGCAAGATCAAACTGTGCTAGGGTATGATTGAGGTACATATTAGGATTAATGACTCAACTGGTAGGCAGGCCTGGTGGCACAGGCTTGTCATCACAGCTACTGGAAAGGCTAGGTCAGGAGGATCACAAGCTCAAAGCTAATCCATTTCACACAGTGAATCGATGGCCATCTTGGAGAAATTGGCTATACTTTGACTTGAAATAATTAAGAAAAAGAGGTCTGGTGACACAGCCCAGTCCTAAAGCACCTGGCTATGCTCGAGGCACTGTTTTATGTGTAAGAACATGCACACAGTGCCATAAGCTGATGAATCAGAAGAGAATCTGAGATGCTCATGTGTCACTTTTGAGTATGTGCAACCATGCAGCCTTCCTAGGAAACATTACAGCAATTTCCATAAAATTAAACTTAACGGCAGATACAGGAACCCTACTCTAGGCACTTACCCCAGATGAGGTACACACCACATTCTGATTACAGTTCTATTCAGAATCAGCCGAAGGTTTAAAGAGTCTGAATGTCCCACACAGGATAAGTGCATACACAAACTTCTGCCCTTCCTGTATCTGTTCATCATCACAGTTACTACTAATGATCACAACAAGCTTAGCTGCTTAAAGCTGGACAGACTTCTCAGTGTACAGTTGTGGAGATCAGGAGCCCGCAGCCAAAATGCTCTCAGGAGAGCATTTCTTCCTGAAAACTGCAGAGGAAAACACACGTCTCTACGCTGTCATTCCCTAAGGGTCTTTTGTGTTCTTCGGTCCCTAGTCTTGATCTTCAAAACACACCACCCTGGCCTCTGCTTTTGTTGCCACAGCTCCCTTCCGACTCTGACCCTGCCCCCTTCTCATAAGGTCCTAGGTGGCATGGGAACCACGTGGATCCTACAAAGTCCCATTGCTTTGTGAGATGACCCTCTCATAGGCATTGAGGACTATGACGGATACACTGTTGACACCAATGTCTTCTCTGCAACAGAATGCTACTGCCCACCGTAATGGAGACCACTTGGACAAGGGCAGTAAGGCAGAGGAACCTTGAAGGTGTTATACTCAGTGCTCAAAACCTGAACATCCAAAGTCACTCCGTGTGTCTGTGTGCCCGGCTTACTGGAAAAGACAAACCTTCCTGCTGGAAAACAGGTCTGTGGGTGCCAGGGGTAAGGAGAGAAAGCTGTGATGACATAACAGCAGGCAGCTGACGAAAGGCATGGACTGCTCCAGCTTTTCAGTGTGCTCAGTGAGTATATGAACTGATACCTTTGTTACATCTCATAGAACTCTATTCCGAAAGAAAATTAACTTTCAAAGCTGACATTGCTCCATGTTTCAGAAATAGAAAGAGAAGAGATAATGCTTCATTAAAAAAAAAACCCAACCCTCTTTAATCTTCTAACCCTCAGTGGTGCAATTTTTATATAACTACAGGAAGAAGGTGTTAGTACAAGAAGTCTGGGGCCCAATACCCCATTCTATCCTACTGTGGCACTCCATAAAGATATTGTGCTATTTATCCACCTCCCTCATATCCTCAAACACCTGTGAGCAAGAACAGAGTATACTCGAGTAGAAGGTTTAGAGCTCCCTCTCCCAAGCATGGAAAGGAGCAGTGGAGTAGGGTGGGCGAGGCTGGTCTGCTGCTTCACTCTGGGTCGCTGAGAAGCTGTCCAGAACAATGGTTTCTAACGCTATATATACATATATACATTCTCATTTTTATTAACACACACACACACACACACACACACACACACACACACACACACATTCTCACTGAGTTCCCCTTTCCTTTCAGGAGGCAGATGCCAAAAACAACAGAAAATGGATTACAGGACCCTCAGCAAGACGTCTCTGGAGACACCACCATCTCCTGGAAAAATCCTCTGCCAGAGTTTATGACACATGTGTAAATATACTGGGATGATGCTCTCAGTGACTTTTAAACTGTTTGTACTTCAGGAAGATTCCAAGCAGTGTTCTTGTCCTGGCATATCCTTGGGATTATAGACTTAAGTTGGAAAAAGAATCTAAACCAGATCCCATCTGAGTTGAAGTGTTGGAAGTGGCAATGCTGAAGATCCTTGTCCCCACCCCCACCCCACCCCCGACACACCCGTGCTTTCTGGGTCTTGGGGATTGTGCCCAGTGCTTCCCACATCAGTCACTTGGTCCTAGAGACTTTCACAGGCAGGAATTGCTATTATTGCCATAAGGAGGAAGTATAGTCTGAATTCTTATACCCTGTGAAGGTGCAGATCTCCCATGTGTAAAGTGTTGCATGTCTGGTAGGCTGTTATACACTTAGTATCAAGAAAAACAATGTGCTGAATACATCCCACATTCTCTTCACATGGGTAAACCAAACACTCAACCCATACTGCACAAGCTCAATATGCCAGGACCCTTCCATGTCACCAGCCACGCTCCTCTGATGCCTTTTGTTCTAGGTTCCTTCCTAGACACAGCTTCCCTCCTCCAGCTCTGCCTAGAAATCCCCTTTCACTGGAGTCAGAATATAACCTCCACCTAGCCTACAAAGATGAGGGACTCTTCTTTCTTAGGGTGTTTCTGTCACCCATTTTGATGACCAGTCAGAGGTAACATAAATAGCCAGTATGATGTGTAAGCCAAGAGTGGAGCATCCCCAAATACCCTCATCTCAGTGGTCAAGAATCTTCGCCTCTTATTTCTAAATCTTTCCAAGATAGAAGGTGACTGTAGCTGGTTTTGGTTTTGTTTTGTTTTGGGTTTTTGTTTGGTATGTGTTCTGAAGTAGAGATTCATTAAACTTTCATAGGTGGGTTTGGTACAAAAAAAGGTGAGGATCTCACCTCCATCTGTCCTGGACTTCGAGTGCCTTTCCAAAGGATTCTGCTCTATCCCTTGCCTATAGTGAGCATTCAGGGTGGTGACGCCCTTTAGATGACACTTAGTGCCTCTGTCTACTCATATTTGCGTAATTCTTCCATTTTTACCAGGCTATATGTTAGTGGAAAGAAGGACAAATAATAATAAGGAAAGGTAGGATGGAGGAAGGGAAGGAAGGATAGAAAAAGGGTAGGAAGGAAGGACACGAAAGGAGAGAGAGGGAGGGAGAACCAGAGGAACCCTCTCTGTATCAGACTAAACATAAGAGGGAATAATGCTCACACCAACAGCATTGAGAAATAGCATTTAGTAGCATTAAATGAAAGAGCTATCTCTCTGGCCTAATGAACCTCTAGCTTAGAGAACTGATTATTTTGTTTCTTTCTCCCATTTGTTTTGATTATTGGATAACTAATTTAAAATTTACATTTCAAATACGGAGGATGTAAACCTAGCAGGGAAAGCATCAGCTATCAGCCCTCATCCACAGCGAAGATGAAATGCTGCACACCTCTGAAGTGTTTCCCTGGTATTTTCTAGACTTTGATCTGTCTTCAGCACTGGGTGTATGCATCGGTTTGTGTACAATTTGGGGTTTGCTTGCTCCTCTAGAACAAACCATAGCTATTCTCTGTCATCGTAAGAGTCAAGAAAAGACCAAGGAACTTCAGTTTGCAGGCTAGACTGAGGAAAAGTCTCTGTGGGAATCTGAGATTATGGGAGCATGGGTGGATCAGTCACACCCTGAAACTCAGAGCCCCATGTTGCAGCAATTTACATTTTCTCATCTGGCTCATGGTACTCTGGCCCCATAAGATGCTCACACCAAGAAGCACCAATCGACATGTCCATCAGAACTTTCTCTCTTCACAAATGTTGTTGAGTATAAGGTTAGTCCAAAATTAAATGCCTTAATGGTGTATTTATAATGGATAAAGTCTGCCCCAGCTGTTACAGCTGATTTTTGGGAAAGGACTACAATACTGTTGCCATGACCACTGTTCTTTTTATGACTTTTCTACAGCTCTGAAAACTGCCAGGACATCAGAATAAAGCTGGTAAGTCAAAGGGTTTCAGTACTATCAAGCAGCATGATAAATATTATCAAAGATCTTTCAAAATTCTTTTACTAGAACTGGCTAGATAACAGCTCAGTGAGTGAAGGCATTTGCCACCAAGACTGACAGCCTGAGTTCAATTCTCAGGACCACATGATGGAAGAAGAGGACCAACTCTCACAGGTTGTCCTCTGCTTCTGCTTCTTTGTCATGCACATGTACATAAACACACACACACAATGAATACATTTTAAGTAAATAAATAAATGTAATTTTAAAAGAGATTTTAAGTCTCTACCAGTTACTATGTTGCCTAGTTAATGTGTAACTTTTGTAGTAAATGATTTTATACTAATCTGATAGATGAGCAAGGTTTACAGTTTTTAAATTACCCATCATGGAGGCTCGAAATTCAAATTGTACCTGTTGAAGACTTTAAGGGTTTTCTTAAAGAGTTAGGTAAACTACACACAAATACTGACAATTCTTTGCCTACATTATCTGTTACAAATTTTGCTTGACATTCAAATATTTAAGAAAACATCTCAATTACATCAATATGTATAGCCTGACATTTGTAAGACTTCTAATTTTAATAAATGTCCATCCTAGGATCTGTACTTAATAATTTTTATATGTTCAACATAGTTTATTTTCCTTAGTATGTAAAGGATTCTCCAAAACTTCTAACACTGGGAATATTATCCTATCTCAGTAGAACCAATTTAAAACTTCAGCTTAAGTGAATGAATAAATAGCTCTCTAAAATGTTGTTGGAAGGATAATGACTTAAATACAGAATGGGTGAGCTTAATAGAGAGAAAATGTGGTGAACCAGTGTTCAGGTCAGGAAGAAAATGAAAAAATTAAGCACATGTGTATTCTAGGTTGTTGAAATTATTCTATATGACAAGATACTGGTAGTTATATGACGGTAACCTCGTCAAAATCCAGCAACAGTTTTAGCACAAAGAATGAAATGCTATATGCAATTTTAAAGTCATGTGGGAGGTTTTTTAAGCATTCTGAGTTCTACCCTGAGATGCATGCAGTGACAAAATAATCCAGTTATATTTCAAGTACTTAAAATAGAGTCACAAAGGATATGGTGGATATGAGGGTCTGCCCTAATGGGCTGGGAGATGAACACGGACTGTGGAGTAAGGCTCAGAACAAGATGCAGAAGGACTACGCTCTCATTGATACGTTGTGTCAATGAAGTTGCTGGTTATTAATTCAGTTGTATGTGTGTCTTAGAGGCACATATGCACATATTGTAAACAAACTGAACAGTTAGTAGATGGAGTGTGGGGGTTAGGAGCCAGGTCTCGGCTATGGCAGTGAGCATTTACACACAAGCCATGCGGGTGGCTAAAATAAAGCATACAGCAATAGACTCAGCTTGTAGGCACTGGAACAAATTCATTCTTAGTCTAATATTGACACAGTTGCTTAATGTTGAAATATTTAGAGATATGTTGATGTAAGCACATGTTTATATTTACTTCTTTGCTCCATCAGCAGAGAAGGCACAGAAACACTGGCATCCTAGTTGAATGAATACAGCTTTTAGTCCCTCATAGGATTCTTCAATAAATCAGGACTCCTTAGAGGATGGATGAGTGTGAAGATGGAGGAGGAAAAATGCAAAATGACTCAGCATATCCTGTGGTGATAGAAGTTAGATAAATGCTACACACATGTGTATATATGCACATATATGTACACTGTACATCCACACAGGCAACACACACACACACACACACATACACACACACACAAAATTAAGTGTCAAAAAAAACCCTCCAAAAAACAAAAATGCAAAAAGCCACATGAAGGTAGCCCAATAGGAAAAGCAGAATAATGAGAACCAAAGTAGTAATAAATACTAAGGAAGCACATTGAAAGATTTAAAGGATTCACTGAATAAAGTAATGGTATGGAGAAAAGGGCAAACAGCAAACATGGCTGAGTCACAAATAGTAGACCTTAAGTTTACTGGAAAAATAAAGGAGATCATTACTCTGATCAGAACCTTCTTTTGTATAAAAATACTGCCAAAAGTAGGCAGGTTATTATGTTTTCAATGCCAGGCATTTGCTCTGTCCCAATTCCAAGATATAGATATAGATATAGATATAGATATAGATATAGTGTGTGTGCATGCATGTGTAATGTGTATATATGTGTATATATGTTTATATGTGTGTACACATATATGTATATATGTACATATATATGTACATATGTATATTTGTGTACATATGTATTATTTCATTAGATTTGTTCTTTGACAATTTCATACACATGTATAATGCCTTCTGATTACCCTATTCCCATTTCCCCCTAGCCCTGTCAGCTTGTTTCTTCCCAGTATTTATGCCTTTTTGTTTTATGGCCCATTGGGTTCCGCTAGGGTTGCCTATATATGGCCATGGGCACAGACCTATCTGGTGGCTCCTCCTGGTGGGCGTACTAGCCCACTCTTGTCCCTAGAAATGTGGTCCTGGTGAGTGTCAGTGCCACACAGTGCTGAAGGCTGCTAGGGTCCCATCTCCACTGGTGAGGGTTAGTCTGATGAAGCTTGCTCCCAGCTCTCCTTTGTTCTGCCGCCATAACTTTAAAACGTACACCCTCTCTGAGGTAGCACTGGAAAAATAGCGGGTCATCCAGCAGCAACGCTCTTGACTTGGACTTGCACAGTAAATTTGGCTTTGTTCCCATCTCATTTCTTGTGGAAAGTGTGCTGTTTGCACACTAGCCCCCCTTTGAGACGCATGTGTGGGTGTGTGTGGGGGGGTACACTTCCTGTACCAAACACAGTTGTGAATGTGACAGACACAGGGCTGGATGCCAGTGGAGTTTGCTGCTGAGCCATATGCTCAGGATGCCCACAGGGACTCCCGGGATGGACATCAGTTTTCCATTTGCTCGTCTTTCCTTCATGTAAAGGAAAGGCCGCTTCCATTTTATTAGGAGGGCCCATGTGGAGTCTGCACAACACATGGAGTCCTTTGTTTCAAACCTTTGTTTCCTTCCATTGAGCATGTGATGACGCAGCCGAACAATCTCACATTTACAGAGGATTTCATGCATGACAAACCGTACTTTCATCAGCTTCCATGGCCTCTCCCTGTTCCCTTACCCTGACCATCTGTCCTTTAGAACACAGGATCGGGGCTGGAGAGATGGCTCAGAGGTTGAGAGCACTGACTGCTCTTCCAAATGACCCGGGTTCAATTCCCAGCACCCACATGGCAGCTCACAGCTGTCTATAACTCCAAGATCTGATACCTTCATACAGACATACATGCAGGCAAAACACCAATGCACATAAAATAAAAATATAAATTTAAAAAAAAACACAGGATCAAGGATCATGGCAGGTCAGTCATATTTTGTAGGTTGAGAAAATGAAGGCTTACAAGGGGTCAGTGCGAGCCCAAAGCTGGATGAGCACTAATTAGATAAATTAGTATCCACAGTATCCACTGACTGTGCTAGTCACTTTATTGCCAGGGACAGGGCTCCAGATGCAACGCATGGGGCCTTACTCACTATGTTTCCTTACACGGAAGCCCAGCTCGAGCACAACTGTTGGGGTCTCCAAGTTTGAGGAGCTCTTCCTTCCATTTCTCTCAATGCTTCCCACTCTCTGAGGGCACCATGAATACACCCACCACCCTGTGTCCACCACAATCTGTGCTTTCACTGTAGCCAGCCTCTTCCCTGCCTGTGCGCTTCGAGCGCTCCACAGAATACATGCAGCTTCTATTTCAGAACTTCTGAGCTGAGGTGAAGCAGGATTCAAATACACAAGTGTGAAGTTAAAAAAAAAAGCAGTTTCAGAGGGAGAAAGGTGAGAAACAGAAGGAAACCAATGTACACGGATCACCTGTCAGTGGCCAGTCTGGCCTCTGCCCTTTACCGCTGTTCTCTGGCAATTTTTGGCATCAGTGCGTTAGTTCCCATCATAAAGATGAAGGCAGCCACGTTCAGGGGACTTAAGTCATTTCCTCCAATTCTTCTAACCAGCAAATGTCAGAATGGAGATTTGAACCCACACCAAGTATTTTCATTATTGGTGCTTTTGGTGCCGACAGAGGACTCCAGTTGGATTAACAGTGCTCCGGGGACTCTTGCTTCCTCATGGCCCACACTCCATTTTCCTCACCTGAGAAGAACTGAATGAAAAATTTCCAGTGTGCATTCCCTATATGCAACGAATAGTCATGCCTGTTTTCATTGGCTTTCTACCCATTTTTTTTTAAATCAAGAACAACGGAATATTTTCCACTTGAGTATAAATAGATGTCTCAATTGTAAAGGTGCCTAGAGCTCAGACTTACTTAACTTCCAGTTTAGGTATCCACCCTGCATTGCACAATTATCAAATGGGATATGATGCAATTTTTTTTCTTCTAAACAGACTAAGCAAAACAAGTATGGGTAACTAGAATTTTTCTTTATCCCTGTGTGTGCTTAGCAACCTTGAAGGTCTGTTAGAAAGAAAAAAAAAAAGAAAAGAAATGCTATTGACAATACCTCAGAAAGATCCTCAAGGAGCAGGAAAGCATGAAGCTCTGTAACGTCATCGCAAGGGCTTGGGCAGACCGAGGTTAACAGAGAATATACTGCTGGCCTCCCACTGTATCCTCTGCTCTCTCTGCTTGAAGGTAGCAGCAGGGACTCGCCTCGACAAGAGCCAAATACCTCTGGCACATACTTGTATTTACTCTTTGGACAGCTGAGCCTGATAAAGGGTGTGGATTAGTTTCCAACATGGATTTTTCTGCTGAATAAAACGACACAACATTACAAAAAGTCGGGAAAATATGAGAATTTCTGTTGCCCTGTTTCTCCTCTCTGCCAGGGTGGTTTTGTCCTTGACTGTTCCCTTCCAGCCCTCCTGTTCAGTGATGAGTGGCTTAAGCTGTGGGACGAAATGAAGGAGGCACCGCGAGCTGAGGGAGGTCCCCTCTTTGGTTAGAAACTTGGTCTATGCGTTACTTGCTGAGTGGAGTTTTAGGGAGCTGGAAAGATGGCTCAGCAGTTAAGAGCTGTGTTACTCTTCAAGCTGACCCACATTTGATCCCCAGTACCCCATGGGGCTGCTCACAACCTCCTGAAAATTCCAGGGAGTCTGATGCCCTTTTCTGACCTTCACAGCACCTGAGTACACTGACATACACAAGTAAAATTTAAAAAAAAAATGATTTGTATGAAAATCCTCCTAGATCAAGCAACATACTCTCTCCTATGTTACAAAAAAAGGTGTGTAACCTAATACAGTTTCTGGACCTGTCTAAAGTTCCCTACAGAGGTCCCACACTTGGGACTGACACTAGACACTCAATCTACTTGTTTTCCTGTTATTGTTAATCAACTATGTTCTGCATTTTACAGCTACATAGAATCATCTTGCTATAGTATGCTCATTTAAATTAAAATTTTATATAAGTAATTTACCATCAATGGACATATTGCCATGTGCCCTGAAACACTAAATTCAGCATCAGATATAAATTTCAGCCTTCAGAAAAGTTCAAGGCTGTGGGCGTTTTCTGTAAACAAGTCTCCATTTTGCCTGATATGAAATATAATTCTGATCAGGGAGGACTTGATATCCCTGGATCCCCAGAAAATTCCAGAGAGTTGTTTAGGTTTTACATTCTTAAATAGTACCCGTTGTCTTGGGGGCGGGTGCATATGGGCCTCCAGTGTTTATTCTCTATCTGGTTAACCATGCTCTGGTATGCCCTGCTAACCTCCCGGCTCCTGCTTATCTCTCCTGAGATGTTGCTCGGTACTTTTCTGAAAAGCCTACTCAGGTCTGGCTTGGTTCAAGCAGCCATAGTTGTCTTTGGAGCAAGAAAACAGGAGCACAACCAGCTGAAGTGGTTATCGGGGTCATTACAGCTAGCCTTTCCAGGTCCAATCTTCTCCCTCAGGTGGCCCACGCTCACAGCAGACCTGCTGCATCTTAAGGCTCTCAGGGTAAGATGGCCCATGGAGGTGGCGGCGGTGACTGAAGTGCCATTCTGAGTGGGGCAGGGCAAGAATGACCACCAGAGTGAATTTGGGAAGTACAGCTGTGATCCCAGTGACGAGCAAGTAGATGCATTTGTGCCCATCATGGGTCTCCTGGACAGAACCAGTATCTATGTCTATAATATGAGTTTCTTTCAAGGAACAAGTCATGCATGTTGACTGTAGGGCCTAGTGAGTCCAAAGCAGGCAGGGAGGCCAGCATGCTAAAAGCCAAGGAAAGCTGCAGTTAAAATCTAAAGCAGTCTAAATCCTTTTGCTGGAAAAAGGAAGGTCAACACTTTTTTCTACTCTAACTGCATGAAGCCTATTCATATATGGAAGGGCACCAGCTCTAGTCAAAGCCCATTGATGTAAATACAAATCCCACACTAAACCATGTCACACAACCATTCAGAACAATTGTCAGTGGCATATCTGAATGCCACGACCCTGACAAGCTGACATAAGCTCAATCATCACAACATTCTTGCACAAGCAGGCACTCTGAGCAGAGTGGCAGAGTTTGGCTACCTCTCCAGTGCTTCCCCATGGAGTATTTCCACCCAGTTTCTAAACCTCTGGTTACTCTGAGAGAGTGCAGTGTCTAAACAATCAAGAAAAAGAAAAGAATGACTATTTTTGCCACACATGGATTAATTTGTTTGAGGAACATTAACTGTCAAGCATTCATCTCCGTGAATTCATAAGGTGACTCAACTCCTTTTATTGTCTCAGATAACTGGCTTTAATATCATGGTAGAAAACAAGCTAGTTATATAAGGTTCACAATTGCTGCATGAGCTATAATAATAGCAAAAACTGTTAAGAGATATGCATTTAGGTATTCAATCCAATTGATTTTGTTTATTTTCATCCTGATGTTAAGCTGCTGCCTATACCAAGAAAGATTAGAAAAAGAAACCACAAGAACTGTGCCCTGAGTCAAGGTGGCATGTCAATGGACAGTGATGTGGCTATATCATGTCACTGGCCCTTTTATGAAGACTTCCAGTGAATAGTATTTGATTCAGAAAATAAAATAGTTGTATTTTTTTCTTAGCCAGTAGTTCACTTTTGCCTTAATGATACAGTTAAATTTGAAAGATTATATATATATATATATATATATATATATGTGTGTGTGTGTGTGTGTGTGTGTGTGTGTGTGTGTGAGAGAGAGAGAGAGAGAGAGAGAGAGAGAGAGAGAGAGAGAGAGAGAGAGAGAGAGAGAGAGAGAGAGAGATCACATATATTAAATGTATAGATTTTTTTTCTTCTTTCTTTGGATATGTAGGAAGAGGCCAAGATAAGGACATCCTCAGGTAACCCTACAGGAGTGGGTACTTTCTTTCATATATACTTACTATATTCTGTTTCTGTCTCTTTCTCTCACAAACATTGTCCCTCTTTCTTGCTTTATGTTTTTCTTCATTTCATTGGTTATTCTAAATATACCTAGTTGTATTTAATGGTTTGTATTATGGATATCTTAGATCTATTTTGGAAATACATAGGAAATTTTGTCTAGGGATGGATATATATATACATAATAGATGGATGGATGAATAGATAGATTAATATAGTTGGCTGGATGGATGAAGACTGAACAGATGGATGGATGGATGCATGCATTCATGCAGGTATGTGTGCATGCATGAAGATTGGATTGCTGAGTAGATTGAAGAATGGATGGATAAATGAATTTGGATAGATAGATGAAGATTGGATGGATAGGTTTTTGGATGGATGATTGGATGGATGGATGGATGGATGGATGGATAGATATAGTTGGATGGATGAAATATTACTCATTTGAGAAAGTTATGCAAATTCTGTTTGAAATGATGACCTTTACAAGGTTATTCTAAGGGAGAAACTGACTATCAGCTAGAAGGGAGAACAGTTTTTATGAGAAAGGGAGGTGGGGAAGGAGACTCTGAGTTACACTAATCTTTGGTGGACAGAGCTAATTAAATAAGTGACTTAGCACTCACATCATCTGGTTAATGCACCACCAAATGGGCCCCAGATACTTTGGGTCATTCTGCTGATGGAAAGCTTTTGGGGAGAGAAAACACATCTCCCTGTGATCACCCTGTAATTATCCATTTCTTGCCTAGCTCTTGCTGGTTTTGATAAGATCCATTAGGATAATAATTACAGGCCCTGCTAATGTACGATGGCTCTACAGACGTACACTTCTTTCAGTCGCTGTGTGAGACTGAAACACGTTAACCTCTTAAATGTCTTCAATCATAGGCTGTGTCAGACCTGTATTAACAGCCTGGAGCAGCTGCCCAGACTCCAGCTAGCTGAACACATGTGTGGAAACAAAGCCTTTTCATTTTGCTCTTGGCTATTTCCCTTTTTAGGAACATGAAATGAAATACTGTGTTTATCCTGTAGGTCCCAAGAATGTACGTCAGCTGCAATGCCTGAAATAGACATGGTTTGTTGCCCTAAATATTTGATTCTTGAGTCAAGTTATTATAATTGCTAGACATCTTTATTTAAATAGAAGGGGGAAAGCATAACTGCACATTTGAAATAAATGCCATGTGCAGATGTAGCATGGTTACTTTTTATTTATTTATTTTTAAGTAGAATATCCCTGGGCTTAATGGATGTAGTAAATACTGATGCACTGTTTAATGCATCCAAAGTTCTGTAGCTTTAAGTGGGCAGGATTAAATGGTCTCAAGGTTAGGAGACGGTTTGTAGCAGTTAAGGGGATTTCAGTTACTAAAAAGACATAAACTTAACACACCCTTTTGTAAAACCATTGTTGATCAGCCAAGGCACCAGCCCTAGGGCTGCTGTTTCTGTTAGCCTGATAAGTATATTCAGATTAAAGAGTGAAGGCAAAGGCACTTACCACAGACAAAGCTTTGCACAGGGCAACCTAACTGCCTTTGAATTCCTTGATAACTTATCTTCCTCAAGCAGGGCAGAAGTGAAGCTGCCAGGCCACCTTGACATCTAAGGAGACGGCCTTCAGACAGAGATATCACCAAGGAGTCCTGCTTGGGAAGCGGTCAAGTGAGAGAAGAAAAGAGGGACTAGGAGTTTCTGAGTGTGCCTGGAGGATGCATTGCGCTTTGAAATGCCCACCAGCATCCAACTCTGATTCTTGTGATGCTGTGTGTATGTGCATGTGTGTGTGTGTGTGTGTGAGAGAGAGAGAGAGAGAGAGAGAGAGAGAGAGAGAGAGAGAGAGAGAGAGAGAGAGAATGAGAGTCAGACAGATAGACAGAGAAACAAAGAGACAAAGAAGATAAATGAGTTCTAGTAACCTGTGTCTACTGTAACTTGCTTATTTTTAACTCATCAGCAAATATTTAGAGTCTATTTTCTGCTTATCCAGTGCCATGTCGGTTGCAGGGAACAGAGAGTAAATTAAGATGGGCATTGGTTCCCAAATGTTGTCCACAGGGGAAAAACTAGTAATATGCACAAAGAGGAACAAAGAAGATTGTCAGCTCATGCGACAGGCCCTGTCTCCACTTAATACCTTGGTGAGATGAACTGCTAAATAAGCTCAGTCCTTTTTACCCAAAATCAAAGTATTCAGTATTTCTAACCAGAGTCTGGTAGGTGACACAAAGAGTAAAACACATAGCTGTTTTCTTCTGGAAATTAATGGTGTATTTGGGGGTGGGGAGGAGGATTTACAGCCTATCAGTAAATCACACTGAGTAAAACAGACAGGTTCAAGATCAGTGAGTCCAACTTACAGGAGACGGCAATTGGAACATTTTCCAAGGGCAGCATGACTGTCATGCAAGCCCAGAAGGGAAAAGCCGTGGCTGACACTCAGAAAATGCATGCATTATTCAGCTAATGTGGAGACTCTTCCCACACAGCCAGTGAAGCAGGAAGCCCACCATGGTCAGAGCAGCCTCCAAAAGCAAGAGCTAGTGTTCAGGACCTGCCAGGCTCTGGAGGCAATAGCAACGGTGCACAAAGGAATGTACAGAGGTCAGGAAAGACGACAGGCCTGGAAAGTCACAGCAGCAGATGCTTCACGAAATGGCATGTTAAATGCTGAACAGAAGTACTCTCCTTCTGAGTGGATCTATAAATATTTATTAATTACCCTGGGCCAGGTGATTGGCTAAGCCCTAAAGCTCTCAAACAGTCTAGCAAACTCTCTGCACTCTTTCTCAGAGGAGAGATCTTGTAGGTATGAAAACATGATACAGCATTTAAATGTGTGAGACCAAACACACAAAGGAAACCCTTACAGCTTTGAAATGCTATGTTAATATCATTATACACTATTATGATCTATGTGTGTATAAAATGCACATACACTATATATAATATATTTTTATGTACTTAATCACACGTTGATATAATAAATTAAAAATTACAATAAGCTAAAACTCGTTTTCTAAAAGATACATACTATTTTTAGTTGTTGCCTGGGTGTATATCTGTGTGGGCGTGTGTGCACATGAGTGTGGGGGTGAGAGGAAGCTGGAAGAAGATATCAGACTCCCTGGAGCTAGAGTGGAAGGCAATGTGAGCCACTAACCGTGGATGTTGGGAAGATCTGAATCTGGACCTTCTGCAACAGCAGCAAGCGTTCTTAACTGCTGAGCCATATCCCCAAGCCTCCTGCTGCTTTTTTTAAAAAACTGTATCGATCAACCTATCCTCCTTTCTTCCCTAATTGGATCTTCCTTCCCTCTTCAATAGATCTTCCCTCCTTCCTTCTAAGATAGTCTCTCGGTCTCTGTCTCTACCTCTGTCTATATGTCTCTCTATCTCTGTCCCTCCTCTGTGTGTCTTTGTCTCTTTCTGTCTCTGTGTGTGTGTGTGTGTGTGTGTGTGTGTGTGTGTGTGTGTGTGTGTGCTCTGTCTCTATCTCTGTCTATATCTCTATCTTTGCCCTTCCTCTGTGTGTCTGTGTCTCTTTTCTGTCTCTCTGTCTCTGTCTGTTTCTCTCTCTCTCTTTCTCTCTCTCTCTCTCTCTCTCTCTCTCTCTCTCTCTCTCTGTGTGTGTGTGTGTGTGTGTGTGTGTGTGAGTGTGTGTGTGTGTATGTGTGTGTGTGTGTGTGCGGGGGTGGGGAGAGACTAGGACCCAAGCCCCATACACCTTATTACAAAAGCTATCCTGGTAACTTTCTAACAGCCTATGCCTTGCAAGCATGCAAGATGTGTATAATCATACCGTAATGCCCAAAATAATCTATGATCTCCTTTACAGACATGTTCCAAGTGACTGCTAACACTGTTGATCTGGAAGGCTCGCTGAACCTGAAACCACAGGAAATGACACATTTCAGTTGGTGCAGGTGACACAAGCGGAAAAAGAAATACTTCCCACGCACGTTCACAGGCTGTCTATTACTCCTTGAGAATCTGTGGACCCTGATCAGGAACTGACATGGAGGAAGGAGCAAATAGAGAGAAGCATGCAGGAACATGGCAGAGTTGAAAAGAAGAGAGCACAGTGTGACCTGCGCTCACAGTGCAAACAAGAACAACACTGGTGCCAGCTGCAGAAGCTGTGTGCTTAAACACTTTTTGACCTTGCCTTTAAAGTTTTCGACCTAGAAAACCAAAGAGCAACAATGTCATATTTGGGTTCTGAAACTTAAAGTTCATACCAACATAGAAGATATTTCATATGGTTCTTTGGCTTTTTCTACAAAACACATCATCTGAAAACACAGAGTAGAAAAGAGTTTTCATTTCTAAGCTTCTCAAATTTGTCCCCTTTCTATCTGTAGTAGGGATGCTACAAAGATGAAAACAAGAGAACATCCTGGAAGCGTCCATTCTGACATAAAAAGCATTCAGTCAGAGTTCACTTCCAGAGCTTGATCTAATATAAGCCACCAACATCCAATTCTAATGGATTTTTAGATTGGACTTCTCCCAGGCTTACCAACCCAGGATGAGGGTGCCTACGGCCTCCTAATAACTGTCAATCCCATGGCTGAGAGGTTATATTTTTGCCTTTCACTGTTTCACTGGCATTGAGTAACACACCATCAGCAAAGAAGACAGTGACACTGCTTCTCTTCTCTTTCCACTGCACAGGAGAGCACCCGGATCTTTCCTGTCCCATCACTGACCAGGAAACAAGATGGAAACCATTGCTCCATCTTGTTATAAAGAAACCATCTTTGTAGCTGATCTTCAATTCCCAGAGAAACTTTAAATGAACAAAGACTGTAAAATTGGAAGAGGTCTCTGAACACTCTCTAATGAACCAGCTACATGAAATCAAATGTTCCCTATCAAATATTATCTCTGGCGTAATCTGTCCACATCCCCCAGAGAAATGCTTTTGTTCATGGATGCTCTTCTACTAGAAATATAGTCTTATAGACTTAGCTGAGTCTGTATGCATGTGTCTCTGAATGTGTGTTTGTGTGTGTACATGCATGTGATATGTGTGCGTTGTATTTGTGTGTATATGTGTTTATGTGTATGTACATGTGTGATATATGTATATGCATACATGTGTGTTTGTACATGTGTATATTATGTGTATGCACCTGTATATGCATGTGTGTGCATGTATGTGTGTGTGTTATATAGAAGTGTGATTACATATGTATGTATATATAGGTAAGTGGTGTTCTCTATTGAGCCCTCATTCACCTCTTGACAATTGTACTTCTTGTTGGTTCTACCCAGTCTTTCTTGGATGGAGAAGTTGGAACTTCATCCCCTCTCTCTGCACTTCCACACTAACAAATGCTTGAACTCAGTCACTCAGAGGTACTCAATGCTGGAACTCCTGTGTCCTCTCACTGTCTTTTCTGGGTAACAAGCGAGAAAGAGAAAGTACATGAGTCCCTTTCCTGTGAATTCCAAAGCCATTTCACTTATTTCGATATGTCATCATCTAGCTGGCCACATTATTATTACCAAATATACATCTGACTCACATCATACCACACAGAGAAGCTTTTAAATCCACTGTGATGTTGGGGTGTCAGTTAAGAGTATGCCATCTTCCTCCACTCAGTCTCTTCACTGTGCTGAGCGGGTGTGGTTGTGTGTGAGCTGAGACAGAGGTGGCCCGAGGGTTACAGGTGCAAGATGTCTGCCAGTCAGTCCCTCGTTCTTCTTTGCCTGCTGTCAGAGCAGTGTTTCTGCATTGGAGATAATGGGGGAACACTGGGGACAGAGAAGTACCAGGCAGTTTCTGGTCAGCATCCTTTGTGCCTGATGGGGAGCCTCCCATAGAATCTTCTCCTTCACATTTATAGGTCTGCTATGGGGCCTCCCATGATGGAGTCAGGTCCAGATGCTCTGCTGTGTCCGTGCAGAACACTGTCTTTGAAGCCAGCAGGAATCTTAGGAGGCTCTCGCCTGGGGTTATACAGAAATCACATAGGGACTCTTCCCTGTTAGCCCACAGTTAGATGCTGGCAAGAGCAGAGTGATACATGATGCTTTTCTCTTTAAAGTCTGTCTGGGGGAGACACGTGCAGTGGCAAAATATTCTGTTTCTGTTGGTGAGTACAGTGATGAAGGCATGGGCCAGAGATCAGGCATGTCAGCAATGGGCCAGACCCAAGGGCCTGGTGGGAGATACCCCACAAAACCTCTATCTGAGTAAAGCATTGAAAAGAGATGGGGGGTGGGATATGCCCAGATAAAAAGTAAAATGGAGGTGAAATGGGGGAAGGCTGACAGAATTAACACCGGGAATGAAGAGTGGAAAAGGCAGCTGTATGATGCATGTCATTGGAGCCCCGGTTTGCCCTCACGGTCATAACAAACACCTCGTCAGCAGCAAAAGTTCATGCTTCTGTCACAGTTGAGAGCAACTTGTTTTCAGTATGTGCTGGCCAAAGAAGTCTCACTTGGTTCCATGTGTCTTCCTCATTCTGGGATTAGGACCAAAACAGAGCCCACATCTGGAACACATTACAGTCACAGTAGAAGTACAAGAGGCAAGTTAGGAGCATGCATGGCTCTTAAAGCCTTTGATCCCATGCAAAGCGAATGTAGTACTTAACCTTCTCCTAATTGATTAGTCATCTCATGTCACCCAACCATGCCTAATATTAAGAGGAAAAAATTCTCTGCCAGCAGGAATCTATGACCAGGAGATGTAGTTGACTTGAAGGAAAGGCATGAGATGTTAAGCATCAGTGATGTGACTTTCAGAACCTGATGACCATAGACAGAAGGTGAAGGGCGTCCCTGTGAGCAAAGGTCACAATAAACTCGTGTCAGCATACTCTGGGACATTGTTATCAGTCAGTGCAGGCTGCTATAACAATAATGATAAAAATAAAACAAAATAAATAGACATAGACTGATTGGCTTAAGCAACAGAAACTCACCTCTTACAATTCTAAGATCACGGGGTTGGCTTCTAATAAAGTCTCTTTCCCTGGTTTGAAGAAGGCCTTTAGATCACAGTTCCTGTATCCGCAGCTCTGAATCTTGGGTAGATTTGGGCAGATCTTTCGAGCCTGGGCATTGTCTCATAGCTTTCCAACTCAGTGAAATAACCCCCCATCACTCAGTGATTCTCACCTTACTATTTTTTGTTTCATAATAAAATGTAATTTGCTTTTCAAAAGCCAGGCCAGCATGATTCTCTTCTCTCTTTCTTTCCTTTTTGCCTTTCTAGTATTCCTCTTTAGTGTTATATTCCACATAATACTGGATCTTCAAAGCTGCACTCATTAATTCCAGAATTATTTGATGATTCCTGGATTCTCTCTCTTAAGTATCCAACAAGGGCATTTTGTATTTCAAAATCTAGCCTAGATTCTGACATAGTCAAGGAAAACACTACAATTAAAAAAAAAAAAAGGAAAGAATAAACGACGGGTGATAGGATGGAGAATATTTTCTATCCTTTCCCAGTAACACTTGCAGGCTTGGCTTGTCTCTGAATAATTAAAAGCAATGCCCTGCACAGAATCAGAGTCATGGCTCTGTGTAAAGAAGAAGGGGAAGAGGGTGAAGTGGAAGAAGACCTTACCAGAATACTTCAGACCCCAGGGAGGATCAGTGTTTTCACTACCTGTTCAATCTGGCAGGGCTAGCCCTGTGAGCCACCGTACTTTGCTCTGTCTTCTGCCCATCAAAAGTCTCCTTACACCACCAGTGATCTAATTAGCTAGGCTGCAGGATCAGGTGAGGACCAGGCAGGCTCACTTGGCTCGTTAAAAGCTCCCAGTCTCCTGCTTGGGAAATTGTTCTCTAGTTTTACCAGAGCTGTTTGCCTTTTGCAGATCTCAGGGGAGTGAGGCAGGGCTAGCTGAATTCCTGGTGAGGCCCCTTGGCCCACGGCCTCCATAAAACCTTGGCACCAGCCTTCCTGACTTGGGGTTTTCCTCGTTAAACCTAGAGACAGGAGGTAGTTGTTTCGCTTGCAGAGGCCTCGCTAAGACAGACTGGTCTCCTCTTCCCTGAGGGCCCAGGGCTGAGACAGGCCTCCTGAAGCGAAGTTAGGAGGAGGAGACGTTGGGCTCTGTAGGAGACAGGCAGGGCGGTAGCAATGAAAACAGGTATGTGCAAATTAGAACTCAGAGTTCCAAAAGCAACATGCCATGTGCACCTCTGAGACAGCTGAGAGTTCCCTGTAGGAAAACCACACCAATGATATATATACACCTTCCATCTTAGGCTTGGGCCTGCATTCAGCCCCTTCACAATTACTCTACCATTTGGCTCAGGTGCTATGCAATATTCAGAGGGTTTTTCTTATTGTTTCATAGGATTAACAGGCCCAATGCAGAAGCAGTTTGCAGAGAGAGGGAGGGTGGGAAGGAGGAAAGAAGAAGAAGGAGGAGGAGGAAGAGAAGAAGAAGAGGAGGAAGAAGAAGAAGAAGAAAAAGAAGAAGAAGAAGAAGAAGAAGACAGGAGTGTGGCCCCCATTTCATCTCCAATGCTGTTAAGAAAGCTGGGCTCAGAATCCTCCAAGAGCCACCAGAGTAAACATCCTGGAGCAAAACTGCCTCTGATACCCAGGCACACCAGCAGCTAGCAGCTTCCCTCTGGTAAGGCCTGGCAGTGTGGCCTAGCATAGGGACAGACTAAAATCAGTCTACCTATCTGCTTTCTGCTTTTCACAGGCCACTCATGGCATGGAAGTTTTGCTGCTGTGGTCTCTCAAGTCATCGCATAGGGAAGTCAATGACACTGAAGGAAATTGAATAGCATTTAGAGAAAGCAAGGCCACGTTCTGATCAGATGTACACAAATGAGATTCAGGGTGCTGACTGCTAGGTTCAGTGGCTCCTAAAAAAGAAAGCTTCTAGAAGGGCCTGTCACCTCTTCTACACTCTCAAACACTAGCTTTTGCGTGCGCTATTCAAGGGGGAAATATTTAGAAGGATAAAAAGGGTAAAGTGCTGGTCTGCAAATGTTCTGAGGGGCGGGAGCCACACTGTAAGGGTCAGTGAGTTGATCATGACTTTTAGATTAATGAAATCATATCAACCAGGATCAGTGAAGACTCCATCCCTTTTCCCTGAGTCCCAGATAGCCTTTCCTTCCAGTGTATAGGGACACAGTTGGTCCTGCTTATTTTAAAACACTGAGGTGCTCACCCCAAGTCTGTCCTCAAGTGGCAGGTATTGAGCAGGGACCTGTTCAGTTGGCCACGCCTCCACTCATCATTCCTGCTCACTGGGTCACTTGTCCCTTCATTACGTTGTGTGTGAGGCACATGCCAGCTGCACTGTGGTCTGGCAGGAGGAGCGTAGTGGGGTAGAGAGTGCAGTCAACCTCAGCCCTCCAAATGGCCATCTTCAGGAGGGAGGTAGAGCAGTGGAAGCCCCCGCTGATGGTGGCTGAAGAACTGGAGGGTAGAAACGAGAACCGGTTAGCATAACACCTGGCTCGTGGTAGGTGTTAAAGCACCGCGCTCTGGACTGATATTTACTGCCTGCATCCATCAATAAGCAAGCTAATGACCAGGTTGTCCCTGAGGCCTCTTTCAGCTTTAACAGGCTGTGTGTTCAGCACCGGGACACTTCACTCGCAGCATTTAAAAGTCGATTTCTAGAATGTGTGTGGATACCCTATGGAAGCCAGCATCTGGGCACAGGGATGATGGAAATGGCAGTTCCCCTCTTTGCAAGATAGACGCCATGATTGATGACCATCCCTTCAGCCTTCAGCCCTCAAGCCTTGGGTGGGAGCTGCTAACTTAAACTGGGAAGATCTCATACTGAATTAGCAGAAAATGTCATTAAGAGCTCTGACAGTCAGCTTCCTGCAAGCCCTCCTACTACAACACAGCTGTGAAAGAGACCTTGCTCTGCCCCTGAATTAAGGTTTTCCTCTAAGACTTGTCCACCTGTGTTTATATGAGACACAGCTCATTGTAATGCCAAGCCTGGTCATACACCAGGATAAAAAGCAAAGATTCATACCTGACACTTTTTCTTTTTCTTCTTCTTCAAAAAATACTACAAGTTTTATCTACTGCATACCTGGGTTTGCCATGATTTTTGATAAATGTGTTTCATACATAATCTCTTGCTTTCTCCTGAGCCTCTCCAGGTAACTGTTAACTATAGTAGCTCTAGGGTCAGAATTCTTTCTCACTTGATTCTGTCTTCAAAGCCAACAGCTTTCCTACAACCTATACCACTCCTCAAAACCACCAAAGTCAAGAATATGTTATTGTGTGGCGTACCCATCTCAAGATCTAAGACTGACTTCGTGGATGAGCCGAGCCACAATATTTGGCCTAGTTAGATGTTTTCCCATGAAACACGGGCTCAAAAATGTCCTCTGCGAGCTCCCGTACTTGAACACTTGGTTCCCAGTTGGTGGCGCTGTTTAGGATGTTATGGTAGTTTTAGGCTGTGGAGTCTTGCTGGAGCAAGGGCATCACTGGAAGTGGGTCTTGAGGGTCTATAGCCTTGTCTCGTGTCCAACTCTCTCCACTGTGTTCATGACGCCGATGTCTCACTCAGCATCTCCCTCCCGCCACAGTGCTTGCTCTCCCGCTGCCTGCTGCATGTTGCCTGTTGCCTGCTGCCATGCCTTCTCCTCACAATGGACTTTTCTCCCTCCAGAATAGTTCACAAAGATAACTGCTTTCATCCCTTAAGTTGATTTCGGTCATGATATTTTACTACAAGAACAGAAAAGCAACTAATACAAAGTATTTTGTGTATGTAACACAATATTTTATATCCACACATGCATGTTTTCAGCACCTCCTTCCCTCATTCGTTTCCTTTGTTTCTTCCTCTTACTCCCCCCTTTTCCCTCCTAACCTTAGGTGCTGTTTCTCTTTTAAAGACTAAACTTTGATAGTCACTGACTCCACTTAGCGCTGCCTGCGTGCGCAGAAGTGTGGACCGTCTACTGGAGCCCAGGCAGCAAGTTCCTCTCCCTCAGCCTTAGTCCCTAGTGGAAGCAAAGAGCAATATTACTTCACCCAGTCACTCAAAAGGACATTTCACAGAGGACAGAGGACATCATGGGTATAAGAAGGGCTTTGGAGCCAACTAGTTCTACTTTATTTTTCAGCAAATATTTATTTAGCGTCTGTTCTATGCCAGACACAGTTCCAGCACCTGAGGCAGTCTCCCTGCACAGCTCCTGCTTAAGGGGCAGAGTGCCCAGTACCAGTTAGTCTGTAACCTCAAGCAAACCATGTAAGCCTCCTAAGCTTGCTTTTGTTTTTCCCATTTGCAGAATGGACATTTTAATAAGATTCATTGCTAGAATTAGATCTGGCTGTGATTAAAGCTTCTACTATATAGTAGTAGCTTATTAAAGTCTATATAAGTCAGCACTATATAACATGACTGAGAACTTTTAAAATTATGTTATTCTGAGTGGATATGTGCATTATTTTCCAATTCTTCTCTCTATATGGTTTTAAAGCTACAGACATAAAAACATTATTCCATAGAATTGTTGATTTTTTTAAATAGAATTTTTCATTTTCTTTTAAAAACCTATTTGTAAGTGTGAGCAGATGTGCAAATGTATGTGCAGATATGTGTGGATGGTATATATGCTCTGTATGGCTGTAGCATATGTGTGTGGTATATGTGTTTATGTGTGGATATGTGTGTGATATATATACTCTGTATGTGTGTGTAGTATATTGTATGGCATATGTGTTTACATGTATGTGTATGTGAAATATATGTGTGCACACACACGCATGTGTGTGTAGTATATACACTCTGTGTGCATGTGTAGTATATATGTATGGTATATGTGTATATATTTGTATGAAGCAAATGCACATGTGTGACTGAAAGTTTAGGTGTGGAGGGTAAAGGAGTGCATCAGGTGTCCCAATTGATCACACTTTGCCTTATCCCCTTGAGAGAACCTGGGTCTAAGCCGGAAGGCATCAAGTCTCGGTCTGGCCACCTCAGTATTCTGTCTCCTTCCCCACATGTATACCCTGTCTGGGTCTAATATCATTCAGTTATTTCTACATCAGCATAGAATCAAAGTTGAAGGGAAGGGCACTAGACTATCAGTTCTACCTCTGTGGGGTGTTATGCATGGTTGTCTATTTTTTTTCCACAGGAAGATGCAAGGTTGGTCCAGGTGAGATATAAAATAGAATATATTAGACCATGGCTCAAAATTGCAACCATTGCCAATGAGAAGTAACAATGGCCCATGCTAAGGACACATACTCTGACAGGCACAGCGATACCTGGAGAGGAATGAGGGGCCAATGGTCACGCCAGGTACCAGCGAAAAGGGGATGCATGCATGAACTTTAATTTCTAAAGGATGAGAAGGATGAGAATGGGCCAGAGCTGAGAGAGAGAGGGATAGAGAGAGGGAGAGAGAGAGAGAGAGAGAGAGAAGGGGGGGGGAACAAGCTGCAACTGAAAGTCCCCTGCAGCTAATGCCTCTGATGCACTTGTGAAGGGATTCCAACCCAGGCTTGATTTTTTCATTTTGACAATTTCTGGAGGCACTCAATGTCCTCAGTAGCATTCTGTTACAGTCTTCTGGAACACAGATGTTCCGTCATGGCACAGATGTTCACTTTACAGAGACTCCTATAAAAAGAAGGACCTAAGACTTGACTGTTAAAGTGATTTTTGCAGTGTCTTTTGGTATTTGTCTTTGTTTGTCTGTTTGTTGTTTTTGTTTTTCAAAGCGGGGTTTCTCTGTGCAGCCTTGGCTGTCCTGGACTTGCTTTGTAGACCAGGCTGGCATTGAAATAATAGCAGTTTGCCTGCATCTGCCTCTAGAGTGCTGGGATTAAAGGCATGTGCCACCATGCTCAGCTGTTATTTGTCATTTTAAAAAAATCACTATTTAAGATAATAAAAGAGATCACAAATAGACAGATATGTTTCTCTCATATGTGAAATCTAATTTTAAAATAACATGTTTGTGTACATGTATATTTATTTATATGTGTGTAAGTGTGTTTATATGAGTGTGTTTACTTGTGTGTATGTGTGTTTACATATATGTGCATGTGCTTTTAGATGTGAGTGTGTTTACATGTGTATATGTGTGTGAGTATGTTTACATGTGTTTTTGTGTGTTTTACATGTGTGTGCATATGTGCGAGTGTGTTTACATGTGTGTATGTGAGTGTGTTTACATGTAGGTGCATGTGTGTGTTTACATGCATATGTATGTGAGTGTGCTTATATATGTGTATGTGAATGCGCTTTTATGTGTATGTTTGTGGGTAAAGAAAGATCATGAGAGGGAAACCTGAAAGGAATTGAGAACTAGAAAGACTACATGAAACGAGAGAATAGAAAGAGAACTTACTGGGGTAGGAAAGAAAAGCAACAAGGGAGGGAGGGAACATGGCATCAGGGAAGGAGAAGGGGGGAATGAGAACAAAGATGCCACATGCATGAAGATTCCATGATAAAATCAATTCCATCATATGCTAACCCAAAACCTGATAAAACCAGAAAAGCAGTATTCTGGTAGCTAGCACCATGGCTCATCTTGAGTTAGTACTCACACGTGCGCTGGGATGGAAGTCAGGGCCTGTTTTTCTTGTAGGTTCTTATTGGGTTACTCCAGCATTACTTGGCTTCCTGGGGTGAGGGAAGAATTCTGACTAGGAAAATGTTCAATTTGGCCATAGTTAATCCACCATGTGATAAGACTTTTATGATTTTTACTAAAAAAAAAAAATCAGTCTTTTCCAGAGACTGCTTAATGACATGGAGTATTGTTTAAACTAATAAGTAACTTAAAAGAAACTAAACTGTGCACAGCACGCTTCCCACTGTGTTTATAAATATGCACACATCAGTACTATTGGAAGAAAACTCATGAAAATATGAATAGTGGTTATCTCTGAATGATAGGTTGTTTTTTCAAAGTTTCCACCAGAAATGTGTATTACTACTATGGTTCAATTGGAGTTAATTTTTAAGTGATGTTTCTTGAACTAAAGTCTTCTACAATTACCATCTGTAAGCCTGAGACATTGAGACTCCATAATAGCATTTCCTGTTCGGCAGTTTCTCTAAATCAGCAGATTTGAGTAGACAGCGTGGAGAGAAAGGGTATTTCAAAACCACGCGTTAAAATGTGGACCAATGACAAAACCTGACAGAACTTGGGTCTCCGGAACTCCTCCCATCCTTGCCTCTTTCCTGCTTCACATCAAGAATTTTTCTGACTTGAGTGGGAACCACAGCTAGAACTGACAGGGCAAGAATTACTGAGATGTAGAGCTGGGGCAGGGTCAAACCGTCAAAGCAAGACTCCCCTTAGATCCCCATGGGGCTTCCCTTGGCCCTCCGTGTGGATTGGGTAAACACCACCTGGGACTCTCCACAAGAAGCGATTTCTTAATATCTCATAGTTAACTGTTTGCACACAGTATAAAATTGGATCTTCTCTCTCTCTCTCTCTCTCTCTCTCTCTCTCTCTCTCTCTCTCTCTCTCTCTCTTCCTCCCTCCTTCCCTCCCTCCCTCCCTCCCTCCCTCCCTCACTTCTTCTCTCTTAGCTAACAAGAGAGATCAGGCTTAAATCCCGATTTCTCAGTTTATCTTCAACATTTGTGTTGCTCAGGAAATCTTGGTCTGTGCCTTTAAATCCTGATGTTTGGGGAATTTTCTGGAATCACTGTAAAACTAGTGAATCTGGAGAAGGGCCAACACTGGCCTCATAACCACATCATAGTTCTAATCCAATTACTTCACAGTCATCGCTGACAGCTTGCTTTCTTGTATGCTTCCTTCTTCTATTTTCTTCATGTCTTCAACCCTCTCATTTCCTTGCCTTCCTATCTCCTTTCCTTTCTTCCCTTTCTCAAAATAACTTAGCAAACATTACTTATTTCTTTTTATTACTGATTTAATTTATTAATTAATACACTAGCAATATCTCAAAGCATGAGATGAGTTCATCAAGGCACATATTTCACTTTTTAATCAACATCAGCTAAGCTCTTGACTGTGGCAAAATTATTTAAACTTTACATATTTAATCATCTCATGAGTATCCATGTGCTTTGCATATCTTGGGTATCTTAAGGTTTGTTAAAAGTTTTTAACACAGTTTGTAAGTGAGGAAAGTACTGGCTGTCCATGATCTATTGTAATGGTCACTACACAGCCTCTGTAGCAATAGGTGTGGAGGCTGCTCTTAATTTCCAACTTGATTAGATTGACAAATGCTGTACAGATGACATAGCATAGCTCTGGGTATGTTTATATGGTATTTTCTAGAGACAATTAGATCCTGAGGGAATTAATGCAATGAGTAGACTAATTCCTTACTGCATCTATATGAAGGCATGATTGCGATATGGAGAAAGGTAAATGGAGAGGCAAAGTTCACTTTTCCTGGTCACTTCCTGTATTCCCTTTCTCCCTGCCTTCCTGTGCACCATAGTGTGATCTCTTATTCTCTGCTAAACCTTCTATTCTCACCTCTTAAACCATGAGCAAACAAACAAAACTTGCCTCTCTTAAAATCTCCACCAGTTATTTTCTCATATTGATGAGAATAACTAATACAACAGATAATCTATGCCTTCCATCATGTAGAATTCTGATAAGTTTAGCACCCTGCTCTTTTCTTTTGGCATCCTAGATGCCAAATGTCAGAATCAGCTTTTGAGAGGACCTTAAGTTTGAGCAGAACAAACACAATTCTTACTATACCTCTATCCTGGCTAGCTGTAACTGTAAGACTGACATAATCTAGAATTATCTGAGAGGAGAATCTCAACTAAGGAATTGCCTAGGTCATATTGGCTGGTAAACATATTTCTGGATGATTTATTGGTTGTTGATTGATGTGTGAGGGCTTAGCCCACCATGGGCAGTGCCATTTCCTGGGCAGAGGTTGTCCTGAAGTACATAAGAAAAAGCTAACTGTGCACAATTCTGCCAGCCAATTAACAAACAGTATTTTCCATGGTTTCCACTATTTTTCTTTGGTTGTGATTAAGTTCCTTGGTTAGAGATAATTTTGTGTAAAATAGCAATCCAGTTTGCCTTGAGGTTCCTACCTTGACTTTTCTCAATGATGGAACATGGCCAGAAATTGTAAGCTGAATAAACCTCTTCTTCCCCATGTTGCTTTTTTTTTGCTAGGGTGTTTTGATCTGACAGAAACAAGGCTACAACAAGCTTATACATTTGAAATCACACATTTAACATAATTGAGTATTTTGTACATCAGAATGAACCTTCAAAGTCGACTAGCCAAGGGCTAAGCAGTCAGAGGATAGATAAGCTCCTAACTGGGGGGAGGGAGCTCGACACACTACTATTTCAAGTATTTAGGCAGCTTTTTTTAAGCTCTACCCATGTTGGGTTTTACCACCTTTAAAGGCTTTCCATTTGAGATGACAATTTGTTATTAAGCCAGCAAGTCATTTGTGTTTTCAAAAAGACACAAAGACAAAGCAACAAGCCGCAACCCTGATATTCATGAATCAAGTTTTTCTTTTTTTCTTTTCTTTTCTTTTCTTTTTTAAGAAATTTCCACCAGCTTCAAAGTGCTAGAGTCAAAAGTGTGAAGGAAGAAAATGTCACAGATCATCATAAAGTCTTCTTGGACATGTGGCATTTCCATTGTTTTTAGTAGCATGGAAGGAAAGAACACAGCCAGATGGTCTGAGACACAAGGCAAGTAAAAGCAGAACACTAGCAACAATAAGAGAAAAACACATTAAAGAGGATGTGAAGATAGTGCCGTTAGTAAGTGCTTGCTGTGTTAGCTTAAGGACCTGAGTTTCATTTCCAGAACCTTCGTTTTGAAAAGCTAGCAATGGTGGCCTATATTTGTAATCTCAGTGTTGGAGAGGCAGGAGCAGATGGATCCCTGGGGCTTATTGGCCAGCTAGCCTCATGTATAGGTGGGTTTTAGAAGAGTGGGAGATTCTATCTCATAAAACAAGGTGGCTACCATGTGAGGAACTGAAACCAAGGTCCCCTGGACTCCACATGCACGTACATACATGCACACACATATCTATACACGCAAATGCACCTGTACACACACACACACACACACACACACACACACACACACACACACACTGAGTAAAAATAACTGCAAAATAAAACTTGAGTCAAATCTAGACTCTGCCTCTTACATATTTTGTAAAACAAATTATTTTTGCTGGGACTGGGTCTATAGTATTGGAAGTAAAAAGGGAATCCTAGATACCCAGAAGTCCTGTTATGCAAATAACTCTAGAGAAGCCATGGATACAGCTTTTACTTCTAGGTATTACAAAGCACAGAACTTTGTACAGCATCTTCTTCATGTTCACACAGATGTTCTTGCTTTGTCTTTTTTTCCCCCTGAAACTGCAAACCCTTGAGGAGTTGAGTCCTCAGAATACCCCACCTCTTGTGTGACACAATCAACAACTCCAGCACAGGCTGATCAAAAGATGCACCTGAACTTAATACCTCATGTTTTCTTGCTTTTATACATTTTATAGATCTATTTTGATGTCCCTGTAAAATCCTGAAAGTTTCATAAAGCAAGTATCAATAGTGTACGGAAGCAAGCACAGAGGGCTCCATGATCTATCTCAGGCCATAGGCAAAACTAAGGTTGAACACTGTAGTGGACATGAGCTGTTTCTAGACTCGCTCAGATATGGCTCTGTCGCCAAGGGTCAGTGTTATGGCTTGGATCCCTCACAGGCTTGGGTGTTGAGCCTTGGTTGGCCCCAGCTGACAATACTAGTAAGAAATGACCGGGTCACGCAGGTGCTGTCAGTGGGCTGACTCATTGATAAACTCAAAGTAGGTGGGGCTGCTAGGAGGTAGGGCCTCAGGAGAGGAAGTGGATCACCAGGGAAGAGATTTAAAGGTGCTATCTTATCCCAGCTCCTTCCTGAGTCAATCTCCCCCCATTTCTTCTTTTTATCCTCCTTTCTCCTCTCCCTGACTCTGCTTCCTGATTACTGTTCTGCCTCACCATCACCAGAAAGATGCTGTCCGATCATAGACTGAAATGCCTCAAACAAGACAGAATAAACCTTTCTTGCTTTTAAGTGCTTCTCTTGGGTACCCAATGTGTTGCAGCCATTGACAAGCCTGAGATGCAAAGTAGCTCTGGCCTTTAGATGAGGCGCCTTAGTTCCCTCCATTCCCCAAACCAGCAAGCTATAAGAGTAAGAAGAAATGCATACGGCCTGTTCTCTGGAGTGGTTCTTATTTCCAGCTGTGCACTAGAACAATCTAGAGGAGGCCAAGGGTAAGTGATGGAAATTCTCCTATCTATCCATGTACGTGGGGTAGGGCCGTAAAAGGAGCTTCGGAGTTAAGACAATGAAAGCAAAGCAAAGAAATATGGTGGTTTGAAAGAAAATGGCCTCCATGGGCTCATAAGGAGTGGTACTCTTAGGAGATATGGCCTTATGGGAGGAAGTGTGTCACTGGGGCGTGGGCTTTGAAGTCTCAGATGCTCAAGCCAGGCTCAGTGTGGCACTCTTTTTCTACTGTTTGTCTATCCACATGTAGAACTCTCAGCTATCTCTCCAGTACTATGTCTGCATGCATGCTTCCATGTTTCCCACCTTGATGATAGTGGACTAAACCTCTGAACTGTAAGCCAGCCCCAATTAATTGTTCTCCTTTATAAGAGCTGTTGGGGTCATGGTGTTTCTTCACAGCAATAGAAACCCTAATTAAGACAAGGAAGGTGACAATTTTGTGTCCTTGCTTTTCGGGATAGTAAGTTGGGAAGTCATTAGAGATGGCTACACTGTGTTCCCTGCAGGCCAGGACAGAGTATGTAATAGCTGTTTGGGAAAGCAAGCAGCAAGCTCTCATGAGATGGAGGACGAAGGCTACTAATCATGTGCATGTAGGTGAGAAGAGGGCCTCAGCTGTTCAGTGTACATCTCTAAGATTTTCATGCAAACTTAGAACTTAAAGAGTGAATGAATATCATGATGTGCAAATCATATAAAGCATTACGGCCTGGGGAGATGGTTCAACCAGTGGCTACCTCCTGAACACCTCCGTTTGGTCCCCCTAGGACTCAAATAATAAGGCCAGGAGCTGTGGCTTACACCTGTAAGCCCAACACTGTGCAGGCAGAGCCAGAAGAATCCCTGGGGCTCATTGGCAGCCAGCCTTGCCTACTTAGCAGCCCCAGGGTCAGCAAGCGACCCTCTCTAAAATGGTAAGCTGGAGAGCAATCAAAGAAAACACTTGCTGCCAACCTCTATTCTCCACGTGGACATGTGCATCTACACACACAAACACACACACACACACACACACACACACACACACACACACACACACACACACCCTTTTCAGTTAGTGAACCCATGTGGTTACTAAATACTTAGATATGAACATTTCCAGCAGTCAGAGCCCACTCATGTCTCCTTCTAGGTATGACTCACTCATGACTTCTTGAATCACTGGCTTAAAGAAACAAGAGACCAAAAGGAGAAATCCTGGTGCACTTCTTCCTGGAGAAGGAAACCATGATTGTTGGACTGGAAGGGTTCTTTCTACACAGGAAGCAAAACTGGGTTTGAGGTTTACATATACCGTTCATTAACTGTTGCTTGAAGGCTGTGCTTTTTATTGCCAACCTCTGGTTTCCTCATCAGTGAAGTAGAGCTGCAATGTTAAATTATTAGTGCTGTGGTCAGCTGAATGATAAATGTCTAAGTACATATATATTCCAGGCTCAGTGTTCAAGTACTAGAAAAGTAGAGGCATATGAAATAAAAATAAGAATTGTGGGGTGATTTTGAAAGAAGATTAGAGCCAGCTTCACCTGGGCCATGTAGTAAGGCTGTGTCAGGTGAGGATAGTGAAAAGGGAAGGGACAGAGAGACAGGTGCCCTCCCCTGCTGGGACACCTCCACACCAGAGCCTTCTTTTCCTCATACACAGTTCCCTCCCCATGTAATTGGTAAATTCTGTAACACATTTTAGGACAACCAATGTATCTCAGAAGCATTATGGATCTAAAGTTAGTCAGCTGGGGAAAGCAGAATTAAAAATACACACTGACTGTTATGCCCAGTGATGTGTATAAATCAATACTCATTTGAGGACAGACATTGGGATTTAGAAAGAACTCAAAACCATCTCCTATCACAGTAGTATTATGCATATCACAGGGCTAATGATGTAAGGCCCAGGTAGACCTGTAAAGGTGCTTACATGCAACAAAAAAGCATCCTCTTCATAACGTGACATGTTAATACTAGATGTGGATTCAGTCACATCAGACAGATGTGCGGCAGCTCAGTCTCCAGGACATGATGTGTGTACTGACATCAGAGGCCAAATTGAGTCACAAGATGTCACAGTTGAAGGAGAATGTTCTGCTCATCCTTAACCTTGTGTGCCCAAGACTCTGACAGAAAGTAGTGCAAATACATGAAATGGTCACCGGATAATTTCAGAGTTATTGATAAATCACCCAGATGCCAGCTGGGCGTGGTGGTGCATGCCTTTAATCCCAGCACTTGGGAGGCAGAGGCAGGCAGATCGCTGTGAGCTCAAGGCCAGCCTGGTGTACAAAGTGAGTCCAGGACAGCCAAGGCTACACAGAGAAACCCTGTCTTGAAAAAGCAAAAAAAAAAAAAAAAAAAAAAAAAAAAAAAAAAAAAAAAAACCAAACAAACAAAAACAAAAACCCCACCCAGAAGCCATTAGAATGGCACTGGCCTTCAAAGGCTTGACTTAAATGATTTTCTTAAGAGACACCATATGGCAAAACCATCTCAGTACATGTATAGAGCATGTAAAATTGGGATCTTGAAGGGGTAGCCAACTCCCAGGTTTACATCAGATTTATCACAATAGCTAATACATGGAAAAAAATCTGTGCCTATAGACAGTAAATGAATGAAGAAAATGGGGCATGGATGAGTAATGAGAAACCTCTCAGCTTTAGAAGGGGGAGATGTTCCTATTGGCAGACTTTGTGAGGATTTTGGGGTGGGGAGTCAAGATGGGGTTTCTCTGTGGAGCCTTGGCTATCCTAGAATTCAATCTGCACACCAGGCTGGCCTGGTTCTAACTCACAGAGATCCACCTGCCTTTGCCTTTGCCTCCCTCCTGCTAGAATTAAAGGCATATTACATCTTGGTCCAACAAGAAAAAAATAATTCTAAGGACATAAGGTTGGGGGAGGGACATAGTAGAGATGGTCTGAGAGTAGTTGGAGAGGGGATACGGCAATGGAAATGACCAGATATTATTGCATACATGTACGAAGTACTAAAAGAGTAAATTAAAATACAGAAACACTTTTAAGGCTCACTTAAACATTACTGTTGTTCATAATGGTATGGAAGGACCTGGAAGACAGAGTGGACAGTGGGATAAGCAGGCTCTAAAAAGAGAAATCACTTGTTCTGACTTACATGGGGATATAGAAGCCTAACTCAGAAATTAAATAGTGGCTACTAGGGCTAAAGGGCAGAGAACTAGGGTGACACCAGTCAAGGACATAGATTTCAGTGACACGAGAGGAATAAGTTCAGGAGAATACTGCATGGCAGCTAACAACAATAGGTTGTATATATGTGAGACGATAAGTGTAGATTTCACATATTAACATATGAAAGCATATAAAGTAACACACATAAAATAGCTTGATTGTCCATCCCACAATGCATAAGTGTATGAGAACATCATGTTTCATGCCCTAAGTACCTACAAAGTTTACTTAGCAATTAAAAACTAAATTAGGAAATTGAACCAACATTCTTAGGCAGAAAACTAGGTGAAATTATTCACTCCATTCAAAAAAATGTTTAATCTAAAATCAAACACACATAGAACAGGGTATCCAGGGTGCCTGCTGTGATCAAGTGTGCCTCACCAGAACCAGCCAATTATTAATATACCCTATAGCTACATTCATTTAAATACCATTCTCTAAAGGGCCAAACTACAAATGAAAGATGATAGATTTAATACATTGAAAAGAGAAAACGAAAAGCAGCTTCTGGGGAGGGAGATTTCCTTTCATCCCTGCCAGTGAATTCTGTGGAGGATTTACCCCACAGGCCTTCCAGACCTCAAGAATCAACTCTGGCTTCTTTTCCTTTCTTGGGTTGCAATGTTCCCCACACCACTTCATTGCATTGGAGCTCTCTGTCATCATCCATCTAGAGATTATTTCCTAACCTTTTATTAACAATATAGTAACTTTACAAAGTAATATGTTTCACTGTGAGACACAAACACACACACACACACACACACACACACACACACACACACACACACACAGCAGTTATTAAAGGACCTACCATCCATCTGTGGAAAACTCCAAAGTGTCTGAGTGGTAGGGGCTGAAAATTGAAACTGAGTGTTAGGCGATCTCTGTCCTCCATACACCCAGAAGCTCAGGGAAGACCATCCATACTTGCATGTCCTACATGGATGTAGATAAGGGACAGAGGCAGCGGAGGCTCACAGGAGATCAGAGCACAGAGCATTCAGCTGACTCTTTGCTTAAATCATGTCTGTCATGTTTGAGGACTGTGGACCCTGACTCTAAGGGGAGATGCTTAACACACAGAGCCTAGCAAGGGAAAGTCAAGAGTTAGAGCTTCCCGCTGCCTGGTATCTCTGCTGCCTCATGAGGCCATCTACCTGCTAGTAAGAATGGGGGAACGGGGGAATGGAGAGGTGCCCAAGCCAGCCAGGCCAACTGATGTCAGTTACTCAGGAGTGGGATTAGCAAGACATCTTAGCTATTGCTGGATGATTAAAGAACTGTACTGCAGGAGGTGGGGTGGCTCAATTAGGAAAGTGCTTGTCATGCAAGCATGAGTACCCGAATCTGATCTGCTGTACTCACATAAAAAGCTGGGTGTTGTGGCACACATTTGCAATTCCAGGAGCAGGGAGGCAAAGAAAGGCAGATCCCTGAGACTCACCAGCTACCAGCCTAACCACACCCTCAGGTCCCACTGAGAGTCCTTCTCTTAAAAAGGAAGGACAAGGAAGGGCAGTCAAGTGTGATCTTTAGATTCCACATATACTCACACACATGCAAGCTCTTTTCACACAGACACAACTACAAAGGCACAAATACAGTATGAAAAGTATACAGCAAGGCAGTTAAGCTAGAGAAGATTGTCCTGCCCACCCAAACAGCCAGAATCATAAAGAACAGCAGAAAGCCAAGCTTCTAGTACGGGTGAGGAAGGCACTCCCGGGAGGGCAAACAGCTAGTGTAGTGTCATGGTGGGTGACTGCTATCAGCTATCTGCTTTCTTTAAAGATCCATGAAGAAGGAGGGGGAGAATGTAGAGGAGGAAGAGAAGGGAGAGGAGGAGGAGGAGGAGGAGGAGGAGGAGGAGGAGGAGGAGGAAGAGGAGGAGGAAGAGGAGGAGGAGGAGGAGAGAGAAGCAGAAGCAGCAACAAAATTAGCAGCTGAAGAGAATTAAAGGCTGATGAGATAGGTCTCTACCTGCCTTTGCTAGGGTTTGGGTTCTGCTTAGCCACATCCTTGCAGGCATGGGGGCATATTAATTACATCACCAACCACCAAGGCCTCTGTTTCCTCTTATGGATAACAAGTAACCACCTCACAAAATTGAGAAGGTAACCTGAGATATGCAGAGCCAAACATTTAGTGAACTTTCAAGTCCCTTTGTTTTTAATCTTGTTGCCAGCTACCTTTTACAAGGAGATGTCTCACTTTTGCTTCAAGTTCTTAGGGGCGTTTTCAGTTGTTCTGGTGTGTGTGTGTGTGTGTGTGTGTGTGTGTGTGTGTGTGTGTGTTGATCTTAAGCTTTCCATTCTGGCTTTTAGATTTCAAACACTTTCCAAGGTTAAAAGTAGCACAGAGCTTGGAAAAGAGGTAGACCGAGCAGTCTCACTGGGGTATTGACATCCAGTCCTGCTCTTCCCTCCCAAAACCTGTTATGTGGAATTTGTCATGTTGGTCTTCTGACTATTGACAGCTCAATAAAAGGGAATCCAGAATGCTTCATTCCCTATTTTAGAGAAAGACGATACCATGTGGACCAATTCTGAAACCAGGGGAATATCTAAATCTGCCAGTGGTAAGCTGCTCTCAGAATAGACCAGAGGAGGCTTTTGCTCCCATTGCTGTGTGCATGAAGCACAGCCTGGGAGAGATTCCGAAGGGAAGCTCCCGATGAGGGAGCTCCTTGCATGGCATGCTGCCCGGCTTCCCGTCAGAACTCCCTCTGCTTATGTATAACTCCAGGCTTGTATTGATATCTGTGTGCATATGTTGGCCCGGCTCTTCCTTTCCAGGCGAGAGATGGCTTCTGACGAAGCTGCCAGTGCAATATTTTGAAAATAGACATCCACTTTGAGGAGAAGAGATATCTAAATAAGACTCTTTTTTAGCTTTTACATTAAAAATCATAATATCTGTCTTCCGTGTCAATATGATTCTTGCGGCTGTTGGATAAGCCAACAGTTTATAATGACCGTCCAATGACAGAGACCCTCAAATGCAGGCTATATGCAGCCTAAGAGAGCTCCCAACACTGCCTAACAGAGCACTGTAGTCTTACTTGTATCATTATGAGAAGTGTGTGTGTGTGTGTGTGTGTGTGTGTGTGTGTGTGTGTGTGTGTGTGTATGTGAGAGAGAGAGAGAGAGAGAGAGAGAGAGAGAGAGAGAGAGAGAGAGAGAGAGACAGACAGACAGACAGACAGACAGACAGACAGACAGACAGACAGACACAGACAGACACAGACAGAGAGAGATTTGCATGATGCATCTGTGTGCCATTTGTATACACACACTCCATGCACAGGGTGTGTGTGGAGGTCAGAAGACAGCCTCAGGTGGCAGTCCTCAGGAAGACAGCCTCAGGTGGCCGTCCTCAGGAAGACAGCCTCAGGTGGCAGTCCTCAGCTAGCCTCCACCCTCTGGAGTCTCTTCCTCTATGCTTCCCTATATAGACAAGCCTACCTGACTCTCAGGCTTCCAAGAATACACCTGTCTCTGCCTCCACTGTCACCATCAGTAGAGTTAGAGGTGTATACAGCCACACACAGCTTTTCCCATCAGTTCTGGAGAACCGAACATTCTCACGCTTGCACAACAACTGCATTTAACAACTGAGCCATCCCCCCACCCACCAACTCTGATTTGTTTTAACTTAACAGGCTCTTTCTAAATCATCGACTTTGCTGATGGCAGTTGTGTATTACAATGTCAGATGTTTGGACACTCCTCAAAGGGCAGTGTTTATGGTGAACTGCTAACACTGAGGTTACTTATGTCTGTTCAAAAAGGAGCTATGAATATTCTGGAACTGACTTTCCATCCTTACTTTTGCATCCTCCAGACATCCTAGATGAAAGACCCCTCCCCAGAACCTCAGAATGTGAGCTTTCTAGAAACCAGGGTCATTGTAGACGTAACTAGCTAAATGATGACGAGGTCACAGTAGAGTCAGGAGGCCATCTACTCTAATAGGACTTAGGTCCTTATGTAAAATGGAACTTGAGGACACACACACACACACACACACACACACAAAAGCAATACATTTGAAGATTTAGGAGAGTCTGTTAGATGTAGAAGCCACATGAAAACTTAGCAAGGCACATGTACTCACAAGAGAGGGGTTGACCAGAACTCCACAGTTGTGTCTATTATGTCTCTTTATTTCACCATACTTTTTTGTCAAGGCATGAGTGAAGGGAGGGGGATGAAGTTATTCACTATAAAGTACCATCATCTTAGGACAATCCACAATTCCAAGATCACTTCCTACTCAGTTCACTAGCGTGTTGACACCCTAACACGCTCTGTGGAGGAGAAGCCTGCCCTCTGCCTCAGGCTCCCTCAGCTCCACTCTTCTCATCAACGTCTTCCCAGTTCCTAGAATAATTATGCCTGCCATATATCAAGATTTTGATGACCTTTTTCTTGTGATAATGTTTAGTGTTTTTTAAGATATTTATTTGAGTATTTCCAATGACAATATAGAGTTTATTGATCTGTTATTTTGAGAGGCTCTATCATACCAGAGGTATAGGACCTTAGTGTTGAGTTTCAGACCTGGGACAAGCATCTGAGGTGCCTATTTAACACATCAAAGCAGACCAGGCCTCTATGTTTTCCCAGAATCCCTCAGCCCCTACATGTTTCAGGGTATGGCTGGCATACCTGGCCCTCTTCCCTGAGCTCTCCAGCCCAGGGACTGGGCTGCCCTTCGCCTGGAGGCTCTTCCCTATATAGTCCAGACATTTTGGTTACCTGTTCCTTCCCTTTTGTACCTTTGCCTTTTGTGGCTTCTGTACTTGGTTCCTCGTTCTCCTCTTCTCTTTCCCTCCCCTACCCCCTGCATGGTTCAGGGTCACAATCACTCTGGACTCTTCTAGATATGCCTGATACTGGCTATGCTCTCCCACATATCTATAATAAACATTTACCTCCCCGATGCCTAGGAGCAGCCATGTCCTTTCCTTTCCTTTCCTTTTAATTCTTCTTTTTTCCTATTCATTTAGATTTTGGACATTCAGCCCAAGTTAGAGTCAAAAACTGCATTAGACTGAAAGCTCTCTCATAAGGAAAGCCCACTAAAGGGGAAGTATCATTGGAGAAAATTAAGACTTAGTGTTATCCTGGTGATAGTGTCTCTTGTGTTACTTGCAAATGTGCTTAATGGTCATCTATCTTAAATGCATTATATTGGTTATGGTGATAAAAAAAAACATTTAAATGAGCGGATTTAAACATCCCCTAGAGCCACACTGGAAATAAGGTAGCCACTAGCCACATGGGACTGTTCAAGTTAAAGCAAATTGAAAGTGATGAAAACCTCAAGTTGTCTGCTACTACATTCTCCTCATTTTAATTGTTCACTAGTCATGTGGAGCCAAGTGATTGCCAGAGCTGAACAGAATATATGCAGAATAGCAGCATCGCAAAACAGCACCGTCACTGTAGGCAGAAATTCTCTGGCCTGTATTTCTTAACTCCCTTGTGTCTAACATCATGCAACAGAGGTCCTGTGATCTATGGGACATTTTTACTCTTCCCACAGACACACTGGATGTTGCCATTAGGACAGTGTTGACCTAGCAAGGCTATGTATTTCCTTACTTCCAGATCAAATTAATAGCTTCTGAACAATAGGAACTACCCCACTGTGTTTACATGGGGCTGTCCATCGTTCAGCTTCTGAGATTTCTTGATCCATACGTAAGAGAAACAGTGGACTCAAAGAGAAGGCAGTTTCTAGTGAGTCCAGGGGCACACGGGTAGTTAGGGGGACTGATTTGTGGTCTCATGAAGGTGGAACCTTTGTAAAGGAAAAACTAAGTTGGGAGGTGGTCCAACTGTGAATGTTTCTAGGTTGGTTGCTAGGGCTGATGTTTGTATGCTGCTGCTTGGCATATTACATACTAGCCAAGATATGCTTGCTGTTGTTGAGTGGAAACAATCCCCCAGCCAAACACCTAACTCATCAATCAACCAAACAACGGAATCCAGATGCATGGCTAAAAGTATTTTCCAGGAAGACAATGGTACTCTTTACTCCTAAGAAGCCCTAACATTTCAGATTTCCACTACGCATGCTTCCTTTTTCAGTTAAGCACACATGCCTGAAATATATCAAGGTGAAGAATGGCATTCCACATGACCATTGAGGGAGCATGACCTTCTGCAACCCTTGTCTAAGACATTCTAAACCAGTTCAGCAGGTTACAAAGCCATTAAAATAGAGATGGGGAAGTAATTTGGTTCCTAACTATCCTGGGCTACCCCAGGAGTAGCAGGACTATGGGTACTTATAAGTTATTGACAGTGAGATATGAAATAACCCCATCCCCAGCTAAAAAGAAAGGAATACGCAAAGTATCTTATGAGCATCAATCATGTGTGCCACACCAAATCACACGGGACAAGGACAGAGGACAGTTCAGGCTTGCTGGCTATTTGGTCTCTAAAGCACACAGAGACCATATGGTGCAGGACAAAAGCTATCATTCAATATAAAAATGAATAGGCCTGGTTACATCCCAATAAAACTTTATTTATAAACACTATACTTTGTACATCAGGTAAGTCTCTCAAGAAACACAATTCTTCTCTGTTTTTAATCAGTTGAAAATGCGAAATATAGTAAACTCATAGGCCATGGACCAGGTGTTTTACTCCTGGATTTTATGCTGATTGTATCTGCATGAAAAAAAAAGATATCTGTGAACATTATTTTTAAAAATAAAATATATTTCAATAAAACAAAAACAAAGGTTTGAAACTAACATTTTCCACAGACTTCAGAGGCCTGCAAAGCCCATTGCAAGTCATTCTTGATTTACCCGCTGCTGGAGTGTGTTAATTTTGTGCCCCCTCTAGGCACCATTTAGGACTAACCCCCACAATTAGAGAAAATAAAGTCAAGTAAAGCCACGCTAGAGGGAGGGGTGGAGAGGTGTTCTGGGACTCTTCTGGTCTGCAATAGAAATCCAGGAATAAAGATGTTCTCCCTCAGGCATCAGGCTGCAGAGGCCACCAGCTCACTGTGAGAATTCCCAGAGTCCCACACCGAAGGCAAGTTTGGCCCTCTTCAGGCAAGACAAAGAAAACAACAGTTAACATTTCCTTCATCCAGGGTTATCCTATCCCCAACTGAATAAACACACCAACAAAAACACCAGATGAAATGACTGGCCCTTAAAGTGATTTCTTCCCAGTGTTTACAGTAACATAGCATTATTGCAGATAATTTGGAAAATGACCTAGAGGTGTAATCATGAGAACAAAAGTCACCCCGATCTCAGAACCCAGAAACAACTCTTGTAAACTGGAGGCCATTTCTTTGACATACGGGTTCATACTGAATCAGCGTGTTCATAGCCAATGTTTTGGGTTGGTTTTTTTTTTTTTCAGTTTGACATTATACTCTATTTATTTCTCTCTGCCATTAAAGAGCCGTTATAATTTTTATTTTTCACTGACCATATAATTTGCGACATACTTTTATCTAATTAACTGATACAAGGATAATAACCTATATATTTAATGAGCATGCTTTCAGCCAGCAATCTAACCTTCCTGTTTCTAGGGCACGGCCTAGACCCCAGGGCTGGCAGGAGGCCTTGGACTCCGTCTTCTTGGAGTTGACTTCTTGCACATCTCTTTGTCCGTGGGCAATCCCTGGACCAGGCCCTTGTGACGCTGAGATGACGTCAGCCCAACTTCTGCACTACAGTAACACTGACCCAGGATGGGAGAGAGCCAGGCACTCAGGGACGAGTGCAGATGTGATGAATTGAAGCTGTGGGCAGACCGAGGAGGAAATGCTTCTGTATGCGGCAAGAAGGTAGTGGGAACACTTAGAACGCGTGCTCAGTTTGAGTAGCAGTATGTGACAGACATCATGGGTCTAGTTGCAAGTACCTACACGGGGACAGTGCTCCAAACAATGAAATCTTTCTCTGCCTGTGGACTCTGCTATGTTATTATTTAATGCGAAGTTTAGCATTGGAAACTGGTGACCAGGTCAGTACAGACATGTGTTGTCCCATCTGAGGTCAGGGAAGCATCCGTGTCTAGGGAAAGTCCCCTGGGCTGTCTTTCCTTGTAGACTCAGTGCAGCCCCCACCTATTCTCGTCTCTCAGGAGACTTCTCAAAAGCAACCACAGAGACTCCCCTCACACTGGAAGCAAGAGATTTGTCACCATAAGACACAACACGTGACTTCTGTGGCCGATGTTCTCCACACATCAGGACTTTCTCCGGGGATGTAGCTGACTTTGATCAGCACAGGAAAGATGGTCTCTGTGTGATAAATTAGGTAACAGGTTCCCTCACTTGAATCCCTCACTGAGATATGCTGTTTTCATTCTTGCTTTATCTAACCATGCTTTTCCTAATGGGAACTGGGCATTCACAAACTGTGAATGCTGCTCTCACACAGTGCAAACAATTAGCTCATGCTTCTGACATTTTGTACCTTTCAGCCAAGTTTTGAACCTAGTAACAATCGATTTTACTATACTTGTTTTCTTTGTTTTGAAAATGTGAATCTCTTCTAGCAAATATAATATATATATATTATGTGTATGTATGTGTATATGTGTGTGTGTGTGCATGCGTGTGTGTCTGTGTGTGTGTGTGTACAAACCTACTTCATCTGCTCCTTAACTCCATACAAGGGACCAGAGCATCATTAAAAACATGCAAATCACTCACACGTTGACATTGTACATCTGTCAGCTACTTCTTTTCTATGTGTGTATGATAAGCCACACCCACAGACATCTGAGATTTTAAATCTTCTTCCTCCTATAACAGCAACTCATGACGTGCCCACCTCCGGCATGTATGTACCAAACAAGCCGTAGGTGTCTGTAAGGTAAAGCACTTTACTCCTTCTGGTGTTTGTGGGTATCTCACTCATGTAACATTTGTATAATTCCATTACTTCTTTTATTATTTTAGGGAGCACGTGTTATTGGCTGGCAAAGTTCTGAGTGCTGCAACCCAGTTTCTTCTGGGAATGTTGCTATGGCACATTTCCAACAGTTTCTAGGAGCATGTACGTTGCATGTAACATGCTTATCAAGGAGGACTTTGTGCTAATCTCTGTTTTATCTCACCTGACTTGGCCTCAGTGGTTGCTTTTGCTATTTTTTTTTAATAGTTTTGTCAGGTATTGCCAACAAGAGTCTGCATCTGACTTTATAGAGCTTATTTGTGCCTACAGAGAGAAAAACCTACTTTACATTTTCATGAATTGTTTAGTAAGAATGATTTTACTTGTGTTTCTGATGCACAGGAAGCCGTATGGTGCTACAGGGCAAAGCATCTTTGTACTGGAATACATCAAGACTTGAAATTCTGCTGGACAAGGTCCTTCTACCCCAGTGTCCCACCCCCAACATGACTCAACTCTGCAAACCTCACTCATTTGTGTAAAAACACTGGGAAGATGGCTTTCACTTTTCAGTCACCTTGGAAAGCAAGCCATTACATGGAAGTGGGGGTGCTGATCCAGCAGTTCAGGTGAGACAGATACAATTGTATATTTATTTGCTCCATTTTACATTGTACAAATAATAACAGATTCTACAATTGATGGTCCTCCAGAGAAACAGAATAACAACACAAACGCACATGTATGTACACACAAAATCACGCACACACACACACTCATGTATATATGCATGCATAAATATTCATGTACACACACACACACACACACACACACACACACACACACACACACACACACACACCACAATGCTGAAGGCACTCTTCATTGCACAGTCTCTGCAGTGACATGCTAATATTTTCTTAAACATCCTCCTAGACATACTTAAAAAGATTGTTTAACTAACTGTGCCTATCTTAGCATATTTAAGGAACACCTGAAATCAACATCATGCACAGGAACTTGGCTGATCACCCCATTTTAGGAACTGATCTAAGGATTTTTGTTGTCCATGTTGTAACTAATTACATCTCTGTAGCAGCCCTGTGCAGAGTTCCACAAACATTGCTGTCCTACGGCTGGGGTCCAAGGGAACCCAGGAAGGTCAAGTGGCTATTTCAAGGTCAAATAGCCAATGCGCCAGTTATGGAGTTACAGACTCTAAGCTCCAGGTTCCCCTTTCCATAGTCTGCCTTTTGCGGCTGTGTTGGGGACGGGCCGTATAAATTCTATTCCTGTTTGCTCTGCAAGGCTGCAGGGATCTGCCTCGCTCTCTTTTCCCTTGCATTGCTTTCGGTCCACTTGCTTCTCTCTGTGTCACGTGTTCACCAGAAGCCATACCTCCTCTGGTGGAAGCCTTGATTCTGTCGTGCAGTTTCCCACTACTTAACAGTGTAGGCTCCTCTGTACTCCATCTCCTCCACCCCATCAACGCACAGTGTCAGCTGGGCACGTTCTCTAAGGCCATCAGTTGTGCTCCAAGGGATGTTCTCCTAGATTTTATCATTACAGATGCTCATCTTCATTCTCTCACTGCAGTGGACCGATGACGCAACCTGCAGCTGCTTCCTCTGTGGTACCTTGGAGATCGCTTCTTCCCTGCTTCATTACTGTGTTAACAACGTTATATTCTTTAGTGTTGGCTACTGTGATGCTGTCTTTTGGATGGTTTAAGCTCTAGCATGTGATAAGAAGCTAAACTCACAAAGGGCCAGGGATGAGTAGAAGACTACCACCTCTCGCGGTATGAATGAAAATAGCCCCCATAGACCCACAGGAAGTGGTACAATTAGGAGGTGTGGCCTTGGAGTAGGTGTGGTCTTATTGGAGGAAGTGCACCGCTCAAGGGTGGGCAGTGAGGCCTCAGATGCTCAGGCCAGGCCCAGTGTCTCACTCTTTTCCTGTTTCTGCCTGCTCTGGATGTAGATCTCTCAGCTCCTTCTCCAGCACCATGTCTGCCTGGATGCTGCCATGCTTCCTACCAAGATGACAATGGACTAAACCTCTGAAACTGTAAGTCAGCCCCAATTGAATGCTCTCTTTTAAAAGAGTTGCTATGGTCATGGTGTCTCTTTATAGCAATAAAACCCTAACTAAGACAATACCCATACACTGCCTCTCAGGAATATCTCATAATCATAGTTCCTTAAACAGGTCTATCATAACTGAAAACCAAGTAGTGAAGTAGATGGCAATGTTATGCTCCCATGAAAAAAACTTTTGCCAATCCTTTGTGGGTCCCGACTTCCGGAGCCCATGGGAACAACTAATTACGTTTGCTTGGGACCACTATCTCTGAGCAGAAGGTAAAGCGGCCAGGGCGGATAATGGACAACAGATGCCCACGTGTGGTGCATATGCAGGGTTTATTTGGAACTCAGTATTTTGTGTGGGGGGGAAAAAAAGGACCAAGCGCACTCCCCAGAAACTGTTGGTCCAGTCTTCTAGCCTGGCTGAAGCGCAGAGCCTCAAGAAGCATCTCTTCCAAACCTCTCCTTTGCCAACGAGAACATTGAGCCCCAGAGTGAGGGGCTGGCCCTAAAAGCATCCATCAAGTACAAGCTGCAGCCCTGGAGAGAGCTCAGCTCTGCCAGACCCTTTGCTTTCCAGGTAAAACAGCATTAGGAGTCACTTGTAAAGGGACATTTGCCAGAGCTTGCAGTCAAGCCCCTGGATCCTCTCTCTGTGAGTCAGGAGGCCCTTAGCCGTCCTCCAGTTTGCTGTTCTCAGAAGCCTGGAGCAATGGGAGGATGAAGTTCTCCTTTCTTATTTGTCTGCTCAATCAGCCCTCTTTTTCTTTTCTCAAATAACAGGGTGAGGCAAGCAAGGTGAGTCAGGGTTGTAGTCTGTTGGAAAGTTTTGATCTGTTTACTTCGTTACACTTTTCCTTCGCTGTTTTTAAATAAATGTAGCGCTAACAGGATGCCTTTTAGTGCCTCCTTAGAATTTGTACCCGAGTGAGTGTCTTCTTCTAGGGATTCTATTACTGTTTCATTTATGGTCTGTAGCTTCACAGCTGTTTTCCTATATGTGGCCCTTTACTGACATGCTGAGGGCATCCCTACTACGTGCTGGGGTGGAATGATGGAAAAGCATGCCGGCCACCTGTTGGAGGTTGGTCTGATGTATTTTGATGCTAACTGTTGCCTGCTGTCTCTGTGACCCACCAGTACCTTGCCTAGAGCCTGACCTATTTGATCAATAAAAGGCCATCACACCTGGGCAGGGCAAATGGGATAGGCGTAACTAAGGTTCCCTGGCTTGGGGAGACAGAGAGAATCTTGGGAAGGAGAGAGACAGGAGGAAAGGAGAGGAGAGGAGGTGGTTGCACCATCATGGGTTAGGTGGAGGGAAAGCACATGGCCAGTGTGAATCAGGATTTGGCCCAGATGAAGAACATTAGCAAGTATATGGGATTGTGGATGGGAGGTAACTTGATAGAAATTATTAGAACCAGATGGCATGGGATTGGGGCAGGTATTTTATACCTGCCCCACTATGGGAAGTAGTTTAGGGGATTAATATCTGCCCTGCCCCGGGTTAAGTAAGGCTATTTTAAGATATAGCAGGTGTCTGTGTCTTGATTAATTGCTAGCAGGTTAGAAAACACTGCTGTAATAATAATCATAGGCCTAATAATATATGTTATTAGGCCATTCTGGTAAATTAACTGCAACAGCCACCCAGGGTCATTGTATACAGAACTAAGAAACCCTCCTAACTGTGAGGGAAAGAATGCATGGCAACGACCAGGAACCAACTTTGAAGTCAGAGGACCTGGGCTGCAAGTGCTGATAACAACTTGGCAGTTGTTGATATCCACTGATAGGTCATCTGGAATCTGAAGGCAGTGGGTCAGAGATGTGACTCAGCCACAGCTCCTGTTCTTCCAGCAGCCATTGCCCAGAGAGAGGAAGGCTTTCACTTCTCTGGAGCTCATTTTTTACAACTGAAAAGGGAAATGGCATCACCTTGCTGTCAGTCTAGCATTGGCTAGAAGACCAGCTAAAATTTGCATCCAGAGAGGGGAAAATCTTGATATGAAATTTTCACTCTGCACAGTTAGACTTTCCCTATGGGGTACATCTTCATAATTTCTTCATACTAACTTTGAGAAAAAGGAACAAAAACTATATATATATATATATATATATATATATATATATATATATATATATATATACACACACACACATAGCACACACATACACACACACATACACACACACACACACACACACACACACACACACACGAGATGATATGTATAAAGGATTTTTTAGGGACATATACTCCTTGCAGCTACAATCAAGGCTTTTGGATTCTTCTCTAAGAGTGCTCATTCTAAGACCATCCTTATTTTTAAATATGTGGCTTTAAGAAAGCCTTATTCTAATTAACTCACAAATAGAAGCATGACAGGGCTACTTTGAGGAAGCCCCCCAAACACACACATACACACAAACCTCAAACATTTACCCAGCCCCAAACTGTGTGTCTGGGTGGCATTCTCACCTGTGCCTCGGTGACATTCTCACAGAGAGAATGGCTGTTCTAAAGCAATGATGCTTATACTTTACTAGCAATGAAATTTGTATTCCCTTATCCACCACAAATAAAAGAAAAGGAAAACCATGAAGGTCTTAAAACTAGAAAAAAAAATAGCTTTACCTCCTGTCTCAGAGCTCATGTGTCTTTTGCTGGCACCTGTCCTTCATCACCTAATAGCACCCTGTCTTGGTCTCCTTCCTAAGTTTTACACTAGACCCACTCTTACACCTATTGCAAGCATACATGTGTACATTGTAGGCTGGAATCTACAAGTGAAAGACAGTGTGCAGTTATTTTTAGTCTGAGTTTGGGCCACCTCACTTAATATTTTACATTCTGAGTCCATCTATTTCCTGAAATTTTTTTATGACTTATTGTTTTCTTACCGCTAGATAATATTCCACTTTGTATCTGTACCCCATTTTCATTATCCATTCATCTGCTGAAGGATGTCTAAATTGGTTCCACTTCCTTAATATTAGAAATTGAGCAGCATTAAATATAGGGGTGCACATACCCCTATTGTGGGGTATGAAGTTCTGGATTCACCTAGGAGAGAGATAGCTGGGTCACCTGGTAGTTCTATTTTTAACTTTTGAAAAACCTCCAAACTGATTTCCCTAATGGCTGTGTTAATTTGAACCCCAGCCAGCAGTGGATAAGGGATTCTCTCTGTCCACATCCTCTCTAACATTTCTTGTCATATATCATGATCATAGCCATCCTGACTAGGGTGAGGTGGCATCTCAAAGTAGTTTTAATTTACATTTCCCTGCTGATGGAAGATGTTGACCACTTTAAAAACTAGTTTTGTTGGGTCATTTGCCTTTAGTTGTTTTTTTTTTTTTTTTTTAGCTGTCTATTTAATTCATCAGCCCACTTGTTGTTGGCAGCTTTATTTCCTTGGTATTCAGTTTCCACGGTTCTTTGTAAATCCTGGATATTTGCCCCCTGTCTGAAGGAGAGCTAGCAAAGATTTCCTTCCATTCCACAGACTGTTTCCTCTTCTGAGTTTTCTTTGCTGTACAGAAATGTTTTACTGCCATGTCATTCCATCTGTTGATTCTTGGGGCCTGTTTTCATGCCGTTGAGGTTCTGTTCAGAAAGTTCTTACTTACCTCAATGTCTGGAGGAACATTCTTGATGATTCCTCAGCAGTTACAGCACTTCTGGTTTTTATTTATGGTTTTTTGGTACATTTTAATTTATTTTATACAAGGTGAAAGATATGGATCTAATTTCATTCTTCTGCAGGTGGGTACCCAGTTTCGCCTGCAACATTTGTTGAGTGGGTTATCTTTCTTTTTCCACTGCATATTTTTGCTCCTTTTGTCAAAATTAGGTAGGTGTAAATTTGTAAGCTTATTTCTGGGTCCTCTCTTCTATTCCACTGATCTGTCTCTTTTTATGGCTATTCCAAGCTGCCTTTATCTTGTGTGGTTTTTAGAGCTTTACAGAATGACATTTATCTTTAACCTCACCCTTCTGCCTCTGAGCTTGTCCCTTCATCCTTTAGTTCAGTCATGGCTTTCCAAGGGGTATTCAAGAATTACTTGAGAGCATATACACACAGATGGTAGAGAAATTTCAGTCTTTCTTTGGAGATATTTTGGGAGAAAGCTCTCCTTACCTGCAATGGGTGGCAGAAATCTGAGATGATCCCTGGTGAACAATGGTCTTGCACAATGTCTTGCTTTTGCATGTGAGTGCAAAATAGTAAGACTTGTGACTTGCTTCTAGTCAGTAAAAGTTGGCAAAGGTAAAGCAATAGTCACTGTGACTGAATTATATTATGACCATGTTATAGGGCTGTGTTGTATTCTGTTGTCCTGTGTAAGGCTCCATCAGATTAGCCTGACATAAGCCTTGAAGATGTTTTTTGACTGCTTCAATATTCCAGCTAAGGGTGTTGGGTAACACAGTTCAGTCTAAAACCAAGCATCTAGGAGGTTCCAAGATGGTGTCGACCAGTATGCACCATATCTGATCTATTGTGTGGAGACCACGGACTTGAATGAAGCCACAGACTGCTGGATCTTGAGAACTATAGGTGAGTGAGGTCCCAAACTCTGCAGACCACCAGTGGGCCTGGCCCCAGGACAAGCAACAGCCCAGAGGTCCTGAACCCACTCCCCAGACGCTCGAACGGAACCCACATGTGGGCTGCAGCCAGCCTATAAAGCACAAACTCACTGTGTGGGGAGGTGGTATTCCAGAGCCCTTGGCCTGAGGAGTCTCAGCGAATAGGGTGAAACTGCCGTTGTATCCCTCCACCCACTCCACGCCAAACTGCAGAGGTCCCCTAGGCTGAGTGGAAACACAGGCAGTGGGGCCCACCAAAAACACCTAGAGTGGGTGTGCAGCTTGTGGACTGTCCTGGGCCCAATCTAGAGCCCCAGTCGGACTGAGCCTGCTAACAGGGGCAGTTAGAAACCAGCTTAGACTGCTCCCACAGGCCCAGCAGGATCTCTCATGCTATCAGGAGAGGTTGGTCATCCCTGCAGTGTCTAATCACTGAGCTAAAAAGTGACTACAGCTCCATGGATCTGTGAGCGGTCCCAGCTACAGGGTCGTGGAAAGGGCAGTCATCTAGGAGCTGGCTGTGATCTGAAATGGTCCTGTCTCTGGGCTACCAGATCACCTGCCTGTTTCAGGGAAATACTCCTTGATCCCCACAGGTAAGGGCACCTGACCTATAATCATTCACCAACTATCTACTCTCAACCAATGAAGGACACCAGAAGCTACCTCCCAACATTACAAACACCAAAATGACAAAAGGACAGCAAAAGAATGCAAACAAAAAACAAAACAGTTTGGCATCTCCAGACCCTAGCAATCCCAAAGAAAGCAACCCGGAGAACCCAAACAAAATTGAAATACAAGAAAATGACCTCAAGTCCTTAGTAAGGAAGATGACAATGGAAGAAATGAATAAAATCTGTAAACAACTGCAGGATGATACAAATAAGAGGGTTGAAGACATAAAAGAGTCATATAAAGAGGCACTAGAAGAATTTCAGAAAAATACAAACAACCAGATGAAGGAAATCATTAAAACAGTTCAAGATCTGAAGATAAAAATAGAAGCTATGATGAAAGAACACAAAGAAGAAAAACTTGATCAAGAGGCCTCAGAAAAGAAAGCAAGCATCACAGAGGTGACCTTATCTAACAGAATCCAAGATATGGAGGAACGAATATTGGGACTTGAAGACACAATCATAGAACTTGAAGCAACCATGAAAGAAAATTCTAAATCTGAAAAGTTCCTGACACAGAACATGCAAGAAATCAAGGACACCATGAAAAGACAAAACTTGAGAATAATAGGTATTGAGGAAAAAGAGGACACCAGACTCCACAGCCCAGAAAATATCTTTAACAAAAATCATGGAAAAAAATTTCCCCAACCTGAAGAAGGAGATGCATATGAGCATACAAGAGGCCTACAGAACAACAAATAGAATAGACCAGAAAAGAAAACCTTCCTGCCACATAATAATAAAAACACAAAATACACAGAACAAGGAAAAATATTAAAAACGGCAAAAGAAAAAGGCCGAGTAACATACAATGGCAAACCTATCAGAATTACACACGACTTCTCAACAGAGACCATGAAAGCCAGAAGGGCCTGGACAGAGGTCCTGCAAACCCTAAGAGAACACAGATGCCAGGCTAGACTACTATACCCAGCAAAATTATTAATAACTGTTGACAGAGAAAACAAGATATTTCATGACAAAAACAAATTCAAACAGTACTTATCCTCAAATCTGGCTTTACAGAAGTTACTAGAAGGAAAACTCCACCCCAAAGGGTCAAATTACAACCAAAACTACATAGGAAATCATCACAAAATCACAACCTCACAAACTCTCGACTGTAACAAACAGCAAAAATGAAGGGACTTAACAGTCACTGGTCATTAATATCTCTCAACATCAATGGTCTCAATTCTCCAATAAAAACACAGACTGAGTGGATGCATAAACATGACCCAACATTCTTCCGCATTCAAGAAACATATCTCACCAACAAGGACAGATATTACCTCAGAGTAAAAGGTTGGGAAAAATATTCCAAGCAAATGATCACAAGAAGCAAGCTGGGATAGCCATTCTAATATCTAATAAAATAGACTTTCAACCAAAATTAATCAAAAGGGATGAGGAAGGAGACTTCATACTCATCAAAGGTAAAGTCAACCAAGAAGATATCACAATTTTGAACATCTATGCTCCTAATAGAAGGGTACCTACATTTGTAAAGAACTATTAACAAAGCTTAAACCACTCATCAATCCCCACACATAAATAGTGGGAGACTTCAACACTCCACTCTCACTGAAGGATAGGTCTTTGAATCAGAAACTAAGCTGGGAAATAACTTCATTAACCAACATCATGAATCAGAGAAATCTAACAGATATCTACAGAACTTTTCACCCAAACGCAAAGGATTATACCTTCTTCTCAGCACCCCATGAAATGTTCTCTATAATTGATCACACAGTAGGTCACGAAGTAAGCTTCAACAGATACAAGAAGATTGAAATAAGACCTTTTATCCTATCAGATCACCATGGTCTTAAGGCTGGATTTCAACAACAACAGAAATAACAAAAAGCCTACACACTCATGGAAACTAACCAACTCTCTACTTAATGATACCTGGGTCAAGGAAGATATAAAGGACTTCCTGAAATTCAATGAAAATGAAGGAGCAACATATCCAAATTTGTGGAGCACAATGAAGGCAGTGATAGGAGGAAAATTCATAGCACTAAGTGCCTTTAGAACGAAAATAGAAACATCCCACATAAGCAACTAAATGACACATCTGGCAGCCCTAGAAAAAAAAAAGAAGCAAAAATACCCAAGAGGTGTAGACGTCTGGAAATAATCAAACTCAGAGGTGAAATCAATAAGTTAGAAACTAAGAAAACAGTCCAAAAAATCAACAAAACCAGGAGCTGGTAACTTTGAGAAAATCAACAAGATAGACAAACCATTAGCCAAACTAACTAAAAGACAGAGAAACACTATCCAAATCAACAAAATCAGAAAGGAAAAGAGAGACATAACAACAGACACCGAAGAAATACAAAGAATCATAAGAACCTACTTTAAAGGCATTTATGCCACAAAATTTGAAAATCTAAGGGAAATGGACAATTTTCTCGACCGATTCCATTTGCCAAAATTGAATCAAGATCAGATAAACAAATCAAATAGCCCTATTTCACCTATAGAAATAGAAGAAATCATTGATAGCCTCCCAACCAAAAAAAGCCCAAATGACTTTTGATCATACCTAGAGGTCATTTCCTTACTAATAGGATAACTATGTACTGTTTTCTTCTTGTTGTGATAGGACACCCCATTTTACTGCATGTAAACGAGGTATTATACAACTCACTGTGTGTAGATTAACTAAGTATCCTGGCATCTTTAGCCCTAGCAAATCAGACACATTCACCCTCAAAACCCCTCTCCACTGCCCAAGGTTTATAAATAAAGACTGGCTGGCATGCTCGGGCACTCTCTTGCTCCTCATTCCTCCACCATGACCATCTGAGACTCCATTCATTCTTGGGGAGAACTGCCACTGACTACCTGGGGCTTGACTGCAGATTAAGGAGGGCAAGGCAGCAATGGCAGAGCTGCCCTGGCAGCCATTCCATCACAGCTAACCCCTAGTGAAACACCTCTGGGCCTGCGTCTCACTGGACCTCCCTGCCAGTTCTGGATGTCTGCCTGCTTCCTCTGCCTGTTTAGCACAGCAGCTCAAACAAGGACCTATACCACTTTTGATATCATCATGGGCTTGTGGAGCTCCCAAGTCCCCACTTCCTTCTGATACCAGCAACCTCATTCTAAAAGAGCTAAACTGTAACACTCCATGGAAAACTCATTTTCCACCTCCCCCGGTGAGACCAGGAACTAGTGGCAAAGCCTCAAGCCTCACTCTGGTCACTCCAAGCTTCCCCTGAGCAAGAAACAGGACCTTGGGACCTTTGACCTCAAGGTCCTTCTGTTCTCATATGGAAGTAAGCAGTGCCTAGACAGACCCTCAGGATGTGGGACCCAGGTTGAGCACTACCAGACACTGAACTATATTGTTCCCTTTCTCCTTTCTCTCTTTTTCTTACAATACATACACACTTTAGGAATGATTGCTTTAACTTGGAGTTTCAGCAACACTGAAAAATAATTCAGACTAAGCTCACTGGAAGATGAGGTTTCCTATGATTCCTATGTCTTAATCTGTAGTCACATCCACTTCCTTGCAAATGTTAAAGGTTTATCATACATTATCCTACTAAGATCCAGGTGATCATCAATAGATCGTGGATGAGATCTTTGAGAAGCATCAAGGGAAAACTCTACCATGGGTGATAATGAGAAGCATCCATTCTTTGCTTAATTATATGAGTTTCCCCTCTCTCTACATGTTGGGTTCAACAGTAGCCCAGCCACTTCCAATAATATGTAAATAGTGATGATTCTCATCTCATGAAAGATACAGATACAGAAGAATCCTAGCCTTCTCCCCCTAAACGCTCAAAATATCTAGTCCTTTCGTCATTCTTTCCATCTGTAAATGCAGGGTGTAGGAGCTGACCATTACCTACCCCAAGCTATTAGTACCTGCAAAGTGCCTGTGACAAATGCCTCTTTTTAACAATGCTAAAATTGGGATAGCTCAGAAAACTTGGCAACCTGGAATCACACCCCCATCCCCAAGATGCCCTGCCTCCTTGCCGGTGCTTTAGCAGAATAAGACACCAATGAAGCTAGGCGTGCCTACCAAACACTGCCACGGTTCCCAATTCCTTGCAAGACAGTATCTCCTGTTGCTCTATTTGCCTCTAAATAGCCACCTACCCCCCTCATGTTTGACTGCTTTCAAAATAAGCAGCTCTTGCCAACACAGAATCCTCCTCAAACTAAATTGTGGATACTCTTCAGGCTGCCCTATTTCTCTCATGTTTTGCCCTCTAGCCAAGTCCTGCCCAACTTCAGACTTACATTCCTGCCTATCCACTCTCACCCACACCCAGTTGTGAATTCATTTTGATGCTGACCCTGAAGTTGTGGTAACAATGAAGTGGTGTTGAAAACTGTGAGGCAAGTTTGAATGCAGGACAGTTTCTTAATTGTTTGGTAAAAGGAGCTGATTCCATGCAAGTTGAAATTTCCTCCTCCCTCCCTCCCTCCCTCCCTCCATCCATCCATCCATCTCCCCCCCCCCTCTCTCTCTCTCTCTCTCTCTCTCTCTCTCTCTCTCTCTTTCTCTCCTGTGTGTACAGATAATAAGTAGAGGAGGAGGTGCCATGGACAGAGGAGAAGGAAAACAGGATAACAGGAAATCAAGAAAGAGAAAGGGGAGAGAGAACAGGCTGGCAGAGAACAGAACTCAACCGCCACATGCTCAAGCCATTGAAGAAGAAACAACTGCTGAATGAGGTCATTCATTATACCCACTCTGTACTTCAGACAAATGGTAATTGTTGGTTTAGCTAACAAGTTGTGCCTTAATTACAGGCCATTAGGCACCATTAATAAAGAAAACCAATTCCACAGGAATCTGAGTCGTCTTCTCAGCTTCTCATTCCCTGGAAAGAGAGTCTACAGGGATTGAGGGCATATCCTCCAAGTCATGTAACAACCGAATAGCGTTCATTCTTAGGATACTAGGCCTGGCCATGGTCTTCTGGGAAGAGCCTCCTGTATCTATGTCCTGCCCTTGTGCCTGGACTTAATGACTCAAGAAGTGTGTACTTGTGGGCACCAACCCCAAATGGCCTGTGCTTATCTGTGTAGCATCAAAGGTGCCCACACCAGGTCCTGTCTCCTCCTCCCCTGTGTCTCTTCTTTCTCCTCCTCACTCTTGCCTCTTTTTTTCTTAGTTGTTCCAGAGCTATTATGGGCTCGGCAGACTCCTTTTCCACCACCATGTCACCCTTTGGAGCCTCCATGGGTCTCTCAGAGTCCTCCGGAGCTCTGCATCAGGTGCTAATGGCTACTGCCATCTTTGTTTCCCCTCTCCTCACTATTCATGCTCAAGGTCTTCAACACGCCAGATAAATGTTCCATCACTGACCTCTGCTTGAGTCTTAAAGAATGATTTCTTTGGCCCATTGAAACACAATAATTATTATTTCTCTCATAAGCTAAATCACTAATACATATTCCTGTGTTCCTTTCTATTACCCAAATCAATCTTAGTGATATGCTAGTGTGAACATAGTGGCCTTTTTTTATGACGGGAAAACTGAGACCCAAGGGTAGCTCACTAAGTTGACTGTGGTCACACATGAAGCCGGAAGGGACCGAGTCAAGATTGAAATCTGGAACCATGTATTTTCCAGATGAAAATCTAAGTTTAAAAGAAGTGGCAAGTTCTCAATTACGCATTGATATCATGAGTTACTATTTGCTAGCAATGCTTGTTTTAATGTTAGTTTTGTGTTTCTCAGGATGAACAGTAGTGACTCAGCGGCCACTGTTTTGTTGCTGCTGAATGATGTGTCAATCACATTGGCTCAGAATGAAAGGACTGGCAGTCTTTAGTGTTGATGAGGACATGTTGCACCTGCAACTCTCATACTTTGCTGGTGCAAGTACAAATTGGCACACATGCTCTGGAAAGTGTTTGGCAGCTTTTACAAAATTAAAAATTCACCATTTCAACTAGGAGCTCTACTTGTAGTTTTTACTTAAGAAAAAAATGAAATCATGTGTTCCCATAAAGATTTCTACATGAATACACCTTAACAAATGATATTCAAAACCTGGTAGCAGAGCTCACACGTGAAATATCTCCTACAGACACACATGTCTGAACACCTCCTACACAGATGGTGGCGCTGTTTGGGAAGACTGTGTGACCTTTAGGTGGTGGAGTGGAGCATCAGGCTACTAGCTTGGCTTTGAGGCTCTATAACTCTGCCCCACATCTTGCCCCATATCTGTTTGCATATGTGTCACTATGGGCATGTGTATATGGACACTTACAGAGGCCAGAAGAAGTCATCAAATCCCTGGAACTACAGCTAAAGGCAGCTGTGATCCATTTGACATAGGTACTAGGAACTATACTCAGGTCCTCCGCAAGTGCAACACACATTCCAGCACACGCCACTGGGCTTCTCTGGAGCCACATACAATGGGTTGTCAACATGACGTCAAGGATTGAATCAGACGGTGTGTTAGTCTCATTTGTTATCATTATAGGAGGGAAAGGTGGACAACTTAGGGGAGAGTGATTATTTTATTTTGACTTACTGTTTCAGTTTATCATGTCAGGGAAGGTTTTGGGGGGCCATAACAGCTCACATCATTACAGACAGAAAAGGGAGAGTGAGAAAGAAAGAGGGGGTGGATATGAATATGGCCCATTGACCTTCTCCTTTCCCTCATTTGCCTCATCTGGACCTGCAGCCTATATGGGATGTCCTACCACACTCAGGACCAGGGTTGATAGTCTCTTCAAACACCACAGTGGACACAGAGGTTGCTTTCACTAATTTCTAATGAATCATGTTATATCTGTGATGTAATTTTGAAAAACTATGAGAATATATAATAGGAAAAAGTTCTTTCCCAGGTCCTGGACTCCATCATTATCAAAAGGTAAATATTTGAAATGCTGTAGTGGGTATAATACCTGGTAGCCCAGCAGCCTATGGACCTTTAGACTTGGCTTCGGTTGATACACCTTTCACACTCCTCTCAAAAAGGTCACATTATAAAAAGTGCTAGTTTTTACTTTCCTCGACCAAGAACAATGTACTACATAAAGGTGGGAGACTTGATACAAATTCAGAGTGATACAAATGCCAGAGTATGCATGTCTGGGGGTATCACATATTAATAAAAGTGCAGACCGTGATCTTTGTGATAGCCACAGAAGTTCACAGAGCTACCTTGTGGTTCTTCTAGCACCAAAGCCTCACTTCCTAGATTCTCCAGAGATATCTCATTGAGTGCTTACTCTGAACAGGACACACATGGGTAACAGAAAGGCATGCAATACACTGGAAATGGGACCATTGCAAAATTTTGCAAGCTGCGAAGGGTTGATGTGCCTATAGTGTGGTGTGATACTCTCCCCACGCCCCCACTCCTAGATCTTGGAGAAGGAAAGCATCTGGAGAACAAGGATAATCTACCCCATGCTGTAGAGGAAATAATCTGTATATCAGATAGGAAAATGAAAAACACCTCAGGGCTAACCCATACCCACAGTATAATGTCCTGGAGCCCCAAGGGATGGTGCCTGACACAGCTGGAATGTGTGGCTCTGTTACTCCATAGCTGCAAGACCTTTGAGTCACCAAACTTTCTGAGCATCTGGAGAAGAGGAACTGCAGTGGTGTCCACGGGAGGTTGTTCAAGTTAAAGATGAGCTAATACCCATCACAGATGGCATTCTCTCCCTGGCTAAACACAATCACTATGCTGTCACTTGTCTTGTTGCTGTGACCAAATGTCTAACAAGAGTGGCAAGGAAAGGAAGGGTTTGGTTTGCTCCTGTCTTAAAGGTACAGTTCACCATGGTGGGAAGGCAGGGGGTGGGGGGTGGGGGAAATGGGGGGTTAGGGGGGGAGGAGGCAGCTTAGGTAGCATTGCATCTGCAGCCAGGAAGCAGAGAGAGATAAACTGTTCTCATCTCAGTTTCTCCTTTGTTCCTGTGTACTTAGTCTAGGGCTGCATCATCCACATTCACAGTAAGTCTTTTCAGCTAAACCTCTGTAGAGATCCCTCATCACCGAGATGCCCAGATGCATCTTCTGGATAGTTCTAAGTCTTGACAAGTTGACGGTGAAGGTAAGTATCACATTTATCTGTTTTTCCCAGCTTCTTTCTCCCATGCTTTTAGGTATTGGTCACCTCTGTCTCTTCTGCTATTCATCCTTGCCGACAATGTCCCCAGTCACGCTCCCCACAAGTAAAGGGAAGAAGAAACAGATATTAGAGATCCATTCACAAACAGGTTCTCCCAAAGGCTTTGGCACTGAAAGCTCCACTCCTCAAAGAAGCAGAGTCACTCTTTCGTTTCTCAGTTCTTGAGAGTTAGTATTCTTTCACATGCAAAGCTCCCTGCTGTACCCCTATATCTATTAGCTACAGATAAAAACTTTACAGGTTGAATTATGTCAGGTAAGTTCCCTGATTATTGTGGCCTTTGTGCCCCAACTAGTCAGACAATTCTTGCAAACCTCTGAACTCCACTGCACAGCGAAGAAGAAATACCATTTCCTTATGCTCCTGTGAAAAACTCCAGTGTGTTCTGCCTTCCTAGGTCCTTTGCATGTCTGGTCCTGATTGCCAGTAGGAAGATGTTTAGTGTGACACAGACAGGTCTTGAAACGTTCACAGTCTCAGGGCTTCAGGTGAGAAACTTGTTGTCCTACCCTAAATGGGACTCAGCTTCCATCACTAGCATTTCTGTAATGCATCCATTTTTTCCAGTCAAAGTTCACAGACTGCTCTAGATGCAAATCAAACACAATGTTAAAATGTTCAGAACAAGAGACTTCCCACGCAAGATCGGGGTCCAGGAAACAAGGGAATCAGAAAGTTTGATGTTCTTTGACACAACAGTTCTAAAGCCTCCCCTGCCATCCCTCCTCACTTCCTCTCCAAGCTGCCAGGTTTGAAGAAGAGCATGAGGAATGCGTAATGTGAATGGTCAGAACATTCACATCCGGCGACACCCCTGAAACAAAGGGAGACATTAGCTTCATCAGGTGCAAGGGGTGTCGTCATTGACAGCTGCTGCTGTGGCAATAGAAAACTTTTTTGTCTGGATATTGTATCTATGACAAATGTTAATTAAATGGATGACCATATTATTAGATGCCTTAATTAAGTACCCTTTAACACTCTTAGTTAAGGGACATTTTGTGCATCTCCAGATGGCTCTGGCATTTGGCATTCGCAACACCGTCAGATTACCTTGCCATCCTTGTCATTACTGTGTGACATGGAAAGCACAGATCAGGTGCTCACAACTTGATAGATACATGGTACTATTGACTGTTCCCAGGCAAGAAAACTAAGGCTTAGGAAAAGAAGGTGAAGGTTGCAGAGATGCCAACCTGGAACTCTGACTCAGTCCTTTCTCATGGCAAAGCCATATCAACCCCCCCCCCAAAAAAAAGATAACCTGGTGATGTGTCCATGACCAAGAATTCAGTGATGGAAAAGACATGCTAACTTGGAAGTGGAGGCATTCATGGAACCCCCCTCCCATAGACAAAGCACTATAGGCTGCTAAGGATAGTTGAGAGCAGGGGAAATAGTCCTCCCCAGGGAAGAGCACACCAGTTGGTTACCCAGTACCAAATGGTCAGCCCTGAAAACATATACATACAGCTAACGCTGAATGGTTTGAACAGTTTGTGTTTATATATTTAGGGATATATATCAAGAACAACTAAAGAAAAGCAGGCCATGACTTCAAGTGAGAGTAAGGGAAACAGCACATGCAAGAGGTCAGAGGGAGGAAAAAGAAGAAGGAAGGAGTTTCCGATACATAACTGGACCCTGAATATGGAAACCTGCAAGGGTGTAGGAAAAATCTCTCTGGTACTTGACTTTCCCTAACAGTTCTGGCTGCTGAAGTGGCAGGGAGCAGTGATTCCAGCAGGCAAAGAAAAATACCAAATTGTCTTTCTAACAATAGGTGTGGGCTGAAGGCTGGCTAAATCCATTCCCTTTGATGCCTTGGTAATGGGCTCTGGTTCAATTTTTCTGATAGGACAAAAGTCTTTGAAGCTCCCTTGTGCTGAATTTAATGAGCCTGATTGTCGTCTTCCAGAAGAGAGTGTGGAGCGTCTGTGGATGGAATCACTCATCGATCTTGATGTCGCACCAGGCAAGCAGTCGGAGAACCAGAGCAGGATGTGAAATCAATCTAAGTATCTATTTATAGAGCAGGCAGTGCCTTTGTCATGGTGATCTGACCAGAGGAGGAATGGCAACATCTGCAGCATATGACTCCTGCAAATTAAAACCCATGTCCTGGCAGCATGGAAAAGGAAATTCATTTTTCTCCCCCAAAATGCTGTATAAATGCAGACTTCCTTTCTCTCTGTCAGTCTCGTCTGTATAATCTTCAATCTATTGCTTGCTTCTGTCCCTCTATGAGGCATGCCCTCCTTCAATTCTTCGTCATTTGGTATTCACTAAGCGTTTATTTGCCACACTCTGAGTTAGACATTGTATAAAATGCCATGAAGAATTTAGAGAGGTGACATGAGGACTCTACCTTGATGCACTGTATTAATCAGCACAAAATCCAACATTAAAATACTTACTGTCCAACTATTTCCACCCCTTGTTTCTTGGTTATGACTTTGTAGCATGGATGAATTCCTACTTGAATAGTCCAGGGCCAGATTCACAAGCCCTGAGATATGCAAAATGAGCAACATTCACCATGCACTTGTTCTGGTTTGAATCTGAGATGTTCTCTTCAGAAAGTTCATGTGTTGAGGAGCTTACTCCTCTACTGATGGAGGACCCTTAGGAGGTAATGAGGTGAGTGGAGGGAGGTCACCTGGGACAGATCGTCAGGATGTTGTGGTCCTGGCTGGCCCCTTTCTGTCTTCTACCTACCCTTCATCTCTGCCAGAAGATCAAATAACTCTTCTGCTACACAGTCAGAAGGGCTGGGAATATGAGTCTGACCCTCTGACACTGTGAGTTGAATTCTTCCCTGCTTAAGGTATGCCATGGGTGTGCAACACCTCAGCTGTGCACATGTAACAAAACAGCATGCCATGATGTCGATCCAATAATTATATGAGAATGAGGATGCATATATGACAAGAAGTACTTAGGTTAATAAAGACCCTCACATAAAATTTGGTCAGCAACGAAGATATAGTCGTTCATTTCATAAATACAAAGCACTACATAAAGCCAGCCGGCCTCTTCCCTCCCTCCTTCCCCCACTTCCTTCATTCTTAACTCATAAATCCTTATATTGCCAACAGGATTCAAGGAAAATGTGAGGAAGTCATTCTGTCAGGATTGTATAATATACAGAAGGAAATGAAAACTACTATAAATTGTAGCAATAAAACAAACTAAGGAAACATTTTTCCTTAATTTATATTATTCAAAAAATAACTCCCTGTCTAAAACAAAAATTACATGATATATTATACACAAACAAAGGTAAATTTACATAGTGGTGCTGCCCAAAATAGGAGAGATGAATTAAATACAGTGTATTCATATTCTCCCAGCAGGGGCTGAAGAGACAGCTCAGCCTTAAGAGCATGTTCTGCACCTGCAGGGGACCTGAGTTTAGTTTTCAGCACCTACACCAGGGTGGTCCACAGCTGCCTATAATTCCAGAGGGCTCTGATGATAGCCATCCTCTTCTGGACTCCATGGGGAATGTACCCATGTGTATATACCCAAGTGTCACTAACACATACATACAGGTAATTTAAAATGGATTTTAAAATCTTTAAAACATAAAAAAATTATTATTTCATACATGAAGTGGTACTATACTATTTAAAACCATATGGTAATAAGTTTAAGACATGTCATTCACTTAAAAACTAAAAATGAGACAAAAGACTCAAGACAAACATGGAGACAAAATAGAATTTTTTTAAAAATTCAAAGGCAGATGGAAAAAGAGGGACAAAGGAACAACAGAAAAGAAACTAGAAACAGAGTGATATATTTACATCCAACTATGCCAATGCTTCCATTAAATGGAAATGGTATGAATATGCAATTATATAGCAGTCTAAGCATAGATCGCTATGTTACTCTTGACCACACCCACCAGCACTTACCCATACATAGATACACAATAAGTGGCTCTTAGCCTTCACCAGAGTCTGGCAAGCTCTCTCGTTTCAGGATTCTATGTGAGGTTCCTCCGAGAAGTGGTTGTGGCCTGGTAGTCTAGGATGCTCTGGTAGGGAAGAGATTCCAGGGAGAACCACCAGGATGCATGGCTTCCTATACAAAGCACCCAAAAGAATCTCAGCAGAGGACCAGAATCTCCAAGACACCAGTAGCTTTGGTCAAGCAATTGTCTTATTTTAAGTGTACCTTCACTTTAATAATTAGTTCATTTTTGATAAGTGTTTAATTGGCTCAATGTGCTTCCCTAAGATCTTATAAGCAGCACTTCCAACAAAGCCTGGGTTGGTGTCTGGGATACTTAGAACTCACATCCTTGCTTAGTGCACCAGCTTTCACCTTATTCCCCACATCCCCTGATCCTTCCATTTGCCTAGTGCACCATTAAAATTACCCTCAAATTAGCATCTCCTCTTGCTTCTGAGCACATATGAAAAGGGCTCATTGGAGATGGCTCCTTCATCTCTTGTCATGTTAATAGTAAGGCTTAGGATATAGACCTGATGCGAGCTCTGGTAGAGCTAGATCTAGGAGCTATGGTTTCCTGCAAATGAGTGTTTGCCATGGGTGTGTGCTATGGCCACAAAGTGAAAGGCTCTCTCCCAGGGTCTCTAAATCTATGGCTGGAGCAAGAGATCTGACGCTGGAGAGGGCAGACTGTCCTTTATGGCCTAAGCATGGGAGTCCTGCCTGCCTACCTCCTTCACCAGATGTTGTACTAGAGAGAGATGGCCTTGCACCTCATCTGTGCACTGCAGGAGATCTGGCTTTGGTGGCCTGAGCTCAAAAAACTGGCAGGCTGACCAATTCACCTACCACCCAGGCCCAGATCTAGGGCTTTGAGTCGACTCATCCTAATATCTACCCAATCTATGAACTGCTGGAGTGTGTGAAGGGGCCGGTCCTGCTGATCCAAAGCTGCAGGATCTCCATGACACAGGGCAACAACAGGATATCCAAAAGGACTCCCAGTGAGGATCCAGTATGATGGTGTAGCAGAAGTCAGAGGCCTTGAACCAGATCAGTGACTCATTTCAGAGAACATTCGCAAGTAAAGGTATTCAGACAAAAGAGCATACTGTGGGACGCACTGTGACACACTGAGGCTTCTGGGATGAGATTCCTTTAATATTATTATGTTTTGTTTGTTTTCTTTTGAGGGGAGGTTGCAAGGGTGGAGGACAGATATGGAGGGACTCAGGGATGAGTGGGATTAGGGTACATGATGTGAAATTCACAAACAATAAGTTTAAAGAAAAATCCTCACCCAACACTAGCTTTGCTCACTGCTGCCAAAATCTGTGCATCAGAGTGATAGTAGAAATCTATGAGGTCCAATAAGGGTCTTTATTTCTCGGTAAAGAAAATATCAAAGAATCTTTCTCTCTGTCTCTGTCTCTCTGTCTCTGTCTCTGAGAGAGAGAGAGAGAGAGAGAGAGAGAGAGAGAGAGATTATTCTTGTGTCTTCATATATGTGCCTGTGGGTACACAGGTCAATGGTAGGTATTGAGACCCCTCCTCTGTCACACTGCACATTTTACTTTGAGTTAGGGTCTCTCACTGAGCCCATTGCTTGTTGGTTTGACTGGCTAATGAGATCCAAGACTCTACCTACCTATTTCTACTCCCAAAGCTTTGGGGTTATAGATGCACACCACTGAATCCATTTTCATGTGGGTGCTGGGGAATCCAAAACCAGGTCATCATGCCTTGCAGGGTAGGCATCTGACTCACTGAGCCATCTCCTTTGCCTATGTGACCATCTTTAATCTACCGCAAAGTATAGTGTAATAAGAGAAAACAACACAAATTACCATGTACAGAACGGTTCTGCTTTGCACATGGAAGCCTAAGTGGAATTGGGCAGATAAAAGAGTAGGTTTCGGCATCACTACTGCTCAAACAACTGTCATTCGTACTGAATCAACATGCCTTAGGGATCACCAGATTGTAAACAGAATGTTAGTTTAAAAATATCTGTACCACAACACGTATTTGTTCGGTACCCAAGTGATTAAAGCTCCATGCCATCATTAGTGGTGGTCAAGAGGCAGACACTGTGCTAACTCTGAAATGGAGAAGCATCTTTGGAATTCATTTGCTGTAATGTCTCATTTGCAGTGAGGCAGGGGGAGGTTCAAAACTGACAGAATTAGTGTAACATTCTAGTGAAAATCATTGACCACAGAACCTTATCTGATTGTAATCTTGTCCCACTCCTTATGACTATGTAACCATAAGGGAACTGTGTATCATGTTCTTCTTGGTCTCTCAAAATCATGTGCCTCTGAATGTTCACAGGGAAAAATAAAGATTTTGGGTATAAACCTAAGATGGAGTATGTGCTTAGCATGCCTGAAGCTCTGGCTTCTATCCCTAGCACCAAAGCCAACCAAACAAGTTCCAACCCCACGGTCAAACATACTAAGAAAATATCTGCAACAAAAGATGGTGTGGTAGTTTGAATAGGAGAGGCCCTCATAGGATCACAGATTTGAATGCAGGGTCACCAGGAAGTGGACCTTTTTGAAAGTATTAAGATGTGTGGCCTTGTTGAGGAAGTGTATCACTGGGGGAGGGCTTTAAGGTTTCAAAGGCCCATGCCAAGCCCAGGGGCTCTCTTTTTATCTGCTGCCTGCAGAGATGGATGTACAACTCTCAGCTGCCAATTTGCCTGCATGCCACCATGCTCCCTGCTATGAAAATAATGGACTAAATCTCTGAACCTGTAAACAAGCGACAGTTAAATGCTTTTTTTCCCCCATAAAAGTTGCTGTGGTCATGGTGTCTCTCATAGCAACAGAACACTGATTAAGACCAATAGCTTGGCCCTATCATGTGTATTATGTAAATGTTTGATAATTCCATGAGTCTGATTATACACATAGGTGTATATGCCATAAGGTAAACTTCAGAAGGCTTATCCATTAAAAGCTATTTTGGTGGGTAACAGTCAACTTTTGGCTTTTTGTCTGTGTGTGATTTTTCAAGGTGAAAGATAGAGTCTTGTTCATGTGAGACAAGCTCACTAGCCTTGTACCTCTGTTTTAAGTGTGTATGCTTCCAAACTTTCTTAAATTGCAAAAACAAGTTCAGCTCACTGTACTATGGCACCTCATTGACAAAACCGAATCCAGTATTTGGAGTGTTTTGTGAATAAAAGTAGTCCTATTTTTGATAAGGAAACCTCTTTGTTGTCTTCTGGTAAGAATTGTTTCACCCCAAGAATTCAGCTTAGTGATGGCAGAGAACGTAAAGGAGGAAAGGGAAGCAAGGCTGTTATGACAGGAATAACATAGAGCACACATTTCTGCTCTGAAGAAACAAAGCACATCTCAGCATCTGAAGCCTTGACATGTCAGTTCTGCCATCACTTTTTAAATAATTGATTGGCTCAAAGTCCTAAGGACTAGTTTAAATGCTGCAGGTAATAGAAGATATGCTCTAGTGAATTTGGAGGAGAGAAACAGCAAAGTGGAATGTCAGAGGGAAGAGCTGGCTAGTAATAAGAAGAGTGAATAATTCAAGATTTTCCAGGGTTGAACAGATCGCTTAAGATTTATGATGTTTCCTTGTTTTTGCTTTGAAAGCCATGTTCCCACCATTGGTTTAATCATAATTCTGTTTGACTTTGATCTACATTAAAACACTGGAGAATGTGTTCTTCCCTGCCACCAATACTACAGCATCAGAACTGGCTACAGTGCAAGGTGAGGTACCACAGGGAAACCCTGCTTTGCTGTTTGTTTCTGTTTCATTCATGATCAGAGTAATATGACCTAAGACAATATACAAGAGCCCAACACTTTGTGATAGCTTTCACACTTTCAGAAGGTTCATATTGTTATAGCCACACACCTATTATAGACCTCAGATGCAATCAAGCCTGGATTGCTGGACTGGATTCACCACACAACCTCCCTTCCCCCAAGCTTAATCACACAGGTTCCAGGTTACCCTCCACTGACCTTTCCACAGGGCCCCACCAGCCTGCCACAGCCCACAGGAATAAAGTTCCATTGACTGCCACGTATGTGCTGGAATGCTTGGATGTGGACTTTTGCTAAAGATCCAAACCCACACATCAAATTGTACATTGTGATCATACCCATTTTGGCTGTCCACAGTATCCCAAACTCAGAATTTCCAAACCTAGACTCCATATCCGCACTTCCTTCCCATGAATGAATCTTCTCCTATTTCAATTGCTTCACTCTACTTAGCCACGGATCAAGAAGAAAGAAAGAAAGAAAGAAAGAAAGAAAGAAAGAAAGAAAGAAAGAAAGAAAGAAAGAAGAAAAAAGAAAGAACAAGTGAGAGAGAGAGACCCAGTCTCAAATTGTTTTTGCATGATTCTCATCCAAAATCCATTATATGCACAAATTGACTACTCTAGGAGGCTGACTGTAGCAAGTTATCCTCACAGTGACTCCACTAGATCCTACACAACACCCACCAAGGCATTTTCAGCTAAGATAATGCCATTCCCAGTAAGGTGAAGTAACAGCACATAGCAGAAACCATGCCAAGAAACTTCCATAAGGCTCTGTTCAGAACCGAAACCAGGGAGGACTTTGGAGAGAAGTTGAAGTTTTGAATGAGGATATAATATGTTGAGTTCTATTAGGCTTCTGCGTATTTTACAAGCCAAGATACCTTCTACTTCATCATGGTCAAGAATGGCAAAATGCCCCATAGAAAACCTCATGTGCTCCTGGTCTGAGGACATCACACCACCAAAGGAGAGGAGAGAATCCTTGAAAGAAGAGAGGCAGAGAGGAGATTCTGAGTGAAAATTCAAAAACATGCTAGCTGACCCCTAGGCCAGTTCAAAGCCATTCCTTAGAGAAAGAGGACTGGGCTTGAGCTGCATTGACCATGGGTAAGATAAGAGCACTGACCTTCGGAGTTTCTTCAAATGAGCTATTAGCCCCAACAAAAACATCCTCTGCAGAAAACAACAATAAAACCCCCACATAAGAAATCTTCGATATCAGTATATTAGTTTTAGTCTTCATTACTATGATAAAATACCTTCATAAAACCAACTTGGGGGAGAAACGATGTATTTTAGTTTATGCAAGGAAGTGGCAGGAATGTGAGGCAATCAGTCATGTTACCTCCATAACCAGGAACAGAGAGCAATGAATACATGCAAGCTTATACTCAGTTCACTTTCTCCATTCTTATTCAGTTTAAAATCCCCAACTTAGAGAATGGTGCTGCCCACAGTGGGCAGCTCTTCTGGTTTTAATTAATATAATCAAGATAATCCACCATAGACATGCCCACAGGAAAAGCTAATCTACACAATTCCCTCATCCAGACTCTCTTCCCAGATTATTGTAGATTATGTCAAGCTGACAATTACAATAGCCACACCCACCAAATAAAACAATTAAAAATATTCAGGATGTGACTCAATATTTCCTCACCTAAGAACACAGAGAACATGACTATTCTCAAGATATGCCAAGATTTTAGATCCTATACTGACAGAAATTAACAAACAAGCATATTGAAGAGCTGTGAATACGCTCAATGAAATTAAAGAAAGGATGCTAATTCAGGAGAAAATATGGAACTTCTCAGCAGAAAAAAATGGAATGAAACCAGAAGAAAATCTTAGTTGTCAAGGATATACAGTGTGAGGTTTTGTTTTTGTTTTTGTTTTTGTTTTTAATGAAATGAGTTTAAGGGAATGGAGACATAGTTCAATGGTGAAGTGCTTGCCTAGCATGCATAATGTCAGGGATCCAATTCCTAGCACTAAGGGGAAATGGGAGTAAACACTGTAGCGCAATTGTAATTGCAGAGGATAGCCAATGAACTTGAAGATAGATGAATAGAAGAGAAATAGAAAAAGAACAGGTGGGAAAGGGACAGGAAGGAGAGAGGGAGGAAGGGGAGGGGAGGAAAAACAGAGAGAACACGCTATTAACAGCATTCTTTCTAGTTCTCTATTTTTCCCAATGCCAGTCTGTATCCAGCTCGCACTAAGGTCCACATGTCTCCACACTGGTTCCTGAGTTTGTCTTGTACAATGCTTTGATGTTCTACCTGAATACTGTCATATAGGCATTGTCTTTTACTACTAGCCTTGGGGTCCTGAGCTCTTCTGGATGATCTGGAAATCCCTCTTATGAAGAGTATTAACCTAGATTCTGTGTTCTTGTTCTATTGGGGGGGGGCACTGCAATCAAGGAACTCCCACATGTTCTTTCCTATGCCTAAGTTGGATACTTTAACGATCGGTACTGAATAAGCAGAATTGCGAAGCTCTGTCAGGAGATCATAGGATTAGCTGACTTTAGAACCACTCTGGTTTCGTCCAACTGAATCTCCTGGGTTGGTTCTAGATAAAAGTTGCCAAACTCTAAAGCCTTGAATATATTTTCTTATGTAAATTATGTTTAAGAGAAATCACTTCTCCTTAGACCTGGGAGCGTCTGTTCTTATTCCTCATCCTGGTGCCTTTTGGGAGTTTTAAGCAGCTCTGTGGAGTAGTTTTTTTGTCATTAACTTTGACATCATCATGTGTTCTTGAGCTCTAACTGAAATCATACTGTATGTGCTCCCTTCTGATCATTAAGGGAATTAATTTGATCATTTTTAACTTTCCTCATTCATTCCAAGAAGCCTGGCAGTGAAACCATGGACATTATAGACTCAGGCCCTGGAAAGAAATGGGAAACATTATCATGCAGTTCTCCCAGTGTCAAGGCTTAGTATTCTCCAGTCACTTCCATGCAGGCAAGGTTTGTAATTTCTCAGTAGGTCCACTCATCTATGTGCTAAGGTACAAAGGCTATCCTCAGGAAAGAGACTCTCCTCAAAGTGTCTCAATAAGGCAGCTGTATGGGCATGCTCACCAGGCTTTCTGTCAGCTACAGAACAAGCCTCTCTTGGACAGACCTCGGGCTGTGGCCAGACAGATGTGTCTGCAGCTCGTCTTTACACTCAAGGCTTTGAAAATCTTGAGGTAATAAAAGTCATTGTAAGGATTGTGATGGCCAATCATCCTTGCCAAGGTGACCACATCTAAACTCAACTATGATAGAAAGTTCCCAAGAGGGATTTCCTCAATCAGAGTGTTTGAAGCATGAAGATCCACCTTAAATTTGGACCACACCTTCTGGTGGTATCCCATGTAAAAGGAACCTTTTCTTGTTGCCTGCTTGCCCTCATTCTCATGGGAGGACTTTCCAGAACACATCCTGCAAGCCAATCTAATAAGACCTCTTTTAATATCTCTTCATTCACAGCCAGGCATGGTGGTGCACACCTTTCATCCCAGCACTCAGGGAGGCAGGGGCAGGTGGATCACTGTGAGTTCAAGAGCAGCTTGTCTAAAAAGAGAATCCAGGACAGCCAAGCCTTCATAGAAAATCCCTCTCTTGAAAAACAACCACAACAACAAAATCTATTCATTCTATCAGTTGTACTACTCTAATGAACCCTGAATAGTAGAGGGACAATGTCAAGTTATCGCTAATAATTATGTAAGACTACAGAGGGCATAATATTTATTTTCTAAATGTTCCAAGCGAACTTCACACAGCAACCATGTGATGCCTCCTTCCCAGAACCCACAGAAATTATCTTAGCTCTTGCAGATTCAATCCAAGTTGATTTTTTGCTTTTCTTTCTCTACAATTATTCACCAAGAACCACAACCTCTGAAAAAAAATGCAACATAGAGAGTAGAAACATTATTTAAGGTAAGTTTTATATTCAGTGATGCAACTTTGCCCTGTTCTTAGTGGTGTGTCCCTTTGCAAGTTACTTAACATGATCCTTTGGTTTTTCATGTACAAAATAAAGCTAATAACCTTTTATTGAGGTTAATGTGTTTATCACTTAGGATTATACTTGTCATGTAGCTGCCATTCTTTAACAGAAAATCCTTAAGGGGAGGAGGAATAGATGCTATCCGTACTTAAAACCTGTTATCATTAGTACTGCTTTATTGAATAGAAAGACTAGATGAAAGGGGTAAACATGTTTTAAAAAAATACAAAACAAAAAACAATAAAACCAATGTACAGCTGTGGCTGGAGAGATGACTTGGTCTGTAAAGCACTTATCTGCTAAGGATGAAGATATGTACTTGGTCTCAGAACCCTCAGTTTTAAAAGTCAGCTGTGTGGTGGACACATACGATCTAAGCGCTAGGGAGGCAGCAACAGGCAGACACTGCAGTAGTCACTGACAAAGAAGCCTAACTGACGTGGCAATTTCCAGGACTGTTAGAGAGCTTCTCTCACAAAGGAGCATGGCACATGAAGAGGACACTTAGAGCTACGCTCTGGTCTTTATGCACACCTGGGAACACGTGTGCCACACCTCATACATGTAATACTGAGAATCAGTGCTCCTGTGGAATCACTTATTATAGACCAGCCAGGAAGAAGGCTATGTATATAGCTTATATTCTATAGTTAAATCATGTGTGTTGTCATATACTCAAGCCTGCCCCATTTTGTCTGTTGATAATCTCTAGTGAGTCACATCACCTGAACCCTAGCTACTCTCATTAAGAATATGGCCACCTTGCCTAAGGGAGATACAAACACAATGACTGAGGACTTTTGAGAGTAATGACATAGCCAAGTGACCTAAGCAGGTGATGTAACTCTGTGATGTCACTCTTAACTAGCAGCACTAGTTACACTAGTACACTAGTAACACTAGTACACAGTAGAGGTGTGCAGTAACTCCTTGGTCTTGTACTATCGTAAGACTCACTAACACCATCTCCCAGTACACTCACTGAACAGCCCAAGCCACACTTTTTATGTCCTTAGGAATGACCAGAATTGAGCAAACACAAGACACATGGCAGTTTGCAAGGCAGAGAGAAACCAGGAGAAATTCAGGTATTGAGTCTCAGTCTCTTTCCACCTTTTAATTTTGGCTCAGCCAGTTAGACCTGTAAAAAAATAATCCTTATATATGAACGCACACAGAAAGTATTTGCTTCCTTAATTCTGAAGGACATTCTAAAGCTCAAATTGCTAAGTTTTCACCATGACTAGTAATCTTGAAGATGTGACAAAAATGGAAAGTCCAAATGGAACCAGTTGCCATCTTCAAGAGGCTCCCTGTGGGTAAATGTGTGATCATTTAACATCATTCCACAAAATGATTAGGAAATGGGTTGGAAGATGCTTTGTGTGTGTGTGTGTGTGTGTGTGTGTGTGTGTGTGTGTGTGTGTGTGTGTGTCCTGTCATAGAATTATATGGAAAAGATCAGGACAGAAAGAAGAAACACAAAACATTAACCCTAATGTTTTCTTAGGTTACAGCAAAACCTAAGTTTTCTTAGGTTACAGCAAAATAGTGTCTACAAGAGAAAGGCGTACATGCAAATGTACGCGTGGAAAGACGTACACACATATGTATGTGTGTGTAAACGCAGGCCTTTATTATATGATATGGTAGTATGCAAACTGGTTGGTTGTCACAGGTTGCGTACTCAGAAAACCATTGGAAGTAGCCCAAAAGAAAGCCAGGAGCTAATACTATATACTACAGCATTGATATGGACAGCATGGACAGCTCAGAACCACGCTCCCTGAGAACACAAACTAAAGCAAAGATCACTGTCTCAACTCAAGCACTCAGTTTTGATTCTTTCTTCTTTTTGTGCTCTGTTCAGGCCCTCAAGGAACTGAATGATCCCAAATCACACTGGGGAGGGCAGGCAAGCTACTTTATTTGGTCTACTGATTTATACGTTCACCTGCTAATTCTTTCCAGAAGCATCCTCACAGATACAACCAGAAATAAGGCTTAACCAGCTCCCAGAGCATCCTTTGACCCAGTCATGGTGATACCTCAAATTAAGAGCCATAGAAACACAGAGGCTCTGTGAGAAAGAGATGTTTTGCAGCCAGAATGTGAATCATTGATTCAAGAAAACATCTCTACCAATGGGTGTTAAAAATCACCGCATGGCTTTCATCCCAGTACTTGGGAGGGAGAGGCAGGTGGATCACGGAGAGGCCAGCCTGGTCTACAAAGCAAGTATAGGACAGCCAGAGAAACCTTGTCTCAAAAAAAAAAAAAAGAAAGAAAAGAAAAGCTGATGAGAAATACAGTAGTTGACCTCACAGTTTTATGCTATAGATTAACTACTAATTAGAAAAGGGAATTTGTATGTCTAGAATGGAGTTACCAAAAGATCTCTAGTCAATGTAAATGGGCAAACTTAGTACTGACAAAAAGAAAAGAAAAGCACAACCTATTATGTATTTCTTATGTTATGATAAAATGATAACAACAGTATTTATGTGTAATATCCTTCCTTTGATGGTTTGAAGAAAGATGGCCCCTATAGGTCCATAGAGAATGGTGCTATTAGGTGTAGCCTTGCTGCAGAAGGTGTGGACTTGTTAGAGGAAGTATGTCTCACTCTCTTCCTGTTCTCCTGCCAATCTGGACATCGAACTCTCAGCTCCTTCTCCAGCACCATGTCGGCCTGCATGCTACCATGGTGATAATGAACTGACCCTCTGAAACTGTAAGCCAGTCCCAGATAAGTGCTTTCATTTGTTAGGGTTGCTGTGGCTATGGTGTCCCTTTACAGCAATAGAAGCTCTCACTAAGATACTTACCAAATAGAAAATAGATTTAGCTATCCATGAAAAATCTATGCAAAATTACATAGACTCTAAACATTCTAATTCCATTTAGAATACACTAATTTGCCATTATCTACAGTTTTGCTTTCTTTGATTTAAATTATCTATGATCAGCTGTGGTCTGAAAATTTTAAATGAAAAACTACAGGAAAAACTATCCATACATTTTAAATTGTGTGATGTATCAAATAGAAAGATAATACCTCATGTCTCCCTACTCCATCCTGCTGGGATATGAGCCATCCTACAGCCAGGATATCTATATTGTATATGACGCCCTCCTGTGTCATTTACTAGCTATCACACTGTCACAGTTTTTATGTCCAAATGTCACTTATTTTACTTAAAACTGTTTCAAAATTCAGGAGTAGTGATATAGGCAATTTTATTAGAGTGTATTTATAGCCCTTATATTCTGTTATTACTTATGATTTTTCATCTTATACTATGCCTAATTCATGAATTTAACTCTATTTTAGATGTCCATATGTAGCAGAAACAGTATACTTACAGTATTGGTTCTATGTGTGGCTTCCACTGGAATCTGAGCTACATCTATCACGGTTAGGGATGCAGAGGGTGATGATATTTGAGAGATGTCAGAGACCTATCAATCAAATGCAGTGTACAAAATTTGATTGAAATTTTAATCAAGACTTACAATTGGGAAGTTTTCATGTCACACCTTACAACTTAAGATCATTTATTATTTATTATTAATTTACTTGTATATTGCATCAACCCCAAATGCTTTCCCTACTGCGGACATCATAGTCTTTCATGTAGTCACATCAGTTGTCCTCACTGTTCTCCTGTCTCTTGCTTACATTGTTTGGACTATCAACCAGGTTCTGGCACACACATGATGCATTATTTTTAAATTGTATCTTCAGTTACACCTTTCTTACTTCTTTAGAGTCTTCTCGTGCTCACCCATGCTACTCCCCATGTCATGGGATTAAACCATTGGACTAGCCCAATTTTTCCAAACTGAGCCCCACAAACACCTAATCAGGACAACATGGCACATCCCAGCTAGTCCTTCTAAGTCATTGGCCTTCAGGATCAAGGGATTTTATGGAATAGCATTTGTTTTGATACTGGAGGTGGACAGCATTGCAGTTTGCAGAGAATTTGGTGCTTAGACGTTGTTGTGGATTGTCTTAGCAAAACTCAAAACCTTGTCCAGCTAACTCTGAAATTTAAGGAGCGAAGCCGGAGAGGCCTGGAGAGAAGTGTTCCCACAGCAGTGACAACTGCCGTATCACGGAAATCAGATCATCTAAGGCCATTCCATGTACATTTCCAAAGTTTCCTTTAATTGGGCATGCAAAGATAAAAGTGTAGAGGGGAGCTGAAAGCAGGGAAGCTTTCCTCTTTAAGCAAACCTTAACAGGAAAAAAAACCCTAATGCTTGCTGAGTTCAAAGATAAAATATTATCTATCCCCAGTGAGTCCCCAATGAAATATTTTTAGACTAAAAAAGGGCATAGACCAAAGGTCAAGCTGAGAGTTCAGGAAGAGAGGTGTCTCAGCACAGAGTCGAAGCCAGGTGGGTGGATGATGTCAGCCACCCCCCCCAACCCCCTGGAAGGTTTGAACAGGTGCTTCCTTCATAGACTTCCAAGGAATCTTAAGATCCTTATTTTTTTTTTCCTTTCTCACACTTTTTTTTTCATGCTTCATAAATGGTCTCACTAAAGCATCTATGAACTGTAAGAGCGTGGTGACCAGGAAGCCTCAGTGAAAAGCTGCTAAACTCAGAGAAGAGCCTTTCACACCCATCTGCATGTGACCTCTGCTGAGCCAAGATATTGAAAAATCCACATATTGAATCCATTCATTGGAACACTGCAAGACTTACAGTGGAGCCGCATCAGCTTGAGCTGAAAGGGATAGAGACAGGCTGCAACAAAAAGACCTGCGGATCCCAAGCCTTGTATTAATGGTGTCTGTGGGGCCAGGGAACTTTCAAGTAACAGGGCACAGAAGGTGCAGCTTCATCTGATCTGCTGGGCCTTTCCCAGTCAGAGCCCTGAGCTACCACGGGATCAGTACATGTCTACTATACATGAAAGAACCAAACCCCAGGGACCCACAGAAATCCAGTCGTCCCTTTCTACCTATTAGGATGCAACCGGATGAGCCTGTGGATGATTCCAGGCCCCTAGGCTTTGAGTGACTCCCACTTTCCGCAGTGCACCTCTCAGATGTGGAGCGGAGAGGAGTCACTGTTGTTGCAGACTAGAACAGTTAATCTTTCAAATTGGTGGGTTGGAGGATCACCCAGGAGACACCTTTCTGGGTGTGTTTGGGGCACAGAGCTATATACGTATAAGGAAGGTCTGAAGACCTGCCCTGAATGAGAGCAGTCCTTACACCTTAAGTACAGATTGAATGAAAAGGAAGAATGTACCAACATTCATCTCTCTGTCGCTGCCTGGCTGAAATGTGGCCAGCAGCCTTGGTTTTAGAGTGTGTCTCCCACCTTAGTTAACCCAACCAAGACATTCCTTCACAAGCATGCCAAGGGTTTAATACAAGCTAGATAATCCCTCACTACGTATGTCTGGACATTCATCTCCTGGCTGGGAGTAAACACTACCAAAGTGACAATCCACACTGTCACAAAGACTCATCTGCCTTCAGAAATGGAACATTTCCTGCCTATTTTGAAAACAACTCAGTTGGGCTTGCGAAGGGAGATTTAGGCCACGCGCGCACAGAACTGCTTACTGATGACAGCCTTGTGTGGGGCCAGCATCACTTCAGTCGGCTTTCCTCATGCTCCAGGGACAGAATCATTGTCCAGGAATGCTGAAGGCCACTCTCATCGTGGCAACGGGATTCACAACCAGTAATCAACATGGAGTTTGACAAGCCCTCAAATAGAAGACCTGCAGGTTTAATTTGGGCACTGAGCTCATTGGAGGCAGGGTGGAGTTCACTGAAGGGTTAGGAGCCCTTTACTGGGATTCTGCCTTGGTGATGGAATGGCCGTGCCCCATCCCAGTATTCATGCAGCTTCCTGTGGTTTATGTTTCACAGGCTTTCATAACACCCACTTTTTTTGAATAATTTCAGAGCAGTTTTCCCCTGCCCAGAAAATCTTCTAGAACAGTATCCTTAGATCAGCTCTGAACAAGTCATGTGTTTTAGAATCCAAAGGCCCCTGATGGCATCATCCATTATATAAGTCCAGCTTGGCTACTTTGGCACATGCAACATCCACAGACACGCAATGTCCTTGGGTTGAAAATCCAAGAGTGATGAGAGAATTAAGGATGCTTAGAGGATGGAATGTTTGTACGGTCTATTCCTCTACTTACCCATTTACTTCCTTTTATTAGCAATCTTTATTTAGCTTTTAAAGTGCAGGGGTGGGGTTGGAGAGATGGCTCAGCCATTAAAAGTGTCTGACGCTCACTGAGGAGAACTCAGTTCCCAGCATCTACCTGAGACAGTTCACAACTCATGTAACTCCAGATTCAAGGGATCCAACTCCCTCTTCTGACTTTCACAGGCAATTTCACTCCTACATACAAACCCACACAGGCATATGTAGACACATATACACATAATTTTAAAAAATACTTTAATGCAGTACCAGTATATGTACTTGTTTGTTGTGAAGTTTTAAAGGTTAACGTTTGTTAAGCATTCAAATAAATGTTTCCCTCCAAAGGCATTCATGTATGCATGTGCACATTTACACATTCAACAACAGTTCTATCATGGTTTTTGTACAATGCATGTTCATTGTAAATAAGCAGATATTAGCAGTAATGATGATGGGTCGAGGTGAACAAGAGAGAGCTGCCATGCTTCTCAGATGTTTTCAGGTGTAAGGGAGATTAAATTCTTGGAAACAAGGGGTGAAGAACAAACAAGAGTGGAAAGTGTGTTCTGTGTAACTGTGCTTTCTAACCTTCTGCTCTGGCGGAAAGGTCTGAAGTGAGGGTAGAAAGGATTCCAGGTCCTATGTTCTGGGAGATTTTCTTTGTCTATCCTGGATGCTCACTGTGCAGAAGTAGAATGTGACAAACACAGCCCCTCCAGATAAAGGGTGCATAAATCCTACAACAGCTGAAAGACATTTAATGCATCTCAATTACTAAATTGAATGAAAGCTCGTAAGACTAGAATATCCTAGAATAGTTATATAAAGTGAGGCTAAATATGGCTCTTCCCATCCAAGCATACTAAATTTGTGTTGATCGAAGTACCCGCACTATTTGCATTACGTTTGAGTCTTCCTATGGATAAATAATCAAAGCAATTAACTGTCTTTTCCTTCTTCTGCACACTATGGATTAGCTGACGAGCAGTCATGGACAACAACTTTTGACATCAATCTTTCATTTCATTATTGCTCAGGGAAGTGAGGGAGGGGGAAGAATGGAAGGGGAAAGGGAGAAAGTGAGGACCCACTGTACTCTGGTAGTTAAGAACACAGGTCTTCTGGTTTAGCCATCCAACCCACTCTATGTAGCATGCTGGGTTTCTGAACTTTAGTCCCTGGATCCACTAACTAAAGCTCCTATATTGATCACTGCACTATTCTAGGAAAACTTACAGAATCAAGAAACCAGAATTCTGGACCAGCTTTGCCATTCACCGGGTGACAGATTTCAATAAATCAATATCATTTTCCCAATGTCATCTTTATAAAGGCTCATATGAAAAAATAAACAAAGACTTATATGTAGATAGTGGTTTTTTTTTCTCGGCAAAATAATCACGAAGTTCAGAAATGATGGATACTTTAGAAAGTACAAAGACAGACAAAATGTGAGAAGGCATTCATTTTAAACACACATATGCCACATTTCTATATTCTTATGTATTGTGAATAACTGTATCTAATTCTAACTATTGGCTAGTTTTGTTATAAATTGAGGTGGAATCAAGCAGTGATCTCTGCAAAGCCCCAAGTTTCCATTGCTTGTTACCTGGGGCCTCCATAACAGATTAGTAATAATTTGGTGGCTTAAAATAACAGAGGGAAGGAATAAAATTGATTACCTGAGTATACCAGGAGTATAGGTTAGCGACTTCCAAAATGAGAAGATGACAGAGACAGTTTGCTGCTGAACAGTCACCCAAAACTCTCTATAATGTTGAAGCATCATCTTCAGCCTTCTGGCCCAATGGGGTTGAAGACTAGATAGTTTAGTTTTACAATTAAGCTTAGTTGTTTAGGGGTTAAGATGTTTTTAGGTCTAGATAAAGGTTTTAAGTTAATAGTGACGAGATATGATAGATATTGATTAACATTCAGAATTTTAGGCACACCAAGACAGGAAAGATGTTTTCTTCAAGGCTGTCAAATACAAATAGCAGAAACACTAAGAACATAACATTTATATAATTCCTAATTATGTCATGGTTCTTCTTGCTATAGTAGTGTATTTTATATATATATATAATTTTAAAAGACCCTTATGTGTATATGTGTATATGTGTATACACATAGGTAAAATATTCCCACCCATAAAATAAAATAAATTGCTTTAAATTTATTTATCCTTACTATTATTTTAAATATTTTAAAGTAAATAATTTTAAATATATTTTTAAAATAATTTTAAAATAAATTATTTTTAAAAAGAGAGGCACTGGGCAAATGGGAGCGCAGGCTTCTATATGAATCTGGACTAGACATGGCCACACTTGGATCATGTTAAGGATTTCTGTGCCAGCCTAAGTAAGTAAATGTTAGTTCTAAAGGAAGAGGGCTACAATTTGCCAGCTATTATTGGGTCTCAGTTGTTGAACAAACGTGTGTTTGTTTCAGGTTTACTACAGAGACTCAAGACTGCGTTTCTGTTCCTAGACTGATCAGGACTAAGCAGATCCACCCCAAGTCTCAGCCGGTGCTTAGACCAAGAGTTCAGTTGGAAGCTATAGTTATGTCTTCTAAACAGTATTTTTCCCTCCATTAAAATCCTTGAAATCTCTGAATCTGATTCATTAACGAAGACTCTAAATCCCACATAAAACTCATTCTCTACAGGTGATTCCTATTTGACTGGGATAAAAACTGGCCCTGTGAGCAACACTGGCCATTGATGAAGCCACACCCTATTTCAGCTTCTCAAAATGCAGAGCAAGTACTGTTAGCATTTGCCAGCACCCAGGGCCAGGATGGATTTAATTAACACTAGATTTTTCAAAAGGAAGGTAAATCCGACCCTCCTGGTTCCTCCATACACGTGCTTAAGTCCCGCAAAGTCTTCAAACTTGTGGTTAATGCTCTTTCTCCTCATCTACAAAATGCTGTCCACTTGATACTGGTTCATGGAACCTTCCAGAACCTCTCTCCAGGTGGTATCTTTCAGTAAACAACAGAATGAAAACTTGAGTCAGAACTACTGATCCTCAGACTTGAAGGCTGCCCCCTCCTAGGGCTTTCTGCTGAGTCTATTGGAATCCCTCACACACACACACCCCCCACCACAGCAATGGAACTGATCTAAAGACTGTTTTGTGCAAGGTCATTCCTGATTAAAGCTCATTAAAGAGGTGGCTCCATAACCACTGTGATCACTTCATTTTTTGTGGAAAATACCACTTTCCTTGAATGCACATTTAAATGAAATTGGAAAAATCTAGGCTGTTACATTTAAACGCTTTTAATTAAAGCATATTCATGAAACAGGCATAGTGAGGGGATTTATGGAGACTTTTAGCATTGCTCAGGGAAATAGTGCAGTGTGGTCAGAAGTATTTCTGCCTCATGGTCAGAGGATGCCAAATTTAGTTATGTGTTGTTATATAAAGAGTATTGAAATGAACAATAAAATCCTAAGAAACCAGACTGCACATCTGACATCACCACTCACTAATTGGATCTTTTGTCACCGGGACCCAGGCAGCTTTATCTAGGAAACTGAAGGTTTGAAGCTGAAGGCTACATGAGGTCACTTCAAGTCTAAAATGATGATATTATTCACTCTGCTAATTATTTTTAATTTAGTCCTTACTGGGTGAGTTATAAAATTCATTCCCACGTTTAGACTGTCTGATTGAAATGCTCGCCTTATCCCCTTCAATGTAGCACAGTTCCAGTAGATGAGTCCAGAGCTCACTTAGTGAGATATAGGAAAAGAGACAGAAAAGGTCTCCCCCTGTCTTAACACCTTCACCCCAAAAGGAGATTGCTTCCTATGATGCATGTTATCTCCCCTAGAGCTAGGTTGCAGAATGTGGTCAGCCTGTGAGTCTACACTGAGAGCATGCACACCTGCAGCAGCTCTGCCAACACCCACTTCCCGTTTGCTGAGTGATACAGAGACTCAGATCATTTAAATACATTCCTTAGCAGTCCTTCCCCAGAGTTCCTGAAGGTAAGATGGGCAGTGTGGACAAAGCTTATGTCCAGCGTCAGAGATGGCCATCTGTTTGTCACCACCCCCTCCCACCCACACACTGACTACTGAACACAGACAAGTGAAAGACAACCTCAGGATGCAAACCTTGTTCTTTTAAAAGGTCTCTTTGATAACTTGCTTTCCAATCGCCCCACATGTTTCAAGAGACATTCTCCACACATCCCAACATTGAACCAATATTTTTTTTATATGCGAACAAGTGAAATGGTACGGAAAAGGGTCCAAAAATCACAAAGCATCTTCAATCTTTTTTTAAAAAAAAAGTATATACACTTAGGAGTAAAAGAGTGAGACGCTGCCTTTGATGGATGGATGTGTCAGTTTGCCAGGATACAATGGGCTAGAGAGCAGAGTACTTCCTTTTGAGCTGACGATGTGAGACTTTCCTGTGGAGGCATCCTTGTGTGGATGCTGAGGGATAGAAACAGCTTCTCAGTAAAAATCAAGTGACATTTTATCATCTAAAATGCAGCCAGAATAATAAGATCTAAATGGGGCATGGTAAGCAAATACAATGCTTTCCACTCCAGCCTACATAATAATTCTAAATTTGAAAGGCATTGCCCTCACCAAGAATGGCATTGTTCTAAAATTCATGCTCATTGAATATTAAAATGCATTAAGTTCAATTTTTCAAAGAGCATTTGTTTATTGATCCGATGATTACATTATATACATTTGAACTGCCAAATGTATATAAATAAGCAGGAAGGAACTGATGTGTTATTCATCGCTAAGTCCAAAGGACTTCATTTTTAATGCATAATATAGCTGAAAAAATAATTCGTGAGAATTACAAACGTCAATATCTACCTGTTAAACCTACCCATTCCTTGAGATGTCTGTCATCATCAATTAACCATAAAACCCCACAATGCAAAAAGGTCTCAGTCCTGACCCTGAAAGTAAGTCTCTCTCTCTCTCTCTCTCTCTCTCTCTCTCTCTCTCTCTCTCTCTCTCTCTCTCTCTCTTCTCTCTCTCTCTCTCTCTCTCTCCCTCCCTCTCTCTCTCTCTCTCCCCCCCTCTCCCTCTCCCTCTCCCTCTCCCTCTCCCTCTCCCTCTCTCTCTCTCTCTCTCTCTCTGCTTTTTTTGAGACAGGGTTTTTCTGTATAGCCTTGGCTGTCCTGGACTTGCTTTGTAGACCAAGTTGGCCTCAAATTCACAGCAATCTGCCTGCCTCTGCCTCCCGAGTGCTGGATTAAAGGCATGCTCCACCATACCCGGCCCCCATTAAGTATTTCTCTATGTGCAAAATGATAGCAGGTTAGGTAAAGACTAGGTATGGGTGATCTTTGAAGCACAGCTGTTCTGCATGCAAACTATGCCCCTGATGTAATGCAATACTTAAATTAAGACGGTCTACCTGCAGTTACCTCATATCTTACCACTGATGAACTCTGTGGCCACGAGTCAAACATTCCATCTTTCCAGACCATTTTCATATTATTAAATGGGGCTAATAACAGCAACTACTTCCTAAGGTTACTATAAGTATCAGTGAAGTAAATACGCAGAAAACACATGGTGCCTGGTAACATGCTAATCGTTGGTATCATTTACAACATTAGTTATATACAATTTGGTTTTTAAGTCAGCATTTATTGATAGCTTCTTTGTCTTAAGAAAGGTACCAACTAGGCCTTTGTTTGCTGATGTATAAAATCATACTGTGAAGTCATGTAGTCAGGGTTCAGAGCTAATACACGATAACATGAAAATCAGCTCCCTGAGGCTCAAACCCAGCAATTATGAGTGAGACTCCTGCTCGGTACCAACTCTTCTTTCTGAAGTTTGAACTCAAGCCAGGATGATCATCTTTGACAGAAACAGCAAAGATACATATGGATGGTACCACTATCACATGAAGACTATGTCCATCTCATTTCTGTCATCATTAGTTCATTTAAATGACTCCCAAATTTTATTTCCTGAGTTTCTTTCACTCTAGACTCAACTTTACACTTTATTACCAGACTCAGGACACCTTATTGTCTTCTAAGGAACTGTGGAGAAGATTGAAAGCTTCCAGGATGGTGTGCTGAAGATGCTTATGCTCACTCTGTGGTGCAGCATGGATTTGAGTATCTGTGGATCTCATACTGCAGGTTCGTGGAGCAGATGCTACATATTTGCTGCAGGATGACTGCGTACTTGACCCATTTCCAGGCTTTCCTGTAAATATATCTACTCTTATACTCTCCTCCAGATACATACCTTGTAGTCACACTTTGAAATTCATTTTTCCCTGAAATCTGGTTGACAAAATTGACCATTAAAGAAATAATAATATTTGTCACCTGGCACAAAACTCAAATCCAAGTGGATTAAAGACCTCAACATAAAACCAAAGACACTAAGTCACTTAGAAGAAAAAGTGGGGAAGAGCCTGGAACATATTGGCACAGGAGACAACTTCCTGAACAGAACACCAACGGCCCAGGCATTAATGTCAACAATTAATAAATGGGACTTCATGAGGCTGAGAAGCTTCTGTAAGGCAGGAAACACTGTCAAGAGAACAAAGTGACAGTCTACAGACTGGGAAAAGATCTTCACCAACCCTACATCTGACAAAGGTCTAATATCCAAAATATATAAAAAACTCAAGAAATTAAACACCACTAAACCAAATAACCCAATTGAGAAATGGAGCTTGGAACTAAACAGAGAATTCTCAACAGAGGAATATCAAATTGCTGTTATCAAAAACACTTAAAGAAATGCTCAACCCCCTTAGTCATCAGGGAAATCCAAATCAAAACAACTCTGAGATTCCATCTTATACCCATCAGAATGGCTAAGATCAAAAATTCAAGCGACACCACATGCTGGCCAGGATGTGGGGAGAGAGGAACACTCCTTCATTGCTAGTGGGAATGCAAACTAGCACAGACACTTTGGAAATCTATCTGGTGCTATCTCAGAAAAATGGGAATAGGGCTTCCTCAAGACCCAGCTATTCCACTCCTTGGAATATACCCAGAAGATGCTCCAGCACACAACAAGAAAATTTGCTCAACCATGTTCATAGCTGCCTTATTCATAATAGCCAGAACATGGAATCAGCCTAAGTGTCCCTCAGTAGAAGAATGGATAAAGAAACTGTGGTACATATACACTATGGAATACTACTCAGCTATTAAAAACAAGGAATTCCCGAAATCTGTGGACAAATGGATTGAGCTAGAAATGATCATAATGAGTGTGTTAACCCAGAAGCAGAAAGACTCAAATGGTATATACTCACTTATATCTGCATACTAGCCCAAGGGGCATGTCCCATGAAAGCTTTCACTTACCAGGAAACTGGGACAGAGGGGAGGACATTCTATTGGGACTCTAGATAAAAGAAGCATGGGAGAATAGCAAAGTAGAAGGATCCAGAGAGTCCTAGAAACCTACAAGTAGAACAGTATGATAGGCAGATTTGGGCCCAGGGGTCCTGCTCAAACTAAGGCACCAGCCAAGGACAATACAGGCGGTAAACTTTAAACCCATACCCAGATCTAGCCAATGGGCAGAACATTCTCCACAGTTGAGTGGAGAGTGGGATATGACTTTCACACGTACTCTGGTGCCTCATATTTGACCATGTCCCCTGGAGGGGGAGACCAGGTGGCACTCAGAGGAAGGACAGCAGGTTACCAAGAAGAGACTTGATACCCTATGAGCATATACAGGGGGAGGAAATCCCCCTCAGGAACATTCATAGGGGAGGGGAATAAGGGGAAAATGGGAGGGAGGGAAGAATGGGAGGATACAAGGGATGGGATAACCATTGAGATGTAACAAGACTAAATTAATAAAAAATTTTAAAAAAGAAATAATAACATATTTTAAAGTATCAAAATGTGGCATACTAAAGGATTAAGATAGAAAGAAATGTGCATGCTGTCAACATCAAGACAATAAATCTTACTGAGAAGGACTTAATGATATATGTAAATAAATGCAGAGACGCAGCCTAATCAAAGATCAGAAGACTAAATAATATGATTTTTAAAATCTTAGAAACTAGTGACATGGGTGAATGAGTAAGAACACATGCTACTTTTGCAGTAGACCTGAGTTGAATCAGCAACCACCATATTTGGCAGTCCACAACTGCCTGTAACTCCCAGCTCAGGATATGATAGCCTCTGCTGGCCTCCAATGGCACCTGCACACAGTTGCACACACACATGCATATAGATACACTCACACAATATTCATCATTAAAAATGAAATCTTTTCAAATGGTAAAGAATTTGCACAAATGCAACAATTATCACAATTTCAACAAGTGAAACTTCAATCATCTATTTCTTTAATTCTTAAGAGAAAGCAAAGGCTTTAGATTAGCCAAACAACCAAAAGAGAAGAATGCAGTTGGATTATCAATATGCTTGATTTCCAAGCTTACAAAACTACAGTGTGGGATGGATGGAGATGAATAGTGAGATTGACAGATAAGAACAGAGAGTCTAGACAGACTCACACAAATATGGACAACTGAGCTATGAAAACCACGCAAAGGCAAATCAGGAGATAAAGGATAGTCTTTTCCAGTGAAGAATGATTGACACTTACACATTCACATTTGGAAAAGGAGCTTCAATATGCACCCATATCACATATAAAAAGAATTTCAAAATGTCAGCCAGATCTATATTTTTTTAAAGCCTATAAAACTTTTAGAGCAAAACAGGAGCTATAATTATTACCCAACATTAGGCAAAATGTCTTAGATATGACACTCACAGCAAGCTCATTGCGTTAGTTAATTTTCTCACTCCTGTGACAAAATACCTGACAAAAATCAATTTAAGTAAAGGGAGGAATTTGGGGCGGGGATGTGCTTAATGGGAACAGTCAGCCATAGCTGAGAAGGTGTGGTGGTAAAATTGGTGGGCGTGTGAGGCGGCTGGTCACATTGCAGCTGCAGTCAGGAATCAGCCAGATAAGTGTTTCTGCTCAATTCATTTTCTCCCTTTTTTAATTCCTGGGACCATGGATGATGTCACTCACATTCAGGATGGGTTTTTTTTTTTTTCTCTCCACAGTTAAACCTTTCTTGAAACACTTTCACAGACACACTCACAGGTGTGTCTCCTAGGTAACTTCAAATCCAGTCAAATCGACAGTCATGGTTAATGATCACAATCACTGAGAAAGAAAAGCTCTGCTTCACCAGACTTAAAGATATCTGCTCTTTGAAAGACATTGTCAGGAAGGCAAACAGGTCATAGGCTGCAACAGAACATTTCTACGGCATGTACCAGTTAAGCTCTTGAGTCCGGTACATACATTCTAGAACACACATGAGTCAAAAATAAGAAGTCTAATGACTCAACTTTAAAATAATATCAAATATTCGAATAGACACTACCATGGAAATTATGCAAGTATCAAATAAGGACATGAGATGATGCTTAGTGCAACTTAACATCAGGCAAATCGAATTTAATACCGTAATGGGAAACCATTATCTATCTTAAGACTGCTAAGACTTACAAACCAGCTCATACTAAGTGTTGCAGCTGTAGAGAACATGGAATGCCCCCAACTGGTGGAAAGATGAAAGTCATGGTGGGTTTAGTGGTTTCTTTAAAAAGCTTACCGTGTATCTTATCATATGACCCAACTGTATTGTCATATCTATAAAAGTTGTGTTCTCAGGGAAAATGACTGCCCCCATCCTCCTCCTTAGGTTCCTTCGCTTCCCTGGGACACAGTCACAGTAGCAGTACTATCATGGTTTCTGGTGGAGGTGTGGGTGTTTAAGTTGCTCTCAGCAGAATCAAGAACCACTTCCCCTGGGAAGAGTGAGAGGATTACTTTTTCAGGAGAGGGAGAGAGGGTAGCAGATGGAGTTAAGCCGGCAGGAAAGACCTATCATTGCTCAGGCTTTTGTGATATGAAAGCCCAGCAGTAAAGAACCGGGGTTCAATGACATGAGCTAAAACACAACAGCAATGCTTGTGCTTCTCCCTCTTGGCCATGCACGTCAGCAGAACAAGAGCCAACTTTTATGTAAAAGCTTGAGCACTGGAGACGGACACACCTGAGTTTACAGCCAGGCTCCAGAGCTTAGTACTCACACACCCTCTGGCATGAGATGGACATTTCAATCTCTTCTATTTCCTTCTATTAAATAAAGGTGGCTGGTATCTTCTATAAAGACCTCTATAAAGAAAAATGGAAGGTAAGAGTGTGTGATGGTTTGAGTGAGATATCCCCCGCCCCCAATAGGCTCAGGTGTTTGAATACTTGGTCCCTACTTGATGGTACTCTTTGGGTAAGTTTAAGAGACATGTCTTGCTGGAAGAAGTGTGTCACTGGGTGGGCTTTGGGGTTACAAAAGCCTTTTGCCATTCCCAGCTTGCTATCTTTCTGCCTCACGCCCGTGGTTCAAAACATAAGCCCTCAGGTTCCTGCTTCTGCCTCCGTGCCTTTGCTCCACCATCACAAGCCCAAACAAGCGCTTTCTTCTATAAGTTGCCTTGCTCATGGGGTTTTACTATTGCACTAGAAAAGTAACTAAGACAAGGATACGGTGAGCACTTAGTACAGTTCCTACCACACAGAAGAGACATTTCACAGACTGACTATCCCTGTTGCCACCACAAATTTCCCATCTGCTTAGCATTTTCCCAGCTCATCCGATCATCATCCTTGCCCAAGTTATTCCAGCTACTTTTTATCGGGCTTTTCTGATGGTGGGTTTTTTCCGAGTGTATCTTTATAATCCGTGAGAACAATCCTTTTAAAAGAAAACTCTGGTCAGCAGCTTCTTACTATTCAGCACACTTCTCAGAGACAAGGAAAAACTTGCTTGGCACAGTATTTTATTTTCTGTCTCTCTGCAGTGCCTACCGTGTGATAGGTGTGCATGTTTGGAACAGCACCCAAATGCACAAAGAGAGTGGAGTAGTCTGATGTGACAGGTGGAAACAGGATCTGGGGGCACTGCAGACACTAGGGTGCAATCACACCACGCACCTGCAGCCTTTCTGATTTCTGCCTCCATATCTTACTTTTGAAATGCTTCATTACCAGGCATTCATGAGATGCTCCTCCTACCTGGAGGAAGGTTTGGTAAAGAGATAGTTATAGGGCTGGCAAGATGGCTCAGCAGGTGAAGACGCTTGCCATGTGAATCCGGTAACCTGAGTTTAACCCCAGAACCCACATAAAAGTGAAAGCAAACTGAATCCAGAGTTGTCCTCTGATCGTCACACATGTACCATAACACCTGTGCCCCCCTCCCCACATTAACAATAAATGTTTTATATTTATGGTTGTGAGCCTAGCCTTTAACGGCTGAGCCATCTCTCCAGCCCAAGGAACACTCCTGCATTGCTGGTGGGAATGCAAACTAGTACAACCACTTTGGAAAGCTATCTGGTGCTTTCTCAGAAAAATGGGAATAGGGCTTCCTCAAGACCCAGCTATTCCACTCCTTGGAATATACCCAGAGGATGTACTACCACACAACAGGGACATATGCTCAACCATGTTCATAGCTGCCTTATTCATAATAGCCAGAACTTGGAAACAACCTACGTGTCCCTCAACAGAAGAATGGATAAAGAAACTGTGGTACATTTACACTATGGAATACTACTCAGCTATTAAAAACAAGGAATTTCCAAAATTTGTGGACAAATGGATTGAACTAGAAATTGTCATAATGAGTGAGTTCACACAGAAGCAAAAAGAGCTAAATGGTATATACTCACTTATATCGAGACACTAGCCCAAGGTGTACGTCCCCATGAAAAACTGTACCTACCAGAATAATGGGTAAGAGGGGAGGACATCCTATTGAATCTTTAGGTGTGAGAAGCCTGGGAGAAAGAGGAAATGGAAGGATCCAGTGGGTCCTGGAAAACTACAGGCGAGTCTGGGCCCTGGGGTCCTCCGCAAACTGTGGCAACAGCCAAGGAAAAAATAGGCAGTAAAAACCTTGAACCCCTACCCGGACTAGCCGATGGACATTCTCCACTGTTGAGTGGAGAAGAAGATCTAACTCTCACACAAACTCTGGTGCCCCATATTTGATCATGTCCCTTGGATGGAGATGCCTGGTGGCACTCAGAGGAAAGATAATAGGTCACCAAGGAGAGACTTGATACCGTATGAGCATATTCAGGGGGAGGAGATCCCCCTCAGACACAGACATAGGGGAGGGGAGTAGGGGGGGGAAGTGGGAGGAAGGGAGGGATGGGAGGATACATGGGATGGGCTAACAACTGAGATGTAATATGTATAAATTAATAAAAATGTATTAAAAAAAAAAAAAAAAAAAAAAAAAAACAATAAATGTTTTTTCTTTAAAAAAAAAAAAAGATGGACAGAAAGTTGAAAAGGTCTGGTTGTGTAAGTATGAAGACCTGAGATTTTTTTCCTCCATCCCCAGGACCTGTGTAAAAAGACAGGAGTTCTAGCATGTGTTTGTAATTACAGCACCAGAGAGGCAGAGGCATGTGGATCCCTGGGGCTCACAGGCCGGCCTAGTGAAACCTGCATCTCCACATTCACTGAGAGACTCAGTCTCAACAACTGAGGTGGGATGTTCCTGAGGAATACTACCCAGTGTTGACCTCTGACCTACATCCACAGTGTGCACACAGATGCATGGGAGACTCAGTCTCAACAAATGAGGTAGAAATTATCTGAGGACTACTACCCAGTGTTGACCTCCGACCTACACCCACAGTGTGCACACAGATGCACATGCATACACGCGTGTGTCCAGAACAAGCATGAACATGCATGCATTCCCCAACTGGCAGAGGTGGAGAGGGACGGAGGGAAGGAGGGAAGGAAGGAAGAAAGGAAGGAAGGAAGGAAGGAAGGAAAAGTCTGGATAGATGCAGGCAATGAGCAAAGGAAAAGAGCATGCTACCAATGCCAGTGGTCTCTATTGAGGCACAGAAAGTATGAGATAGCCTGGATAATTGTGAGAAGAAAGGGGAGCTGTAGGAAAAAAAAATTGAAGAGCCCGGTCATGCCTGGAGCATTGCAAGGAACCTACGTGAGAGGTGATATAAAGTATATGGTGGAGAAGTCTGGCTCGTCTATGGTCAAATAGCATGATTTCCATCTCATGCCAAAGGTCCCTAGTTCTGCTTTGACTGCCTCTTAGCGCATCCTTCAGGAACTTGGTGTGCTCTGCTGTTTTATATCCCACCGTGGTTCTAAGGTGAGTGATGCACACAGCAGAGCTTTTCCAACTTATGTCAGAATGAACCCCCAAATGCTCTGAGTAGGACCATTGCCTCTATACAGAGATTAACAAAAAAAAGAGAAGGTATGGACAAGCATTTTCAAGTTTTATGATGAGTGAGTAAAAGAGCCCAAGTCCAAGCTCCTGCGGATTTGACTGTCTGCTTGTTTTTGCCCTTTCAGAAACTATGCTTTTCTACTATTTTGGAAATGTTCCAAACTTTAAAATTACAGTAAAATGCAATAATTGTGGTTGAAGGGCTTCACTATTTGACTCTCCAAAAATAGAGTGATATTTGGAAACGGTAAAAACACGTTTATTGAAGAACACTGGAGTTGTTTCTTCATTTTGAGTTAGGGACTCCTTATATAGGCCAAGATGGCCTCAAATTCACCGTCCCATTGCATCAGTCTCCTCAGTTCTAGGACTGCAGGAATACACCCCCTGTCTGGCCTGACTGAGGGGTTTCTATATAATGCCCAACAACAATCCAGATAAGAAAAACTGGGGCATAATCTGTGCATCCATTGAACTTCCAAGAAACATGATTACAGTCAGATACACAGTGCACAATGAAAGAAGGAACCTATTTCATTTCTTGTGACACCAGAAGAGACAATCAACCTCTGGCATAGTCAACTCGTCGACTGAGAGGGTGCTCAGGTTGTTCTCAGAGGTCCCTGCTATGGATAGCATCACCATGTCACACTCAATGAATTTATGCTTTCTGGAGTTGTAGTCTCTCTTTGGGCATGAAAACTACATTACAAGACAAGGATTAAAATCTAAACATGGAAAAATCTCTGAATTTCCCTCTTCTTATCCCCGTCACAGCATATAGTTTTTTCTACCTCTTCTATACAAACACTGATCATCTACTAAAGTCCCTTGTGAAATCCCTTTGTCATGTTCAACCCCCACCCAGAATCTTATACTGCAAAAGCAAGCAAAGCTATGTTGAATCTAAGTTCAAGGTGAACTCAGTCTGTGGCCCATCAGAGATTCTGAGCACATTAGACCCTACTAGGGACCCCATTGACCATGTAAGGAAGACACAGCTAAAATTTTAAAACTTCTGCATTTCCTATTGGACATCTCAAAGATTCCAGCTGTTCTGCTCACAACCGTATCTCCTGTGTACCCAGATCTTAACCCAGGAAAGTGCAACCAGATGCCCTGCCAACTGCTTACAGTTTAATAGTAAATAATTGAATCCCGGGTAGTTTTCTCATAGCTAGCTAGGGACCCCGTTCCCAGCTGCTGGGGCCATTAACAGCTGAGTAAATACATAGCTTGCAGCTATAGTCAGAGAATTCCCACTCAGTGACTATAGCCCTGGATATGCCAGGGCTGCTGTTGAGTCTCCACCAGCAGGTGGAAAATCACCCAAACCTGTGCTACTCAATCCCTTACTAACTTGCCTAGAAAACGGATTGTTCTGTTTTATGCAACTGGAGATCTAGAGGCAAGACTTGTCCTATTTCAATAAAAGTAACTCAAAATCTTCACATTGTTCCCAAAGTATAAATATTTAACCTTATCATTAATGCTAGGATGCTGAGAAATGTGCCTATTCTAGCACCTTACATGTATCAGCCAGAAAGGGATAATAGTCAAGGCAGCAAACGGTTGAAGATATTTTTATTCATTTGTTCTATTATGCATTTTCCTCCTGAAAAGCTACATTGTTTATTTACATTATTATTATTATTAGTAGTAGTAGTAGTATACTATTATTGCTGTTACTATTGTTGTTATTTGTATTATTGTTGTTACTATTATTATTAACCCACTAGGCCTATCATACCCAGGAGTAATATTCAGTGTGGATAATACTATCCCATTCTTTCTGAGATACTGTAATATATCATCATGCAGGTTCTGTATCCTTATGATAGTAAGCCTCTACTGGGTCAAAAAGTTAACAGGCAGGGCTTGTTTGACTATGATCTTTAAGGATGAATTTGAAGGGGTGAGTGCACATTGGCTGGAGATGTTAAGAAATGTCATTTGTAGAAAAAGCAGCATGTAGCAAGAGACAGAAAAATAAGACAGCAGCACATGTTCCAGAGGTTCACTGAGTTAGAAGGAGAGAGAGGTAAAGCAGGGAGTTACAACTCGAAGACAGAATTTTCTTTTCAAATCAAGTCTTTCATTTCCATTTTGTGTGTTATGATCTGCAGCGTCCTACCAAGCTTGAAAGCTCTGTTTGCTGTGGCTTGGGGTTTCCTGCTCTCAGTAGAATATTGTCAGCCCACCCTCCTCGGCTGTTCATTCTAACCGCGTCTGAAATCATGACGGGATGACAGATGTCACTCCTGTTATGTTCTGAGCAGAAATGACAATGCTTCTTCCTGCTAACAATGACGTTTCTCCCTGACCCTGGCACACACTTACACCATCACAGGACAGAGGACCTCAGACTATCTGTTCCCAGGCAGGACCTGAATAATGTCTATGCCTTTTGAAACAGAATAATACTGTGTAGTGTTCGGTTTGTAACAGATCTTCTTTTAAAAATAGTTATTGAGACTAAGATCTTGCTCACTCAATATCTCTTTCTCTCTCCCCCCCCCTCTCTCTCTTTCTCTCTCTCTATCTCTCTGTCTCACTCTCCATGTATGTATGTGTGTGGTGGTAGGGTTTTTCTGTCTCTCTCTCTCTGTCTCACTCTGGGTATGCATATATATACATACACATACATTCATACACACACACACACACATACACACACATACACACACACATACATACACACACACAAAGTGTTGTTTCCCAGGTACCAGGTACCATTTACCCATTTTTGTGACAGAGTCTCTCACTGACCTAGAACTCACTAAGTAGTCTAGGCTGGCTGGCCAGTGAGCCCTGCATGTCTATACATCCCCAATTCTGGGATTACAGTTATGTGCCAGTAAGGCTGGAATTTTCCCCATTGGTCCTAATGATCAAACTCAGGTAGGTCCCTGAGCTGGCAAGGCAAGTGACTGACTTACATCTGCTTAGCCCATCATTTTTTGGATGACCATGTGGGGTTTTGTTTGTTTCTTTGTTTGTTTGTTGCTTTTGTTGTTCTGTGATGTATTTTGTCACAGATGGTAGGTGTAGAACTAACAGGGCTTGTTCTGTGTTCTATCTTGGGGCTTATGACAATTTATATAGCTTTGTTTAAATAGTGACCATCTGTGAAAAAGGATCCGGGTCAATATTTTTGTCCATTCCATTGCTTGGTGTTCCCGAGATGACCAACTGCTGTGAAAGGCATGCATGCCCTTCTCTGCAGTAGCTTGAAGCATTTAGAACTGCATGGATGATGCTGGCATGGGTTGTCTAACTCCTGTCCATTCTGCAGGAACTCCATGCAGAATCATGGTGCCAAGAGCTTGCAGCCTCAGTCCCACAACCAGGAAGGAAAAAGCAGATCCTGGAGTGTCACTTTTGTCCAGATGCATGGTAGGCTTATAACAGAATTTATCAACAAAAGCCACAAAGTCAGCATAATGATGGTCATTTCACATGGGAAGAAACTGAGTGACGGTGATATTAGATTGTACCCAAGGCCTGGTTACTAATATGTAATATTTTATGTATTTTTTACATATATAGCAATATTATATACTTTGTTTTAATGTGTGTGAGTGACACTCACTCAAATGCACATATTTGTATATGTGCACAAAGGCCTTATGCAAGTGTCAACACTGAAGTCAAATCCAGGCCTGCATACCACAGCGCCTGCATCAGCATCCTGTTGTACACACTGGCATCTGGGTTTGTACTCCATCTGCCTCATTCAATTGCTCTATGGATAACAAAAAAGAACTTAGACAGAAATTTTGGGTTCAGTTGGTGCATCTGGAAAGAGGTAGTTACCTGCTTCCTAGAACTGAAGCCGGGCTGTCTGGCCCAGGCACATGCTGGAATTTCCTTCTCTTCTTGACCAAAGCATCCATCCCAACCTCATGTCTAGGCTGATGTCTTCCGCCCCAGTTCTCCTCATCTAGAAACTCCTTAGAAGCAGAGGCCAGAACCTATTCCTTGCCACACTGTGAGTGAGGCAAGATTGGTAATGAAGTGACTTAGCCACACAACAGGGAACTAAGAACTCAACCACCCAAGGCCTGGTTCTAAATCCAAGCTCTCCTTGGGGAATTTGAGGCAAAGCTTTCTCTCTCCTGGAACTTGATTTTGTCTTTTCTGTCAAAATGCTTACATCATGGGATTGCTAAAAAGTCAATGAGATGCAGCCCATTGTCAATGCACTTTGAAAATTCCCCATTGTCAAGCCCTTTGAGAATTCCACATGCAGGTCGTGCTGTGAAAAAGAAAGATTAGCTTTGATGCCACCCAGTCTAATGTTAAGTCATCAATTGAAATTTGGTCTCATGTTTTCTCACTCATTTCAGCTTTCCTACTCATGTCTACTTTCTCTGAGTTTTTAGTGGCCTGTCTCTGGTTCTGGAAAAAACTCAGGGCTACGGGAAACCAGTGATCTAAATAACTGACCACACTGATGACAGGAAACGGGGTTTGAGGGCCATTCTTTCCAGGTCTGGTGGGTGGGTCCAACTGCTTTCCGTTCCAAGTGTTATCACAAATTTGTGTTCACTTCCTTGTTTTCTGGCTCCGTAGCTTTCTATACGGCCTACCTTCCTCAGTCAAACTGAAAGAAAATCAAGTGCTGATGTTGAAGATGAGTTTATCTCTAAACGCTGAAGCACAAATATATCTGAAGGAGCAGGCAATTTGGAATTATTATTCCATTTTAAAATATCAAGATTTGCTGCCTATATAGCTCATTAGTAGAGCTCTTAGCCTAACATGCAGGAGGCCCCCAGTTCAATCCCAAGTTCTACATAAATGAATAAATGACTAATGTCAAGACTAAACGTAATGACTTCCAAAGGATCTTGAGAGCTTTCTTACATCTAGCAGCAAGGTTGTGTGTGCTGCCCTGAATTTATATGCAGGCTCTCACTGGATTGCTGGGGGCATCTTTAAAGCATGTAGAATGTATGACCTCTATACTACTAGATAGCAAGTTGTTTTGAGAAATTGCACTGAATTTTTGTCATTTACTACATTTAGATTTATCTGCTATTGTAATCACCAGGTTAAGACAATTTATTGGAGAAAGAAAAAGCAACTGTTGCTTTACTTTATGCAGACACAGAAAGCATCATACCATCCCCTATTTCAGTATAGTAGCCAAATATTTTTAGTTGAAAACTTAACTTTTCTACGTTGTGCAAATGAAGAAATTCAATTCAACTTTTTGCTCAAGTTCATAAACACATATAAAAAGCATTACCTTGCTATGTATAAGTGTGTAGGATGTGTGTGTGTGTGTGTGTGTGTGTGTGTGTGTGTGTGTGTGTGTGTACTCAAAAAATAAATATGGGATGGGGTCATCTCTTACAGAGAACTTCAAAATGGCCATTATCCTTGCTTGATTGTAGATAGTCCAGATGACTGATGGATGCTTTCAAATCAGACATATGAGACCCAAGAGTTCGACGAGTGAAGAAGCAATGGGGTGACATGAAGAAACAACCAGTGTTTGTGCAAGAGATACTTTTAATGAGATACTCAAATGAGCACACGCTGTCTAAGATATTCATCGAGATGGGCATCTTTTCATTCCTTAATTCTAGTGCCTGGACTTACCCTCATTTTACTTGCAATGAACTGAGGGTCTGGCTTCCCAGGGCTGTGTACTCAGGCTCATATATAAGATTAGAACTCAGGTCTCAAACATCAAATCCATTGTTCTTTCCTGTATAACATGTACCATATGCATATGAATATATAAAGGGAAAAAATGAAGTGGTTTCCTTAATTTTAAAACACTTAACAGCAAGACTGTACCCTCTTTTGATAAAACAGACATATTCACTATATCTTATAACAGATAAATTAGGGAGTAGGTGAATCTAGTTGACACAATGTCGTTTCCTGGGTTCTACCAAATGCCACATATATAATTGTCCCTGGTGATGTTTTGCATTCTCTGTTGGATTTTTAAATGCATGCCTTCTTGGTTTTGTTTTGTTTTTTCTTCTATTTATATGATCTGCAAAGGTTTGTGTACAATTTTTAAAAATGCATTTGCTCAAGTCTTTTGCTATGCATGTGTTTTTTTTTCTCCTCAGGGAGACCTTGCCCCTGAAGATACGGCTTCTCTTTGAGGACCACATGCTTCTGAATGCACCAGTCCTCCTGCAGCAGTCTGAGCTTGAGGTAAGTAAGGCCAGGGTGGGGTTTGTGAATCATCTCTTCCACCACCCATTACGGGCAAATCAAGCTGAAAACCAAACACATTTGGCACTGACTCAGAGTGGAACTTCCTGAAGTGGTGAAAGGAGAAGGGAAACTTTTAAAGCCACATTTGCTAAGAGTCATCTAACTTCAGCAAGGGGTTCAGGACCTGGTACCCAAGGCCGTGGTGCTTTGAGTCCATAGTGAATGCCTGGTCCTGCTCACCAAGCCCTTAGCTAATTTGGGTTTATTTTGTCCATATTGAATTATGTGACCAATGAAATCTCACTCACTGAAGTTTCCCAACAGGCTTCACTGGGGAGAAAGAACATCTCTTGCTTCCTAATGGGTTCATAATACACCAGCAAGGGTCTCTGGGAAGGATAGGTACTTCCTCTATACATGACTTTAGTTAGATAATTCTGTGCATTCGTGTGTGTGTGTGTGTGTGTGTGTGTGTGTGTGTGTGTGCAGACTGTGTAGAGGCCAGAGGTCAATCCTGGGTGTCATTCCTCAGGATGACAAACATTTTTTTGAGACATCTAGGCAGACTGGCTAGCAAACTCCAAGGACCTGTGTGTGTCCATCTCTCCAGTGCTAGTATTACAAGCATGCATCACCACACCTGGTTACTTATATGGATTCTGAGGATTGTATGTCCTAATGCTTGCATATCAAGCACATTACTGAGTCAATTAACTCCAAAATCCTAACTAGTAACCATACACATTTAATTTGAGTTAATTCTAACAAGAAAAGTAGGAAACGTATCTAAAAATATATGAGAAAAGTTCTATGGCAAAGATAAATATATGGAGAGGACTAAGAGGCAGATTGTTGGCAATTGATGTTTCTTGTACATTTAAAAGACAAAAGAACGCACAGTTATAAATCCATGGTAATGACTAAATAACAAAGATGTTCATTTTGGGCATCAGTACCATAGAATTGGGGACTGGAAACTTGAAGGTGCAGAGCCCATATTTGCAGCTGACATTGGCATCAATTTCAAACAACTACCAATTTAGGGTGCTATGTATAGTTCCCATAGTAACCACAAAGAAAATGCACATAAAATATGTGAAAAACAAAATAGAAAAGAATAAAAATATATCACTACAAAAATTCTAAGCCCACAGGAAAGCAGTACGAGAGAAAATAGGGACAAAGACATGGAGAAAGCAAGAGACAAAATGAAAAAGGTGCTCTGAAAGCATAATAACTTGCAGGGTTAAAAGATGCAATGGAATAGTATGTATCCATAAAAAGGAAGTAAATAAGATGTGTGCATCATATGCTTCCACGCACATGAATTATGAGGACACGATTTTAATGATTACCAAAAACTAAAGAGGGAAGGAATGCTGGGTCACTCTTTAAGAGGAATGGGCTGTTATTATGGCAAGAAAAACAGAGTGCTGAAAGGCCTTATTGTGGAGGCTACCACCTATAAGCCTAGCTCTCAGAAGGCTGAAGCCGGAGGACAGCTGCAAGGTCCAGGATAACCTGGGGGGAGGGGGGCTTATATATGCAGGCTACAAAATAAGACCTTGTTTCAGAAGGAAGATGGGGCTGTTGAATTCCCTTATGGGTTACAGCATGTGATGTTGTTTCTGTTTGCAATGGTCTTATATAACCTGGGAACTCCATCAAAACTTCCAGGAAGGGCGACCACAGTCACACAATCATTGCTTCACTTAAGGCAGTGGTCCTCCCCCTCCCTAATGCTGCCACCCTTTACTACAGTGCCTCATGGTGTAGTGACCCCCAACTAGAAAAATTTTGTATGCATTTCCATTGCTCAACTTTTGAAAGGAAGTGAGGGTCAGATCATAAAATAAGTAAAGACAATTTTTTTTTTGGTCTTTTAGGTGAAACACTTACTGACTTTGAGTTCTAAAGGACATTTATATAATACATAAATGTATTATATATAGTATATAATTTACTTGTTTATTATATATTATATAATATATATTTCTGTATATATACATATATACTGTTATGAATGGTAATATAAATATATGTGAAAGGGTCATATGATATCCCCTCAAATGATGCTTCTCTACAAGTTGAGAAACACTGACTTAATGGTTTTGGAGTAAGAAGTTTTTAAAGAAAAAGTCTTTTGGACTCAAAGTCAGTATTTCATCTGAAAGACCCCAAAAATCTATTTTAAATGATTTTATGGTCTGACCCGCGCTTCCTTTGAAAAGCTTAGTGATGAAATGAGGGAATGCTAAAAGCTTTGAGGGCTTTTCTTTTTGATGAGTCTGCACCATTACAAAATGGCCATAAGTTTATGTGGACAAAGAATGGGATGCTATGGCTTAAAAGAGGCACGTTCAGGTACCAAGTTAACAATGGGAGAATATGTGATACTGAAGATTGACTGTCAGCTTGGTAGAATCTAGAATTACCTAGGAACAAATCTCTGGGCAAATTCATGACAGAGCTCTTCGATATCTAGTTTCTAAAATAAAGAAAGCCTGCCCTAAATGTGGACAGCACCACCTCATAGGCTGCACTCTCCCAGTGAAGATAAAAGAGAAAGCAAGCTGAAGCAACATGTTCAGATGTTTCCTGAGTATAGGCACAAGGTACCATCTGCCTCCTGGGCTGCCATGACCTCCCAAGGATGGCCTGTAGCCCTCAAGGTATATGCTCTCATTAGCCCTTCCTCCCTTCAGCTGCTTTTTTCTAGGTACTTGGTCACATCAATAAGCAAAGTTAACTATTGGGCTGAAGAGATGGTTCAGCAATTAAGAGCACTGGCTGCTCTTCCAGAGGACCTGAGTACAATTCCCAGCACCCACGCGGCAATTTACAACTGTCTGTAACTCCAGTTCAAGAGGATCCAACACTCTCACATAGATACACGTCCAGGTAAAATGTCAATGCATATAAAATAAAAAATAAATTCTTTCCGGGTGTGGTGGCACACACCTTTAATCCCAGCACTCAGGAGGCAGAGGCAGGAGGATCTCTGTGAGTTCGAGGCCAGCCTGGTCTACAAAGTGAGTCCAGGACAACCAAGGCTATGCAGAGAAACCCTGTCTTAAAAAAGCAAAAAAAAAAAAAAAGTCAATTCTTTTTTAAAAAAGAAAAGTAACTATGGGCACACACCATGCACATACACTCAGCATCAACTGGATTACAGGGCTTATTTATAGCAACTTAAGAAGAAGATATAAAGTTGGGAGGGAGACAGAGGGAGAGAGAACTGGAAAGAGGTAATGGTGTATGGATATTGATATACATCACATGAAATGTCCAAATGCTACCTTAGGAACTTGATAGAAATACAAGCCTCTCTTTTTTGAGAATATTTCAAATATTAATGTTCATTAATATATCACTCAATAATTACCAAGTACCTTCACAAATACTAGTTCAAACCAGACCAGCCCGGGCAAAGAAAGCCACCTGAGCTTGCCTTGAAGAGGCTGGTGACGTGGAAGTCAACAGTGGGTAATGGAGCTTTCCCAATGTTTACAAGATGATTCCTCCCCTATCCCCCAAAGGGAGAAGGGACTAGCAGGGGATGTGTTAATGACAAGGGTAGCTTCGCCTCACATCTGCTCTTCACACATGGTGGTTGACCAGTCAGAGCACCAATGAGCATGAAAGACTGAAAATTTAGAACCAGTTGTGAGTCATCTGAACACTTGCATGCAGTGACTCTGTTTTTCTTGATTCACTGGAGTCTGTTTCACATTTTTCATAGAGAAGTCAGGTTTTTCTCTCCAGTATTATTTCTTCATCCCCGGTTAAAAATCAGCAAAGCAGAAATGTGACCTAGCCTGGAGGTGAGCCCACAATCCAGGCTAACCTAGTTGAGTGACATCTTCCTGAAACTGAAGAGTACTCAAGTGACCAAAGACAAGCAATGTGTGTCCATGTGACCCAGGAAGCTTGGCAACTGGCTCCTGCTCCGAGGCCTTTGAGCTACCTGTCTCTGAATTTGTCCAGATGTTCCTTGTGTTTCCTGTGTGCATACTCATTAGGTCACTGATGACCTTTGTGGCCAGCTGCAGTAGGTTTCTGGTGCCTACAACAAATGAATCCTAATAATGACAACAAGAGATTAAAAGTACTAAGGCAGTTTTAGAGTCAGGGACTCAAAAAATGTGCAGTTTTTGTCATTGACCAGATGCTAAAGAGGCCCTTGGTTCTGTCCTTTCAAGAGATCAGAAACGCTAGAATTATTTGGGACCTCTGGCTCCTGATTACATTTTGTGTTATCTCTCTTCTTTTACAGTGTTTCCTGGAAGCTATAAATGAGGGCATGACAGAAACTCCAATCTAGATACCTGGGATGGAGAGGCACACAGAGAGACTTTTGGGTGGGCCAATTGGCCTGACCAGTTCACCCCTCATTCCTTAACCCAGAAAAGCCTTATTACCTTCTAGATCAGCAGTTCTCAATCTGTGACTCATGACCCTTTTGGCAAACCTCTGTCTCCAAAAATATTTACATCATGATTCATAACAGTAGCTATTGATTTTCTGGGATCCTAGCTCCCCAGGTCACTGCCCTGCTGATGTGCAAAGGCCTCCATTGCTCTCCAGGACCCCATTTCCTATGCCACTAATTCATGAGATTGCTTTATCCCTCATTGCTCATTCACTGAGTCATAAATGCATCTAGAATTTGCTTCTTGCTGCTTTTTAATTGGTAAATCGTCATTATGTGCACATATAAAGTGATGTTTTGGTCAATGAATGCCTTGTAGGAAGGATCACTAAAGCTAATTCACATATCCATCATCTCTCCAGCTGAGTTTTTGTGGTGATGACATTAAAAGTTCCCTTTAGTAATTCTGAAATATATGCTCCATTATGACTAAGTGTTGTCTTGTGCAGGACATTAGGTCGCAGGAACTCATCCTCTCACGTCTAAGCGTAACCTTGTGCCTTTGCTCTCCTTCTTCCCCTAGTCCTCTTCTTTCCACAAAGTCTTGGAGAGGTTTATCATCCAAAAGAAGTTTGTGTGCAATGAGAAGAGAAATGAATGGCATCGCCTGCTGGGATCATTTGTGAAAAATGACTCTCAATGAAGAAAATGCCTTCATAAGATCTGGCAATAGACAAGTCGATAAGCCATTTTCTTAATTAGTGATTGATGTGGGAGGGTCCAGCACATCGTGGGTGGTACCACTCCTGGTCAGCTATTCCTGGGATATATAATAAAGGAACAAGCCATGAGAAGCAAGCCAATAAGTAGTACTCCTCCATGCTTTCTGCTTCAGTTCCTGCCTCCAGGTTCCTACTCTAAGTTGCTGCCCTAACTTCCTGTGATGATGGAGAGTGGTATGGAAATGCAAGTGAAATAAACCATTACCAAGCTGCCTTTGGCAGTGGTTTTATTACAGCAACAGAAACCCTAACTAAGACATGGGCTGATGGCAAATTACCACAGGTCAAGTAGCTTAAACAGCAGACATGTGCTTTCTCACCGTGAGATCAGGAATCAAAGACCAAGTCTTAGTTTCTGCTGACGCATTTCTCCCTAGTCCACAGATGGCTGTTTTCTGTCTATCTCCTCTTGTCTCTTTTCTTCTGTACTTGAACATGAATCCACGCATATTTCCTCTTCTGATGAGGGCAGTTATGATGGATTAAGACACACCCTACAAAGCCCGCTTTAACTTACTTCTCTCACAGTTCCCAACAATAGCACATGCTGAGAGGCTGGAGTCAGGCTTTCAATGTTAGTCACTGAGAAGTAGCGGGGACACCATTCAGCCAGAACAATGAACTAAAGAATGACAGCAAGCTCTGAACGCAGGACACAGACTTTCTCTGCTCAGATCCATACTTCCTTGTCTTGCAGTTCTATCACATTGGAAAAGTTGCTTCAATGATCTATTCTTCATTTTCCCCTATACCATAGCTCACTTTCTGTTGTCATAAAAGAATACCCAAGGTAGCATGATTTATAAGAAAAAGAAATATAATTTTAACAGTTGTAGAGACTGGAAGGTCCAAGGTTGAGTGGGCACACCTCATATAGACCTTCTCATTATGCGATAACATGGAAAAATATCACACACACACACACACATACACACACAGAGAGAGAGAGAAAGAGAGAGAGAGAGAGAGAGAGAGAGAGAGAGAGAGAGAGAGAGAGAGAGAGAAGTTACTCCTCTTCATCTTCTAAGGCCACTAACTCCATCATGGTGCTCCATCCTCAGGATTGTATGTAATCTGTTTCCTGCTAAGATCTCACTTCCAAATATGTTGCTCTATGACCTTGGAGAGTCAGTTTCCCCAAACTTGAACTCTGGGTAGACAAACATGAAAGCTATAGCATTCCATCTGCACATGTACTTTTGGAGTGCTTATATGGAGAACATTGTTTAGCAAATTAAGTCTTTTTTTCAGGGAGTATGAAGGGGGTACTCAGCAGTGACTGTGTTCCTGAACTGCAGCATGAGTGTCAAAGTCACAGAGATGGTGGTGTCTTGCGCACCATTTCCTCCACAGTTTAGGAGTGCAGCTGTTACATTTGCACTTGCAAAGAAGGGGCCATTTTTCTTCATCAGAACAATTCCCAGTAGAAGACAATGCATGCCCTTCATGTGGCTAATTCAACATCCTCCATATTCTAGCAATGAGCAATAGAAGTTATGAGAGTTCTGAAGATTCGGAAAGCTTGGTCTTTGAAATATACCCTATGGTTTGTAACTGGAAAAAATTAAGTCTCAAAGTTATCATTGACTTATTTCCTTTGTTCCTTGTTTGCTTGTTTTTTGTTTGCTTCTTTGCTTGTTTTTCTTGGATCCATGAGATAAAAGAGCCATTAACTCAATGTCCTTGCTCAGAAGCCAACATCATCACCATATATGGTGAGATTTGGGGCAGGCAGGCAGATCATTCTGGGCCAATCTCCTTTTCTTAAAAAATTATAAAATTAATACCAGCCTTGCCTATTGTATCAGTTTCTTATACTCCCCTAAACATTATGCTTTGTGTAGTATCAATGTCACTATCAAGTTCCAATACAGTTCATGATCAGTGATCTTCTGGCGTAGTGATTTCAGTGGACCATATCTTTGTTGGAAGGGCAGCTTTGAATTATCTACTACCAGGTTCACTGGTGATGTTTGATGCTGCTGCCTGGTGGCTTCAGAGCAACCATGCATAGAAAGAGCCATGTGAGGAGTCACTAGCGGAAGACACCCCCACCCCAAGCATCCTGTGATAAAGGATAACATTCATCTCAAAACAGCTCAGTCACAGGACACAGCAACAGGGCAGGAAGTATAGCTATTCTTGTGGGTGCTTGATTCAGCCCCACACCATCTGGGGAGGAGCACTAGACACTAGGCAAGCAAGAAATGTCTTAGACATCTGAAGTGATAAAGTGGTAGGCTGGCCGACAAAAGTTCACCGGACTTGAAACGAAGGGGCCCAGGCCCTACACACAAAGGAGTCACCTGGATAAACATGAACAAGACATATTTCTTGTTGAGTCAAATCTTCTTCAGTGAGAGGCTGAATAAAGGGAGGACCTTGTTCCTAATGAGAATTTAGCATTTATTTTCACTGTGTTCTATGGATATGGCTGAAAACACTAACGGTTCTCAAGGTAGCAGTCACAGCTATTTCACAGACTGGGAGTAACATACTCAGGTGAAAACTGTCAGCCCCAGCATCTCTGTCTTGCCTCTTCTACACTACTACACTGCTTCACCCAACAACAGGCCCATGAGTGTAACTGTGTGTGACCTGTGTGTCTGTGTTACCCCTCCTATTCCTGAATCTTGAAGTTCATAGTAATATTGGAAGACAGTATTTCATTGGGCCACACAAGTTATGTAGTTGATTCTGCCTTGATTTTACGGTTCTTGACAACCAAGCCTCATAGTGGGAGGTGTTCCAAAGGTCAGACATTGCTTCCAGGCACAGAGTTTCATCTCACATGATGGTGTGGATAAGGTGAAAGGAACAAAATGTAGAATCTCTAAGACCAGGGCTGGTGATGGTGGGGAAAGTAAAGCCAATCTCATGACCCAAGGAGAGCTAGGAACCAACCCCTGGTCTCCACTTACTTCAGCATGCTTGAGAACATTAATTATTGAATCAAGAACACAGTTTCCTGCATACTCAGAGTGGGATGTGCATATTAAAAAGCAAACTTCTTGAAAATCTTGGGTCTCTCTGGGACCCCAGGATGGTAATCGCAATAGTCAAAAAGAGGTTGGAAAGGAAGATGAAAACCTCATTCAAATGACCACAATAAACAGAGTCCCAAAGTCCTACTAGTATTCTGGGTGGGTGTGCAGGGAACTCAGGGATACCTTGTGGCTCACAGCTGCTCTCTGAATAGCCAGAGGCAGCTGTCAATCTCTCTCTGAAATATCTAGCAAGCTTGTCTCTCAGTCCAGGTAAGGTGACTTCACAGCAGTAGCATCACAGGCAAGGCATCAAAGAGGGAGTTGAATGCCATTAGAAAGCAGGACAGAGTCTATCTATCATCTATCTATCTATTTATCTATCTATCTATCTATCTATCTATCTATTTATCTCCCTGTCTCTCTCTGTCTGTCTCTATCTCTCTCTTTGTCTCTCTGTCTCTGTCTCTCTGTCTCTCTGTCTGTCTCTCTCTGTCTCTCTGTCTCTTTGTCTGTCTGTCTCTATCTCTCTCTTTGTCTCTCTGTCTCTCTGTCTTTGTCTCTCTCTGTCTCTCTGTCTATCTCTCTGTCTCTCTGTATCTCTCTCTTTGTCTCTCTGTCTGTCTCTCTGTCTCTGTCTCTCTCTGTTCCCCCCCTCTCTCTGTGTGTGCGTGTGCATGTGTGCATGTGTGTGTGTGTGTGTGTGTGTGTGTCTGATGTCCATGGAAAATCTGTAATTTCCCAAGGACCTATACTTGTGCAGATCCTATGTGTGTGCATGTTTGTGTGTGTGTCTCTCTCTGTCTGTCTTTCTCTCTCTCTCTTTGTGTGCATGTGTCCATGTGCATGTTTGTGTGTGCGTGCGTGTGTGTGTGTGTGTGTGTGTGTGTGTGTGTGTGTGTGTGTATTTGTGTATGAATCTAAGTAGTGGTCATTTCTGCTATGAGAAGTGGGATTCTTATAAGCCTGGCCCAGTGCACATCTGTAGATAATGCATTACGGTGGACAGAGATCTTCATAGTTTATTGCAAACATCTAAAGACTTCATGGGGAAAAATGGTGTGTTGGGGAGAGGTTCTTTGACCCATCTCTCCATCCTAGATTGGGTTCATGGTTTGTGGCAAATATCTAAACGATTCATGGAGAGAGAAAAAAAAAATTCTTTCCCACCCCATTTCTCCAGCCTGGATTCTGTTCTTGAATGCTCACCCTGCAGTCAGCCAGGAGTGAGTGGGCCTAGATCACAGTGTTCGGTACCTCACAGGTCCAATCTGTGTTCCGTCTAGACAGACAGCTGGAGACTAGCAGCGGGTACCAGACACTCCAGGGTGGAGGGCGTACTGTGACAAAAATGTTCTCTTCTTGTCTCTCTGACTGTGCCTCCCGAGGGCTGACAGGAGTGGCTGAGGACTGAACTGCCTTTAAGATACGGGGATCAAAGTCTGTATTCCAAGAGAGCTTTCTGGCTACTGGTGATGTCTTTGTCCTGCCTCTCAGAGTTCCCCATAGCAAGAGGTCAGCCAGCTATGGTGACATCTGTCATTCAAGCTTCTAGGACTGGGCTCTGCCTTTTTCAACTTCTCCTCTTTTAATCACAAAAACACTCCCAGATCAGGCTTTGGGGACCTCTGGAATTCAGGTCCACTTGGATTTTGGCCTGTGTGTTGTCTCAGTAGGCACCAGTCAAATTCTTTATGACCTGGCCCCTTCTTGCCTGATCTATCTTTCCTTCTGTTCCACACTTCATGTTTTGCATGTTGGCAGCACCACATGCCTTGTTCCTTCTGTCATGGCATTCCCATCTGTCATCAGGTGATCAGAATCCTCCAGCCCTGCCCCCACACCCATACCTCCCCCCACATACACTCCTGAGGCTAGGTATATACATTGTTACCACCTGAGTAAACCACTGCAGTGGTACTGAAACTTCATCCCTTTCAGTTCCCTGTCTATTTGCCAGCAGGACAGGAGGAGCCCTCCTTATCATCTCATACCAAACGCATAGTTGAAGCTCAGTGTATACATTGAAAAGAAAACAAAACCTGACCATACAGGCTCCTGTGGTTTGCTCTGAACCTCTGCCCTCACCACTTACTCTCCAGGGAAAAGCCAAGTTGGTCTGCCCGCAGCAGTAGCCTAATTGTGTCACTGCATGCTTAGAACATTTTTAGTCATGTCTCATACTTCCTAGGATAGAGTTTCTAATCTATATCATGCCTGAAGAACCATACTGCACTTGACCTTCCAACCACACACAGAACACCCTTAGCCCGTATTCTTCTCTCCAGAAACAAAACAAGCCACTCCAAGCTTAATGGTTTAATTAATATTGCTATCATGTGATTATTATTTCGTGCCATTGGTGTCTAGATTTACAAACATACTGTGGTCAACTGTGGGTCAAGAAATAGCTTTGATATTGGACCCAAATGACAGAGGCTGGCTTGTTAGGACTCTGGATAGGGGAGAGAGAGAGAGAGAGAGAGAGAGAGAGAGAGAGAGAGAGAGAGAGAGAGGGAGAGAGAGAGAAGGGTCCTCTTTAATATGGCCAAGATTTCTGCAGTGGAATTCTCTGCTTTTCTTTTTAGTGGCAACAATTTCAAAGAAAGAACACAGAATGCTCTGCATCTTCAGTCTTGAATAAATATTGGCATGGCTATTGGCAATACTTCCCTTCATTCTATTGCCCATAGAGATTCCATTGCTGTGATAAAGCATCCTGAAACAAATTAAGGGACAGGAAAGGTATTTTTTTAGGCTATAAGTCCAGGTAACAGTCCAGCACTCAGGGGAAGTTGAAGCAGGAATTCAAAGCAGCAAGTCATATATCATCATAATCAAAGGCAGAGAAAAGTAAGCGCACCTTCCTGTATGCTTTCCTATTTGCTCCAGTTCTACCTTCTTTTATATAATCCAGGAACTTCTTCCTAAGGAATAGTGCCACCCACAGTGGATTGAGCCCTCCTAAATCATGAACAATCAAGATACTCTCCCACACGTATACCCACTGACCAATGCAATGAAAGCAATTACTCAATTGAGATTCTCTTTTCAGATAATTCTAGGTTGTGTCAGATTGGCAGTTAAAGCTAACTGGGACTGAGGGTAACATGGCAAGCCCAGATTCAAAGAACATGGAAACAGGCAATGACATCTACTGATTGCAGGAGTCACAAAGTTACATGACAGATGGCATAGGATATATAAAGGGTGATAAAAGACAGTCATATTTCTAGTCTATCAGATGCCCCATCCCTAGGGACGCTGATTCAATAACCAAAGCTGAGCATCAGCTACTTGACATGCATTCCTGATGCTTCTTCTAAAGTCAGCCAAGGACCAGCCTTTGAAAGCATTGATCCCTGAATATGTCCTGTTGTTTCTAGTGACATAAGTCTTGACACCATAGTTTCTTCCATCCTGAGGCTCTTGCCCCTGTCCCTAACTTCCTACTCATGCCCTAGGTCTTAATCTTGCAAGATTCTTCAGACTAAGTTTGCCACACCCAAGTTACCCTTTTGGATTTCTCTAACACCCCTTACTTTTCCTTCATATGCTCTTCAGGGGCTGATTGCTTGACATTTTCCCTCACAGACAGCAAAACTCACAAGGGCTCATCACTGCATACAGTGCAGAATCAGCTGAGGTCCAGGACATTAAAGGGACTCAATAAATGTTCACAAAGAGCAGGAAGAAATGGCTTTGATTTTTACATTAGACTTTCTACCCATTAATGCACTTCAGGAGTCATATTTTGGGGTTCTGTTTTGGACCAGCAAGAAGTCACTGTTATTTTCTAGGCCTAGAAAGGTCATAACTAGAGACACTTTGACATTGTTAAGATGATCTGTAGGGTGAACATTCAACTTCCTAAAGGAGTCTGAGAACCTTCAGAAACAGATAGTGGACTGTCTTCGGTGAGAGGATGCTAAGATAAAGGGCTTACGGGATGTCTATTCTCTCTCTCTCTCTCTCTCTCTCTCTCTCTATATATATATATATATATATATATATATATATATATATATATATATATATAAAACATGTATGCAGGTGCGTACACATGTAGGTACAGGTGGCCATGGAGGCCAGAAGTATACATTGGGTCCTGAAGCTGGACTTACAGCACTGTGGGCTGACCAATGTGGGTGCTGAGAACTGAATTCAGGTCTCTTGCAAGAGCTCTTAACCCCCTAAACATCTCCCTGGCCAGGAAGGTTTACTCTTAACTAAGTAACTACAAAGGAAGTCCAACTGACGGACAAGTATTTACTGAAGCAAAGCATGAACAGAACAGTGAAATGAAGGGTGTGGGCATAGACAGGACAGCAGGGACCTAAGGGACTGGGAAGGATGATTTGACCAGATGAACCATTGATATCAGGAGTCACAAGGGTGGGGCAGACAGGTGCAAAGGCAGAAACCACAACAGGAGGAATCCAGGGTAGGGCCTCTTTTCTATCTGTGGGTAAGGGTGGGTGGATACCTTGCAGATTGGCCAGCTGGGGGTTCCAGTGAGTAACTACACTCACTGGAATGTTGTGAATAGAGCAGCAGGGGAACATTCACACCTGACACATCTGACCAAAAACACTAGACCCCATGCTCTGTCCCCATCTCCTTCTCAGCTCATTGCCACTTTACTGAGAGTCCTCTGCAAGTGACAGGGAAAGGAAGTGTGCCCTTGTTGCACAGTCAGAGAACAGTTGGCATCTAACCGCCATGACTGCCTTCACAGGGTGCGTACTGGTTGTTCAGGAGGAGGCTTGGAGGAATCACCACCTCTCCACTCCAGAGCCTGCACATGAAATCTGCTTCCTCTTAGCAAAGTGAACCAAAGCTGCAAACTGCTGCAGATCCAAATCACAATCTGTATGTCCAGGGAGCAACGAGCTGGCAACATCTGCACCCAGCACCTGCCCTGCTGCTCCTGAGACTTAAAAGATGGCCATGCTCTTGATCCTTACTGTTTGGTTATGAAGAGAATTATTCGTTTCCTATCAGGCTCGCTCAGCTGGAATACTTTTTATGTGCCCCTCCTCCTCACGAGCTCTCTTTCATCTCCCAAAATAGCCACATCAATGATGAATTCTTCCTGACTGTTTTCTGCAGCAAGTTTACATCTCATTGGGTTCTCATTACCTGAACAGAGGCTGACTCATATGGGGGTCACATGTCACTATTCCTAGCTTCATCCCCAGGCATGATGTCCCTACCTCCTTGCATCTGAGCCAGCCAGCCTTCTCCTACTTCTTTGGCCCCATGGCTGTCCACCCATTCATAACTACAGAGCCTCAGCCAGCATTGTGCTCAGTGATGCCAACCTTTCCTGTCAGACATGTGGAGAAGAGAAAGGCCCTGCCCTAGCTTGTCTGAGTCTGCTACCTTTGTGTCTTGAATTTGAGAGGAAGAAACAGTTCACTTGCCATCCCCATAATCCTCGCTTGAAGCAAAGCATTTTAACAGCTGGTGTGTACACTATGCACAGGACATAGGAGCTGTCCTAAGATGTCACTAAATGCATAACGCTAGCAGACAGCATGTCACCACGCAATATTGCAAGGGGAAAAAATGGGACAAAATAATCATTTTACCAATATTTAGGATCAAGTAGAACTCCCATCCAATCTAAGTGACAAGGTGGCCTGAGGACTTGGAATCAGAACACAACCTTTGTTCACGTCTGGACTCCATTTTTTTTTTCTTTGCTACATACTTGGCCAGGAGTTTCACCTTTTTTTTTTTCAGCCTCAGTTTTTTTCACTCAGAAAATGGGCATGATATTATCGAGCATGTTAAATTACTGTCAGTATTAAATGACATCATACATATAAAGCATCTAGCCTGGAGTCAGCTCAACAGGCTTAATTAGATGTTTCTGCGAATAGAACTGGGAAACGAACAAGGAGGGAATGAATGGCCCCCAAGCATGCCGGCAGCCAACACTGCCAGAAGTTGGAAATGGACACGCCTCGAGAACTTCTGAAATCAAACTTTTAGTATCCGAGATGATGAAGCAATTCAATGCTTGAGTTCCTTTGTGCCTGAGGAAGAAAAGAACAATAAAACTTGAGATGATGGGAGAATTAATGATAAGTCCTGAAGGAATAAGACAGACTGGCTCACCGTGAAGTGTGCAGTGCATTCTGGGAACTGAGATTCCTTTTGCTGGGGTTTTAAGGACGTTATGGCTCTAAGTGAGTTGGTGCTGGAACAGCCCAGCTGAGATACTTAGCAAAATGGTTTAACAACATGCCTTGGTATTAAACTTGGAAGAATGCCTATGGAATATGAAGAAGGCATTAGCTGGGAAACAGGAGGCCTGCATTCTAAATCACGGTACTGTCTTAAAATAGCCTGTTTCTCCGGGCTCTCATTTGCCTGCTTTTCAAACGGCAGGCTTGAAACCTGTGTCCTTAACGTCCCTTCCAGCGTGACATTCTACAGGCCTTCCTGAGTCACCTCACTGAGCTGACCATGCGTGGAACTCTCCTGAGTGCGACCACTCCTTCAGGCATCCCTCAAGAAGGTACCACACTGAGAAGGGCACAGGATTGGGTGAGGGTTGGGCTGCCTCAGGGAGGAAAGCTGAAGATTTGAGGAGGGAAGCTAAGAGGCCTAAACAAAAGCAAACAGACATACACTGAACAATGGTTACATTGGAGTCAGTCTCTCAAGTCTATGGGGCCTATGTATGGGCTTTTAAGTACTAAATAAATTTGACAACGAGCCTTCGAAGAATAAAAGTCTAGGTAATCTTACAACAAGAGTTGGGTTTTTTTCAAACATTTTTCTCATTCAGTAATTATCTAGCATCTGCAGGGTGCTAGGCTTCCGATATAGAGGGGGAGGTAATCCCCCTCAGGAACAGTCATAGGGGAGGGGAATAAGGGGAAATTGGGAGGGAGGGAAGAATGGGAGGATACAAGGGATGGGATAACCATTGAGATGTAACAAGAATAAATTAATAAAGGAGAAAAAAAATGTAAAAAAAAATAAATAAAATAAATAAATAAATAAAAGACCACTGAAGACAAAAAAAAAAAAAAAAAAAGAAAAAAAAAGAAAAGGAGGCCACCCTGAAACAGACTGTGCGCAGTCCAGATAGGCTTCAAACACAGGTGTCATTGGTGCCGAGGGCACTCTATTGTCTCCTAATGTCACTCAGCCTTTTTCAGCATATCCTGTAAAGACACCATATTGAATATAGCATTGAACTTGAACATAACTCCTTTCTCCATGATCCTCATGGTCATCTGTTTGCTCACACACCATGCTTCCATTTTTATTTTTATTTTTAATTATCTGTGTTTGTGGGGGGGGGGCATGCACATGCATGTGCACTCACAAGCATGTGCTTGTGTGCTATATGTGAGTATATGCATGTGAGTGTGTACTCAAAGAGTCCAGAGGCATCAGATGTCCAGAGAGCTGGAGTTACAGGGTGTTGTAAGCTGAAGATGTGACTGCTGGGATTAAACTAGAGCCCTACACAAGATCAGTACAAGCTCTTCACCACTGCGCCATCTCTCCAGCCCTGTTTTACTTTGTTGAGACAGTGTAGCCTCAGACTCACGATACCTCTACCTTAGCTTCCCTAGTGCTGAGATCACAGGCCCAAGATGCTAACCTCCATCGATCCCAGAGCAAAATGGAGGTTTCTCATCTTCCTCTGTTTAGCCAGTTGAGTGGAAACCTGACAACCCAGGTCACAAGCTGTGTCCTATCTATCAGCAGCATTGATTACCCTGGCTAAAACATAAACTATAATCAAGGAACATGTGCTGAAGTAGTGAATTCCTCTTTCATCATGTACCAGACCCTGTAGTAAAAATAAGTAGAAGACATGTTTTAAAATAATATACCCCCCAAAGCTATTCTAAAGAAGCTTGCCTATCTAAAGGGTTGAGAGAAAAATGACACAGACACAGACACTTGATCAGAACTGGATAGGCAGCCTTTCAAGGAACTGATGGATGGGCACTGTGAGGATCATCCCACTTGAGTGACTGGATGGATACTGCATCCGCTTTTTAGCACCTCTGTGAACCAAGATGGGCGTTCGTGTTTTAGATTTCTTACCGTGAAATGGAGACTGGCAGCTATTATAGAAGGTACAGGAGAGGATCAGATGAACGGTCTGGTGCTGACAACACTGTGTGGCACATTGCAGCAGTGATTTTGGGGCAGTAGTGGTGGTGGAAGTCATAGCTGCCATTACTGTTATGGAAGGAGAACAAGTATTCTAGCTTAGTGTGAATAATTAAGTGGAAAGCACATGTCAGACATGCATCCTAGCTACATAGTTAATCTTTTCAAGCAGCAGAGTAATCCTTACTTTCTAGACTTACCAAAGAAATACCAACTTGAATTCTTTTTTATATATATTTTATTAATTTATTCATATTACATCTTAATTGTTATCCCATCCTTGTATGCTCCCATTCCTCTCTCCTTCCCATTTTCCCCTTACTCCCCTTTCCTATGACTGTGACTGAGAGGGACCTCTTCGCCCTGTATATGCTCATACGGTATCAAGTCTCTTCTTGGTAGCCTGCTATCTTTCCTCTGAGTGCCACCAGGCCTCCCCATCCAGGGGACGTGGTCAAATATGGGGCACCAGAGTTTATGTGAAAGTCAGGCCCCACTCTCCACTGTGAAGAGCATCCTGTCCATTGGCTAGATCAGGGAGGGTAGCCATTCAAAGTTTACTGCACGTATTGTCCTTGGCTGGTGGCATAGTTTGAGCAGAACCCCTGCACCCAGATCTGCCCATCATAATGTTCTTCTTGTAGGTTTCTAGGACCCTCTGGATCCTTCCATTTCCCCATTCTCCCATGCCCAATTTGAATTCTTAACATGGCTGCCCTAAGGAAAACCTGTATGCCATTGATGCCTAGTTTGATTTTCATGGGATGATTTTTATGACAACACCCTACTAAGTAAAGAAACATCCCTGGTGGTAGAATCTGAGCACCAGTGACTTTAAAGCTTTTCAGAAAGTAGGGATGTGTTACCGAGGAAACCAGAAAAAAAAAAAAGACTGAAGGAGAAACTCAGAAAAGCAGTGGAGAAAGAATGTGAATTATATTTTATTATAGCACATTACCTACTAATGCTGAACTCTACTGTAAGAAATCCTGGTTCTAAAGACTCTGGTTCTAGATAAATCATACTAACCACTGAGGTGTGTTACCAAAGAATAAGTTATAATGGTTAATCTATGAGTTAAGTTGACTAATAGGCCATGTGTGGTTATTTGGTCAAATATCAACCTGGGTATTTTTGTGATGCTGATTTTAGGTGAGATCCACATGGCAGTCAATGAAATTTGGGTAAAGCTCATTACCATAACATATCTGAGTCTTATTCATCAATGGAAAAAAACTTTGACTTTTCCTCAAGATGGGGGAATTCTGCCTCACACTGGCCTGCAAAATCAAGACACATAAATCTGGAATGTTCCGAGTTCCACAATTATGGTAACCAACTGCTTAAAATGCTCTGGTCTCTCCATTCACATGTGTAGAGAAGGTGACACACACACACAAACACACACACACACACACACACACACACACAGAGAGAGAGAGAGAGAGAGAGAGAGAGAGAGAGAGAGAGAGAGAGAATGAATGGTTTTGTTCTAGTCTCTGAAGAATCCTAATACCAGTGCTGAAGATCCTTGCAATTTTGAATTGGGACCCAGAAATTGGCATTTTAAAAATTCCACACTGTCCATGTAGAAAGGAAAACATCCTGGCCTAGGGTAAATGGGAGAAAAGGAACTTGCCGCTAAGCCTGATGAGCTGAGGACTACATGAAGAAGCTGTACCAATGAAAGGAGAGAACTGACTTCACAGTTTTCTTCTGACTTCCACGCAAATGTTGGAACATATATGTGCCACCCTATCACACACAAATAGATAGATGATTGATGATAGATAGATAGATAGATAGATAGATAGATAGATAGATAGATAGATGATAGATAGATAGATGGGTGATAGATATAAAATAGAAATAGTTGCTGTTCTAAGTACTTACAAGTTCCTCTGCAAACTGATTAGATTTTTTTTTTAATTTAAACACACTTGCAAAAAATTGCACTGTAGTAGCCTTTTTCCTTTCTGAATAGCCTGAACAATGGCACCCCAAAATTATTGCCCCAGAGTCCACATACCTAATGTTTGTTTGGAGATTAATGACAACCTGAGGTACTTCAAGAGTCTTGAAGAAGTAACTCTGGTTAAATGAGGTTAAAGATGTGCCTTTGTCCGTATGTCTGCTATACTTTCCGAGAAGAAAGACAAAGTAAGGGAGCAGGGAGAGGGTCATCTGGGGGCCAAGGAGAGAGATCGTAGGAGAACCCACAGATGACAATGTCATCAACTTTACCCTCTAAAGAGGAGATTAATTTTCTCCCGTATTTGGGAACTAGGCTGCTGCACCAGCCTTCCATGTTTGTGGTATCTTTCCTAGTCATCCATTGCACTTCTCACATGAGTGACATTTGCAGGGTTGCTTAAACCGGGAAGCAAACCAGTGTCCCCATAAACCTGCTTGGGCTGTGTCTGATCTAGTCATGTGGCTTTCTCCCACAAGCTCTCCTCTCAATTTGAATTAAGCCAGGGCACAGAGTGGAGGCACAGCCCAGCTCACTAACATTAACTCAGATGCTGCAGAGTGGTAAAAGGTGGCTACAACAAGTGAATTCTGGTCACCCTGCCAATGTGCCAGAACTGCAGCCTGACTCCAGGAGCCCCTGGGCAGGCTGGTGGTATGACGTCACACCTCTGTGCAAGGATTAGGAAACTGTATCTAAATTTCCCTGTGCAATTAGCAGCATCCGTGTGACTTCAGAGGGCAAGTCTCTCTTTTCATCTACTCAGAGCACCTAACGAGCCTGGTTTCAGGACAATAGAGCAGATAAGAAGAGCAAGGACTTTGTACCTACACTAACCTCTCATCAAATGTTGCTTCTCTCCAAAAGAAAGAGTTTTAAGAACTTGAGGAAACTTTCCCAAGCTAAGAATCCCTTCTTTTCAGTGGTGTCTTGAATCTATAAATATTAGTAATATATTTTAAATTTTGGCCTTGTGTTAAACACTTCCTTGTGTTGAGAGACCGTTAGTGCAGCTGAGCAGAATGTTCTTTGAATCACCTAACCCAACTCACTTCACTTTCTGGGAAATCCATTTGCCATGATTTCACAATGAGCTGTTCTCAAGTTGGAACAGGATTCCGGCCCTCCTGCACCCAGGTCATCATCATGAGCTTCCTAGACGTCATTGAGTCAAACAGAAAGAAAGCAAGACTGAATTTTCTGGAAGGCAGAATCCTACCCTGGTTTTATGTTTTGTTTTGCTTTGTTTTGTTTTGTTTTGTTTTCCTGTTTGCTCTCGGCACTCTTAATTCTACATTGTCTCAGTCTCCTTTACCACTCTAAGAAAATCCATTGAATCATCCTTTGGGTTTTCTGTTTGTTAGTTGTTTGTTTGCTTCTTTGTTTGTTGTTGTTGTTGTTGCTGCTGCTGCTGCTGCTGCTGCTGCTGCTGCTGCTGCTGCTGCTGCTGCTGCCGTTTGCCCCAATAAGACATTGTCATGGCTGCTTTCAGGTTACTGTGATAAAATATTCTCAACAAAAGAAATTAAAGAAGGAAGGGTTTACTTGTGTTCACAACTCCATGGTATATTCATCACCTTAGGGATGTCATGTCAGTAATAGTATGAAAAGTTGGTCGCATTGTGTCCAGAGACAGGAAGCAGATGGAGATGAATTTCTGCTCAGTTTGTTTTCTAACATTCCTGCAGCTGGGGACCCCGGATCAGGGAACGGTGCCACCCACTTTGTGTTTTGGTTTTAGTTTTGGGTCTTTTGAGACAGGCTCTCCCTATGTAATCCTGGTAGCCTCAAACTCTGAGGTTTTTTGCCTATGCCTCCAGAGTGCTGGGATTGAAGATGTTCTCTCCATGTCTGGCTGATGCCACCTACTTTAAGATGAGTATTTCTACCTCAATTAGCCTAATCAAGATAGTCCTTCAATGATATAGAACTTATCAAGTTGCTAGTAATAACCATGACAGACATGTCCATTGTATATTTCTCCAGTCAACATACCCAAATGGACCTTTCTGTGGTGAATGTTCCAAAACTCTGGGAGCTGTGTTTTCTTGTCATCACAGGTTGTCAGTATATGTAAGAATGAATTCTTCATTTTGAAAGAATGCAGTTAAAAAAGAGCTCACCATGGAATGTGTGAAGAAGTTACATTGAGCTGAACATCATGGATTTGCACCCAGAAGAAAGTGTCTTTCTATGCTTTAATACTTACCTACAGCATAAATCACTGGAGAAACCCAGAGACTCCCAAGCCTTGTGCTCAGCATCCTCTGCAACACTGTGTCTCACTTCCCCATTTCCCAAATATGAAGAGCTTCCCTCTTCTAGCCTGAGTGCTCCTGACAAGCTTTCCTTTGCTTGGGATGATCTTCCTTGAGTTTGCAGAACATTTTTTCTTAAGCTATCAGAACCTACTGATAACCCATCTCTCCAAAACTGTCCGTCTCTATCTTCCTCCCGCTCAGCTCTGTCTCATGCTTATCTCTCAGCATTGTATGTGTCTCACCAAAGGGCAAGTTGGGCTCTTTGCAATGCGCTGTTATTTCTGAGGTTGCTATGGAAAATAGTCCTGGGGTGAAATAAGCAAGTAATGGAGCCAGGGCCTGCTGCTAAGTCAAAACACAGTGACACATATGCACCGAGCTGAACAAACTGAATTCCATTAGATGACTAGATTCTTCGACCAAGGCCAAGAGGAAGATCTGGAAGTGGGGAGCAGGGCGGTCCGAACACTTCCCTCTTTCCAAGAATTGACTAATTCTCTTCAGCACCAGGCAGGATGCTCAGGAACAGTTCCCCTCCGCTGCCGCCCCTCACTTCTGACTCACCGACTCACAGCCTGCTCCAGTGCCTCCCCCAGGAGAAAAAAAAATGCCGAATGTTTTGGCTGGAGCTCAACAGCCAGGAATCTTGCCACCTGTCACAGCTTTTTTTTTTTTTTTTTTGAAAGACTGCTATTGATTTGACAATAGTTCTTGTTTTGCTTTTTGGTTGTTTTTTTCTTTCTTTCTTTCTTTTCAAATCATCAGGTGATATGAGATTGGCATCAGCAGAAGGAAGTGGGGGCTCTTACATGTAGTTGAAAACACATCTCCTGTTCTCACACATAACAGAAAGGCCAAGAGTCCAGTGTTTGCAAATTTCACTCTCAGCTCAGAGCAACAGCTGGAAGCCTTGGGTCACATCTCCTGGTTAAGGCTGGCGGGCATCCCCATAGGAGATACTAAGTTCTCAGTTTCATTTGTCCCAGAGCTAGTGTACTGGGTGGAGGGTGAACCTGCTAGGGATGGAAGGCATTCTGTGCCTAGGCAAAGTCTACGGAAGGCCAACTTAAATATTCTAGTTTCATAGAAACCAGATCATCTTTCCCAAGGATATGCATCCCCCAACATGTCACGGGAAATTCAATAGATATATATGTAGCCCATTCATTCATAAAGAACACAACTGGTATTCCATAAGAAAACTTCAATTTCAGGAAAATAAAGTGAGCCTTTGCCCAAGATTTCATCCTCATCCTAATTTCCCCTACAAAGGATTCAGGAGGGTCTGATCCCAAACCCTCAGCCCAGAAACTCCCATAAAAGAAATTCTAAACTTCATCTTTTCACATTTGCAAATATAAATGGAAGCCACACCACCACCAAAGCAAAAGGCCCAAGAGCATGTTTACATGGAGATGCTATTTATTGGTAGTGATGTGTTCAGTGTCAATGTCTGCTTTTTGGCCTTTCTTATCAGGAACTATTGTTTTATTGTTGTTTTTATTTTCTTTCAGAGAAATATCATTTTTCCTTGATTGTGGATTGATTATTGGGGGTGGGGTTGTTTGTTGTTGTTATTGTTTGTTCTTTGTTTTGGAGACAGGGTCCCATATAGCCCAAGATGGCCGCAGACTTGCTGTGTAGTTGAGGATGACACTGCACTTCTGCTACTATACTTATGGTGCTCGGGGCTCCAAATTCAGTATCTTTCTGCCCCATAATGGTAAGCATCACAGGCAGGCACCACCACTCCTGTTTAGAAAGGGCTTATTATCAAATTCAGACTTGCATATAAGCTGGGCAAGACTCTACAAGACATGGTCCTTCAAATGAAAATGGCACCCACAGGTTTATATGTTTGAATACTTGGTCCCCAGTTGGTGGAACCGTATAGCACATGTGGCTTTGTTGGAGGAGGTGTGTCACTGGGCGTGCACTTAAAGGTTTCAAAAGCCCATGCCATTCTCAGTCTGCGCTCTCTCTCTCTCTCTCTCTCTCTCTCTCTCTCTCTCTCTCTCTCTCTCTCCCTCCCTCCCTCCCTCCCTCCCTCCCTCTCTCTCTCTCTCTCTCCCCTCCCCCCCTCTCTCTCCTTATGGGTCACGTGATATAAGTGCTTAGCTGCTGCCCTAGCACCATGCCTGCCTGCTGCCATGCTTCTTGTCATGATGGTCATAGACTCTAGCCCTCTGGAACTGCAATCCTCTTTACAGCAAAACAAAAGTAGCAAAAGATGCCAACAGAGCTGTGGCAGCATCCCTGATTAGGTTTATATTTGAAAGTGTGGGCACATTTAAGGGGTACAAACAAGTGTGATTCCATGCATTCTTATAGCAGCACTAACCATGAAGTCAGCATGTGAGATTATAGGAACCCACACACATGACATGTAGCCATCGATGTAAATATACATGTACAAGTAGAGAATGACCATTTAACAGGCAGTTGGGAATGGTTGTCTAGAATAAGTGAAAAAGACAAAAGTACAGATCAATTACAAAGAACATCTGTACTTATGGATCCATAGTGATTGAATAGTGTGTGTGTGTGTGTGTGTGTGTGTGTGTGTGTGTGTGTGTGTGTGTACGCCAAGGTCAGTCACTCTCCACCTCATTTTTTGAGGCAATCTTTCTAACTGAACCTATAAGTTGCCAATTTAACCAGACTGTCTGGCCAATGAACTCCAGGAAACTGCTTTTTTCTGGATTGGCAGCTTTGGTTATAGGCATGCACACCTGGACCCAGCTTTTATATGGTGCTGGGGGCTCCAAATTCAGGTCCATCTGCTTGCAGAGCAAGCATTTCACTAACTCGTCTGTCTCCTCGGCCTCTTACATGACTTCTCAGAAGTGAAAACCAACAGAATAAATAAGCCTGTAAAGGACTCTGATTAAATACAGGTGATATAGCCATACCCTTCCTAATCAGACACACACTCACAAAGAGTTAGCCCAGATTAGCTCTAGCATTCATGGGCTGAGTTTGAATCTAAACATTTGTTAATTGTGTGATCATAGCTATTTTATAAAATATCTGTTTCACATTTTGATCCACAAACAGAACTGGAGTATGGTATAACATATATATATATATATATATATATATATATATATATATATATATATATATATATGATTTTATAAAAATACTGGAATTCATCACAGTAGTTCCTAAATAAAAGATGTAAAAAGCTCCTATTCTGGGAAAAAAGTAAGTGTATTTTCATTAGTTGTATACTAATTTATTTTATATTTGATGTTAAATTTTGAGACATGTTCTGTATCAGCAGCCCGGGCCTAGGTCACCTTTCTAACTCTGTCTATATCTCCTGCCTCAGTTTGCCATATGCACCATGGCATCAGGCTGAAAGTCTAATTTTAGAGATAAATACTTTCATAAAAAACCAAACCAAAACAGGACAAAAAATAATTTGTAGTTTATTTCTCAAAAGAACAGAAGAGTGAACATTCTCCATCATGGAGTCTTAGTGTTTGGGGAGCTGAAAAATGGCGGCTTTTGAGGCAATGGAGTCCCCAGTTTGGTGCTTTCCCTTCTATGGCACAGATGGAGAAGCAATTTGTGTAAGAACTCTTCAACAACTCAGAGTTTTGCTTCTGAACCCAAGGCCAGACTTCCTGGACAGCAACAAGCTGCTCACTGCTAATTCTCTCCATTTTCTTCACCTCCAGAGCCAAACACAGGCCATTTTTCTTAACAGCGCTGACTATGGATCTCGAGTCAGGTCTCCTGGAGTAATCTTTAGACATAACAAAGCTTTGAATAAGTTTATCCAGGCAGCTGTCTCCGGTTATCCAAGGAGATACATTCTATGACCAACCCATAATACATGCCTGAAATCATGGTAGCAAATTCTACATAGAGTACATATTCCTACACATATATGTTATGGAAGTTTTGGTTTCTTTTAAAACTCAGTTATGTCATGTAAACATGTTTTTGTTTTAATCCCAGGTGTGGGATATGAGGACCACTCCGATTTTTCCACAACTGGTAACAGTGTTATAAGAGGATGTGTGATCTTTGTCAGCAGGACACCTCCTCATGTGGGGACATGGTTTCTACCAACTGCAAAACGTCTTCTGTGGACTCTGAGAGGATATAAGTGTGAGAGCCCAGAGAGAGAGAGAGAGAGAGAGAGAGAGAGAGAGAGGGAGGGAGGGAGGGAGGGAGGGAGGACTGCAAAAAAATTATTTACAAATTAGGTAAAGTGAGAAACTAATCACTATACATGACAATACAGGCTATTTAAAATTGGCAAATGGCTTATTTCTGGGAGCATTCACTTACTGTCAAAATGCAGCTGACTGCTGGTAGCTGGGGATGCAGAAAGTGAACTGTGAGATGGAGTTGGGAGGGTGATTACTGTAAATATTTTCCTAGTTCAGAAACAGTACATTGAGGCAACCAGGCAACTTCCTCCATGGTAACTCCAGCTACAGAAACTGGTTTTTACTCCATTATTCAGACTAGGAATAACATAGTGTTTTTTGGGGGGAGGGTTTCCTAATGAATATAGTTGCTCCCTTCTCAGCATGACAAAGCTTCCTTTTCAACATGCAGTGGCTTTACTGTTAGATTTTCATCAGGGTACCAGGACTTAGGCAAAGTTAAACACAAATACAACCCCTTACCTGAAAGGATCAATTTTCATTATAAAATTGAAAAAAAAAGTGTTATTTTGTGTTGAAGATGTATAGAATAAAATTCAGCATTGGTAGAACTAAAATAACCATGAAACTTACAATTTAATTTTAAACAATAAGCTCATACATACCTATGGACCCTTTAGTGCAAGAACTGCACTGAGCTAACATGTATTAACTCCCAAATCTTCAGTCACCCCATTAAAAAAAAAGACAAAACTTAATCGTGGAAGCTGACAAGAACCAACAGAGGCAAAGGAAGCACCCCAAGCCATGCACTCCCAAATGCATCAGGGTTCTAACACCACACCGTCTTTTACCAAAGCCCATGAACTTGACCACTGTGTCCTTCCCTCTTACACTCTGGCAGTTGATGGAGAGGGCAAGGGAGCCAGGCATGTTCATTCACTCTCTCCGGCTGGTTGTGAGCACCCAGTGGAAAATTTTAAGAAGCTCAGGATTCTAGCTTTCCTCCATAGTTGCTGCTGGTTACATAAGATGCGCACCAGTAAAAGAGCTAAATTGCAAATAGTCTACTAGCCTGGAAGGAATGTCTGAGCAGCTCCCACACCACACTGGTGCTCATTCAGTCCAGAAAGTTCTGTGGGTTTTCTTGTGTTATTGAAGTAAAGGGTTTGGCTAACATAGTCAGTAACTTGAGTGTGTCTTTTGATCCACATAGAAACTGCTCATCTAAATGACATTTGTATGTTATTCTTAACTGCCTGTGGAATCGAATAATCTGTTCCCCAGAAGGCTGTCAGCAGCCTCCAGTCTTTGTGAAGGTTGAACATCCGGCAAGAAAGGGTGTTAGGCGTGCCTGGAGGCGAGACTTCTGGAAGTATGATTCATACACTTTTATAACTTCACCGTTCACAGGCTTTGGCTTTGTTTTTTAAAAGCAATTTGAATGTATAGGACCGTCACGATGGTGTACATTCAGGGGTGCTTTTGTGTATGTAGGTTGTCAGGGTGGGATCTGGGAAATGGGAGCATTGAAGTTTACACTGGTGTTCCAGTGTCTATGTTTTCAAGCAGAGTGGAGCCTCCTGTTCCAATACGCTAGCCCTTAACAGGTGCCAAAGATGAACAAACCAAGAAAAAAAAAAGTTGCGTCATAAGCCCACACCTTGAATTCTCACCAAAGGTCTCACCAAATGGTGCAGGACAGAGTGTCAGAGTGTTCTGTGCCGGATGTGAAAGTTCACCATGGAAGAGCTCCAAAGCTTACAACTCGTCTGAAGTCAGAGGGAAAAGTACTGATTCATTCCAAGCTAGATCAGTGTGCAAAGCCAGTGGAGACAGCCAGAGCCAAGGTAAATGAGATGGACCCAGAAGCCCACAGGGAGCAGCCAAAACTGTGGTGGGGAGTTCGCCAGGGATGCAGCTGCCTCTCAGAAGCAACTGCCCCAACTTGTGTTCATCTGAGAGCCCGTATGGTCCAGCAGTCTTCTCCTACTGAGCATCCTAAATCTGCTCCGGCAGCTGTCCTGCCTTCTTGGCATACTCAGGCCCCACCCCGCCCTGCCTCCACACAGAAGCTATATTACTGGTTTTTCTCATTGAAGAGACAAAATAACCAACAAAATCAATTTAAAGCGCTTCATTTGACATGCATGACATGTCACAAGAGTACATGCTATCATGACAGAGAAGTCAAGGCAACTACAGTGAAAAAGATGGATCCTGGCAATGAATCCAAGCTCTGTTTTGTTTTGTTTTGTTCTCCTTTTTATTCAGTCCTGGACACCATCCCATAGTGTCATGTTAGGGAAGAAGGTGTTCCAAAGAGAAACATCAGTGCCCCACCTTGTTTGGATCCACTCCTAAGAATTAAAATTTCCCCAGAAATCCTGAGGGAAGAGAGAGGCTGAAACCCTGGTATCAGATAAAGAAGGAGCACACCTCCCAGGAAGAGGTGTGACACAGTTCTGATGATGTATTAGACCTTTAGGGGGCAGAGACAGTGATGGGCTGGTAACAGGCCAGCCCATACCTGGACCAGGACTGCTTAGTTCTGAGGTCCTCCAGCCCTCAAAACATTTAAAACCTAAAACTTCTGTATCTCAAAACGGATCTGGAGGTCACTGGACCTCTTCATTTGTTTCTCTTCCTAACAAGGGCACACTGCTTCAATTTTTTTCTGGTTTTCCTGCTATTTGTCTCCTTAATTGGGGTAGGAGCAAAAAGCAGCTGAGTCTCACTTGCTAGAGCTGCTAGGGCCCAGGCTTTAACTCTAAATACTCCCGTAACAATCGAACGATGCCTTCCATATCTGGGTAGGTTTTCCCCCTTGGTTGAACCCTGTGCAAGCATCCTCACAGGCACGCACAGAGGTATTTGTCCTTGGAGATTCTGCATCAGGTCAAGTCAATGGCAAGGATCTAACTTCACGGAGGAGCAGAAGTGACCCTTCCTTTCCTGTCTAGACAACTGACATAGTGTCACACACAAGTCCCTGACTCAAGTTCCTGGGGTAAATCTTGCCCTGCATAGCATCTTATAATCCCACTTAGACTCTCCACTGTCATCTTTTATATTTATTTATTTACTCTGTATGTGAGGGTAGGGCAGGAGAGGGAGGAGGGGAGAGAGGGAAAGAGAGGAACTTGTGGAGTTAGTCTCTTTCTATCTACCAGGTGAGCTCCAAGGACTGAACTCAGAATGTCAGGATTGGTGATAGATACATTTATTGACTGAGCCACATAACCTGCCTACCCCAACCCATGCCCAATTACTTTATGTCTTTGATGAAATCTCACTATGGAACCCCCAGTTGGTCTGGGAATCACTATATAGACCACACTGGCCTCAAACTCACAGACATTTGCCTGCTGAGTGTTAACAACTACGGTTTGACCATATTCAGTGGGAAATTTTATAAATAAAATTTACATTTTAAACAGTGTATACTGTTGGTGTCTCATGAAGGACTCATATTATCCCACTCCATCTCACTCTGGAAGTGACACATCCCTATGTCTAAGGTACCCACGGGTACCGTATATGCCCACTAGTCAGCTGGTACTGATCTTGACTATCATGCTGACCATTGCAATCTCACAATACCTGGATTCAGATGTTCTTACGCTGAGCGTAAAGCACTTAATAGCACCACAGAGGAGACATTGTGCATAAAACAAGCAATGGAATGGAATGAGTGGAACGGAGTAGGGTGAAGTGGCATAGGATGGCATGGAGTGTCCGGAATGGAGTGGCCGACTAGCTACGGGAGTATGTGACACCATGTAAAGGCTTGTAGTCCTAACACAGCCCAAACAGAGTACGGACAGCCTATGTTTCCAGGTGCCTACTAAGGCTTTTGTGATGTTTTCTCTCTGCCTAGGGAGAGGCTATTGAAGTCTAACATCCTCCCTGGGATGCATCAGTGTCCTCACGTCTCAGCTCTCACCCTCTGAAGCTTCATTGGGTTTTCTCCCACGTCTTAATCAGTCCTTGCCTGTGGTTTTCTGGTCACTTCCATACGACTGTCACTAACTTCTTCACAAGAATATGCAGACATATTCTTATTTTTACCCATCTCAACTCCTTATGGACTCTGAGATCCTGCAGGACTAGGACAATATCTCAGTCATCCTTGTGTATTTGTAGCTCACCACACTAGGTCTAGGCCCGTGTAAGCCCGTTATAAACCTTGGTTAAATGAATGGAACTGAGTGTGCTTTATGTAAAGTTGACAGGCAGGAAGGATTTAAACACATGGATTCTTTGCTAACCACGTGTGTACTGTTCACAGGGAAAAGGGGTCTATTTTTGTGGCTGGTGACAGCTCAATTCCCAAAGGTCATTCCTGAGCAGCATGGCCCAGCTCTTCTAGCATTGGCCTTTCTAGAAGAAATTCCTACAGACAGATCCAGGGCTCAGTCAGCCACCAGCCCACGCACTTCTAAAGGGGCATCTAGACTGTTTAGAAGTAGAGTGTTGTTTGGGACAATGTCCTCAAACAAATGTCACTTCCTTTCAGAAAGCCATAAATTTGGTTGCCTTCCTTCATCTCCTGCTTTTCAAAACTAGCTCATTTGTACACAAATACATGTGGAATATTTGGAAACTGAAGGCAAGAAGGGCACACTCCCTTCTGCTAGGCAGGCAGCTGCATGGACAGGCAGTCACAGGAAAATTCAGTTTAATCCAAGTTCTCTGTGTAGCAGGTTTCAACTTTGAGTATTGTACCTGGACACAGCAAGGTCAGATCTATGGGTCCATCTCTATTCATTTGACTTAATCCAAGACAGAATAGGACTCCCACTTATATGAAGACTTTTTTGGGGATAAAGGATAGAGGAAGCTTTAAGACTGATGGTAGAAGACATAGAACAAAGTACTCAGGTGGCTCCCTTCAGATTCCATAAAAATATCCTGTCTTCTTCTATATTTGATGCTCTAAAACAAATACCCACCAACCAGCTAGCTGTATAAATTATAGATATGTGTCTTTCTTGAGTCTGGGGGTCAGCAAGTCAGAAACGATGATGTCATGAGGTTTGTTGTCTCCTGAGATGTCACTGCTTCCGTGATGAGGCTTGTTGCCAAGTCTTCGCCTGGCAAAGAGGGGGGTATGTCTCATCCCTGACTGGTAAAACAGCAAAGAGCAAAGAAGAGGAAGAGGAAGAGTGCTAATCTTACTCACAAAGCAGAGCCTTGTAGAGTAATTTCCACTTAGGGACACAATCTCTTCATGCTATCATGTTGGGTAGTAACTTCCAACATGAGTCTAGGATGTGGGGCAGGGGTTGTAAATTCATGTCACAGCAGTCTTCCAGTATAAAAAGCAGGTGTCAAGCCCCTTAGTTTGATTCTAGAATATGATTTTAAAAAATAAAATTGATACGTGTTATGAACTAAATGTCTGGGTCTCTCCCCCAAGTGTGTGTGTTGAATTTTTACCCTGATACAATGATATTTGGTGTCAGAGACCCTGGAAGGTGATTGTGCCTAGACTGGATGTTCAGGGTGTGACTTTCAAGGGACTGTTAAGAGATGGACAGAGGAGAGGACAGGAGAGGCTGAGACTTTACTTCCTGTTAGAGCATCAAGGGAAAAGTTGTATAAGAATACAGTGAGAGGCAGCTGTCTGCAAAGCCAGAAAGATCCTTTGCCACGAATCAAAGCTGCCATCATGTTCATCCTGGACACCTTGCCTCCAGACCTATGTTGTTTAAGACACTTAGCTAGTGCTGTTTTGTTAAAGCTTTCTATTCCCAGGCAGTGTATGTATCACCTTTAGTAGGGAATAAAGAATGGTAAATTTAATAGTAAAACGATAGCAGGCTACCAAGAAGAGACTTGATACCCTATGAGCATATACAGGGGGAGGAGGCCTCCCTCAGTCACAGTCATAGGGAAGGGGAGTAAGGGGAAAATGGGAGAGAGGGAGGAATGGGAGGATACAAGGGATGGGATAACAATTTAGATGTAATATGAATAAATTAATAAAATATATTTAAAAATTAAATTAAATTAAAAAGTGCATTGATTGTACTTTGGTAGAAGGGGCAAGGAGAACACTTTGAACTCGAGAGATGGCTACTTGTTTCAGCTCCTATGCAGTACTGAGAAGTTTGCTTATTGCCTCTTTGTTTCAGAGTATTCTCTACAAATTAGAAGTGGTATCCACTCCATTGGAATAGAGCGTGTGTTCCATATTGTATCCTAAGTCAAGGAATGTGACATGAGGGACAGCACAGAGCTTCCTGCATCTTGTATTCTTGATTAGGCCATTTGGGGATTGACTAGAATTTCATATCCTTGATGAGAAGCCCTGTGGAAAATTACTCAACCCTATTCTAGGAGCCAAGGTCAAGATACCCTAGCTAGCTTATCTTTGCTTCTGTTAAACTGCTTGCTTGCACCTCCCACATGCCTCCATATCCCTATCTCCTCCACTCCCAACGCCACCCCCATTCTCCACCCCTGCTACTGCAAAGCAAGACACTAGAATATTGTTTTTGTTTTAAAAACCCTGTGCTCTGGATACTCGGTGCTGCACTGGGGTTCCCAAATACTTGAATGCAGCTTCACCAGTTGGAATAAAAACTTTCAGTTGGCTATAAGCTGTGGTTGAGTGGTTATCTCTAGTGCATTCCCCATTATAGGTGAAAGGTTTTTGCTGACAGGAAGTGCCACTCTCTTCCTATTCTCCATCATGGCAGGAGATCGGGGTGAGAAGGAGAACCCCATGAGAGACCTTCATACCCACAAGCCCTACCTAAGTATCTGTGACAGGGAGAGTAGAAACAAAGTGACCTTGGCAGCCAAGGGTTTGGAGAAATTCAAATGCCAGACTTTGATTATCATCAGGTCCTTTGGCATGGGAAGCAAAAAAAAAAATTACCATTCACTATACAGTCCGTCCTGGAGAAAGGTCTGCAGAGGTATGAATTACAAAAAATAGTAATACAAATGAAAACTTTCAATTGGCTATAACCTGCATCTGAGTGGTTATCTCAGATACTGGAAACTTTGATTTGAGGATTCAAGAACACATTGATCTGGGCACCAAATATGGCCTGAGCATTGGGTCCCACAGTCTCAATTCCTATGTAGTTCTGGGTAGGCCAGGTTTCAGCATCTCAGACAAGAAGCATAGAGCAGGCTGCACCGGGGTCAAGCACAGAATCAACAAAGATGAGGCACTGGTCTAGCCGACCAGTGATGGCATTCATCCTCCAAGGCAAATAAACATCCAAAAGGCCAATAAAATTTTCTCAGAAATGCAAACAAAAACCAAAAAACAAATAAACAAACAAAAAACCGAAAGTAAGTGCAGACAAGAAGCAGCAGAAAAGAAATAGTGAGAGCAGTGGCAGCTGGGTCATGGTTTCTGAAAGGAAAGATGGAGGCGGCAACCAGTGCAGGAAAACCCCCAAGCTACTCTGTGAAAAAGAACAAAACACAGGAGACTAAGGGGCTAGGGAAGGGGACTCGGGAACAACAGACTCTCTGTTTCTGCCCTGCCTGGGGGCTTGTGTCCAAAGACAATGTCATAGGTGCTTCCTGTCTCCTTACCCAGGACGGAAAGAGAGTAGGGGGTTAGGTTCCCTTGTGGGAATGCACTTTAAGCTTTACCTCATCTGACACCAGGGGGATGCCAGGCTCTGCTGGACTCAATAGCTTCTTGTTTTTGCTTCTATAGAATTGAGTGTAAGAGTTAAGCTGGATGCCTTATGTAAGAGAAAGGGCCCCCTAAGACTATATAATGCAAATGGGCATTCCATACATAGCCACTTCCTCCCTCCAGGAAGCTGGGCCCCTGAAGTACAGAAAGAGCTAAGCAAAGCAGCCAGCAGCCCTCCAATTTGAATCACGCTGCTGCCACAAATGTAAAATGACTTCATTTTCCTCTGCCAGATCCCCTGGGGATTGCAGGCTTGTTTATGCCTCTGTGAAATGAAGCTCAGCCCAGCCCTGGTGCAGGAAAACACTTCTATAGGCAGGAGGCTGCTGGAGCCAGAACATGGCAGGATCCATTCATCCTTCTCCCAGGCAGCTCATCCTCCCCGAACAAGGGAACCTCAGTCCCCAATGGTCGGGCTTGGCAGCAGAGAGGAGCTGGCTCAGATGCCAGCATTCAGATATAAAACTGGATGCTGTCGACCCACGGAGATCACCTTTCTTTTCTGGGGACTTCTGCTTCCGATGAATCTCTAATCTAGTATGATGGGGTTTATAAACAACGATGTGGAAGGATACACAGACACATATACACACATGCACATGCATGCATGCGCAGGCGCACACATGCGCGAGCGCGAGCGAGCAAGCGTGCGCGCGTGTGCGCGCGCACACACACACACACACACACACACACACACACACACAAGTAGTCTCGCATCTTGGTTCACTGGCTGTGTTCTACCTTAAGGTTGTATTAGTCATTTTCCTCATGGCTGTGATCAAACGCCTGTCAAAATCAACTCAACAAAGCTAGGAGTTTATTTGGGTTTGGGTTTGAGGGTCCAATGCAGCTTGGTAGGGAAGTTACAGGAACTGGGGCTGGAAGGACAGCATGTCAACACTGCACCCACAGGCAGGAAGCAGGGGGAGATGAACACTAGTGCTCATTTTACCTTTGTATGCAGCCTGGGATCCGAGCCCAGGACATGATGCACAGATGCACTGTGGTGGTCTCTGGCAATGGAACACCCAGTCCCTAGCTGGAAGCTGTTTGGAGAGGATTCGAATCTGTGCAGAAAGGTGTCACTGGCTGCAGACTTTGAGAGTTTAGAGACCCGTGTCACGTCAAGCTCTCTGCCTCTGTTTTGTGTTTGCAGTTCAAGCCAGGAGCCCTCAGTCTCCTGCTCTTGGCTCCATGCCTGCACTCTGCTATCATGAAATCAAACCCTCTGGAACTGTGAACCCAGACAAACCCTTCTATAAATTGTCCTGGCCATGGTGCTTTGTCAGAGCCATAGAAAAGTAACTAATATTCATACGCAAAGGATGTTTCTATAGTGTTTCAAAATCCAGTCATGTTGACAATAAAGACTGTTATAGCTTCTTTATCCCTAGAGACAAACACTAACTATATATATATTAGCAACCTGCCATGGTTTAATAGAGGAAAAGAGCAAGATGGCCCCTGAGCTTGCAGTCAGCCTTAGGGAGACTTGACATTATAGACTTAGAACCAAATCCTGCCTGCCTGGTCTGTCTTCTGTTTCCTTATCTACCACTGGTCATCACAGATCAGGGTTGCGCCTCCAAGCAGCCTTGAGGAGTGGCCTATGACAATGGCCACTGAGAGTGACAGAGAGCCCATACTTCCCTGGAAGCATCCTTAAGGGGTGAACTGAAGGCAGTAAAAATGAGCTATAGAAATCAGAGCCAGGCTGAGAAAATTAAGTGGCTTGCACTCCTCGAAGCTAATTAAGCCAAGTTGACAGGTGAAGCTGCTTGACACAGTGAATGCTCCAACCCAGAAATAAAGACACTGTAAGTGGGGAAGGTACCTTATACAGAGAAACAATTGTTTTGATACTCTCAGCTTTGCAATCAAAATACCCTCTCTAAAACCCTTGTAAATGAACCTATATTCATTTTCTACCCAAAGACTTAACAATGAAGCATAGTAAAAGCACTGGGTGATTTGGGGACTAGCCGATGGGCTGTGCAAGAGGAATGGCAGTTTCCCCTTATTCATTTACCTACACGTAAATTAAACTGTTTCTCAGCAGAGACTCAACTAGAGACAGTTTTAGAGGTGGCCAAGAGAATTTATTTCATCGGACTTATTATAAAAAGCCAAGGTCCTTCTGTCCCTAGATTTCTGTGCATCAGCTTGTACTAACTATAATGAGACTAGGTTAATGGCCTACATTTGCTTGGTAGCATGCAGCTGGTGGGGGGGGTGTATTTCTTAATCTTTGTGCAAGACATTAAGTACAAAGAATGCATTTGCATAGATAAAAAGTACCTGGTCTGTGTGTTCCCAGTCCATGGATGACTGAATGTCCCTCTAAGGGGATGCAACAGGAAGGACATTTGTGATCCAAACCTGTGTAGAGCATGTTCAGACATATGTGGGAGAAATGAGGGGTGAAAGCAAAGGAGTCCCAGAGAGGAGCTGGGGTTAGAGCCTGGGAAACCTGGACTTTACGCTTGGCATTTTCCCTCTGGCAGATGTGCCCTGGGACAGAGCGAATTTGGTGCCTGTTGTATCCTCGTTTGTAGGTTTGTGATTCAGAGAAATAAAGCCACTTTCCAAAGTTCACACAAGACGTGTGATTCCAGTTTCCCAGCCTACCCCTTCGTAGGCCTTATCTCTGACACATAGGGTTCCCCAGCTAAATGATATGTGTAGTGCACCCCTCTGTCTCCTAATCTCTCTTGTAGGAAGCTAAGTGTGAAAGTTTTCAGTGGCTGGGTAATTCCACAGAAAGACAGAGAAAGAATAAAATGTTGACTAAGCCTTATTCAAAACACAAAGAACTTAGGTGTCAAGCATACACGGTAAAAGGTGATTAATAGACCGTTCACTAATTAAAATGTTGAATAACATGCTGCATATCATCCATTTATCCACATGTAAACTAACATGGGGTGGGTGGAGAAGATAGGAACTAAATGAAGAGAAATAAAACTATGGAACCTTAGGCCTTTCTTTTAAAATATTTAATTTCCCCAAGGCATTGGGGAAACTGAAATAAATACTAAGTACGCTATCAACTACTTGAATCCATGCAATGTTCATTGACAGTAGGAACAGATCTAGAAGGATTTTTAGCATTGCTTTTGTTTAATCTGATGCTGGGCATTTACTAGTAAAGTTCGCATCCCAGCTCCCTTGGGGTACCATGGATAACCCTGCAAGCCACCTCTTCAACAGAAAAGAGAAGGAAGCTCGCTGACACTAAGTGACTTCTCCAGGGTTAAATGGCTGTCTGCTCCCTAACTTCTATCTCTCTAGTGTCTATGTGACACTATATGACAGTTGGCCTTTATCAAAGACTTTAATGAATACATAAATTCCAACTCATAAAAACCCGGCCTTATAAGAAGGAAATAATTATTCTTGTCTTTATACATAGTTGAAGCATCATCTGCCAGACAGCACCACTGGAAAGCAAGGTCAAGGTTGGCTGGGAAGGGGGCTGCTCTTTTCATTGAAACTGTGCCATCAATGGGGCCTAATAACGCCAAGTCTTCTCAATGTCCGTGGAAAACAAGATGGGGCTGCCAGCAGATGTGTTTCACCAGTGCTCTAAGTATGTTGAGAAATTCTCCTAATTCATAAAAAGAGTGTGCAGCTGCTAGACACTAATCCTTGATGGGTGACCAGGATCATCATGGTAATGGAAACCCAATTGATGCCATCAAGGGATATTCACAGTTAGGGTACAAACAGTGACAAAGCCATATATGCTATGGAATGGTTGGGTCTGGGGGAAGCTCTTAAATTACATATCTAAAAACCAGAGCAACGAGAGCCTAAGACTATAAAAAGTCAGAGAAGTGTTAGAGGGAGATGTAGGGCCTAGATCTTTATGAAGCTGGCTGTCACTTTGAGATCAATATTTATTGGGTCTGATCTAAATTTTTTAAAACTCAGTAAGATTTCAGGTGGTATGCTAACAAGCACAAGACCACAGGAAGGCCACATCAGTGGCAGAGCAAGAAGCAATCCAACATAACCAACATCAGCTCTCAGACCTAGGAAGAAGGAGGGAGAAGGAATAAATGACGTCACAGTTGCTTGATAAAGCCTCAAGGACTCAGAATATCTTAAATTTACCTAAAGTTATAAAAAAAAAACCCAAACACACACACACACACACACACACACACACACATACATACACACACACACACACACATACATCTATACATATGTACAAATGGAAGGATGATCAATGCCCCCTATAAAAACCATACAATAACAAAAACAAAAAACAAACAAACAAACAAAAAACCCTCAGTATCAGGCATAAGAAGCCTCCTTTAGAACAGTCCAAGTGACACCCCAAACAACAGAGATCACAAGTCGCAGCCTTTACTTATCTCTCAAGGGTTGAGGGTGTGTCCTTATTGCTAAAGTCATGTACACTTAGGACATAGAATTCAGATTATTCCAGATGAATTTGACTTAAAATACTCTTTTCTGTGATCCAACTTCCATGATTCCTGAAAATACTACACAAGCCACCAAGGAGAAAAGCAATCAAAGGTATTCCCAGAAATACCTATGAACAGCATAGAAAGTTACACACAGAAGTACAATAAGTGCACTCACATATCTGCAGCAACCAAGAGCTGTTTAATTGGACCTAATGTCTATGCAACAGGAGGGAAATCATGCCTGGTGCTGGGACTAGGACTTCAGAAAAGAATCTATTACCACTACTTTGCTAGACCAGCATAATTCCTTATTACAATCTAAATTTTATCCTGTACCTTCTGATAAGTAGAGATGCTATCCCTCATTTAAAAAAAAAAAAAAAAAGCTTCTCTTTATTGCAAATGGAGACCATCACAGAAAATCACAACTGGTCATAATGCAGAGATAAACAGATTGTGGGGAGATCAGCTCCAGTGGAAATGCCTATATCACAGCTCCTGCATCTATGGTTAAGGGAACATCACAGAACAGGGGAAAGAAAGATTTGTAAGAGCCCAGAATGCCAGGAAGTCTTCTGTGAAACAGTTTGGCTACATAAACAAGACAGGAACAATGGCAATATTGATGGACAGGTCAACATTGAAGGAGGTATATTTCAATAAGCCCAAACCCTAGACAAAGAAATATAGGCAACTAAGATTTCTGGGAGAGGGAGAATTAGCTTCTCTCAGGTATGATCCCCCTTATTAGTTGAGGAGTAAGTGGTCAGTCTTAAAACCACATATATACCACGAACAAAAATACACTCAGAAATATATATATATATTTCTACACACAGAGAGAGAGAGAGAGAGAGAGAGAGAGAGAGAGAGAAAGAGAGAGATACAGAGACAGAGACAGAGACAGACAGACAGACAGACAGACACAGAGAGAGAATTCTATATCAGTTAAAATAATTTTAAAAGAAAGAAACAAAGAAGGAAAGAAAGGCTGGGTGAATGATGGCTCTGTTTTGCCTGAGAAAGACAGCCCTCAGATCCTCCATTTTGCCTGAGGTAGACAGCCCTCAGATCCTCCATTTTGCCTGAGGTAGACAGCCCTCAGATCCTCCATGAAAATTATATAGTAGCTCTGCTGTATAGGATAAAGGAGACACACTCAACCACCAAGATATTAAGCCTGGATCTGAACCCAGACTTTTCAGTCTCTGAGTCCCAGATGCAGTTGGGCAGGGGATGGGTGTACTGATAGACACGGGGGTCTACTGAAGAGCCCCAGCCCTTTACTATGCAGTCCTGCTATATTCTTTACTGTCTCTTATAGGTGCAAGCCCCACTGTGGACTCAGTACAGTGAGCTCAGAGCGTCTGTCTTCTCAGAGAAATGAGGTCATCTGCCACCACACTCACAACAGACCACACACTTGGATGTGATTTGGTCCACTTTATAAGTCACAGGATTGAAGGACACAACAACGTGAGAGTCAGCTTATGGAGGGCAATAGAAATGATTCCTGTGTGCTGGTCACTCAGAGCTATTAACTGCCCTCAGTAAGCGATGATTTCATTATTACTCCTGTCTCAAGGAAGGGGATGGATGAGCTGACCTCTCTGGCTCCTCCACTCAGGGGCCCTGGGGGTTGTCTGCGTCGGGTTGAGGAGGTAGAATGGAGCCATACGTCTCCTCTGGGGTGATTTGTTTTGTGTATCTTTCAAGACTCATGGAACAGATTGTTAGAACAGATTTTTTTATTTTCCTTTTTGTTATGTTTTAATACTATAGTGTACGCAATGGCATAGAAAGAACTGCTTGAAATCTGCTATATTCTTTCTTATTTTAAACTTCCTCCCATCAACACGTCTATACATATGGTGTTTGAAGACACTGACATAAGAAAGCAGGCAGCGTCAACCTGCAGGAAGGAGACCTCCCAAAAAGTGTGGTCCAATCTCTTTCCCTGTACACTCCTGTCACTAGTATAAGTGGATGAGAAAGCACTAATCATCATGCACATCACTTACATCAGAAGTCAAAGTTCCCTTTCAGAAAAGATAGGGATTCTAAGTAAATCCTCTTCCCCGACTGTCACCAATATTCCAACACCACAGCGTGAAGTGAGGAAAAGGAGGTGTAATATGACTATTGATGTGTGTGGACTCTTGGCCTTGAGTCAACCAGTCAATTCTACCATGTTCGGTGTCCACCTACTTGGGAAATAATTTTCTGAAAGAACTATAAACACATCTCTGCCCTAAATCAGAACACAGGCTTGTGGCAAATAAACAGCCAGCAGGATGAAGGGCGGGACCCACGGAGACACCTGTTCTCCTCTTGCCTCCTGTTGTGATGCTGTAACAGAATATCCAAGGCTAGATAACTATGATGAATAGAAATGTATCGACTCACCGTTCTGAAATCAGTGCAGTCCAAAATCAAAGGGCTGGAACTTGCCCACTGTCTTCTTGCCATGCCATTCCAGTGCAGCACTTGGAAAAACAGAAAAGCAAGGAATAAGGATGCCTCATTTACTTTTTTAAATAAGGCAGCACCCATAGGTATCCACTCACTCTCAGCAAAATAAACACCCTCCCAGGATACCTCCCAGATGAAAGCACTAACCCACTCTTGAGGGAGCCCCTGCCTCCCTACTTTTTTGCACTTGGGATTATGTTTCCAACATATGCTATTCAGCGTATACATGTAAAGCCACAGCAACACCATGAACCAAACTCCCATGAAGCACTCATTTGAGGGCTACCCATCTCCAATGAAGAGCAGCTAATTAAAGGAAGGATATGTCTTAAACTTAATGGTGACAACAGTTCCACCCTGAAGTCCAATGTCCTAGCTTTCCAGAAAGAACTAGACAAGATCTGAGGCAACCAAACCAGACCCCCATCCCACGTTGGTTCACCGGCACCATTCATGGCTGTTAGCCATCTGGTTTCCAGCTAAGGGGAAATTGAGAGAGAAAGCAAAAGCAGTATGAAGCTGATACAACATGCATGTCAAAAGATAAACTGAAATTAAAGAGCATGAACTATGAGTATAATTTGGGAGTAAAAAAAGGGTATTTTTCTAGAGAGTAGCAGTAAAATTTTGATGATGGTATCTCTCTGTTGTCAAGAAAATCAAAGAAAATATGCAGACCTGGATAAGCATCTCAGAGTTACAGGATAACAAATAAGTAGTGAGAAGTGTTGTTATTGGTGAGAAATAAAATAGCAATCTGAAAAACAGTAGCACTGTGGAGTTTTGAAAAACACACTAGAAGCCTCAGAACTGATCTGACACAACAAAAATCTAAGACAGGGCCATAGAGAGCAGAACAATAAAAATTCCATAGCAGTGGTTCTCAACCTGTGGGTCTCGACCCCCTTGGGGTTGTGTATCAAATATCCTGCTTCTTAGATATTTACATTACAATTCATAAAAGTAGCACAATTGCAGTTATAAAGTAACAAAAAAATGTTACGGTTGGGGTCACCACAATATGAGAAACTGTATGAACAGGTTGCAGCATTTGAAAGGTTGAGAACCACTGGGCCCTAAAGAGGTATAAAAATATCACACTTTTCAAAATGACAAAAAGCATGACCTTTGACAAAAAGCATGACAATCTGTTCCCTATTGGTTTTAGGGAAAAAAAAAATCCAGATGTGTGTTGGCTCTGTTTCTTAACAATTAAACTTTATTATACAACCCAGCTAGCTTACACAAGAGGGAAAAAGGTTAAAGGGAAACAAGAGTGAACCTTCCAGTATCTGTTCCATGGGACGGGTCCCTAGGTGTCTCTGCCCTGTGCACTGGTCCGGACTGTGCGCTGATCCTTTTCCCAATCGACGAGCACTCGAGCTCAGTTGGAACCTCCTGCTCCTCTCTGCCTGCCTGTCCTTCACGTGCAAAGGCAGGTCTCCTCATCACATCAGGGTCGATTAGAAACACAATAATCCAGGTGGAGTCCCCATCATCCTTCTGAATTCCAGGCCCAGATGGCTCCACCCAGTCTATCTCAAGGTTAATCTCAAGGAGTATCCATGGTGTGTCCAAGGGCAAAGCCCACCAAGACTGCTTTCACCCGTGACAAAGCTTACAATCCTTTCCACAAATGTGTAAAAGAAAAATTCAAAGAAGTGGAGGCCAGTGTCTGCAAACAAAAGGTCTCAGTGGGCACCAGAGAAAATTTGAAAGGAGTCAGCAGGATGATGCCATGATGCTGTGTTTGGATAAATGCTACGTAACTAAATGATAATGTCTTCAACAAGCAACCAGGACGAAACAGCTGAGTGCAGGAGCACTAAACATGGATAGACTCAGAAATCACCCCAGCAACATAAACAAGAGGAAACACTACAGTGAACATGGCATTTTGAATAGAATGACCTGGGGGCCTAGAATTTAGTGTGCAGACATACTCAGTGATATAAGAATTAAGAAGGGTGCTTATGGACTGTACCTCCTTTCTTGAAAAATCTCTTTATGCTATCTCTCCTAATAGAAACATCATATTGTTCACTAACATCACTTTAGTGCTAGCAGGACTTGGAGAGCCCAACTTATAAATAATAAGAGGTCTCTATTTATAGACGAGTGATCAAGGTCCTCAGAGGAAGGCAGTTATCCAGAGAGCCAGTGCCAGGGTGGGAGTGTGTCACTTTGGATCCCTGGCAAAGCAGGCATTCCTCTAGCTAAGCTTTTGATGTTCAGTAAGTACAATTTATTCTGCATATTTTACCCTAATGAAAGTAACATCTCAAGGCCCACTGCAAGGATGGTGTCTATTTGCATTTGTGTCCTCAGTCCCTGGCACAGGGCAGGGTGTCATAAGCAACTGTCACTGGCTAGCTCTCTAGTGACTCATGACCACAGCTCTGAGTGTACCTCTGCATGATGCATGGGTGTTTCCCTTCCCCAGCTCCACAACCTACAGCAGCAGCAAGGTGGAAGAGAATGACTCTGTGGCAAGCAGACACACCCAAAGGTCGTTGCTCCGTTTGTTTTTGTCCAGCAAAACTTAACAACAGCTTGAATCATTTATCTTGAGACCCCTCAAACACAATGCCAACAGTTCACACAGGGGAGAATTAGTCATAGGCAAACACATTTTGTCCATGTTGCCCCAAGAAAAGTACCCTCTTCAAAGTTCTCTGACTCCTGCATTGCCTGATTATGAAACATTAGATCAGAACCCCAAGGTTCTAGTTTCATCAGAAATTCTCTGGGCTAGTCAGGCCTCACCAGCCCTTCCAGGATCCTATTTTATTACATTTCCGTTTTATATACTATGAAACTGGAAAGGATGCAGTATCCCATACATCTCATTGAAATATTGAAAGAAGCCTTTGAAGCAATTTACAAATTCAATGCAATCCCTATCAAAATACCTACACAATATTTTTAAAGACATTGAAAGATGAATTCTCAACATCACATGGAAAAAAAAAAAACCAGAATAGCTTAAACAATCCTATACAATAAAAGATCCTCTGAGGGAATCTCCATACCCAATCTCAAGCTGTACTATAGAGCAACAGTAATTAGAACAGCATGATACTGGCATAGCAATAGGCTAGTTGATCAATGGAATCCATTCGAAGATCCAGAAATGAATCTACACACAAATGGTCACTTGATTTTTGACAAAGAAGCCAAATCTATTCAATGGAAAAAGGATAGCATCTTCAACAAATGGTGCTGGTCTAACTGGATGTCTACATATAGAAAAATGCAATTAGACCCATATTTGTCACCATGCACAAAACCCAAGTCCAAGTGGATTAAAGACCTCAATGTAAAACCAGAGACAAATCAGTTAGGAAAAAAAGTGAGGAAGAGCCTGGAACACATTTGCACAGGAGACAACTTCCTGAACAGAACACCAACAGCCCAGGTCTTAAGGTCAACAATTAATAAATGGGACCTCATGAGGCTGAGAAGCTTCTGTAAGTCAGGAGACACTGCCAACAGAACAAAGCGACAGCCTACAGACTGGGAAAAGATCTTCACCAACCCTACATCAGATAAAGGTCTACTGTCCAAAATATATAAAGAACTCAAAAAATAAACACCAACAAATCAAATAACCGAATTGAGAAATGGGGCTTAGAACTAAACAGAATTCTCAACAGAGGATTATCAAATGCCTGAGAAATACTTAAAGAAAAGCTCAACATCTTTAGTCATCAGAGAAATGCAAATCAAAACAACTCTGAGATTCCATCTTACACCCAACAGAATGACTAAAATCAAAAATTCAAGTGACACCACATGCTGGCAAGGATGTGGAGAAAAAGGAACACTCCTTCATTGCTGGTGGGAATGCAAACTGGTACAACCTCTTTGGAAATCTATCTGGTGCTTTCTCAGAAAACTGGGAATAGGGCTTCCTCAAGACCCAGCTATTCCACTCCTTGGAATATACCCAGAAGATGCTCCACCACACAACAAGAACATATGCTCAACCATGTTCATAATAGCCAGACCTGGAAACAGCCTAAATGTCCCTCAGTTGAAGATAAATAAAGAAACTGTGGTACATTTACACTATGGAATATTACTCAGCTATTAAAAACAAAGAAATCGAGAAATTTGTGGACAAATGGATGGAACTAGAAATGATCATACTGAGTGAATTAACCCAGAAGCAGAAAGACTCACATGGTATATACTCACTTATAATTGGGCACTAGCCCAAAAGGCATGTCCCACAAAAGTCTTCTCTTACCAGGAGATTGGGATAGATGTGAGGTCATCCTACTGGGACTCTGGGCAAGAGAAATATAGGAAATGGGGAAATAGAAGGACCCAGAGGGTCCTAGAAACCTACAAGAAGAACACCGTGACAAGTGGATTGGGGCCCAGGGGAGTCTGCTCAAACTACTATACTAACCAAAGACAGTATAAGTAGTGAATATTGAACTCCTACTCTGATCTACCCAATGGACAGGACATTCTCCACAGTTATGACATGACATGATATGACATGACATGACTCTGGTGCCCAGGCCTGATGGCACTCAAAGAAAAAATAAGCAGGCTACCAAGATTAGCCTTGATAGCCTATGACTATATAGTGGGGGAGGTCTTAGACCTAGGAGAGGGGAATAGGGTGAAAAGGAGGGGAAGGAAGGAGGGGAGGGAGGAACAGGCAGATACAAGCAAGGGGATAACAATTGAGTTGTAATCAGAATAAATTAATTAAATAAAAAAATAGAAAATTCAAATACATAAGAAAGCAAAAAAAAGAAAAAACTAAACAACATAGCTCATTGATACATCCAAATTATTTAATAATTTTAAAAGAAGAATTTAATGATGATTATGCTGATAACATTGTGTAAAAATAAATCTCATGGATATAAAAAAAAAAGTAAGAAGTCTTTGAATGAGTAAATTTACGTCAAGGTTTTGGTTTTTTGTTTTGTTATGTTTTGTTTTTTACAACTCTGTTTAGAATGCCATCTCAATGGAAGTCTTTGAATACAGATGTTCAAATAGCAATTAAATCCTGTATCAGTTATTTTTCCCTTTGCTGTGACAAAATCAATTTACAGTTTGATAGTCTAGGCCATCATGGTAAAGAAGGCATTGTGACAAGAGCTTGAAGCAGCCGGATACGATGACATCTATAGTAGTCAGAAAGCAGAGAAAGGTGAATGCTGCTACTGAGGTTGCTTTCTTCCTTTTTTGCATTCCAGGATCCTGACCAGGTGTGGTGGTGCTGACTAGGTGGGTCTTCTCAATGAGCACCGTCTGGAGACTATCTTATGGGCATGCCCAGAGCTGCTTCCCCTATGTGATTCTAGATCCTGTACCCCTGACACCCAGTGTTGACCACCACACACGCTGAGCGGCACACCTTTCTGTCCTGTAACTGCTAACCCGGTGTCTGTCTGCAGGCCCTGGTGACTCGGTGACAAGTGAGAGGCAGCCTGGTTTAATGGAGGCGGTGTAATTCAGGAAGTATAAGCTATGTTGGAGATCAACCAGCAAGTCACAGCAACTCAGATTGGTTCTCACGAGACAAGGTGTCTGAAATGAGGTCCAAAAGAGTAGGAGTTGGCTGAGGAAACAGAGGAAAGAAGATGTGTTGGTCTTATGATTCCAATAAGGCTCCTGTAGAGGTGCATAACCAGAGCCCTTTAGATAAGAGCTTTAGCCTTTGGCCTATCTGGATCCAGAATCTACAAAGTATAAATGACCTGCCCAATACAGATGGCAGGTCCGTGACAGGACATGGCCACAGCACAGGCATCTGATCCTGAAGCGCATGTACATAAAGCAAAGGACATCATGCATGGTGCCTTCGCTTCAGCTGCCTGCTTGGCAAGCCCGCTCTGCTAGGGGTTGGCAAGTATGTAGGCCTAGGAGCAACGAGGTCCACTGTGGCTTAGCACCTCGTCACCATCTCAGTCTGTGAGGGCGGCTTAGGGGCCGAGCTCCCCTCCCCAGTGAGACCAGCACCTTTACTCTGTTCATCATTTTGTGTAAGTGGACAAGGCTGTCATCATGCTACGTGGTCAGGGTGGGGCCCAAGGGTAAAACTCACAGCGCGGCAGCTGCAGAGTGAGACATGTCACAAAACAGCTAGTGTGACCTCAAAGCCTTTTGTGCCATTTCAACCTATCTCATCCATGGAAAGAGCCAAAAAGTTGCCAGGAAGACATTAAAAGCTCTCTGCACCCCAGCTCACAATTCTCCTGGCATTTCCATACTGTTCTTTTGTGTATAAATATAAGCAACTAATCATGTTAGTTACAACCAGTGGTACCTGACAGTGGGGATCCTGGACTAGTAAACATCCACTGGTCTGAGTTTTTATTAATTACTCATCTTTCTTTCACCTGCACCCCCGCCCCACACACACATATTGGTGATAATGTGGTGACATAGCCTTGCCAAAAACAAGACTATAATGGGCTGAGGAGATGGCTCAATTGGCAAAGTGTTTGCCTTGTGAATAAAGATCTGGGTTCAATCCCCAGAATTCATATTAAAAAGCCAGGTGTGTGGCATGTGTTTATCATCCATGCAATTATGAAATGGGAAGCAGAGATAGGCAGAGATGCTTGCTGGCCAGTTAGCCTAGCCTTCTTGGCAAAAACACACCTACAAAGAAGCAATAGCGTGCCATGTGATCTTAGTGTACATTAAACAGACTTTTGTGAAGCAAGAGTTTGTTTAATAGGCACTGGGGATCTGCTGACAGTTATAGATGCAATCATCTCTGTCCTTGATAAATAGCTATGTGAAAAGTGCATACCCATCTTGGTACCAAGGGTGAGGAGAACACTGGGAAAAGACAAGAAGGAAGGAGACTTAAAACAAGGACAGAAAGGAAGGGAAAACAGGTAAGAATTCCTCCTCAAAGGAGTACAAACTTGAAGAAAACAGAAACACATTATTTACTCTCCATTTTTAGAATGCATAATAATGTTTGGCAAACAGTATTCAACAAATATAAATTTTCTAGACATTGATATGAAGGACTTGAAAGATCTTTGAGTCTATTTAGTAGGTGGGGGGGCAGTAATCAACAGACCTACCCACCATTTTGGAAGAACTGTCTTCATTGACTGAATGAAAAGGGGAGACTAAGAACAAAGAGTTGTTCATTGTACAGAGCCCACACCCAGCAGGATCAGCCAGTGAGTCATGCCTGGGAGAGAAGGGGAGACTGAGAAAGAAAACGAGATGAAGGCATACCTAGTGAGCACCAGTGGGCATCAGATACTCTGCCACTGCTGGAAGAGCCCATTATGACCACTTGGCAATCAGAGCCTGGGAGAGGCAGGTGTGAGCCTGCTGTGAATTGTGCAAGAAACTTCAAGTCATCCGGGTAGGAAACTTCACAAGCACCTCGATCTCCCCCTTCTCCTGTTGGCTGACACACTTCATTAGATGCAAATATCCTCTGATTAAGCATCCTCTCCTCTCCAGCTCATCATCCTCCCCATAGACCTGTCTTCCACCTGGACCATTAATACAACCTGACACTATTCTAAAGGTGACCAACCGGTGGTTTTCTTGTAGGTATGCTTATGTGCATTCATGTGTATGGGATGCACTCACACAGGAAGGCCAGAGGTCAACCTCAGGAACTAGTAAACTTAATTTTTGAGACAGAGTCTTTCACTGGGACTTTGATCCCACCAGTTAGGCTAGGCTGGCTGGGCATTTGGATAGTCCTGGACATCTTCCTCTTCCTCTCATCCTAGCAATGGGATCCCAAGCACAGGCCTCCATGCCCAGCTTTATGCATGGGTATCAGGGATCCAATTTGTGTCTTCACACTTGAGCAGCAGGCTATCTCCCTGGCCATATTTTTCCTGCTCAGGAATGATTATAGATAGCTCTTGTGCAGAACAGTCCCAGCCCTCCCTTTGCCTAAAGAAGTCCTAGTTATTGACTTTCAAGCAAAGAAAACCTTCCTTGTGCATTCCCAGTCTGGCCAGCAAGACTCATTTCATTAAACTATTCCCTCTGTCTCTGTGATCTGCTCCCTATGCCCTTAACCAGGAATGAGATTTGTTGTCTTTCCCAGTGGCTACTTTTTCTAAAAATCATACCCTCTACCTCTTCTTTGGTTGCCCAAGGGAGCCTACTCCAAACCTACTTATGATAATCACCATCTTCTGCCTTGTATAATACTCATCTATGCATACATCTTACTTTTTCTAATAGACTCTAAGTCCCCTGGGAATAGGATTTATATTCATTTTAACCCTCTGAAGGCCTAGTCCTTTATTTGACCTCATTTGTAATTCAATAAGAGGAAATGAATAAATGAATGACTATCTGACTTTAATTATTATATGAAAATAGGTCCAACACAAACATCAGCTCCGTATCATGGGAGGTAGATTAGACGGTAAGGGATTAAGAGCAGATTTAATCTTCTTGTAGCCTAAGGACGGCTTTGCACTCTGGAATGACGGTGAGCAGGCATCACAGAAGCCTGTAGCTTCCTGATAATGCTTGCTCCAGCTCGTTGCTTGTTCCTCCACACTCTGTGGGTGGCTCGAGATAGGTGGGAACATGCCAGTTTTGTGAGAGAGGACATGGCTGTGTGCAGGTATCTTGAAGTGATTGCTTCATTCATCCTTCTTTTCAAACCCCAGCCCCTCACTTGTCCCCTCCAGGCTCACATGTGCAGTTGTTCAGCTTTAGATGCCATCTCGTCTGCGAAAGGACACATGCTCCAGCAATTCAAAGGACACATTAGGACCCGAGAGCTTGTCAGTCAGATCATCAATGTTTACTGTTGTTGGTAGTGGTGACAGTGTTTGCTTGCTTTCTGTTCTGGAGAAAGGGTCTCAGATAAACCAGACTGGCCTTGAACTTGCCATATCTGAGAATGACTTTGACTATTGAGGCCTCCTCCCTTTACCTCTGAAGTCCTGGGATTACAGGCATACGCTGCTTTATCTCATTTCAGTGTTGTTGGGAACTGGATCCAGAACTTTACACATATCAGGCAAATATTCTACCAAATGGGAGAATACCCTCTCCTTTCATTGTGGTATTTTAATGTTTATTTCTTTTTTTAAAAAAAAGAGTCTTTTCATGGTGTTTACTTAAAAATTTCTCCTGCTTACACTACTCAAGTCTCTTTAACATCAACAAATGAAGGCATAGGACTGACAGACACTGTGTCTTTTAGGACTGATTCCAGGGCCATTCTGTCATCTAAGGTTTCACCATGTCACAACGATAGAGCTCAACCTCCCTTATGTAAATGAAATTAGAAGAATTCCAGACTATGATAGGCTATGTCCATATCCTATAGCCAATCTTTGTGTCTATAGACATATCCATAGACAGTCTATATGCTGGTGGCCTATAGAGTATAAGTCAGCAAGAACTCTGTACTCTTCCCTTCCCTGGATCCATAGAGGCAACACCAAGAATTACAGTGCCAGAGCTCTTCAATAACCAAAATTTGAAACTTGATTTTTAAAAAAACCGATTTCTTAATAACATTAAACATCTTCCTTCCACATGATGTCACATCCTGTTCTACATTATGTCATATCCTGTATGTATATGCATTTTTCTGCATTAACTTTACTCTTGCTCTTGAGTGAATAATGACTTTGATTTGTCTTGGGTGTCCGATTGCTTCTTTTAAATCACTGAGGAAATTGAAGCACAGGGATGTCACAGGACAAACACAAGACCACAAAGATCATACTGCTTGTCATTGACCAAACCTGACCGGCTCTATGGCAAAGGCTTGGGAGTTACTGTACACTGGCCTTGGGAAGGTGGAAGGGCAGGGGCTTGTTCCTAGTAACCAGCTCCTGCAGTCACAGAGCCTGAGGAGCAGTTTGCTTCTATCTTTACTCTATCAATAGGTCAGATCTGGGGTGATATTAATATATCCTTATAAGTCAGACCAACATGGTGGGGGCAGGTGGGTATGTGGAAACTATATAGGGAAGGGTAGGTATGCCTCTGTCCACTGTTTTTCCAAGGCTTGTGCCCTGTGTCAACTTGGCTCTGTTACTCTCATTTGTAAAAGGAAGATCCCCACCCACTATTCAAAGTCACTGGAGATATTCTGAATGAATTGGGAGCAGGGGAAATTTAGCAGTGATCTCTAGGCCTGACCAAAATGACAGTGCAGACCACAGGGAGCTCCAACTAAGCTCACCCACTGAACGTTATAACAAATCCACAAGGTTTGGATGCATCATCACCCTCAATTTATGAATGAATAAACTGAATTTCTCAGAGCTTTTGAGATCTAAGCACAGTGACCATGGCCAGTGCATGAAGCAAGACTTAAAATTCTGTGGGCAGATACATAGCTTGTGAATCCCATGTTGGAGCCATGCTTATGTCAGTAAGTCTTCTTCCATTGATTATATCCAGGAATCATTGTGATTAAAATACATAAATAAACAAACAAACAAACAAAAGGCAGCACTACAGAATGACTCTAGAATTAAAAAAAAAAAAGTTCAGGAGTGCCTATCCTTGTTCTCCACTGAGGGGTCATCAGCAAGGCTTGTCACCTTGCCGTGTCCACCTTCCATCACTCCACCACCAGAGGCCACCTGGAACAACCCACAAATGAGCTCTGTGGGTTCTTGTTGCTAAAGCCAATGGGCACCACTGGAGTCACCATAGCTAGCTCTGCCTCTCCTTCTGGAAATCCTTTTTTACTTCAATCAGACACTTGTGTCTCTCCACCTTCCTCATATTCCTTGGATATATCATGGACACCTCTGCTTCTCCGTTATTTCCCCAAGTGTCACTCTCCTTTGTCATTCCTTCCAGACTCTGTGTTCTCACTCTGACAGATTTCAAAACTTGAAACTTCATCCACTTCTGGAGCTAGAACTTACTTACCATCATTACTATCATCTTATTTGTTTGTTTTTACTGAAACAACTCTCAGGTCTTGAGTTAACCCAACTCTCATCCTGAGTTCCAGTTACCTACATGACATTTCTACACTGATGACTCAATGTTACCTTAAAGTCAACCTAATAAAGTGCTGCTTAATATCTAGACTGTTTCAGGCAGTCGTGACCTGGTTAGCTTCATCTTTGCTAACCCCTCTCAATCATATTCATTTTCAGAAATTCCCAAGCCTGCCAGTTCTGAGTCTGCCATGTTGTGTGTAGAATGTGCCATTTCTGCCCTGAACCCTCCAACTCTGCCTCTGGGAGGACACCCACAGGTCCTTCTGGTCTCAGTTTAGATATCACTTCACCTGAGATGCTTTCTTGGGATTCCTCAATCCTGCCCCAGAAGGTTGGTTATAGACTCTGCATATATGTTCGCGTACCACCTCTGCTTGCATTTAGCATAGCACTCTCCTGTAACGAAGCCATTTATTTCTCTTGTTTTTCCCCTCTGCAGAGACTGGTTCACACAGGTACAGGCGCATTGAGTGAGATAGTGCCTAGCCCAATTGTTTTCTGGAATAGGTGAACAAGTGCGTACATTTATGTGCACTACACAACCTCATGATTGCACAGCTATTCCATCCCTGGATCTTTTATCCCGTCAGAGTTCAGCAGGTGAAGATGTTTCATAACTTCTAGATGGCCAAAGCTGTGGGAACTGCCTGTGTTCCTATCACCCAGTGACTCATGTTTACCCTAAGTTTCACTTTGAATTTTCAGGTTCAAAGAAAAAAAAAAGTGTTTCCTGGATGCCTTAGACCTCAACTAAGATTCAATTACACACATTTGCATCCTTCCCTTTTCTTCCTGAGGCTTTTCTCAATCCAGCTGCCTTTCTCGACCTTGGTGTCTACCATGGCATCTCATGGGCTGTAGCAGTTATGCAGATAACAAGGCAACCTGCCAGCTCCCGGAAAGCTTCTTATATGGAAATCCTGTGAGTTATTCACGCCCTTATCCTCTGCTCCACGATTCCCTTGAATCTATCTGTAAATACTCCAGGCTCTGCTTTCCAAAGCTCATTTTAAAGTACGCAGGAAAGAAGACATAGGCAAATAAGAAGAAATTGATTAAAGTTTCTTTCTTTTCTCTCTTTTTTTAAAAAGCCATTTCATTGATTGTACACTTTCTGCCAAACAATCCTGGTATAATGACAGCTTCTCATTTATTCAAGAGATATCTACAGAGGGTCAACGTACCATAGGCATTGCTACAAGGGTTGAAGTAAAAGGAAAGAATTAAATTCTGACCTTGCCCTTGGTGAATAAACTGCAACAAAGAGATTTAACAAACGCATTACATTAACGCGAGATGAACACAGCTTTTCCAGATGGTCACACACATGCTTCTGTTATTTTACTCTGGTGCTGTGTTTGTTTATGTGGACTACACTTTCCACTGTGGATGCTATACATAACAACTAAAGAGGACACTCATATGTGAAGAACTCAAGTTCATATCTTTCAACTATCGATATTCATTGGGACTTTGTTATTCTTATTTATTATAGAAAAGACCAAAAATTATCACCTCACCCCACACTTACATTGCATTTCTCTCTCTTTAATCCCTTTGTCTGGGTCAAAGGGGGAACTCGCTTTTTAAGCTCAGAGAGCACTAGAGCTCTATGAAACAGGAAGTCAAAGAAAAGGGGGAAGTTCTAGAAAAGGCCGCATGGCTAATCCTGCTTCCAAGTCAATTTGAGACCTGTGAGAATTAAATGAAAATGATAAACTGAGCCATCAGTCTCTTCTTTTACAAAGGAAAGAGATGCCCGGTGGCCCAGAGATGCCTGAACTCAAGTCTGGAAAGTGATGCTGGTGGGGAAATTATGGAGAGACCATGCTCTGTCTGAAGGAGACAGGGAAGGTGATATTCTGGGTACTTAATGTAAAAGCTCAAACAATGGATAAGGAAATATGAAGAAAACAAATTAGGTGAACTTGAATGTACCCACTCCCTCCTTCCTTTATGTGGTCCTGACCAGAGCATCAACTACCCATGAAGCATTTCAACCTATAGACTTAACAAAGAAGTCTCTCGGTCCCATATGTTATCTCCATATGGCAGGGTCAACCTGACTACTTCAGAGGACGGATCCCTAATGTGACCAATGCCAAGTAGGGAATCTACCCATTACATCCAGCCCTTTATCCAGTACCCATCTAGTTAACCCAGTCACACACACTGCGAAGTCTGCCTTCAAAGTGAAAATGGCAGTCAGATGGTGAGTTGGAATTAGGGGGAAAATGCAAAACTCAGTCCCTGTATCTCAGAACAGACTACATTTTTTTTTTTACCATTGTATCCTCCTCTTTTAAGTTAAGTTCTCTCTAGTGACCATTTTTATCAATAGATTCTTCTCTATGTGTAGTCCAGGTCTATCTTGGATTTCAGAAAACATTAACTTGAACATGAAACTGCACACAAAAGGTTAATGTATGGGCACCATGACAAGTCATCCAAAAAAAAAAAAAAGTAAATAAAACACTGAACTGACAAGAACTGAACCTTAGAACTCATGTGAAATTGTATTTATTCAAATGTTTAGATGCAGGAAACAATCTAATAAATAATAAAAACTATTATTAAGAAATTATAAAAATGACTAGAGACATTTGAAAAATAAATACATTTTGTAAAAAATTAGCACTCTAATCATTCAAAGTAAACATTATTGAGTTTAAACAAGCTGAAGACTGATCTAACTATCTATAAAGCAATAACAGAAAAATACGTATAAATTACAAAATAGATGCTGGGAGAAAAGACAAGGGAACTAACTACAATATAAAGAAAAGAGAGTTCCAGGGGGCCATGACAAAGGATGGGAAGGAAAGATTTAAAATAACAATGACTGAGACGGATACTTTCCAGAGCTGATGAAAGGTGAGTCCTCAAATCAGACAACCCAACCCAATATATCCAAAGTAGAAGAAAACCATTATTTTGGATCTTTTTACGTGTACTAAAATCACTGTGAACAGAAAAATAAATCAGAGTATCAGGAAGAAAGAAAAGACAGGTTTTTGTACTAAAAAGAGAACAAGTGTACGAATGCCAATGTGACAAGGGACAAGAAGTGCCTTTACACTGTCAGAATAACTTACAGCAAAAGGACTGTTTTTAAAGTATACTCTTGCAACTTGGTGTGGTGGCTCGCGCCTGACAGCTCAGAAGCCTTGCTCAGGGGTGAATGCAAGAGGACCAGGGGTTCAACTTCACCCTTGGCTGCACAGCCAGTCCCCAGGCTAACCTGGGCTACAGGCAATGCTGTCTGAAAGCAAAGAACCTCCCAAAGTATGCTCTGTAGAGAAAAGAAAAATGATGCCAGAAGTCTGATTAGAAGAAGGAACTGTGATCCAAACCAAGAAATTGTAGGAGTGAACTTGAACAGATACTTATGGTAAAATAATAATAATAATAATAATAATAATAATAAGAAGAAGAAGAAGAAGAAGAAGAAGAAGAAGAAGGAGGAGAAGGAGAAGGAGAAGGAGAAGGAGAAAGAGAAGGAGAAAGAGAAGGAGAATGAGGAGAAGGAGAAGAAGAAGAAGAAGAATTTTTTAAAGTTATGAAACTTTAAAAAGGTGGGGGCGGGGAGGACTGGAGAGACGGCTTGACAGTTAAGAGGACTTAATGCTCTTGCAGAGAGTGTGTTCCTGTGATGGGATGAATGGGATGTCCACCACCAAACTCTTAATCATCCAAACACTTTATCCCTTGTTGGTGGCTGCTTGGGGAAGGTTGGGAGCTGTAGTCTTGCTGGAGGAAATGTCGCTGGAGACAGGCTTGAGGTTTCAAAGGACTCACGGCATTTTGAGGCAGCTGTCTATGCTTCCTCCTTGTAGTCTGAGATGTGAGCCCTCAGCTTCCACCCTAAGTACCTCCAGCCTCCTCTGTTCTGCCATTAAGCACGCTAACTCCCCGGAACTGGGAGTCCCCGTAATTCTTTCTTCTATTAGTTGCCTTGGTCACAGTGTTTTACCAAAGCAAGAGAAAAGCTGTCCCTGAGATTCAAATTTCAGCTTCAAGGTGATCCAATACCTTCCTCTGGCTTCCATGGATACCTACATGTATGTGATATGCATCAACTTAAATACACACACACACACACACACACTAAGACTTTTAAAATAAAATAAAATCAAGTCACTAATTATATTCCAGAGGAAAGTGATGAGAACAGAAATTAAGAGCCTGCTGTTGTTTAGGGTATTAATTTTACATGTGCTGATTTTAAATATTAAAATTTCTAGAGTACTAAGAAATTATAGACCATTTTCCAAATCAATAGAAAAAATGACATGAGAAACAGTACTTTAAAACCTTAGGGTTGGTGTGGTTTCACTTGCCTTTAATCCTAGCAACCAAGTCAGCCTGTCTACATAGCTAGCCAGGGGCTACATAGTGAGACTCTCTTTCAAAAACTAGTGATAAAATAAAAAAAAATGTAAAATGTTTTAAAGAAAAAAAATAAAGTGTATAAAAAATAGAATTACAAATTCTGGCATGGTGACTTCTTTACCCCTGAAACAGCAGCTGATCCTCTTCAAGTTCCGGCTGTTCCCAGCATCACAGCGATTGGAAACAAGGTGTGAGATGGAGAACTTCATCTCCCTCAACATCTGCTCATGTTTACATGTGAACCTTCTGAACTTCTGGGGACAACACATGTCACTAATTAGCTTGCTACTCAACACCTCAGATAGCCTGCCAAGGGTAAGTAGTTGGTTTGTTTTTATATTGGTGATTTCCCAGGTTAGGAACTGTGGTTTAGCAAGGGCACCTATTGCTCTAGGCTCTGGGAAGACAGGTGAAGTGTGAACGCAGATTCTGGAAGCTAAGGCAACTGGCCTCACACTGGACCAAGAGGCCTGCTAGATGAAGAGTATTCAGGAAATGCCCTGAGTTGTCAGTCACACAGCAGAACATCCCAGCTGCTACTGTCCACAAACACCTCACTCCTGGCTGTAATGATTCCACCTAGCAGGCTCAACATGTAAGCAAAGACATGTTTTGTGGTTCAGGATAGGTTTTAAGTGAGCCTTCTATGTTCCAGGACTAGCATCCTAAAGAGACAGACAAGTTCATCACCCTGAGATTCCAGGGTCCTGGTAAAGTGCAGGAAGCCATGGAGGGAAACTGCCCTTTAACTCATGCATTTAACTATACATTATCTCGGTTAGGACGGTCACAGTCTAATAGGAAAAAGAAAAGAAACCCCAAATCCCTAAGGCATCATAGGGATGCTGCCATGAGGGATGGGGGAAGGACCAGGATATAGATATTGGAAACTGGGATGAAGTCACCTTCTTCAGGATACCAGACAACTCTAGTTTGCAATCATGTGAGAAAGGACCCCTTTCCCTGGCTCTACCAATACCCTTATCTGGATCCATTCTCTCCAGCAAGCTGTTGTTTGCTTGCAAACTGTCTTCCCATTGGAAAGCTTCATTCCTGAGTGCTGAAAAGTAAAAAATACAACCAAAGAAGACACTGGTACAGGACACTTAGATAGAGTCACAGTGTGTTCACTCTGGTCTTAGATACTACACCTGCAGACAAGCCAACCTCCAGATGCAGCTGACCTTTGGATTGAGCCCAAGTGAAATGCTCTGAAATGACATGACTCTCTTGAGGTCAACAGGGGACACTTTCCCACAAACTGCCCAAAGACCGAGACACCATTCAACTCCTTCTTAACCATAGCAGCGTTCCCCACATACATAAAAATGTACAATGCAATTTCCCATCCCCTGTGTTCCCAAACTGCATATCCAGCCTCCAGGGCTTATTCCAAGCAACTAGAAGGTTCCTTTCCCAGGTCACCATTCCCAGTTTAGCTCCAAGAAACTCTTTGCTTTCACTTTCCACAGCACCTCAACTTGAACTTTAACTTGACAGAAGAATCAAGTCAGTTGATTTGAAAGAAAATAGTAAATTGATCTGAATGTCAACAAATCACTCTGCAAATGGGAGCAGTAACATTTACCAGGGAGGTGCCAAGCCCCAGGAAATGATCATTTAGTCATGCCTTCCTTTGTTCTTTGCAGTAACCTTGTGCTAGGTACATAGCATCTTATATGCTTCTCACAGACAAGGAAATAACAGCCCAGTGTCGTTTACGATTCTCTCAAGTCAAAATTCAAATGCTAGCTTGGTAATCAAGAATCATTTATAATTTTGACCCTTGCATATGAGGTCAAGTGTCAATCAGCAGCTACCCAGAGGCAAATCCTCACTGGGATACACAATGGTTTTCCAGGTTCCCAAGGCTCCTCAAAAGCACTGATGACTAAGTGTGGCTGCTCACTAGCACACAGGACTTTTTAGATGCTATACCCGAAAATGGCATCTCTTAGATTTATTTCTATAGCTCAGTTGCTTTTTGTTTGTTTTGTTTTGTTTGTTTGTTTTCTACAAGGAAGATACAGAAAACTAACCATATCAAGAACATGTAACATGTTTTTCACTATGCACTGTTCTGTATTTGTGACAGGTCTATATGACTAGCACCAGTATATAAACCTCCTGACCAGTTTTCATTAAACTTTGTCTTATAAATGTTGTTGGTTGATTGAGAATATATGAAAAAAAAAAGAACTCATAAAAGCTGGCTAGGGAGATGGCTCAGCACTCAGGACTGCTTGCTGCTCTTACAGAGGACCCAGTTCTATAACCAGCATCTATGCCCAGCAGTTCACAACCATCACCACTCCATCCCCATGGGATCCAGGGATCTGCTGGCCTCCTTGGGCACTTACCCAGAAGCGCATGCACACACACACACACAGAGTTACAAATAAAAATTAAAAAAAACATAGGTTCACAAAGCCTAATGGTGACACATACAAACAGCTGGTGCTTTACAAATAAGTAATAAATAACAGAATACATTAAAAAAAAGTGCAGGAAAAAATTCCTTTAATTTGCAAATATCTAAAGCAAACAGATGAGTAAAAAGGAAATGCTGAAAAGTGAACTACAGAGATATGGTGTTTTGGGAAAGACCTATACAATGGGGGGGACATGCTTTCTTTCTTTCTTTCTGAGATCTGAACACTCATATTAGGCACCTGAGTTCCAAGAAACTATTCTTATAAAGAGCAAAAAGCAAGCATATCGCCCTGCGCTTCGCACCCTTAGCAAGTCATCTCCAATCTCCTGGGAGTGGTTTGGAGAGACTTGTGTAAGTGCCCATCAACAGGATCAGAGTGAACTTGTAGGCAAGAACACTCTGAGTTCTTGGAGAATTAATTTTCTATATTAGAATTAGGCAGCTGCCTCTTGTAAAGAGAAAATAAAATAGTACAAGGGGAAAATGGTAGATAACGGCTGGTAGGTAAAGTGTTGGTCGCAGTAATGTCTGTCTCCTCTATGGCCTTTGTCCCTAATAGAGCAGTAAGTATAAGATACAGCGCAGGGATTACTTATTGATAGAGCTGTATCCCTTTTCTCCTTTTTCCCCCGTTTTCAAGACCAGGCTGGTCCCCCTGTCTCTGCCTCCCAGAATGCTGGGATGACAGGCATGTGCCACTGCACCCTGCTAGATTGTACCCTTTAAATGCTATATCTTAAAGACTCCAGCTTGTCAACCGTATGTAGCTCTCAACCCAGGGCATCTCGTCTTGCAGAGAGCAAGGAGTGCGACCCAAGGAATGCAGGCATTCTTTTCATTACATTTTCTTTTAGAGATCATAATAGAATTACAACATTTCTCCTTTCTTTCTTCCCTCCAAGCACTCCCATTGACCCCCTCCTTGTTCTCTTCCTAATCCATGCCTTCTTTCTTTATTAAATACTACATGTTAACACCTCTCGAAGGAGGAAATCAGTTTATGTATTATGTTCAGCAGCAAGTACATAAATTGTAATGTCCAGGGGAGAATGTTACTGTGAGGACTTCTACTCCAAATAGTAATCTAAAAGAATAGCAGGTGCTTTCTCAGAAAAGTGGCAATAGTGCTACCTCAAGACCCAGCTGTATCGTTCCTGGGCATATAGCTGAAAGATGCTCCACTGTGCAAGGACATTTGCTCTACTATGTTTATAGCTGCCTTGTCCATAATAGCCAGAATCTGGAAACAACCTAGATGTCCCTCAACTGAAGAATGGATAAAGAAATTGTTCATTTACACAATAGAATACTACTCAGCTATTAAAAGCAAGAACACCTTGAAATTTACAGGCAAATAGATGTAACTAGAAAAGATCATCCTAAGTGAGGTAACCCAGACCCAGAAAAACAGACATGGTATATACTCACTCATAAGTAGAAATTAGCCTAACATAGATGTCCTCTGAGAGACTCCACCCAGCAGGGAATCAGGACAGATGCTGGGGACTTGCTGTTGGATTCCAGGTGGAGTGCTGAGAGTGGTATGGAAGAGTGGGAGGATGGAAGGGCCCAGAAGGTTCAGGAGTCCCACAAGGAGACCATCAGGGCTGATGGATCTTGGCACAGAGGGGCCTACACAAACTGTTGTACCAACCAAGGACAATGCATGCAGGGAAACTAGACCCGTTTAGATCTATTCAATGGACCACTTATTCTCTTAGAAGAGCAGGGACTGCCTCTGACATGAACTCTGGTGTCCCTGATTTGAGTACTTCTCCTTGGTGGGGAGGCCTAGTGGCACACAGAGGAAGGGATGAGACCTGATATGCTGAGGCCATATGGTGAAGGAGGAGGTCCCCTTCTGTCAGAGGTCTAGGGGAGGGGAATATGGCAGAAGAGGGAGAGAGGATGGGAATGGGAGGATACAAGCCAGGAGAGAACATTCTAGATGTAATCTGAATAAATTATAATAAAATTTTAAAAAAAGAATAGCAGGAAAATAACTTTTCCCTTAAAAAAACATTGTATTAAGTTTGGCACACAAGAGGCGTATTTATGACACATGTCTAATGACAATCTTAAAAATTATGAAAGATACTGCTTCAGTGTCACAATTTTATTTAAATGTCTTTCATGATAATAGTATTTTTATGCTTTATTGTTCCGGAAATTCGTTTATTAGTCTGTAAACATTTATAATTTTATAACTTTACTTTCAATCTCTGTCAGTGAAAATAACATCAACCACTCCTAGAAAATAAAGACCACAAATGATTTTTGACCAGTTTTGATTTTTCAGAAGCGTCTTTTCACCAGAAATGATTATTACCAGAGCTGTTAAGAGTGTTTCATAGGGTGTGACAATTGTAAGTTATTTATTTATTTTTAATCAACTATACAACTTGTCTTGGTCACTGTTCTGTGGCTGTGAAGAGACACCATGACTACAGCAACTCTTACAAATGAAAGCATTTGAATGGGGCCTGTTTATAGTGTCGCTGGTTTACTTTGTTCTCATCATGGCTGGGAGCATGGCAGCAAGCAGGCAGACATGGTGTTGGAGAAGAAGCTCAGAATTCTACATCTGGATCCACAGGCAGCAGGAAGAGAGAGACAGTAGGATTGGCTTGGGCTTTTGATACACCAAAGCCCATCCCCAACGACACACTTCCTCCAACAAGGCCACACCTCCTAATCCCTGTCAAATAGTTCCACTCCCTGATGACTAAACATTCAAGCACAGGAGCCTATGGGGGACATTCTTATTCAAACCACCTCACATGTAAAGTTGATAAGTCTAAGAAGGGTTTTTTTTTTAGATTACACTCTTCATAAAATCATGTTCATGAAAATTTTATTTTATTTTATTTTAAATTTAATTTAAAATATAAGAAATACAGTGGTCCTTCCTACAACTCACAGATCATATAGGAAAAGTGACTTCAGGGTTTATATGAGGTACAGTGCAGAACATCTACTCATATAGTCTGTGGCTGTCGTTCCAATTGCAATAAAAATTAATTGCAAAGTTTCCTTTCTTATCAATAATTTGTTCACCTGAAACTCACTGTGAAAGCCTATTCTTTTCCACTTCACACACACACACACACACACACACACGTGACCATTTTCATGTGAAAAATGTTTTTAAGTTTTCATCTAAGTTGAAGCAAGCATTGGTGCTTTGCTCATTTTCAGAGCTGGTTGCTTGTATATATGTATACTCAGGGGCCAGAAAGACAGCTCAGCAATTAACTGCACGTGCCTGACCACCCAAGTTTGGTGGAAGGAAAGGAAGGACTCCAAAGAAGGTGTTCACTGACCTCCACATATGTCCTCTGCTGTGTGAACACCACGGGTACACCAATAGTAAAAAAACATTTTAACAATTATATACACATGTGTACTGTACTTTATTTATTCACTATCCATTGATGGATATCTGTGTTGTTGGTACCCTATTGCAAATCATAAATCTGTTTTGAATATTTATGAAAAACTGTCTGGGCACCTGTTTTCAATTGTTTTGGTCCATATCTAGGGTAGAATTGCTGAATCATGCAGCGATTCTATTTTTACTTTAAACTTTTTTTTTTGGAGACAGGAAGTCCCACAGTGGGGAGGGACAGAAGAAATAGTGTGAGGGAGAGAAAGGAGGAACACGGGTGAGGTACAATGACACGTGAATATGAAGATGTCATAATGAAACCTGCTTGTTATTTTGGATGTTAACTGGAAACGTGTTTTTAAAAAAATGAAAATAGCCAAAATTGGGACAGAAGAAGTTAAATCAGATCTATTTGTAGATAACATAATTTTCTACTAGAAAAAAATTTATAAAAATCTATGAGACTAACTAAGCATAATCTCAGGGTATCACTTCCCTGTGGGAACTGGAGATATTAATGGGACACAGAATTTAGGCACATGGACCATGTTCACTCTGCAGCACAATGCTGTCATATACACAGTTCATGCTTGAAAACTGTCTAAGTAAGACAAAACCTCACAATGTTTTCGGTAAGTTCAAGATTTTATGCTGTGTTGCATTCACAGCCCTCCAGGGCCACATGCAGCCTTCGGGTCACAGGTGACATTCCTGCAGGTGCTGAGACTGACACGATACTCGGCTGATGCAGTTTCCCTGCAGATTGTACCCACACTCCGCTGGCCTCTGGACACTGAGAAACCTCCCTAATGACTGTTGCTGGCTTTTGGACTCGTCTGTTAGCGTATGTAACATGCCACATCCTCAGGTAAAGTTGCAGTGGCAGTTGATGTTGGGATGGGTTGACATTTACTTAAAAGGCAAATTTCAAAATCAAAACCAAGAAAAAGAAAGCTTTACACAGCTGATAATTGGGATGAAAATATAACTAGTGATATTCAAATTAAATCCCAGGATGCACTCTCTACGTCTTAACTAAAGCTAAAAATGATCATCTCCGAAGATGCTGGGAATCTAATCCAGGGCCGTGCACACCATAGGGCTGTACTCTGCTACTGAACTACACATCTGCCTAAAACAACATTGTAGCAATTAAATAAATGAGATCACTATCAACTTCCCATCTCCATGGTTAAAGTTTTAATAATAAACAGAGTTAATCTTGCTAATCCCATGAAAATAGCATTAACAAATACTTTTAGGAAATCTGACTGGTCTACTAAGTCATTTGAAAATTTAAATATCCATCCCACTTTCTAGCCATGGATTTATAAAATGAATAAAAATGCTTAAAAGCAAAAATAATGGAGACACAGAGGTAGGAACTCTATTACATTTTCCTAATAGGTTGAGTAACCCAAAGCCTTTAGAGACATTTCAGATAGGCTGTCTTCTTCTCCTACACACCATGATTTAAATTTTGAGTCTGGGCTTCCTCCAGGAATGGAAAGTTTGAGTTTTGGCCAGTCTGGCCAGCAAGGCTTCAGGCTCCACATGTTTCTGCACCATTCAGTAGCGGGGTGAAAGGTGCTCATCACAACGCCGAGCTTGCATGTGGGTGCTGAGGATCCAAACTTAGGTCCCTACGCTTACAAAACAAGCTATCCCACCTGTGTTTCTTCTCTAACTCCACAGCAAATGGCATGCTAATTTGCATGCAGCAAACGATCTGTACTTCCTGAGAAAATTAAATCACAAACGCACATGAGCGTGCGCTCGCCCATAAGCAGCGGTTGACCGCATGCTTGCCGGCTCCTAAGAGCAAAGCAACCATCTCCACACTTGCCCGACATTTTTGCTACATGCCAACTGGAGTCAGAGAGACTCGCACACCTCTCTTCCTGCCTCTTCCTCCCCTCCCCCACCCCTGCCCACCCGATACGTCTACAGTACTCCTTCTCACTAGCAGGTGCTTACTAAATATGCTAATTTGATCCAGAGATCTATCCATAACCATGAGATGTAATTTAAATATGTCACAGGAGTCACAAACAAAAATTAAATGAATATGCTAAGAAAATAACAAAGAACGAGTACTTAGAACAATGTAATGGGGATATTATTTTCTCCCTTTTGGTTAAAAGAAATGTTTTTTCAGTCTAGGTCTTCTATGGTTTTGAATGTTGGAGAATGCTCTGACCCACCAGTCCTTGTGCTGCCTTGGAAGCAGGCACATGGGACATGATACACACTAGGAAGTAGCTGCAATGCAGCTTTCTCAGGCCAGGGGCTCCAGTTGGGAGGAAGGAAAGACCTTTCTTTTATTTCAAAAACAGACTGCATGCAAGCCAGGCCATTTCTCCCTGTGTTTCTATTCACTGCTCTCTATTGTTTGTGACACATCCTTGAGATGACTAGGAATCCACCATGCAGGCCCCCAAAAGCTGACTTTACAAGTAGGATGCACCGCGCCCAGCTTACGCTTCCCTTTTAAAGGAAATGAAACAACGAAGGCCCTTGACAGAACCCCAGAGAAACCGCAGGGGGACGTTCGGTCTCCACAAAGGGTTTGAACCAGCTCTTCTACCCAAGACAACCTGATGTCTAAAACAAAAGCTATCCCAACGTGTCAGCAGAAACACCAAGACACTGATGATGATGCTTCCCCAAACCTTCAATATTCACTCCATGCTAGATAACGCCTGAACCTTTTGTTTGAAATTCAGAAACAGGCTCCTGAATTATTTCTCAGATAACATATTGTATTACATACATAAATCCATGCAAGTCCTTCCTCTGTGTGTCACTTCCCAGGATGCTCTGTTTGCCTCAAGATAACAAACGCCTTAAAATGATTTTCCTAGCCTGGCTTCTGTCTCCTCACAATACTGTCACCAGGAAATGGCACCTCCAGGTTTTCTCCCTGGAATCTGGTCATTGTCCTTCTTTCCTACCTTAGATTTCCCTTCCTTCCCCTCTCAGCATCTCTCTGAAGAGACAGCAAGCAGCCCTCCCTTCCGCGCCCATTGTCTCTGCTCTCCGGTTGACCACACTGCTCATATGTGCTTTCACCATTGGTCATGGTTCTGTTCCTATGGTGGTTAATTGGTGCCAAACAGACTTGATTTAGAATCCCTGTGGAAATACGTTAGCCTTTGAGGGTGTTTCCAGAAAGGTTTAGAGGAAGACTCACCGATCCTGTAGGCAGCACGTTCTCAAGGGCGAGATAAACAGGAGAAAGAGGACCGATGCCTGAGTTCGTCACACCCTGCTTCCCGTGTGAGGGTGCAGGGTGACCAGATGTTTCTTACTTCGTCTGCTGAGCCTTCCAGCTGGGATGGACTAAACCCTTCCTTCTTTGAGCCTGCTTTTGTCGTGGCTATGGGAAAAGCAACTACTGTAGGATCCTCTTGTCACAGGGAACTGTCTTCGTCCAACTGTCACAGTGATATCATACAGTATGTAGTAAATGATTACTAAATTGTCAATGAATGAGCAAGTGAAGGAATCCAAGCAGCAAGTGGGCTGGTTTTTATGTCACATACAGGTGCCAAGTTGGCACAGAGATGGAGGGGAACGTCAGTTACTTTACCCACCAGGCTGATGGCTTCACCCTCTTAAAATGTTTATCAGTTAAGTGTGTACCATCCACCCAACAATTATGTGTCTACCTACCAGGTTCCATGTATGGTATTAAATTCAAACTTATGACACTGCTAAGATTAAACCATTTTAATGACATTCAGATGGTTCGGCTTCCTAGGCCCACCAGGATGGAACGAAAATTCTCTGCTGCTTTCCTTGTGGAAACTGAAATATGTGTGCAGACAATGTTGAGACATGTCGAATACTCCTGAGATGCTTACTTCTCTTTATAAAACTACAGCAAATAAACTGCTAGAAGTTTCTTTTGCCTAGGACTTATCTAACCAATTATGCTGCAAAGACTGCTTATGAAGGGGCTGATTTTAACTAGGGCACATAGTAGGGAAACATAAATTCCAGAAAGCCACGCAAAAAACAACCAAAAAAAAAAAAAGAAAGAAAGAAAGAAAGAAAAAGAAAGAAAGAAAAGAAAAGGCTTGGACTTGTCTGAGAGAAGACAAAATAACAATGAAAATACTGCACTGTGGTGTTTTAGGGATGACATAGTGAGCAGTGGTGGTGACAAGATATTTTACATGGTCAAGGACAGACCCTGTCCTAATTGATGAATCTACATTCCCGGCTCTGCAGACACTCGAGAGAGAAGACGACACATGAAGGAAAGGAAGTTGCTTTATCGGATATTTGGTCCCAGCAATGAGAAGGATGACAAACGTGCAGTTGTCATGAAGCACAGGTCGATAGACTCTCACTCCCTTACTTCATCCATCCAGATCTCACAGGGCTTCAGCCTCTGTATCTGAAAGCTCAGGGGAAGATGATGGACCACAGGTGGCTGTGACATCTTTGAGACAATGGAACTCCATGCCTGCTGTGTGGCACTCAGCAAATCTCCACCTGTTTGCTGTGCTCAAATTTCCGATCTGCCTATGTTTCCCCGAGGATCAGCACTGATCTCGGCAGCCGCTTGCCTGTGCTCATCCCCCTGAAGTTCGGGGAGGTGTGATGGGAGTGACAAGCCCAATCTGAAAACCTCACTTATCTCGAATATGAATCCTTTCCTTTTGTAACTGGGAAATGTCAGGAGCCTCATACTGCGACCTCCTGTGGCCTAGTGCCAGAAAGATTGGCTTAAGATCAGAGCAAGCTTAGAATTGGTCCCTGGCTCTACCTTCATGACTTCATTCTTATTATGCAACTCTGAAGGTCAAACGTGTTAGTGGAGATGTGGTTTCATAGCACATGATACATGAGTAATCATGAGGACACTTAACTCTTACTTGCTTTTTATTTTATTTTTTTTTTCTTGATTACAAAGTCCCACTCCTGAACTGGGGATTTGGCTCGCTTGATAGAATGCCTGCCTAGCAGACCCAAAACCCTGGGTTCTGTCCCTAGCACCACCCAAACCAGGCACACAATCCTAGCACTTCGGAGGTACAAGCAGGTCAGATCAGAAGGTCATTGTTAGCCACATAGTGAGTTCAAGGCTAGAAAAACAAACAAAAGTCCCATGACTGCTGTTCATGAGAAATGAACTAAACCTCTCTAACCCCGGATTTTTAACTTTAGGATAGCACAGTAGTGGAAGCATGGACAGTGGAGTAGATGAAACCATAAAGTCCTTACAGAGGGTCTGATGCTCAGTGCACAGCCATTCTGGCCTCTGCAATGAAAATAATTCTAAGTATGAATTCTGCTTTCATGAGCACAGTCCCTAAGATGCTAGATACGTAAACGGTTTGGGGCTCCTCTTTCTCATCTGTAGACGAGAAAATGGTACTCTTCTTGTAGAATATAAAGAGTAGAAAAGACTGAAAAAAAAAAAACCACAAAGATCGCTCCTCTGCCTCTAGGAGTTTTAAAAAAGGTATTCTGAAGATTTCTATCCGCTTTGCTCTGAGTTTCTTGTCCTCGGAACTATCTAGCATGAAACTGCCGCAAGAAGGCCAACCAGTGAGCCATCCCTGTAAGCACAGCGCTCAGGAGGACGAGGCCACATGAATCTGAGTTGCATGGCAATCGGAACAGTAGTGTAGTGAGACTGTCGGAACCTAACCAAGCAAAGAGGCCCCTCCAGCAGGAAGTGAGCTGAGATGAGGCTAAGCCCGTTCCCCCAACACCGGCAGGGCCCTGGGGTCCCTTATCGCGACAGCCATGTGTATGTCAAAGAGGTCAGGTCACACTTGCGTCTGCCTCTCAGCTATTCCTCAAGCTTCCAAAGTTTGGCTCCAGGTTGTAAAATCATATTAAGTTCTGGCAGTTTAAGAAGCGTGCCCGGAAAAATAACCAGAGCAGGAAGGAGAGGAGAAGTACTTGAAGGGCGCAGATGGATTTTGCAGCTGGGTAAGGGAACATTAGCATTAGCGAAATGTCTGCGGTGGAGCCCAGGTTTCCTTCACACAAAGGTCACATCCCTTCACTGTGAAGGGAATCATGCTGAAGGTATGATGTTGCCGTTGCACTTTATCGTTTCCCCCATCCTGAAAGGTTTTCATCTTGGCAGCATTTTCCCCTCCGCTGATCCAATTCTCCTTGGAAAATGTCACTCTGCTTGAATTTTCATAGCTCTACCCCTCACTTGGGCACCTGGGGTTTCCGAATCAAAGCTTGCCGAGCCCGTGAGAAGAGGAGAAGCGGTTCGTTATTGTGGGCGCCCGATGAGTTAAAAGCTATGAAGAAATAAATGCCAGGCAGAGTTCCTTTTCGGACTTTTTTTCCTTGCTCTGTTTTTCTGCATCTGGCTGTCTCTATTGTGTAGGCAGGATGGTCAGCGAGAAGTGCGGCAGCCCTCTCCTAGGGAGTGAAAGACACAAGATGGGACACACGGAGACTGGCAGGTGCCTCTGAACATTATACCAGAGAAAGAACTGGCGGGTTAGCCACTGGAGGAGAAACCCCTCCCGGAGCTTCCCACCACACCAAGCTCTCCACAAACGGGCCAGTTAAACAAACTGCTCAGTGGGCAGTGAAGAGAAGCAGACTCCAACCTCACTGTCTCCCTCCCTCTTATGCCCAGTGTCACAAGCCTACAGGATATTTTTGTGGGCACAGTATCCCGGAAAAGAAACTTGGATTTCAAATTAGTAGATTGGGTTATTTTGTGGCATTAGGGATCGGGACTTCCACTCCACAATATCTCCATATAGGCAGACACCAGCCGCAGCACAGAGGCTGTGGTTGGGAAGGAAATCCTTTCATTCATTTTTTAAAAACTCATTCTGAGACTCTCACATACACCTCTGAAACCTTGTACTAGATGTAGGTCATTTAAGACACCCGGCGAAACTGGACACTGGGACAGAAAGTGAAACCAAGCCAACTTCAAAAGATTTTTAAAAAACATGTATAGTTTATTTTCTGACCACAATATCAGTCCAGAAATAGCAAACACCTAAGGATACAGGCCCCTGGGTATTACAGATTCAGCAACTTAGTGAATAACCCAGGAGTGAAAGTGGGAAATCACGGCAGAACTCAGGAGCTTCTTTCAAATGACTGACAGGCAATTCACAGCATATTGAGAATGTCAAGATCAGCTAGATGAAGGCGTGATCATAGGGAAATTTTTACCAAAACTGGACAGAGAGATTGAAAAAAAAAACATGATATCAGATTTAGTAAAAGAATACAACAAATACAGGAAATGAAAGCAACTGAAAAATTAGGTCCAGAAAAACATAATAAAATCATAAATCCTGGGAACTAAGGGAAAAGGACCCACACATAGACAAACATGGAGGCACACAGTTTGGAGAAGGAATTAGCAATATCAGAGATCACAATTATCAAAACCTTTAAATCGATCAGTGATAAGGAATATCAGCAACTATGGCAGATTCCAACAATAGAACATGGTACTGCATTAAAGATTACTTTATCATCTGCCACATGCTTCCACAGAGAGAAATATCACATGCTTAATGTCAAATTGAAGACGGTCGTTTAAAGTAGGACTTACTCTAACATTCATACTGAATTGAAAACTAGTGAAGCCAGCCAGCCACGAGTTCACAGAGAGTGGGGATCTTGGTTAATATTGTCTGAGTTCTAGAAGGGTTTTTGTAGAGTGTTTAGTTTCAGATAATTTCTAAGCTATACATTCCAATTTAGGGAATTTTCTAGATATGTCTTGGAACTTAAGTTTTTATTTTTCATAAACAATAACTCATTGAATTGCTGCTTTTTTATTGTCAACTTGTCTGCATTAGAATCACCCAGGAAAGAAACCTTTTGGCATGTCTCTGAAGGCTTTGCCAAAGAGATGTAACTGAGGAGAAAAGGTCTGCCTTATGTGACAACAGCACCATCCTGGGGGGTGCTAAGTTTTTTGAAGATAGGCAAGGCTGCGGAGTTCCCAGAGGGCTGCACCAGAGCTGCAAGGAGTTTCTGAGGCCAGGCTATGTGAGGCAGAGGCAGATTCTCTACAAAGCAGCTTTGAGAGGTCATGACATCACAGGAATCAATCTCTCTCTCTCTCTCTCTCTCTCTCTCTCTCTCTCTCTGTGTGTGTGTGTGTGTGTGTGTGTGTGTGGTGTTTATGCACACATATGCGTCCTTTGGTTTTGATTGTACTAACCATGGAAAAGGAAATAAGCCCAACATTCTTCTGCTCAGCACACTACCATGGACTCACTGCTCACCAGAAGCCATACGTGGAATCCCAGAGCTAGGGCTCTGGAGTGACGTAAGTAGAACCCACACTCTTGTTAACATCCTAAAGTCACATGACCAAGGTTTCCTCTGCTGGATACACTGTATTGATACAATTGGGGAAATAGTAACTCATAACTTGGAAGGGTCTGAGACTCCAAGGAGCTCAACAGAAATCATGCGACTCAAGGTCTAATGCATAATAAGCAATTTAGTAATCATTTTGTTAGCCTAATAAGCTAATATTTTCACACACACACCCAAACTGATGACTAAAATGCAAAAATGAGAGGTGAGCCAGACATTGTGGTGCACTCCTGTTATCCCAGCTCCTGGGAAGCTGAGGCAGGAGGATCACTTGAGCTCAGGAGTTGTGGAGACTGGCCTAGACAATGCACCAAGCCCCCATTGACAGCAACACAAACACCACAGAGGTGAGAGGCCAAGTTCACAGAAAGGAAAAAAAAAGCCTTGTTAGAAAATGTCCTTTACTCTGTAGTTTTTCCAGGATCAAGGAATTGATTAGTCGATGTATTCTGCTAGGAACTTTGTCCAGCCAGTGTGTTTGTAGTGCAGAAAGTCTGAACCTTGAGTATAAAGACGAATTCCTCACACCAAAGAAAAAACTTCTAGAGTTTACTTAGGATCATGAAAAAAGTGTAGCTCAACCTCTCTCAAAGCATCCCAAGGTCCCTTGTCCTTTAGAGAGAATCCACGGTTAGACAAAATCAGGCATGCTCAGGGCGATATGGTATAGAACAGGTCGACAAACTAAGACTCTGGCTATGACTAGAGGCGAGGATGGATCTTCATTCTCGCACGTGGTTTGTGATGAGTATTCCCAAAGAACCCATGACCTGAAACATCCTCGTGCTGTCACCCCACAGGCTACATGTTCAGTGCATTCTTGCATTAAAGATAGATAGCCAGATAGGTAGGTAGACAGATAGGCAGTAGGTAGATGATAGATAGATAGATAGATAGATAGATAGATAGATAGATAGATAGATTGAAAACAACTTTACCTTGAAGTACAATAGATATCAATAGTTACAGGCCACCTAAGCAAATGAATTTTAAGTCTTAGTATTTTTAAAATACTCATTTATTTACCTGTGTGTAGAACAGGGTTATGTATGTGGCAGGCGGGAGTCAGAGAACAACTTGCAGGAATGAGTTCTTTTCTACTATACTACTATATGGGCCCTGGGGGACTAGTAGAGCACATCCTCAGGTTTGGTGGCAAGCCCCTACACCCACTGAGCTATCTCATAGGTATGTATAAATCTTAGTAATGTTTAAAAAGCAACAACAGAAACATTCCTAATCACTGGTTTAGGTCCTTAGAAAAATTCCATGATGTGTGCTTATGAACGCTCAATCTCTGTATCTAAAGTTGTGTGATACCATGGGCTCCCCAGTTCACTCAGTGTCCCTGTGTCCCTGCCTCTGTGTTGCTTGTATGTGGAAGTCTCCTTGGGAACTTAAGACCCAGTACACTGACTTCATGGTCTTGATGACACACATGTAGTGAAGACATAGTTTTGCCAGGTCATCAGGAGTGTTTCAATGCCCTCAAACAATTCTTTTGTTTGAGGGCATTGAAACGCTCCTGTCCTGCAATGTAATGGGAGAATGACATGTCTAAGTCAGGTGACCATCTGATCATACTCTGGAGGGAAGATGTGCTTCACCCCCCAGCAGAATCCCAGGCTGAGTGGACGTGCAGATTGGCGACATAGGGTGGCATCAGGAGGTAACCCAGCACTGCCCTCTTTGGGCCATACTTCAGAACCCGTGTCCTTGGACAAGAATGCATAGTACTGGAAACCTGGCCAGCTTCTTGGGGCTAGGGAGGTCATGAGCCACTTTGTTAGAAGACTGTGTCTTACCGCATCCTAACTATTTGCCTTTACTAGCAGGCAAGTATAGTTACCACCCCTCATCAAAGAAGCCTCCCTCTCTACAGCAAATGGAGACCTTCACAGAAAATCCCACTGGACATGATGTAGAGAGAAGAGACCCTGGGGAGGTCAGCCGCAGGAGAGCCAGCTGTTTCATGGCTCAGGAAATCCCACAGGAGAGGGGGAGCAAAGCGTGTAAAAGCCAGAGTATCAGGATATCTGCTATAAAACTGTCTCTTCTAGAAATGGCTGCATAAACAAGACAGGGACAATAGCAATAGCGATAGACATGTTAACATGGAAGGGACTATTTCAAGGGGTCCCATCCATAGACAAAGACAACCAATGACTGCTGTCAGAAGGAGAATTAGCCTTTCCCAGAGATGATCCCTGGTAATGGTTTTCAACTACAGAGTAGTCAGTCTTGAAATGATATATACACACATAACAAAAACAAACTCAGCAAGTACTTGTATAGGTTTATGCATATATATTTTAATATGATATATATCACATATATGTTTGAAGATAAGATCATATGTCTTTCTCCATATATATACATCTCCATATATATATTATATATATATATAAAGGAAGCTATCAACTTGAGTGTTGGGGAGGACATGGGAGACATTCCAGAGATGATGGGGGTACCACTGAAGAGAAGAATGATAAAGAGGTGAGTAATATAATTCAACTTCAATTAAAACATACTTTAAAAGAACAAGAACAAGAATCCAGAACACTGAAAATCTGTCAAGTCTGCTTTATACGATCCAGCATGCCTTGGAGAATTCGCGTCATTCACTCTTCATCAGCATCCCTTCCCGTGCCATTGCAAGGAAACCTGGCTTTTTAGTAACCCCAGCAGTGCTCCCCAAGCCTCATCCCATCCAAATGATAAACTCTGGATCACAGGGAGCAAGAACTTTCTGCAGTTGGTCAGGTCAGACACCCTGCAGAGAAGAGCAGGCTGGATCATCCAGGGTACTGCCTAAGTGCCACTCCTCAGACACGGTCTGGCCTACAAACTTGCTGTCTGTATGTCAGGAGATAGAAGACACCTGGGCCAAATCCCATGGTTGTCATGACAGCCAAGTCTGAAATAGATTGCAGACACAAGAGCTGTTTGTCTGACTCTGACCTACATGTAAGCAGAAATATTATTCGTGCTGGAAAGAAAGCCGTCTTCTATTGAATTCAGAGAGATTTGGAGACAAGGAATTTGCTCCTTGGGGATATTAGAAGCTTTGAAAAGAGCTCCTAAATTCTGAAGCTGTTAAGCATTTGCACTTCTTATGCTACTGTTATCACACAAGAAGACACCATGTATCCTTAACCACATCCCGGTTGCAAGTTTTGTGCTTAAACATGGAGAGACCTGAGGTTGGATGGCTTGAGGTTCTCGGAGGGCCAGTGTTAAGAATAGTGTTAAGCACCTACCCTTCACCACTTCTGTCCATTCTCTAGGAGAAAGAAAAGCAAGGGGATAGATGTGGGGGAGAAGGAGAAAAACCTAGACATAGCTTGCAACAGAGTTCACCCCCTGCTTTCCTTTATCTGTCTCCATTCTTAACTTGGTTGAGTTTCTGTTACAGTTCAGCAATTTTCTGTAGTGTTTTTATAAGCAATGGCTGTTGCCTCCAGATACTCCTATTGACTAATGCATTGGTAAAAAAGGCAGATGTTGCCCCTGTGCTGGACAGTGTGACAGCCACAAAGGCCTCAACCTTACTGAGTGTGCAAAATGTGGCTGGTGAGCTGAGCTGAGTTCTGAGTGCAAACTTGACCCTAGAGTTTGAAGATCTCATAAAAGAATAACCTAAAACATTAACCTTGTAACTTAAACACACACACACACACACACACACACACACACACACACACACACACACACACTTTTCCTATTAATCCATATTGAAAACATTTTCAAAGTGTTTGGCTAGTTACTTAAATTAATCCCTGCCCCACAGCATCTCACTGTATAGACAAGGCTGACCTCACGGTTGATCTCAGCTTCCAGGTTATTGGGTATCACACTTACGCATCACCACTCCTCGCTACTTTTCGCTCCTTCAATGTGGTTGTTTAACTACATATGTGGTTTATGTTATGAATATATGGATACAAGATTGATAAATTAAAGATGGTAAACACGGTGCAATAGAAAAGGAAGAGGAACAAAGAACTAGAAAGAGAAAGCATGAGTGATGTGGATTCATTGCTTAGACCACAAGCCCCTGGGCTTTGCTGTGCTGTCATTTTTGTTCAATATGACCTTGGCCATATTAGTAAATTTACTGTGCCTCATTCCTTTATCTATAAAGTTAAAAACATAAATGTCACTTCAGAATTACAATAAAGACTAAGCATCCAAAACAAATGTTTATTATGTTTTATTACAAAGTAAAGGTCAAATTTCTCGAGCCGGGCGTGGTGGCTCACGCCTTTAATCCCAGCACTCGGGAGGCAGAGGCAGGCAGATCGCTGTGAGTTCGAGGCCAGCCTAGTCTACAAAGCGAGTCCAGGACAGCCAAGGCTACAGAGAAACCCTGTCTCAAAAACAAAACAAAACAAAAAGGTCAAATTTCTCTTTGTTTTCTCCCTCCCTCCCTCCCTCCCTCCCTCTCTCTCTCTCTCTCTCTCTCTCTCTCTCTCTCTCTCTCTCTCTCTCTCTGTGTGTGTGTGTGTGTGTGTGTGTGTGTGTGTGTATCCTGTTAGCTCCTCAACTACATACCCTGCTCTTTCCCATTCTTTTATTCAATCCTCATTCTGATAAACATTTAATTCAACGGAGTTAATAAAAATTAGCATAATGATCCAGCCTCCTGCCTTTGTTCCCAACTCCTTCCCACTACAGAAGACACTAAGTACTAAGTTGCCAGCTGCTGAAAAAGAGCCCAAAAGCAGCTGTCTAGGGTTTCCCAAGGTCCAAAGGCTGAAAATTCTAATTCTGAACTCTGCTCTTTTCTCCATCCTTGCTCTACCAGGTAACCTACCACCAACACGTCCTTGGGTTCCTGAATAGTTTCCTCAGTACACTCCCTGTCTCAAGCCCTGTTTGATCATCCACCTGAGGAGCTGATACTATGAAAACACAAATCATACTCCATCTTTCCTCTCCTTTCAATGGCTTCTCATGGCCCTGACAATCAAGTTCAAGCACCTTATCACTGTATTGTACAAGCTGGCTTCAACCTAGTATATCTGTTGCTTTTCTCATGGCTGAGGCAGAATACATACCACAAATGACTTGAGGAGAAAGATTCATTTCAGCTTATGTTCCACTGTGGTATGGAAGGTATGAGGGCCCCAAAAGCTCAGTTTGTAGCAACAAGAGTCTGAGGCAGCTGGTTACATGATGTCATTTTGCCAGAATGCAGAGGGTTGCTGTCTGGAAGCAAGATCAGCCTATGACTCTCATGGATGAACTCTAACAATCCATTTCCTCTAGCTAGGTGCCACTTCCTGAAGGTTTCATAACCTCCCTGGCAGCACCTTCATACTGTCGATAAGTGTTAATGAAACTGTTTGAGAGGGATTAGGAGGTGTGGACTTGCTGGAGGAAGTATGTTACTGAGGTGGGCTTTTTTTTAAAACTTTTATTGAATGTTTATGATTTATACATCATGCACCAAAATCCCTCTCCTCTCCCCAGTAAAATAAAATAAATAGACAAACAAAAAATCTTGTCACAGAAGCTGTAGTGTATCACGCAGTATAGCCTTTTGTCCACATATGTTTACTTTCAAAAGTTCATTGCTACGAGTCATGGGTCTGGTGTGAGGCCTACACTCTCGTTACCGGATCCTCGCTGGGACTGCTGTCAGATCTCCCACTCCCGTGTCCCCAGGGCAGGGCTGCTGGGGTGGGCTTTGAGGTTTCAGATGTCATGCATATGTCCAGTTCACTGTCTGTGTTTATGCTTGTGGTTCATAATATAAAGCCCCAGCTTCTGCTTCAGCCAAATGCTTGCCCCTCGCTGCCTCTGCCATCCTGCCTGACCCTCTACAACTATAATCCCAAAAAGACTCTTTTTTCTCTCTCTCTTTGTTTTGGTCATGATGTTTTATCATGGCAACAGAAAAGTATCAATACCAATGTTGGTACTGTGAGTAAATTATTGGTGTAGTCTGGGTTTTTTGTTTTGTTTGATGATGAATGTAAAAGACTTCAGGACTTTGGACTGTAAAAGGGGTTGAATGTGCACTCATGGTATGAGCTTTGAGGACAGTAGTGCTGAGAGATAAGTAGACTATGTCAGCCCAGCTCAAGAGGCTTCAGATGAGAACAATATTGGCAACTGGGCTAGAGACCATTCTTGTGATATTTAGGCAAAGAATGTGACTATTTTCTGCCTGTGTTCTAAGAACTTGCCTGTGGCTAAATTGAAAAGTAATGGACTAATTTCTTTGATAGAGAAGATTTTAAGACAGAACAATGTCAGCTCTATTAAATGGTTATTAGTAATCATTTCATAGTTAAAAAGAGCAATATATATGTACAGCTTGGAGAGAAAAAGAGCACTAGGAAAATCAATGCTTTAGCCATTTCTTCTGAAGGAGATGGAGGAGTAAGTAGAGGTCTGATCTATACTGAAATAAAGGGAGGGGTATCTGCAGAGCAAAAACCCATCCAGCTTCCAATTTGTGAAAGGAAAATGTCCAAGGGATTGTCTGCTCCCAGAAAGTAGCAGCAAACAAAGGATGCTGCAAATGTGACTCAAGGACGCCAGGCTGTTTCCCAAGCTGGCAGCAGAGTTTGGCAATGTTATCTGTGTGTGCCGGGGTTTAGAGTCCTGAAGGATTCATGAGTAACAGAGTAATGGAATCTTCCTCTATGCTTTCAGAACTTCCTGAGCCCAGGGGTACAGCAGTGGAGTCCCTGGGTGGAGACCCTGGGACGCCATTTTGAAATTATGGAAATGAAGCCTGGCTTGTATTGGAGACCCCAGGTGCTTGAGATGCAAGATCTCCGAGATATCTGCGAATAAAATGTACACAGAGAATGGGATTATCCAGAGAGAATTATATATGCTGCGGGAATCAAAGCTGGGGGCATTGTAGACTCATCTCAGCCTTTGACATGTGATATGGAGTTACAGGATTTAGTGTTTGCTTTGTTGGACCTCAGTCTTGTTCTAGTCCTGTATTTCTTTGCTATGCTCAGTTCCTCTCCCTTTAGAATGGTAATGTATATTATTTTCCATCATGTGGTGAAGCTTTTAATTTGCTCTTCTGATTTCATGGGGAGTTCCAGTAAAGAAATTGCCTCAAGTCTCAGAAAGGCTTTGGATGTCAGACTAAAACCGTTGTGACTGTGGAAGACGATGGGGACTTTTGAAGTTAGACTCAATGTGTTTTGCATTATGATATGGCATGAGACTACGGGGACCAGCAAATGGAATGTGCTGACTTAAATGAGATGCCCACCCATATTACTGGGCATTTGCATTCTTGGCATACAGTTGCTGGTTCTGTTTGGGGAAGCTTTAAAAAAAAAATGTGGCCCTGCTGGAGAATGTGTGTCACTAGGGATGGGCTTTGAGCTTTCCAAAGCCGTGCACCATTCCTCGTTCATGGACTCTGTGCCTGAAGGTCAGAGAGTGAGCCCTCAGCTTCTGATTGAGCCAAATGCCTATCATCTGCTGTCTCCACTCTGCCGTCATGGACTCTAACCCATTGGAGCCACAAGCCCTAAAATCGCCATCTGCAAGTTGCCTTGATGTTTTACCACAGCAAAAGGACTTTCCTGACAGATTTTTCCAGATTCAGATCTCTAACTAAATGTCCCCTCCTTAGAAAGACATGCCCTGGCTCCTAAAGTTGTCCTGAGACCAATAGCTCTATTCACTCACACAGCCCTCTTTCTTTCTTTCTTTCTTTCTTTCTTTCTTTCTTTCTGTCTGTCTGTCTGTCTGTCTTTCTTTCTTTCTGTCTTTCTTTCTTTCTTTTTCATGGCATTTGCTAATATGCAGTTATCTGACCCTCTCCCCCAGGACAATGAGGCTGCAGACTTCGTCAGTCATGAACATCACTCTGGCCTGAGAGGGCAATGCAACCACTGTATGTAGCCATTCATTTGCTCATTCTGAGCCTTTGCCACACTGACTCTTCTCTCCAGGGCATACCTTCATCTTCCCTTTGACTTTTTTATTTATTTAATCACTTTACAGCCCGATCCCACCCTGACACCCCTCCCTCCAGTCCTCCCCTCTCCTTCTCAGAGAGGGGAAGCCCCCAACGACCACCCTGGCTCCTCTAGTCCGTGACTAAGCCCATCCTCTCCCGCTGAGGTCAGACAAGGCAGCTCAGCTGGGGGAAAGGGATCCAAAGGCAGGTAACAGTCAGAGACATCACCTGCTCCAACTGTTAGGGGACCCATATGATGCACATCTGTGTAGGGGGGTCTAGGTCCAGTGCACGCATGCTCTTAGCTGGTGGTTCAGTGTCTGGGAGCCCCCATGGGACCAGGTTAGTTTGCTCTGTAGATCTTCTTATCTTTGTAAAGTGACAAATCCCTGCCTTCTTCTACCATACACCTGAAGCATCGGTCTCCACCCCTTTCCAGCACTCTGACTTTGGTGATCCTACAAAACCTTCACTTTAGACCAGTCATTCTGCATCTCCATATGTGTAATTTTCTGTCCCCATTCATCCACTGTGAGTTTATCCTGGGTAAGAGACACACCTGATCTATCAATTCCCATCACTCATGTGAAAGCCTGGCATCCATGGAGAGAGGGAAAGTCACTGTACATTATCCTAGATGTAAAATCCACTCTTTGTTAGTGGTCAAATTCAATGGGAAGTCAGAACATTCTTGATCTTCCATTTCCTTTCCCATTAAATGGAAGATCTCAGCTGGGGGGTTCATTTGAATCCGCTTTTCCCCCTTCTGTGAGTATGTGTGATGATAAATCCTAATTGTCAATATTTAATTATGCTGCATTTGTAATCTCCATGAACTAACTGACCTACCTTGAATGTGAATGGTACCCTCCCATTAGTGAGGATTCTTGATGGAATAAGAGAAAGAGTGCTGAGCACAAGCATTTATCTCAGTCGGCTTCCTGACTGTAGATGTGATGTGACATGACCGGACCCTTCACTCTCTGCCACCATGACTGGAGCCACTGTGTTGCTGTGACTTCCACACCATGGTGGATTGCATCCTCAAACTATGAAGCAAGAACCTTTCCTTCCTTATGAGGTATTTGTCAAGTGTTTTGTCACAGTAACGAGGAAGGCTCTAGCACAGCATGAATTCATATGTTCTCTTGGTTTTGCATGAATGAAAGCATGAAACATGCTAGCTTCCTCCAGGCTACTTTCTCTCAAAAAATCAGTCATAATTTAACTTAATGATTTTCCAAAACTGCCATGCGTTATTTATTGCATTTGCATATTAATGATGTTTGGCTTGTTGCTCGTTTTAACAGATTCTCTGTTGAAGGGCATTTAACTTATTTTTAATCTTTTATAGTTCCAGAATAACACTGCTGCAATTAAGAGCTGTGCACGAGTCTCTGTTCTGTGGAAATCTCTCAGTAAGATAAAATTCCCTAAGAAAAACTAATATCAAGTTAAAAAAATATATCTGCTTTTCACTTTGGTATTACAATCTTCCTTTGATTTTTGTTTTGCAATTGGATCTTCACCGTGTCTATTCTTTATCTGGACCAGGCCATAGCCTGGCCCTGGCTTCCAGCCCCATATCTACACATATTTTTATTCTACAAATCAGTCTATCATTTAAGCTTCTTAATAATCCACATGTATTATAACTTTTTACCAACGTGTAGAATTCTTTACATTGAGGACACTTTGTGATGCCAATGAAAAATGCTCCAGCTGTTTTTTGCCTTTTATGGAGGAAAATTAGTGATTTATGAAATTGTTTTACTTGTGAATCCCTTTCCGCTCCAGTATTCAGTTTTAATTCTGTTTTGTTCTTTTTTCTTTCCATGTACAACAGTGGATCCGTCTACAATTTATTTTGCCACAAGTTGTGAACTATCATTACTTTTCTAGGTAGTTATTTACGATTTGAAGAAAAACTGTTGTTCTGTGGTCACAGTTCTTCTCACATTCACTGTAGATAACTTGGAATTCAACTCTTTTTGTCTTTGGTGGCTTTTCTTCCCACCATTGGCAGAACTGTTTTGAGGGTCAAAGCTGTTATCAATTAGCCTCGTTCAGCGTCTTAGCCACTGCTCTGTTGCTACAAAGAGGCATCACGGCCATGGCAACTCTCAGGTGGTTTACAGTTCAGCGATTTAGTCCATTGTCTTCATGGCTGGAAACATGGAGGTACACAGGCTGGCATGGTGCTGGAGAAGTCTCTAAGAGCGCCACATCTGGATCCGACAGCAGCAAGAAGAGAGAACGATGCTGAACTTAGCATGGGCTTTTAAAACCCACCTCCAGTGATGCACTTCCTCCCACAAGGCCACACCTCCTCATCTCTCTCAAGTAATAACCACTCCCTAATCACCAAGCATTCAAATATTGGAGCCTATGGGGACCATTCCTATTAAAATGACTACACGTGGGCAAAGGCTTTATTGAATTTTATTTCTATCTCTATGGGAATGCTTACTGAATCATTTTAGCAATTCCAATGTATACTTATGTTCTTCTGTTTATTTAATAATGAAGTATTACAATAGTAGAAGGAAATAATTGCTTCAGCATTTACTGGGCAGCTATTTAATTGTACATGCTTTGGAGGATTTACCTTGGTCATTATCCATGCTAGGCATGTGGGAGATCCTAAAATGGATAGGGCGGAAGCTCCCCCTGCCAAGATCATACCAGCCGCTTTCAGAGGCATTCATTCCAGATGGAACTTGTGCGGACTGAGAAATGAGACGCATGGAGAAACAGAACGCTGTGAGCAGGAAGAGAAAGGATCTGCTTGCCTTGCACGCCTGGCCACAGACCGACGTGGGTGACAGTCGTCTCTTTTAGAGTTCTTCTTAAGGATAATAGTGCTGCAGTCTGTGGGCTCAGAGAAGGAGCATGCCAGAGAGAGCTGGACTGAGAGCTCTGCACAGAGCCGTGAAACCGCAGAGGGTAGGCAGAATGGAAAGGAACACAGCTTGATTAAAATCTTACTATTATACACACGTTCCTGCAACGGAGTTAGTGCGGGGTGACCTTGGCATAGACTATGAGTTCGGGGCAAAGCCAAGCAGTGCCGCTGACCTGACTCCTTGGAATCTGCTGACCCTGGAGCTCTCCAGCTGTGTGAAATCGAAGGCCTTAGTGCCTTTGTCTGCATCCGTTTCTCATAGTCAGAACAAAATACCCTAAATGAACACCTTACAAATGATGAAAGGTTTGTTTTGGCTCATGGTGTGAGTTTCAGCCACGCTCAGTTGGTTTCATTGCTGTCGAGCCTTTGGGGGGGCGGCAGTAGATGAAGGTAGGAGCTTTCGGCGTGGGCAGGACTCAGTCATGGGAGCCAGGGGCAAAAAAGGCAGCGGCTGGCTTAGGGCCCACATCCCTTTCAAGGGCTCCCCTCTAACTACCTGTCTTCATGAAGTCCCCGTATTCTAAAGGTTTAATCATCTCCCAGTAGTGCCACTGCTGGAGACTGGGCCTTCATTCAATAAACTGGCTCTTGGCGGGGGTGTGGGGGGGGGCAGCTAAAATAACTGTGGCAAATTTTCTAAGACCTTTTTATTCCAAGCTTCTCATTTGTTCCATGGTGGTGATGAGGGGAAAAAATGCAAATAGGCATTAAGATATGGTAAAGATGAAAAATATTTTATAATACATTTATGTTAATGAGTATGTGAGCAACATACAGTGTTAAGGATTGTCGGTGGCAGTTTAAGCACATTACTCATCAAGGAAAATTTTGCAAATATAAATGAAAACCCTTACATCAAAGAGAAAAATCAGATATCTCTTTTGATTCAATGATCCGTTTTTCTAGTAAATTGAAAGTTATTGAGAGGTTTCCATGGAGCATGGGCTCTGAAATGAGGTACAGGGAAAGCAGAAACAGGAGGAGGAGAAACTGTCTTAAGTGCATTCGATTCTAAATTCAAATGTGGCGGTAATGAAAATGGAGGCTGCAGACAGGTGGTCTGTTGAGAACTATTAATGTAAAAAGCATCCTGGCCTAGTCAGTATAGTATAGTATACACATGATGTGTTTGGTCCATAACTGCTTCATGAGCAATTACATACTCTCCGTCAAATTCTCTGATAAGCAAATGTTTCTCTTATTGCTTCTTTTATCTGTCAGCTTGTCTCATTTCTGTTCCTGAATCGGTTGCTAAACAGATTCACCTTAAGCTGAGTGCTTCATTAGCTGCTCATATCCGTGTCTTCTTAGAGTTCTCCCATCTACTGAAATAGATTGTTTTACATTTTAAATATTTTCAGTTATACATACGTGCGGGAGGTGGGGCCATACTGTGAACGCATCTTCTGTGGAGGCAAGAAGAGGGTTCAATGGACCTCGAGTTGCAGGCAGTGAGCTGCCCTGTGTGGGAGCTAGGAGCAGAACTTAGGTTCTCTGGAAGAGCAGCAGATGCTCTTCATTGCTGAGTCATTTCTCTAGACCTTTGAAATTAATCTTATATGTAGAGAGATAATGTGGGACTGTTTGGGACCTTCGGAATCAATTCTGAGCTCCAGCCCAGCCCCCAGGACTCAGTAGGCTCACGTGGAAGCCACGAGTCCAGACGTTTTCCACACTTACCACGTGTAAAAGAAGAACAAGAATAAAATTTAATTTTATGGGATTTTCCCAAGATCTAAACAAGAGTGTGAATTTGAAAAATGAGTTTTTGTGAACTGTAGAGTAGAGTTGCTATGATTTTGTGACCTCCTTGTTCACCCTAACCGGCAAGAAAGGGTTACATTCCATTGTGCTGATGGGATTACTTAAATTAGTTTGAGCTTTGTTAACTGAAAACTGCTAACTGGATTGTTGAATTCGTGTGATTCATAGTCATGCCATGCGTACAGGTATTTTCAAAGAGGTAAACTCTGCTGCTTCCATTCCGATGTGGAGTTGCTCACAGTTAGTTACTTAGGAAAGTGTCTGAAATTTGCCCTTCAGTTACAACAAGGGTCAAACACAGCATATACTCCTTTCCCAGTGGACCAGTTTTCTACTATAAAGATGTCTAATAATCTTCTGAGTCTCTCCTGCATGCTCCATACAGTGCAAATTCTCCTCTTCTAAAACTATCTCCATGGTGATGATGGCAGTCATCACATAAAACTCTGTCTGGGAGAAATACATTTCTTAGGCATGTGGTTTTTGCATTTTGGGTAGATGGTCACATTTTAACTCCATCAACAACTTATTCATCACCTGCTAAGCTTTTTTGCCTCCTATTTTTATGTCAAACTAACAAATCAGACGCCTCAGGCTCATAGTCACTGTGTGACTTCCTCAAGACCACACAACATGTAGATGGCTACCTAGTATGAGGGTGTGATTTCTAGTGACTTCAAGATGAGACTGACAGAGATCAGCTATGCAAAAAGAAATATCTGAGCCTTTATAGGATGCTTTTTAGATAATTATGGACACACTTTTTGGAATAAAGGCGGTGTTAAAGTACAGTATTTATCGTTGACTGATACTTCATAGTTAGTAAATTTATTCAGCCTTTGCAGACTTGCATTCTTCTGCTGTGTAATGCTGATAGAAGGCCTGCCAGAGTTTTTTTGATCTGAAAACACAATAATTCTGTGTTTCCTTGGGCCATGTTTAATTTTCAGCACCAGGAAAAATATCAGTAGCAGATGCAAGCAGTTATTAGACCCCTGAGCATCACTGTAAGATAAATAATATGCAAAGCAGCTAGGACATTTCTGGTGCAACAAATGACTCGCCTGCAGTATTTGTTTTCAAGTGTGTCTCAGCCCATGGAACTCATCTCAGGATCTTAACTTTTAAACACACCTAAACAACACATGAAATTAGGAACGAGAAAACTGGCAGCTACTGTAACAAATCCTAATTTCCATCCACCAACCACAACTACTCTTTACTTTGAATTGTAATTTCAAATTGCGATTTGAAAGGCTAGGGATTTAGCTTGGTGGGTGAGCGCTTACCTAGAACATGCTAGATTCTCTGGTTCAGTCTCCAATGCTGGAAGGGGTTAAGAAGCAGAATTGATAAAAAGTATAGTTCAAAACCTGAGGCCAGAGAAAGATGGCTGAGTGGTTAAGAGCATCTGCTGTTCTTCTAAAGAACCTGGGTTTTTGTTGAGGATTACCCCCAACCCCTCACCACCTCGTGCAAGTCCCACATGGTAGGGGTGGGGTTGCTGGTGAGCAGGATCCACAAGAGGTGAAGAATGGAACTTGAGATAACGCCATCTTTACAAGCACTGGGTCGGTAATAGCCTTCCAGAGATGGACCTCCTGGCTTACTTTTCTTATACTTTTAAACAAAGAACTTGTGACCTGTGACCTTTACCATAAGAATGAATTCTATTGGCTATTAAACAGAGCTCAGGGCTAGGGCCTAGAGAAAGAATCTGTCATCAGCATAGGGATGGATTCTCTCACAACATGCCTGGAGCCTCTTTCATAGGGCTGTATTTTAGTCACTGCAGAACTCAGGCCTGAACACTGCTCAGGATATTGGGGGATTCAGGTGCAGGCTGGCTCCTGAAACAATAGCAAAGAATCACCAGGTTGACTGACCACTTTTCACTCTGGCATTCCAAGTGAATAGGCATCATCCATTTCCTCCCTTTGGAAAAAATAGGTCTGGGGTACTGATGATCCTGGTTTCTCCAGTGCTTATTCTAAGCTGTGCTTCCTACAGGTTTGATTCTCAGCACCCACACAACAGCTCACAGACAACTGAAACTCTAGTTCCAGGAATCTGATGCCCCCTTCTGGTCTTCATGGGAATTGCACTGTATGGTGCACAGGCATTTATGCAGGCAAACACCCATACACACAAAAATAAATACATCTTTAAAAAAAAAAATAAAACTCTTCATAGCCAGTATTTGCAGACAGCATTCTTTCCACATGGTCATTTAAGGATCCAGTCTTTTTGTTTTGTTTTGTTTTGTTTTGTTTTGTTTTCATCTTCATGGCCTCCTGGGATGAACTCGCTTTCAGCATACTACTGCCTATAGAAGAGGAAACCAGCCTAGTTGATGCTCCCATCTCCTAAACCTTTGGCTTTGCTTCCACTCACGTTCCATTGGCTTAAACACTCCTGTGGTTACATTTACTAGCAAGAAGGCTTGGAATAGCAGACAAACTCCACATGCCTTTCTAAGCAACAGATCTGTGATGCGCTGTGCTTCCTCCTCAGATGTACTCGCCATGAGTTACTGCACTGCTACTGCTGCTGCTGCTGCTGCTGCTGCTGATGATGATGATGATGATGATGATGATGATAATGATGCAGAATCCATCATCCCTGAGGGTGGACACAGTGGGACCAGGCACCTGCTACCCAACACACATGTAAGATACAGGAGTGTAGCAGGCCCAGTTCAAGCTCAATCAGGGGCTACTTAAAAAAGAGAGACATGATGGTCTATGATGGGTACCTCCTGGGCAGGTCGGGTGCTCTCAGTATGGGCACTGAGGAAGCTGCCTGGATTAGAACTGGCTGTGCCCTCTAAGTACAGCACCCTTCTCATTTTTACTCAGTGACGCTGGCTTGTGGTAAGACCATGGTCTATGGTCAGCTATGGTCACAGGAGTGTTGGGGAACAGAGGGCTTTCAGAGTATACTTCCTGCTTTTTGAACACTAGTATCTGAGAGTTATTTTATATGTTGAATGGGCTTTTTTTTTCCTTCTTAAGTATCTAGGGGGTAATTGATTCTTTGACAATATAATTTCCCCTAAAAGTTTCCTTTAAGGATTGAACTCTGTCACTCAAAATTAATATATTGACATTCTGTCCACCAGGGTGTGAACCTAATTTGGGCACAAGATCTTTATAAAGTTAAATAAAGGTTACTGTGTAAGCTCTCTCACAATATGGTAGGTGGCCTTATGAAAAAGAGAAATTTGGAGACTAACTTGTGGCGGGGAGGGAGATGCTGCTTGACATCTCCTAGCCAAGAGGAAACACCGGAAACAAACTCCTCCTTCCTCGCTGCACACAGCAACAGTCGAGTCGGCCTGCCACCCCTGATGGTGCACTAGCCATCTCCAATGTTGTGAGATTAATCCTGTCTGTTGTTTTGTTAGGAACGCCAAGAGAATCCATATGATTCCTTCAAAAATTTCTCATCAGTTTTCCACTGACCAGCGGGATATGCAAGCCTTAGAGTTCTTTTCCGACACCATGATCACCTGCTTTCTTTCCCTGATCCCTAAACCCCAGTTCATCTCAACTTAGTAGCCAATGTCATGGACTCATATGAAGCAACAGGCCTGATGGAAAGTTTTGCCTTTACTCACATCTCAGCTTAGGGTTGATTCACTTTAGCCTTTAATTGTCATACTACAATAGAAGCTGAGTGGTTTTCTTCACGTACAGAAAGCATATAACGTGCCCCGGTGTTTGTTTTGATTTGTTCTGTGTGGTAAATCAAAGGTCCACACCTCCCTGATGCTCAAGTTCTACCAGTCTGAGACCTCATGGCCCTTTGCAGGCGGCCGCTAGGATTTTTACCCAGGTTCCACTGTGGCAGTTTAAGTGCGAATGTCCCCCAGAGACCCAGGTTCTTGCACGTTTGGGCACCAGCTGGTGATGCTATTTGGAGAGGTGGTATGGCCTTGCTGGAGAAAGCATGCCACTGGGGTTGGGCTTTGAGAGTTCATGGTTTTACTCTATTTCCGGCTCACTCTCTCTGTTTGTGTTTCCATTTGAAGGGGTGTCTGCTCAGATTCCCACTGGGGCTGCCATGTCTGCTTTTCCCGACTGTCTCCAGCTGTCATGTCTCCCCACCATAAAGCACTCTTATCCCTCTGGAACCATAGACCAAAATAAAATTTATTTTTCTTTCCTACTTTGCTTTGGGAAATGTTGCTTTATCACAGCAACAGAAAAGAAACTAGCACACCCATATATCACTTCTGCTCTCATTTTCCCCCTCTGAGAGTCAACCCTATGGCCATCACTAATTACAAGAAAGGCCACGGCACTGAGCCAAGTTGTGGGCCAAGCAGGAAGGATGCAGACACTGTGGTGAACAGACATTGTCTTGACCTTTAGAGATATTTTGCTTGTTTTATGATGAGAAAACAGACACTGGAAGATGATACACCTCATTAAAGACCACATACCTTATAGCTGATAAGAAAAAAAACTTTAACTTATTCCATCTGTCTCAAATGAAAAGGATAAATAAGAAGAGGGTGGCAGGATGGTTCATGTCCTAGAAGCTACTAATATGCCATGAATTTAGCATGAATAACATAATCAATTCTATTGGAACTGCAGGAGAACGACGTTGAAAACAAAATAATAGAAGTATGACCAGGGAAGCTTGGAAAGCTTGCCACAGTGAATTGTTTTAAGGATTAAAAGTAGATAACAACCCAAAGAAGCCATGAAGATAGATGTGCAAAACATGCTACAAGGCATCCCAAGTGGAAGACTTGGGAAATAACAGTGCCTGAAAATGGCAAGCATGCTGTCATTGGCTTAAGCCAATAAAGGGGCTGCCAGGGAGCTAACCCTGGATTGTGGTGCAGCTCCTGGTCACTGCAAATGCAAGGGCGGTACTCTCTGGGGACCTGGCTGAGGCATCTCAGGCTCCTGAAGGATGTGTCTGAAGAATGACCTTTGTAAGACTGTGTCCTGACACATTTTTGAGAACTGGAGATGACAACAAAACACACAAACAAACAAAAAAAACCTATTTCAAGGTATGTTTAAATTAAGAATAAATCACCTGTGGCGATTACAATATAAATTGAAGGTTTGTGTCCTCTGAAATATGAGTTTAATCACAAAAGAACCAAGTAAACTTAATGAGGATTTGGCTTCCAGCCCTTTCCTAGATTACCCCGGGCTGCTTTAGTCTATTCCTGCAGAGGAGATAAACTCCCCCAGTCTGAGAAATGCACTGATTACAGTTCTGTATGCTACCAAGTCCAGGATCCTTTGCCAATAGCTTTGGTATCTGGAATGGGCTTTCTTTTTGTTCTAAAGATGATGCCTTCCTTGCTGGTGAGTCCTTTGCAAGCTTCATCAAGCATTCAAACAAGGCACTGACCCATTTAGAGGATGCAGCCATCGTGTCCAGTCTCCAAATGTCTCTCAGTCTATTGCATGAATGACTAATTTCCAGAGGAAGTTTGTTCTGACCCCCTTTCCTTCTCTTCTTTCTTCCTTTCCCTTCCCCCCCTCTCCTTCCTTGCTCTCCCTCTCTCTGTCTTAATTAGGAGTTCTACTGCTGTAACTAAACACTATGAACAAAAGCAACTTGAGGAGGAGAGGGTTTAGTTCAGCTTCTGGTTGTAGTCCATCACCCAGGCACATCAGGCCAGGAACTCAAGGCAGGAACGGGGAGGCAGAAGTGAAGCAGAGGCCATGGGGGAATGCTGCTTGATGGTTTGCTCCTCGTGGCTTGCTCAGCCTATCTTACACCACCCAGGGCTACCTATCCAGGGTGGCACTACCCACAGTGAAGGCGAACCCAGCCACATCAATCAAGAAAACACCCCACAAGCGTGCCCATAGGCCAGTCTGGTAGGGTCTCATTTTTCTCAATTGAGGTTCTCAATTTTCCAAAACGACTCTAGCTCGTGTAGAGTTGACATTAAACTAGACACCGTACGATTTTTCATTTTATTTCTATCTCGGTTTTGTGGGACAGGATGTTGTCATGCAACAGGCTGACCTCAGACTCACTGAGTGATAGGATTGCTGCCACATGGTAGGCTTCCCAGTGTGCACCATCTGCCATGCGCTGTGCTAGCCATTTCTACTCAAGATGCTTTCATCTTTTCAATTTCCTACATATGTGTTTTAATACCTAGGAAAACCTGACAGGGTTTGTCTGCCACAGCACAGATCAGATAAATGAAATCCAGAGTTGTTCAGAGAATATATCTCATCAGATAGGATGCTTGTACGGCCCCAAATTGTGGTTTCTTGAGCTGTAATTAACCCATTTCTCCATTAAAGTAATTAAAATGCTTTTCCACTCTCCCGATCACCATTTTCCTACGTCCCTAGCCCAAGACACTCATAAAAATTATATAAAGTAATCATAGAATTTGAAAGGGAGGCCATTAGATAAGAGAGACGCTGGGCCTGGCTGCCATCTGTAGGAGGCTTTGTGGCCATGGAGACTGAAGGCAGCTCATTCTTCCTCACCTGCACCCACAAAGAACAATTCCTCAGATGGAACACACAAGCCTAAGTTAGAGATGGTTGGTGAGCACTTTGTTTTGGTGTTTCTGTTTTTGCACAAAGGCAAGTTGAGGGTGGCAAGTGATATGCCGTCAACTCCCCAGCAGATGCAATCACTGGCACTGGTGTGAGGCGGAGCCCTCACCTTTCCATTAGAGATGACTAAGAGTGGCCTCCGACTCATCAGGAAACGCTCCATTAAGCTCCACAGTTTGCTGTCCATTTACCTAGCGTGTTTTTTAATAATTAGAAAATGCCCATGAGTTTTCTGTCCTGGCATGATGAGAATGACTCACCCTTTTATCTTCGCAACAGTGTGGACACAAGAGGAGAGAAGGTGAGTGTCAAGGGGATAGAATAGGGCGGGCTGTGGGGACAGGCAGAGAGCAGCTTTTCCAAATGCAAGGGAATGAATGTTTGAGCAGAAAACCCTTATTTCCATAAATTTGTATGATTAATTTTATACATCATTACTGTATAAAAATTAGGCTGCACTTTGAATCTGAAGGTGGTGTCTTCATAGAACTGTGACAATAAAGTTTCCATTGTCTCCATCCATCTGATCAGATTGTTCCAACTGGGACATTACGTATCTGCTCTCCTCAACTGATCTTTCTAAGCAGCTATTAATAAAAGCAGCATTTCTCCCTTTTACCTTTTTCCTATTTTTGGTTCCACATTGGCTTATCAAATTAGCTTGTACAAGAGGATATTGCACAATAAATTAATTTGAGTTTCATTTTTTTCCCAGCTTTATTAAAGCATAATTGGAAATCATATATTTATGGTACAATGTTTTGATATATGTGTATATTATGAAGTGATTACTATAATCAAACTAATTAGCATATTCATTTCTTTGCAGTTATTTTAGGTGTTTGTATGAAAAACACCTAAGATTTATTCTCCTGGTACTTTCCAAGCATTAACTATCTCAGTGTTCACTTTAGTCACCATGTTATGCATAAGACCCCCAGAACTTAACCCATCTTTCCAAAACCAATTGATTTGGTTATTTGTATGGCATATGTCAGGTGCATGTTCATGCCCCAGTGCACAAATGGAAATCAGAAGACAATTTGTAGGACTTAGTTCTCTTCTTCTCCAATGTAGGCCCCAGGGATTGAACTCAGATCATCAAGCTTGGCAGCAAGCAATCTTTCCCACTGAGAAGTCTTACCAGTCCACTGCCCTGTCATCATCATCATCATCATCATCATCATCATCATCATCATCATCATAATCACTATCAATTTACAAACAAGGAGTTGTTTCTTTTAGGAAGAGTTCCAGGAGCACGTCAGGCTTCCCTAGGTATGACCAGAAACCTCATATGTCACCATAAAAGTCACTGAAGCAGGTGCCATTGTTAGTCTCTGACACATATATTTTTAAAATTTCTCCCCGTTTTCCAATTATTTCTTCATGTGTGGGCTGTGTGTCTACTGTATAAAAATTAAAATGCATGACTCTGAATTATCCAAAATGTCTCCCACATGTTATTAGCAGGTGGTTAAATCTGGTACATTAAATGGTAGGAGTCTAAGCAAAAACAGGAAATAAGTATCTGCCCAAAAACTCGTGGCCGCTCTGATTCCTTTATGTGTGTCTCCCTAGCATTTGGACAGAATCACCTTTCGATGGTGTGTGTGCCAGGAAGCTGGACTAACAGAGAGTCCTTCCCAGATGTCTCGAAGCACTTTGCAGATTTTTTGGGAGATGGGTCCTATGAGGAAAGAGCGGGATGTGGAGTCAAGTGGATTTGTATTCACTTCCAGCTCCAGCTCCAAGAGGCCAGGCCGTGGCAGGAAAACCCACCTCTCTACTCCTCCCCTGTACACACAGTGACGAATGCGTGATTCGAAAAAGGTAAAGATGGAATATGCAACGAACACAGCAAGGTGTATGACAGGCAGGAAAGGCTTGGTAAATGTGCTAAAAGTTTGATGTGGCATTTCAACATTTATAAGGCAGGTTTTGCATTGCTTCTTCTGCTCACCATTAGCTTGCATAAATTATCACCCTGGCAGACACTGTTCTTAAGATACCATAATGAAGTGATGAGGAAATGGAACAGAAGTCAAAAGAATCAAATATGAGTACAAGACTTCATTCCTGGCAACACGAGGGGGGAAATCACACTGGGGAAAAAGAACCCCTCAATTAAAACACTAAGAATGAAACATGGTTTAAATTATATATTTTTTTAACATAGAGCGAATTTTGTGAAAGATTCATTCTCAAAAGACTGAAATGTAAAAAGGGAAAGTGGAAAATACAGTGCTAATATTTTTGCTGAACTCAACGGGATTGCAGGAACAGCTAGTTAAATTCTGTGCAGGGAGCACAAGAGTGCCACTGGGAAAATGAGAAGACACATTGGCTACCCGAAGTGAAAGCTGGAAAAAAAAAAAAAGATAAGGTCAGCAACAAGTGGGCAGGATGAGGAGAGAGCAAAGGTTACTAAGCAGCAGAGATGGCAGACTCTTGACAGCAATCCACTCAACTGGATGCACTCCAGGCAGGACAGAGACCTGAGTGACTTTAAAGAAGAGGGCGGGAAGAGAGAAGGGAAGTGACATAGACAAAATAGGAGAGGAAAGCAGGAGTCTGGTTTCCCACTTCACATAGACTGAAACACTGTTCATTTCAACTCTAAATGTGAAAAGGCAAAGCATTCACATTACCAACAACGTCGGAGAAGAAAGCCATGCCCAAGTAGTTCAGAAAAGACTCCCGAAACAGCTGTCAATCCCCCCAAAAAAGCACATTTAAGAATTAGGGGGTAGACTGAGCTATCAACCTTCTTCAGAACTCTGAGAACTCAAGTGGATACAAATACCTAGGAAGGTTTGTCTGATGAATGTCACTGATGAGCAGAGGCAACCATCGCTTAGCGACATCCTACCCAGCCCTGCTTATATTCTCTTCTTAGCGGCTCAGTGCTCTGGCAGACATTGCTGAAGCTACAGTGTCTGTGAAACCTATTACCCTAGCAGGCTCTGAAGGGATCAGGAGGAGTATGGAGGTCTCTAAATGAATCACTCACAGAGAATGTTCACTATGTGGCCTGTCTAAAGAGCTTTGTTCTTAGGACTTGCCTTTATTGCCTGCTGGGCAACTTTAAGTTCTGTAAGCAGTCATATTGTATTCCAAAAATCAGTAGCAATTGTTTTTCAAAACCAGTTGTCCAAGAAAAAGCATTCATTAGAGCTAATAAAAAAGAGGGGAAAAGTCTTTGAAGGAAACACTGGAGAATGAGACTTTGTACTGAATGGGCTTTCAAATTTTCTTATGAATCTCCTGTGATGTAGGTGACAATCATCCAGTGGGATGTGAACACAGGAAAGAAATGAGAAGAGCTATTTTTTTTACATTGGGTGGGCCCTGATGTCTTGTGCAAGCAGGAAGTGATGACGAATTCTGATCTATTAACTAGCTGCTGACACGCTGGAGGCATACTGTAACACGTGCAGCACCTCTGAAAAAGCTGGGATCATAAATCAGTTGAAGGCACTTAAAGAAATCCTTGTATAATCATTAGCTGACCACTAAGCTAACCTAGGAGAGATTTCAGTGGCCACAGATAATAATAGTGACTTGGTAGAATTAGTCCAGGAAAAATCACAGACTAACCACAGCGGCAGTATCAACAAACCTGGGAGTGTTCTCTCTCTCTCTCTCTCTCTCTCTCTCTCTCTCTCTCTCTCTCTCTCTGTGTGTGTGTGTGTGTGTGTGTGTGTGTGTGTGTGTACATATATATGTATATATGTATATAATTTAAATACCCTATTTGTAATAAAAGTTATGATACAAACAAGAAACAGGAATGTACAATCCATGCATAGTTTCCTTTGTAAAGTCATATGGATAGTGTCCTAATGATGAATTGAACATGTCAACACTTTATCTCTTGTCCATAGGTTCAAAGAACTGGTCAAAAGCCTGAGAATTAAAGAGAAGCATGAAAATGGCTCACCAACTGTAGATCGTCAATGAAAAGACAAAAATTATAGGAAATAATCAAAAAGAAGTTCTGGAGTTTAAAATGTATTATTATAATACTATTATAAAGTCGACGTAGCAAGTCAACAGCAGCTCCAAAGAATCAACAGACTGTAGTCACATCAATGGAGATTGTTCTGTAAAGACCAACTGCAATGAAGAAAAAAATCATAGTCTCAGAGACTTGTGCCTCACCATCAAGCTTACTCTCACGCAGTGAAGGAGGCAGCCTGCGAAGTTTCTAAGCGTAACAGCAGAAAACGTCCAAACTTCATACAGAGAATCAAGACTCTGTATTTCCTAAGGAACTCAAGGATGCTTAAGTGGAGAAACTCAAATCAGACACTCCCAAACACATTATAGTCAAACTACAAAAAGAAATACAGGGAAGTCCTAGAGTATGGACATTTTTGATTAATAATATTATCAGTTTCTTATGTGAGATTCTCAATTGATTTCTCATCAGAAATTTGCAAAGTCAGAAAATTGTCCGCTGGTATATTTAAATGCTACTTAAAGGTTGTCAGTCAACATTTTTGTAAGATTATCCTTTGAACCAAAGGAGAAATTAAGAGAGTAGAATAAACAAAACTGAAGTAAGAATAAACAGGCATGTGAAGATTTAAAAAAAAAACTCAGTGGTAAAGATACCCATGCATATATATTCACAAAAGTTAATGAAATTCACCAATATGGATTGAGCTAGAAATGATCATAATGAGTGAGTTAACCCAGAAACAGAAAGACTCAAATGGTATATACTCACTTATATCTGCATACTAGCCCAAGGGGCATGTCCCACGAAAGCCTTCACTTACCAGGAAACTGGGACAGAGGAGAGGACATCCTAATGGGACTTTAGTTGAGAGAATCATGGGAGAATAGCAAAGTAGAAGGATCCAGAGAGTCCTAGAAATCTACAAGTAGAACATTATGATAAGGCACCAGCCAAGGACAATACAGGTGGTAAACTTTAAACCCCTACTCAGATCTAGCCAATGGTCAGAACATTCTCCACAGTTGAGTGGAGAGTGGGATATGACTTTCTCACATACTCTGGTGCTTCACATTTGACCATGTCCCCTGGAGGGGGAGACCTGGTGGCACTCAGAGGAAGGACAGCAGGTTACCGAGAAGAGACTTAATACCCTATGAGCATATACAGGGGGAGGTAATCCCCCTCAGGAACAGTCATAGGGGAGGGGAATAAGGGGAAAATGGGAGGGAGGGAAGAATGGGAGGATACAAGGGATGGGATAACCATTGAGATGTAACAAGAATAAATTAATTAAAAAAAAAAGAAATTCACCAATATAAGCAGGGCCTACGCCAAGCAAGTGATTCTAGTTGGTATGGATTGAGAAAACAAAGGTCATAAAGCACAATTTACAGAGATTATAATTAAGCTATTTCCTGAGCTGCTTGCTACCTGAACAGACTCTTTACATATTTTCATATAACAGGAATCATCGCCGTAATTAAGTTAAAATGTGACAATCTCAATAGTTGAACTAAACAGACCCTTACTTTGGAAATGAATCATTCAACATTACAGGTAGTTAGACTATCTGGGACCTGGGGAAACTTGGGAAGATATTGATCATGACTTGCTAGAAGTCAGCAGAAGGCTCATCGAGAAGGAAATCCAATGTCAAGAGGACAGATATTGGGAAAATGGTGAGTTTAGAGCAGCACCTGTTGACATGGGGGGAGTCAGAAAGACAGCTAAGCTATGTGGGTCTTATTCTGATGCCTGAAAGATGGGAATCTCGATTTAGATTTCACTTGGAAAACAGCGGTGGGGCAAGGCCCCTGAAGAAGAGCCTGTGCAGAGAGAACAGTACTGTTGTATGAAAAGTTGCTGGCCAAGACAACTGATGGGTTTTTTTCCCTCAAAAAGCTCATGTAAAAATGCTGCTCAAAGGATCATGCGAGAAAAATAGTGCAAGTGTCTGCTATAGTCAGCAGCATGCCTGTGCCGGGCTATTTTAGGATATAAGAACAAGAACCCTAAGTTACCTTTGGTGATGACTCAGTTGTCAGAATGAAGGACAAAGAGAAATGAGGTTAGACGTGCTCACCTCGGCGGCTGAGTTCAGAGACCTATGGAGAGAAAGTGCTTGACTTGGGCAATTATCTAACTCAAGGGACTCAATAGCCGCATCCCCAAGAAGAGGAGATTCTACCACTGTTAGTGGCAGGCAACGCCCCCATTGTTCGTAAGGCAGTCAACCTCAGCACACTCGTGTAGGCAGCTTCTCATTGGTGTCCAGACCAGTCAGGCAAGGCAGGGCAAGGCGGGCCCACCTCACTGATTCCAGCCTCATAGGGCTATATGACCCAACAAGGCACAGAAAGAGGGCTTGGAGGGGTGGTGGCCTAAGAGGTGCCTGAATACTGTCGGTCTCCCTCTTCTACCTTGTCATCTTTCTACACTGTCATCTGGGTATGGCACTCACTGCCGTGGAGACTGGCATTTATGCCCCTTCTAACGAATAAAAGACTTTTTAGGAACTAAATATATCTTCCTTTAAACATCTCACTTAATCATTCCTGTATAAAAGACACTCATTGAATACTTTATAATTATTGCTAATTTTAACCTATTTTAAAATACATTTTAATTTGTTCTATCATATAGCATGAAGCAAATTTTATTTTCTTACAATTTTTTAAGCATAAAAAGCAACATTAGTATTAGGTTCTGAATTGGTAAATAAATTTGAATTAACTCTATTATTTCATGAAACAAATGAAAAAGACTGTGGAGACACTCCATGTTTTAATATGTAAATTATTTTTCTTAGAAAAGGCAAAAATGAAAAAAATAATAAAAAAGAAAAGGCAAAAATGTAAATGTTAACTTTTGAAAGTAAATGACCACTATTTATTGACCTGATAATGAGTACTTTTGTTTTTTGCTTTGTTTTCTTTTCTTACTTGATCATGCTGAGTTAGAAACATTACTTACTCTTCAGTTTATCACACTATAGTTTAAAATAATTGTCCTAGTCATCTCTTATTGACCCATGGCACTTCTTACCATTTTTCTAATCTGGAGGTTGACTAGACTCAGGCACAGGTGATAAGATACATTGAGCTGTTGTGTTTCTTCCTCATGATCATCCTGAGGGCTTCTAGTGTACACCCATGTGTGCAGGAAGACTGAAGGATTTTCTCTCACATTTCCTACATTTGAGCAGATCACAAATCTGCATTTTTAAGTTTTTGTAGAATATTCTAAATTTAGTTCCATTGTGAATACCCCACTGTGGATGCTTCCTTTCGTGTAGAGGGAGTGCGTTATCTTTACAAAGGAACAAAAGTGCTCAACACCCTTTAAGGATGGTCAGGAAGGTTTGTAAGGGGAAGCCTGTCAAGACTGATGTAGGTAACATTGCAACAGCACCTTGCAGTATGGAAAAAAGTAAGCCTGAACAACAATAACGTAAGTGTGGGTGAGACTTATAGTCAAGAAACTAAGTGAAGGTCAGTGGTCGGAAAATTCAAAGGAAATATCAGAGGCCAATAGCTACCACGTAAATTGACCTGATAGGGTAAGAAGAAAGTATATTGATGTGCACATTTTTAAATGTCACAGTTTACTTGCATGCCAACAAGAAAAATAATGATAATCTTATCTGGGGAGATGGTTCAGTAGCTAAAGCTCTAGTCCCATCAGCATAGGGACTTAATTCTGAACCCCAGCACCACGTAAGAAAGGATACCTACAATCTTAGTGCACAGGAGCTCATGCCTAGGAAGAATTTTAGAGCTTTTGGCCAGATATTCTTGATGAATGGGTGAACTCCAGGTTCAGTGAAAGACCCTGTCTCAAAAAAATAAGTCAGAGATACTGAGTGTCAACACACACGCATGCGTATATACACGAACAAGCTTATGCACTATTGATAATGTAAATGGTCATAGTCTCCATGGTGCCTATGGTATCCGACAATGGTAATCCAATGCACATTACACACTGGGGGTCTCAGGGTTTTGAGGATTGGATGATATGATTACCAAGACTAAGAGTTTATGTCTCAGATCAAAGCATATTTGATTATGTCAGCTGTGTGCTTGACTTCCAAAGACACCAAATGAATTCTGGGCCTCAGATAGTTAGACAGTTAGGAGCCTAACAGTTTTTAGTCAGTAGAGATCATTAACCTGAAACATAAACGAATCAGGATGAGGGTAGAGCAGAGGAATGGAGTTTGATACAATCCACCTTGCCTTGCATGGGGAATAGCGTTTACTCAGATGACATGAAGTTTAAAGCCTCACAACAGGACTGTCTGCAGAGGAAATGGTCTCTAAAGCTCCCAGAATGGTTTCCATTGCCACATTCCAAGTCCAACTGTCATCAACAAAGCAGCATGATAAGGAGGATTATCTTCAGACACCTAGCACCAAAACAGCCTATTCCCAGGGGCCTTTTCTGAGGAAACTACGTGGTTCATGGACCATCAAGACAAAGGTAAAACCAGAGCAAAGCGAACCACAGAAGAGGAGCAATGGTGAGATAACTCAGGAATTCTGCTGAACCAAATACCAGGAAGTTGATTGCACTGTAAGCTTGGATAGCAACCAAAGTAAGAACAGGAAGCTAGCAGCCTCCAAGGAGAATGTCTTCAAGATGAAGTAAAATCGAATCCAAGGAATAAATAGAGTCACTCAGAGACTGGATGAGATCACTGATTGGGCCTCATAGAGAGAAAGCACCTATTTTTTTTTCTCCCATCAAGAGAAACACAAGCCAATCAAATGGTCAAGGGAAAACAAAGCATCTACTACAACAAAAATATAGCCAACTCATCGCCCAGATAGGAAATAAGCTAAAACTTGGCATCGCTCAAAGCCATTAATTCACTGCAGAAAGAACCCCTTCCGTTGGATTGTGGAAATGTTTGCTTTAAACTCACACAGATTTTAAATTGGACCGACCCGCAGAGAGAGAAACAAAAGCTTAACATTATCATGGGTTTAAGGTGAAGACTATTTAAATGTCAATAATTCCATAAATGTTGTCTACTAATTTAAAATTTTTGAGACAAAATTGGGATTTCAATGGTTGTAGAGAGTAGCATCTGTTACCTACTTTTTATTAAAGTTGGCAGATGAGAGTGAGAGGGACTGACTGCTTTTCTTTTTTTAATTAATTAATATATTTATTCACTTTATAGCCCAACCGTAGCTCCCTCCCTCCTTTCCTCCTGGTCCCACCCTCCCTCTTCCCCATATCTCCCCTTCCCTACTCCCCAGAAAGGGGCACCCACCCCAGCACATCAAGTCACATCAGGAGTGCATCCTCTTCCTTGGTGGTCTGACAAGGCAGCCCTGCCAGGGGGAAGTGATTGAAAAGCAGGCAACAGAGTCCATGACAGAGACAGCCACCACTCCCCTTACTAGGCAACCCACATGAAGATCAAGCTGCCATTTGGGTGCATATGTGTAAAAGACCGAGGTCCAGTCATACAGGGTCCTTGGTTGGTGCTTCAGTCTCCACAATCCCTCTAGGCCTTGGTTAGTTGGTTCTGTTGGTCTTCTTACGGAGTTCCTGCCCCCTCCAGGTCTTTCAATCTTTCCCCATACTCTTCCACAAGGCTCCCTGTGCTCCACCCAATGTTTGGCTGTGAGTCTCAGCATCTGTTTTGATCCATTGCTGGGTAGACCCTCTCAGAGGACAGCTGAGAAACGTCTCTCTGGGCTGGAGAGATGGCTCAGGCACTAAGAGTAGAGACTTCCCTTTCAGAGCCCTGAGTTTGGTCCCCAGAAACCCCTGCATGCAGCTCAGAACTGCCTGTAACTTCAGCTTCAGAGAGTTTGACACTTCTAGCCTCTTTAGGCACCCTTATTTGCAAGCCCTTCAAGAATACACATGAATGCAGATGCACACACACACACACACACACACACACACACACACACACACACACACACACACGTACACATTGCACACAGTTAAAACTAAAATAGAAAAAAAAAATTCTTACTTGACCTCTTCTTAGCATGTCACAAATACTTATCAATTACATCTATACTTTTTTTGGTTGTTAAAGATTCCATTGCAATTATTGCTCACCTTCTAAGTGAAGTATATATCCTTATAAGTTCTGGATTGAATAAAACCTAAGATGCTTCTAGTAAAACTCAAGAAAATTCTCTCTAGAAAAACCTAAGTAGGCAAGACCAAACAACAGAAACTTAAGGTACCAAGGTTATCCAATATAGGTGTTAAAATTAGACCTATCTGCACATAGCAGGAGCTCCAGATAGCCCCAGCCTGTCTAAGTTAGAAAGCAGCTCAGAGCAGCCAGGGAATATCTCATTTGTAGTCTATACTCACCTAGCTTTGTTTTTATTTTGTTTCACTGAAACAGGAGCCATTCTTCACATGTTTACTGCAGCGACCGCATATACAGTCTACATTTCAGCCAGCAGGGGTAGGAAGAAAAAGAATACACCTTGGAGAGTTTTGAGATGTGTTCCTAGAAGCCAGTGCTGGCCTTTGATTCTTGAATGTTGCTGGGTACAAGCCACATCTAGTGTCCATTCTGTAAGTCTAAATTCAGAATGACAACTCTAAGTTCTTTGTGATGATTTGGGGGGCCTCCCTAGGGATGGGATTTGATACTGATATTCCCAACATTCCTAGGAAAAATTCAGTGGTTTATGCTGGTAACTGAAGAGTGAGAAATCTGGAGATAAGCACTGAAAGAAAAAAAAAAACCCTCGAACTCGAAATAGCATTTATCTGATACATGAAATTGGGGATTAAAAAAAAAAAAAAAAAGCAAGAGACCAATGCTTTTTAGCATAATCACATGAGGACTTACATATAAAACAAAGCTTTGTCAATAAAAAAGGAATGGAGTCCTGACCAGAACCATCAAAAGCTCAGATGAGTAACCCGTGGACTTGACAAGTCAGAGGAGGAGCAGTAAGATAGATGCTCCTTTGTGTGGAAGAGAGGAAAGGAGATGGCTAATGGAGATCTCTAGGGTCATTATGTCATCACATGCTAAGTATAGCTTCCAGTCATGCATCACTCCATGTTTCCTTCAGCTTGTGAATATCCAAATATCTACATGTAATATCTGAATATCTCCAACATGTAAGTAAACTCTGCAGTCTGTCCACAGGGATGGAGAAGACTGCCATACCCTATTCTAAAGCTCTTTCGGGGTAGACTGGCTTGCCGTGGGGCTCCATTGACATACACGTTATGGCCTGCCCTTTCTGATCAGATGCTCACACCCATGTAAGCACATGTATTGAAGTCATACGAGAATCAGTTGCCTTGTCTATCAAGCATGCATGCAAAAACTCACCATCCTTAGTGGTGAGTTTTCGATTCTCTGTCATCCACATTTCTCCATTTGACAGCTATTAAAAAATCTCAGGCGAGTGTTCTTGAAACTGTTTTACATGCTTAACTTTAGTAAATAACACGGATTGTTTGATTGGTTGGTTTGTTGGTTGGTTGGTTTTTTTGAGACAAGGCTTCTCTATGTAGCCCTGTCTGTCCTGGAATAGCTTTTTAGACCAGGCTGGGCTCGAACTCATAGAGATGCACCTGTCTCTGCCTCCCTGAGTGGAATGCTGGGATTACAGGTATGTGCCACCATGGCCAGTGATAGGACTAATTTTTAGACAGGTAGGATGGTATGCATCTCAGTGATGCAACAGCTCCAGGCCCTGTACACTACATTGTTTTTTAAAATCTGTACTCATCTGCCAGAAAAAAATGAGTGTCACTACATTTGTTTACTGCCTTTTGTGTGTTTTAAAAGCAATGTCGATTTTCCACCATCTACCTCCATGCCAGCTGAGGGGACCTCCATGAACAGCTTCATCATCAATCTTACAAATATCTGCCCTGTCGTTTACTTTTGATTTTTTGAGTTTTCACAAAAATCTAAGCAAAATCTTATTCCTTGCTCAAGATTTATTTTTATTATTTTAACGTTGTAATTATATGTAGGTTGTGCACATGAGTACAGATGCCCTTGGAAGCCAGAAGGGGGTGCTATCAAATCCCCTGCAGCTAGAGTTAGAAGTTGTTGGGGGCTGAGAACCAAACACAAGTACACTGCAAAAGCCCTGTGTGCTCTTAGCCTTTCTCTAGACCAAATGTCTTTATTTTTTTTCTCACTGTTGTTAGTTCTCTGACAATTCTAATCAATGTATCTTGATCATATTCACTCCTTATCCTCGCCCCTCCCACATTCAGTCCCCCTTCCCTACCCACTCAACTTCCTGTCCTCTTTTTTTTTCTTTTAACCCATCAAGTACAGTATGCGCCAACCATATGTTCTTGCATGTGTGGCCTTCACTGGAGAGTGGTCAACCCACCAGGGCCCTTAGGTAGGGGGTGGGACTTCATGCCTACCTCCCCTCTCCATGCTGGGATTTTGTCTAGTCTGAGCCCACAGAGGTCTTATGTGTACTGTTACAACTGCTATAAATACATATGTGCAACTATCCTACTGAGTCCAGAAAAGTTTTGTTAATGGCCATCCAGCAAGAGACGTAGAAGGTGGATGACCCCAAGAAACTCCTCCCTAACTTGAAATAAGTGTCTAAGTGAAGAGAAACTTTCTCACCTCCACAAGGTGCAAAGGTAGCATCACCAAAGGTACAAAAAGTACCCTTGGATCTCACTCATAGGAGCATGTTCAAAATAGCAGAACAGGTCTACATCACACCTGCTTGTGGAATCCAACACGTCTTTCTGGTCTGCTGACTTCCAAAACCTGAGGAATAAGGCCAGCAAAGGCCTTATTCAAAAACATCAAATCCCTCTCGGCTGAGTTAGAGTCACCCTTGCAATTGCTCCACAAATTGGACCATCTTTTGCATCAAACGCAAGCATGATTGACAGACTGCACAGGCCTTTGTCTTTGAACAGCCCCTTACGAATTGAACTAGATTACAGTAGTTATAGGAAAGACGTTTCTGAATATGGGAATGCATTTGTATTGTACCTGTAAATTGCTTCTGTGATGAGGTCATGCCATGCCACAGACATACCGGTATACATGATTGTAGTCAGAATTCAAGAGTTACAGAGGCAAAAAGGGACATTGTTGAATGAAAACAAAACAAGTAAGCTATCAAGCCAGACTGGGATCCAGCCCCAGGCCACCTCTAGACAATATAATTCTCCTTTGCAGTTCTGTGGATTAAACAAAAAAATTTAATACATTGTACTTACTTCTAAGAGTTTTGACAATGAACAATTTTGAAAAAAAAAAAACAGGGTGAGGAGGCACCTTTTCTACTTTGATTCTTCTTATTATCCCAATCCTATTCAAAGCCACACTATCAAGATGGCTACTCACTGTTAGGAGCAGATACCTGTGTATCTACAGACCAGAGTAGCACATGCCTTTCACTTTGATTGGCTTTAGTTTCCAGAATCCACCGATGACCTTCTCTCCTCGGGTTTATATGTTTTACCTTTAGTGTCTTTTACTGAAAAACTATGCGTTGAAGACAGAAGCCTGGGTTCTCAAACAATAAACATTTATGCTTTGGTTGAATGTGCAGGGACTGACCACAGCACTGCTGCCCTTGGCTGACACACTATTATATTCTAGGACCTGCTTTTAGACAAATTATTTGAACTGGATATTCAAGCAATCCTACTATGCTCCATGGGACCATTGACAGAAGACCTGTGAGGACAAAATATACCAAACAAAAAATGCCCATCTCAGAGCAGTCTGTGTTGGCCTGAGCCTTTTCACATAACTAAATTCTGGTGAGTAGGGCCTTGATATGGACAGTACGGCAGGATCCAAAGGGTTATAGAGTACTGTTATAGCAAGGATCAAAAGACAAAGGAGTCTGCCACAGGAATGAGATTTCTTTTGGCCTATCCATAGTTGAAATGTGGCAGTTGTAGCAGAAGATAATTTTTTTTTAACAAAAAAGGAAAAAAATTGAGGTAAGAAACTCATTATACAAGATACAATCCTTTTGGAAAGGAAAGTATTATTTAACACATTTCCCCATGTGACACGGCTCCAGATTGTAAAATGACTTTTCTATGTTGGAGTTCACTCAAATCTCATCTTGGGCACAATGTGCTTTACAGATCTGATGCTAAAAATATCTCCTTTGTGTTTGGAACTTTCAGCTAGTCTACTAAGTAGGGGTGTGGAGTGTGGCAAGTCTCTTCATCTACTTCTTCTAGGTGAGTAGTTACAAGTCCGTCACTGAACATCACTGCTCTCTTAGAGACAGGACTTCATGACAACCCAAGGAAATTGCTGGAGCAGGATCTTGCCCAGAGGTTACACTCAATGGAACCAAACTTTGATGGTGCCGCTTCAGAGAAGTTACTCTTATTCCAGAAGATTCCAGTGGCCTGATGTACCCCATATATGATCTTGAATCTACCACCACATTACAGAAAACCACCACACTAGAACCAAAGGATCATCATAACACTGGCAAACACCCTTTTTATGGAACAAAAGGGTTTGAAGGGCTTAGAAAACTATGGTTTTATTGGGAGTTCTTTTCTCAGAATCTTATTTCACAGTGATTTAAATACAAGGTCTTGCAGTTTTCCTCTGTAACCATTTGGATACTTTCTAGTCACAGAGTATGCGTAGACATGATGTGTACCTGGTTTCCATCAGGGCTCATGAAATGCCTCTCCTGGGCACCCGTGCTGACTCCCAGCCATCTCCCTCCTCTCTTACCTCTTTCTCTCCACTGGTAAGTTTAAGATCCCATGTCCCCACTGCCTTTTGCCTTTTGCTAATGTAGCATGGGAGACACAGAAATGTTGACAATGCTAAACTGTTAGATAGCGAAGGCTATTTTTTTACAGCTGTTAGCCTCCTGTGACTAATGCACCAAGAACTGCTGCCTCCAGTCCAACTAAACACATGACTTCTCCTCCACTATGCAAGCAGTTGGCATGAATCACTTGATGATGTGGGCAGGAAAGAGGTCATTCTCCCTCACAGTTTCAGGGACAAAGTTGTTGGAAACAAGAAAGAAAAGAGAATTGTTCTTTGCCTTTTTAGTTAATGAATACCCTTAAGGTTGAAACCAATGTATGTTATAATTCTTAGTAGCAGTGAAGCCCCTTTTTAAAGACTATTAACAACTGAGTGAGAGGAAGGTGATGTGCAGTGACTTCTGCTGATAGTAGTGTCCATCTGAATGTCTCAAAGTGGGGCTTCTTGACAGTAAGTGCCCATGGACTAGGAGCAGCTTTTATTGAGAGCAGTTATCGTGGTTTATTATCCCCAACATTTCCTAAGAAGGCAGATGCTCATTTCCTATATGTTGGCTCCACCCTCATGACCGTACCAAACCCCATACCTCCAAATATTATTACACTGGATCCCACACAATTCCAGGTGGGAGACATACACATTAAGTTTAGAGGAGTCATTATTTAACACAAACAATAATATCAGTGGATAAAGATTCAGAGTCACAATAATTAATATTAGATCAGGGACAGAGATCACAAGCCAGATAGGACTTGTTGAAAGGCAAGGTGTTGAGAAAAGCTAATGCTGGATATATGGCTCTGTACATGTTCTTTTGCCACATGTACTTAGGTAAACAGAAATCCTCATGGCTAACAAACAGCTTTTGCAGTTATGACTAAATGAGTTATGACCTTAAGAACAAGATTCAAAGAATAAGCTTCTCTACACCTTCAGTATCTAGAGGGCAAACTCTGCAGATGGCTAGGGCCCTTATAGAAGACTGCATAGTATTTGTAGGACCCACATGCATCCTCCAGCAAACCTAAAATCATGTCCACAATGCCAGTGATTCCAATACAATGGAAATGCACATAGCACTTATACCATAATATTTGGGGAACAATGATTAAGAACATGTCTATATGTGTTCGGTACAGCTGTGTTTTTTCTTTACCAGACAGTGTCTATCTGCAACTGGTTGATGCAGGGACCCCACAGATATGGAGGTTGACTGTATGTGTGGAGTAGGGGTACCGATGCTCTGAATATTTGCAATACAAAGATCCTGCTTATAGGGATTAAAAGGCAAACGCACAGCAGAATTTTTTTCTAGACCTGTATAACCAGTAGCACACTAAGATTTAGTTATGGAAACACAGAATAACAGCATAAAGTGTGTTTTCCCAGTGCAGCTTGGGCTCCCCACAGCCCCACATGGCCCTTATCACATTTATGTTTTGCCTCAAACACAGCAAGGCTCTGGGACATGTAGCCGTGACCTCTGACAGGTGCTATTTCTGCTCCTCCCCTGAGCTTTACACAGTGTAGAAGAAGTTAACCTGGCTTAGAAATATGTCAGGAAGTACCATCATACTCCAAAAGCTAACCTCAAGTCCAGAAAAATCTTTGCAAAAAAGATGAAGACTCAAACTGGCACATTGGTGATTATTAACCTTAAATTCTTAGAAAAGCCTGCAAAGCTGTGTCCAAGGGTCTAGCAGTCAGTTACTCTCTTCATTAATTATCAGACGTAAGTGTATTAGGGCCTGTAGAGTGTGCTAGTATGAGATGCCCCTTTGAAACAGTATCCTACCATCTTTACAACTCAAACGAGACCACTTTTGATTTTCTTTTTTTTTTTTTTTTTTTTTTTTTTTGGTTTTTCGAGACAGGGTTTCTCTGTGTAGCCTTGGCTGGACTCACTTTGTAGACCAGGCTGGCCTCGAACTCACAGCGATCCGCCTGCCTCTGCCTCCCGAGTGCTGGGATTAAAGGCGTGCGCCACCACTGCCCGGCTTTGATTTTCTTTCTTAATTGCTTCTTAGAATCTAGCCATAGTTTCTGAGTGAGCGGGATGTTTTGGCTCCACCAGTTTCAGCTCTGAATACATTTTTGACCTGCTGTGCTTATGAGAGCCAGCAGTCAACATGCCAGATGGCCTTGACTAATCTTATGTTGTTCCAAACATACCTATTTATAACTCCCATGGAATCTTGGAACTAGTCCTTGTGTGAAACATCAACCAAGAGTAATTGAATAAAAAAAAAAACTTGTCAAAGCTGCAGGTTATTAATGCAAACGGCACCTGAAGTGGGATTTCCTACAACCTGGAAATCAATTAGTGAAATCCAGGGACTGTCCCGGAAGTGCTAGAGAATGGGCAACATAGTCTTAAGGAGAGCAACAGCCGGGATGAGCAAGCTGCCTGGCAGATAAAGAAGGCACCCTGATGCAGATAAAGAGCTTTGACAATCCTGCAATCCCAAATTAACTCTCTACTTTTTTCATAGAGTAACTGTGACAGGAATATAAATTGTCAGTCTTCCATTCAGTGTGTAATAACATTAGCAGTGGGAAAATAAATAAATAAAAGTGAAAATGGCCTGAAAAAAAAAAGTCCAAATGATAAAATTCATGAGTCATTTTGACTAATAGGATAAACCATTGGCAGAATTCAGAATTCGGACTTTATTACCAGAAATATTGAACTTAATAGAAATATCAGGCCACACATAAAAATGCATGCAGCAAAAGTAGTAACCCATCAGGACTTTTTAGAAACCAGAGCAATCAATAAATAAAATATTTATTGCAAAACTTACAAGAAGAATAATGGATTCTAATGAAAATTAAAATGGAAAATATTGGGAACGGGTTGAATGACGTGAAGGGAACACAGATTAAGAATTAAAATGACTTAATGGAATTTGTTCTGGAATATGCCACATTAATGAAAACTGAATGATTTGTTGTAGAGTTGGGTAACTTTAGTCAAAATGTTTACCCCTGGAACATTCTAGGTGTTCAATCATGCACAGTACAGTGAACCGCAGAGAGGAGGGAAGAGACAAAAGAGACAGAGAGGGACTCTAGAGTAGCTGCCAGCATTTCCTCTAGCTATATCCCTCGCTCACATCATCATCATCATCATCATCATCATCATCATCATCATCATCATCATAATGTTCTCAAAGGCTGCTGCTCTCTCATCCTAATTCTACCCATTGGGGCAGCTTCGAACATCTTTCCAACATTCACCTACCCTCTCTTTGGTGTGGACATTGCTACTTTTTTCAAATATAAATGTCATCATTCCATCATCCTACTCGGAAACAATTGGCATCAGCTTCTGACCTTGACAGATTAACTGGTGCCAGACTAGACCCCTCAACAGAAAAAACTGAGGTGAGTCACAACATCAGTCTAATCTGAGAACGAGCACATATTCATGAAGGCAGTTGCACTTCATCCCCTTCGGGACAACTCTCACCTGCCTCCAGGAGGAGGCAGAAGGGAGTGTGCAACTCAGTCACGGGTCACGGTAACCATCAGGAATCAGAGAGCAGAATGAGAAGCCACTGGGAAAAACAGATGGGCCAGTGCTGGAACGGTGGCAGATTGTCACGTGGGAGGGCCCTGCCACCTATTGCAAGCTTCCCTGAAGGTCTGTGTCCAAAGGCTGAGATGCAAATAGTGTGGGTGGAACGTGAAGAGGCCTGGCATGGTGACCTGGCTAGGGCACCTCTAACAAGAAGGCACCCAGGGCCTGAAAGAGGTTGAAGTGCCTGCCTAGATGTAAGCAGCTGATTTTTTTTAACAACCTGACATTCAGATGAACCATTAGGAAATGCTCATCTTAATAGTCAACTCTAAGAGCTGGGGAGATGTAAGAGGGTGGGAGTGCTTTCTGCTCTCGCAGAGGACCCAGGTCCGATTCCCAGCACCCACATGATAGCTCACAACTACCTGTAACTCCAGTTCTGGGAGCCCTCAAGCTCTTTCTGGGTTCTGCTGGCAGAAGGCATGGCATGTACATGGAAAACAGATATATATGAAGACAAAACACTCATACAAATAATATAAAAATAAATCTTGTTTAAGTCAAGACTATACACCCTAGATGAGAGGAACCACCAGACCCAACCTGACAAGGCCTAAAATTAAATTTTGCCAAAATTAAGGATGACAGAACAAAAGTCAAATATCTTTTTTCTTATTTATGTTTGTGTATTTATTTTGTATAAGGGGTGTGTGTGTGTGTGTGTGTATGTGTGTGTGTGTGTGTGTGTGTGTGTGTGTGTGTGTGTGTGTAAGTGCACATGGAGATCAGACGACAACCTGTGGAGGTTGGTTTTGAAGAGCAGTGACGTTATCCTCTGAGCCATCTTGAAAGCCCCCGATGCTCTACTTTGTAGTCTTTGCTTCAGATGCTTTCTTATGCGCATACTCACACATACAACCACACCATCACCATTTCCGTTTTTCTAGGGGTGTACACAAAGTGTTTAGAGACACTCTTTGTGTCTCTGATGTTTCTCTCTTATGTTCTTTCATCCCAGTAAGGGGTCTCTGCTTCCTAGTTCCAGAGACCCCATCCTTCAGGTATCAGTTTTGTCTTGTTTTTTCAGGATTGCATACTGTACCTCTGTTTCTATTTTACTGGCCCCTTAACCAATTAGCACATCGGGAGAGCCAGTGTCTACATGACATGCTCAATTCTCTAGGTCAGAGGTCCAGATAATGGCTGCTGATTCCTTTTCCCTTGTTTTACAAGGCTGAACTCAAGGTCCTGCTTGCTGGACTCTTATCTGGAGACTCCTGGGGAGAAGTCCAGGGCTGGTCAGATGCTGCAAGCATTAGGTCTTTGTGCAGGCAGGGTTGAGGCCCCATTCTCTTCCTGCCTCTCAGCTGGGAGCCTCTCCTGGCTCCCGGAGGCAATTCCTACTTAGCAACTGTCCCCATCTTCAAACCAGCAGCAGGAGATGGAACCCTCCTCATGTTCGGAATCTCCAATTTCTCCTTCCAATTTATCTCTTCTGCTGAGAAATGTTTAGCGTTAAGGGTCTGTGTAATCAGCGGAGGCCAAACCCTGTAATCCAGGGAAATCCTCCTGTCTTCAGGTCTATAAACTTCTCCCATCTGTCAGCTTTCCCTTTCCATGGAATAAAACATGTTTACAGTTCCAAAGACTAAGCACGGGTGCCTCCTTGGGGAGCCACTCTGTCTGCTGCACATAGCATTCATGACTTACAGCCTTTCTGGCACCATTAGAACATAGCTGCCTGCTGGTGGTCCCTCCCTCTGCAGGCTGTCCCCTCAGGAGCTGCTAGGCACACACTGGGTCCCTGGCATTTGGAAGAGGAAGGTATTTTTTGTTTAAGAAAAGCAAGAAACAAATCAACCTTCTATTTTTCATTTGAAGGAAAACGTTGCTCTCAATCAAATCATCCTGTCACATGGGGGACAGATTTAGCCCGGAACCTAGATGTAATGTTAGCAGATGATTTTAGTCTCTCATTGTGATGGTGGAGAGAGATTGGGGGTGGAGGAGAGAGACACACAAAATGATAGGTTTCAAGGTTTAGATGACTGAAATGTAATCAAAAGGCAACCGAACTCACCAATTCCTGACCAAACCAAGCACACACATAATTTCTCCTTTTAACCAAGACACTTCACTTAGCACTCACTGGCTAACCATTGTGTAGGAGCCATTGAGCCTGGCATGAACTCTCAAGACCATTTTGCTGTGTCGAACTTCTATATCTATAATCTGCATTATCCAGAAGTAAGCCTTCTTGAGCCCCAGAGGTACAAGTTCTCAGTGACTTGGCAAATACAGGATGTTGTGTTTGTAGTGCCTGCGAGGAGGCTGATACTGTTTCCCATTATAGGGGGGAAAGCAAAGCTTTGAATGATTCATCCCTAGCCACCTAGAGTAGAAATAGTCTACACTCATGAACCCACCAAGTTACTCTCTAGTTAGAGAATCGTATCTGAAAATATAGGTTGGCCATTGTTAAATCCTGATGAATATTGAGAAACATGATTCTGAATACTTTTACAAGCATCCAGGGGCAAGAGCAATGAGAAGAGACAACCAGACCTCAGTCTGCTTCTTTGGCTCTTTATAAACTGGCCTTGTGTAAAGTGGAAGTGAACATGTGGTTTAGTGTCCACTTTTGCTGCTTTGTCTCTGTGTTTTGTTTTGTTTTGTTCCTTTGGAAATTGAAATGGTGTGGGGGGGGGAAATGCCTGCTGTGTTCTGCTCTAAAGCAGCAAAGCACAGCTGTGGCTCAGCCAGCATAGTACATGTGAGATTTATCTTGTGTTGTTGATAAGTAGCATCTATTTATATTTAAGCAAGTATAAGTTCAGTAGCGTGTACACAGACCTAGGATTATTATGGTGTGTGTGTATGTGTGTGTGTGTGTGTGTGTGTGTGTGTGTGTGTGTGTGTGTGTGTAGCTTCAGGTTTTTCCTTTGCCTCAGCTTCCTGTCTCAACTCACCAGCATTGGCGGTGATATAATTGCTCTCTGCTTTCTGTGGAAGCCGCAGGTATTTGAACCACATTCCCTCTTCCTTATCTTCTCCCCTGGTTTATGAGCCTCGCGGGCTCGCAGCCTGCTTGTGATGCCTCCCCTCCACCTTCTTGGTCCTTCCTATCTAAACATCCACAGCCTCATCCACTATCAGAAATCAGCATGACTCAGATCTGCAGGGTTGGAAAGCCAGAGGCAGAATTCCCCGGTTGACGGCTGCTCTGTGTATTAGATCATCTCCCCAGGGGACACGTCCATCATCTCCTTCCCTCCTCTGAAATGCCCTGGTCTTCCTTTGCTTCTCAGTCTAAATCCACCTTCTTTAACTTGGTGGGCCAAGCGAGGGCCTGTGTCTGCTTCCTAGTCCCGTGCTCACAGCCTCCGAGAAGCAGACATAAGCTTGAGCAAATGCTAACTTTCTGATCTCATTCCCTTACAAAGGCAGCAGGTAAAGAAGTGTGCATTATTGTCCTATCTGTGGTGCTAATCTCAGGGATCAGCAGCTAAGGGATGTTAGACTACAGATAAAACTGGTGATGTCACCACCAGTGCTGTGTTTAAATATGTTACTCGCAGCAGTTGGACTTTTTTTTTTTTTTTTTTTTTTTTTTTTGGAGACAAGAGTTTGTTTCTCTGTGTGTAGCCCTGGCTGTCCTGGACTCCCTTTGTAGATCAGGCTGGCCTGGTAATCTGCCTGGCCTCTGCCTCTGGAGTGCTGGGATTAAAAACGTGAACCACCATGCCCGGCAGCAGTTAGACTTTCTTAAAACAAAAAATTAAATACATGCATTAGTAGGAAGGGTTATTAATAAACCTAGCCCTAAAACCCCTTATTGATTAAAATCGGAGGCATCAGACCATGCCACCTAAGTGTAATAGTCTGCTGATCTAATGCCCAAGACTTAAAAAGCATATCTATAATACCACCATCAAATCTAAATAAATTCCCTGATGTTATCAGTGATGTAGTATTGGCCAGACTCTCTTAGAAAAGGACACTTTGAATGGATGGCTGATATAGAAATAAAATGCACTGAGGCCAGATCTATACCCACTCCTCCAAATCCAGGTAATTGATCTAACTGGATCATCAGTGGTAGAATCTACAGAATTTTGTTTTAACTGCTTTATGACATTTGCTTGTTTTGTGTGTGCATGTTTCCTCGTCAGTATGTTGACTCACATGTGCCATGGCAAGCCAGCCCATGGAGGTCAGAGGACAACTGGCAGGAATCACCTTTACCTACTGAACCACCTCGCTGGCTGCTGGCATCATCAGTATTTCAATGTCCTCCTGCTACAAAGCAAAAGCTTCCGTGATCCAAAGACACTGGTGGGTGTGGTTCCAGGGTTAATCCATTTAGAGTGTCTAGAGGTGAGTGTTGCTCAGCTTTGCTTGTTTAGGTTTGTTGATTGCCTCTCAAGACAGAAGACAGCATCAGAACATACAGAGCCAAGGTCAATAGGAAGAAGTCAGACTTATTGGGATCGGATAGTTTCATATCTTAATGGAATTAGGAATGGCAAGAAAAAAAGAAGTTCAAGATGGGGGAGGTATTAAATAATGCTTTCTAAAACATGTGCTGTAAATGGCTCTTCTAGAAGATGAATGAACCCATGAAAGTGTTTTATTTGACTATTTCAATAATTCATGCAAGAAGCAAGAGGCACTTACATATTATCAGTTGATGTACTTCTAAGTGCCAGGGACACAGCAGTGAAGGACACAGAGAGGCTGCTCCCAGGGAGAAAACACCCTTCTTTCTGTGTCATCTGAATGCAGAAAATGGGTCACACTCTCCTAAGAATTTTCCTTTTTTTTCTTCCAAGTGTTCGGATCTGCACATCCTCCAGATGCTGTGTCCCAGCCTCTTCACTCTTTATTTTTATTAGTTGTTGAAAAAGTGTTTTGCAGAGGGTGTGTCTTCCCAAGATGAACCACAAGCTCACCCTTATTTTCACTCCACTCACCACACTCGTATCTACCACACTGTCTGAGTTTGTGGCACTTCCTTGTAGAACTGTCTTATTTTGGCCGCACTAGTTCCCAGGACCAAATACTGCTGTTCATTATTGATCATCCATATTTTGCGGGCGGGGGGGGTGGGGGGGGGAGTGAACAATTTCTTATATTCAGCATGTGATGTTTAAATACTAATTTACACAAGTTAAAGCAGAAGATAATAATGTTGAAAGGATCAGTAAGATATATAGTACCCTTGAGCTCAGGATCTTTTAGCAAGAAAGTCCACGCGATGACCACTGCATTCACTACAATGATGAGAGAGGGAATCACAGGTAGGAAAAGTAGCATAGAAACAAACAGGAAGTAGATGAGTCCTTGATGACCACACGGAGATGGCTGTTGACTATGTTGATGCTATATTTATAGATTTATTTTTAATAAATTGAAGGTTGCTTTAGAGCAGTTTGCTGATACCTTTGACAGGCGTGTTCTGCAGCTGCATCAACCCCTCCTGACTTCTATAAGACATCATAAACAACTTCTACATCTACTTTATCACAGCTAATTATAAGTTATATATCAGCAAGATCTAAATAAAATGTAATACAGTTTTCTTTGCAATATTAATGCCACGCTGGTCGAATGCATAACTTTCCAAAAGAGCGAGAGACCATTTCAAGCATTATTAAGATTATCTGTGTGACAACAGATTCCATTAGAGATGTTTTCCACACAGAGATGCTTCCAGCTCACTTTTCAGCAAATCTCCTGGGTCCTCGCAGCAGAAGGGATGGCAGCATTTGCGAGCTGAGTAGAATTCTGAAGTTAGAAGCTCCCGTCTTCTCCCCGAGATGAGGCACTTCTTGAAGCATCCATGGAAGTCAGAGATATTTGAGGACAGTTCAGGATACAGTCTCAACGGTATCCTCTCCTGATAGCCTCAGCAGTGGTGAGTGGGAACTCAGGAACCCATCCTTCCTCCTGCTTACTAAACAACAACACCGACTCTAATATGACGTCAGTCACTCCTCATGCAGCCACCCTTCCTAGAGAAGCCAAACTGAGGAGTCTCCCTCCCCAGGAGTATGTTATATACTTGAAAACAGTTGTTTTCATGGATTTCCTCATGCTAACCTCTAAACATAACCAGCTCAGCTTGATGGCCCATATAAATTTCAGTCTTCCCCCCTCTTGAACCACTTAGCCCAATGTGCCTCACTTTAAAAGTTTACTGAGAAACCCCAGCTCTCCCTTTGTGCACACCCCTGTCCATTTTCTGCAGGTCTGCTCCAATTTCTACACGTTTTGCCTTGAAATAGGAAATGACATCTGTAAGCATGGTTTGAGGAATAGTTGAACCACCCAGACATAAACTTACACTAAGAAGGAAATTCTTCAATTTGCCCAAAAGTATGTGTTCTCCCCTTTTAGCAGGATGATGCCTGCTGCTTAAGATGGCTGCGGACAAGTATGTGAGCTAGGAGCCTCCTCCCCCCTCTACCAAACGCATCCCAATTTCTGTGTCTGCACACCGGAAAATAACAAATGCCCACCTTTTCTTCTCCACTTTACTATGGTTGACCTAGAATGTGCTTTCTCTACCATTGCCACAAAATATGTCTTTGCTCTAGTCTCTTTACGAAACTAGGGCAATCTGTGGAAAACCCAAATCTGACTGTGTCGTTCCATTCCTCTGTTTAAAATTAGTCCACTGTTCCATATGCAAACTTCTCCACGCAGCACGCGGGACTTTCTGCGACATGGCCTAATTCTATCTCAAGCTCTTCTCCCAAGCCACCTCAGACTGAGCCATCAGCAAGGAGAACCTGGCTGGCACTCCAAACCTACTCTGGAGGCTTAACACCCTGTCCTTCCAGCACCTTCTTCTGGAAACTTATGCCCTTTATTTTCTTCACTCTCCTACTGCTCTGGCTAGCTCTATACAGGCTATGGCAAAGGTGAAAGGCTACACTACAAAGCAACAGCCCCCATGGCCCCTGCCACTTCTCTGTTTCATGCAGGTTCAGGCATTAGTACTTTGTGGCTTTTTCCTATGGTACTTCCAGCCACCAGGCTCCTTCCCAACAGGAGCAATATCCTAAAAGAGGACAAAAACAAAGAACATCAGCCAACAAGTTCTGAGCCTTCAAAGATATGATGACATACAGCATTTACAGACTCAGATCCACCACGTATTTCAGACATAAGGAGCCTTTCTGGGATCCTGGCCTGCCCGCACTGCTCTCTGAAATCCTAGCTTGCCTCTTTATATAACAAGAAGCACTTTGCCTTGCCTCTCATGGAAGCTTTCAGCATCCACCTTTCAGAATCAAACAGAAAAGAACTCACCCTTCTCAGTCAGAACTCCCATCAGCCTCTCCCATCCCAACTCATTATTCCCTAATTCTCTTCATTTTAGGGGAGCTTAATAGTGAAGATGGCCACTCCTCATTTCAGACATTTCCATTGTCACCAAGAGACTATGGTCCTAAATCAACCCTTTCCAAAAAGAAAAAAGAAAGAAAGAAAGAAATGAAAACTAGCCAGATGAGTATACTTTGAGTTTGTCATTTTTGAACACTGTGAGTGAGACTTCAACAATGGGGCTGGAGAGAAAGTCAGGTCTATACCCTTACTGGGGTTTCCAGCTAGAGTTAATAGGAGGCAGCCATGCACACTGTGCCTTTGGCCCTGAAGCCCTGAGATCAGCTGTCTCGATGAGGAATCACATGAGCACAGAATGCAGAGGCTTGCTTTCTGCAAGAGCAAACCTTAGTTGACCTGGATCCCAGTGCATATGCCTAGGAGCTGGCTTCCTCCACTTGCAAATCATTTGTGTTTTTAAAGGGCCCTATCTGTTTTACACTTTGTCACAAGTTTTAAAAAATATTGCCCTTTATGTTGTCACCATGATCTCTCTCTCTCTCTCTCTCTCTCTCTCTCTCTCTGGACTCCTCTCAGGTCCTGAGTCCTTGTCATCTCCACGGAAAAGTCAGGTGAAACACATAGCACACAGCACAGAAGATAAACAGAGTCACTGCAGAGAACGGCAAAATGCACTCTCAAGGGGTGAGCATGGGCAGTGGCTAAAAGGATGATTGTTTTGCTGCTTTAGGGAGGATTTATACTGTGTCGAATGTCTCTAGAACAGGCAGCTTTCCCTGAGGGGAGCATTTTCTTGTCCAGGTGATTGACAGCCCACTTTGGATTAGCTCATACAGGTGGAAGCGAAGGTGTATCCTTTCTCTTTATCAGAAAACCATCAAGCAGTCATCTTGTGAGGCTTAGGGCTCCTGGGGCCAGTTTAGATAAGCATCTACCGCTGATCTTCCAGGCAGCTCAAGGTGTCATGCCTCCTCCCAGGGCTAGAGAAAGGACTCAGCCTCCATCCTTCTGATCAGTAATTAAAGTCCAGTAGCTCTAGTCTTTGGTCTACAAGCTGTTGATACTGCAGGAGACAGTCCACTCCTGTGTGCCCTGGGCCTGCTATTAAACCACTAGCTACCTAACAACGTGAGCAAGGTCACTGTGACTTAGTTCTTCTAAGGAGAGATGGAATTTGCTTTACTGTTTGATCTTTTTGAAAAAGACATGATCCTGGTGATCAGAACACACATCCCCAACCCCAGCAGCAAGACTAAGCACTTTCGATATTGCCCTTTGGATATTCCCAGCTTGCCCAGCAGCCGCCTGCTGCTTGGTTGCTCCCAGACTCTAAGAGAATGGCTTTCGTCTCCATCCTGGAAGACAGTGAAGAATCTAGATAATCCCTAACTGAAGGGCCTCTGTGTGTGCTGTTCTTCCTGATAAGCGCGTGTACACACACACACACACACACACACACACACACACACACACACACACACACACACGAACCAGGCCTTGTAACGTCCTAATCTTCAACACCTCTAGGTCACCTTCTGATAGTTGTCCGCCAGTGTCCTGTTACCAGTCACTTTTCTACTGCTGTCACAACTACCTGGTGCTAACAATTGATCAAGAGGAAAAAGGCAATTTGGGCTCACAGTTTGAGGTTATGGCTATTTAGGGCCATTGATAGGGGAATCTGTGATAAGGTCAGTCATCATAGCCGGGGGCGAAGGGCAACAGAAAGCTGCTCACACTTCAAGGTGGCTGAGAACCAAAGAAAAAAGAGAAAGAGGAAGAGGCTTGGACCCAACATCCCTGCATCCTGATGACTTCAACTAGGTCTCAATCCTTAAGGGTTCTACTACTGCCCAATGGCGCCACGGCTGGCAACCGAACATTTAACAAATGGCCTTTGAAAGACATTCCAGACCCCAAGCGGCAGGATCAAGCAAGGCCAGACCTCCTCTGAAAAAGTCTTCACCATGGTACTGGAGAGGTACCTCACTGGTTATGAACACGAATTGCTATTGCAGGCGACATAAGGTCAGTTCCCACAAGCCACATCAGACAGAGAACAAACCCTGTGTTCATACATTGTACAGGTGATGCTCCCACAAGCTTCTTTTCTGGGCTTCATGGTACAGAGGCCACATAGCTCTTATTCGTCTGTCATCAGTGTGAGGCCAAGACACTGTTCATTAATTTATATCCTTTAATGAAAATAACTTTCCCAAACAAAAAGTTGTTCTTCCCCAGAGTTAAATCCTGTATATCTTGGTAGAATATTAAGAAAGACTAGTTTGGAGGCTAGAAAAATGTCTCGGTGGTTAAGAGTACTTGTTGCTCTTCCAGAGGACCTGGGCTATGTTCCCAACAGGTATAGTGGGTGGTTTATAACCATCTGTAAATCCAGCTCTGGGGGATCTGATGTTCTCTCCTGGGTTTACGTATATACACATAGACACAAAAATACACACAGATATACACACATACACAGCACATAGATTTACACATAGACAACATATACACACATACATACACACAGTATATATACACATTGATACACACACATACACACACAGAACAAGCACACATACACACAGCACACATATACATGCATATACATATACACATACATACACACAGCATACACAGAGACAAAACATACACATAAATAAATAATTTTTAAAAAGAAAACACTAATCTTAAACTGTATTGTTAGGTTTTTCCCTTTCACTAAATATATATGTAACTATATTTTTCTTCTTCTTTTTTCTTTTTTCTTTCTTTTTTTTTTTTTTTTTTTTTTTTTTTTTTTTTTTTTGCTACTGAACACTGTTATGCATAATTCAGAGTTATTCTCTCTTTGGATGTCCAGCCAGAAGGTACACAGATTCTCAGATAAGAATCTCTATATCTTTGGAGCTGGAGAGATGGCTCAGAGGGTAAGAGCACTGTCTGTTCTTTCACAGGTCCTGAGTTCAATTCCCAGAAACCACATGGTGGCTCACTACCGTCTATAATGAGATCTGGTGCCCTCTTCTGGTGTATAGACACGCATGGAGGCAGAACACTGTATACATGATAAATAAATAAATCTTTAAAAAAGGAATCCCTATATTCCAGCCCCACTCCTACTCCTACAGCCTTTTACTGGTGTTTCAAGTCCATCTCCAGCGTGAATTTCTCCATGAGCTCCACCTGGTTCCACTCAATCACCTGTGTTCCCACCTAGGGTAGCAGGCAACTGTCTGCTGCTGGAAAGAGCAACCACTGCTCTCCTGGGGAATGGCAGAGGATGACATAACAACTTGAGAACATGGCTTACATATTCTGAGAAGAAATCTTCCCGGTTTCTGTTGTTGCTGCTACCTCTACAATATATTTTATCATCCAAATGTGTACTTTCATGTCTGGGATGGAGATAATGCACAGTTCCTTCTGCCTCCTATGCCATCTTCAAGCCCATCTTGTCTGAGCCATTACTCTCCACAAAGCTGTTACCGGAACACATTGTTCAGCCTTCTGTGCTCTCTGTCAGGATGCCTTTCCAGCTGCAACATAAATATCTATTTGCTATGAAGAGATACTTGGATTGGCCTTGGACATTCTAAATTATTTTCAGCTATTATAAATATAAATAAGTAAATAAAATTATTCTTCCACTGGAAATATGTATATAGTTATTCTCATGAAATTGTATGACTATCCTATTAAATTTTTATTTTTATTATTTAAATATGTGGGGTTGTATATATAAGTGGGTATGGGTGGGTATGTGCACATGAGTGCAGTACCCACTGAGGCCAGAAGATGGCGTTAGATTTTTTTCCCTGAAGCTGGAGTTACAAGCAGTTGTGAGTTGCCTGATGTAGATGTTGAGAATTAAACTCCTGTCTTCTGAGAGAGCAGTTTATATTCTAAACTGCTGAACCATCTCTCCAGCCTCATTATATGTAACTTATAAAACCTAGTTCTTAATTTATTATAATCATCTGCCAGTTTGTTTCCTTCATGTCAAGTACCCACTCATCCTCAAAAATTCTTATCAAGCAACTTCCTAGGAGTACCTTCAAAGATTTTCAGCCAATATTTTTTTATTATAAATAAGCATTGTGCAACACCACCCCGGAAGATAGCCACTAGTCACTTGTAGCTATCCAGATTTAAATTAGCTGAAGGGAAGTAAAGTGTTCAGCTCTTGCCCAATGGCAGGATCCCAATGGCCACAAGTGAATAGCGACTACAACACCCACAGTGCTCTGCAGTAATAGAACATTTCTATTGCTTCAGGAGAGTCTACCGGCATTGCAGAATGAATGAATGGAAGGATGGCTCAAATGCAAGCCCCCTTGTCCCTTTCCATCTGACCTCTAGATTACATAAGCTGTGTGATAGGAACATCTTGCCTAGAGGGAGACCAGGGCAGTGCCGCAGCCTGAATTAAGATCCAGGGATTCGGAGGTACACCCTGAAGGTGTGGCTGCTGCCTCCCCCTGGGTCCATGAGCCACATACCTACAGGGGCACTCTTCAGGTCCAATTTGTCTAGTTCTCATCTCTTACGTTGACAAAAGAATGCCCACTGCATCCACAAAGGACCATTTCTGTCATCTTTCTTCTTCCAGAGCTGTAAAGACTGATGCTCAGTAGAGCATCCTATTTTGTGTGTGTCCCTGTATACAAGCTGGCTTCTGCTTCTCCCACATGCAGCATCAGTCCATGTTTTGTGAGTCAGTTTTTTTATTTAGTCAGCAACGTTTGAAGGTAATCATCATGATTATGACACAGAAAGCATTTGCCTTGAGATCGCAGCTGATGAATCCCACCCCTGAGTCTTGCCGCTAGAGCGGCCTTCCTGAAGCGGCCCTCCTCGGTTCTCACTGGGATGAATGCACTGCATCTCAGTTTTGGAATTCAGCTCCACTACATAATGCAGTGAAGTTGGGAAGTGAATGGCTTGTATAGTTGGCCTCTGTCCTAGCATAGCATAACTGGAAAGTAAAACATGAGGCTTTCTTTGGAAGAGGAAAGCCTGTGGTGCAGAGGATGAAGGGGAGGAAAGGAGAAGAGACTGTGGTGGTCAGGGCACTGTATCTGTACAGCTGTTTCCTTGCCTGCCTGTAAATGGCCCCAGGCACCTCCATGCTCCTGGTTGTCAGGCATACAGAGAGGGAGATGACAGAAACCTGCACTTTGATCCCCAAGGAAAAGTAACACCCCTTGAATCCCAGTTTGCAGGGAGTCCATCCCTTCCACAGTAGCTCAAAATGTCACATCTCTGTCCCCTAAGATCAGTGTTGAAAACAGACATGCATTCTTTTGTGGGGACATTGGGTGATGCATATACACTAGCATGCAGGCAGGCTCAAGACTTCTGGTCATGTTATAGATAGATCTTCAGCAAGGTCTAGAGATGCACAGTGCTTTAAAGGGAAGATTGTATTCAGAAAGGAGATGGGGTCTAAAGGGGCATATGATTTCTTGTTACAGATTGTCTTTTCACCCTCTATAGTCACAGAACTCAAACTTAGTGGTAAAAAATATTACTCCTTCTGTGTGTGTCTGTGTGTTATGTGTGCATGTGTGTGTGTCTGTGTGTCTGTGTGTGTTTGTTAGACATGTGTGCTTATGTGTATGTGTGAGTCTACTTGCCACTGTGGGTCCACATGGAAGCCAGGTCTTGACCTCAGAGCATCTTCATCAGTCCTTCTTCATTTTATTTCCAGTGTCTGGGAATCCCACTATCCCTCGCCATTTTGCCAACAAGTCTCCTGGCCCCACTTGTTTCAGCTGAGATTACTGGCACCTGAGACTACACCTGAGTTTTACATGGGTGCTTGGAATAAAGTCAAGTCCTCATGCAAGCATTTGACATACTAAGTCATCTTTCCAAACCAAGAATGCTATTTTTAAATTTTAAAAAGGATACCCCTCCTTAGGCACTACAGAGTAATTCAATTCTGGTGGTAAATGACTTGGAGATGCTCAGGCCTTCCTCCTCAAGTGTAGCACACACAAAGTTAGTACTGAGTAACTGGCGTCTCAAGACTTAACATCCTAGTGAACATTGCTGGGAGTGGGCTTGCTACTTCCAGCAGATAAGGACAGGAACAAGGACTGCATGTTACTCTGAGTTATTTTACTATTTTTAAACACACTGGTGCCTTTATATGGAGCATATTTTATAATTAAAGGTATTCTTAAAGCTACAGTCTCTCTCTCTCTCTCTCTCTCTCTCTCTCTCTCTCTCTCTCTCTGTGTGTGTGTGTGTGTGTGTGTGTGTGTGTGTGTGTGTTTCTATGTGTTTTTGTGTGTGTCTTTGTGTGTGTGTGTGTTTCTGTGTGTTTGTGTGTCTGTGTGTGTGTGTAGGGGGCAGAGGTCAACCTCAAATGTTGATTCTCAGGAACTGTGTACTTTGTGTTTTTAATCAGTGTCTTTCACTAACATGGAGCTCATGAAGGAGGCTAAGGTAACCAGCCACAGCTCCAGGAATCTTCTTGTCACTGCCTCTCTAGAGATGGTATTACAAATGAATGCCACCACACTTTTCTGGGTTCAGGGAATTGAATTCAGGTCCTAGTACTTTCAAAACAAGCACTTTACTGAGAGTTACCTGTTCAGCTCTCAAATTTTTATCTTGAAAATGAGAGATTTGGTGAAAGGCTAGATTTGCTTTTAGGTGCTTTGTTGTGGTATTTGTAAACCAACTAGCAACTGGTCCTACTCACCAAAAATGGAGGATGTTCTCCCATGTACCAGTCAAAGCATCTCTGTGCAGTCTGTAAGATGGCCATTGCAGGGACTCTAGCCCTGAGTTCTGAAGATTGGTTTTGTGGGGGTTAGAAAAATCATCCTCACTTGGGTGGCATCAGTGGTCCAAATTTAAGGTCAGTGAACTTGAATCAGCTTTTTGAAGAGGAAATTGAGGTGCCCACAGAGGATAGCCAGGATGCCTGTACTATGAGAGTTGAGAGCAGAGGTCAAAGTAAACCAGCTACCAACTCCTGTGCCAGGCTCTGGGGTCACCCCTCCTCTTTCCAAGGAAGACGGATGATGTAGAAGAAACATCTGCTGTGATCTACATCTGAACCTCAGGCACATTTTTATTTGCTTGTGTTTGTGATTCACTACATCTTTGAGAAGTTCAATTTTCTCATCTATAAAATATCATCAGTCTGAACCTTATAGTAAGATTGAAGATATTGATTTCTCTATGTGCATAATATTCTTAACATACAGTTTGGATGGATAGACTTGAAATTGGCTCCTAGGACCTGTTCCTCATGAAGACACAGCTCTATATAACTCCCTTATCTTGACTGTGGACAGGATATGGAACCTGGTCCAAGCAATAGAACACCGCTTCGGTGGCTAGCTTTACCTCCTTGCCTAAGAATATAACAAATGCCATACTGATAGACACGCTTTCCTATCAGTTTGGAAGAAGAAAGATGACTGGTGTGTGCTGCCCTATGGAGAGCACTATGCAGTGACTAAGACCTCCTGGCAGTCATGTCCCCTTGATGGGGAGGCCCTATGGCACTCGGAGGAAGGATAGCAGACTACCAAGAAGAAACCTGATACCCTAGCATCATATTCAAGGGGAGGAGGTCCTCATCAGTCACAGTCATAGGGAAGGGGAATGGGGTGAAAGTGGGAGGGAGGGAGGAATGGGAGGATGCACAATATGGGATAGCAATTGAAATGTAATATGAACGATTTTATTTTTCAATTAAAAAATAATAATAAAAAGACCTCTGGCAGATACCTAGAAGGACACTTTGGCTCTCAGTCCATCAGCCTGCCAGGATTTGAACAACCATAGGGACTCTGAGTTGATCCATCACAATCTGGCACTCTCCCCTTTATCTATTCTGTCACAGACCTGGCAAGATGAGCGTGGACCAGTATCTTGAAACTTGTTTGAAGCTTCAGAAAAATCTCACCTATGGGAAGAATTTGTAAAACTTCATCTATATACAGAACGATGTTTAGTCATCACTGATCTTTCCCTGAGTGACACTCCTCACAAGCAGCAGGTGTGCTCTCTGTGTGTCCCCACCCATCTGCACCAGCATTATAATTCTGCCACATTCTCAGTCTCGATAACTTCCCCACCCCTTTCTCAGAACTCACACACAGACATCTCAGCTGCGCCAGCTGTTCTATGGCTACCGCTGTTCCATAAGAATACAGAAAATGCTGGGGAAGCTGAATTCTTATTTCAGTATTCTCCAACTGTCCTTTGCCTGACTGCCGTGGAAGGAAGGAATTTATCCTCCCACACCCTTGATGGGAAGATGGCAGGGATTTTGTGCGAATAACCTGTTTATAGTGCCTCACCTGATTTTTTTTTGACCTTCTATGTTACTTTCAAATGTCTCATTACTACAAAGGCAGAAGATAAATGCTCTCTTTTTCTAAGGACATTTCCCACCTTCAGGGTATGTTAAACTCTTCAAGGGTAAATATTAATAATAAAAATGTTTGGATCTAGAGATGTGGCTCAGTTGGTAGAGTGCTGGCCTAGCATGCACAATCCCCAGAGCCTGTTACACTGGGCGTGGTCACTAACACCTTTACTCCCAGCATCCAGGAAACAGAAGCAGAATGTCAATCTCACTGTAGGCTACATAGTGAGTTCAGTACCTGCCAGGGCAACAGGATGCCCTGCCTCCCAGGAACAACACTGACAAACTAATAGCAGTATCCAGTGTCTTTAGATGTCCATATATTGAATAGTTCATTGCCTTTTAAAAAATTATTTTATACATATGAGTATTTTGTTTACATCTATGTCTGTGAATTTCACAGGCACAGTGCCCAGGAAAGCCAGTGCTCTTAACCACAGAGATCTCTCTCCAGCCTACCAGTTCATTACACTTTAGTGAAACTACACAATATCTAGACTCAAAGAAAATTTAAAATTTCTGCTGTATTTTTCTGTCAAGATTATCAAAGATGACTTTCAATTTGTCCAATGAACACAACAATCAGGCATGTTTCCAACTCCCTGCCTCTCACAGTACAAGCAATGTCTGTCCCGGGATAGAAGGCTCAGTCGACATGGTCCGTACCGTATGACTTCTTTTTTTTTTTTTTTAAGGAATTTTTTCAGATTACATCTAAATTCTTATCCCCTCACTTGTAATTTCCCTTTCCCCTCCTTCGCTCTTTCATCCTATTCCCGTCCACTGGGTCTATGAGAGAAGAGGACCTCATCCCCCACTATAAGATCACAGCCTATCAGATCACTTCCTGGTAGCTTGCTTACTCTTCGTCTGAGTGTCACCAGATCTCCGCACAAAGGGGAAGTGGTCAAATAGTTCCACCAAATAGCACCAGAGTTCATGTCCCAGTCAGTCCCTGCCCTCCACACAATTGTGGAGAGAACTTGAAAACCTAGAACCCCTATCTGAGTTATCTTCTGAACTATAATTCAATTGGCTACAGCTTTTCTTTTTGTCCAAATAATTTGGAATCGTCTACAATGTGCTGTGGATTTGGCTGATGCCTGGGGATTCTATATGAGCCATTCTCCAGGCTGTCTGAGGTCAAACCAAACTGCTTCCTTTTCAAGAATAAGATTAAAAAAAATCAATGGAATGTTGTAATTAGCTCATTCATTTCATCATTTCCTAGCAGAGACTTCTGGAAATCGGTGTGTGTCATGGACTGCTTTAGGAAGTTGGGATCCATTGGTGAAGAAAAGATTTGTTTTTGGCAACTCTGAATAGCATATGCAATTGAGCTGTGTGCTGAATGTATCACATCAGGAAGAAAATGTAGACCTAGGTGAGGCAGAACACGAACGGGACATGGATGGTGGGAGAAAGGGGCAGGATGCTATGGGAACTGAGTATCACACTTGGAGTAGTGTGCGAGGTCCACTTTAAATAGTCTTGAGGGAAGTGAAGGAATCAGTACATGAACTTGCAGAAAACAGTTCCCCTAGAAGAGCAGCCGAGCAAAGGTCTCAGACAGGAACATGTCTGTTGTGTTTGTGCGGCAGCAAGAATACTCACGTTGCTGCAGCAGAGTAATTGAAGGAGGATATCTCAAACCCCAAGGGGTACCCTCTTCCTCCCTGAGGTTTTCATGAGCTTTGGGCCTCACAGAGTCCAGCGAACACTAAAGAGTTCAATTGTGTGGCTTATTTATGGGGCCTTTCCTTCCCTCTGACTCATGTTAATAAATATTGTCTAGAATCGTTCAGATAGAGTTGCTGGTCCACGGGGCACCACAATCTCTTTCATTCTATTTAAGCAAGATGATTTCTTCACTTCTGATGTCAGTTTGCACTTTCAAGTAGATTTGCAAGTCATAGCCAGGAAGAATGTGGGCTCTTTCCCACAGGGAAGCCACAGTCATCTTTCCTTCCTTCCTTCCTTCCTTCCTTCTTTCTTTCTTCTTTCTTTTGAGGTATCTACACCATTTGGTGGCCTTCTTTATATATTAGCTCATTTTCTGCCACAGAATTAAATACTTTTTACTTTATAAAGAAAATTGGTTTATTTGCCTCAGATTTTTGGAGGCTAAGAGTTGAAGACAGGACAGCCTCGTTTGTTTGGCTGCCGGAAGGGGTCTTCTGGCTCACCAGAACATGGTATATGGCATTGTGGCAGAAGTGAGTGTGAAAGAGAAATCACATGGTAAGATGGGAAGCAAGAACCCTCAGAGGCGGGCAGGGGGTTACTCTTACTCTTTTAAAAGCAACCTGTGCTTGGTAGAACTAACCAGATTCCCAGGAGAGCTACATTAGTCACTTGTGAGGGCAGTGTGCCCAGTGACTTAACTGACTTTCACCAGATCCCACCTCTTATAACTTCCATCCCTTCTCAACATCACTGCCCTGGGCCAGCGCTCCAAACCCACAGCCCTTGGGAGACTAACCACACCGCCAAAATAGCACTTTCCTTTGTCTCACCTTGGGAAAACGGGTGGCTCTTGTACTCCCATTTCTCTGAAAAGCTCTATTGCCTCATTGAACTAATTTATAACCATGATTACTCTTCACATCTTTCTTTCTTTTCTTTTCTTTTTGTTCAGGAAGAATAGTATAGAAGGAATATTGGTCAAAGGACATAAAGCTTCAGTTACAAACAGTAAGTTTGAGGCATCTATTGTAGAGCTCAGGGTCTGTAGTTACAAACAGTGCATTGTTATTAGGTAACCTCAAAAATTACTGAGACAGTAGAATTCAAATGTTCTCACTGTAAAAAAAAGTATGTAGAGTAATTATGTCACACGTAGCTTGATTTAGCCATTTGTCAATGTGGCCATGTATCAGAACATTGCTGTGCACAGTAAGTACATATAATGTTTATTTGTCAGCTGAAATAAGTTTAAATAAATGCAGTAAAGGTGGATTCGCCTGTGTTTCAGTGGATCTTCATCCCCCCCACCCCACCCCTAGACCAGGCAAACTTCCATGATTCCTTTCTTAACATCTGTTCATGACCACTGGCAGTTTCATAATTGGAACTGTAAGAGGGTTGCCTACCTTTACTCTTAGTGATGTGTCATCTCACTTTATAAGGTTCAAATTCATCTCTCCTACTAAATGAAATAAACTAAGTGAAATATATACAGAAGGTGGTTTACCAACAAACAATGTCACAAAAGCATTATGGGTCATGAGAGACCTAAAGAGGGGATCTTCTCCATCAATCTAGGAATGAGGACTTTGAGACAGATGGCTTGCCTGGTCATCGGATAGCTAAACTGAAGTCAGAGTCCAAGCCTCCTGTCACCCAGTCCCAAACTCAATCCAAGATGGCGTAGCTTAAGACTCACACAGCCCTCTAGGATTTTGTTTTTCTCCCTATAAGTTTTCCTATTCTAGTTTTTCTCTAAATCAGGGCAGAATTTATGACACATATTAGCTACTACATGAGGGACGCACAACTCAGGTCCACAAGAAAGAGTCTCTGTCCTGAAGACTTGCACTCTAGAAAGAAAACGTGTTCAATATACTATAACACAGTGTAGTCTGCTAAGGATGACGCCAGGAGTTGTAAAACTGTACAGATCCAGGATGGGCATGTTTTGGTGAAAGAGAAGGGTAGGGACAAGTGAGCTGGTCATAGTCCAAGCCTTCCACCTACCATTTCCATCAACGAGGAGAAAGATCTGTTTACAAACCCACCTTGTCACTGTGAATCATCATTGCTCTGGGCTGCCACGTTGGTGGGAAATGCTCTGCCTGTCACAAGAATGGAGTGTGGGCATTTTAAGTTAACAGCATGAAGAAAGCCTCCCTGTTTTCCATGCAATCAGCATTTTGAGGGCCTCACATTACTGCAAGTTGATCTTTCTCCTTGAAGTCACTCTTCATAAATCTCCTCAGAGTCCATGGTCACCTCTTTTGAATATATGAGTTGAATATATGAGGTGTCTGCCTGGTTGGCACAACACCACCACTTGAGTGTGTAAGTCAGGACAGAATAAATGAGAGAATTTATTCAATGGAGCATTTGCACCTCATATAAAGCATAATACTATAACATACACGCCCCTGGATCGAACATTAAGTAATGTGTTCCTAGGGTAAATTAAATAGTATTTCCTCTGAGTTCCCATAGTGTCTGGTGACTGCCACCAGTATTCAGTAATAATTCACCCAGACTTTATTTAGAACTTACTATGGTAATAAGTAAAGTGGCAGATCCTGAGGATACACAGGTTTAAAGAGAAACTGACAAGATCCTTTCATTAGCATTATATATTATTATAATCCTATTTATAACTTATGATAGAAACTACAATAATCTCCAAGAATATAAATAATTAAACACAGTGGAAGTTTATTTATTGTATACATTGTGCCTAAAATGTATCTCTAATTAATAAGAGACTCTTGCCCAATCAGCATTCAGAGATCCAGTGACAAAATTGCAACTCTATCATATTTATAATAACATCTAGCCCAACCCAGGATGTCAGTGAATAGTTAAAAGGTGGATGGGAGGAGGTGTGTTTATGGAGGAATTACTTTGGCCTGTACTCACGCTATCTCTGCTCATGTATTTTAATTGTTTCTGACTGCAAGAGAGTGTGGGAAATCTGGTCCTTGTCTAAGCAACCACCCTGCCCTTGGGAAAGATAGAGCAAGGGGGTTCATGATCAGCCTCCATCCCTGCTGATGTCTGGAGTTGGGGTCTGGGGGAAGGTTGTAATCCAAGCTTCTTGTGTGGCTAAGTTCTGGTCAATGATACAAAGGAGGATGTGTTGTTGTTTGGCCACTGCCAAGAAATACTTTCCGGTCAGCTGTGGCTCCCTTTCCCCTTTCTTCTTTATCCCTTCCCTGCTTTGCTGGAAGTGGCAATTGATGCCCCAACCACCATCTTGAACTCTGAGGTCAAAGGTCAAACTCAAGACAGCAGAGTAAATGTTCAAAAATGCTTCAGATCCTGAAAGAGATAATTAGTCTATCCAGGACAAGTATGCTAACGACTATCTACCTCAGGTTTTATATGAGGACAAAATGACTTTAGCTTTCCTACAGCTTCTGTTGATATGGGATTTGTTCATTATAACAGCTCTATCTGCAGTGGCTCAGGGGGTGTTGACCTGAAAAGACTTTGAGTAGCATTGCACTTATAATTGGAATTCCTGCTGTCTATATGAACATGTGACAGTGTCAGGAAAAGAATACAGGCTCTACTGACATCTCTACCTCATGACCAGGCATGTGCCCTGCCCTCCAGCTTGGCTCAGCGATCTGAGCTTTGAAGATAATAATACCTACTTACAGACTACAGACCTGACCTCAGGTAGGAGTTCTCAGTGTCCTAAAGTGGAGGCTCAAGGAACAGTGCTCATAAAAGCAGTATGTGACATTTTCAGCATCAGAGTGCTGAGCCTTTTGGCATTTCTAATGAACCTGACTCTGATCAGAGTTCTCTCTCTCTCTCTTTCTCTCTCTCTCTCTTGCTTTCCCCCTTTTCCCTCCTTCCCATCCTCCCTCCCACAAGATAGTTGGGTTGAGGTGATTTTGGCTTTATGAGACATAAAGTTGCAACTATGCTTCGAATTCTGAATGCTGAGCCCTGCCCAGGCTGATATAAGTGCCACCATACTTTTACGATGTTGGGTTATATTGCTCTCTCACCAATATGATAAAAAGTGGAAGAAAGTGATGATGCTGCAAGCACACTGAGTCTCCTAGCCATTGTGCTATGTAAAATTTCTACTTATAATGGTTTTCTCAAGCTGTAAATCCACTAGCAGTTAAGCAGCAACTGCATGTAGACTTACGATTTGTCATTGACTAACAGAGTCAATTAACCTGGGCCTAGGGGGTCATATAGAGACTGAATCACCAACCAAAGACCATGCATGGACTGGACCTAGGCCCTCTACACATATGCAGATGAGCAGCTTGGTCTTCATGTGGGTCCTCTAGTAAGGGGAGCAGGGGCTGTCTCTGACATGGACTCTGTTGCCTATTTTTTGATCACTTTCTTTTGGCTGGGCTCCTTTGCCCCACCTCAGTGGAAGAGGGTGTGATCAGTCCTGATGCAACTTGATATGCTGTGTTGGGTTGGTGTGGGGGGGGGGGGGAGAAATCCCCTTTCCTGAGGTGTAGGGGAGGGGAAAGGGGGAAAGAGAGAGGAAGGGTAGGACCAGACTGGGAGGAAAGGAGGGAGGGAGCTATAATCGGGAGGTAAAGTGAATAAAAAAATTGTTAAATGAATTAACCCATGCATTTTGTTCAAATTAGTAAAAAGCGTCTGCTTAAACATTTATTAAATTCTTGACTTAGATGATAAATTGGTTTGAGTTTATTCCACATGTGAAAAATATAATATAAATTTTTGTATTTCATGGAGCCCTTCATAAGCTCTGTAGAGCAGCAATGGAGGGATGTTGGGAAATGTTTGTATGATTTGATAGATCTTTAGATCACAAACTATTGCGATTGAGCAAATATGAGAAAACACAGAGCTTGGGCTCTAACTTAGTGGTAGAGTGCTTATACAGTGTGTGTGAAGGTCTAGGCTCAATGCCTAACACTATAGAAGTAAAGGAAGGAACCAAATAAAGAGGACATAGCAAAGAAATAAAGAGTGAGCATGCGACTTGTCAATGTGACAAACCTAGACTCCCTGGGGAAGAGTCTCAGTGAAGGTTGGTTTACTGGGTTGGCCTGAGGGCATATCTGTGGAGGATTGTCTGAACTGACACAGGAAGGCGCAGCCCACCAGTAGACAAAACTCTCTAGGCAGGGAGTCTCGTACTTTGTGGGAGTGGAGAAATCAAGCTGAATACAAGCAAGAAGCGCACATGAGCTGGTTTCTCTCTGCTCTTGGCTGTGGATGGGGTGCAGGCAGATGCCCACTGCCTCACTGCTCCTGCCCTGTGCCTTCCTCGCTGTGATGGACTGTGGCCAGGGATTGTGAGCTGGACCACACTCCTCTCCTATGTTTCTCATTGTCAGGGTATTTTAACACAGCACCAGACATGAAGCTAGGAGAGACAGATACATTCTAAAAGAAGGGAAAGTCAGGTTGATGTTTTAAGTAAAGGGATAATATGCCTTATGTATAATTGAATTCAAATCATGGCCCTGCAGTTGAGAACTACCTAGACAGGAAACAATAATGTGAGGATCTCAGGATTTCAACAGCTTAAAATTGGATCTAAACAGACACACAAAGAGTGTTTCTACAGTGGACCTAGAAGGCTTCCCTCCTGGGTTTTGAACAAACGTGCAAGGAGCTGGCAAGATTGGAGCTTTTGTGGGTGGTCTTCATATACACAGAATGTATTAAGTAGCTACACAGACCCAGAATTCAGGAAACATTCATGCATATAGAAAAATTGTTAGGCAGAAAAAAAATCTGTCATTTTGTCTGAAACCCTCACTCTTGTATAATTAATTCCAGGCATTCATCAAACCCACCTATACAGGTCATTGAAATCCACGCCACTCACAAATCTGGGAACGTCTAAGTGTTGAAAACTATTAACTATGCTTTATCATTAATTGTTATGCTTCTTCTTTTTTTAAAAAAATTCTCCTTCTAAGCTTGTATTGGGAAATTTTCCCCAAAGCTATAATTATGCTGAACAATGACAGAACTTATTTAATGAAGCAAAGAGCAGAAACTTTTTGAGACTGCAAAATTTGCAACCAATTAAATATTAATGAAAAATAGTCCATCTCAGTCTCAGTATTCTTGTTTTCACATTCTTTTTATCTCAGACTTGCATTTAATCTGCAGAAAGTTCAATCATCACTTACAGCAGAATTAGTGAAATAAAATGTAATGGATAATTTCATAATTTTCCCAAGAGCAGTTTGTCCGTACCAATTAAGAATATTAATGAAAAAGAGACAAAATCACTGTGAAGTATCACTTGCTTCCAGGTTATGAAGCTCATTATCAATCAGCCATCTCACTGAGGGAAGTTTTCATCTGTTCAGTCAGTTTAGATATTGTACTGGACTAACAACTCAATCTAAGTGATGTGGCACAGCTCCCCAGGTATTTTATCACTGCACATTTGTGTTTAACTATGAGTTTTGTTTCTTTTTGTACCAAGGACTGAACTTGAGGCTTTGTGCTTGGTAGACTAGTGCTCTCCAACCTCACGGTAGTTATTTTGGTTTGTGTGTGTGTGTGTGTGTGTGTGTGTGTGTGTGTGTGTGTGTGTGTGTACACCAGTCTTTGTTGAGACCAGAAGAGAATGTTAGAACTATTGGATGTGGAATTGCAGGTAATTGTGAGCTGCCTAACCTGGCTACTGGGAACCAAACTGGGGTCTTCTGCAAGAGTCAGAAATGACTTTACTCACTGAACCTTCTCTCTTGATTGTTAGCTTGATGCAATGTAGAATTACCCAGGAAGGAGTCTTGATGAAGAATTACCTAGATTCGGTTGGCAGTGAGCATTTCTTTGGGATACTGCATAACTGAGGTGGGAAGACCTTTGCACTGTGGTGGGAACATTCTCTCTAGCTAGGACTGTATGGAAAAAAGGAGGAAGTGAGCTGAGCTCAAGCATGCATGCGTTAACTCATCGCTTTCTGCTTTTGACTGTCCGTATGATGGGACTATCTGTTTCAAGCACCTACCACCTTGACTTTCCTGTCCTATGAGACTATAACCTGGAGCCAAATAAGCTCTTTCTCCCTTAAGTTGCTTTTGTCAGAGGATATCATAATAGCAACAGAAATGAAGTTAAGACACCAACCCTTCTCATTCCTTGTAGTTCTACAAATTCCACAATAAAGGCCCGTATTCTTACCTTAGAGTGATGTAGAGAATTTGAAATAAGAGACAAAGCAATATCAAGTGAATAGACTTGAATAGTTTCTGTGTGTAGAGGGCATGGGAACTGATGATAAAGGGGACTAAAGGACCATGGGTGCTCCAGCTTGGTGGACACTCAATTCTATCAGTCTTCTTCACTTGTGTTCATGGAACAGTGCTGAGCATGAAACATGCAAATGGTATAAAAGTCCAGATGGCTTAAGAAGACCAGCTCCTCAGGTTTGACTTGGGGGCTGGCCTTTTACACACTTTCATGTACCACCTACCCCAACCACCTACCACTGATGCCCCTCTACTGTTATTTGTGTTGTCCTTGGGTGTATCCACTGGAAACAGTCATTGTAGCCATATCAAGTCATCAGAAGACAGTGCTGTTCCAATTTCGCTATCTCCTGTACATCACACAAGTGTCTTGAAGCATATATAGCTGGCAACCACTGCCTTGAGTGAAATGGATCAAATAGGAAAAGGTGGATAATAGCAGACATCTGGGGATCACTTTTATCAGCTAGGGAGTGGAGGACAGCAGTGAAGGACTAGGTGGGAAATTTTTCTGATATGTCTTCAGAGACAAACAATCAGACTTGGTCATTTTTGTTTATTTTGTTAGAACTATGTATAGAAACATTCCTTTAAAATTACAAATCAATCACATGAACAGTTATATATAATGAGGTATTTTCTTTGAAATACCTTAAGATACTGTCACAATCTTCTGTGACAAGACTGATTTTACTGTTTCTCTTTCTCACTATATTAAAATTTCTAATACATCTATATATCAGGTCTTATCTGGACCATATCAGGTGGATTTCCTGATTTACACCTCTTTGGTCTTTGCCCATTTGTTGTTGTTGTTGTTGTTGTTGTGATTCACATCATCTAAAATTATTTGTGTTCTATTCCCTTAAATATTTTTCTAGTCCTTGTTAGCATTCCTTTGGGTATCTTCTTCAAGACACTTGTGAAATCATTCCTTTCAGTTTGGCCAAGTGTACTGATGGAGCACCACCCACGGTGGGCATGCTGAAGTGACTTCTTTAGGCTTACTGCCTTTGCTCTCTTTCTCTCAGCCACCTCTTAGGAAGGCCTTCCTAGGCAAGAGCAGAGACTTCACCAGTGTCCTGTTTCTAAGGAAAGAATTTCCCCCATAATCCTAGAGTGATTTGTTTGCCTCCTCTCTGCCACCTACATATCTTCAGCCGCTGATGTATGGTTTATTGGCAACAGACATAGGCGGTTAGTTCTGTTTGACTTACAACTCATCTGTAAGATGTAAGGTGTAAGATGACAGACAAATATGCAACAAAGAGTAGGGGATAGAGTTCTTCACCAGGAAGGGGTGGGAGATGCTGCTCTTTTCTAATCAGAAAGACCATGTGCAGAGCCATGTAGCCTAGCTTTGAGGTTAGAGGCCTAGCTTTGGGCACAACACATTGTCCATCAAACAAGTGACCTTGACTTATCTGCTATAAGTTTCTTAAAGGAGGTTTCCTTACCTCAATATGGAGAAAACATACTCCTTGTAGCATCAAACCAATGGGACCCATGGAAGTGATATAGAATCTGCAAGGTGGTGCTGCCATTTAGTATCCCAGATTCCCTAATTGTCAAGGGAGATAAGACACAATGAAAAACTAAGTCCCAATTGATTTAAAGCTATTGAAAGTGATAACTAGTGGGGCAGGAAGTAAACTCTAGGCAAACCTTCCCGTATTTAGAAACATTTCCAATAAACAAATTTACACATGTATTATTTACATATATGTTGTACATAGGTATTTATCAATCTGTCTGTACACATTCATGTACATGGGTGTGTACATATGTATATATGAGTGGTTGGAAAACCTTGAGAACGAGTCCCATTCTTCACAACCTTGCTCAGCTCCACTGATGTTCAGCAGTCATCACTCTGAGGCACCTTAAAGATATAGTCATCCCCATAGAGGGGATGTGCACAGAGGTTCGAAGATATTACCCTTATAGCTAGAGATCTGAGAAGAGATATTGCTAACTTGTTAGAAGAAGTCTCTGCTTATATGGAGTGCCCTCCACTCAAACATGCAGCCTCTCTGGGCTGAGCTCAGACACAGACCGGGTAGTACGACTGCAAAGAGCAGTGCTGACAAAAGGCCCTTGGGCCATGCAGGAGTCCTGATGCTGCCAGAGGTTAGTGATGACTTTTATAACATCTGCTTCTGACTGCCTTCTTCCCCAATAAATTATTACTATGGTTGATTAATTTTCTATTGTTTTAACCACAAGAGTGGCTTCAATGTTCTAGCACAAGCTAATGACTGCCTTGGTGGCCATAATCCTTTCAAAAATATTGGTACAACAGTTTGTATGAGACTTACTCATTGAGTATAACATGCACAATACAGCATTACTGGGTGCAGCCATGATAGGAAATCTCTGTTTTCTAGAATCAAGTCTTTACATCCATTTCCACCAGTCTCTCAGAACTACCACTCTGTTTTCTCTCTGTGTGAGTTTGACTATTTTAGGGCCCCTATGTAAGAGGAGCCATGCCAATTCATCCTTATGGACTGCCTTGTTCCACCAAGCGTGATGCCTTCCAGGGTCTGTTTTCTTCTGACTGTTCACTTCCTGAGACTGAATGATAATTTTTTGCTTACTCTTCCACTGTTGGACATGATACAATACCACTTATATCTGACTATTATCAAGAAACACAGCATATGCTGTTGGTACTGTTCTGAGGTTGAATGTCCCTCAACCTATTGGGAGATGAAAGAGACTCTTTAAGAAGTGATGCTAAGTGGGAGGTCTTGAACACACTGGGCTTTTGGTGAGGACTAAGATTCTAACCCCAGACAACCTTCATTTTCTTCTGGCTGATGAGGTGAGCAGTCCTGCCATGTATTTCCTTCATCATATGTTGCCAAGGATCAAAGCACTGGGGATATGTGATCACAAGACCATGAGTCAGAGAAAATTAATTTCCTCTTAAATTAATTGCTTTGGGAATGTCAATATAGTGTTGGGAAACTGACTGATAATTGGCAAAGCTATGAAAATTTTGGTAAGCTTGCACATTGCTGGTAGGAATATAGACTAGTGAGGCACCTGCACACAGGACTATCGAGAGTAACAGTGTATAGCAACTCCATTTCAGGATATACATGCAGAAAAAACGGGATACAGATCTTGAAGAGATACTTGCATGATGCCTGCATCTCCATGTTCACTGCAGTGTTACTCATAACAGTAGAGATGATGGTAGTATTTAATGCTGAACATTCATTCAACCTTTCTTTTTAAGATCCGGCCTATCTCAAACTTGACCGCAAGGCCTGCAGTGCACAACTATCAATTTTGCAATTTTATCCACTGAGCAACTGAAGATGGTTAAGTTTGAAAGATGTGTCTCCAGTAAATATAGGGCCATTAAAGATGACCTTAATATGTGCATTGATTTGTCTAATGTTCATATCAGCCACAAAACAGAGAACATCAATTTCTCAGATGAGGAAACAGACATGGGCGACTTTCCCAAGTTCACATAGGAAGATGTGCCAAGCTGTTGCTTCTCATGGCAGAGCATCCGATCTCCCTGCCAAGATCTCCTAGACTTCCTTCCAACAGAATCTTGGTGGGTCTTACACTGAAAACTCTAGGAGTCAGTTAATAGCATTTTACTGTTTCATGTTATCGATGTTTCTGTGTGTTTAATTTTCATAAGGCCTTGACAATTATGCAGACCTCCCTTTGAAATGTTACCGAATACCTCAGTGCTCATGACTGCACACTCATCCTATCTTTGCTACTTCCATGTAGAGAAGTCTGTGGGTCTCTGGAGCAACTCACCAAGAGCAGCTGCTAGCACCTCATAGTAAGTAAGGCTGTAAAGGGGCTGAAAATCGATGAAGGTTCACCCTCTCATTTAGTAAGATTAATTAGACAAGCTCCCCTGTCACAATAAAAAAAAAAGAGGGGCCTTGCTCTTTTCTTCTTCTCAATAGGTAGCTCTCCTCCCTTACATACATTCAGAGGATCCAAACAAAATGATCCCAAACACTTCATCTGCTCAGTGTTCTCATAGATCACCTATAAGGCCACACTTTGAGAGTAGAGTGCTAACAAGAGTGGGCAGCTTGGGATCTGGACTAGGTAGCCCTAGCAAGAAGGATGGTGGCACACAGAGAAAGTGAAGAACCAGGAGAGGCAGTACACAGAAGACAGTACAGCTTAGTGACATCAGTAAGAAAGAAGCGAATGCCTGCCGTGCAGAACAATACACAGCTAACAGGAGCAAGGAAGCAGAAGGGGTAGAGCTGGTGAGAGGTCCACAGAGTCCCCCAAACTCCTGACCATCATCTTAGCTCCAATCAGGTGACTGGTGGTATGTGAGCCACATGCTGTCTATACAGGTAAAAACGTAGTTCTATTTACTCTCATTAAATTGTCAGTTCCAATGGAAGCCATAGTATGAGTTTCCTCCTAATCTCCCCCAGGGTCCTCCTGGTTACACATTCTTAAACACACAACTACAGTTTATGATTTCTTGTCTACAGAGGTGTCTAGAAGAGTGAGACACTGATATCAGAGGATGAGCAGACTCATATTTCACTTGGTCCCCCCAAGTCTACATGCACGGTGCATCCTGTGACTTTGTCTTGGGATCGCTTTACCCTCTAGTTGCTTTTGCTCGCCTTTTCCTCTGATGCCCCTCCTGCTGATGTCTCAGTCCTGTTACAGTGTCTCTGTATTTGTTGCTTCCCTCATTGCCTTAACCAAATACATGAAAAGAAGCAACCTAATAGATAAAGGGTTTGGGGTTTCGATTTTTTTGTTTGGTTGATTGTTTTGTATTATTTCAGTTCTCTGTTTGGTTTGGGCTTGCAGTTTGAGTGGATACAGTCCATCATGGAGGGAAAGCACATGACAACGTGAGGGCAGGAGTATGTATCGAGGACTCCCCACCTCAAAGCTTGGTGGAATAGGAAGCAAAGAGACAGGATGTGGGGCCAGGTTACCAAATCTTAAGACCCACCCCCCCCAGTAGCCCCTTTGTCCTATGAAGCTCATCTTCTAGGGTTCTCAGCCTTCCTAATGCTGCAGCCCTTTAATACAGTTCCTCATGTTGTGGTGACCCCCCCCATACCATAAAATTATTTTGTTGCTACTTCATAATTGTGATCTTGCTACTATTGTGAATTATAATGTAAATATCTGATAGGCAGGATATCTGATATGCAGCCCCTGTGAAATGGTCATTCAACTACCCAAAGGGGGTGCAACCCACAGGTTAAAAACTGCTGTAAAGACTCTACAGCTTTCCAAAACAGTGTCCCTCATCTTGCAAGGGACATTTCATGTTCAAAGCACAACATTCCTCATCTACTTCTGTTCAGGGCCTGAGGTTTTACAGGTACTCTTAAAATGCCAGAGGCATACTTTCTCCCAGAAATGATAGCTTTGAGGACTCCTTAGAGATTCATCCTTTTCATTTTATAGTTCACCTTGCAGGGGGATAAAGAACATTTTTTCCCAGGTACCTTACCAGCTGTCATTTGAAAGTAGTCAAAAATGCATATTCTTTATTAGCCACACTCTAATTAGGGGGCAAAACCCAACAACCAGTAGTGGCTCCTCTCACCATCTCATAAGGCACAAGAAGTCTTGTCTCTTGCCCTTCGTAGGAAGGCTTATGCAAGAGTTTAGCTTTTGGTCTCAGATATTCTCTAGCATATGTTTCAAAAATCTAGAGCCTCTCATTGAAAACAAAGAACTCTGGAGCTAACGAGATGCCTCAGCCGGTAAGAGCACACACTGTAACTTCAGTTCTAAGGGTCTGATGCCTCCTTCTCATCTCTGAGGGTACCAGACATACACATGGCACCAGACATGCAGACCGAATACTCATACAATAAAATAAAATTAAACATATCATTAAAATAACTTTGCTTAACCTACCCGGATAGTGACAAATTCCAAAGTCAGTGGAAACATTTCTTACAGCAATAAAAATTTCCTGGATGACATCTATAAAGAGGATTGATATGACCCTTCTCAAAGGCACTGCTCTCAACTTAGTAACCTCACACACCTGGGCGTTGTCTCTAGTGTCCACTCATCTGAAACCTTCCCTGAAGAGCCCTTCTCCCCAGGCATGTAGTCACCTGACAACTCATCAGTTAAGTCACAGCTTGAACCTGCTGAACTGCAAGGTAGCACAAGATGACTCAACACACTTACGTGGCAATGTTTAGTAACTGGGAGTGGCATTCCCCTCTCCTCCCTAATCTCCAGAAACTATAAAATGGCTGAGAACATTTTTTTCCTTCGTGGTGCTACTGACATTTGGAATGGAGCAGGCTGCTAAGCACCCCAAATTGCACAGGAAGGCTCCCTAGGGGGAAGGTTTATCTAGTCTACCGTCCCAGCAGTGCCAACTTGAGTACCTGAACTCTCTAGCCACATCATTCATAGACAATAACGTAGATTGACTCGATGCATGTACTGCCTAAGCCAGTCATCTGAATTTGTGCCAGAAATAAAAATACAGTTACAAGATTTACTTTGATAAACTAGCCTGTAATTTCAGTAGCTGAGTCATGAGTCATGCATGTCCCTTATAAGGGAGAATTGGTGATCGGTAACCAGTGTTGGGCTGGAATCCACTGCATTCCTTCTCCTCGCGCCATCGCCCCCACCCATCATCATCATCATCATCATCATCATCATCATCATCATCATCATCATTCTCCTCATCCTTGTTCCTCTACTCACTATCTTCCCAACAGAGACTTCACCTTCTGGTATGATCCTGGTGAGAAGATAACAGTTCTGATATCCCAAGACTTTTTAGGAGTGGATACATAGTTTCTCTCATTGCAACATCTAGCTTTTCAAACTTAAACATGGCATACTGTTGTCACTGAAAGGACAGTGGCTTTGACAAAGTCCACATTCCAATTCAGCAGGTTCAAGGTGTGCCACAAGCTCTCTATAATGTCAGCCTTACAGAGACCACACTTTGAATAGCAAAAATTCCAGCACACTCTCCTGTCTTTGAGGAAGTTGGTTGAGCTGGTGTGAATGAGAATGACCTTCATGGGTTAATATCTTAGAATGTTTGGCTCTCCGTTGATGAGTCTGCTTGAGAAGAATTAGGAGGTGTGGCCTTCTTAGAGGAGGCTGGCCACTTGCAGTGGGCTTTGACGTTTCAAAAACCCACGCCATTCCTAGTTAGCTTTCTCTGCCTCATACTCTCAAAAAAAACATGTCTCAGCTACTGCTCCAGCACTATGCCAGCCTGCCACCATGCTCGCCCTACCTCGATGGCCATGGACTCACCCTCTGAAACCCTACGCCTCTAATAGACTCTTCCATCCTGCTGGGTCATAGTCTTTTCACAGCAATAGGAAATAACTAAGACACTGCTCAGACTTATTGCTACTGCATTGTGCTTGACTTGTCCTGAATTTCCTTTTACTTTGCAATAATGCTAAAACAGTCTTAAACCTTGATGTTGAGTGTGGGTCTTTTCCTGGACTAGTGATATATGGTATGTTGCTCTCTCACAATTCTGGGTAGCAGCAACAAATCACAGCTACTTGTCAGCATCATAAGATACCTAGCACTTTTCTGTGGTGTAGGCTTTGGTTTAGGTGATATTCCCAACATTAGCCTACATAGTATTTTGAGCATGGGTGAGGCCAAGCTTGGGCATTCCATAGATTGAGCCAATTAAATCGATATCCAGCTTCCTGTGTGGTTTATGAAGACATTGTTGAGTACGTGCGTTCACAGTGAGGCTTGCCTAAAGCATCTAGGAAGCCCATGTCAAGAGCTATACTTAGACATGTGAAAGCGCATGTTTATTCCTAAATACCTCTGACAATGATTTTCTAATCCTAGACAAATTAACCAGCTTTTCTGATTGGCTTTCTCATCCTCATGTGAGTATATGGCAATTTAATAAGAAAGTTGGCTAGGATTAAATACAGTGTTGGGCCCTTGATCCCTTATTCAAAGTATTTTCATCCTGCATACTGCAAAAGGCCAAAATAGTTTCAGATTTTAAAAAAAGTAATATGGTATATATGCTACACATTATGCAAGGGTCCATAAGGGTCTGGGGCTGAAGCCTAAAAACATCCATTGATGTTTATGTCATAAACAGAAGTAATAAAAACTAAAAACAGCTGGCATTCATCTCAGGGTTTGCTGCCAAGTATGTTCAGAGTAGGTATGAGTTATAAGGAAGCTTTCCACTTTCAGAGGTTTTCTGGGATTTAGAATTATGCCTAGTCTTGAACTCTTTGGTCTGAAAGAGCGTTATTCTCTCTGCTGAAAGATAACGCAGGCCTCCTTCCTCCTGCTGAAGGAGAAGACACGCCCCCTTGCTCTCTGCTGAACACACCACTTCCCTCTTGTACACTGCTGGAAACCAAATGAGGAGCAGGGTCAAGGGTGTAAGAAAACACCCAGCCAGGGTCAGGTAGGGTCCAAAGGCAGAGTCACACCACAGGTAGGAAAGGTTCACGGTCATTTACTCTCACATCCACATGCACATACTCAAACACGTTCACACATACACACATTCACACACTCATGTTTACTCTCACATGCATGTACTAAGCACACACACACACACACACACACACACACACACACACACACACACACACACGCATTTACAGTTCTAGAGCCCTCATGACTCAGTTAATGGCTAAATTCATATTCTAGGATCTGGGGAAAGATAGAAGAAACAGAACGTCAAATGACATCTGGGTAAAATTTACACTATTTCCCTTTTAACTCCCAAACTTGACAAAAATTTCATCACGGAAGACATTCAACCATACATCTTTAAAATGTGCACAGTCGAAGGGACTCCAGGCAGGAGGTTAAATAGCTTCAAAGTGCTTCTGTACATGCATGAGTTGACACCGGCAGGCGGGCCTCCCCTTCCTTTCTCTTTCACATCTGATCTTATAATTACCCCTCTGTGTGCTATGTGCAGATGAAACCTTTGCATAGCATTGCAGGGGGTGGGGAGAGCGTAGAACCCTTTGCCAATACATTTTATCCACAACTTGTTTGCTACCCTCATGTTTCAGGACCTGTCCTAAGTGAAGTGAGGAACCACCTGCATCTTCAGAAACAAGGTACGCGTTTCCAGACTACATGCCAAAACAGAGGTCAGAGGTCACAGCATACTTATGTCCTGAGCAGTCAGGATCTGACTGTAAGAACCTGGTTTTCACCCTTGGATGTATTTGATCGTAAAAATGGGAGCCTGACATTGTTTGGGAGGAAAGTTGGAGAAAGCACACAGCGCAGTGCGTGGTAACTCTATTGATTGCTGACCGTGTGGTCTTGAGCCAGTTACTTAGTGCTGATATCTCTTTTTTTGCACATAAAGTTCAGATAACAGAAACTGCTTCATAGCATTGCTAGAAACGCTGAAATAAGCTAGGGTAAGTCTGAGCAGAGCCCACCGTGGGTCTCCCCACTTCCATTACTGTTTCATCATTCTAGCTTCCGTGTCTAACCGGAACTGAACTGAAAGCCAGGCCCTGCTGACCAGCCATCCCTGAAGGGCCACAGATCTCCACACATAGTGGACACTGGGGTTCATTCTTTGCTCGGCTCCACACTTCTGATAATGCTTTCAGGAAGTATGGCTAGGCCTCTGATAGCTCACCTTTCAAGGGAGATTCTCCATTTTGTTGGTGAATGCGTATGCTGGATGAAACCAGGTGGAAAGCTTGAATCCATATAACTATTACAAGGCACATCCACACCTACACAGTTTCAGAATTCAGATTCTTCCTATGCCGTTTGCACTCTACAGAATGCCATAGAACCCGTAAGAAGTCCTACCTAAAAGACTGAAGGGCATAGACAGGGCTCTCATCTTTTTGGAGAGAGAGAAGTCTGACAGGAAAGGATGCTCTCCACAAGCAAACCAGTGTTGGCATGCAAATCGGTTTGCATGGAAATCCATTGAGCCATTGTTCCCCATCATGCTATCCAGCTTGAGACAAGTCAGTACTAAACATGAGGGCAAGACAGAATGTTCTGGAAAGCACGGAGCCCATCTTGAAATCAGGTAAGTCTTGCTCCATAAACAACTCACCTCTCCAGCCTTACTGTGCCTCTTGCGTGTCTGTCTGCAGAGCCGGTTTGTGGTCCTCCCTCTACTTTGTATCTGTGGAGACCAATAAAGAATGAGCTAGTCAACATGGAGTGTGCCACTGCTCCGAACCTTACAGCTACAGGCTTCAGAAAGCCAGAGAAGAAGGCACTAATCCTTCCAACAGCTGAAGATATATGCCTTAGACTTCAGATGCTATGTTCCTGGAATCTGCGTGGTCCAACAGGAAGCTTCCTTGGCTGCCTTAAGAACAAAAGATGCAAAGTCTCATCTAAGAGACTGGTATGGGAAACCCATGCCATTCCCCACATGTGGCCACGCTGTTCAGGCTGCCAGCTGGGCGAAGACACAGGAGCAGCCCATCAGTATGAACATATCCGAACAAGCAACCTACAGCCTGCCTGGGGCTGTGGCCCTGCAGCCAACCATCTGGCTGGGAATGAATGAGATGGCTCCTAGCAGAGTTCCAACCTGGAAGGAATCATTAAAACGGTGGCTATTATTTCTCTGCAGAAAAGGATACTCAGTCGGGGTCATGCTAAAATAGTCTTTTGCAGAGACATCTGTTCAAGCAAGTATGCGATGCTTTGGTTTCCTGGGAAAGTGGTCACAAAGTGTTTGCATTGCAGATCACTGCATTTTCCTAATGCCTGGCATGTTTACAAATACTGAATGAGTGATGGTTTGAACAGGGAGGGCTGGTGAGAGTGCCATGTCTTGGTCTAAGGGCCTTCCTCGGGCTGCTTCAGGCCAGGCGGAGGTGACTGGAGGGACTCAAAGGAAACTGATAACATGCCTTGCATGGGCAGAAGATGACTCACCAGCCAGGGACTCATTATCAGCGCAGGGTCACCCGGGGTCTGAGAGGTTCTTTTCAGAACAGGAGGCAGATATGCAGGGCTCTGCTCTCATTTCAATGAGTCCCCTCTCACGGAGGAAGGAGAAGCTGGCTCTGCTAAGCCAGGGATGCGTATTCTCAAATGAGAAGAGTGATTGCTGCTAATTAGGGATAATTTTAAGACTCTCCAACAAAATGCAGGTGGGATTCTTTCATTTTGTTTGCTTCTGAGTTGCTTGGAAATGCTGGCTGCTGTCCAAAAAGTACCAACAGTTCCTAGGAACTCACAGGGGCCCAGGACTTCAATTCAAAGCCCAGTTGAACAGTGTTCACCTTAGTAACATTAGTGCCCTAGCTGTACTTGTGTACAATTATCATGGTGCCAGATATGCCAGCCAGAATCGTGCTGATAATAAAAGATAAAACCAGCCTTCGGGTAGTACAAATGTATGCCTCTCTCTTGCTCCAGTTAGAGCCAGCTGTTCAGAGCAGTTCACCTTCACCACAGGATTAACATTTGGGAAACAGCGGGGGGGGGGGGGGGGGTGGTACATGCTGTAATCCCAGCACTCAGGAGGCAAAGACAGGCGGATCTCTGAGTTTGAGGCCATCCTGGTCTCCAAAGCAAGTCCAGGACAGCTAAGGCTACACAGAGAAACCCTGTCTCAAAAAACAAAATCAACAAAAAAATTTTTTTTGAGAAACATCTCCTTCAAAGAAATGGTGTTTCTTCTCCCTCCTATCTTGCTGACCAACTCTCCCACATTTTTCTTCCAGGCTTTGCTTTCTCTCTATCTCTTATAAGCTGGTGGCTTCCTAGAATTTTGTGTACTTCCTTTGCCTTGTTTATGATCATTCTCCATCTGTCTACTGATAAGTCTCATTTCTACCCTTCATCCCTCCCATCCACTCTGACCCTTCCCAAGATCAATACCATAGAGCTGAGAGAGACTGCACAAAGCACAATTTGATATAGGATCTCACAATAAGCACCTAATCTTTGCCTCTTATGTTTGATAGATATTTTTTAATTGGGGGAGGTGGATATATGCTCCTGAGTGTCAACAGGCCAACAGAGGGGGATCCTGGGAGCTGTTGTTACAGTAAATTGTGTCCTACCCAATGTGGGTGCTTAGAGCAGAACACAGGTCCTCTGCAGAAGCAGCACCCACTCTCAATTACTGTTTGCCTTGCTTTATTCTTGGATTTTAATTGGTCTACTTGTTTTCTAAAGAGAGAGATAAAGAAGGTGTGGTGTTAAATGGGAAAGGAAGAGGGAAAGTTCTGGGAGGAGACAAACCATAATCAGAATATACTGTAGGATAGAATATTATTTCTAATCAGAGAGAAGGGAGCATCAGAGACACTGTTTCTGGGCACAGTCCTTGTCCCAGTAGTTAATAGGTACTTAGTGGCTAGAGCTGTCTTTCTGTTCCTTTGGTATTTTAAGCTGGGAGGAAAATAGAGATAAAAGTGATTGAGGGTGAGTGAGAAGAAAAGGAGGAGGAGGAAGAACAACAAAGAACAGGAAGCAGCAGCAATGAAAAAGGGAGGGAGGGTGGGGTAATGTAGGTAGAAGATAAATGACGGACAGACAGATGATAGATAGATAGATAGATAGATAGATAGATAATTTATGAATGGATGGATAGACGGATGGATGGATAGACAGACAGACAGACAGACAGACAGACACTTACTAGCATCCAGAGCTCTAAAAGGGCAAAAGCTCCTTATGCCCTCTTCTGCTCCCCTGGAACTCTGTCTACCACCCAGATGATGCAGTGGGCACCATCATCCCTTCTACATATGGTAATTACAACCTTCCCAGACTCACTTTCTCCATAGAAATCGAACCCATTTCTGCCTCTATGTGTTTAGAAATTAGTATCAGATGCAAAACGATTTTTCTGTAATTATCCTTAAGTATTATTTTATTGTACATAGTTGGAAAATTACCTTCGGCATCTTTTCTAATGCGGGCAAATGAACACAAGATGAATTTATGTTCCTAACTGTTTTAGCGGGCATTGTTCTGAATGACTACTGCACTAGTAGTTTTCTGAGTTCTTATCATTGGTCATGTTTGTCCAAGGTAATCACCTCCCAGAAGAGACGTTGGAATGTCATACAGAAGCTATAGTTTGTTCATTCCACAGCTAGAAAGACATGTCCTCACAAAACTTCTCTATCTTCAGAAAGGGAGGGCAAATTACGCGTTGTCAGGGTCTAAGCAAAGAGAAGGATGTTTAGTCCCTGAAACTTCATGTTTTGAAGATGTACTGCCCAAATGTATACATCCAGTGGCATTTGGAGCTCAGTACTTCAGGGAGTGGTCAGGATTGGGGGCCTCTTATTGAGACCTTCTAATGGCTTTTATGGCTTTATAAAATTGTGTGAGGGCATTAGCCTCATGTCACCATGCCATCTGCGATGTGGTAAAGCAGCAGAGAAGTCCATGCAGGGCTGGGCATATCCACATTCTTCAACTTCCAAACCTCCAGAGTCATGGACTAAATCAGTGGTTCTCAACCTAAGGGTCACAACCCCCACAAGGGTAATATTTCAGACAGTCTGCATATCAGATGTTTACATTATGATACATAACATTAATAAAATTAAAATTGGGGCTGGAGAGATTGCTCTGTGGTTAAGAGCACTGTCTACTCTTCCATAGCCCCTAAGTTCAATTCCCAGCAACCACATGGTGGCTCACAACCATCTATAATGTGATCTGATGCCCTCTTCTGGTATACATGCAGATAGAGTACTTATATGTAAAATAAATAAATAAATATTTTTTAAAAATAAATAAAATTAGAGTTATGAAGTAGCAACAAAATCATTTTGTGGTTGGGGGTCACCACAACATAAGGAACTGTATTGAAGAGTCACAGCATTAGGAAGGTTGAGAACCACTGGACTAAATATACTTCTATTCTTAGTGCATTACAATGACAGGCATTTCCATAGAAACTGGAAACAGAATCAAACAGTAAGATATGCTTATGGTGATGGAAGTCTTCTGCTTTGGTCTGTATTAGCATCAATACCCTATTTGTGATGTTACTGTTATACTTCCCAAAACTTACTATTAGAGGAAATAGGCAAAGGATAAGCCATGAGATCTTGGTATTATTTCTAATATCTCAGAATTTCAAATCTAACTTTAAAAGGTGGAAAATAAGAGAAGATGTCTCACACATGGAGAACAGAGTCAAGTGGTATCTGGAGGCTTAAATATGCTGAATGAGGAGGAAGTCCATCAATCAAGGGCCACATCTGCAGTCCTCCCTCAAATTGCAGAGGTACAGATACCCTAATTCTTGAGAAAAGGAGATTAGTAGATGGGGAATGAAACCAACCCTCCTTGAACCTCAGGGGACAGTAAGAAGGAGACTGGGAAAGAGGATACAGTCCGGCAGGTTGAAGTGATCTACTTTCTCATCTCCAGACTTTGCGCTAGAGAAAGACAATAAAAATGACAGCAGAGAGACCCTTCCTTTGAGAGTTCTGGAAGATGTCACCAGTGCAAGAAGAACAGTGCAGCTTAGGGCTCAGTGGGATCAGGGGACCATGTTGAAGATTTGATTATTATGCTATCTTCAATTCTTTCTTCTATCAACTCTAAGATTTGAGCAAGGAAGCATCACTGCAAGTAGCTACCAGGAGTTTGGGGGTGTCATTCAGAGACCAAAGAAGCACACTCTTCCCCTGCTGAATTCACAGACACACACTCATGGGAAGGAACTTGTGAGGAAAGGAGACCTTCCTACTGGCCAGAATATGCTGGTGGGGAGGTGTCCCCATTCCACAAGGAAAACACTCAAACTGCACCCTTTAGGTGCCTGTAATCAAACCATAGGTAGGTGCTAAAGTGTCATGCTCAGTTCCATGAATTCTAGGTAATTAGGGAGCCTGAGACAGTGAGGGTTAGCATGGAAGACATGTGGTAATGGAGCCTGGGAAGGTGGTGGTTAACATGGAAGACACATGTCAAAGGAACATGAGAGGGTGATGGTTAACATGGAAGACACATGGCAAGGGAACATGAGAGAGTGATGGTTAGCATGGAAGACACATGGCAAGGGAACATGAGAGAGTGACGGTTAACTTGGAAGAGGCCTGGCAGTGGGGCCTGAGAAGGTGAGGATTAGCATGGCAGGGGCGTGGCGATAGATCCTGACATGGTGATGGTTAGTATGGAAGGGAAGAAGCCTGACAGTGGAACCTGAGAGAGTATGTGATTAGCATGGAAGAAGCGTGACAATGGACCATCAGAGAATTTTGGGTAGAAGACACATAGCGATGGAACATGAGAGGGTGATGGTTAGCATAGAAGAGGCCTGGTAATAACCCCTGACAGTGCAATAGTTAGCATTCAAGAGGCCTGGCAGCGGAACACGAAAGGGTGACAGGTAGCATGGAAGAGGGCTGGAAACTTTGACGTGTAGCTAATATTTGACTAAGAGCACGAAGATCAAAGGAAGTCTTGTAGAAATCAAGGGTAGTTGCATGGAGATCAGGAGTGGTCTTGTAGAGTCAGGGTGATCTCCTGAAGGACAAGGATGGTTTTGTCTGGACCTTTAAGATAAATTGTGATGTTCAGTCTGTCAGGTGGGGGATAAACAGAACAGAACAGTCTTTCCTCTAGGTACACGAAGCCTTCTCAGTCAGGGCTTCTCTGGATCCCCTGTACCCTACTAATATCTGCTCCAATATAATGCTAGATATGCTTGGGACTCTATTCAACTACATGAGCATAAACATGGTTCCTACAGGATCAAAGGACCAGGGGGCAAATTCAGATTTTGCGGGAATTAAAGCTTATAAAATGTGGGTGAGGCCCAACAAGGTGGTTTAGCATGTTAAGGCACTTGACGCTAAGGCTGATAACCTGAGTTGATGACCCTTTGAGTTCTGTCCCTAACTGACTCTTCTGAGTTGGCCTCTGACCATCATAAATACCCTGTGATAAGTGCATGCACAACACACACACACACACACACACACACACACACACGGTGGCGACAGACAGAGACAGAGAATATAAATGTAATAAAAAAATAAATACGGGCGACACTTTACATATAAATATTTCACAAGATGTAAGACCAGATAAAAGCTGGGATGGGCACTAAAGCATGAGTCATTAGTTTACAGCAAATATGCTCTGGCCAGGGTCACATCTAATTCTTTTTTGGCATCTGGCTCCCATGAACACTAAGAACTTGCTCAGGGACAAAGCAAAGATATCAAGTGGTTCCCCCACAAAAAGAGCTGAGGGTGAATAAATAAGACGTTTCTTAGCCTCATATTTAAAAGGTGGTTTGATTCCTTCCATTTAGATGGCAAGCACTCCTGGTCGACCTCTGAGACTGACCTCACTTGCTATTTTTGCCTGAGTCCCTGAGCTGGGCATCAGAGGGATTTACAGGCTATCTTTGCCAGGTCTACTAAGCACACGGAAGCTGGGAAGCTGGTCATCTGCTATTTGCAGCCAGATTAAGCAAATCCTCCAAGGAACGCGTGTTTTCGTTTCAATTTGAATCACAAAAGAACCAAAGAAACAGAGTTAAAATGAAAACCCAAAGGTCAGTTTCAAGTATGGGGCCAAGGGATAAGGGCATTTCCTCTGAGCTAAAAGCCTTCTCTCTCCCAGGGAGCACATGTCATCAGTAAGCCTGCCTATTGCCAGACGCATCCTTCCAGCATTGAAAATATTAAGGATTCTGTTACACATATACCCAAGTCCTCTGGCCATAGAGAATTCTAAAACCTTGAGCCATTATTTCTTAAGCCCACGGCCTAATTTCCTGCCTGATGCCCTGACTCATTCCTCATCCCCCAGATGTAGTGAGATTGTGAGTTCACCTACAAAACACCTGCGTCCAAGTGTCCCTGCATTCCAAATATATGATTCGAATGTCTCCAGGTCCCTCTTCATCCACAAGATCCCAGTAATGAAGGGCACACCAGATTTACAAAATAGGAGCTCCACATCCTCTTCTCTACTGCAAAGCCACAGTCCATTAATTAAGAAATGAATTCATAACCTCATTATTCTCGCTTCCATCTCCAGCTTTGACTTCAGACTTTGCTGTCAAGAAGGGGCTCCTAACAGATGAAGGAGGTCTCTATTCAGCCTGGGACCACGAGGGACTCATGGACATGTGTAGACACACAGAATACTCACTGATGTGTCCTGGAGAGTTCAGTGGAGGTAGGTAGGCTCTCACAGCTCTTGCAGTAAGGAGTGATAAGTCTTACAAAGAAAAATGCAAGGTCAGATAGCAAAATAAAAAAAGTTAGAGGCTAAACCCTTGGAGAACTCTGAGACTCTTTATACTTCTGGGGGAGCAAGAATCCACTAGTGAACTACAAAGATGCTAAATGAATATCACCTCAGAAGAAAACAAGGCAAACAAATGTCCTTGCCTTCTCTTTCTTTTGAGCCCCACTACTCCTCCACAGACAAAGCTGATGGTGTGGTCATTTCTGCAGAGGTCATTGGGAGTTCACTGCCACCGCAGCTCTCTGGCTCCCAGCAGTGAGAGCTGAATCCCAATGACGTTCCTAAGATGATGAGGTCATCTTGGATGCCAGTCAGCTGATTAAAAATAATCACATTCCATTTTTAGAGAACTCAAGTGTCTTGTGGGTATGGAAAGTCTAAATTTTTTATATGATTGTCTCATTCTCGCTATCTTGGAGATGAAAAGAAAACCAGAGATTTCCAGAACCTACCATGGAGAAAGTATGATGCAGGCTGGTTTTCTTTACTTTTTCTCTCTCTGGTGTGTGTGTGTGTGTGTGTGTGTGTGTGTGTGTGTGTGTGTGTGTGTGTGTGTGTGTGTGTTGTGAGAGAGAGAGAGACAGACAGACAGACAGACAGAGCTGCATGCACTTGTTACTTTAAGGATGCACACCCATGTGTGCAGGTACATGTCTATTTGCTTCTATGTGGAGGCTAGAGGTTGATGCCAAACATCTTCCCACCATCATCCTTAAGACAGGGACTCCCAGAGAACTTGAAGCTCACCGGTTTAGCTAGACTGGCTGAGCAATGAACTTCAAGGCTATGCTTGTCTCTTGTATACCCTCACAACCTAGCAATCAGGTTACAGGTACATATCACTATGTCTGGCTTTTTACCTGGGTCCTGGACATCTAAATTCAGATCTTCATGTGTGCCTGGAAGGTGCTTTCCCCACTAGCTGCTTTCCTGCTTCTTCTTTCAGTATTTATGTCAAGTCAGCTGGCAGTTTTTTCCTCTCTGTATTCTACAAATGAAAAGACTGCAGTGCAAGACACACAACCGGGTTGATTTTGTAAACTTTAGCAGCTGGGACAGGTGGAGACTTGGGTCTGTTTGTCTCCGGGGCTAGTAGAACCACTGCCTTCTCTGGGACCACCTGTGTTCTTGTTCCCTCTAAATTCACCTTCCCAGACACTCCTATGGATGCAGGCAGGCAGATCTGGAAGCCAGCTTGTCTCCATCACTGTCCAGGCTGACAGGAGTGAGAGTAGACTGGAGGTATACTAACACTGTGGCCAGTCTGTCCAGCTTGACCAATACCAGTGTTTCTCTGTCCATATAGACACAGCTTTCCCTCACCTCTCTGTTCTGTAATATGTTCCTCAAGGACACAGGGAGCCCAGCAGCTAGTATCATCCTCAGGTGACACATCACTAAGTCAGGATGACAGCTGCTGCTGGCTCTGCAAGTAGTCTGTCTTGCTGAACACCCAGTCCTTGCGACCAGTGATTTCCATTTTTTTTTCTAACATGCCTTATCCATCACCAACACTGCTGTCCTCCAAGTGACTATTGATTTCAGATATATTTCAATTTCACAGCCAAGAGATTGCCCTACATTTCATTTTAAATGACTAATAGCTAAGAAATGAGTGATAGCCACATACTGTCTTCTTATTCACAAAAATGCTTCCACAGACATTATCACAGGATCTGTTCCATCATGCTTTGTGGGGGAAGGAATGCCTCTCTCTGTTTAACAGATGAGGAAAGTAAAGGGCAGGATTGTGTGCTCACCTTAAACACCTCCTTCATCAAGCACAGAACCAAGGTACCAAGCCAGTTTCTTTGACTAAAGATGCTTATGACTGACCTAGGATGTTCAATATTCATTTTTACTATGATGGGATCTAGAATAATCTGGGAATTGTATCTTGGACATGCTGGTAGGGGATTATCTTGATTAGGTCAGTTGATGTTGGAAAAACTATCCACTGTGGGTGGCACCATTCCCTGGGCTGGAATTAGGTAAGATAAATACATGCATCCATTGCATTCTGATTCCTGACTGAGATTGAGGATGAAATGTGAAGAGCTGCTTCAAACTCCTGCCACTTTTACTTCCAAGTCATGATGGACCCTTGAACCATAAGCCAAAATTAACCCTTTCTCCACTAAGTTGCATTACCAAGGTATTTTATTGTATCAAGAAGAAACTAAGGCAATATTCTTCCTGGTATGTCTGGTACCTTGTTTCCATAGTACTCTGCCTATTCTCCATACGACTCTGAAAAATAGCCCATCCCTGTTTCAATGTGTAAACTCCAGGAGAAGGGACTATGAATGGACTCAGTGATAGAGAGTGTGATCTCTGGGGTCATACAGCTCTTACACATATTAGATATTTCATTACAGTATCAAAATTACAATTAGTGAAGTAGCAACAAGAATAATTTTATAGTTGGGGTCACCACAACATGAGGAACTGTATTAAAGGATCACAGCATCAGGAAGGTTGAGAATCACTGCTCTGTGGTTCTGAAAACTCCAGCTGTTTGCTGAATATTTTTGAGTGAAAGAATAAAAACACAGAAGGATTAACTACCCCCCCCCCAGTTACACAGCCAACAGTGCTAAAGCAAGAAGCTGAACCCAGTTCCTTGATGTAAATCAAGCATAAATTGACACCTCTGCATCCTAACTGTTATTTGAAGAGTCTCTTCCTATTCAGACACTCTGGAGGGAAGAGAGTCAGGGCCCTAGAATCATGGTAACTATTTTTAGTCTTTACCACTCAATCCATAGGACCATAATGTCCTTTCTACACACATAAGACGATTGAGTCTTAGATAAATGCTGCAGTTCATCCAGGACCATAGTGGAGGAGTACATGGGTCAGGGAACTTTTCTCTTCCTTGTAGCATTTACACTGAACATAGCAGAAAGCAGTCACAGAGTCTAGACTCTGCTATGTCTCCCACCAGGGATAGAGGGTGAGTGGCTGACTCTTTCATTTTATGGATTGAAAACTTATTGACATTAGACAGTAGGACCACTCACTACTGAGCAACTGAGAAGTGAATGTAGTGTCTAGTTTTTGAAAGGCTGGTATGTAGTTAGGTTTCGGGGTGACATGAAAACTCAGAGAAAGCAGAAATCCCGAGGATATTCATAGGTGGAGATTGCTTTGCAGAGAGCATTTGGAGTTGAAGGTCATTGTAGCAGAAAAAGGAAAAGCTTCAGCTTTTCAGCTTTTTCTTTTTTTGCAGCAGCAGGAGACCATCACAAAAATTCACCACTTGTCAAAATGCAAAGAACAATTGATCAAGGAAGGGGCACTGTGTTGGCTTAAATGAAAATCGCCCAATAAACTTATAGGGAGTGGCACTATTAGACAGTATGGCCTTGTTGACATAAGTGTGGCACTGTTGGAGGAAGTGTGGGCTTTGAAGTTTCAGATGCTCAAGTCAGGCCCAGTGTCACTCTCTTCCCACTTCCTATGGATCTGAATGTCAAGATCTTAGCTGCTTCTCCAGCACCATGTCTGCCTCCATGATGCCATGTCTCTCACCGTGATGACAATGGGATAAACCTCTGAACTGTAAGCCAGTCTCCAATTAAATGTTTTCCTTAGAAAAAGTTTCTGCTATAGTGTCTCTTCTTTATAGCCAACGAAGACTGGTACCCAGCCTAATTGGAATATCTACAACACAACCTCTATACCTAAGATCAGAGAACATCATAGAAGAGGGAGTGGGAGGATTGTAAGAGCCAGAGGACCAGGATGTCTGCTATGAGAATGTGTCTTCTATATATGACAGGGAGCTGTACCCAACAGTACAGCCACCTAAACAAGACCAGTACAGTGGTATCGGTTGACATGGCAACATGGATGGGGGAATAGGATGTCATAAGAACCCTTCCCTCAATAAAAACCTATAGGCAATTCATGGCTATTAAGAGAACAATCATCCTGCCTAGAGACAAGCCTCCTGATACTGCAGTGCACACAGATCAGACATGTCACATGATACCAGAAAACCAGCACATCTTGGACATACAGACCTCAGAGCAGGCACTGTTTCCTGCTTCTGTCTCAAACACAAGCTTGACAATTATCTCTTCCCCAGGCCCTTTCCCCATCACCCCAGAAGAACTGGCTTTATCCTCCATGCACCTGCTTTGGTATTGGAGTCTCCTTTGCCACCTGCACTGCTTTACTTTGCCCAGTACCAGCTTCCCTTTCCTGGAAAAGGCATGACCTGGGCAGCTCTCTCTGCCAGTGCCAAGCTTGGTGAAATTTTCATGCTGAATGCATGGTTAGCAGACAGTTGACATGGCAACATGGATGGAGGACATTTTGTAGTACCTCACCCATAGATGAGAAGCTACAGGCAATTAATGACTGGTGTGTCTATGCAGGGTAAGTAAAACAAGATGCTTCAAGATGAGTAAAAACATGAGCCTGGGGTTCATGGAGCCCACAATGTAGCTTTCAGGTTATCAAAACAGTAGCTAGTTCTATAAATATTCACTGTTTACCTTCTTATATATCAGACATGGTATTCAAATTCTGAGACTAAAATCTTATTTTAAAAATGCCTACTCTTATAGAAGAGCCATATGCTGCACATCCCAGAGCCTCTGAGCCCCAGGATCCTTGTTTTTCTGACTTAACATAGATAGCCTCAAGTTTGTTGAAGCCTAGGACATCAGTGCATGAACCACTCCCTGTGTCTTATGAGGTTGCTGTTCGTCTTCCTTGCTGTTGGACATGGCAGTGTTTGAGTTTTGGTCTCCAGTGAACTAGGACAATAAGCCAACCACAGGACAGACCAGCATGCCTTGGGCCCCATGTGACATAGGCAAGCACAGGCCTAAGAGCAGATAGGCTAGGATCTGGGGGGGAGGGTAGCAAAAGACAGGTCCATGCCCTGAGGGGGATGAGGTGCTGAGAACAAGGGTCAGAAAGGAACAGGACATATTGGATGAAAGGGAATTGAAGTGGAATAAATATGCTTCTTGTCTTGAGTCTTTGCTCTGGCTTCCTGCCACCCAGAAGACTGACGGGAAGGAATGTCACATATGAGGTGAACTGTGAAGGACTTGTTTGCATCTTTGAGATCTGCCAGCCACAGGGTTGTTCTCACACTAAGTGTTTCACATATGGGGAAGGCTGGCATACAAGAGGAAGCAAGTCCTAAGAGACAGGAGTACATCAGGCCACAGAGATGGCAAAGGGGGACTGGGGGTCAGGAGTAGCAGATGACCCAATGGTAGAGCAGGTGGTTCAGTGGAAATGACATTTAAACTAGAGATAGAGGAAAAGCGGGGGAAGGGAAAGAAAGCCTTGTGCAGGAAACTAAAGGATCTGCTTAAGAGCCTATAGAACCCTGATAGGGCAACACACAGTGGTAGGCCTAGCATTTGGGAGGCAGGATCAGGCAAATCACCATGGGTTTCAGCTAACCTGGTCTACACAGTGATTTCCAGGAACAACCTGAGCTACATAGAAAGACCTTTTCTAAATAAATGAATTTTAAAAGTGGACCCCTATGCTTATAGACAATGGAAAGCTTGGTGACCAGACCATAATGGTAGTGGAGGGGGCTATAAAAGGGGCAGATGGAGAGCTCTTATCCAGCTATGGTTCCTACCTATTTGGTCCACAAGGACTTTGTCATAGAACATGTCAACAGGGTACAAAAGTCACTTTTCTCAGTCATGTCTGGGTCTCTTTCTTGCCCCAAACAGAATGTCTATGATAGATGTATTCACTAATCCCAGCCTCCCATGGGCAAATAGCACATGGTACAGGGACAGTAGAACTTCTGTAGAGATGCACAATGAATGACCAGCCCTATGCCCAAGCCATAAATGTCAGTACTAGCTAGTCTTTCTAATGGAACCATGTAACCTGTTACCTTTGCTCTTCAAATAAGTGGCTGCTTCTTGGTGACTTTCAGAAATGGATGTGAAGATATTAATATTACTATTTATTCTACCTCATTTGCCCTCTCATAGTTTCCTTAAACTCCCCCCCCCCTTTCTTATCTACCCAACTCACTCATCACCCCCATTCATCCCTTGGAGGAAGAACACACCTTTCACCAAGCTCCCACAGAACCCTGGTGCAAGGGCACATGAGGATAACAGATCCATGGAAAGTCAACAGAAATATTTATCCCAAGTTTCCTGCATGTCAGGCTATGACAGCTTGCCTTCTGTCTCCAGAGCTATGTTCATGTCAATAAATCTGTTTAACTCCCCCCCAACAACCTGCTCTCTCTTCCCAAGGCAGAGAAGCTGTGAAGAATTGGGGTTCTGTCTGAAAAGAGAATCATACCACTCCGCAAGGAACTTCTGAAGTACACCTTGCTGCACCGTGCCTTTGAGAACTTTGTCTAACTATATCTAAGTTTTAAAACTCTGTGTTACCTTTAATGTCTTGCCTCAGCTACAGCTGTACGGAAGGCAGGAGGCAATATGTTACGTGTATGTGTATATGTATATGATGTTTATGCATATATGTGTATGATCATGAGATTTGTATGGTATGTATATAGTAGGTACATCAGTAGTGTGTGTATGCATGTAATATGTATACACTTTATGAGCCATAATGCATGTGATGGGAGGGGCTTGATGTGAAGTGTGAATGTATGGTCTGTGGCACATTGTGTTTTGTGGTATATGTTTTGAGCGTGTGAGTGGTGGGTATATGGGTAATACATGTTGCATATGTATTGTGAGTGTAGTTTATGTGTATGGTGGTGTGCTATATGTCTTTGTGGTATGTGTGTGATGTATGTGAATGTGGTGGGTATGTGGTGCATTTGTGTGCATATGATATGAAGCCTTGTCTCTTTGGATGGAACTGTAATGGGGGATCCAGTTGCCCCTCTAACTTTAGGCCCAGGTAGCGGCCTCTCCATCCTGCAGAGACCCACATTTCTGAAAGTGCATTGTGCTGTGGTTGAATAAAGCATAGGCTTTAGAGGCTCAAAACCAGATCCCAGATTCAGCCACTTGTATGACAGTTAAGTGGGCATATTTAACCTCCTCAACCTCGTTGATTTTATATAAAAACTACAGGCACCAATGTAAAGGAAAGATGGGGAAGGGGGAAAGCAGTAAATACTGAGTTTTGTATCTGTCACACTGAAGGGTTTCACATAACAGGCTTGAGATTTAGTCCTGCCTTACTTAACACATATGAGATTTCTAGTACACTTACCTAGATAGCAAATATAAATCACTGAGGTACCCAATATGGCCATCCACAGAGGCAATGATGCACATGTTCTTCCTTTCATTGATGAAGAGTTAAGAGTAAGGAAGTAGGCTAAAGATTCTCAAGACTGTTGTCACTCAGAGCTGAGCGACCCACAGATAGCTCCTGCAGAGAGACCTACCTCCCTAGAATAAAGCAGTATCACTGGAAAGCACCCTCTCCCAACAGCAGAATGCTTCCCTAATGGCTCAGGAAGGCAAGCATTTCCACTGCTGTCAGTCATATCCTAACATCACATCTGCTCTGCAGTTGAACTTGAGCTACTTCGTGTCCTTACAGACCTTCGGATTCCATATGAAGAACGTGTGTGTAAGAATGAACTCAGGGTATCAAGTCTCTTCTTGGTAGCCTGTTATCCTTCCTCTGAGTGCCACCAGGTCTCCCCCTCCAGGGAACATGGTCAAATATGAGGCACCAGAGTATGTGTGAAAGTCATACCCCACTCTCCACTCTACTGTGGAGAATGTCCTGTCCATTGGCTAGATCTGGGTAGGGGTTTGAAGTTTACGGCCTGTATTGTCCTTGGCTGGTGCCATAGTTTGAGCGGGACCCCTGAGCCCAAAGCTGACTATCATAATGTTCTTCTTGTAGGTTTCTAGGACCCTCTGGATCCTTCTATGAGCATACAAAGTGGGAGGAAGTCCCCCTCAGGCATAGTCATAGGGGAGGGGAGTAAGGGGAAATGGGAGGGAGGGAAGAATGGGAGGATACAAGGGATGGGATAACCATTGAGATGTAACAAGAATAAATTAATAAAATAAAAATAATGAGATAAAGAAGAAAATACACTGGAACAAAAGGAAAATAAGAGATGTAACATGCTTTATGTAAAGTGAGTAAGGACACATAAACAATAATCCTGAAACCTAACTGAGGAATAAATACACAGACAAAAGCAAAACTCTCATGCGACATATGTGCAAGAATGGAAAATAAAAAGTAAAATGAAAATGAATGAACTCAGGGAGTTTGCAAGCTACATCTCAGTGTCCTTCACGAGAAAAGAACACAACTGTGAAGGAGGAGACTGTCCTGGGACCATCCTTTGTCTTCAAGGGCTAACAGCTCTAAATAGACCTGTTTAGGGTACTAAGTGCCAGCATCCTACTGATTTAATACGAGCAGCAGGTGCTATTCAAAGCTAAAATTAGAAGCCCAAACAACACAACCAAGCATGAGTCTACCATCAGGACACAACCACCTCCCATGAAGTAGCAATAAAATATTCACAAACCCATACCACATAGCTATCATAGTTCTCCGAAAAACAACCAAAGTCGTACAGCAAACCAAGAAGCAGGCATTTTAGCATCAGCCAATTCTTTGAAGAAGCCGGGGAGATCCAGGTTCCCAGGCCTCCCACAGCTCCCACCCTCACTCTAGTCTGTCAACAGTTCACTGCGATGGAAGGAACACAGAAACCAATAGACTTTACCACTCCCTGGGGATCACACTGGCTTTGGGGTATTATCACTTCAAGGGCAAAGGCAGAGAGAACAGCAAGTAGACTCACTGTCTTGATGCCCACGTCCCTTGAAAACACACAAGAGGCAAGAGGTCTAGAAAAGGAATGAGCAGGGAGGTTAGCCAGGCACTCTCTGTGACTTAGAGGAGGTAACAACATTCTGGTGGACTTTGACGCCTTCCCATGTATCTGGCCATGCACACGCCCAAGACAGATAGGAGAAGACCATGCTCCAGATCTTCAGAGCCTGCTGCTTGTTTGCAAAGAGACATGAGAACTGATCAAACCAAACCAGTCAAGAAAGAAAGGCAACGCAGATGTGCAAAGAGCATGAGCTTGGAGTGCACTCTCTTTCCAAGTTCACCGCCAGACATCCTTCTGTAGTACAGACCATGCGGTGGACCACCAAGCAGCCCCAAGCTCATTTTATAATGAAATTAAAGTTAGAGATTTATTCAATAAAAATATCTGATAAATATCTTAGTATGTAGAGGTTAAAAAAATAACTAAAAATGAGTCTACATGCACAAACAAGGCATAGTTATCCTGACTCAGAACTTGCTCTCCAAATGGAGGCAGCTACTTGTAAATGGAATTAATCACTTAGGGCAAAACAGCCTAAAAGCCATGACACAATACAGAACAGCTTGATCTCCACACATAATATTGTAGACATGTTACCTCTTCCCAAAGTGATCTCAATATAGTTTCCACACAATCACTATCAATATCGTAGCAGAATTTTTAACAGAATTTACAAACCAAATTACTTTTCCATGGCAATAAAAAGAATAAATTGTAAAATGAAAGATAAACTTGGAAAATATCATCCAATTTCAAAACTAAGCTATAACATAAATCATAACAGTACAGAAGGATGGGTGTAGTCTGTTGTGCTCAATGGTATAGACTTGTGTGGCTGGTAGACTATCCTTCACGTGTTGTGATTAATAGACTCAAAATAGAGATGCCAAAATACTCACTGGGGTGTCATTTTCAACAAGTGGCAAAAGGTGCTGAGGAAATGAGAGATGTTGCTTAACAACAACAAAACAAAACAAAACAAAACAAAAACCTGGAGCCTTTCTCAGTCTGTGTTACAAAAACTAATTGTTGATGGATCACATGTTAGATACAAGAGTTTAAGTGAGAAGATTCTAGAACAAATGGGAGAAAATCATTGAGACGTGAGGTTAGGCAGACTTCTGAGAAACAATGCAAAATGAATAAGCCATAACAGGAAAACAAAAGAACAAAACAAGGGCTGGAGAGATGGATGGCCCAACAGATAAGAATGCTTGCTGCTCTTGTGGAAGATCTAGTTACATTCCTAGCAGCCACACTAGGTCTTTTCACAATCATCTGTACCTCAAGTTCCTGAGGACCCAAGACCCTTTTGTGGCCTGCACATACGCATGCATACACACAGAGATTCACACACATACAAATAAATACCAATAAAATCATTTTTAAGTAGAGTAAAATAAATTGGTTTCCACTAAAACATTGAGAACATTAGTACATTAAAGCACACCATTAAGAAAATAAAACATGGGCTGGAGAGATGGTTCACTGGTTAAGAAAACTCAAGTTTGTCATTTTGTTCTGTTGACAGTGTCCTTTGCCTTACAGAAGCTTTTCAGTTTTATGAGATTGTGTTTATTAAATGTTGATCTTAGAGCCTGAGCTATTGGTGTTCTGTTCAGGAAGTTGTCTCCTGTGCTAATGAGTTCAAGGATCTTCCCCACTTTTTCTTCTAACAGATTTATTGTGTCTGGTTTTATGTTCAGGTCTTTAATCCACGTGGACTTTAGTTTTGTGCAGGGGAACAAATATGGATCTACTTGTGTTTTTCTATATATAGACACCCAATTAGACCAGCACCATTTGTTGAAGATGCTACCTTTTTTCCTTTGCATGGATTTGGCTTCTTTGTCAAAAATCAAGTGTCCATAGGTATGTGAATTTATTTCTGTGTCTTTGATTAAATTCCATTGATCAACCAGCTTATTTCTAAACCAGTACCATGCTGTTTTAATTACTGTTGCTCTGTAGTACACCTTGAGATCAGGGATGGAAACTCCTCTGGAAGATCTTTTACTATACAAGATTGTATTAGCTATTCTGGGCTTTCTGTTTTTCCATATGAAGTTGAGAGTTAATCTTTCAAGGTCTTTAAAAGCTTCTGTAGGTTTTTTGAAAGGGATTACTTTGAATCTATAAATTGCTTTTGGTAAGATCTTCATTTTTACTATGTTGATTCTCCCAATCCATGAACATGGGAGATCGTCCCATCTTCTGACATCTTCTTCAGTTTCCTTCTTCAGAGACATGAAGTTTTTTTTCATATAAGTCTTTCACTTGCTCGGTTAGAGTTACACCAAAATACTTTCTATTAGTGGCTATTGTGAAGGGTATAGTTTCCCTAATTACTTTCTCAGCCCATTTGTCATTTTTATACAGGAAGGCTACTGACTTTTCAGTTGATTTTTGGATCCAGTCACTTTGCTGAATGTCTTTATCAGCTGTAGGAGTTTTCGAGTAGAGTTTTGGAGGTCACTTACATATACTATCATATCATCTGTGAGTAGCGATGCTTTGACTTCCTCCTTTCCAATTTGTATTCCCTTGATCTCCTTTTGTTGTCTTATTGCATTAGCTAGAACTTCAAGTACTATGTTGAAGAGATATGGTGAGAGTGAGCAGCCTTGTTTAGTCCTGATTTTAGTGGAATTTCATTGAGTTTTTTCCATTTAATTTGATATTGGCTATTGGCTTGCTGAATATGATGTTTAGATATGTGCCTTGTATTCCTGACCTCTTTATTGACTGGGAGAATATCTTCACCAACCCTACATTTGACAAAGGGCTAATATCCAAAACATAAAAAGAACTCAAGAAATTAAACACCATCAAATCAAATAACCCAAGTAAGAAATGGGGTTCATGAAGGCAATGTATGCAGCAAATCTAGACCCCTGTTCAGATATAGCCAATGGACAGCTCATTCCCCATGGTTGTAGGGAGAGTGGAGCTCCCTCTAACATGAACTCTGATTCCTCCAATTTGATCACTTTCCCTTGGTAAGGTTGTTTGGTGGAAGCAGGCTATCTGGATGAGACCTGAGAGGCTGTGGTCATATGGTGGCGGAGGATGCCCCCTTCTGTCGGAGAGGAGAAGAATATGGCAAAAGAGGGAGGGTGGGAACAGGAAGATACAAATGAGTGTATAACAATCAGGTGGTAATCTCAATAAATTTTATATATATATATATATATATATATATATATATATATATATATATATACTGGGTCAGTGAAAAGCAAACAAACAAACAAAAACAAAAAACAAAAAAACAACAGAAAAGAAATGGAGTTCATAGAATTCTTAACAGAGGAATATCAAATGGCTGAGAAACACTTAAAGAAATGCACAACATCCTTCGTCATCAGGGAAATGCAAACAAAACAACTATGAGATTCCATCTTACACCCATAAGAATAGCAAAGATAAAAAATTCAAGTGATAGCACATGTTGGTGAGGATGTAGCAAAAGGGTAACACTCCTCCATTGCTAGTGGGAGTACAAACTTGTACAACCACTTTGGAAATCAATCTGGTGCTTTCTCAGAAAATTGGGAATAATGCTACCTCAAGACCCAGCTATACCACTCCTGGGCATATACCCAAAAAGTGTTCTACCATACAAAGGCATTTGCTGCTCTACTGTGTTCATAGAAGCCTTAATTGTAATAGCCAAAATCTGGAAACTACCTAGATGTTCCTCAACCAAAGAATGGATATAAAAACTGTGGTACATTTACACAATGGAATACTATTCAGATATTACAAACAAAGTAATCTTGAAACTTGAAGGCAAATGGATGGAACTAGAAATGATCTTCCTGAGTTAGGTAACCCAGACCCAGAAAGGCACACATGGTATAAACTCACTTATAAGTGTATATTATCCCAACATAGATGTCTGCTGAGAGTTTCCACTCAGCAGCTGATCAAGGCAGATACTGGTACTCAGGACAGATACTGGGACTCGCTACTGGACTCCAGATGAGAGTGGTATGGAAGAATGGAGAGATGGAAGGACTCAGAAGATTCTGGAGCCCCACAAGGAGACTATCAAGGCCAACAGATATGTACCCAGGGGGCCTGCACACTGTTGTACCAACCAAGAACAATGCATGCAGCAAACCTAGACCCTCTTTTCAGATCTAGCCAATGAACAGTTCATTTTCCACAGTTGTGGGGAGAGTGGGGACTGCCTCTGACATGAACTCTGGTGCCCCCAATTTTATCACTTCCACTTTGTGGAGAGGCCCAGTGGGACAAAGAGGAAGCAGAAGCAGGGCATCTAGATGAGACGTGAGAGGCTGTGTATATATGGGGGAAGAGGAGGCCTCCTTCGGTCAGAGGCCTAGGAGAGGGGAATAGGGCAAAAGAGAAAGGGAAGATGGGAATGGGAAGACACCAGTGAGGGGATAACAATTGGGATGTAATATGAATAAATTATAATTTAAAAGCAAAAAGAAAACAAATGTGAAAAGAAAGAAAGAACGAAAGAAAGAAAGAAAGAAAGAAAGAAAGAAAGAAAGAAAGAAAAGAAAAGAATAAGAAAACTCAAGACTCAAGTTCAGTTCCTGGCTTAAAACAGTCCATATCCAGAAGACATGCCCTCTCCTGACTTCCAATGGTACCAGACTCACACACATGCAAGAAAAGCACTCATACACATAAAATAAAAATAAATAAACCTTTAAAAATCACAAAGCAAAAAAATGGAAGGTGATGATAATAAATGCCAGGTGAAGGACATGCACTGAGGCTTTATTACACCTTGTTGATGCCATAGTAAAACATCAGACATACCCAACAAAGCATAGGCAAAGGACGTGAAAATAGCACTCACCAATAAGATATATAATTAACCAAATAACCATTAATCATATAAAACAGGATGTAGTATTAGTAGTTGACAAATCCCAGAGCCTCTAGAATGACTCTTATAAAAGCAGCAGCCAATATGGAGGATTGAAGGGATGTGGCATGACCAGGAACCCCCCACTGAGCAATGAAAGCATAAGATGGAGAAGCCACTTCAGAAAACACTGCAGAAGCCACTCAAAGTGTTAACTGGATTTCATAAAGCTCTGTCACAGTATATCTTCCTTTCTCTTCAGAGTGAGAAGGTAATAAAATATATTATAGTCATGCATCAGAAACCTCGGCAACAAAAAGAACAAAATACCAATGCCTGCTGACGCAAACGTAGCCTAGGCTGGCCCCCCAACCACTGTGTCATGGAGGAAAGAGGCTAGCCTGTAGACCCTGTTCCTCCTGCCTCTACTTCCCAAGTGCTGGGACTGCAGGTGAATCTCCATATAATGTGTGACTCTACATTTTCTAAAGCTCACTGATGTACACACTTATAATAGGTGAATTTCATGGAAAGTAAATTACAAACAAAACTGTTAAAAATAAAAGCAGATGGAACCTTTGTGTGGGGGAAATAGAGAAAGAACTCTTCATTGAGAATCATGAGCTGAGCTTTCTTTCAAGCTAAGAGCACTGTCTTCCTTTCAAGCCAGTCCCCAGCCTGGAGGATACCCTAGAGCAGGAGTTATCAACCTGTGGGTCACAACTGCTTTGGTAAACCTTTATCTCCAAAAAACTTACATTTCAATTCATAACAGAAAGAAAATTCCAGTTTCGAAGTAGCAACAGGAGTAATTTTGTGGCTGTGAGTCGCCACAGCATGAGGAATGTGGGTCTCAGCATTAGGAAGGTTGAGAGCCACTCCTCTAGAGTATAGCTTCGTTTTCCAATTCCAGTCACTCAGAAAACAGTACAAGTGAAATGTCTCTGTGAAAGCCATAAGTGGCATGTCACACCTGTTCTCTGTCAGGGGTGCTAGGCTTCAGATGAGCTCACCTGGCCTCTGACTTTCACCTACATCTCTCCAAGCTCCATGTGCTTTGTGTCTCTGGCTCTGTGTGCAGCTGTGACCCTAGGTCCCCGTCTCATGTCTGCCCTCCTGGAGAGGTCTGAAACAGTCTGTGGAGGCTCCCTGTTTAGGTTCCTCTGAACCCGTCAGTTCCACTTGCTAAGTGGTATCCGCTCCTTTGGCAACCCGTAATTTTCACATTTCAAAGATGACCCTTTGTGTGTATCTCTCTGCTACCAGGCTCAAGCTGAGCCTGTCTTTCGGTTACTCACACACTAACAATTTCATAGTCAATGTTCTTGGTGGCATTTTTGGGCAGGAAGTTGTATATATGGTAATTTTCCAATATAAAAGTTACCAGCTAGAGTGAATGAATTTGACCAAAAATACAAGGAAAAAAAATGCTGAGGTGTCTTCAACTCAGGCTTCTTTTCCTCCTTGGCAACAGAAACCCTCTAGGTAAGGACTGCAACACAGACAGCTGAGACTTGCGCTTCTTTTTAGGGCTGACAAGGGCTGACAACAGCCTGGAACATGGATTCTTCTTCACTTGAAGCCCTGTGGAGCAAAACCACTAGTAGTCACAGTCCCATTTTCTGGAGGGCAGTCTCTTCTGGAAATGCATGCTGACCTAAGAGGACATGGAGAGTTTAGCTACAAGGCTGTAGATTACCAACATTCCCCATTGACATCATAGGCAAGAGGCTGCAATGTGCCAGCCAGTGCTGCCTGGAAGAGATCTTCATGGCAATCAGGTACCTCTTAGACATGCAAGGGCATTTCTCCCTTTAAAGTTAACCCTTCATCTGTGTGGTACCATACTGGAGGATCTATATCGCAACACCAAAGAGAAAAGGATATAGACAAAAATGATCCCATAGAGTGCCATACCTACTATTAGCCACCTTTTCCTGTGGAGAACATGAGCTTTCACAAGACTGAGCCCCAACTCATTACTCTTTCTGTCCTCACTTCAGAATCTGTGACTAGACTTATTCATCCAAGACATTCTATTTATTGGCACCCTAACAATCATAAAAAATAAAGAAGTCACTGCCCTGTTCTCTACTTCTTCCAGAATCTCCCCACCATTGGGATAAAACCTAGATATCCACCCTGTTACCTACATTTGATTGCAGCCTCTACCAAGATCAGGTCTCCTAGAACCTTCAGTCAAAGTTTGATTCATTTGTTCCTGAGTGAGCTTCTCACATTTATTCACACTCAACTATCAGTGCATGATCTGCTGCCTTCTTTACCCAGAAGTGTTTGCTACTGCATGAAGCCACAACTGCACCCTAACTTCCTCCCTGACAAGTTGCTCTATTACTGAGAATCAGGTTACATCCTTTTGTCCCATGAAACCTCACAGATCCATATTTAGAAGGATTTGCCTCAATGCACTACTATTTTCTTCTCTCACCAGTATAGAAAGATCACACACTTCCTCAGGGTTTCCCTTTTTATTTGGTAGAATACATGGGATAGAACAAAAGTAATACAAAGAAAAGGGTATCATGATGGTTTTGTGGTTCTTCTGGCTGTTCAAAGTTCATTGTATATATGTGTAATAATATAAATGTACGTGTAAAACTATTTAGTAAAATTGGAAGAAAAAAAAAAGAAAAGGGTATCAGCCAGTTAATAAGAAGAAATAATAAGGGACAAGAGAGATGATCTTTCCCCATTCTGTTGGCTGCCATTTTGTTCCATTGACAGTGTCCTTTGCCTTATAGAGGCTTTTCAGTTCCATGAGGTCCCATTCATTAATTGTTGATCTCAGTGCCTGAGTTCAGGAAGTTGCCTCCTGTGCCAATTGAGTCCAAGGTTATTCCTTGGTTCTTTTCTATTAGATTTAGTGTATTTGGTTTTATGTTGAGGTCTTTGATGCACTTGGACTTGAGTTCTGTGCAAGGTAGAAAATATGGATATAGTTGCATTCTTGTACATGCAGACTGCCAGTTAGACCAGCACCATTTATTGAAGATGCTTTCCTTTTTTTTCCATTTTATAGCTTTGGCTTCTGGGATAGGGGAGGCCCCGAGAAGTCTATAGGGGTCATCCTAGCAGATAATCCTAGCAGCAGGGGATATGGATCCCGGGGATAATGGTAGCCCCCTATAGCCAGGCAAGACTTCTAGTGGAAGGACAAGGACACCCAGAAAACCTTTGGCCCAAAATTTGTCCTATTAATAAGATGTGCAGGGACAAAGATTGAGGGAATGGCCAGCCAAAGTCTGGCCCTACTTAAGACCCATTCCATGGGAAAGAACTAATCCTTGACACTATTAATGTTACTCTGCTATGCTTATGGACAAACGCCAGTATAACTCCTCTGAGGCTTCACCCAGTAGCTGGTGGAAACAGATTCAGAGGCCCACAGCCAAGCATAAGTCATAACTTAGGGACCTAATGGAAGAGTTGGGGGAACAATTGAGAGAGCCGGAGGGGTCAAGGACTCCATTAGAAGACTTGTAGAGTCAACTCACTTGGGCCCATGAGGGCTCACAGAGACTGAACCACCAACCAAAGAGCATGCATGCATGGACTGGTCCTAGGCCCCCTGCATATATGTAGCAGATATGGTCTTTATGAGGTCCCCAAACAACTGGAAAGGAGACCCTCTGACTCTGAGGCCAACCTTTGAATCCCATTGCCCTGACTGGGCTGCCTTGTGGAAAGTATGTGCTCCTAAAGAGAATGCAGACATAAAGAAAACACTGAAGATGAAGTTTAGTGTAGCATGGTGTACCGAGGGTCTGTGGGTATATGGTGGACTTCTCAAGTAAACTAATTTATGTGAGTATCAAAATGTTCTTCCCTGTTTCATGCCCCATCACATTTTCCAGTCCCTCTCTACTTTATATTGCATGGACATACCAGCCCAGGCTTCTACTATCACAGAGACACCTGTTTGTCACTCCATTCCTGTCATGGTAGACTGTATCTCTGATAACTGTAAGCCAAAACAAACCTCTCCTCATTTTAGTAGCCTCTTCAACAGATTTTTGGTTATAGTGATGAGGAAATTAACATAGTGCGATTAGACATTTTTCCAAACCTTTTAAATGTGCAGTGCTAAGAGTTAGGCCAAATGTGACTACATGCTGAGTGGTAAAATGTGTCCATGTAAATACATCCATGGCAGCAAATGTATAATAGGGTGTCCTGTGTTAGTGGGGAACACTGGACCCATATGGACACAAAAGATTGATAGAAACTATGAAATTTGCCCATTCATTTTGTTCTGAACTTTAAGCCATAGAGCTTATTAATATTTTTAAGCATGAAGAAGAAGGATCATCAGAGAAACTGTGGGGGCGGAATTGCTCCTGACTCACAATTCTCAGAGTTCAGGAGGGAGAGCAGCCATGTGTCTTGTCTAGGGATCCGCCAATCTGGATTCTATTCATAGGCCCTTCTAATCTGTCTGCTCTCAGTTCTATCTCCGCCCCAGATTCAGAAAGATCAGGTGTCTCCAATTTTCCAGCTTGCCAAATGCAAACTAATAATTTGTTCTTCACATTTACCTGGTTTTTTGGGTGGGGTTGAAATTTTTCAAGTCTGTAAGATTCAGCTATCACCAGTCTACTGCCTTTGCTGACTCCAGGTCTCTTGATGTGTTCTCCTTTCCCAATCTGCTAGTTTTCATGCTTAATTCCATGCTTTACTGGACTGTAGAAGAAAGTGAAGGTGACTTTCAAGGACACACATCTGATCTCGACACTCAAGGCAGAGGCAGGCAGATCTCTGTGAGTTCAAAGCTAGCCTGGTCTACATGGTAAGTCCCAGGCCAGCCAAGGATATGTAATGAGACTCTGTCTCAAAAAGCAAACAAGCAAACAAAGTAATACATGCATGCACACATGTAAGTATGTGTGTGAATGCCCCCGCACACACACATATACACAGGGATGAACTCTGGAGATGGCTTAGTGGTCAAGGGTACTTGCAGTTCCTGAAAAGGGCCAGTGTTGGGTTCCCAGCACCCATATGGTGGCTCATAATTATCTGTAACCCCAGTTTGGGGAGATCTGACATTTTGGTCTCTATGAGAACCAGGCACACACATAGTACACAAGCAAAAATGCAGATAAGCACTCATACACATAAAATTAAAACAAATGTTTTTAGTCACAATACCATCTTCAATGGGAATGTAGGGGTTTTTGTTTTTGTTTGTTTGAGTTGTTTGTTTGTTTGTTGTTTGTTTTTAACAAGACCAGATGGGCCTATAGCAAGCACTAAGGAGTTTTCTGGATCTCAGGAACTTTAGTTATGAAACAACAGCAGCAAATTCACTTATAGCTAGAGTTGGGTCATTGATTTGTTATATCTAAGCAAAGACCATAGCAGTGCTGTAGGAATAAATAGCTTCTGCTTAATATTAACTATTGACTTTCAAAGACCAAAATATACAGACATCCAGCCTCCGATGGGATGTATCAACAAGTGGAATCCCTGGGGGATGATCACATCCCATGGGTGGAACCCTCATGAACAAGTAAACACCCTTCTAAAGAGGCCTGACACCTTTCATCCTTCTGCTTTTCTGCTGTGAGAACACAGATGGCCTCACCAGATGCCAGCTCATCTGGCATGTTGAACTTAGGCCTCAGCCTCCAGAACTATGAGATACATCTATGTTGTTTTTAAATTTCCTAGTCTAGAGTGGAAATGGCTCAAATGGACTGATATGTCTCCAGTAACTCAGGGAACAGTGGGAAGCTGGCATTTCAGAGGCACAGCAACCTCCTATCCCTCCAGGCTGCTGTACAGCCTCCTTTTGTTTAGTGCACTTTCTCCAGTGGAGCAAAGCATCTCGGCGATGTGATTGGGAGACAGCTGCTCTCGTGAATTAGCTATCTCTGAATGCGGAAAATTGCTGTGTTCTACCAAACCCCCTCCCCAGCTGGTTAAACGAAGACAAACTGAGACAATTATTATAATTTTGTGCAGTTGTGGGAGTTCTTCTGCATAAGTTACAGTATTTCTATATTTTTTACATTAGAGATAAAAAGAAATAAATGAGTTCAATTTGCTCAGTGCATCAATTACAGGGCTTAAATTGTCTCTGAGATAAAGGAGACATTGAGGATTTGAAATTCAGAGCCATTCTAGGAGAGACCAGCTTTTCGGTCAGTAACCCAGACAAAGCCATGCGGGTGTTGTAGGAGCCCAGATCTGCTATTTCCAGCGATGCTTCTGAGGTCCTTCTTGTGTTTGCTAAGTTCTCAGAAGGGGAGTGACCACAAGGTGAGCCCAAGTGCAGGCTTCGGTGATAACAGTGCATGACTTCAAAAGGGAAGAGCATTTTGTTGAGGTTTTGGCCCAACCATCTTCCACCTGTCCTTCAGGGGGCTTATGAGAAAGGGAGATGGATGCTGAATCAGAAAAGGGAGGGAGGCAGGTTGGTAGAGTTTTGTGGCTCCATCTTGGACCGAAGCACATACTTGCATGGTACTTTTGTGGCTTACACAGTAGTTTCTCTGAGTTTACACCTTTAATCCACAGTGACTCTGAGCATAGACCTGAACTGAGGAAGAAGAATTACAGAGAGATTCAAGATCATTTCCAAGGACCCAATCTGCAGGTAAGTGCACTCACTTTTCCATGGTAACACTTCACACGGGTATCCTAACCGTCCAGCCTTGCCTGCCTCCACATCCTAAAGACACTGTTAGCCCCATGTAAGTCCCTAAAGACATCCAAGCAGGAAATCAACAGCCTCATTACAGATCTCTGCTGCTATTGTTTCCCCCTCATTGGTCCTAATCTAAGCTAGTGAGCAGGCACAGGTGTGATGATTTTGTCTAAAACCAATGGACGTTGTGTGGAAGGACATCTTAGAACATGTACATTATGACAATGTATGTACTTATAGATGCAAATCAGCTTCATTCGTATGATTTTATACTTAAGTTAACTTATAAAAAGGTTGGTCAAGAGAATAGGAGGCTCCATGTTTGCTTCACAGTCTAGTAGGGATGGTAAATCAAGGTACCAGAAAAACTCACCTGCTGGATGTTCCATGCACAGTAGCATCACCAAGTTTAAAAGAAGGCATAACTCTCAGGACAGTGTCACTTTGCACATGAGGCATGTTTATGTTCCCTCCAAGCTTTGGCATGTGTACACTCCTTCTCAAAGTCAGAAGAATGCTGTCTCTGAGAGTGTGCAATAAGGACACCATCTAGTAAGAAGTCTGAGATCCCAAGAGAAGATTAAAGTTAGGCACTAATACCTGGGAATAGATATAAAAGTACTTCAGAGACTGCTGTGGTCATTTCAATGAGATGGCATACGCAAAGTACCTCAAGATAACATGTGTGTCATCATAATGTCCCATTTAAGCAAAAATCTATTCTACTTGGCCACATTAGATTTTTGCCTATATCAATACCTACATAAATGATGGTTTACAAATTTCAACAGTTTTCTTTGGGTATCTTGTATTTTATTAACTATCTGGTGCATTTCTGAAGAGAGAGATGGGAGTAGAAAGGGAGAGGGAGAGGGAAGGAGAGAGAGGAAGGTCTTATTAGACCTTCCGCAATCACTTCAAACAAATGCTAAGTAGGTTTATTCTAAACTATTCAACTCACAGTCACAAAGCTTTGAAAGTCAGCATAATAAGTTTACATTAAGATAAATAATGAACCCTTACACTTACAAAGAGGGTAGATTAGCTCATACATACATATGCATACATATTTACATATATTCCCCATTTATACATACAGACATGTATATAGATATATTTATGAAAATTATTACTGGGTTTCAAAAGGATAGCTTCTGATTATAAGAAAGAATTACTTATCACTTCATAGTGTAATTAAGCAAGGTTGATTGGCATTTGGTCTTTCTTTGAAGACAGCATTTTGGAAATTGAATGTAGGGGAGGGAGGTCTTGGACACAGTGGATTCCCGCAGGAGGTGCAGTAGAGGCAGAGGTGAGGCTCTAAGATGTGATATGTGCTGCTGGGAGGAGAGATACAATAGCAGGGAGCAGCTGTGGGAGGTAGGACTGGAGACTCATCTTAAAGAACATCTCAAGGATGCAATCTCTAGGAGCAATAGCAACACTGAAGAAGAGTCTGAGTTATAATGGAATGTGACTAGTGCCCTTGACGTGTGTACATTGTGCCGCTTGTTTTTATCCTAATGATTGCCATGACCCACTCTCTGAGATGACATGGGATATGATGAGGTTTGCCTCACATTCCTAAGCAAAGCTTTTAAAGCAGTTAGACTTTCCTGAGGGACTGGCCTGCTGCCTGCTGATTACCCTTTTGACCACACCAGCCACACCCCTGCTTTCCCACTTTTAACCACATATCAGTTTGTGCTCATGAGATGATTGGTGGATGGAGGGAAGTAGGTAGCCTATGAACAAAACTAGATATTTGAAAAACCAAGATTGAGAGAATTAATAATTCCAAGCCTGCTCACAGACCTCTGGAGGTCAAGCTATATAAAGATGCATAAACAACGAGATTTGATGAAATTCTGGGCCTAGGAAGTTTCCAAATGCCTTACTCTCTGCATCTCACTCATCTAGTACCTTAGGTCAATACTGATAAGTTCTGTTAATTTTCCATTCCTGTGACAAAATACTGCAGCACGATAGCATGATCAACTTCTACTAAGTTCAACAAGTTCACCTTCTATCAAAGTCTATGTAGGTTCAAGACTTTAAGAGTTTTCAATCTACAGTCAACTTGATTGCATTGCTTTCAGGCCCATGACAATGCCAAATGCCACATCCAGACACACAGCCCCATGAGCTAGCTGTTCACATCATGGTAGCTAAGAAGAGGCAAGGCTGAGATCCTAACACACACTGCAGGATCACATTCCAATGTTCCTCCAGCTAGTCTCCACTCCTTAAAGGCTCCACCACCTCCCAATAGCACGATTGTGTGGCGCCCAAGCCTTCAGCATGTGTATTTGGGGGACAAGTAACATACAAACTATATTGAGTCCTGAATATATTATATTAAAAAGCTCAGAAATTGTTTTAGTATTTGATCACCCTTTTAGAGCCCTTATTTTAATCAAAGGTTTGTCTAACAAGTCCTCTCTGAAGTTGTACAGTAGAGAAAGCCTAGGGAGCTGGCCTCAACAACTCCCCTGGTCTGCTGAGGAGGATAACGCTTGCCGCGGTAACTTTTACATGGCCTTACCATTTCTACTTCAAAGGCTAGAATTTCTTACTGTCCCTGTTTAAGCATGTGAGTATTCACTGGACAGATCTACCAGTGTCCTAAGATTGGAAAAAACAGGCTAGAAAGCAAGGGCAGCCACCCAAACATGATGTCTTCATAGCAATAAAGCATGGTTCATTTGGGGACCTCCATAGGGCAGATATCTCATGATCAGCTACTACATCTGTGTTCTCCTTGGGGGAGGTGCTCCCATCACCTTTAGGATAAAGCTGTGAACTTGGCATTGATGTCCTTTATGTCAAATTCTCTGCCTCCTTCTTCACCCATATCCCCACCACAAAACCCTAAAATCTCTCCTCTATCTTTTGCATCCTGGTTCACGAACTTAAACGGTTTTCAGACTACTCCAAGCCTGAAGCTATGACTTTCTCAACCCTAGTCCTAAAACATCCTCCGTTAAAACTGACCTCTACAGAAAGTTCCTGAAACTCACTAGAAAGATGACCCTCCTCTCCCTGCATATTGCCCTGGCAGCCAATGAACTCTGCTGTAGAACAGTATATTGTTCATGACCTTAGCATCATGTCTTCCAATGTGATCTACAAGGTTAGTACACCATGCAACTCTTCCTTGTGTTCACCGGCTGAATCTGACAATCCGACACATTTAGACACTCAACATGTCTTTTTTTTTTTTTTTAAGGACAACCATCAATGAATAACAAGCAAAAAATAATTCTTCTAGGGCTTTGAAGATCTTCCCTATAGCTGTTTTCCAGAAGAGATCAAGGGAGCATGCCCATCCTTTTCTCATCTCTCAGCTAAAGAGGAAGGATGTTCTCAGGTTCTACTGCTTTGATGATAACATCCCACCAACAGCTCCAACAACAAGGTTAGTTTTCCTTGCCATACCCCCACTGAATGAGAATATAACCCTCCCAAGAGGGACAACTTCAGAATTTATGTCAAAATTTCCCCATGTTGCTGTTAAATGTTGCTCAGCCACCGACTGGCCCCTGAAGGCCCTATATTCATACAGCTTAGGATGAGGATTGAAGAAGCAGATACATTATTGCCAAAGGAGTAGCCATAACTCAGCAGGAGGCCGGCTAGACATTAAAATAGAAGAACAAAGAAGAAAATAAAATTTCACTTTTCTTGACAGGTGAATAAAATGCCATTGTCGATATATATCACGTTTTTATTACCCACATATCTATGGATGGACATCTAGCCTAGTGCCGTTACTTCCTGTTGTGAATAATTCAGTGATAAATATGGATGTGGAAGCATCCTTGTGGGTGGAAACCGAGTCCTTTCAATGATATAATTGAATCTCATAATAGGGCTACTTTTAGCCTTTGTTAAACCTGCATGCTAATTCTCATGGTGACTGCATCAATTTGCACTCGCATCTGCAGTGAAGAGAAATTCGTCTTCCCTCACTTCCCCACCAGCATTTGTTATGAAATTGACATGAAAATGAATGGATCCGGACACCATTACATTAAGGGAAGCGGGCTATCTTCAGAAAGAAAAATACCACACTCTGTGCCATTTGTAGATCCTAGATTTTAATGTGATACATCTATCACACATATATGTGTATATATGTATATATACAGGTGTGTTATATATTAACATATATTATATGCATATATAATGCAGATATGAATATTGATCATGCAACTGGAAGGGGAAGCTTGAGAGCCGAATAGAGGTGTCAAGGAAGGGGAGATGGCAACGGAACACTTATGATGTGAAGGCTGAAAGGAGGCTGTTGGGAGTGAAAGAACAAGATACAATAGGGAGAGAGAGAAAAGAGAGGATGTTCAAACAAAACAAATGATGTTGGAAACTACCCGGTAAAACCTAATACTCCGTGTGCTAATTTTTAAAATAAGTGAGTAGGAAAGAAAATCAACGTAAGCCCAATGCCTGCAAAGAAGTGTTCTCTTTGCCTGGCTGTCTCAGGAGGCTGAGATGTGGGGCTCTGTCTTTGCCACCTCCTTTCTCATTGCTAGTTAGCTGAGCTCCCACACTGTTTGGAAGAAAGAGAATAGCATCGTAAGGACAGCAGGAGAGGAGGCCAGACCTATTCACAGGTCAGAGATGATGCTTGGGTTTCAAGCTGCATTTATTTGAATGTGTATCCCTTTTCTGTAGAGTGGGCAACAGCAGCTCAAATGGGAGTGGTGATTAGTCTGTACTTCATCTGTAGCCAAGGCAGAACAAAGGACCCTTGTCTCCTGACAAGGGCATTGTTGGCCAGGCAGGGACCTAAGGCAATCGGCACATTCTTGGGAGGACCTGGTGAGTCTCCGAGTTAGCTAAATCACCATCCTGTGGGACAACCTGGTGAGACGCCAAGTCAGCTTTATGAACAGTGATTCTTTGAGCCTGGAATACTGGGCCAGATGCTCTCAACAGACTACAGAAGAAGAGGAAGATGATGAGAAGAAGGGAGAGAACTGGGGATGAATATGGCCAAAATCCATTATATACATGTCTGAAAACATGTACTAGTGATGAAACCCATCACTAAATAGTATATATGTATATAAAATATATATTTAAAAGATTTTTAAATGATGCTTCAAACAATACAGAAGTACTCCTACCCCAAGACTTTGGAAAAACTCCTGAAGTAAGTCCATGAAGTCTAACACAAGAAACTAACACTATGTCAGGTAAGAGACACACTGTGGTTTTAACCCACACCCATCTTCTCACATGGCCAATAGTTATAGCAGGGACTCAGACATCTTTCCACATCTGTGTTTAGCTGAATGAGTGCCTACCAAGAAAGGCAGGGTGATAGCAACATCAACAGACATTCATTTAGTCAACACACTCCTGAACACATGTACAGAACCATAAAGCTAAAAATCTACTTCCCTGCATGGGATTTTCCTTTCTCAGAGCAAACCCACAAGGGAGGCAGGAGCAATCCAATAGCAAATTAAAAATTAGAGCAATCAAATGACTTCCCAGAGTCATTAGAGAAGTAAGATCCCTCAACTGAGCCCAAGGCTGGCGTTGCAGGGACACTCTGCTGCACATCCTACTGTTGCTCACAACAGGCAAAGCACACAGGAGTCTCTGGTGTCAGTTGTCTCTCCTCGCCCTCCTTCCCTCCCCCTTTTCTTATCCTCCTCTTCTTCCTTCGCTGCTTTATATTGAAAACTGGTTTAAGCAGCACATCAGAAGAATGTTTTGATGGTTTGAATGACACTTGAAAGTCCGACTACATTTTACAAAAACACACAGCACATGCCTCCTTTGTACTTATTGTCTGTGAGTCAGAAAAACCTGCAGAGGATGATTATCCCAGGTGCCCAGAGACAGCCTATGGTTTCACAGGAGTAGAGGCAACCCAGCAATTCAAAGCCAGCTTTGAGAAGTCTGAGCTTCCTAAGACTTCTTGGCTGCCTCAAAGCAATCATTTTGTACCTACGAGATGTCTCAGCAAGTAAAAGAACCCATGGTAGAAGAAGAGTCAGCTCCAAGAAATTATCCCCTGACCCTCACCTGCTGGCCAGGGCATACACATGCCCATAATCATAAACATACACACATGTGCACACAATGCACACACAAGTACACACACATGTGCACACACACATACAGACTAATAATAATAATAATAATAATAATAATAATAATAATAATAATAATAATAAAAAATCACATTTTGTGAATAATCTATCCCATCATTAAAAACATGTTGAACAAAAAACCTTCAATACAGAAAAAAGTTATTTGTTTTTTTTTTTAGAAAACAATTATTTATAAGAATGTATATTTTTATGAATCTATACTGATACAAACTTGTAGTATCAAAAGCTGGAGAGATGGCTCGGCCACTAACAGTGCATGCTGACCTTGCAGAGGATTGGAGTTTGGGTCCCATCACCCAGATCAAGTGGCTTACAACTCTAGCTTCCTGGGATATGATGCCCTCTTCTGGATTCACAGAGCACCTGCACACATGTGTACACACACAAAAAAAATAAAAATAAAAAAATAAAATAAAAAATAACTCTTTTTTAAATGCAATGTAAGAGGAGGAGGACATAATGGAGATATAATGTATACATGTATAAAATTTTCAAAGATTAAATAAAAATATTTTCAAATAGAATATAATGAGAAAACAACAAAGCTAAATGTTTTAAATGAGCCAAAACTAAAACACAAACTGCCAATTTAAAGGTTTTCATCTTTTATTTCTATAGCATGGTGTATGTGTATGTGTGTGTGTGTGTGTGTGTGTGTGTGTGTGTGTGTGCGCGCGCGCGCACGCAAAACTACATGATTAGATAAATATTATTATTTTTAGACATCTTAGTTTAATGTTTTTAAACAGGAATGTAAAGATCTGGTTTTCATTTAAACTCATTTTAATCCACAGCATGAATGATTTCCATAGATGAAAGATATGTCTCAAAATATTTAAGCAAAGGATCCATTGGCAATTGTTAGATCCTGGGACAGGAAGGGTCCATACTCTTTCAGGGTGTAGTCCCTGTGAGTAGACTGTGCTCCAGTGGAGGGCCACATGTCCAAGACTATTTGGGCTGCAGAAACTGTTCTTGATGGATTAAATATATATATATATATATATATATATATATATATATATATATATATATATATATATATATATATATATATAAAGACACAAAGTTGAATCGATGAGGAAGGGGACAGACCTGAAAAGAGGTAGGGGAAGAATGAACATGATCAAAATACACTGTACAAAATTCTTAAAGAGCTAATAAAAATTGTGTGTGCAAAACAAGGGAGTACACTGCCATGTGTCTGTAAAGTGGATTATTTTCCATGTCTTTCCGGTGATTACACAGACTTTACTGCAGGAAAAAAAAACCTTAAGTTCAGTCACTTGTCACAGTAAATGAAACCACAGTTATAGATATTAAATAAATGCATTCAAATCAAACTTTCTGGCGTTGAAGCTCAGTGGAAAAATGCTTGCCTAGTCCACACAAGGCCCTCAGCTCCATCAAGATTACATGCTCCCCAGATAAAGAAAAACAAACTCTTTACCTAGGAAAGTTTTAACTTGGCATTTAATTCTGTTACAAAGATATCTCATTCACTTCTCAAGCAAGCACTTTTTAAGTGATCCATTAATTTAGCAACAAAAAAAAATCACAAAGCAATCAAAATGTATCCAATCACTCATGCTCAAATAGTCTCTTCTCAACAAGCATTTCTTTGAAAATCCAGCTAACTCATTTTTTAAAGCATCGCATTACCTCAAAGGGGCAGATTAAATACATTGATATAACCAACTTGGATGCAAGTATTTGAAAACAGAAAATGTATCTAACTGAACAAGCACAGCTGTTTGGTTGTCATTGCTCTTTAAGCAATACAGCATGACAAGGATTTTTGTGGTGTTCACATGGCCTTGGGGACCATGAGTGATATAGGGAGTTATTTAGTATGTGTGGGAAGATGTGCCTCAGTTACACACAAGTATTAACATGTTTTCTGTAAGGGACCTATGATGTTTAACCTTGACACTCAGTTTGACAGGACCTGGGATTAACTAAGAGGCACACCTCCAGTGGGTGTGTCAGGGAATTGCCAAGAAGGATTAGAATGGACCCTCAACAGTACAGTTAGGCAGCCTAGATAGGATGTGGGAGGAGAAGCCTGCAACTTCTTTGCTTGCCTTCTTTTCTTGCTAATGAGAGCATCTATGCTGCTGCTCTCATCCTTCATGAACATCAGACTCCAGATTCATAGTTTTCCTGTTGATGATGAAAGAGTCTTCCCAGGAGGCCTTTAGTGTCAGGACAGGACAGGAGAGGCACCCAGCCTGTGGACTGAGCTATTAGGCTTCAGCCTCTGTAGTGTGTGGGCCATCATTGGTTATAGTATATCTACCTTACCATCTGTGTGCATCGGAATGGTCCTTTTCCTCTAGAGAACACTGCCTCTCAGTGTCCCCAAGCCCAAAGCCAGTCTAGCAGAGTCAGCCCAGAAGGACTGTGGAGGGACCTGCAGACCTAAAGGCACTACTTCTTAGGGATGCTGGGAGCATTCTTGCTATCCATAGAAAACACACCAGAGGCAAGGTTTCAAGAATAGTTCCTCAAAAAACCCCAAACATCTCTCTTTTTTCTTTTTCACATTTGAAAATAATATTAAAAAAATAAACCCCAAAATATTGAACTGCTTCATGGAGTTAAAACACTGTCGGAAATAGAGCTTTCTCATCCTTTTTGTGTCGTGACCATTGTGTGGTCCCCACAAGATGATCTTTGCCTCTCGGGAGAGCATTTTAAATATTTCATTTGTTTCATTTTTCTCTCCAGTAGTGCTGAGCACTAGGGCTCTGAGCCTTAATAGCTTGAGAATGTCATACTAGAAACTAGTCAACGACCTCAGAAAAGTCTCATGAGATGGAAGATCCCATCACCCAGAAACCATGCAGGAGGCTCTGGGTTTCATTCCAAGCACCACAGTGAATGAGTGAGTGAGTGAGTGAGTGAGTGAGTGAGTGAGTGAGTGAGTGAATGACAGATAGCATGTTGTGCAATATGGCACATTCTCCATACTCTGAAAACAAGAAGGCAGATGAAGTCCCTATTTTTGCTCTCACTTGTCATTCCTAATGCATTGTATTACAGGTTTAAACCATGCATACTAAACATTGCTGGTCAGATGAAAACATGATCACATTACAAATATGGTTTTTGTCTCCAGAGCTTAGAGGAACAGAAAGAGAATGAGCCTGTTGGGGACTTAAGGACACAATCTTGTGCAAATGCATCTTTGGGAGGGCTACATTTTCAGAGAGAGGGAGTTGCTTTCTAAAGGGCACAAACCTGGCAGCAGCCCCGTGTTCTCCAGTACCATTCTCCATCTGTTTTCATTTGAGAACTGGGAAAATTGCCATTATGAGATTGCAGGAAATGTAGGAAGGCCAGTAGCCATAGTTGTCCTCTTCAGATACAACACCCTTGCTCCTACCCCTGCACACTCACACACTCTCACAGTCACATAGATAACACACACACACACACACACACACACACACACACACACACACACACACACACATATATATATATATATATATATATATATATATATTAACCAAGGTTTGTTGCCAGGATCAAAGACCCATGAATGGCTCTGGCTAGTATGACTTTACTGAACAATTGATGTGGTTGAACAGAAAAAGAACAGCCAGAAGTTTCTTCCAAAGTAAATCAATTTGACCCAGAAAGGCAACATAAAGTCATGAATCCAAAGACTTGGAGACTTGACTTTGGAAGTTATCTGTGGCTCCTGTAAATCAGTGGTAAACTCCAACACCAGGCATCTCCCTAGTTAGATTCTGACTCTTCTCTAAAGCCTACCAGCTGGGGTACCAACTGAGACACCTCTAAGAAAGAGCAATTTACACATGCATTAAGAGTACCAGCACTGGTCTAAATGGATGTCTACATGTAGAAAAATGCAATTAGACCCTTATTTGTCACCATGCACAAAACTCAAGTCCAAGTGGATTAAAGACTTAAAACCAGAGATAATAATTCAGTTAGAGGAAAAAGTAGGGAAGAGCCTGGGACACATAGGCACAAAAAACAACTTCCTAAACAGTACACCAACAGCCCAGGCCTTAATGTCAACAATTAATAAATGGGACCTCATGAGGCTGAGAAGCTTCTGTAAGGCAGAAGACACTGTCAGTAGAACAAAGCGACAACCTACAGACTGGGAAAAGATCTTCACCAACTCTTCATCTGACAAAGGTTTAATATCCAAAATGTATAAAGAACTCAAGAAATTAAACACTACAAAACCAAATAACCCAATTGAGAAAAATCAGGCTCAGAACTAAACAGAGAATTCTCAACACAGGAATATCAAATGGCTGAGAAACACTTAAAGAAATGGTCAGCGTCTTTAGTCATCAGAGAAATGCAAATCAAAATGACACTGAGATTCCATCTTACACCCATCAGAATGGCTAAGATCAAAAACTCAAATGACACCACATGCTGGCGAAGATGTGGAAAGAGAGGAACACTCCTTCATTGCTGGTGGGAATGCAAACTAGTACAACCACTTTGGAAAGCTATCTGGCGCTTTCTCAGAAAAATGGGAATAGAGCTTCCTCAAGACCCAGCTATCCCACTCCTGGAAATATACCCAGAAAATACCCTACCACACAATAGGGACATATGCTCAACCATGTTCATAGCTGCTTTATACATAATAGCTAGAACATGGAAACAGCCTAAGTGTCCCTCAGTAGAAGAATGGACTAAGAAACTGTGGTACATTTACACTATGGAATACTACTCAGCTATTAAAAACAAGGAATTCCTGAAATTTGTGGACAAATGGATTGATCTAGAAATTATCATAATGAGTGAGTTCACTCAGAAGCAAAAAGAGACAAACAGTATATACTCACTTATATCAAAACACTAGTCCAAGGGATATGTACCAGGAAAAACTTTACTTACCAGGAAAGTGGGTCAGAGGAGAGGACATCCTATTGAGACTTTAGGCGAGAGTAGCATGGAGGAATGGGGAAATAGTAGGACCCACAGGGTCCTGGAAACCTACAAGAAGAACTTTATGACAGGCAGATCTGGGTCCTGGGGTCCTCCTCAAACTAAGGCACCAGCCAAGGAGAATATAGGCAGTAAACTTCGACCCCCTACCAAGACCTAGCCGATGAACAGGATATCAGATCTGACTCTCACACGAACTCTGGTGCCCCTTTTCTGACCACGTCCCCTGGATGGGGAGGCCTGACGGCACTCAGAGGAGGGATAGCAAGTTACCAAGAAGAGACTCGATATCCTAAGAGCATATATAGGGGGAGGAGGTCTCCCTCAATCACAGACATAGGGGAGGGGAGAAGGGGGGAAGTGGGAGGGAGGGAAGAATGGGAGGAAACAGGGGAGGGGCTAACAATCAAGATGTAATACGAGTAAATTAATTTTAAAAAAAGCGTACCAGCACCTCTTACTTAGGCATCCTACCATATTTAGGTATTCAGTCGATTGCCAAACCATCCTTAAAGTGTTTAGTCTTCTTTATGTTTAGGAACCCATCCACCCATGTGAGTAAATAAAGGTCTGCTCTGCCACACCCTAAGCCAAGGTATTGGGAATTCAGACACCCGTTGCATACTGCTCTTGCTTTTAGTGTCCATGAGGTACCATTTGTTAAGGTGTCCATGCTAGGCTAGGCTCATTACATTTGCTGCCTCTGATATCAAAAATATATTGCGTTACTTTATCTGCATCTACTGTTAGAAAGGATAAGCTCAGAAAGTCAAGAGACTCACGGTCACAGCTTAAAATAAAGGGCATAACTATATGCCCCTCTCTTCTGCTAATTGAAGAATTGGATGTGTTCTTGGTGGTCTACCAGATTTAAAGGCAGTACCAACACTTCCCAGCCTTTGTTCTCACCCTTATAGAACCATCCTCCGCTGTCCACCATGCTGGCCTCACCCTCGAGTTATTCCTCTGGCTCCTAGAAAGCATATTCACAATACACTATCACATATGCCCTAACATCGTCCATTAATTATCATTAATGTCTTCTGTTTTATTACCACTTTCTAGCATGGTCAAGAGTGTGAACAACATAGCGGCACCCCACAGGGGACATATGAGGGATTAGAGGCCTCAGGTGCAGCCTTCTGTGAAGCTGAGCTATTCAGCCATGTTCTAGGCTTTTCCCATCTAGGATCCTCTTGCTCCCAGGGGCACTAGTGTACCCAGGCAGAGCTTTTTGAGAACAGTATCATAATAACAAGGTTATATGTGTGTTGAGGACAATCTACATGGCATATTCCATATAACTCTCCTTTCCCTCCAGCTGTGGTGATTACTTAGACCTTTGTTCCTAATCTTCTTTTATATGGGTTAAGCTTCTACAAGAATCTAAGGGCCTACCTGGGTACCAAATGAGAGAAGTGTAACCCACTGATGAACAGATGTGTAGTAGACTCCAGTTGAATCCTGTGCCTCCCCCATACACACAATGTCTTACTCTCTACAAAAAAAAATGAACATCTCTCTTCTGTGTGTGTATGTCTTTATCAAGACAGAAACTATAGTCTGTATGTGCGGCCCACACTTAAGCCAAGTTGGTTTCTTCCTTAAGACTGAGAACACTGCCATGGCCAAGAGCATGCTTTCCCAGAAAGGCTTCAAAGCTCATGTTTTACTTGAAAATTTCAGCCTTGAGAAATACAAAGAGGAGACAAAGGGGCTGGCAGGATGTTTTGCTAGGCCAAGTGAAGGGTCCTAATACAGCAATCTCACCAGGATCGGGAATCTTATACCCTGCCAGTGATAAGGGCAGGGGAGGAAGAAGGAAAGAAGTAGAAAGCAGCTTCCCTCAACAGTTAGCCCAGGCCCCATGGGGACCAATTTTCTTCTTCATTTCTATTCCAAGCAGCCAAAGGATGCCTGCAGTGGATTCAAAAATCAAGAAGCCTCAGAGTAGATGGGATGCAGTCAAGGCCAAAGCATGAGAACATAGCTGCAAAAGACACATCTAGGGGAGAGTCCCCACTGCTCCCAAGCAGTTTGTATCTAGGGAGCTCCTGCCTCTGCAGAGCCCCCACTGCTCCCAGGCAGCTTACATGTTTCTTGCTCCTGCCAAGTCTGGTCACCCATATCTTCAGGGTTTTCTACCATTACATAAAGCCTACCATTCAATCTTGTGCACATGTGCCACTACCTGCTCTGTGTCAGTCACTTTGGCCAGTGTCAGGGACACAGTAGTGAATAAGCCAGGGATGGACAGACAGACAGACAGGCAGACACTGGATCATCTAACTCCACAAGCTTCTCGCTTTGGGCAGAAATGGAAAGCACTGTGGGACAAGTAGGCCAAGGGAAGAGTCTAGGGAGGATGACCGTTGGGTAGCACTCACCCAAGTGTAGCCAGAGAGGCTTCTGGAAGTGATAGTGGATGAGGGAGATATTAAGGGAGTAACAGGAAGGTTAAGGAAGACACAGAGGAACCAGGCAGAGAGGACGGTAGAAGGCACAGGAAGATGGGAGACAGGCAGAGCCTAGGGCTCCAAAAGGGTTCTGGGGTGGGTGACACTAAGGAGATTATCACTCAGGATAAGCAAGGAAGAGATATGATGTAACTTACTTTTGATCACCATGGCAACACAGTTAAGCATGGATGAAAAGGCACAAGGATAGGAGGGAGCGATCAGTTAGATGAAAGAGAGGAGCAGCCTGGCCCTGCTGCTGAGACTCTCCCAGAAGCTGGGACATGACAGGCTCAAACTGGCCACAGGGTACACAAGAAGGAGACCTGTCCTGACAGGAGAGGGTGTTGGCCACCGAATGATTATCCTGACAATTGCGGGGGATAGAAATGTCATTTTCTGAGATAGATAAAGCAACAACAGTGAGAGAAGACCAAGCATTCAGCTTTATTCACCTTAAGTTTGAGGTGACCCACACAGTGGGGATGACAAGGGCACTATTAGGTGGGAGGAAACTTGGGGAATGCCTGCTTACAGACGATTATTAATTTATTACTCAATGAGATCATCTCAGGAAGGAGTGCAGGAGGCAGAACAGAAAAGACCCAAGGACTGAGCCTAAGCTCTCACCATGCAATGTTCAAAGAGATGGAGGAAGGCTCTAAGGAATGACCACAAGGAGAAAAGAGCCCAGAGAATGAATCCAGGCCAGAAGTCATACCAAAGATAAAGTCCTGAGTGAGTTGTCTATGGCAACTGGTGAGCAGATCCAGAGGTTGCAGATAACCAACCATTTGATTTAGCAGCATCCGAACCCCGTTGCTAACATCAACACAAACAGTTTCAGGAGAGTAAGAGACAGAAGCACACAGCCTTGCTTCTTCCTCCTGAGCAAAAGGTGGGAGTCACTGGTTGTACTCCCTAGCCATGCAGTTCTTGTAGACAAGGGGAGGAGCTGATACACCAAGTCACAGCCTGACTAGGTACATCCTCTCCCACTGACGTCAGACAAGGCAGCCCAGCTAGGGGAAAGGGATTAAAGGTAGGCAACAGAGTCAGACAATACCCATTTTTAATTGTTAGGGGACCTACACAGCGAACAGGCAGCACATCTGCTATTTATGTTTAGGGGGATTAAGTTCAGCCCATACATCTTCTTCAGTTGGTAGTTCAGACTCTTTGAGCCCCATATGCCCAGCTTAGTTGACTCTGTAGGTCCTCTCGTGGTGTCTTTCATCCCCCCCTCCAGCTCCCTCTACTCTTCCTTCCACTCCCCAAGTTTGGCTGTGGGTCGCTGCATCTGTTTCCACCAGCTGTTGAGTGAAGCCTCTTGGAAGACAGTTATGCTAGGCTCCTGTCTGCAAGCATGGCAGAGTATCATTAATAGTGTCATGGGTGGCTCTCTGCTATGGAGTGGGTCTCAGGTTGGGCCACTCATTGCTTGGCCATTCCCTCAATCTCTGCTCCATCCTTATCCCTATACTAGTTGTAGGTAGGACAAATTTGGGCCGAACGTTTTGTGGGTGGGTTGGTATCTGCCCACTCCACTGAAAGTCTCACCTGGCTGCAGGAGGTGGCCTCTTCGGGCTCCACATCTCCTGCTATTAGAAGTCTCAGCTAGGGTCACCCTCTTGGACTCCTGGAAGCCTACCCTGTTCCAGAGCTGCCCCCTACTGATTTCTATTCTTTCTCCCAGCCTTCCCTTCTCCCTACTCTTGATCCCCAAACATGTTCCCCTCCTTATCCCGCTACCATCCAATTACTTCCCTCCAACTACTTCATATGTCTACTTCGCTTCCCCTTCTGGGTGAGATTCAAGCATCATCTCTTGGGCCCTCCTTTTGACTTAGATTCTTTGGGTCTGTGGATTGTAGCATGATTTTCCCATACTTTATGGCTAATATCCACTCATAAGTGAGTAAATACTATGCGTGTCTTTCTGGGTCTGGGTTACCTAACTCAGGATGATCATTTCTAGTTCCACCCATTTGCCTGAAATTTTCATGGTGCCCTTGTTTTTAATATCTGAGTGTTATTGTGTAAATGTACTACATTTTCGTTATCCGTTCTTTGTCTGAGGAACAGCTAGGTTGTTTCCAGTTTCTGGCTATTATGAATAAAGCTGCTATGAACATAGTTGAGCAAGTGTCCTTATGGTATGGTGGAGCATCTTTTGAGCATGTGCCCAGGAGTGGTGTAGCTAGGTCTTGAGGTAATGGCAGGGAAGTACTTAAAGAAATGTTCAACATCCTTAGTCAGCAGGGAAATGCAAATCAAAACAACTCTGAAATTCCATTTTACACCCATCGTAGTGGCTAAGATCAAAAACTCAAATGATAAAACATGATGGTAAGAATGTGTATCAAGGAGAACACTCATCCATTGCTCGTGGAAATACAAATTTGTACAACCACTGTGGAAATCAATCTGGTGGTTTCTCAGAAAATTGAGAATAGTTTTACTTTGCATCTTCTTAAGGGCACAAACACTGTTGGTGAGGGCTCCACCCTTACAGAAATATTATTTCTAGCTTTTACTTCTTAATGCCGTCAGAAAGAGGATTCCATTTCAACTTATAATTGTTTAGACTGTAAGAGTCTTGTCCTTGGCATGAGGTCATTTGGCTAGAAGGGGAGTCCTCAGTCATTACAGGCCCTGGACTGGAAATTCTGTCTTATAATGTGTCCTAATCTCTCTCTGTCTCTGTGCCTGTCTGTCACTTTGTGCCTGTCTGTCTCTATGTGTCTATCTCTCTGTGTATATTTGTATGTCTCTGTCTGTCTGTCTGTCTGTCTGTCTGTCTCTCTTTGTCTCTATCTCTCTCATACACACAAACTAAATCACTGTTTTAGAATAAGTTGCATTTTCTTCCTCTCTTATAGTTTACAAAAAAAAAAAGACAAAAAGTAAAAGAAAATTCTTAAATGACTCTCCTGAGTTTTGTTCCCTAGACATGTCTTCAAAGACTTGACAATCCTTTTACTGAACATTCTAAAAATGGATGTTATGTATCAGCTAAAAATATGATAATTAGCAAGTATGTTGAATCACATAATAGCAAACGTCATTTCTTCTGCAAGACAGGAGTGTTACTCATGAGCACAGAGTCGGCCTGAAACCAATGGCACCTGACAGAAGCTGACAGGGCACTTTGGGCTCTCCAACTCACCAAGGCAACCTCAGTGTCATTTGGCAAACAGTGAATGTCTCTAAAAGCACCTGCAGCAGGATGCATGGCTGGAGAAGCAGGAATTGTGAATGTTTCCCACTGGGTTTAACATGCAGCGCCCCATCTACTGTGTGGCAACCTGCCACCTTCCAGGCTCAGGTTGGATGCTGAGAAATAGCAGAACACCCCACTGTGGTACATTACTTCTGCTAATAGCTTTGGATCGCAAGGTAAAGTCGGATCCGGCACCCTGGATATGTCACGGTGGTATCCAGCAATACTCTGTCTTGATTATTGCTTTTTGGATGACAATCAGCAAGCACAAAGGAGAAAAGATTGTGGTTAATGGTGCTTCCACATTCATTCATGCATTCATTCATTTTATTCATTGAACAGAAGTTCACTAAACTCCTGTGCTGGGTATCAAGTTGAGTGCTGTAACAGAAAGATAAAAAGACACAGGCAGTGAGGTAGAACGATGCTATGATGGGAGGTCCCTGTGGAACTCCAGAGGCATAGAGGCAGGCATGGAGAAGGGAATGTGTAAGCTTCCTCCACACAAGCAGAGATCTGAGCTGAGCCTGCAGAGATGTCTGAGTGAGAGCTGAGGTTACATCCTGGGCAAGAGTGCTAAGCCAGGCCACTCAGGGTAGCATTTGGAAAGCCACAGAAGTTTTAGTGTCAGTGCAGTGCTTTAGGGGACTGTACTTTGTATGGTATCTTCTCATGCAGAATCATTGTCACAGGCCAAGTTGTGGAATCAGCATTAGTTGTCTTCATTTTTCATGCAAGAAGGGAATACAAGTTTCCTACATGTTCACTAACCCAACACTTAGGATGATTCAAGTACAAATGTGTAAGCTGTATGTGCCTTTAAGATGCTTGTTATGTGCTCACTGACCAAAACTCTATGTGTACACATACAACAGCATAGGTGCTCATCAGAGTTCTTTCTATTGTTGTAACCAAAAACAGCCTAGGGAAATAAAGGGCTTCTTTCAACTATAGGTTGCACATCATCACTAGGGAAGTCAGGGCAAGCTTGAAGCACAAACCCATGAAAAAAGGCTACTTGCTGGGCTTTCTTGTAGGTTCACCTTAACTAGACTTCTTATACAGTCTAAGACCATTTTTCCCAGGGAGTTTTGCTGTCCACAGTGGGCAAGAACCTCCTATATCAATTAACAATCAAGACAACTCACAGACATGCCCACAGATCAATCTGATCTGGGCAATCCCTCAATAAAGACTGCCTTCTCAGGTGACTTTATGCTGCACCAAGTCAACAGTTAACTCTAACTAGGGCAGAAAGTAACAAGCATATGTATCTACCATGTGAGAAATACTATAGGTGTTTAGCAAAGAATAACACAGATGGCTGCCATGAATAATAAACAAAAGGAAGGGGAAGAGTAGGGAAGAGGATGGGGGCAGGGTGGATGGATAGATAGATGGATGAGTGGATGAGTGAATGGATGGACAGACAGACAGGATGGACAAATGGGCTAGATAGGGTCAAAGGTAATGTATTTTACCAGGTATTATCCACAAAGAAGGTGAGTTTAATGGGGCTCCTAGAAACTGGAACCATCAGGAACATCAGCCCACCTTGCCTGTCTAGTCCCCATTTTCTCTCTTTGATGCTAGAACTATCCAGATCTACCCCCCTATGATACCTACATCTTCCCTGTGTAACCATGGGGGCTCTCATGGTTCATCTGATTCATCCTCATCTTTGGCTCTTAGCTAAGCAACAGAGGCTAAGGAAAGGCAGGGATGTGTCCTGCCCACCATGCAGGCTGATATACCATCAGTTCAAAAAGGAAGATGTTACCAGACCAGAAAAAGTACTCCAGCTTGCCAGAGAAAGCCATACTTTTCCTGGACTTTACCTTTCTTAAAGTTGTCTTATCTGGATCCATCAAGAAGGAAGTGAGTGACCTCATGCATACTACCTCAAAGACATCTCCGCAGTAACGGTTCTCATAAAGCCATTATGTATAATATCCCTGGATGTAAGCCAAAGAAACAACATTAAAATGCATGAAAGTCATTCTGGGGATATGAAGAACATATGGTCCAAGTGTTCAACTTGATGCAGGAATAAAAATGAGTGTGATAGGGGAAGGGATAGATAGTGCGTCCTTCAAACAAGCCCCCACACGTACCGCTTCCGTCATCCATGCTCTTGATAAGGTAACAGGGCGTTCATTCACCTGATACAGCTTTGCTCTGTCTCAGTGACTGAAGAAAGAGCTCAAAGAGGCAAACTATAAGGCTCAAATCCAAGTAACTATGGAAAATAATAGTCCTACCCAAGAAAAGGGCAGAACAGAAGATGAGCCATTTGCGGTAAACTTAAGGAAAAGTTACACCCAAACGATAGTCCAGACGTTTTCTCAACAGTTTGTCTCTCACGAGACATATATGAACCACTGGCCAGGTCCTTAAATTCTATAAACCGTGCATACTATATGAAACATGGTTATACTTTTCATAGTCCACTTTTTAAATGTCATAGGAGTCTGAGGGCCACAGTGTGTCTGAAGGAGTGGCCATGTTGTGCCACTTCTTATGAAGACAATGGAACCTGAGTAAACCTTGAGAGATCAGGAGACTGTCCGTTAGGAAAGTATTCAGGGAGCAGAGATGATTGTGGTCATACGATACCACTGTGTGTGACCACTGAAGGAGACCACTGAAAGGCAGCTTAGCTTGGGAATCAGGTGATGCTGACCACCAAATGCGGCGTTGAGAATTGGCCTAAATGGGTTATCCTGGGAGCAGTCATGAGAAGTGCAGGTTCATCTTCTTCGCTTCCATAGTCACAGGTCCTTGTCAGGAGTGAGACTTGTGGAAGGCTTAATCATGCAGTGGTTCCTGCTAGAACGTGGACCAATAACTCTGCCCTGCTTTTAATCCCTTCCGTTCTACTGGCTCATGTCAACCACGGCATGTCTTTTAAATCTCTTCTTTCCAATTACCCTGACTTTTCTTGGTTCAAACTGTGTCATTTCTCCACTGGTGTGTTGCAAAATTCACCTAGCTCACTTCCTGTCTGCATCCCTTGGCTCTAGACCACATCCCACACTGTGGCTAAGGTAGTCTTCTTAACTTTCCCAAATAGCTTTTGTTTAAAAAAAAAATCACACCCATTTCTACTAGTTGGAATATCGATGTTTGCTTCTTTAAGATACAATGGGAAATTTCAAGGATATAAAAACAAAAGGGCAATTGGCGTTTTAGGGCAAAGAGAGGTAAAAAGAATAAGGATTCAGTGGTTCATCTCTGGCTTTGAAATCTGGACAATCATTGCCGCTTCTTTCCCTTCTTTCTTTTCTGCTGACTAACTTCCTCAGCATACTGTATCCCCAGATGGCCCCATCTCGAGACGAAGATGCGTTGGAGACCCTAGTATTCACCATCTACCCAGTAGAGATTTAATACATCCCAGTCTGAGTTCCTAAATTATGGAATGTCACCAATGATGCTAAACCTATTCATTAGCTGCACTTGACTCCCAATTCAGGGAGGAACACCTACCATAAATCATGGCCATCGAATTCTGGTCTCTCCATGAGAAATTAACATGGCCCACAGCTATTTTTTGAGCACCTGCTTGTGTTAGGCATTTAACTGTCCATCAGGAACAAACAAGTTAGACAACAACACATACTCAGTGCAGCAAGTACTATAGAAAAGAAGGCTACAAAGGACTGGTGGGAAACGGGGGCAATGCCAAGAAAGCCTTTCTGCATGGATGCCACATGCACTGAGTTTGGGAAGTGAAAGATGCTATCCAAACAGGACCATGAGAAGCACTGTCAACAGGAGGGGAATGTGGGATGATGGCTGACATGGATGCGAGGAATGGAACGCCAACACTCCAGCTTACTGAGGATAAACTGACAACTGCAGTGAGGTTGCAAAGTCAGCAAGACAAAACCAGAAGACCAAGGGAACTTGCTTGGAATTTTGTAAGCTGCCTGTGTGCCTTAATCAGTGTAACCTAGTGACCCGGTTGGATTCTCATTTTCAAAAGTATCTCTGGCTGTGCAAGAAGAAAAACAATTGAGAGGCACAGTAGAGGCAGGGAGACCCACTGGAGATTCAGACAGGGATTTTACTCGACTGAAATGTATAAACGCATGTGCGTGGGTTCAGGAGGTATCATGGGCAGGAGCGGAGGGTTCCGTGGATAAAAATGGGGAGAAATAAGAATCAAAATGACCAAGTTTCTAAGTAGGTGGATGCTAATGCCAGCACCTAAACCTGTTAAAGGGGAAGGTGAGCCAGCCTGCCCTTTGCCCACCACCTTCCTTCCTCCCTCATGTCCATCTGGCTAAGACCCAGTTCTTCCTATACTAACAAGACCAGTTCTGTATCTCTGTCACTTCTACATCAATTCAGAACACTTAGGTATTTTCAAAGCAGCTGCAGCATTGCTGGCTCCTCATGTCACAGTCTATGGTGAGCTGTTCCAGGGACAGGTCTCAAAGCGATATGTAGTGTCCTAAAACTCAGGACCCTTGACAACTAAAGGGGTAGAAATATGTCACCCCAGCACCCTCTGTGAATATAGGGAACTATGTTTATGTATCCCTGCAGTTTCCCATTCCCAGGGTATGTGATGCTTTGATGAGTGGACTGAAGATCAGAAGGTAGGCTGGCATGCTCACTCCAGTGGAGACAGGACATGGTCAGGGCCTTGGGAGTTAGTCATTTCTTAAGCAGAACTGATGCATTTTGAATTCCTGGAGAGAGGATGGAGAGGGGGAAAGTGCCTGTCAGCAAAGCATGGAGATATATCAGCAGCCCCCAAAATCCAGACAAATGCACATCTATACTGCCAGCACTGGGGAAACAGAGGCATTAGGATGCCTGGAGCTCATGGGTGACACAGTGTAGCCGAGTCAGTGAACTCCAGGTTCAGTGAGAGACCTTGTCTCAAAAAAATAAGAGGAAAAACAATTGAGGAAGATACCTGAAACAGACCTCTGGTCTCCACATGTCCATGCACATATGACAAGTGCCCACACATTCACAAATACTAATGTGTGCACATGAGTACACACACACATGTGCATGCACACATGCGCGCGCGCGCGCGCACACACACACACACACACACACACACACACACACACACACACACACTTTAAAGAAAAAAGGAACACTGGAAAATATAGGGGAAAATAATAATGTATAATATAACTGGGAGGGAATTGTAGGGGAAGCTAACCCCACATGCAGTGCATCACCTACCTGTGGTGACCTGAGACAGCTATCTGCAGTGCCAGCATATGATCTCATAGAAATACTCAAGGCCATGAGCATCTGATCCACATGTCCTAAATGTATCTGTGCAACTTTGCTAATTTTTACTGTACAAATGACTCAGATTCAAAAGCATTACTAGTTTGTTGGCTTTTTTTTAATTAGAAGATTCCAAAATAGAATCATAGCTGAAGATGGAAGAGGTAATTATATTTTTCGAAATCGTATGTTAATCCAAGAAACAGGCACGGTTTTTGTTTTTAACTTTTCAAAGTCCCCTTATTGGAAAAATAACACACATCCCCCAGTATGGGTCGATCCAGGCCTTTCAGAGCCATGGAAAGAAGCCACGTTCCTGAGTAAACAAAATGGTGCTTCTGGGATGACACCAGTAAGATCTGGGGAGCAATTAGATGTGGCTGGTCGGGAAAAGGGGGTGTTTAGAATGAATCTGAGGCTTCTTGTTTATTCCCTGAAACATTGAATAAGTAGGAAGATGGGAAAAGAAAACTGATTCTGCCTTGGCTCTGTAGCAAGTGAAGATATCCTACAAGCCATGCGAGCAGAGTAAATGCCAGATGAGCTAGACCTGCACAGGATGGGGGTGAGGGTGGGGCTGCTTAGTCCACAGGCATGGGCAGATGTGAGCTATGCACATTTGTACCTGGGATTACCGGCACAGTGGACAGGGTACTCCTGGGCAGGTGATGATAGGGAGCTTCATTGAAGAGAAAACTTCATGTCGCTGAATAAGACTAGACTGAGACCCAAGATAATGTCACCAATTCTTTTTCTAATAATAAAAAAAAACAATAATAATTTCTAATGAAATAACAAAAGACATCTATAATTGATTAGAATATAAGGGCAGACGTGTCATTTGTGAAAGGAGACAAAGAGCCCCCTAAGCGAGAACATTCCAGAACTGGGGGGCTAATAACATAAACGATTGACATATGAAAAATGCATTAGGAAAAACAGAACTTAAACCTCAACTCTAGGTACTCAACTATAGCTGTGTTATTGATTCCTTTGGTATGCATTTTAAAGACACACTGTATGCTAGGCTACTGCTGTCTGTGACGAGGAATTCTGAATCAAGGCATCCGCAGGCTAAAAGGCAGCAAGCGCCTCTACAGTAGGCACCCTGAACAGATTCCTGGCAGGGTTTACTGAGGGGAGAATAGAGAATGAAAATATATGCAAAGCTGGATATAGAGTGGATGTGAAGAAATACAGAGCGTGTTCGGCCTATTCATTAGTCCACTGCAACTGAGTCACAAGATACAAGGGGTGACTGACAGGAGACAAAGAATTGAAACAATTGGAAGGGAACAGAGTGTCACAACCTTATTCAGACATTATTTGCTTCCCTCATTCTAGTCAAAAGGGTGGGAGGACACCATTTCATTCACTAAAGGCATGCCTTGTGTTGGGTGACTTCTTCATGGGAGATGTGAACAAATAAACATCTGTTCACTCCAGCTAGGGCAGCAACGGCAGATTCTGGCTGAGTGAAACAATACATTTATTGGGGCTACTTATGGGACTCTGTGTTAGGAGCTACTTTTGGAAGAACATGGATCTCTCAAAGGCACCTACATCATCAGAAATCCCACCTCAACATGAGTAGAAAATCAAAAGCTGTCACCCTGGGTTTTAGTGCCCATTTGCAGGCCACTCAACAAGTTGGAGGGTCTCCTCTCACTGGCAAGTGGCTACTACCTTGGGGCAGTAAGTAAGCAGGCCTTAGATATTGAGTAACTTTCTTGGAAAGAAGGCCTTGGGAATCGTATAACTGTGTGTAATTCTTGAGTCTTGAGAACTTCATCTACTTCTTAGTCTCCCATGAGCTTCTCCTTTCTCTTGGAGGAAATACGTACTCATAGAAAATAGCTACACAACAAAACCTTGTGTTTGCTCTACTCTTTTGCCATCAGAGCAACAGGTCTCAATGATTGGAGGTTTAAAAAAAAAAGTGGTGGCTAGATCAAGTTCCCACCACGGGATGATTCATTCTATTGAATTGTCTTCTGTAGAACCCATGTAAGCACAAAATATAGCCAGGGTTTAAAAGTAATGGTTTTGACTCATATTTTTATAAAATGATGGAAATGCCATTAACTTACCTCAGGCTATCTTTGGAAGATCCTTGAAGGCCAATGGGAAAGACAGTTCTACTACTCAAGAAGTTTATTTACAAAACATAGCCCCCCAAAAAAACCCTGAAGTCGCTCAACTCTTCCTCTGGGACCTTAGACCTCCTCTCTGTTTTTGTTCCAGCACAAGTCTATAAACAGCAGTCCGTCTGGCCGAACCCCTTCTGTCCATCAGCATAGCTTTACAGCATTGCTCATCTATGCTTCTGGGGCCAGAAAATCCAGAAGAGACATCATCAGTCAGGGTTGGGGAAGCTGGCTAGTGAGCCACACAGAAGATGCTTCTGAGTACATGCCTTAGTCACTTTTGCATCTTGGTGACAGAAAAGCTGGAAGAAAAACTGTCAGGGAGGAGCAGCTTATTTTAGCTCATGCATCAGAGGGCTTCTGTCCATCACAGTGGAGAAGGCAAAATGGAAGCTGTTCTGTTCCTGACCATTAGAAGCATGTGACAGGAGCAGGCAGCAGGAAATGAGACTGGTGCTGAGAGCTTAGCTATAGATCCTTTCTACAACCAATATCCCAGTTCCTAATAGCTGCATGGCCTCCTAAAACAGCGTTATTATCTAGGGACCAAGTGTTCAAAGCATGAGTCAGTGGAGGACCTTTCAAGATTCAAGCAATATTGAGATACAGTTTTGTGATGTTTTGTTTAATGACCTATCTTGAAATGTGGACAAATGAGCACTTACCTTAAACAAAACTTCAGTGTGCATTGTAGCTATTGGTTACCTGCTCAAATGCAACCCAGGCACCTCTGAGATAGGTTATTTATGTTTCTTTGGTTTGGATTTGTTCTTATTTTTAGCCCAGGCTAACCTTGAACTCTAGACTCTTTCGCCTCAGTTCTTTAGCAACTTGTATTAAAGGTATGCATCACAGTGCCCGGCCTGAGATCCATGTTTAAAATACAAAGTAGAGTTTATTGTTATTGACAGAAAACCGTCACACCTAGGCATATGTGTCAAAGTACATGTGGCATTTGGTGGGAGAAATAGGCTCTCAACAACAACCAAGAAGAATAACAGCACAGCAAAGGGACAGGAAACAGCACAGAGGAAATCAGAGGCCTACATCCTCGCCTCTACCCTGAGTTAACACATGTGTGGTCTTGAACACTTTTCTCCTTTCTGGGCACTTTGATTCCCTACTAGGTTGGATTGCACATTGTGGAAAAAGTCTTTTCGAATTCAGAATTGCATTTTTATGATAGAGAAAAGTTTGCTGACGGAGAAAATGCACTTCATTTGCTCTTAGTCACACCTATTACTTACAAACTGGGTGATGCATACATCATGGCCTCTTTTGGTTTTGGAAAATGGTATATAACAACTTTCCCAGTGGAGTCATGAACAAAGCAGTGGCTGAAACTTCTAGGGGCTCAGCTAAGCCTATTGCAAAAGCAGCCAGCATGTAATGAAAGCTACCATGGCCGGGACACTTCATATATATCATTAGTCAGTCAACAGCTTCAATTTCTCTAAGTTCAGAAATAAATGGACACACTGTTAAGACTCATAATAAATTATATTCACATATAAGGAAAGGTTGGGTTTCTAGCAGCATGCAGACATGAAAATGTGCCAGTGTCTTGAAGCTGGCACTGGCTGTTCAGAGCCCTCCAAATCTGATTGCCACTCTTCCACTTTAAGAGAGTCATTGAACCCTCAGAACTCTCCCCCAACTCCTTTCTATGGTCATTTCTTCCAGTTACAACAAAGGGTAAATTAACTTATAATGGTGAAGACGTTCTTTACACATGGAGCACACACCCAAGTGAACCATGATTGATTCTGAAGTGATGTCTCCCTTGTTGAAAAACACCTTAAGCTGTCATGCTCACATTCAGGGAAAGGGTTCCTTCTTCAGTTATTCCTTCCTGGCTGCACACTCCTGGGAACATCCAGAGGCAGGTTTCCATGGTGACTGAATCCCAGCAAGTTAACAAGGAAGCCTAACCACCACATCTCCCAGGGATAGCACCCCCCCCCCAGTGACCTACTTCCTCTACCTAATACCCACCTCCTAAGGTTTCAAGACCCTCCCAAACAGTGTCAGCAGTGGGAACCATGAATTCAAAGCATAAGCCCATGGGGGAGATTTTACAGTCAGACTGACATCATCCAGCCTCACTTCCTGAATCTGAAGGAGCCTTCCTTCAATCAAGCTGTCCAGGGCATGGCTTGGCATAAAGTAAAACTTCCTTACTGTAGAAATGTGTCAGCTTGGATGTAAGTAAATCTCAAACAACCATAGGCCTCCAAAGCCCGTAGCCACGAACCTTTCACACTGCTTGCTTCCTCCTGTAGCAGCCTCCCCCATGAAGAGCTAGCCACACAACAAACTAACATTTGGTTTGTGTTTTCCATCTAGAGGACAGGAACCAGTATATGAGCTGGCAACTACCTACCTTTGATAATCCGACTGTTTGAGAATTACTCTTTTAAAAAATTTAAACTGGTATATATAATAAATAAAGATATTTATGAGTTATAGTGTATGCTTTGATACATGCATACAATGTATAATAACTAGATGGGGATAATTATCACAATTATAACTTGAAATGTTTACCATTTCTAGTAGGAATAATCAGACTCTTACTAATATTTTAAGCTATTCCATTAATTGTTGTAAGCCATAACTACTCACCTGTGCTTTATGATATCAGAAGTTATCCTTCTGTCCACCTGCCCCCTGAGCACACTCCCCATTCTCCCTCAGTCCTCTCCTCACACACACTCCTCATCCTCTGGTAAACACTCAACCTCCAGAAGCCAAATCCTTTGAAATTCCACATGTGCATCTATGTGGATAGCTGTCTTTCTGTGCTTGACTAAATTCATCTAACACAATCCCCTGCAGTTCTATCTGCATTGCCACAAATAACAAAGTTTTATTGTTCTTATGGCTGAATATCATCCCTTTGTTTATACATTTCACATTTTCATCATCTGTTCATCCACTGATGGACACGTAACCTAATTCCATGTCAGGGCTGGTATGAATCTCCCTTCAATAAACATGTGGGTGTGGGAGTCTCTTCAACACGTTGACTTCACTCCCTTTGGATATATACTCATATGGGATGCTCCATCATATGACAATTTCTCTATTCTGTGTTCTTTTATGGCTGCCTAACTCACATTCTACCATCAATGTGTGAGTTCTTCTTTCTCAAATGTGTGTGTGCATGAGTGTATGTGTGTGTGTGTGAGTGAGTATGTGTGTGTGTGTGTGTGTGTGTGTGTGTGTGTGTGTGTGTGTTATGCATCTATGGAGGCAATTAATTTTCCACCTTACTTTTTGAGACAGAGCCTCTCACTGGACAAAGTATTCACAATTCAGGCACACTAGTGGACAACGAGGCCCAGTGCTCTTTCTGTTACCTCCTCTCCAACACTGAGATTACAGGAATGTGATGCTACTTCTGACGTCTGATAAATTATGATACACAAAAGTAAAAGTAAATTTGGGTTTTGTTTTGTTTTATTTTTTGTTGTTTGGGTTTTTTTTTTTGTCTTTTGTTTGAGGTGTGTTTTTGTTTTGTTTTGTTTTGTTTTGTTTGTTTTTTAAGACAGGGTTTCTCTGTGTAACCTTGGCTGTCCTGGACTCACTTTATAGACCAGGCTGGCCTCAAACTCACAGAGATCTGCCTGCCTCTGCCCTGCCAAGTGCTGGGATTACAGGTGTGTGCCACAGCAACCAGCTAAAAGCAAATTTTGTATGTAGTATTTATACCATAAAATATCACTGAAATATTGTGTGTGCTGGGGACTCAAACTCAGGTCCTAACGCACATGCAGCAAGACATCCCTCTCCCCTAAGCCCCACTACTTACTACTTTGGTCTTTTTTATAATAATCATTCTTTCATAGCATAGAATGAGATGTTGTTCTTAATATTGAAGTGAAATCCATTTACTGCATCCTTTGATCTCTGTTTTCCCCTTGAGGGTTAAACAGAGCATACCATCTTTCTCACCAACATGGTGCCTGTCTTTGATTCTCCCTAGAACTGTGAGGTCCTTATTGGTGAAGATCATGTCTGATTCATATAGAAATTGCCAAAGTCTAACACAGTGTCTACCATACAACAACTGCTAAATAAATGTTGATTATATTAACAGATGTACAAATGATAGGAGGATAATAAATGCACATGTGATAAATTATGCAACATGAAAGCACAATATTAGTATGTAGCACTTACAGCATACAATATTTCATCATACTCTCATGATTATCATTTGCAGGTTAGAAAAATCTTAAAAATGAGAAGGCAGTCTTTTTGCTGAGACGTCCCCTAGTATCTCTCACTGTGACTGAAATGTTGCATTCAAGAATGACAATACAATTGCTGCCATTTTCCCTTATACTATGGGTCACTGTCTCAAATTATCACTTTCTCAAGTGCAAAGAAAACTAGACTGTAAGGAAATAGAATTCAGGGGGAATTTATTTGGTCAGATAGGTAGAGGTTACAAGGTCAAGACATGGTGACCTTCCTCCTTGTCATATCTCTACTGTGATCAGGAGGAGAATTTTCCTTTTCTGTGCCAATGCAGTATCTCTCTGGTACCTTATTCCCCAGCTGCACCTGACAAGCCACAGAGTGACACTCAGCCTTAGGTCAGCCTCCTAGAGCAGAGAAGAGCACTCCTCAGGCACAGGTAACTAACTCTGTGTCTCATTTCTCACTGCCCTTTGCCCAGCACCAGGTCTGCCATGCTCAGTAGCAAGCAATGCACATGCACATAAAATTGACACATGCTCAGCCAAATCAAATGACCATTTGTCTCATTTGTCTGTAATATTTCTATAAATGAAAAATAACTGTCACTGTCAGTAAGTGTGCCCCCTTCCTGGCAGGGCTTACAGTTGTGTTATTTTGCCTCTGAACTCTCATATCCATACACTAACAATTTCACACACTAAGCAAAAACATGTAATTTATATCTCATCCCCTGGCCACTTGCACCCTGACTTGCAGAAGAACATCTAAAATGCTAACTGGGTCCTCGATACCAAGCATGCTTTGTCCCTTCATTCTCTGTAGCTCCATCTACTACTGCTCAGTTACTCTCTCTTCTGCTGCCAAGGTTTCATATTCACTGGCTCCACAGCTGGGACTCTCCTTCCCTGGCTTTTTCAATGGCCAACTCTTCACATCTGTCAAGAGTGAAATTAGATTCCATTTGTTGCAATGGGCTGAATGAGTGTCCCCAAAGAGCCATGTGTTCAAGGCTTGACATCCAGGATGCCACTATCAGAGGATGCTATGGACCATTTGATGGTGTCTTGGTTTCAATTCCAATTGTGTCAAAATACACTGCTGAAAGCATCTTAGGGAAGAAAGTGTTTATTTCCATCCACAGTTCTAAGTTACACTCCACAACTGTGAGAAAGTTGCAGCAACAGGGGAAAACTAGTCACATTGTGTCCTCAGTCAAAAGGGGAGAACAATAGGTGTATGCAAGCTTGTATCTTGACTTGCTTTCTCTACTCTTATACAATTCACAATCTCCTGCAAAGGGAATGTGCCGCCCATAGTGGACAGGGCTTCCCACCTCAAATAACATAGTCAATATGACCTCCCACAGACATGCCCACACACCAACCTGATCTTGGCAATCCATAACTGAGACCCTCTTCTCAGGTGATCTTAGATCGTGTCAAGTTGACAATTAAAATTAACCATTGTAGGCTCTGAATTTTTTTAAACCTAGTTTATTTGGGGTTCCTTAATGCCTCTACCTCCCTTCCAACCCACTGATTCTAGGTAGGAGAGAAAGAATGTTAGTGGGAAGAAGGGGTATAGTCCTCTTTGGCTAGTTTCTGCTGTTCAGGGTTGTCAGGGTCATAGGAAAATCCTCATCTCACTCACACTGTACCGCCAGCCTTGTCTAGACCTGTCAGTCATGTGCGGCACTGGCACGGGACCTCATATTTTTAACCCTATGCTTTTTGCAGTAGCAGACACCAAACCACCTGTGATTTTTTTTATATGCACCATTCCGTTAGGGCTGTAGAAGGGACTGACAAAATGATGCTCTAAGGAGCTACACATGTGATGGATGTTATGAATCATGATGTCAGGGTAAACACACTGCCTGCTGCTCCTGGGGAGATCCCTTCCCTTTAAGTTCGTCTCATTAACTCACAGTTGGGAGGCTCCACAGCAATGGGATGCTGGTCAGTGTGACAGACAGCATATAGCTCTCTCTCTCTCTCTCTCTCTCTCTCTCTCTCTCTCTCTCTCTCCCTCCCTCCCTCCCTCCTTTTTCCCTCCCCTCTATATCTCTCTCTTTCTCCTCCATTTTCCTTTCACTTTTCTTGTTTTATTACTTATTGTGCATATATGAATGTGCTCCAGCATACAGACAAGAGAACGGGTGTGTACACCTGTGTGCACATGCACATAGATACAGGGCATCAACACTGAGGGTCTACTTCAGTCACGTCCCACTTTTGTTTTGAGGCAATCTCTCTCACTGAGCCTGGAGCTCACTGACTGGGCTATTCTGGCTCTCTGTTGCACCTCGGCGATTCCTGAATCCACAGCACTAGTTCTGCAGGCTCTTTGACATGGCTTCGAGTGATTGCACTTGGGTCCTTAAGCTTTAGTGACTGATATATTTCCCAAGCCCTGGTCTCACTTTTCTTCCCTACTGTTCTCCCTGTTTGTGAGAACCATCTATAACGATTTCTAGACATAATCAGGGATAAAATGGTAGGCATATTTTCTGCATTATGGCTATTAGCTGTCTTTTAACTTTTTATCTGATTATGAATCTAATACCTATGAAGAATGTTGGCCTGGGCATCCATTTTTCTCTATCAGGGAATTCAATGTCTGAGGTCCAGTCCATCTCTGGCCATGATTCCTAGTCTAAGCAGAACCCACAGAGTTCAGGAGCCCTGCCTTGGCTTGCATGGTTGGAAGCATCACTCTCTGGGCAGACATTTGCATTGTGAATAGCTGTATTCAGACCTTTCATTGTTTTTCACTTTATAACTCTGTTATAGGAAGAGAGGAAGTGACATGTGTGTGACAGTGTCCTCACATACAGGAATGACGAGGCCCCTTTACAGACCCGTATGTAGTGCTGTGTATCATTTTAGATCCTGGGTCAGGCCCCCTTGGCCCAAACCCCGAGCCACAGGAAGACATGTGTCCACAGGTGAGTGTTTTCACTATAAGAGGCCACTGTGATTATAGCTCTTAGAGGACTCGTATTTCAACTGGAAGAATGCAGGGGCTTTGTCGTTCCTAATGTCCATGCAGAGAAAAGGATATTTAAGGACTCTGAAATAACATGCCAGGAAATTGAGGTTCAACGTGCTGCATATAAAGTGATGGAAAAAAATGCTCTCTTTCACTATCTCTTTTTCCCCCTGGGTCTGTGGTTCACAAACTACAGAGCATAAATCGTGAACCAAACCATGCTGGAATATCAATAAACCTACATCGACCTGAGGCAGGAATTCAGCTTGCAGCATGGGGCGTTTTTTTTTTTTTTTTTTTTTTTTAGACCTTGGTTGGCAGCCAGGTGGATGAAAGAGGAAACTAAAGAGCATAGCGGCTGTGCAGCAGCAGAGAAGAGTTAGAATTCAGGAAATGTTACCCGAGTGCCTCTCTGTAAATTCATGAGGAATGAAGTCTCCTGGAGGCTGAACGGCAGGGTTAATAAGAAGGAAAAAACACAGGCACCACACCAGAGGCTGTGAGCCCCAGGTCTGTGTTCGGCCTAAGCGGTGGAGATTTAACTGTGGGTTCCTTTCAAATCCACTGATGTTCTGAGGTCCAGTGCCTCAGAATGTGACCTTCTTTGGAAGCAGGGTCTTTGCAGAGGAAATGCTGTTAAATGAGGTCATTAGAGAGGGTCCTAATCCGGTGTGCCTGTTACCCTTCTACAAAGAGGAAAGCTGGATTCAGCCCTGCATTGGGAGAAGGCAGAGTATTCATGAGCCTGGAGTGCTGTAAGCATGGTTGCCATGTGAGGTGGGGGGAAGGGGGGGCAGGGGACCACAATGGTAGACCACAAGATTTTAAGTAACTGGAAAGCCACTTCTGCTGTTGACAGAAGTGTGACACAAAGCTGTGCCTTACAATGTAGAGCTTTTTATAGCCAGAAATACTGACCTATATGAGGCTTGGAATGTAGCTCAGTTAATAGAATGATTTCTTTGCATGCAGGTGGCTCTGAGTTCCAGCCTCAGCACTGAATAAAACATATATGACCTAAGCCTGGAATCTCAGAATTTGTTCAAACTTACAACACAGTGAGATCAAGATCAGCCTGGCTTAAAAATGAGAGAGAGAGAGAGAGAGAGAGAGAGAGAGAGAGAGAGAGAGAGAGAGAGAGAGAGAGGCCGACCTAAAACCAACCAAGCTGGCAGCAAGTAGCAACCTCTCTACCAACCAAAGGCCAGCCAGCTTGAGATGCGTGCTCTCATGGTTACCTAAGACATGGCACATGTTAAATCATTCCATCTTTGTAACCACCCAGAAAAATATTTTGGTGAGCACTGTTAGGCCTGTGGAGTCTACCCACTGCCAATTACACTGCAAGCCACTATCAGCTCTCAACTGTCAGCTCTGTTCCCTTTCTTCTGCCTTTTATGCCATAAATATTTACAGAGCCAAGTCCTGCTTATCAGCATGCATGACATGGAACATAGGGAAGGGCAAGGGGGTTTGCTGAAGATAAAAATGGCAGGTTACACTTCTAATTCTCACTATGGCAAGACTTTGTACCACCTACAGGAACCCATAGCATTTGTGTTCAACAGAAGCAGCAACACGAATCCAGACTCTTTCTCTAGCTTTAGTGTCCCCAGGTTCACAGGTATAGTGCCCAAAGGAGCATTTGGGTCACATGTGAAGAATGCACTGGGCTGGAAGCATCTCTCAGAGTACTTTAGGAAAATCTGTTGTGATAACAAATGCAAATGGACCCTTTCAAGAAGTTCATATAGGGGCTAGAGAGATGGACCAGTGGTTAAGAGCACTCGCAGCTCTTCTAGCGGTCCCCGGTTCAATACCCAGCACCTCCACGGCAGCTAGCAACCACCCAGAACTCCAGTTCCAGGGACCCAGGGCTCTCTTCTGTCCTCCCCAGGCATTGCACTCACATGCTATATGCATACACTCCAGGCTCACACACATACATAATCCAAAAGAAAACGTATCATTGAGACAGCACATACAGATGCATATCTATATATGTATATATACATATACAATATATGCATATGTATTTATAGATACACATATATGAAATGTGAATTTGTGAGCTGAGAAAAAGGAGACTTATCTGAAATACCTTCCTAGATTACTAAGAATTACTGATCAGAGAAGCTACAACTGGGCAGGAGAGTCCCCTCTTTCATGCCATCACAGGCTTTAATTCTGAGATTCTATATCAATTATTTGGTGAACTTTGTGGAAGTAACGGCTAAAGTGGTGACTTCTAAAAAGCCAATAACAATAAGGTCCATCCAAGTCATCCATCACTGTTCTCAGCTATGCAGGGTGAATAATGTGGTCCACGCTTGGTGTCGTTAGGCCAAGAGAACGCGGGATGCTGTGCTACTTACTCAAGCTATATTGAGGAAAAGAAAAATCAGGAGGACAAACAAGAAGTGGCCTGGGCAGAGGAAAGGCACAGAAAGAAGGAAACAAAGGGCAGTAACCTCAAGTAAAGGGAGTTCAAAGTACGAATCGTTGAGAAAAGAGATTGTTCTGGAAGACTGGCTTGGCATTGCTGTCCTTCCAAGTACTAAGCTTGGAGCCAGGAGGACTGGAGGCTCTGGTGGTCACCACTGAATATGAGGACTAAGAAGTCTGTCTGAGAGGAGTTCCAGAAGGTTCCAGGAGGACTGACATACAGTGTCCTTCATATACACCTACCACCAAGCACCTAAAGCTAGGCTGGGTTAACATGAGGCAGATGTTACCCAGCTACGACTGCCACTGGGTGGAGAGCTGGAGACGAGCTGCGGAAGATGAGGCGTATTTTGCTAGGTGGGAAGGCTGGGGGAAGGACATTCCAACGAGCAAGATAAACATCAGAATCGATTTTCCAGGTCAAGAAGAAAAATGCTTCTTTTGTGAATGTTTTTATTTTACCTGGATTGTCGGAGAAACGTAAGCCAAGAATTGCACAAGGGAGATAGGATCTGAAACTCCACCTTTGCTCCTGAAAAGCAGGAGATATACATTTGCATTTTATTATTCCCTATTGGCAACCTTTCTTCTTACCCTCTGTCACATGCCCTGACTTTACTCAGAGCACTCTGTGGAAGCATTTTGCTCACAAGTAAGGGTGGGGGGGGGGGGTGGAGGGGGATGGGGGGGGAGGGGCTGGAAATCTCTTTGTAGTGTAAGGGACTGGATGTGGTATTTTGGTAAATGAAAAGGCAGACTTTTTTCCAAGCTGTTTAGCACTTTTGCCATCCAGTTTTCCCATTATATACGTACTGGATTTCTTCTCTGTAACAAGCACGACACAAAGGCACTTCTATTCTCGCCCCTGTTCTAGAGGGGCGACCCTGATATAGGGGTGGGGAAGGCTTGGTACACAGACTGTGATGACTTCCAAAGAGAGAAGGAAGAGGCGAGCTGCTTGCCAATAATGATTGCTAAAGCCAATGCTACCCTTTGCATTGTCCAAGTAGGGAGCCTCGCTGCAGGGGGCTACAAGCCGACTAAGATCACACCCAGCTCCCCTTCCCAGAGGCATACTGACTACTGTTATATTGCATAAGCCATATGTTAGCTGGGCCCATTGTCCTTCCAGTCTCCTCTTGTCCACAAAGATCAGTGTCTTCTAATCTACCTGTGATAGAAGTTGAGCATGTACCTGCTTCCTTGTGCTACACCTTCTCCTCCCAAGGAACCTTACATGAACACACTTAGCTCTCCCCAGCCAGGTGGAAGCCTTACTGCATGACCACCATGTTTTCAACATTAACAAGGCTTTTGCTTGCAGGACTATCTGACTCCATGCCTCCCTAAGGCTATATCTTCTCTTCTTTTCTAAAACCTAACACCACCTTCCTTCAAGGATGGTCCCTTCTGGAGAAAGGGTAGAATTAGTGTTGTTCAGGATAAAGAATGTTGTCCAAGTGCCTCCCGATGGGACCTGGGGAATGTGCATAACTCTACCGTCTATGTAAGCTGTGGTGAGCTACCTTCCTGTGGAAAACCCCATCTGTGAAGGATTCTGTCACCCTCCCTCTTGCCTTTCACACAGTCTATTCCTTGCTTCTATTTTTTTTTAAGTAAAAGCTTAATCAGGGCTGAGTGAAATTAGAAAGGTTAACGCAGAGATTACTGACACTGCTCTGAGAACCACCTTTAATAGTGCATGTCATTCATCAACCCTAAATACCTCTTTGAACTTTCTCTCCCCTGATGTAGCAGAAACACTCAGAGTTGGGCTTTCCACACCCACCTGCAGCTTTAAGATACAATGACTGCCTGAAAGATGGCATCCAGTCACTGCTCTCTACAGAAATAAAGTGTGATGGGCAGCCACAGAGTTGCCTGGGATGCCCTGAATTTAGTGAAGACAGGGCATGGGGCTTGGGGTTGCAAAGAGCAACTCTGGGAGGCACTGATAGTGGGGGTAGTTCAGAGAAGAAGTGGGTGTCTGTAAATTGTGATGTTGTGTTGTGTGTACGTGAGCGAGATCCCTGAAATAATCAGAACGATAAAGCATTTTCTTTGGCTACTGCAAACGTTTTCAAAGGTTAGCAACTTACTTTCAGATGCTGTAAGAAGTAATTATTTTGTGTTTTGCCTATAATATTGCTATGTCCTTGAGATGGCTTCAAAATTATTTTAATCAACCCATTTTTAAAAAGTAAGGGATAATTACACTCAGTGGGTTTTTTTAAGGCGTGAAAGTAAGAAGGAGACATAGAAGATTGGTCCAGAAGGAGTGGGAGTGTTAAAAGAAGGAAGAGTGGGGTGAACATACTCAAAATACACTGTGTGTGTGTGTGTGTGTGTGTGTGTGTGTGAGAGAGAGAGAGAGAGAGAGAGAGAGAGAGAGAGAGAGAGAGAGAGAGAGAGTTAAATTGTCAAAGAATAAATAAAAATGATTCTTTTATGAAAAGGTAAACGATATCAGGCAAATGGAAACACATGTTGGGGCAGACAGGGTTTCAGCAGTGAATCCAGTGTTCCTGTTCCTGTTCCTGTTAGTACATGAAGGGCAGGGCCAGCATGAGACTTTCTCTGTTGGAAGTCCTGGGTTCTCCATACTCTCTCACTCTGTGTGCAACACATATCGACTGCACTCCCATAGCCATGCCTTGCAGATAGGTGGAAAATACTTATGCCTGTCCTTACCTCTCTGGGTGCCTTGTTAGGCGGCTTCCCTTTGATTTCGGAAGTTTCATCTTGTGAGGTGGCAGGGAATCAATTTTTCTTACTGAGCACCATGACCCAATTTGAAGAAGCTGTAACTGGGATCCCAGATGTTTAGCCAAGGGAAGCATGTACAAAAAATACAAATAAAAATTTTAAAGTTCTGAATGAAGCATAAATGGAGTGACATGAACACATTGCTATAATTCTGTAAATTAAATATTGGAGCACTAGAAGCAGTGATTTAAAGGCATGAAGGAGAGTGCTGGCAATGGTAGCTTTAGAGGGGTTTGCAGAGGAGATGTTCTGTGAGAAGGTTTTTTGAAAGCTATGCCATCTAATATCTCTGGGTTGTACCCATAGGAGAATGATGTTGTGCGCCAGAAAACCTGTGCCTGCAGCTCATATCCCATATGGATATAACCATCTGGAATCATAAGCCCAAATAAACTCTTTCTTCTTAAAGTGCCTTGGTCATAGTGTCTTACCATGGCAATAGAAAAGTAACTATTACTCTTATTAGATTATAAGTCTTGAGGAGAAAGAACTCCAGTCCATAATTTACTCCAGTCTTTTTCCCCAATGCCCAGTGCTCTAATCTTTTCCCTACTGCTCCATACTAGGAAATCAATGAAGAGTCATCAGACAGATAAAAGGATAGGCAGGTGGATGAGTGGGTTGGGTGGGTAGATGGATGGATGGATAAATGGATGGATGGATAGATGATGGATGGATGGATGGATGATTGGGGTAACGTAGGTGGATAAATGGGTGGATAGATAGACAATGAGTAGGTAGAAGGGGGGTGAAAAATAGGTGAACGTTGGTTGGTTGTATGGATAAATGGGTAAGTAAATGGTAGGGTAGTAAATAGATAGGTAACTGTATGTGTAGTTGCACGTAAATAAAGACATCTAACCCCAATGTTAAAAATTAATCTAAAGTTTGATGATTCCCTGACATTGAAATGAACTAATCACTCCATATTTCTTCTCTTTTCCCATTTGAGTCCCTAAAATCAGTCATTCAATATGCTGGTTACAGTGAATAAACATCCTGAAGACAAACATGGTAACTGTTTGAGAGAATGGGAACCATTGCTTATTCTCTCCTTTTCCCCAAATCTTGTGAAGTCCTGCCGAGCAACCCGAGAGAAGACCACACAGCTAGTGGCGACTCTGTGTGTCCAGCCATTTGTAATCAGCTATAATCAAGGAAAATGGATATGCCACGAGGAATTGCCATTTCTAGAATCTTTCAGCTATTGGGCTAATTTGCATTTCCCTTCCACATGAACTGATTCTAAATAGGAGAAAAATCAACTTCTGCTTTGCACTCTAATGGGAGGATAGAAGTTCTGCAACGATGAATTCCCCTGATTAGCGCTCCTGCTCATTTTCTGCTGCTCGCTAGCCATTTGGTAGCATTTTAATTTAACTTTCCACATGCATATTCTCCATTAATATTTATGAAATGATTACTAGCTTCAGCTTAGTCCTTAAAAGCTGGATTTGAGGCATTCAGCAAAATACATTCACTAGTAGCTGAGAACAAATAATGCTCTAACAAGCTGTTAGAAGGCTTTCATGTCTTAATGCAGCCTTTCTCCCAAAGGTAAGAAAGTTAAAAATCATTATTGGCCTAATAAGCAAAGAGAAAATCCAACAATTAGACTAAACTTTGTATATTATGGGAATCTTTAGACCAACTACAATCCAGGCTTTGAGTAGATCTGTGGAATCTCCAGTCCCCAGCAGAAAAAGGCAAAGCCTTGTTCCTTAGACTCACGTTTGCATCATAACAACTGGAGTGTGCCATAATTTCACAGCTGAGAAATTCTTTTACTCACACATGCTTTTGATTTTGTCCTCATAACAAATCCATGAGACGGGTATTATTATCATTCGTATTTTACAAATAAGGGCACTTAGGGTAAGAAAACTTAAGCAAAACCATCCCCTTGGTAAACACTCTCAGGATGACAGATATCAACTTTTGCTTGCCTCCTCTGTGCCCAGTGCATGCATCTGGGGCCTGCGCATTCCAGCCCACCCCTGTGGAAGCCCATGATCACCATGGAGAAGCATTCAAGGAAACAGACCACTGCAAAGAATAAAGGACACAGCTGATGAGATCAGAGGGTGATGCAAGTTTTAATACAAAGACAAAGAATAACTTATGAAAGGTGCAGCAGGGACAAAAGGAGGATACTGGACAGTGAAGTACACACACACACACACACACACACACACACACACACACACACACATACACCTACACCATAAATCAATCAAAGATTAACCTCAAGGGCACCCAACAGATCCAGCATGGTGACATCCAGCATCAAGACTTTCTACTACAGAATGACCAGGGAAGGGGAGGAATGCTTGGGGAAGGCAATATGGATCAGAGTGAATAGGACTTCTGCTAGATTCAAGTTTTATACTTTGTTTTCTTTATTGCTCACTGTCAAATTGGAGCTGCCCGAATGAGCATGGATACAGGACCATCCACTAGAACACTGGCAACCTACCAGAAGCCACTTTGTTTTAAAGTAATGAGGAATTGTCACTAATCGCTTAGGTAGCAATGACCTGATGGGGATACATGGATTGAGGGGGTTATTTGACAAAGAAGAGGCAAGGACACCAGAAAGAAATGCAGGAACAAGAGCTTTACCTTGGCATATGATGAAACCCAACCTCCCAAAAGAATGGCAGAACTGATAGCTGAACCAAAACTGCAGGCTCCTCACACTATGTCCTCTATTTTTATACATAGGCTCTAAAAGCCATCTCAGGATGGGCTGGCCAGATGCATGGGAAGATAGTAGTAGACTGTGAAATGGAAGTTCCATGCATGGCTCACTGGGGATAAGGTATAGAGACAATGATCTGCCTCTGCCTCAACAGTCTCCTAGAAAACCTCCTTTATAGTCAGAGGAGGTGAGCTTCTCTTCTCCCAGTTTGAAAAAAAATGATATTGCCACTGACAGTAATTCAAAATGTCCTCTCACTCTGAGATGTGATGTCATAAGTACATTTGAAGACCCAGGTGCAGGTATTGGAGCTCAAGAGATATTGGAGCTTCTGGGGGCCATGTTAGGAAGCCTTGATCTTGTGCCATTCTTCCAGTTTGCACTATACATTCCATAAGGCAATGGAAGGGCTTCCTTCCAGCACAGGTGTCCTTTACTCCTACGAGCATAGTTCTCTGATATCCAGGAGGAAATGAACTAAGCACCAGCATTCATCTCCCCTGACTTCCCAACTACAAGGGCAATGTGACCAGGCAGGTCACACTCCTGTAGCCACGCCTCCCACTGTGATGGGTCAGACCCCCAAACTTTGGGACACAACGAACCCTTGGTTGCTCAAGTTACTTTTTTCAGATATTTTGTCACAGTAATGAGAAAGGTAACCAACACACTGCAGGAGATCAAAGATGATTGGGAATGACTGTGTGAGCAAAGGCAGTAACCCTCCTGACCAGGCCATGTTTGCACAACTGTGAAGCTAAGTTAATTAAGTTGAAAGCTAGAACATCTATGAGGCTGGGAGGCGAGACTAAGAATCCAGATGGATGAAGCAACCACAGCCGCACAAGTCCCCCAGGATGCTGCTGTCTTAACACTAAGCCAGAGAGAGCAGAGTGTGCCTCACCCCTGAAGCACTCAGTATCTGGCACAGCACTCAGATCTATAACTGCAGTTGATGTGGAGGAATGGCCAGACAACTGCAGATGTCCTGCTAGTGGACAAGGTAGACACTGGATTCTCAGACCATACAAAAGCTGCAGTGGTGACCAAGAATGGGGTCCTTGAAGGGCTTACAGGTTTTCATAGTCCGCTCACAAGAGCAAATTAGCTGAGGCTTGTTGCATAAACTTATTCAGAATGTATTGGGTAGAATTACAGCAAAGAGGGATTGGCACAATCCTCCAGGACAGGTGGAAAGATAGATGTTAGGGTGGGACCCAGGTAATCTAATTGTGAAAGTAAGTATATATTTATTTTGCACCCAAAATAAACTATCCTTCTCTTTTATATTTTTAGCACAGCTTTATGTGTTTCCTTTTATTTTGTAGTATGCTAGAGATGCCAGAAAATAAAACATGATGTCCAGAATGGATGTAGGACTAAACAGAAGAAAAAGTTTCTTTTCAAACTATAATAGGGACTGAGGAGATGGCTCAGTCAGTAAAGTACTTCTGATGCAAACAAACATGAGGACCTGAGTTCGGATTCCCTGATCCCACAGAAAAAGGCTGGTTCTGGCGGCTCATGCCTGTAACTCTAGCAGGGAAGGAAAAGACAGCACTAAAACTCATTGGTGAGCTGATCTAGATGAATCGATAAGCTTCGGGTTCAGTGAGACAGCCTGTCTCAAAAAATAAAAGTGGGGAGTAATCAAGGAAAGACACCCAATTTGAGTTCTGGACCCCCTATGCATGTGTACATACATGCCCATGCTAACAAGTACATATAACACACATGTAACCTCCAAAGAGACAGGTTTAAGATATGACAACATCTCCAACTTTCTTATCCATGAAATAGGTATAATAAAAGTAAATTTAATAAACACAAGTTTAAAAGAATAAAAAAATGATCATGAAAGATTTTTTAAATCATTTAACAGTTTAAATAATGAGTGTTAAAGGAAGTTTATTTCACTGGTTGCCCATATAAAGAACCGTGGGTGACACTGTGACAGGATGATTCATAAAGATATAAGTAAAATACATTTCATAGCTTAAGTAGTAATAATAGTGGTCATAATAAGATCTAGACTGTCTACCACACAGTAATTGCTCCATTCTTGACATCAATCATATGACATAGATACTGTAGCCTTCTCCATTTCACAGATGAGGCACTCGGTCTGGTCACTGACGTGTACACAATAATAGCATAAAGCAGAACAAATAAGCTCTGAAGACAGAGACAGATGATGTCACTGTTTAGTGAATACACTTTTTTATTTTTTTATTTTTATTTTTATTTTTTTATTAATTAATTCATATTACATCTCAATAGTTATCCCATTCCTGTATCCTCCCATTCCTCCCTCCCTCCTGTTTTCCCCTTCTCCCCTCCTCTATGACTGTGACTGAGGGGGACCTCCTCACCATGTATATGCTCAAAGGGTATCAAGTCTCTTCTTGGTAGCCTGCTATCCTTCCTCTGAGTGCCATCAGGCCTCCCTATCAAGAGGACGTGGTCAAATATGGGGCACCAGAGTTCGTGTGAAAGTCAGTCCCAACTCTCCACTCAACTGTGGAGAATGTCCTGTCCATCGGCTAAATCTGGGTAGGGGTTCGATGTTTGCTGCATGTATAGTCCATGGCTGGTACCATAGTTTGAGCAGGACCCCTGGCCCAGATTCACCCATCATAATGTTTTTCTTGTTGGTTTCTAGGACTCTCTGGATCCTTCTATTTCCCCATTCTCCCATGTTTCTCTCACTTAAAGTCCAATAGGATGTCCTCCCCTCTGTCCCACTTTACTAACAAGTGAAGACTTTCATAGAACATGCCCCTTGGGCTAGTGTCCATATATAAGTGAGTATATACCATTTGAGTCTTTCTGCTTCTGGGTTAACTCATTTATTATGATCATTTCTAGTTCCATCCATTTGTCCACAAATTTTGGAAATTCCTTATTTTTAATAGCTGAGTAGTATTCCATAGTGTAAATGTACCAGTTTTTTTTATCCAGTCTTCTACTGAGGGACACTTAGGCTGTTTCCATGTTCTAGCTATTATGAATAAGGCTGCTATGAACATGGTTGAGCATATGTCCCTATTGTGTGGTGGAGCTTCTTCTGGGTATATTCCAGGAGTGGAATAGCTGGGTCTTAAGGAAGCCCTATTCCCAGTTTTCTGAGATAGCACCAGATAGCTTTCCAAAGTGATTGTACTAATTTGCATTACCACCAGCAATGAAGGAGTGTTCCTCTCTCCCCACATCCTCACCAGCATGTAGTGTTGCTCGAATTTTTTATCTTAGCCATTCTGATGGGTGTAAGATGGAATCTCAGTGTCGTTTCGATTTGCATTTCTATGATGATTAAACACGTTGAGCATTTCTTTAAGTGTTTCTCAGCCATTCGATTTTCCTCTGTTGAGAATTCTCAATTGTGTTATTTAGTTTTGTGGTGTTTAATTTCTTGAGTTCTTGATATAGTTTGCATATTAGACTTTTGTCAGATGAAGGGTTGGTGAAGATCTTTTCCCAGTCTATAAGTTGTCTGTTCTGTTGACAGTGTCTTCTGCCTTACAGAAGCTTCTCAGCCTCATGAGGCCCCATTTATTAACTGTTGACTTTAAGGCCTGGGCTGTTGGTGTTCTGTTCAGGAAGTTATCTCCTGTGCCAATGTGTTCCAAGCTCTTCCCCACTTTTTCTTCTAACTGATTTAGTGTCTCTGGTTTTATGTTGAGGTGTTTAATCTACTTAGACTTGAGTTTTGTGAATGGTGACAAATATGGGTCTAATTGCATTTTCTACATGTAGACATCCAGTTGGACCAGCACCATTTGTTGAAGATACTATCCTTTTTCCATTGAATAGATTTGGCTTCTTTGTCAAAAATCAAGTGATTATATGTGTGTGGATTCATATCTGCGTCTTCAATTCCATTCCATTGATCAACCAGCCTATTGCTATGCCAGTACCATGCTGTTTTAATTACTATTGCTCTATATAGTACAGCTTGAGATAGGGTATGGAGATTCCTCCTGAGGATCTTTTACTATATAAGATTGTTTTAGCTATTCTGGGTTTTTTTTTGTTTTTCCATATGAAGTTGAGAATTGACCTTTCAATGTCTTTAAAAAATTGTGTAGGTATTTTGATAGGGATTGCATTGAATCTGTACATTGTTTTTGGTAAGATGGCCATTTTTACTATGTTAATTCTCCCAATCCATGAACAAGGGAGATCCCTTCATCTTCTCAAGTTGTCTTCAATCTCTTTCTTCAGGGACTTAAAGTTTTTTTCAAATAAGTCCTTCACTTGCTTGGTTAGAGTAACTTCTAGATATTTTATATTACTTGTGGCTAACGTGAAGGGTGTAGATTTCCTAATTTCTTCCTCTGTATGATTGTCATTTGTATATAGGAAGGCTACTGACTTTTTTGAGTTAATTTTGTATCCAGCCAATTTGCTGAAGGTGTTTATCATCTGTAGGAGTTCTCTGGTGGAATTTTGTGGGTCACTTATGTGTTCTATCATATCTGTGAATAGGGATTATTTGGCTTCTTCCTTTCCCATTTGGATCCCCTTGATCTCCTTGTGTTGTCTTATTGCTCTGGCTAGGACTTCAAGAACTATATCGAAGAGATATGGAGATAGTGTGCAGCCTTGTCTGGTCCCCAATTTTAGAGGAATTTCCTTGAGTATCTCTCCATTTAATTTGATGTTGGCTATTGGCTTGCTGTATATAGCCTTTATTATGTTTAGGTATGTGCCTTGTATCCCAATCTCTCCAAGTGAATACACTTTTTTTTTATCACAGTTCTGTGTGCTTAAATTTACCCACGTGACTATTTGTTGAGATTATAATAGAATTACAACATTTCCTTTTCCTTTTTGCCTCTCTAAACCTTCCCTACCTCCCTGCTCTCCTTCAAATTCATAGTCTCTTTTTTCACTGGTTCTTATTGCTTGCATATGTATGTATATTATATGTCTGCATGCATGCATGTATATATGTATGTATTGTGTATGTACTGTGTATATGTATGTATATATAGATGTGTATATATATATATGTTTTGTAGATATGTGTGCATGCATATTTGCATCTATGTATATATATGCACATGTTTATGTTTTTAGAGTATTTGTGTATGCATGTATAATGTATATATGTGTGTATATATGTATCTTCCTATGACTGACCATTTGGCATTAGACAACCATCTGCTATGCTCTTTCCTGTAGAAGATTATGTCTTATCTCAGCTTTACTCAGTTGCCTAGGCTCTGTTTGTAGGCTTGAGCACAACTATTGTCAATAAAAGTGGAGTTCTACATATTAGAGGGTTCTAAGACTTCTTTTGTTACCTTTTAGTGTATGTGTATGCAGGAGTGGATGTGCACATGAGTGCAGGTTCCAACAGAGGTGAGCCAAAGGTGTCAGATCCCCTGGGGCTAGAGTTACCAGTGGTTGTGAGCTTCAGGATGTGGGTGCTGGGAACTGACCTTGCATCTTTGACTAGAGCAGTGCATGCTCCTCACAACTGAGCTGTCTCTCCAGCCCCATAAACACAGTTTTTAATGCAGTTATATATTAGGACACCTGAGGCAAGATGGCGGACTGCAAGCTACCTCCGTGTGATGTTATGCATGAAAATAATCAGGTGACAACAAGCCTTTCTCCAAAGGGAAAAAGAAAAAAAGAACATTAAAAATGGCACCCTAGGTCACAGGACACCCGAAAAGCAGAAGACTAGAGAAGCTATGCAGCAACACTGAAGAAGTGGCCTGCAGCTCCATGTTGGAGTAAAGGAAGACAGAGCCTCATTCACAAATGTAGCCATCACCCTCAATGGTAAGCATGGCAGCCACAAAGGCTGGCAAGTATCCAGAGGGAAAGGAGCCTTTCCACAGTACTGATAGGGATACAAGGAAGTGTAGCTACTAAATCAGTACAGGAGCTCCCCAAAAGAAACTAAACTAGAACAGCCAGGCAGTGCAGATATAGAATTCCTACGGCTGTCAGTATATCCATATGATCATGAGATTATTCATATCAACCTAGATATTAAACCAGCCTGGCCAGCCCTCAATAGGTGAATGGATAGAGAAGATGTGGCAAATATGCACAACTGAGTTTTAGGCAGCCATAAGTAAGAATTAAAACCTGTCATGTGTAGGCAAATGGGTAGAACTGGAAATGATCACGTTAAGCAAAACAAGCCAGGCTCACGAAGGCATATGCAGCATGTTTTCTCTTCCATGGGACAATCTAGATTTAAGTATGTGTGTATATGTTATGGGATGGGTGGTCATAACAATAGGGTACTTGGGAGAAAACGGGGACAGGCAGAATGAAGGTGAGAGAGAATAGAAGAGGGTAGGGGGTAAATGTGAACAAAGGGCATAGTCTAGTGAAATCCATGGTTATGTACACAGATTTGAAAAATTAAAGGGGAAATAACAAATCAGAAAAAAAAATTCACCATTCACGTCATGCACATATATACTCACACCTACATCTATATGAAGGTATGAATTCTTGTCTGTGTTTCCATTTTAGCTTATACATATAATTTCATAATGCCTTGCTATGCTATAATTTCTCCATCTTTAGCTGTCATGATATGTATAGTTACTTATGCAGTAATGTATTATAACTCAATACATGTATACAGAGAGCAGCAATCAGACATGGTAACTAGCATTTCTAACTTCTCAACTGTTATCATTTCCATTTGCTGTGACCTTCAAACTCTTCTTTTCTCATTATTTGGAAGTGTATAATTAACTCCCATAGACTAAGATCAAAACCTCTCAACTTTCATCATCAGAGCATCCAGAGTCCCTTCTCTAGTCACCTCTGTGACACTCCTTCATGCTACCAATTATTGAAGCATTTTGTTTTGGATTCAAATTTAATATAATTCTATCAATCTCTGTTTCCCACATCAGAAGATCATGCAATTAAATACATTAAAGGAAAAGTCAGCCATGGAGATAAGTATAAGATTCCCCGAGTGCCACATAGAATGGGACGGTCAATATTGAGTTATAATTTTTCAGGTGGACAGGGATATACACCTGGGGCTGAAGAGTAGAATGGTCTCTGGAGAAAAATTGAGCATGAGAAAGAGAGGATCAACCACTGCTGGTGAAAGGATGTGGGGATAGAGAATCATTGAAAAGATAAAAGGTAACATGGAAAACTCAAAAATTATTTCCCATCTGTTAGAGGAGCTTCATTCATACAGTGGGGTCTCCAGGGTCATTAAATTCAAATAAGCAGCTGCCTGAACCAATTTTTCCAAGGAAGGCCTGTCTCTTCCCAGTCTGTGGACATGTGTTAGCCTGCATCCCGGCTGCCATCTTGGCCCTTAGCCTCCTCTTAGCTCTCTTCTCTGCTTTCCTTGAGATAAATGTCACCTCAAGCCCTTCTGTTTTGTGCTTTGCCCTCCAGTGGTCACCTTTATTCTTCCACATTTCCTGTGACACAAAAGCCTTCCCATTGTGCTTTCTTGTGTCTATACAGCCATGATGATGGTAGGTGAAGATAATTAGACATTTGGAGTGCGCATCAATCGAAGTGTGATCATGGTGTACTTTAGTAAATGGTAAAAACTTGTCCTTGGGTACTGGAACGATGGTCCAATCTATAAGTTGCTTTCCAGGCAAGCATGAGCATCTGAGTTTGGATCCCCAGCACCATGTCAAAAGCATGGCATGGGTCTTTGTGCCTCTAATACCAGCACTTGGGAGATGGAGACAGGAGTGTCCCTAGAGCTCACTGACAAGCCAGCATGACTTAACCAGTGAGCTCCATGTTCAGAGAAAGACTCTACCACAGAAAACAAGGTGGGTATCAATAGACGAATACACTGACATAGATCTCTGTTCTATTCAAACACACACAGACACACACACACACACACACACACAGAGAGACACACACACACACACACACACACACATCTTTCTCTGCTGGTCAATTCACTAGGTATCTACTTTGCACCAGGATCTCTGCTTTCTCTGCATTTCTAAGCTCATGCGATAACCAACTGTATACAGAGGCAGTCAGTTGATCAGACAGGAAACACATACTTATTAAGTGCCTATTATGTGCCAGGCACTAGACTATTTCCTGAAAACAACACACTAAGGATCAAGATCCTTGCCTTATGAAGACTGCATTCTAGTGAGAAAAGAAGTTGTAAATAAACTCACATACATTAAATGGCTATGGAGAGTGGTTGCTGTTAGGAGTAAAAATAAATTAGGTGTTAGTAGAGAAAGTATCAGAGATATGACAGGTGAGATGGAGGCAGCTCTACTCTGAGAGCATTTCTGGAAAGAACTTAAAGAATAGAAAGGAGCAATCAAGTTGTCTATAGTCCTACAGGGAAAGTACGGAGAACAGCCCCTTGAAAGGTCCTGATATAGAACTCAACATGCTTGGTGAGGGGAAAACCAATGTATCTACAGCATCCTGGGATGCAGGGGAGTGAGAGGTGTAGCCTGGGGGTGGAAAGGGCACCTTCATGACTGCTATGGCTCCTTGTGATCATTCCTGGAGTTCTGGATTGTGCTATGCCAGTGAGGGTTGAGGTGAGGAAAGGATCGTTTTGACTGGCAGTGTCTTCACGTTAGTAGATTGTTTGGATGCTGTTGGGAGAAAGAGTGAGCAGAAGGGAAGGGGGAAGAATAGAAAAAAATGAAGGCACAGGGATTGTGCATGACGGTAGTATCTCTGATTGTGTCTTTTAGCAAAGAGGCTGTCACATTTAGAGTGCACACTGTCACCATGGCCTCCAGCCCTTAACACAGCTCTGTGACCTCACCATACGTGTTTCTGAATCAATAAAAACGAGAGCCCAAATGACTTGTCCAAGTGCCACCTGGCAAGGGTAGGATGGGAGCCTGATTTGGACAGGGCCGGCTGAGCTCCAAGCCCAAGCGGTTTTCCTCGGTGCCAGGCTGCTTCTCATGCAACAGCCCAGGCTGATGGCTGCATGTCATCTTCCCGTAATGACTCAGCTTTAGCTGATAACACTAATGAAAGAGGAATGGAAAAACATTCTCTCATTGCTAACTTATTACTTCATTTTCTGATGCTAGATTTCTAAAACTCACTTCATGGAAAGAAAAATATATGTAATAACCAAGAAAAGCCCCAAGAATAGCTAAAAACAAAGTTAATATCATTAATAAGGGAGATCTGAATTCTTAATTGTTAATTGGAAAACCTTAGACTTAATATTTAGAAGTCAGTTAACTATAGTGCTTCTGCTGCTGTGTGTTTGTGGGTGCTAGAGCTGACCAATAATAGGGGAATTGATACTCATATCACTTCCCACAATTCATTGGGACTAGGCATCAGTGGAATGAGATAGACCCAAAGGACAAACCTATCATGTTTCCTTTCATATATATAACCTATAGTTTATACATGTAATATGCTATATATGTTATATATAATTATATATACATATATATCATATATATATTAATATTAGTGGAGAACTAGAAAGAAGAGGTCTGGAATAAGTATGTCCAAGGAACATGACATACTTGAATGAAAATGTCCTTATAAAAACCCACTAGTTTGCACAATGACTATGCACTAATAACATTTTTGAGAATTGAGACAGAATGTTCTCATCAGCTTCAACTGTCAACTCGAGACAGCCTAGAGTCATCTGAGAGGAGTCTCCATTGGAGAATTGCCTGCATCAGATTGGCCTGTGGTCATGCCTATGGAAGGACGATATTGACTGGCCTGTGGTCATGTCTATGAAGAACTGTCTTGACTGGCCTGTGGTCATGTCTATGAAGGACTGTCTTGACTGGCCTGTAGTCATGTCTATGTAGGACTGTCTTGACTGGTCTATGGTCATGTCTATGAAGGACTGTCTTGACTGGCCTGTGGTCATGTCTATGAAGAACTGTCTTGACTGGCCTGTGGTCATGTCTATGTAGGACTGTCTTGACTGGCCTGTGGTCATGTCTATGAAGGACTGTCTTGACTGGCCTGTGGTCATGTCTATGTAGGACTGTCTTGACTGGCCTGTGGTCATGTCTATGAAGGACTGTCTTGACTGGTCTATGGTCATGTCTATGAAGGACTGTCTTGACTGGCCTGTGGTCATGTCTATGAAGAACTGTCTTGACTGGCCTGTGGTCATGTCTATGTAGGACTGTCTTGACTGGCCTGTGGTCATGTCTATGAAGGACTGTCTTGACTGGTCTATGGTCATGTCTATGAAGGACTGTCTTGACTGGCCTGTGGTCATGTCTATGAAGGACTGTCTTGACTGGTCTATGGTCATGTCTATGAAGGACTGTCTTGACTGGCCTGTGGTCATGTCTATGAAGAACTGTCTTGACTGGCCTGTGGTCATGTCTATGTAGGACTGTCTTGACTGGCCTGTGGTCATGTCTATGTAGGACTGTCTTGACTGGCCTGTGGTCATGTCTATGTAGGACTGTCTTGACTGGCCTGTGGTCATGTCTATGAAGGACTGTCTTGACTGGTCTATGGTCATGTCTATGAAGGACTGTCTTGACTGGCCTGTGGTCATGTCTATGAAGAACTGTCTTGACTGGTCTATGGTCATGTCTATGAAGGACTGTCTTGACTGGCCTGTGGTCATGTCTATGAAGGACTGTCTTGACTGGCCTGTGGTCATGTCTATGAAGGACTGTCTTGACTGGTCTATGGTCATGTCTATGAAGGACTGTCTTGACTGGCCTGTGGTCATGTCTATGTAGGACTGTCTTGACTGGCCTGTGGTCATGTCTATGAAGGACTGTCTTGACTGGTCTATGGTCATGTCTATGAAGGACTGTCTTGACTGGCCTGTGGTCATGTCTATGAAGGACTGTCTTGACTGGTCTATGGTCATGTCTATGAAGGACTGTCTTGACTGGCCTGTGGTCATGTCTATGAAGGACTGTCTTGACTGGCCTGTGGTCATGTCTATGAATGATTAGGAGCTGATAGAGGAAGCCCAGCCCTTTGTGTGAAGCACTATAGCAAATGAACCAACAACTAGCCTTCTTCATGGTTTCTGCTTTCAAGTTCCTGCTTAAGTTCTTGCCAGCTTCCCCCAATGGTGAACTATAAACTGAAATAAACCCTCTCCTTCCCTAAGCTACTTTTGTTTTATCACAGAAAGGAAACTGATGTATCTATGATAATAAAGGCAAAACAAAATTCAAAGTGACATTTTGTCTCCTCTATCTAAAAAGGAGCCACATGGGAGTAGTTTCTAAAAACCAAGCCCCAGCCCACTTCCCCAACAAGCCAGGACCGAAGCTATGGTAGAAGTAAACATCTTGACAGGAGTGCCCCTCCATCACACACCCACCCGCCTACACTGCAGATGGAAGCTTGGCTGATTTGCATTGTATACTGCTTCCCTGATTTAATAAACACTATTGTGCTTAGGGAGATAGGTCAGATGGTAAAGTATCAGTCATACAATCATAAGGATCGGAGTGTGACCACTAGCATCCGAATAAAAATCCAGGCATGGTGACACACACATGTCATCCTAGGGCTGGGAATAGAATATGGGTGGAGTACTGGGGCTTGCTGCCAGCCTAGTCTAACTGGCAAAACTCAGGTCCCAGTGAGAGATCCTGTCTCATGCAAGATGGGAGGCTTATGAGGAATGAATGGCACCTGAGCTTGACCTCTGGTCTACACATACATACATACATACATACATACATACATACATACATACATGCAAACACATGCACACACATACATACGTACATACATGGACACATACACACCTGCACACATACCAAAATGCATACATTTACACACAAAAACACAAATAAATAGTTACTACATCATGATAACAGTTGAAAATAAAATGTAAAAAGCATACACAGATGAAATAGATTTAAATAGGATAGGTGAGGAGTGTGAGTTGGGCAATGGTAAACAGTTTTTATTCTTAGAATGTTTTGTCATAGACCAAAGAATAGAAACGTGAAGATATGTATGTGTCAATGTTGAATTTAAATATGCACGTGTGTTATTCATATTTTACTATATTAATGATTTGCTTTTCTTGTGTCCCCCTTTTCCCTTTCATTTCTCTGTTCTACTCCTGTTCAAATAATTGTATTTTCCAAACTAGTATTTCTACCTTGTTGTCCTGTTCCTGTAAGTAATTAGAACCCCTCTTCTCTGAGCAATGGGAGACAGTGCTTGAACTCTCACAACTTATGGGTTGGAAAGGATACTTTTTTTTCCTTTTCACAATTGCTCATGATTCACAAAGCTGGCAGCTTTCATAAATGAAGAATAAGATTAGAGAAGCAACCAATAAAAGCATGCTGGCATTCTGAGAGGATCCCAGCTTCCCACTTCCAGTCAAAGATACTGGCAGAGCCATTCTGGTGAATAAGATCAGAAAACAAATTAATAATTTTACTTCAATTCACACAGCAGACAGACAGAGTTACCTGAGTTAACGTTAAAAGCAGAGTTCCAAGATGGTGGCGCCCAGTATGCACCGTATCTGATCTACTACAGGGAGACCAGGGACTTGAATGGAGACACAGACTGATGGATCTAGAGAACTGCAGGTGAGTGGGGGTACCAAACACTGCAGACCACCAGTGGGCCTGGCCCCAGGTCAAGCAACAGCCTGGAGGTCCTGAACCCACTCTCCAGATGCTCAAATGGAACCCACCTGTGGGCTGTAGCCAGCCTATAAAGCACAAATTCACTGTGTGGGGTGGTGGTACACGGGAGCTCCTGGCCTGAGGAGTCTTAGGGAAACAGGTGGAACTGCCCTTGGATCCCTCCACCCACCCCATGCCAAATTGCGGAGGTCCCTGGGCCAAGTGGAAACACAGGCGACGGGGCCCACCAAAAGCAGTTAGAGTAGGCATGCAGCTCGCAAGCCAACCTGGGCCCAAACTAGAGCCAGAGACAATGGACTGAGCCTGTAAACACGGGCAGTTAGAACCCAGCTTGGACTGTTCCCACAGGCCTGGCAGGATCTCCCACGCTCTTGCTCTAGGGAGAGGTTGAGCACTCCTGTGGTGTCTAGGTGTCTAGTCGCTGAGCTAAAAGGGACAACAGCTCAGGGGGTCTGTGAAACTCAGGGGTTCTGTGAGCGGGGTCCTGGCTACAGGGTCATGACAAGTGCAGGCAGATTGGAGCCCACCTGAGGTCTGAAACAGTCCTGTCTCTGGGCCACCACGTACTGATCCTGCATTCTCCAACAGACATAACCTAACTGGATCAGCTCCCACAGGCCCGGCAGGATCTCCCATGTTCTCAGGAGAGGCTGGACACCTCTGCAGTGTTTAGAAGCTGAGCTAAAAGGTGGCTACAGCTCAGAGGATCTGACGCAGCTGGGGTCTTGGCTACAAGGTGGCAGGAAGGATAGGCAGCTTGGACCAACCTACCCAACCAGAGTGCTCGAGTGCTGACCTTGTTCTAGATTCCAAAACAGCTGATCTGAATTACAGCAGTAAAGTAAAAGGGTCCAGACAGAAACTTACTTCTGCTGACTCAGTCCGGAGCCTAAGGTGTAGAACAAGATCTCTAGGAGTGGAAACCAGATCACCTGCCTATTCCAGGGAAATATTCCCTGATCCCCACAGGCAAGGGCATGTGACCTATAATCATTCACCAACTAATCACTCTCAACGACCCTCGAAGGACACCAGAAGCTACCTCCCAACATCAGAGACACTAAAATGACAAAAGGACAGCATAAGAATGCAAACAAAAAAACAAAACAGTTTGGCATCTCCAGATCCCAGCTATCCCAATGAAAGCAACCTTGAGAACCCAAACACAATTGAAATACAAGAAAACTATCTCAAGTCCTTAATAAGGAAGATGATAATGGAAAAAAATGAATAAAATCTGTAAACAACTGCAGGAGGATGCAACCAAGCGGGTTGAAGACGTAAGAGTCATATAGAGAAGCACTGGAAGAATTTCAGAAAAAATACAAACAACCAGATGAAGGGAATCAATAAAACAGTTCAAGATCTGAAGATAACATTAAAAGCCTTTACATTTCCAGCTGGGGGAAATATGACAACTTTGAGTTGCTGGAACTTTCAGAGCTTGGCACATTGTCTAGTATATGGAGCTGCTCGGGAGATTCTCCTTCCTACGAGTTGGAAAGTGGTTGAGCGAGTAATGGACACACATGCAGAAGTACACATCCTTTCACAGAGCAGATTAACTCCATATGAAACACTGATGACTGAGCTGCAGGGCACAGCACAGAGATTACCCATAAGCTTGCCACCCACAGCCCAGGAATCCCCAGCAAGTAGAACAGAGTGCCTCTCCTCCCACGCTGGAGGGATTTCTGCAGCCTGGTGGTGTGTGGCTGACAGCCCTACACTCTGCACAGGTGGTCATATTTACACCCGTCTGATCCTAACTCTAGCTCCAGATTGGTTTCATTTGTATTTGGTGCCGCATATCCCCAGTCCTCAGTTTGTCCTGAATGCAAGGAAAGACCTCACTCCAGAAATGCCCCCTGTACCTTTTTGTCTATTTTATTTTGGTTTCTTATCCCTACTACCCCTTCTCCACCCCAATCCACTCTAACCCTCCAACGCCAGGTTAGTTGGGAGGGGGGGGGGCGCACATTGTCAGTCTTTTCACTACTTCCTGCTGATTTAGGGCATTGAATTCCTTGTGGCAAGTCCAATCTTCGTCTCATCAGGATATCTCCAACTTCTTCTTGTTTCTTTTCTCTAGACCACTTGCCAAACCAGAAACAGCAGGAGGAACAGCCATGCCTCCTCTCTTGGGGCTCTGGCCTTTTTATACCCTCTCTCGAGTTAAACTATCTTCAGCTGACAGGGTCACACACCTGCCAGAGCCTGCACAAGGCAAATAGTCTGCTGCTGTGGACAATATGAAACAACCCCATATCCCACATCCAAGATTAAAACAAAAAAAAAAGTTTATAAAACATGATTTTTTTTCTTTTATAAGACACCAAAATTCTCACTGCAGTCCTACCTTGGTCATAGCTTTTCTGTCCCTATCTGTTGCTGCCTACCTTAACCTTCTTGAGAAATTGTTGTTGCTCTATCCTCCCAAGATATGTTCCCTGCTGTGATTCTTATCTTTAGCAGACAGATGCTTGGTGTTGACTGGCATAAAACTTCTTTCTTCTCATCATGAACTTAGGGCTGACTGATTCTAGCCTCCCAGCATGCTTTGCACAGATGATTCAGGTGCCTTCTTCTAAAGAGGCTATGTTCCCAGTCCATTCAGTTTTGCTTCCTAGGGTAAGAGAAGCTCACATATCCAGGAGTGAGGAGAGAAACTTCTAGGCTGTGGAATCTGACAGAGGAGCACAGGATGGTTCCTAAGCAACATTACACCCAGTTTGAACACTTGCTTTCCATCATTTTTAATTCCAGTTTCTTATTTTTATTTTATGTATTACTATTTACCTAGTGGTTTTTGAGACAGGGTCTCCCATAGCCCAGGCTGACCTAGAACTCACTGTGTAGCCAAAGATGATTTTGAACATCTGATCCTCCTGTCTTCACCTCTCTAGTGCTGGGATAGCAGGTCTACACTACCACATCCAGTTTGTGTGGATTTGGGAGATCAAATCCAGGGGTTTGTGCACACAAGACAAGTATTCCAACAGAGCTATGCCACCTCATTTCTTGTTTTTAAATCTGTAAGGTTTATCCTGCTCTTTTAAACTAACAGACATATTTCAAAGCCAGCATGGCTTACCAGAACACATTTCTAACACTGCAAGTCCAAAGCCACATATTCCATGTTAATGTCATTATCTTGATTCTTCGCTGTAATGTACATTATATTGTTCAGCGCCATGTGTTGTTTGAGCTTGTCTCCTCCCAAACCTTGCTTTCCTGGGGCAGCCTAGCCCTTTTACTCTGTAGCAAGGAGAGAAGGAGACTAAAAAGTAGTTAAGGTTGCTAAAAACACTGTGTCCTTGAAATCAGCTGGAAGGCCAAGCCTTTCCTACCAAGGTTATTATTGTCTATTCTCACAATATGAAATGCCTGGGGTGGGAGCACAAGGCTCATCATGGCAACTCCAGCTGACTGCCTCAGCTTCCCTGGATAGGTTCGGCTGGGTACATATCAAAGTATTTCTTTTGAAAAAAATGCTAGCGTCAATTGTTGAAATAGAAATGTTTTTTTCCAGGCCTAGAGAGATGACTTGGCAGATAAGAGCACTGCCTGCTCTTGCTGAGGACCCAGGATCAGTTCCCAGCACCGACATGGCAGCTAATAACCATTCATAAGTCCAGTTCCAAGATTTTGGCGTCTTCTGAGGAGTCTCTGGTGTTACCAGGAATGTATGTGCACAGTGTGCTTCTATACATGCAGACAAACAAGTATCCGTATAAATAAATTGAAAAATAAATCTTTTAAAACATTTTCTCAGCTACATCTGAACAAGGCATCTTGGTTCTCTGCATGCATTGTCCTTGGCTGGTGCATCAGTTTGTACAGGCCTCCTTGTGTTCAGATCCGCAGGCCTTGATGGTCTCCCTGTGGAGCTCCTGCTCCCTCCTGGACATTCCATCCCCCCACTCTTCCCTACAACTCTCAGCACTCTGCACAAAGTCCAACTTTGAGTCCCAGTATCTTTCCTGATCCCCCAGTGGATGGGGTCTCTCAGAGGACATCTATGTTGGACTAAGGATTCTTTGACAATAAGATAGGTTAACTCCTGGCAACACCCTGCCTACCTCAAAGAAGATGACGAGCATCAAAGAACCTCCTTATGGAGATGGTTTCAAATGTGGCAAAGTAGCCACTGGGTAAAATGTCCCTCATTTCGACTACAGAGAGAATTCTGCCTAAATATAGGCAAGCGTGGATGCAGGCAGACTTAACAGCCAAACTCGGCCAAGACAGGGTAAAGAAGTCCTTAATAGCTCCTGCCTCACAAATATGTCTGTCTGATATACCAGAAGGCTGAAGATGATACTTGAATGTTATAAAGAGTTTGGGGGAACTGCTCAGGTAGCAAACTGTCTCTGTCATTTTTTTTTTCACTTTGGAAGCTGCTAACATGCACTTCCTATTTACTCAGGTAATTAATTTTATTCTTTCTCAAGTCTCTGATGGGGTTGAAGATCAGATAGTATAGTTTTACAATTAAGCTTAGCTGTTTAGGGATTAAGATGTTTTTAGTTCTATATAGGTGTTTTAAGTTGATAGAGATGAGATAAGATAGATATTTATTTACATTCAGAATTTTAGACTCATCAAGATAGGAAATATGTCTTTTTCAAGGTAGCCAAGTACAAATAGTCAAGACACTATGAATATAACAATAAGATAATTCCTGATTATTTTGTTGTTCTTCTTTCTGTATGTAGCTTATTTTATATGTGTGTAATAACATAAATGTATATGTAAAAAAATTAAAATATTTAAAAAATATTTTCTCTGCTCAATTTGCAAAGAAATAGTATATAGGAGAGAGGAGGGAAAAGCAGAACCCTGACTGATGAAACTGGTAAATCTGCATCAAAATCAACAGCAATTCTAAACTCTCGAGTTGGCATCAAAGGAAGCTTCAGCTTTGGTAGGGCACAGGAGTGCCAAGTGAGAATATTCTAGGAGCTGGGATTAGGTTCAGGATTGTTTGTTTATATCTATCTACTGCAGAGCTGTCCATAGCTCAAAGAAGTTTCTCGTCATGATCTGATGAACAGAGAGCAAAAACAAGAGCTACTCATTGACCAAGAAGGATATAAGAACAAAACCCATCATCTTCATTTTAATTTTGAAACTAATAGGAGAAAAGAGCACCTTTCCATGTCATCATTGGTTCTTTAAACAACTTATTCATGAGTTGTATGGTCAAATAATTTTCTCAACGAGAAAAAGTCACATAACCCCATTTTTAAAGAGTTGCTTTACTTAATATGTACATGTACATGTCAGTAATGTGGTATGTACACATATGTACAGGCACCTGTGGAGTCCAGAAGAGGGCGCTGGAGTCCCTGCAGCTGGAGTTATGGGTAATGGAGAGGCACTTACCAATCTGACATGGGTACTGCAAACTGAACTCAAGTCCTTTGCAAAAACAGTTTCCTGGTGATTTTAATGTTTGTTTGGTATGGTAGGGTATGGTGTGGTGTAGTGTTGTGTGTGTGTGTGTGTATGTGTGTGTGTGTGTGTGTGTGTGAGAGAGAGAGAGAGAGAGAGAGAGAGAGAGAGAGAGAGAGAGAGAGAGAGAGAACATTAAATGAACTACAATGATCTAAGAAGAGGGGATCACAGTACAGAAGATGCTTCCATAAACCTGGCCAGTGGCAAGCCTGTGGGACATTTTCCTAATTAGCGATTATGTGGGAGGATCCAGCTCACTGTTGAGCAAGCTGTCGGGAGCAAGCTAGTAAGCAACACTCCTCTATCGCCTCTGCTCCAATTCCTGCTTCCAGGCATCTGCCTTAAGGTCCTGGCCTGACTTCCTTCAATGAATTGTGATCTGTCTGTTGTAAGATGAAATCAATTCTTCCTTCCCCAAGTTGCTTCCAGTCATGGTGTTTTATTCACAGCAATAGAAACCCAAACTAAAACAAGCAGTATTCACTCTTAACTGCGGAGCCATCTGTGCTACTCATAACTCTAGTTCTTAAAAGGCGGGATTACAATCCCAATTGTGTACTTTGCTGTTGTTGCCTGTTTCCTGAGTTTTACCAAGAAACACTGCCCAGGCCAAAGATATGGTACTTTCCCTATATTTCCTTCTAGACCTTTCTCTATTCTCAAATATGGATGCAAATCATGTGTACATCAGGAGAGAAATGGGCAAAAAATAGAATGTGGCATAATACAAAATGGAATGATATGCAGTCCTTAAAACAAGCAAGACACTGTGTCATTTACAACATGGGCAGATAAGTCAAAGAAGCTGAGCACAGAAAGACACTCTGCAATCTCATGTGTGCTCTGTAAATTAGTAATAATCATCATCATCATCATCTTCACCATCATCATAACCACAGGAACCATAGACAGAAAAAGGAAACCAGAGACTAGAGGGGAACTGAAGGCTCCCTGAAGGAGAAGAGGAAGAAAGAGAGAAGGCTCCAAAAAGACAAAGTCTCCACTGCAACAGAGAAGAAAATTCTAGAACTCTACCATACTGTGCACAGTGACCACAGCTTGTAAAACTGCCTACTATATTTCAAAATTGCTAGTAAAGAAAAGACATTGGTGACATAATAAACATGTTGATTAGTTTCAATCATTTATGATGTATGCATAGATCAGGCATCACATTTTGTCCACAAATGTATATACATGTATGATCAAGTATACATATATATGACTATGTATACACATGAATGATCACTCATATTAACAAAAACTTTTTAAGAAAAAGGGAAAATGCATTCAAATATGTACTAGGTAAGTGAAAAAAGCAATTACTCTCCTAAGGAAATAGACTAAAACTTTCCTAAAATACTACTATAACAATAAATTTTATGTGGATCTAGTACAATAAATTTCAATATTTGAAATATGAATTCTAGCAGACAAATTGATAGCTATTTGATTGTGCATACTAACATCAAGTATATTCCCAAACTACAAGCTTGCACGATTACTCATTAGGGTGTAGTTCCCCACTGAGAGAGCTGGCAGGGCAGATATATCCAAGGCAGGTTTGTTGGTAAGTGTCAAACACACACACACACACAAAAAAAAAAAATAGCTGCAATCACCATTGACAGAGAAGTGAATACATAGATGGTATCATCAAATAAGGGCAACACAAAAAAGATTACTAACTACCAATATATACATGATGTGGATAAATCTAGAAAAACAGATTTTTACTAGAAGAATCTAGGCACAAAAATATTGCATGTTGCATTTATATACAGTTCAAAAGTAGGAAAATCTCAGGTGGGGAGATGGTTCAGTGGGCAAAGCAATTGTCACACACAGAAAAGGACAGTAATTCTGATCTCAAGTAAAGTTAGACATGATAGTGTGAGCATCTACAGTGAGTTGGGAAGTGGAGACAGGAGAATTGCTGAAAACTTATGGGCTACCCTGGGGTATACAGCTATGTTCAGCCATGAGACCCTACTTCAAATAGTGTAGAAAGTCAGGACTAATAACTAAGTGTGCTCTCTCTCTCTCTCTCTCTCTCTCTCTATATATATATATATATATATATATATATATATATATATATATATATATATATCTCCCTATCTTCCCCTCACTCTAACTCTGTCTTTTACAGAGAGAGAGAGAGAGAGAGAGAGAGAGAGAGAGAGAGAGAGAGAGAGAGAGAGTCTAATTCAAGTTGATAAAAATCAAAATGAGGTTATTCTGTCATGAAATATTGATGACAAAGGAATTTAAAAAAAAAGACTCCAGGACCCTGAAAATGATTTCTATCTTGTTCTCTATGGTAACTTTAAAGATAACCATAAATTTTTAACAGGTTGACAAATACAAGTGATCTTTAAGCGCTTAACAGTATGACAAGTTTAAATCTAAGTTGAATTGCTATGCACCAATTCAAAATGTGAAATCTGTTTTTCTTACAACATCAAGGGTTGGAAGCAATGCCAGATCCAAAAATAAATAAATAGATAAGTTTCCTCGTGTCTAACATAATCTTGAATTTGGAAAGCTTAAAATAAAAGCCCTCGCGATCTATCTGTCTTATCTATCTATCTATATCCATATATCTAGCTATATTATTTCAGTGATGGTGAGATCAAGTTAAACACAAATTGGGTTTTAACCACGGAGAAGAAAGGCTGGATGGGAACTCTGAAGAGTTCTGCTACAGCCCTGAAGAGCGGTGCACAACTGGAGCCTCAGCATGAAGAAATTAAAACAGTTAGCCTCTTCAGAACATATTCACAGATTTCCACGAAATAGGAATTATTTTTTAAAATGTGAGGCTGCCTAACAGGCCCAGTTCAGTGAGTCATTTACATAATTACTGTTTGACTCTGGAAACTCACAAGGAAACTGGTGCTCTGTTCTTTCTGAAAATGGCATCCAGCAGGTTCCAAAGGAAGCCGGAAAAATCTGGCTTACGTTTGCACACCGATATCTAACCCCAGATGCAAGGGCAGGGGACTAGAAAGGACTCGTCTTCCCTGCAAGCAGCAGCAGCAGCAGCACTGTTTGTGAGGATGAAGCCCTGGGTTCCCTTGCTGCCATCCTTTGTACCATCTCCAATTGTGCCTGGACGGAACACCTGTGGGATGTAGACCAGCGATCAAAACCGTTTTATTCATCACTGTGAATGTCAGCCTTTCAGCAGAGACCAAGGAGCCCTGACTACACAAGGGAAAGGCAGAACACTGATATCTCAGATGGTAGACGGCTATTGTGTCAATTCCTTGTTGTGACACCTTGACCCCTGGGTGGTGACTGACTGTGCAGCTTTGGAGTACATGGGAACAGACTAGTCACTATTAGACCCTGCTTTAAAACACCTCTATGTAATAGCTCACTCCTTTTGATAGCCAGGGAAGCAGATCAGGGTGGAGGGCCCGGGGAAATCCACAGAGACAGGTACCTTGCATACACAATGTCATCAACTTAGTGATGCCAGAGTGCGTGCCTCTAGTTTGGCCCTGTTCTATCACTGCTTGTACTGCGGGGCCTCCTTCCTACAACCTGTATCAAGAAGGAAGGATTGGCCATTTCAGCTGCTTCTCTGATGTAAAGGCATGATGGAGCCTTATCTCCCAGTTATAAAACCCTGTTAAGAATACAGGGGTGGTAGGAGAATATAAGAAATTTAACCAAGCAAAAGAAGAGGGGCTGCACACTGATTACTTCTATTGATGTATCTCTTCATTCCATCAGGATTCAGGACTTGGCCATAAAAAGAAAAATTCTTATGCTATCTCCTGAGTTTGGAAAACATGATCAGGACTGGCCAGCTACAGAAACCAGTCCCTGTGGGTAGTACGCACTGATGAGCAGTAAGGATGGAGAAGCATGCATGTATTAGGGAAAGAACTGCAAAATCACGACCACAGAGCTGACCCTGGTATGCCTGAGCTAGGTAGCAGGGCTGGCCAGAAGGCAGAACCAAACGCTAGAGCCAGACTCTGGCCTAGAATGCTGTAGATGGTGGCAGCCGTGCCTGAGAGGAGGGGCTAGGGAAGTGTCAGTTTCAGGTGATGCAACATGAGTTTGTGCTTAGATGTGTTGAGTTTCATGAGCCCAAACAACGAGAGACTCAAAAACAAAGCAGCGCTCTTCAAATGAGACCTGCAGAGTCCTGGACAGCAGCAATCCTGCAACAATATGCACCTGAGGAGGACAGGAAAGGCAGGGGGTCGGGGGAGGGAATATATTAAAAATCCAGCAAGACCAGAAGTAGCCATAGACAATTAAATTCCCAGGATGGAACCTAGTCAAGTTTTAAATAATACTGAAGAAAGTGGGTGGACACGTGACCCCTTGTCACTGTCCTGAAAGGCACTATAGATGTCTATAATGTCCAAGTCCAATTTCTGCGTTAGATTGACAACTTCTGACTTCTCCAGCCACGTGTGTCCCTGTCTCTGATCTTACTGAAGCATGTAAAAACATTATCATTTCCTTTACAGTGGAACTTAGCTGAGACTAGTTCCAGCACTCCTCTTTGTCCAGGGCCCACCCCATTGCACCCCCAGCTGTCACTGGTAACCCCTCACCTAGTTAACCCACATTATGCCACTAACCAGCAGAGCAGCCAGGAAGACCACCATCAGCTGTTTTCGAACAATGCAAAGGAACTGGCATGTGGTCAAATCTCCTCCATTATTTGGGTGTTAATTAAAACTGCAGTTTAAACCTGTCCTATATCTCTGTTTCTTTAGCACATTTTCTTATAAAAAGGATCTGATGAGCATAAAAGTTCCTTCCAGACAGATTGATTGATCTTCCTGGTCTCAAGTTGAATTGTGTCTCTGCCTAGCTGTGGGGCTTTGCAAAAGGGCTATGGAGCCTCTGTGCATCTGGGCTTTCCCCACCTCTGTGAATGAGGACAGGAAAAGACATCTCTTCCCCCTTAGGTTGTTATTTACACAAAATTTCTACAAAGATGAGCAAAGACGCCACAATTTAGTAGGCTGTCTTGTAATGTTAGCATTCCCAGAGGATTCATTTTCTTCAGAAGTGAATTATCACTCTCACAGAAGTGAGATCACTACACTGTGAGACAAGCACAGTAATTATTTTATTTATTCAATCATATTTGTCTTAAATTTTTAATGTGAGAAAAATTTAACAGGATAAAGGAGGAAAAGATGGAGTGATGGAGGGAAGGAGAAAGCAAATAGAGAAAGGAAGGAGATAGGGAGGGAGAAAGGAAGGTAGGAGACAGGGGGAGGGAGGGAAAGAAGGAAGGAAAAGAAATCTAGATTAAAATGAAGCAAGACCTAACGTGGGCTGTTGTTTTTGGATGAGAATGTCCCCCCATAGGTTCATATATTTGAATGTTTGAGTGGTATAACTATTTGGGAAGGATTGGGAGGTGTGACCTTGTTGGAGGAGATATGGCACTGAGGGTGGGGAGCTTTGATTTCAAAAGCTCACACCAGGTCCAATTTCATTCTCTGTCTGCCTGCAGCGTTCAGGTCACATGAGCCCTCAGCTGCTGCTCCAGCCCCGCATCTGTCTGCCTGCCATCAGGCTCCCCATCTTAATCATCATGGATAAATCCTCTGAAACTGTCAGCAGTCCCTGAATACAAATTTGCCTTGGTCATGGGGTTTCCTCACTGCATAGAAAAGCAACTAAGACATCTCCATAGACCATGATATTTAGACGATGAAGTCTAGTACACTTATAACACTGACACTACAAATCAACTTGGAATTTCTGGCAGTCAACACAAAGGAGAAAATACGATCCAAGAATCCCAAGCACAAAAGAACTGTGGAGAAGCCGAGTCTTTAAGATGAGTTATGGGAGAGTGTCCCACTGTTCTTATCCCAGTGACAGTTAACAGCACCCTGGTGACTACCCCCAGTGTGGAGCCCAGTATTGTCAACAGATATCATCTCTTTACAAGTCATTGCCCAGAGGACTCAACGGAAATCAGCCTAGGTGCATCAACAGCATCTCCAATAAGCATGTTTTCACTTGCCTCAAATCTGGGCCCCTTTGCCCACAAGAAGTCTTTCTTCCATTTCTCCATTTGCTTTGTTTAGAGTTTGAATGCTTAGAATTTCCAATGTCGTGATGTTGTTCTAACAGGTTGTTGGTTGGGTGGGATGTGCAATGCCAGGATTCTTGGCGCCATCTGTGCCATGAGCAGTTTTCTTAAAAGAACACAGGAAGAGTAGGCTGCTACAGCCTAGGACACTCCATTGCTCTGGACCCTGCAGAGCAGTCAGCGTGTCATGTGCTCACTGTGATGCCAACAAGACCACAACTCTTCTTGGTCCTGGAACATCTGAGAATGCTTCACGGATCGTGGTGGCCTCCAATAGAAGCCCGCACCTTCATTCCTATCAATCCAGCCATATTCCTTTTAGCAGAGATATGTGGGGCTTTCCCTTCCCTAGCTAGTCCTGCCCAGATCTCTCACCTCTACCATCATCTCCAGGAACAAGCCCAAAAGACCCCAGACATTTTCTTGCCCATCCCTCTGACTGAGCACACATTTTACCAAGTTCAGTGCAGCTCTGCATAGCAGAGGCTGAAGATGCTGCATTTTAAAAATTCATGAAACAGCGTAAGTCTCCTGTCTCTCCTATGTGGACATGCCAGCTCCTCATCTAACTCCCTAGACATCTCAATTTTCAATCTCCCACCACTTTACCTGGATTGTATTTATTCACATGCGCAGTTCAACTTAAACCAGGACATTCTTGAGGCAAAACCCACACAAAGTGCATGCAAATGATCTTTAAGCATCTGATGAAAGACTAAATATGCAAAAGACCTCTTTGGGGAGCAGAACAGTGGGAAAGGGGTGGTATTCTCAAGGAGTTCTTAACGGGGTGGATGAGCTGAGTCCCTGATGTGAGCATAATTGTAATTTACATCTGGGAGCACAATGGTAGTCTAAGCTAAGTGCCCACTGTATCAAAGAAAAGGCTGCCAGTGACAATGCTAGCAAATAAATTATTTATAGCAAGCAGCATTTTTGAAAAAAAAAAAAGACATGAACCAGCCATGGAAAAGACTAATGGCAAATATTGACAATTATCATAACTCTTTATTTTTTTAATATATTTTATTCATTTATTCATATTACATCTCAATTGTTATCCCATCTCTTGTATCCTCCCATTCCTCCCTCCCTCCCATTTTCCCCTTACTCCCCTCCCTATGACTGTGACTGACGGGGACCTCCTCCCCCTGTATATGCTCATAGGGTATATGACCATGTCCCCTGTATGGGGAGGCCTGGCAGCTCAGAGGAAGGATAGCAGGCTACCAAGAAGAGACTTGATATCATAACTCTTTGTATCGAACATCCTAGTAGCCAAGTTAATAAAAGAAATAAGATACTCTGGAAGAAGTACCAAATCAAACCCACCCTTTACAGAGAATAGAAGCATTCACTGTCCACTGTCTGAGTTCTGACTTGAACAGCAACTGAGTTACATGGATAAGAGAGCAGAAACAATCACTTTAAATTGCATAAATAACAAATCCAAGGCCACAGTGTTGTTCTCTCTGGAGAAATCAAATCTCTATGAGACACTGAATAAATAACAAGCTGATGACGCAGAGAAGTGGGATCGTGCATACAGCATTTGTCACTTTAAAAGACCAAGTATGTGCCTATCAATTACCTCCTTGGGATGGTTAATAATATCGACTTGGTAGGATCTAGAATCTCACAGGAGACAAGTCTCTGGGCACACTTGCCAGAGAGGACCTTGATTAGATTAACTGAGCTGGGAAGCCCCACCTTAAGTAGGTGGCAGCATTTTGTGGGACAAGATCTTGGATTGAATGACAAGAAGAATGTGAACTGGGTGGCCCTCATCCCCCCTCTGTTTCCTGACAGTAGATGTGAGTGATCAGCTGCTTAGGCTCCTGCTAACTGACTTTGAGGCCATAATAGACTATTCACTTGAACTGTGAGCCGAAAGAAACCCTTTCTCCCTTGAGCTGTTTTGGTCAGGGTATTTCATCACAGCAGCATGGAAAGAAACAAAGACAAATGTGGATATTTGCCCAAAATAAATGCAATGTATGTGCACAAAAAGTATCACTCAGAAGGGGAAGTAGAGAAGACAGAGGCAGTGCTTAAATAAAGGGAACAAGGTAGGGGCGCATGGAGATCTGAGCTGGGGAAAGCCAGGGCAAGAGGACAAATGGCCCATAGAGAAAAGAGAAACTGTGGGTGGGGGCATACCTATAACAAGCTGGAAACCTAAGTCAGAGTAGGCTCCTGGGAGAACTTGAGGGGGACTCTGACAGAGACTCCAAGTATCAAGGGCCATAGTGACTAAAGAGGACACTCTAACTAGATGAGACTCCTAGTAGAGGGAAGAGAACACCAACCCACCCACAAAAATGTCTACCCAAAATTTACCCTGTCTACAAGATGTGCAGGGCTAAAGATAGAACAGAGATTGAGAATCTGGCCCAACCTAAAGACCCATCCCATGGAAGACAGCCAACCCCTGACACTATTAACTATACTCTGCTACGCTTACAGACAGGAGCCTATCAGAGTCATCCTCTAAGAGGCTCCACCCAGCAGCAGTTCAAAACAGATGCTAAGACTCACAGCCAAACACTGGGTGATATGTAGAGAGTCTTATGGAAAAGTGGAGGGAAGGATAAAAAGACTTAGAGGTGACAGGAGCTCCACAAGAAGACCAACAGAACCAACTAGCCTTCATACACACCTTCTTCTGCTCAGTAACAGTGGGTGCTATCCCAGTGTTAGTAGACCACTGCCCTTGCATTCCCTGACTTACACCATGATAAACTTATAGCAAGCTGAAAATACATCAGTTGGGTGCAGGGACGAGTACCCAGCATGGAGAGACTCACACTGGTATTGGACAAGATTGAAATCCAATGCTTTTCATCATATCATCATGAATTGGGTACCATCAGTATACAACATTGTTAGTAATGGAACTGCAAATTGTCAATTCATTTAGCAATGACTGAGTTCACATAAGAGAACTCATTCAATTCTCTTTAAAAAAAAAAAACTTGGACTCTTGATAAAAAGCCCCTTCCTGTGTGGACAGGAAATGCCTACAGATTTGATCTGGGCTCCACCTTGCCCCTGGATGGAGCGTCTGATCCTCAGGTCATAGATAGTGCCTAGTTTCCTATCCAATAGCTGCCTGGTACGATGATGCATCTCTCAGGAATCCAGGGCTCTACACTGAAGAAGTAAAAACACAAGATAAGAAACACCAAAGCAAAGGCCTGCCCTGACCCCATCACCTCCCATTGGCCTGTCCAACAGGCCCAGGACAGAGCCCTCTAGGAGCCCTCCATATACAAAACTAGGGCTTGGCAACCGTGAGACCAGTTCAAGTAGCCTGTGGTGCCAATGTTGGGCTCTGCAGGAGTGTCATCCCCAACACCACTCAACTCAATACATGTTTACAGAGAAGCCAGAGCCATCAGCGGTGGGATCCAGTGGAAGCCACAGCAGACTGACCCTCCTCTTTCCTCAAGTAGTGTCTAGTGATTCTGAACTTTATCTTCCACATCAGGGTCAATAAATCCCATACCTCCTAAACCACTGGATGCCTCCATCACCTACCCCACCCAGACTGAGTAGATGAGCTCTCCTTGGTGCCTACGACTGCACTGCCACCACCTCAGGGCCCAAGATCATCCTTCCCTAGCTTATTACCATGACTCCAACCCCAGTGGCTGAAATGCAGCAGAATTTTAGCAAATATTTTCAAGGGCATGAAGAAAAGGAAGAGAAAAGGAATATGGGAGGAATCTTCTTGGCTCTGTGATAAGGGTCGGCATAGTTAAGACCATTCAAGTTTGTCACTTCTAAAATCAGTTCAGGGAGCCACTGTGGAGAGATACTGACCATTGGGAAGGTATCCACACACAACTGAGAAACATTGCTACTTTCAGGAGTATTGTTTTATTTGTTTAGTAAATATTTACTGAGGGACTTTCTGCAATGGGCAAAACTGTGTACATTAACCTTTCTAATGGTCCTCCCAAATATCAAGCTTGGATATATCCATTCATGTAAGGAAGAAATGGAGACTCAGTGAAGTTGAATGAGATAGCCAGTAACACACAGCTAGCACACTCAGAACCAGGCCTTACATTCCTGCCCCTCTGACTCCAAACCTGTGAGGAATGTCCTGCATTGGGCTTGTTGGCCACTGCCTTTGTTGTCTCCCTTCCTCCATCACTTCCATGTCCTGTCTCTTTAATAGTTAATCTGAAGGCATAATATATTCAAATACAGACGAGAACAAAGGACCCTTCTTGGAAGGCAAAGGCATGGCATCTTAATTGAAACAAGATAATCCAAACATTTGCTTCACTCAACGTTTACAAATTCCATTTCATTGACTTATATTTTCACAACTGACTGTCATGTCAAAGTTATTTTATTTTCACAGAAGTTAGGAAAACACAAAGAGGGAAAGTTTTAGAACAAAGTGGCTTATAACACAGTTCAACCCTCTCTTCTTGGTGTTGTAAGAGGTGGGATGTTTCTAAGGCAAAATGTTCAGGCCATTTGACACTATTCCCCCATGAGATGTTGGCCCCTGGGCTGGACCCCTCAGATGTCCTAGACTGCTGGGAACCATGACCCTCATTTCCAAAAACTCCTTTATTTTGTCCAACTCTGACATCATCTCCTAGAAGGACTCTTCCTGCAGGATCAGAAAGAAACCAACAGCAGGGAGTGTCAAAATCATCCAGCCACAGCACCAGGCAGAGGCTAAGAACCTGACAGCCAAAGCCAGATTTTTATTCTATAGAAATGATCCTAATTCATAGTAAATACAGCATTTATAAAACAAAGGCAGCAAGCCCCACTTTGATAGGCTACAGTATGTACCTCCAAACTAGGCCCATTGTCCTCTGATCTTTGGATGATATGGACAAAGTCAAGAACTTTGGAATCAACGGAGTGAGCTTCTGCCACACACTCCATTGCCTGCATTGAAAAATACCTGTAGTTGAGTTTTTTGTTATCTAGAAAGCAGCTTTCCCGCCATCTACCCTTTGCATCTAACGCGTTTGGCTATGACTCTTGTGTCTTCATGAACACGCAGGGCTGGATGGAGATGCTGTGAAGGCTGTTCCTGCATTGCTGTCTCCAGAGGTGCTCAGGACAAACCCTCTGAGTCTTCTTCATCCCTTCCAGCTGGAGTATATCCAGCCTTACACCTGCCCTCTCAAGGGAGGCTGTTCAAGCCACTCTCGTCATAGCCATGCCTACCAATCCCAAAATACTCATTATCTCCCCCTCACCAACAACAGGGAACAACAACCAGAGCCAATGCTGATTCCCACCAAATAAGCCTGGAGAGACGTCAAAATGCATATAACCAGTTTTACCATGAAGGATCCGGAGGCACCATGGCACATGAAGGAGCAGGCAGGAGTGTGATACAGTAGCGGAGTTGCCAACTTCAAGAAGAGCCAGCACAGCATGAAACCAAGTAGAGCCCCATTCTGAACAATGGGTGCTATGCAGTTCTGTAGCTGACCCTGCGTGCCCCTGTACTCAAGCTGAAATGGGAAGAAGATCCAAAAGTTGTGGCAGGATGTGGCTAGCATCACTTGACAGTGATAACCACGGGAGCATGGAGCACAATGGAAGAACAACAATTAGAAACCAGACCAGGACACCATGCCAGGTGTAGTTACAGGGGCAAATCTAGGAACTTTGAGAGATATCAGAGGAGTCTTCAACCAACCATGGGCAATTGGAGGGCTCGGGAAGACACAGGTGACCAAAACATGCTGGGAATGGTCTTGGCCAATGAAGAAGAGAAACAGAACTCTAGAGATTGTATTCAAAACAGAATTCTAGGCAGGAGACTTGTATTCATTTTCTAAGACTGTTGTGACCAGTCACTACAAGCTCAGTGATTGACAGTGCCATAAATTTACTATTCCTTTACTCCTGAATATCATTCCTTTAGTCCTGTATGGATTTCACTGAGCTGAAATCCATGTTTGCAGGAGACCCAAGGAAGAAATATTATGCCCTCCCTCATCCTTCTGATTCCCAGAGTCAGGTCCTTATATGATTAACAGCTGTCAATTAAGATTACTTTCAAATTTCTAAAGAGCTGCCAGCTTCCTTTGGTTATGGGCCCCTTTCTCAAACTCCAAAGTTAACAGCAGTGGAATGAGCTCATTTCAAATTCCCATTATTCCCTGTCTCATCTTCTCTTGTTGCCTCTCTGGTCTAATCCTTTGTCCTCATCTTCTATTCTTTCTCTCCACTAGAAGACAAATGCATATAAGAAACCACTGTGAGTAAACAATGCAGGGACATTTGCATAACCATCACCTCCGTCTAGTGCTAAAGTATTTTCACCACTTCACACTAGAGCATCTTCTTACTGATCACACTCCCAGTCCCTCCTCTCCTAGCCCCTGACAATGACATATGGCTCAATGGATTTACCTAGTCCAGAGACTTCATACAAATAAAAGCGTACAGTCTTATCTATGTACCTGCCTTTACTGCCAATGTGAGAAGTCTATCCAGACTGCACCATGCCTTGATGCTTAATTCCATCTTAGTACTGAATCAAATCTCTTTGAGCAGACACATTTTTAAAATCCATCTGACCATGCACTGATGGGCATTTACTTCGGTTGTTTCTGCCTTTGGCTGTCATGAATAGCACAGGTGTAAACCTATATTGAGCACCTGTTTCTAGCTCATCAGGGAAGAGGCCTTTCTTCTACTCTTCTGAAATTACATGGTGACATCAGACCCACCTAGACACTCCAAAATTCTCTCCCTTTATGGCACCTGCTAATATGTGCTATCACTTTTTTTTTTTTTTTGCAGACTCCAGGCATAAGACCACAGACACTATATTCTTTACTTTTCTTTTGCTATGATAAAATACTTAAGCAGCTTAGGGGTGAAAGGTTTCTTTGGGCTTACATTTTCAGAGGGGGTATAGCTCAACGTGATTTGGAAGCATTATGCATCAGGAGCATGAGGCTAGCCTAGCAATTAGGAAGGAGATTGATCCTGGGGGGAGGGGCAGTGGCAAACAGGAAGTGAAGCCAGTGACAAACTTCTGTCAAGACTCCACCTCCTAAAGGTTCCAGGATCTTTCTGAAAAACCACCAGCAGCTAGAGACTAAATATTCAAACAAATAAGCCTGCAGAGGACGGTCCGTAACAAACCACAGCACATCCCTTTGGGAAGACACTTTTCTGCCACTGAAATACTGACATCATCTAACAATACTACATCTGTAGCAGTGTGGCAGTGACAGAAAGCTGCCTGCCTTCGTATTGCTTCTACACCAGCATTTCTCAAAGTTGAGAAGCATAGGCAGCTTGCTTAGAGGAGAAAAACGCTGTGGAGGCTTGCATGTATTTCTCCTCACCCTAACCTGAGAGGCATTGCACTGTCACCTTGAGCCCTGGTTCTGATGAGGCCAATAGCACTAATACGAACCCATACACCTAGATCCTGTGGAAGGAGGTTTTAAAGACATTCATCAATTCAGAAATATCCTATTAATGTCTTTAATTTATCATCCAATAAAAAGCAATTTTCAAAAACTCTTATAATATTCATGTATAAGAATTTGAAGTTCCTTCAGCTTCCACACAGGTTGTCTAATCTCAAACAGTCAGTGGACTTAGTAGGTTGTATATACATGTGGAACAGACAGAAAGAAAGGGGTGTGTGTGTGTGTGTGTGTGTGTGTGTGTGTGTGTGCGTGCGTGCGCGCGCGCGCGCATAGGCACACATGTGTGTATAAAACAATAATACTTTAAAAAGAGGTCATGATTGAGAGAGGGACAGGGAAAAAGTTATAGGGAAAAGGCAGAGGTAAGAGTATGAGGCAGCGAACATGCAGTGTTCATGTACAATGTTCTCAAAAATAAAGTTTGGAGTTCCTCAATATCAGTGGATCCCAGTGTGAAAAATACCAGGCCAGTGCTTCACCAGTTTGTTAATTTCTATGTCTCTAATACTTTAGATATTATTTGGCATGTGGAAAGCACTCAATAAATACTGAAAACTCAATAAACAGAACATATGACAGAAAGTTGAGAGTAGCAGACACTGGGCATAGTGCTGACAGAAGCGCAAAGGACCACACGTGTTTATTTAGCATGTGCTCTGCACATTGCAGATCCATTTGAGAATCCTTACTGTCTGTCTGCCTCGCTTGATGACTGTCTCCGAATCTTCTCCTATAGTTTTCACTAACAGGAAGGATAGGAAGGTACCAGACTTCTGGGAAAAGCACCAGGACAATGTCAAGAAATGGTTTAGAAGAAATGGCAGTGGAAAAAGCTTATAGCCTTCCTCCTTCTGTAATCATGATGGGTTTCGTTTGGTTTGTTTTTTGTTTGTGTTTGTTTGTTTGTTTGTTTGTTTTGTCATCCTATCCACCTGAAGGGCTGGAACAGACTATGCATAAGATCAGATAGAAAAGACACTTGGTGATCCAGAACACGGACATCTAAAAAACCGCTCAAACTGTCTGTGAGGACTGATTGGCTGGCAAGTGGATAAATCAAAGCTATGGGCCTGTTTGGTTAGAGTATCTCATTGCCAAGGGCACAAAGGGAGGGAGGGATTTGGGCCCATATTTTATAGGAAACAAATCCCTTAAACCTAACAAGTATGTTCTAGTGTCAACGGTCTCCCTGGAATGAATTCAGCAAAATTAGGCTTTGGTCTCCAGAGGCATTCCTAGGATTTCTATGAAGCAAAGACTTTTTATTCTTGAAATGTAAATATGGGACTTTTCACTTTACTCTTTATAAATATCACTTGGCCCCCAAAGCCGATCTGTCTACTGCAAGGAAAGTTTGCCCCAGCCTGAATGCCAGAGTCATACAACTGAAAACACACCCAACAAATAGGCATTGCTTCCTACTTATGTAAACATTCCTTTTTTCCCCCAACCTTTGAAAATCTTCAGAATGGGCTTGTGTCCATGTGTTTCAAGTGGGCTGTCAACAGGAAAAAAAGACGTGGTTATTTTTAAATGACAGAAATGCAAGAGATTCCCTTTTCGTAAAGCAACTTGTGTTAATATTTGAGTTCAAACTAAGAAATCTCAAGGAAATACTCTTCGCAAGTTGGTAGTCTCAGAGAAAAGCAAGGCGCTTGCCTGTGCTTCCAGACTCTGTCTTTAGAAAACAGTCAAGAAGTGAGCCATTCAATTTAACAAGGGTCTCTCATCATCCCAGGGTATCCCCCAGAGACAGTCATGTCCCATCCCTGGGTCTCAACTTCTCCACCTGTTGGAAGATGATAACCAAAAGTCCTCCTCTACCAGTTCTTGGTGACATTAAGTTAAAGAACTCAAATGCCTCCCATAGCCCTGGAAATGTGTCTAATTTCCAAAATAAACAAGGCTCTCTCCTTCCAAAATACACATTTTCTTTGGAAAAATAAATGTCTCCTATGAAAGTATGGAAGCCATTCTCTTTTATAGACCATTTTACTGTGATGGCGCTAAGTGTTTCCACCTGGGGCTAGCATGGACTTGGCCACTGAATTAAAACACAATTATCTGGCTCCAAGTTTAGCCAGAGTATGTGTTTGAAAGACACAAGGAGCTAAGTGTTGTGCTTAGTGGCAGAGTCTCCCTCTCCAGAGACTCCCAAAGGGAAAAAAGAAAAGCACCTCTCTATTGGCAGTATGGGTATCCTGAAAGTCACACACTTTCAAGGACAGATATTTCCAAGGCCACAGTTCGAATCATTGGCCAGCACAAGCATTCCCTCTTCATGGTCCACAAGTGCTGGGTCCCTCACCCAAAAGATCTCATCTCTCTCCTTAGACCCCCCCCCTCAGTTGTTGCCTTTGTTGAGGACTCTGTTCGCTCTTCCTTAAAAGTAATGTATTTGCCTCTATGCCCATCCATCCTATAGCCTCCTCCCTGGAGCTGGTGTGCGTTCATCGCATTTCATTGCTGAGTCCAAACGCCTTTGCAAGCCAATTTAAAAGGGAGAAAGGTCCGTTTGGTTTCCGAAGGTACATTTCACAGTTAGTCCGCTCCATTGCTGTCAGGCTGCGATGAGGCAGAACAATATGGCAGTAATATGTGGTAGTATGTGCTAGCCTTGACACTCCTCAGCATAGTGCTGTGGGAGGGCTGCTGGTCAGTTAAAGTAAAGCCTCTCGCTTCAACGCAGCCAGGAAGCAAATAGAGAGAAAGCAAAGCCCCAGTGACCTACTTCCTCCCTCTAGGACCCTCCTCCCAACAGCTATGACTTGAACAATTGACCAATTGACTGATGAGGTCCATGTCATCATGATCCAATGGCCTCACAGTGTTATCACCAATATTGCTTCAGCATCTGACCCAGCGCTACATCATGATCCCAGGGAGCACCCATGTCCCATTAAATACCATCAAGGGCAAAAGTAAGGATCAGTGAGCATCAAATGGTCCACCAAAGAGCAAAGCACACAGACTGAGCACCCATGGTGAGAGTGTGTGCTTTGCTCTGCTAGAAAAAGATGTTTACTACTAAAAATAAGTAGAAATGAAGAAACCCTAGTACAGCATTCTTTGAGACACACCCTGGGTACCTCACGTGTGGTCAGTAAAGGCTATTTCTTGATGAAGAGCCAAGATTACACATCGTTTTGTTTTATATATTTATGATCTACATTTAAAAAATATTACGGAGCAAAAACACAGGATCCATGCACAAAGCAAATGTCTGTGAGATAACACTTGACTTTTCTGAGGTTCTAAAGATGAGTGTAATAGGGAAGGTAACAGAAGGAATATTGGTGCTCTAGACCCTGGGTACCGTGTACAATGCTGGCGCTTGATGCCCATTATTTCATTTAAATCTCAGACCTGCCTTGAAAATAGGCACTAATTCTCACCCTGCTGTCCAGAGGAGAGCACAGCTCAGAGGACACGTAGCTTAGCTAAAGTCCCATCGCTCACGAAAATCCTAGTATAAAGACTCAATGGCATCTATCACAGCTGGAACTTTCCCACCCCCTAAGCCTCCTTCTGCAAATGGACTCGCATAAGGATCAGTTAACCAACAAACATTTTGAAACTCATAAGGCGATGTATGTCGAAACCTTCTAAACAAAGTGTTATAGGACACTAGCTGAAGATTCTACAACCCTGGACTCTGGCACCAACCCTCCACCAGTAAGCCCCTAGACAAATACTCTACCCTGACTGAATCCTGCTTTCCTGTTTGTCTATCTGCAGCGACAACAGGTTTTCTAAACTCTCTCACTTCTTGAATAAACGCTCTAATGAAACAATATGACGTCATATTTTTGTGAAGTGTCAAACCCTGCAGACATATGAAGAGAAAATTTGTTTCCACTGCATGCCTTAAAGGAAGTTGGGGCTTCTTGTGGCAGGAAATGGAATGTGACAGGCTTGAAGAGGCCTGTTTTGTCAAATAGCTCCATCTTTCAGTGGGACACCATGGCTTACAGAGGAAGCTGGGTCATCCTCACCAAGACCCCACAGTTCTGGGACAGTGAGCTGGGTCCTCTGTGAGAAATAGAAAGCCACATCCTGTAGCCTTCATGGGCCCTTCTGAGCCCTAGCCCCTGTGGTTAGCTAAGGCTCCCCACAAGGACTTGCACCTCCTTTTTGAGGCTAGGTAACAGAAACAGCTGGGGTGATAAAACCCTTGCCTTGGGCCCAACATCTGTCTCTTAAGATTCCACAGTCCCTGGAGAGATGGCTCAGTGGTTAAGAGCACTGACAGCTCTTCCAAAGGACCTGGTTTCATTTCCCAGCACTCACATGGCAGCTCACAGCCATCTGTAACTCCAGTCCTTGAGAATCTGACACCTTCCTCTGTGGGTACTGCACAAATATGATGCATAGTCATACAGGCAGGTGAAACAGTCATACACAGAAAAGTAAGACGTGGTGGTAGTGGTGGTGGTGGTTGCAGTGGTGGTGGTGGTGGTGGTAGTAGTGTACTTGTTTAATCCCAGCACTCAGGAGGAGGGTGTATCTCTGTGAGTTCAAGGCCAGCCTGGTCTACAGAGTGGACAGCCTAGCTTGGTAAAACAAAACAAAATAAAATTTAACAGTAAGGAGTTAAAGAGCAAGAGGCCCAACGCCTATGTTCACAGATGAATTCTCTCCTCCTAGTTGGTCCATTTGCACCTGGTATAAATTTGAGGCCCTAATTAGGATGAGAATACCATGAGGGGAAGTAGCGATCTGACTCTAGGAGCTCTAGGAAAGATACTCTGACAATCACCCTGAAAAACCATGAACTGCCATGGGGAGATATAGAATTAGAAAGCCAAATGGGGGAGTGATAGATGTGATCATTATATACATGTATTTCATTATATACATGTATGAGATTTCTTAAAATAATGTTTTAAAAGTTGATGCAATTGATAGAAACGTATCTTTTAAGTTCTTAACCAAAGAGAGCCTAATGAACACACCTCTTATTACCAGGCATCCACAGAAGCAGCAGGAGAACAGGCTTGATGGGAGCTGACATAAACTACAATGCAAGAGGTCAGATGCTGCCAATGCCAAACCCAGAGGGTTTGTCTCAGGACATCACAGCACAGTGGAGGCCTGAAGTCAAGAAGACACTCCAGCCTTCTAGCAAGCATGATCTCCCAAGCCAATTGGAAAGCAGTACCCTAGTATATTAGAGGCCTAATACCTGCAGCGGACCCTTGATGGGAAGAGGTGACCCCCTGGTTAAACGTTCTCTTCCACATCCTTCTCTCCTGAACTCAGTAAAGACTCCAAAAAAACTCCAGACACACATGTGTCTATTGAGCCATCATCACAATGCCAACCTGCCTGTAAGTCCCATAAACCAGCCTCCTTTCTACCCTGGTGTGACAGGTTGAATCATGTTTCCACACAGTGAGATAGGATGGTGAAATCTTAACACTCAGTGTTGGACCCTGCTGTCAAGGTCAAAGTCTGGCATTACTGGAAAGCCCCTGAGCTCAGTGCTAAAATGATGGACTCCCTTCCTCAGCTGGGTTCCCTCATTTCCACCTGATCTGGGGAAACCTCAGATCCTCTAAGGAGCATCACATAGCCCTCAGAGAGATTACAGACCCAACCCTTTCCTGATAAGAAACTCTATTCAGTGTGCTCCTGGGAGTCCTAGGAATCCCCTCTCCATGCTAATGAGATGTCTTCTTGGTACCTTAGCTTTCAACCATTGACCCTTTTCCATACCTCTACCCATACCTGGAGTTCTACCCCCACTGCCCATAGGATATTTAAGTACTCTGTTCCCCCTTCTTATGATAAGACTGAGCTGCTGCATACAAATGAAGTGTAGCCCTGGAACTCCTAGCCCCAGTGAATCAAACACATTCACCCCCCAAAACCTCCCTTACTCCCCAAAGTTTATAAGTCCCTGTTTTACATGAAATAAGGGAGGCCACCACCATCTATTTCACCGAACATCATATGAGATTTGTCATTTATTCTGAGTAAGGAAAGCCCCCCTCTACCCTGAAGGACTTGCCCCTTGATCCCCAGGCTTGACTGCCCATCAGGGAGCCACATGCTACTGGCTGCCAAGCTTCTGCCATTCACTGGCATGTCAGCACAGATCACTGCTACCGTCTTTCTCATATTGCTCTGCCCACCACGGTGCCCATCTGCAAAGGCGGGCACCTGGGCTGTTCTTGAAGCCGCCGTTCTGTCCGCCTGAACAAAACAGGGCTTCCCCCACTGCCTCTCAGTTCCGGAGCTCCAAGCCTCAGTTACTGGCTTTTCTAGAAGTAGCCACCAGCTTGCCTGAGTCGCCAGGCCCTCATTGTCACCTGGCTTGGGTTTCAGAACCCTGAGCTCCCCTCTGCCAGGTGCCCAGCTGAACGCGCACTAATACTTATTGTGACGAACTCTTTTTCTTCAGCACCTCCGGCTGAACTGGAGGAGACCTTCCGGCCTGGATCTCAGTTCTGTGTTCCAGCCTTCTCAGCCTGAAATGTGGAACCTTTGGCCCTGTGCTTCACCATTTTCTGCTCTGAAGCTGATGGTGCTTGACCTTCCCTCAGGAGAAGCATGCACTTCCAGCTGGGTGGTATCTGGGCCTCCCAGGTGGAAGGGAACCACAACTCAGTGCGACAGAATGTTATCTTGTTTGGAAATAGGGCTTCATCACATCCACCAAGTTATATGAGGTTCTGAGTGTGGGGCCCTATGCATAAAATCACTGGCTTCATTACACAAAGGGGAAGTTTGGACACAGACAGAGAATCATGCAAGTCAAATCAGGAAACTGCAGCAACCAATAGAAGCTCAAACGAGCACAAAAAGATCCTTCCCAGAATCCTCAGAGAACATGACCTTGTCCAAACAAATCTTGCACATACAGATCAAAGAGAGTGGACTTACCTCACTCTTGACTCTGAGCCACCTGCTTTGCTGTGCTCGGCTATGGCAGCCCTAGTAAATGCACACATGGAACTTTCGTTTATTTTTTCTTTTCTTTTTTTTATACATTTATAGTATTACACATATATACAATAAACTACCTACAGCAAGAAGAACCATGAAACAATTAGGAATTAAATAAATGTTACATTCATAGTGTTTTGGCTATTCGTATTTGGCAGCATTGAAGAGAACATCTTTCCTATCTTGGTGCATCTAAAATTCTGAATGTAAATCCATGTCTATCATATCTGTATCAACTTAAAATATCTACCTAGATCTAAAAACATCTTAACCCCAAAACAACTAAGCTTAATTATAAAATTAAACTACCTGATCTTCAACCCCATCAGAGACTTGAGAAAGAATAAAATTAGTTATCTGAGTAGACACGAAGTGCAAGTAAGCAGCTTCCACAATGAGAAAATGACAGGGACAGTTTGATGCCTGAATAGTCACCCAAATCTTTCTATAACGTTGGAGCATCACCTTCAGCCTTCTGGTCCAATATATCTGACAGACATATTTATGAGGCAGGAACGATTGAGGACTTGCTTACCCTGTCTTGGCAGAGTTTGGCCATCGAATCTGCCTGCATCCAAGCTTGCCCATTTTCAGGCAGAATTCTGTCTGTGGCAGAAACGAGGACATTTTGCCTAGTGGCTTGTTTGCCACATTTGAAGCCATCTCCGTAAGGAGGTTCACTGAAGCTCATCATCTTTGAGTTAGGCTGGTTGCTGCCAGGAGTTAAACTGTCTTGCTGTCAAAGAATCTTTAAACTCTAAAAACATCTTTAAATTCTATAGGTCATAGGTCTCTGAGGCTTTTGAAGACCTTATCTTTTATTTTACTTCATTTAATTCAGTATCATGGGTAGCAAAGAGACATAAGCAGAGGTAGGATAGCAATAAGAAGCATGGTGGTAGGTACATGTTCTGAGGAAAACAACCCGTTATCAGGAAGATGGTTCCAGTAACCTATGTGAGAAAGACTGATGGCTAAGCTACAATTTCCTCATGAGGGAGAACTCATGGGATGGGAGTCTGTCTGGTGCGAGGTTCACAGGAGCATAGATGCTGCTTTGGCAATCAGTGGCACAGCGAAAAAGACATGCTAGGGAAGGTAGGTGATGATAATGTAGACTATTTGAAAAACTATAAAGTCAGGGGTGGAAAGATAGCTCATCAGTTAAGAACACATGCTGATCTTCCCCCCCCCCCCCCAGAGAACAAGACTTCAATTCCCAGCACCCACATCCAGCAGTTCACAACTGCCTGTAACTCCAACTCCAGGGAATCCAATGCCTCTTATAGGATAGGTACTGCACAGACACACATAAATAAAAATAAAGTGGTTTTTTTGAATATATAAGAAATGGAAGAAAATGTATTCCAAGCCAAACAAATGTTAAGTACCTTGAGAGTTAGAAAACAAGGACCTTACACAAAAAGCCCGCTGTGCCTCTTCCTCTCTCCTTATTCCCATAAATCATTTGCTTTCCCCAGACTACTGGACTACAGAAACACCGCTGGGATACTCTCTTGACTCCTTCATACCAGGGTCAGATCCAAGGAAATAAAGAGGTCCAGAAAAAAGGTCTGAGTGCCTACCATATGCCAGAATTGGTTAGGTTCTCTGCAGTATAGTGTTCAGTCCTTACAATACCTCTAGCAAATAGACGTCTTCCTTGTTGTATGGAGCAGAAAAGGGGCTTAGAGGGCAGCTGGTGAGCCAAACTTGAAACCCTACAAATCATAGACATCTATGTGAATCCAGAATAGCTAGAAGTCAAAGCCAAGACTCCCTGAGACCCGTAACTTAGATCCAAACACAGAGAAGTGTCTTTTCCGCAAATGACTGTGAAGTAGGAAAATTACTCAACATCTGGAGATTCCGCAGGACCAGTAAGTAGATCTATAGAGTAGTTAGTCGTGAAACGAAATCAGAAAGCCTGGCAACTAAAGGGGGAAACGATGTGGATTTTAGGTAACTAAGCTTGGCTTCTTCCTGCAAGACTTTATCCACATGGCAGAAATGTTTCTGTGTGTCAACAGATTTCTCTCAGTTCCAAGAGGAAGCCTTGCAAAACTCAGAAGGTCGTGATGAACTCCACATCTACGGCATCACACAAAAGCAATAATGGCATTCGTCCAAAGAGCTATGGACGTGAATATGAACATTGTTAAATATTTACACAAACACATTGATTACCTATATTCGTAGCCTATAGAAGCACCAGCTTGTTCCGTAACACAATGTTTGGGGAAAAAATACGGTTCTTTGCAAGTACAGTAATCAGTCATATTCAGTGCTCATTAGACTGACACTCAAATCACTCTCCAGTTTGTTTGCAAAGATGATTCACATCTGTACTGGCACATCTGTGGGGGTGTTCAGGGGGAGGTGTACTTTGGGCTGGAAGTCTAGGGGGAAGCTTTCAGCATTTATGGGTTTGTAAACAAACTCTACAATTGCAACAGTAAAAACAAGGGAGGCAGCAGCCATGAAATATGTTTCTATAGAAGTGCTCCGCTTCTCTCTGATGTCACGTGGAGAAAGTTGTTCACGTTAAAAGTCTTTGCACATTATAGGACCCTTAAATAGTAAGCTGTTGCAACTGATATTAACCAAGATGTGTGTGTGCTCTGTGTGCATGTGATTTCTGTGCACATGAACATATGCATATGTGTTTGTGAGTCTATGTGAATGTGTGTGTGTGTGTGTGTGTGTGTGTGTGTGTGTGTGTGTGTGTCTGTACACAAAGAAGTCAGAAGTCTTTCTCAATCACTTCTTAACTTTTAGGGTGGGGTCTTTTAACTAAACCTGGAGCTTACTAATTCATCTAGACTGTCTGGTCAGTGACCCCTCCCAAGGGTCCTTCTATCTCTGCCCCTCTAGTGATAGGATTATAAGCACATGACACTCCCCCTAGATTTTTACATAGATACTGAGGACCAAGCTCCAGGTCCCTGGGCCAGCACATTACTGACTGAACCATCTCCGCAGCAATCTGTTCACCTTTCCTACATCACGAAAAAAAACAAGATGCCAATATTTGATCTTCAAGTTCCCATCCTCCATAATTGTGAATCAATAAATTCCTGTCTGTGGTCTTTCTAAAGACAAAGACTTTGAGTGCAGCTTGAGCCAGGAGCGAGTGTGAAGGAATGCACGGTACACAGAAGATGCTCAGGGCTCTGTGATTGACAGCTTATGTGATGTCACCCCACACACAGCCCACATGAGTTTACACACTGCTCATCAGTGACCTGCTTCTCCCCAGGTTTCTGTGGTCCATCTAGTGACATTACCTACTAGCAGTCACCCACGCCCCAGTCTTGGCAGACATTACGGCCTGTCAGCCTTCTCACACAAGTAGGTACCAAGTCCTACTGGTTTTTGTGACTACATATTTTTTGAGATTATCCTTGTCCTCCCTTCTACCTATCACCGCTATGACAGGTGTCACCAGAACCATGGGGAGGAAAACAGGAAGGTCAATTTCATGATAGGAAAGATAGGGAAAGGTTTCTTGGAGGCCAAAACCAACATATGTCCACAGCACTAATAATAGTCAAGTTACCACGCTTGTAAATGTTACTTTTTTTCATAAATTATATACTGTAAAAGCTTATCCCTAACATAAGTCACTTGCATACTAATACATGACACAAAGTTGTAGAGGAAAGAGGGAATACGAGTGAGTAGATAGAAATGGCATCTGGGGATGGTATTGAGCCAGTAGTCACCCAGCCCAGATCCATCACCTTTGACTGGGTACCAGAGATGAAAGAAGTCTGATACCTGCACATCACCTATTCTATGTCATCTCAAAGCAAGAGAAAAATCCTCCAAGGCAGGTCAAGCTCTTCAGCCACCAAGACCTCAAATGATACAGAAGTAGGATCTTCAGAACTAAGATCTTACCCTGTTCACACATAGGGGTAGGTGTGTGTGTGTGTGTGTGTGTGTGTGTGTCTGTGTCTGTGTCTGTGTGTGTCTGCATGTGTGTGTGTCTGTGTGTGGCAACTGAATTGAAAGTGTCCCTGTAGAAGTCACTTCTTCAGCTATCACTCCTCAGGTGCCTCCCACTTTTTGTTTGAGACAGATCCTCTTGTCGGTCTGGAACCTTACTAGGAGGCTAGCCAGCCAGTGAGTTCTAGAGATTTGTCTGTCTGCCTCCTAATTCTCCAATGACAAGACACAAGTGCAGGTTACCATGCCTTGCTTTTTCACACAGGTCCTGGGAATCTAAATTAGATCCTCCTCATCATGAGGCAGATGCTTACTGAATGAGCCACCTCTCTAGCCTTCCCATTCCGTTCTGAGACTGCCCATTGACCTCACACTCATCTTTCTTGGCACCCACATCTGAAAAAGACCTTTCCTCCCACATTGTGACTATCAAACTGTGTCACTCCACCACACCTTCTCCTTACCCAGAATAAAGACAGTCTCAACCCCTCATTAATGCTTTCATGGCATCTTCATATTTCTGTCGGCGAGTACGTGCCACGGACTCAACTGGGAAAACAATTAAGTGGCCAGTGTTGCAACTGCTGTTGTTTTGAAATGTTTCTGTTTAACTTTGGGAGCTGTTTCAGGACTATCTGTTTCCATATACACAGCTTCTGTGTGAGATATGATACGCACTTGTGGAGACAGGACTGTCTGCCAGACTGTGTTGGAGAAATTACTACATTGAGTTCCACCTGGCCAGAAATCCATCTGCCATGGCCACATGGACGCAGGGTCAGTTCCAGGACTGGCACTGGAAACCACTGGTCAAGAGTGTCTGTGATGGAAGATAACACAAAGAGTGCTAAGTTTAGAAGAGTAGGGAAATTGGCATCATTTGAAACAAATATTAATTTTAATCATTTTTTTTTCATCCTGGAAAAGTGACAGTGAAAAGTTTGGGGAAATGGTGAGTGAGAATTAGCTTCTCATTAAGAGTCCTCTACTCCAAGTTTTGTGAGGGCTAAATACAGACACAAAAATATGGTTGTCTTGCCTAAAATAGAACTTAAAATGGTGAACTACATCACTGCTGCTCTCTACTTCATATTCAGACAGCCAATACAGTGCCTGAAAGATGCTCTGCATCTATTGGTGGCTATGATACCATGATTTTAATATGTATTGGAGAAAGTATATGGCTCAGGACCTAAGACACAATAAGAATGTGCTAAATGCTCTCAAATTAGGGAAGGACTAGCAGATTGCAATGCTCATGGTTCTCCAGAGGCACAGAAACAACAAAGTGAACATATATCATGAGAAACAATTTGGGAGATTTGGTAGGTTGGCTTGCACAATAAGGGCTGAGTAGTCCAACAGTTGCCACCTGTACAGTGCAGAGGACAAAAACACAATAGCTACTCAGTCTACAAAGCTAGGTGCATCCACATCTCCATCCAGTCCTAATACCCTGGAAGATTCCCAAATAGCAACTGGTCTACAGTCCACATCAGAAGACAGAAGAATCTCTGTTTTCAAGTAACTGAAGGGCAATAGCACGTCAGGGCAGACACAATCACCAGCAAGAAACAAAGACAGATACGCAAACAGATCTGCTCTTCCTTCAGACCTCTTTGCATCTGGGATGCTACTGGGAGGTGCCACCTAATCTGAAGACAGTCTTCTCCCCTCAGTGATACTGCTTCCTAGAAATGCTCTCATAGACCCTTGTCTCCTGGTTGATCCTAGATCCAATCAAGGTGACCATCAAAATCACCCATCACACATAACAGAGACAAAACTGGGTCCCAGCTCCTCACCAGTATGGGTGCAGATTCCTTCTCTCAGTGCAGCTACAAGACTCACAGATAATGTGCAGATGGGGAGCCTACCCCTTGCCAAAGTGATATAATTAATCAAGAAAAGTTCCAGAGCTCTGACCAGGACTTTGCATGGTAAACTAGGATAGGAGTCACCTCAATATCAAGCCCTGAGCATCTTTAGTGATGGGCTGAGACACTTGCCAAACTATGAGACAGATTGAAGATCTCAGCTATAAATATGTTTTGTACCTACAGAGTACATCTACACAGCCTTTAGTGCCTTTGCAAAGAAAAGGGCTAGTTGCCCTAGCCCACTTCTACACACCCTCTTGAGACCAACTCAACAGCAACACCAAGCAGGATCCATGTAAACTCTCTCGGATGCCCATGTTCCCATGCATGCTGCTAAGAAGTGGGAATAGATTTTTCTCATCTCCTTGGTTCAGTCCTCCCTATCTTTCTCTCTTCTTCCCTTCTCCTCTCTCTTTTTCTATTCCCCATCTCTGCTTCCCTTTCCACCTCTCTCCTTCCCTTCCCCCTCCCTCTTTTCCTTCCCCCTCTCTCATTCCCTTCCTTTCTCTCTGATAACTGCCTAAATAGATTTACATATATATATAATCTAACAGGCACATAATATGCATCTGTATTTATTTATTATTTTCCATCCCTTTAAGATCACTGTGCCAGGTCTACTTCTTTACAGCATAATTAAGACATATTAAATAAGAAATATTATTTTTAAATGTCTAGAATTAATAGTTCAGTGAGCATCAGATATCATAGCTGATGTTATGATATCATCGTTGCCACAATCACCTACAATTGTGGAGCCTCTTAAATGCACTTAGACCTGCACTAGGCACTTAATACACATTTGTTGTGCAAGAAGAAAAACCTTTGACTCCATATTACACAGCGACTGAGCTGTCTATTTGGATCTGCCCACTACACAGTCCCCTCTGGGTCTCAAGTAAAGGAGGTAGAGAGGAAGAACACCAGCCTGGGAATTCCTATCTGTCCCACAAGAAAACCAGAGAAATAGGATCAAGAGCATCAGGTAAGAATCAGTGGTGCAAGGCTGCAAGGAACTGACCCAAGAAGAGAAGTGAGTACACTCCAATGAAAGTAGAAGTTTCACTGAGTTTGATCTGGACATAAGGGTAAGGAGAATAAAGGGGACCTGTCAAGACTATGTGCAGAAGAGAATGAGGAATAAAAAGTAGGAATTAAGGGTTGGCCATGGCAACCCATACTCCAAAATATCTATTGTGTTTTACCGTTCACATTAACTCCATTAAGTCCTGGCAGGCCGAGAAGGTTCATTTTAATCTCCACATTACAGAAAACAAATCATAATCAGGCAATGACTAAGTAGTCAAAGCACAGATGGTGATGGTCAGGGTAATGCGGGATGTATCTTCACCAAAGAGCATCATGGGAGAAGCTATCCAAGGACCTATGATAGAAAAGCATGGGCACATCATATGACAATTTAGCATGACTCTTTGTTCTGACTTCACCTGCTCAGCCAAGGCAGAACTTTGTGACAAGAAAGCAGAAGGACTTCTTTCATGATTCAATATCTGTATATTTAGCCATGGATCCCTTATTCTGTCTTCTGTCTCAGATGCTGAGACACAAAGACTCATCATTTCAGAGACCTAGTCTTCAAGAATTTCTCTAATGTCACTCCTGAGCTTTGCTTCTGCCACAGGTATGATGAGGAGTGCCTCAAGCCTGACTCACAACAAAACAACTATGACTCTTTGTTGTCCAGACTGTAACCTTATGAGTAGCCATAAGCACCAATTTACTTTATCCTGTCACATGGAAACAACTAGTTAGAGTAAGCATCGCAAAGCCTTGTTAACATGAACTAAGCCAGCATGAGTAAATCAGACCGTGGCCCCATTCATTCCTCTGGATTCTGTGGACTTCTCATCATTTTCTTTTGTAGTCAAGGTCCGCCCAACTTGCTAAAGCAGTTGAATTATCTGACTAGGTCATACTCTCAATCCACCTTGGCATCGGGCAGGTTAAATGTTGCTAATAAGGGAATAGTTTTATAGATTCATATCTGGCTGGTCAGATCCCATTATTTCAACTGCCCTGTGGCCTGCCATGCTTGCTCTTCTCTTCTCTGGCTTAATTTTATGACCTGCATCCAGACCTGAAGGCTCATGTGTAGGTTGCCTTGTCATGATAGTCCCATTAGTACCAAGATATATTTCTGAAGACATTGCTCCTGGCTCACAAAAAGAAATGACTCTGATGCAATAAAAAGATGTCAGCCCATAAGACCTGTGTTCAGTACATGGCTCCCCCAGTTCTCGCTTGCTATGGACTGTGAACGAGTCCCTTGAGCCCACTGACTTGGCTCAGGCCTCCCTAATGGTACAAGTGCATGCCACTGTCTAACTCAAAAGATGACTGCGAAGTGTACAAGTGCTAACATTTTCCAGTTGAAACAATTGGGTGTAGGGCCAGGTTGGGGAGATGACTCAGTCAATAAAGTGGTTGCCTTGCAAACACAAGGATTGAGTTTGATCCCCAAAATCCATGCAAAAGACCCAGGTAGTGGGGATACATGATTATAATCCCAGAGCTGGTGAAGCATAAACAGGATCTCTGGGGCTTTCTGGACAGACAAGCTAGACAAATCAGGGAGTAGTAAGCCCATCAGAAACTGTTCTCAAAAAACAAAGATGTGAAGAATGACATATGACATATGAAGTTTTCTGGCCTCCATGTGCATGCATATACATATGTTCCATACCCACCCACATGCACCTGTGCCCATATGAACACACACATACACACAATGAAATTGTTCTTATTCTGTAAAGCCTTGGCCATATCCCAAACAGAGAAAGAAGTAGCAGAGTCTAATGAAGTAAATGCTCTGATTGCAGGGTCATTGCTGGCAATGGTGGTATTTGGTTGTGATGGGTTTTTGTCCTCCTAGGAAAGAAGCCTGTCTGTTCACTCATCTTCTACACAGATCCTCAGAATGTCTACCCAGAGCCAGCTGGCTTCCACTCAGACCTCCAACTGGTCTACCCAAAGCCAGCTGGCAGCTTCTCCTTTCCTCGCCCTTAGATATGACCCTCGCTACCTCTGTGTAGGCCTCTGGAGACCACTATTCCTGCCACTTCATGGATCCCAAGGGACATATACTTCATCCTGTCACTCCTGTCAACATAGTGACTGGCATCAACCTACATACAAATCTAACAAGAAGCCAAAAAGTTTTATCTGGTACTCCTCAGGCATGGCAGGCTTCTCAAGCACTGAACCTCACTTTGCATTTATAATTTGACATTTTTACAAGGTATTCCATGCTCCCTCTCATGAAAATAGCCCTCCGCACCTCCGAATGTGACTATATTTGGATACAGGATCATTAAAGAGGTAACTAAGTGGAAATGAGGTCATTGGGATAGGCCTTAATTCAATCTGGCTGATGTCCTTAGAGATATCTATAAGACATACTACGACACAGACAGAAGATTTCTAGCTTCAATTCAGGAGGAGAGCTCTAGAAAAAAAAAACCCCCAGCCATGCCAACATCTTGGCATTGGTCTTCCAGCCTGCAGGACTATTGTTTAAGCCCTCAGTCTGTCAGAGATCATTCTGAACCTCCAAAATGTTCATTCATGTCTGCTTTTAAATGTCAACAAATGAGGAGACACGAAAGTACCAGACTCCACAGAACATCTGAGAGAATAAAGGAAACTGAGGAGGGTTACAAGCACTCCATGGGGTAGTTATGAGTGTCCAAGGAAGCATGTTGCTGGGAGTTAAATGGCTCACACAGACAGAGTGGCCTTCATCCTCCTAATGCTACAGGATCATCAGGGGTTCTAAGAGCTCTTTTGACCCAAAATACTGGAAACCAACTCAAGATACAACAGATCATACTCCTATATGTTGAGGTTTTATCTAAACTTAATAAGCTACAGACTTTCTATATGGAGAAGATGTTAGAGGAAAAATACACATAGCGCACATGAAATACAAACAAATACAATTCTGGGGTGTGTGGGGGTGTGTGTATATATATGTATGTGTAAGGGGGTTGTATACAAATACTCTGTCATCCTATTGAAGGCACTTGAGCTTCTTAAGATTTGGGGATTATAGGAATCTTTGAACTCCATCTGCCATTTCTATATCCAAAAGTAACCTGGAAATCCTACTGCCAGGTCCCTAGGGAAGGAAATGGTAGTAACTCCCTCAGTCTGGTTCTGAGGAAGCCTGGCCTGGGCTCGCAAACCCAGACAAATCAAAAATGAATCATACCTTGCCTTCCAAATGTGGACCCTGAAGCTCAGCCAAGGTCTGTTTCGAGTTTTGACTGATGGAGTCGCGTGGCCACACCCGGGGCCTTGGCTCACTCATTCACAGAGCCAGGTCTTGGAAACTGTTCCTGTTTGTGAATCTTCCTGTTTGATGAGCTGTCACAGTGTTTCACAGGCACAGCCCCTCCTGTGCTTGAGCAGAGGCACTGCTCACACACCAGTGTAAACAGAAACCATCTGCCCCGAGGGTTCGACAAGTTTGCTATCACAATGGGAGGGGCTTTGTCCCTTTTTTAAAAAAAAAATAAAACCCACAAAATTATCCTTGCTCCTTTCTAACAATAATACTGCGTTGTTATGAATTTCTTAGCCAGAATTCAGAAATGATTCCAAGGTCCAGTTCTAGTTTAAAAGTTTGCAACTAGAAAGAAATCAACAGCACTGGGTCCTAGTTCCCTCACCTGTGTCATGGGGCTGGAGGTGTTCATTTCCCTTTCTGCCTCCCCAGTAAGATTTAAGACTATCAACAAAAGATCCAGGAATTGAGGTGTGAATTCTAAAGCATTCTATGCAACATATCGTTTTCCTCAAGGCTGATCCCAGTGAAATCTTACTGCAAAACTCACAGGCTCTTTCAACACCTCCACAATACCACAGTCTTAAGAGGCTCTAGTGACTCAAGTAAAATGCACAGTGTCCTGTGCACAACCTACCCACCTCCTCCCTTGAACCTTAAGCCAATGCTAATGACGTCAGACAAATGCCTAGAGAGCCCTTGTCACATTATTTTGCTTAGGGAAGAACAGTAAGACTAGGGCTTACAGGCTTGAGAGATGGCTTCACAGTCAAGAGCACTTGTTGCTCTTAATAGAGGTTGCATATGATGCTTACAAACACCCCAAACTCCACTTCCAAGGGATCAAACACCCTCTTCTGACCTCTACAGGTCTATATGAAATACACGCACACATGCAGGTGAAATATTCATGCATACGAAATACAGCAAACGTAACAAAAGATCCCAGCCCTATAAAAGATGTGGATGTTAAAAAAAAAATTAGTTATTTTTTAACTCTGGGGCAGGGTGGGTATGTGCACGTAAGTGCAGTTTCCTGCGGAGGCCAATGGCACCAGGTTCCTTAGTGTCACGGTTACAAGTACCAACATTGGTGCTGGGAAGCAGGCTGGAGTCCTCTGAAGGCGCACTAGGCACTCTTAACCACTGAGCCATTTCTCCAGTCCCAAGAAGTGGACTTTCTTGCATAGCTCTGGGTTGGTGTGGGGAGGAGAGACACAGAAATATGACAGCCATATTTAGCAGTTTGGATAGGAAGTGACCATTCCCACCCCCAAGTCCCAAGTATTGAAAAGTTGGTCACCAAGTGGTGATGCTGTTTTGCTGGAGGTTCTGGATCAGCAATTCTCACCCTTCCTAATGTTGCAACCCTTTAATACAGTTCCTCCTGTTATAGGGACCTCAACCATAAAATTATTTTCATTGCTACCTAATAACTGTAATTTTGCTACTGTTATGAATAGTAATGTAAATGCCTGTGTTTTAGATGGTCTTAGGTGACCCCTTTGAAGACTTCTTTCAAGCCCCAAAGAGGTTGAAACCCACAGGTTGAGAACCACTATTCTAGGAACTTTAGGAGGTGTGGCTTAGCCAGAAAAAGTAAGTCACTTGAGGCAGACCTCTCTAGTGCTCTATTTCCTGTGTGCCAGGAAGCAAAGGAGCCTCTACCCCATGCTCCCAACATCCTGAGCATACTCTGTGTCACCACTGGCCTAAATTCACCATTGCCAAGGACTGAGGCTTGAAACCTCAGAGGCCATGAGCCAATACAAATCCTTCTGCCTTTAAGTTGCTGATAGTAAGTATTTTATCACAGTAAAAACAACCTAACACACCCATCCTAATCATAACCCTTAAGCCACACCTACCAGGTAAGAGCCTTAGTTTTTCTCCCTGTTGCTGGGGTGGGAGGGAATGCCTGGACCAAATCGACTTTGTTGAGAAAGTTCACTTCAACTCACAGTTAGAGATACATCTAGGAGAAGTGCCCCGGCTGCTCACATGGAATCTACTATCAGGAAGCATGGAATGGTGAGGCCTGTGTTCAGCTAGCTTCCTTCATTATGCTCATTCTAGGACAAACCCAGGGGACAACGTCACCCACTTGACCTATGTGTCCCCATCTCAATTAACTTACTCCCTCACTGGCATGCCCAAGGCCAATTTAATCCATCATAGGTGTCCCTGAAGCACCTGAAGTAGTTCTCAATCTGGGGATTGAATGACCCTTTCACAAGCGTCATATATCAGATATTCCGAATATCAGATAGTTACATTATGATTCATAACATAATTGTATAGTTGAGGCTCACCCCAATGTGAGGAACTGTGTTAAAGGGCGGCAGCATTAGGGAGGATGAGAAACTCTGGCCTGCAGGATCAGTCTCCTAGACAATTCCAGATCTTATTAAGTTGGCAACATTAACCAACTGTTTCAATGAGGAAGACAGTAGGCAGAAGAGACTTACAAGAGAGGAAGTCAGAGGTGAAAGGTCAACTGTGGAGAGTACAAAGAATAAGAGAGATGGCTAAGGTTTTCACCCATCCAGGAATAGAAAGGATGATACAAATCCCCTCTTGGGAACCCCGCACTGTAGCCCAGACCCTTGGCAAATGGCAAGTTCCTCACCTTTTTTCTGTCTTGACCTTTTCAAATGACAAAACCTTTCAACATCATGCAACTGTGACTGGCTGGGCAATGGAGCGTCCTTGTCAGTATCCCTCAGGTGACAGAACCCAAAGGAAAATGTGGGTCTCAGCATTGCACAATCACTGAACCATTCAACTTCTACACCCTAATTGGTGCCTTTCCCCCGGCTCTCATCCACACACACCCCTCAACACCCCACCACCACCACACACACACACCCGGCAGCAGAGTGTACTTTGGCATGAGAACGGGAGGCTTGGGCGCATTCGCCGGGCTTCATTCCCTCCAGTGGATGAGGCATCATGGCCCTAAAACAGAACCATCTGTGCAGAATGGCTGGGAGGCACAGAAAGTGCCGGAACCACAAAATTCCAGCTTTGCTTTCGGCTTTTTGGCAACAAAAGACTAAAAACTCAGCTCTCGTTTCTCCAAATATTTCCCGCCGCATGGTCTGCTCAGCCTGCCTTCCAGCTCTCCATCAGCAAACCTGGGCAGTTTTTTTCGTGGCCCGCTCTCAAATGGTTGTGAAGGCCTTGGCAGAATGCACATTAAGGTCGTGGTACTGACTGGAAATCAAATCATTTCTTTTTCAAAAAGGAGAAACTTCATAAATCCTTCCTTGTGCCCACACAGGTGTACAGAAGAAAGCAACAAAAATGTGGTTTTCTTCCTGCATTCAGAACTCACCCACCTAGGTCCAAATTTGAAAAGCAGTTGAGTTTTATGGGTAGTTTTTTGTTTTGTTTTGTTTTGGGCTTTTTTTCTCCAGTGAAGTTGTCTGTTAAATACTTGAGGGAAAACCCAGAGACCTGAAACCTCTTGCCAACTGCCTGCCACCATCCATTCACCTGCACGGTGACACTTAAGAATCACGTGTGACAACTGATGAGGACCAAGGTTTGGTTGGCTCACTGGAGTGGGACCAAGAGAGTTACAAAACAGAGAAAGCTGTTGGAAAATTCACCCTTCTTCACCACCACAGAGAGGCTTCAAGATCCAAGGCAAACCAGAGCTCACTCAAGTTTCAGGAGATGTCAAATCATGTGGTCTGAGGAGCACAAATGTGTCTGGCTATAAATACTCTCCAGAGTGTTCCAGCGCACTCAGCCAAAACCTAAATGCTGTGAGGTTTCACCCAAACGAATGGTTCCTTAAATAAACACAATGGGAGGGCAAAACACACAAGCAGCTTGAACTTGAAATCAAGGACTGACACTGGAGGTACAGCCTCAAGGAAGAGAGAGGGCACACCTGGGGCTGCTGGTAACAAGTGTTAACTGAGGACCCTCAGCAGGTCAGGCCCTGGTCAAGCTCGTCCAAATCCCTCAGCATGTTAAATCCTCCTTCAGGTATGCCAGAAGGACATTAGCATCCTACACTACGGATGTGAGAAAGCCAAGAGTACAGACTGATGAGGAAACCTGATGCAGCTTGGAAGTCAAATGTGTCTGGTGCCAAAGCCACTGGCCCTCTGTGCCAGGACCCAGTGTGCCCAGCAAGGTCAGGAGTGCTGGCCTTACTCGCCCTGGGCTCTGCAGTACTAGGAGGCATTCTTGTCTCCGGAGCCATTGTTTGTGTTTTCTAGAGCTACAGAGACAAAAGAGCCACACGCCAGGTAATTTAACACAACAGACACATTCTCTCATGATACTGAGAGCTGAATAAAATATACACACACACAAACACCACACATTCACATACACACTCACACACACGTGCACATGCCACACACACTCTCTACACACATACATAACACACACTCACATGCATACTCACACACATGCACACACCACACACATTCTCTACACACATATACACATACCATATACTCACATACACACATGCACACACCACAGTCATTCTTTACACACACACACACACACACACACACACACACACACATCACTCACATCACATACACAAACACACACAAAGATTTTTTTTTAAATTGGTAATAAAGCTCAAAGCAAGGAAGTTGTAAAAAGTACATAGGAAAATAGAAGCCCATTTGGGCAAGAAGTATTTGCATATACAGTTAAATATACTTCCTGCCAGATGTATGTAGCACATGGCCAATTGCAAATTTGAGTGGAAAAGATAAGGTAACCTTTTTTTTGGCACAGACCCCATCTCCTTTGTTTAGTAGAAATGTTTTGAAGAGTTAAATGCCTGCTGAAAACCCAGTACTATTTCCCACCACTCCCTGACACATTATTACATAGCGACATTTTATCCTCCATTTTCTATCATCTCTCTAGAAATGCATGGTTCACCTAAGCCTGGAGCATGTGGGATATGTCCCAAAGCACTCTGGGTGGGAACATCAAGCCCTAAAAGGCCTAAGTCCCCCAGCTTGCAGGAAGAATACTAAAATGAATAGGAACTGCTGCATGTATGTGTGTGTGTGTGTGTGTGTGTGTGTGTGTGTGTGTGTGTGTGTAGTGTGTGTATATGTGTAGTGGGTCTGTGTAGTGTGTGTGTGGTGTGTGTGTACTGTCTGTGTGTGTGTAGTGTCTGTGTGTGTGGTGTGTGTGTAATATGTATGTGTGTGTAGTGTGTGTACTGTGTGTGTGTAGTGTGTGTGTGTAGTGTGTGTGTGTAGTGTGTGTGTGTGTGTAGTGTGTGTGTGTGTGTAGTGTGTGTGTGTGTGTGTGTGTGTGTGAGATGGTCAATCTTGAGTAGCTTAGTTTACACAGTACTGGCTTTCATTATGATATTTTCAAACAAAATTTGTTTTTGTTGACTTTAGTCCTTTCAACACACACACACCTGTCCATCCCAGTAAATTCCTTTCTTCTTTCAAGTCATGTGAGTTTCATTGCCCTCTCCTTCTTCCTTTGCCACTTTTTATTCCCCGTGTTTGGATCTTCTGTAGCTTCATTGCCTCTACACACAATTATCTGCACACATACACACTCTCTCTCTCTCACACACACACTCACACACGTGTGCATATGTGTGTGTATATGTTTGTGTGTGCCCCCACATACAGTAGAGAAATGTGATATTTGTGTTTCTAAGTTAATAATATATATTAATATGTTTAATATAATAATTTCATGAGTCACCCATTTTCCTGAAAATGTCTTAACTTTATTTTTCTGAATAAAACCCCACTGTGGGTGTAGAGTACATTTTTAGTAACCTATATATGAATTCCACAATGGTAATATGTAGTCTACAGTGTTCCTCCTATCCAGAACTTCAGATGGTATTCTAGGAAGCAGCAGAGATGACAGGGTGGATGGCCCAGTCCTATCAGTGGCCTCCTGCTCTGCATTTGTTGCAACCCACTGCATCTCACAACAGGATGACAGCATTCTATGTTTGCATGTCACCATGGCTGTCAGATGGAGAGCAATAATTCCCAGCCTTCCTAAAGCTGAGACCCTTTATACAGTTTCTCATGTTGTGGTGACCCCCACCCATAGAATTACTTTGTTGCTACTTCATAACTGTAATTCTGCAACTATTATGAATTGTAATGTAAATATCTGATATGTTACCCCCAATGGGGTCATGACTCACAGGTTGGGGACCCCTGCTTTAGGCACTGTTCTGCCTTCAACTTGCCTATGAATATGGTAACTGTTTAATATAAAAATGAGAAATTGTAAGTTAAAGCTACAGAGTGGAAAGGAAGCTACTAGGGCTGGAAGAGTATAAGGGGTGAATAGGAGAGATAGTCAAAGAGGAACGTCAACAAAAGCAAATTTTGTTTGAAAGTTCCACCGTGAGAATCCAGAGAAGTGGCTCAGTGGGTAGTGTTCACTGTGCAGATATGACAATTGCTGTTTGCATCCCAATGCGCACATGATATTGGGCTGATCCGGTGGCCTACCTATAAGCCCACTGCCAGGAGGTGGATACCAGAGACCCTGGGGGGCAAGCTGGCTACGGCTAGTTAGACTATCAAAATAAAATAGCCAGCTCCAGGTTCAGCAAGAAAGCCTTGCCTCAATGAATAAAGTGAAGCAAGACTGAGGAAACACCCAATGTTAACTACTTCTGGTCTACACACACACACACACACACACACACACACACACACACACACACACACACACACACATGCCCATGACACAATCAGACTTAACACTTGCCCCATTCATTGGGACGACTGGTATCCAAAATAAATATTTAATTATGTAAAAATGTGCCTGTAGGTGAAAACCCAACAGGGGCTGGAAAGATTGCTCAGTGGTTAAGGGCACTGGCTGCCCCTCCAAAGGACCAAAGTTCAATTCCCAGCACCCACATGGCAGCTCACAATCACCTGTAACTCCAGTTCCAGGAGATCAAATCCCCTCTTCTGGCCCCCATGGACACTGCATGCTCATCCAGGTATACATACATACATGCAGGCAAAACACCAATATAAATTAAACACATTTTAAAATGTAATACAAAATTAGCAGATAATCCGGATATTCCTCCCCTGGGTGTCTGGACAACCCAAGCAGTAAAAACAGGGTCTCAGAACAACACCTGTGCTAGTTCAAGGCAGCATTACTCACATTAGCCAGCTTTCTCAGCAGTGCGTGAATGGACAAGCAAAATGTGATCTAGGCATACAATGAAATAGTCAGCCTTGAAAAGGAAGAAATTTTTTCAGAGGACCTCTATGGTAGGCTCCCATCCTGTTCCTTCTCTTCAAACTCTTCTGGTGTCTATTCTATTTGTCCTTCTGAATGGGAGTTAAGTATTCTCCCTTGGGTCCTCCTTGTTATTTGGCTTCTGTGTATTGTAGTATAGCTATCCTATATTATATGGCTAATATCCACTTATAAGTCATTCTGGGTCTGGATTACCTCACTCAGGATGATCTTTTCTAGTTCCATCCATTTGCCAGCAAACTTCAAGATTTCCTTGTTTTTAATAGCTGAATAGTATTCCATAGTGTAAATGTACCACTATTTCTTTATCTAGTCTTCGGATGAGGGGCATCTAGGTTGTTTCCAGATTCTGGCTATTACGACTAAAGCTGCTATGAACATGGTTGAGCAAATGTCTTTCTTGTATGGTGCGGGGAGGGTTGAAGCAGATGCTAAGACTCACAACCAAATTTTGGGGTGGAGCACAGGAAGTCTTATGGAAGAGTTGGTGAATACAAGAACCTGGAGGCGTCAGGAGCGCCACAAGAAGACCGATGGAGCCCACATGGAGCTCTAACAATGGAGCGGTGGGTGGGGGCATTGGAGAGACCGATGCATCAACCAAGGACCATGCATGGTGAGGACCTAGTCCCTCTGCTCAGATGTAGTAGATAGGGCAGCACAGTCTCCTTGAGGGTCCCATAATATAGGGAGTAAAGGCTACCTTTGCCGTGGATTCTGTTGCCCACTCATTGATCACTTCTCTCTGGCGGGGCAGCCTTGCCAGGTCACAGCAGAAGACAATGCAGGCAGTCCAGATGAAACTTGATAGGCTGAGGTCAGATGACAGGTGAGGCAGGCTCCTCCCTTTCTGAGGATGAGGAGAGGAGAGAAGGAAGAGGGGGGGACTGAGAGGTAATGAGGGAGGGGGCTACAATCAGGATGTAAAGTGAACAAATTTTAAAGAGAAAGAACATTTAAAAAAAAAAAAGAAAAAGAAAAGGGAGAAAAATCCCATCACAAGCTACAACCCGGATGATCCTTGAAACATCCTATATGAAACAGGTGAACACCAAAGAACAAAAGAGCCAGGTTCCCAGACCAAGAAGGAAGAATGGGTTGTGACCAGGGCCGAGAATGTGGGTGAGGCGCTGGGCTTAACGGTGTACACACTCTCATGCGTGGCCTTTTGGTTTCTAATCTGGAATCGTCCTTTACCTGGGACAGGGAGGATAAGAGCAGGAATAAGGGCTGGAATGTGGCTATATTCAGTTTGAGATGCCTGAGAAGCACTCAGGTAAATAAGTGTGTTAGCTTGATTTCAAAGAAAAGATCAGAGCCAGAAGCAACCATACTCTATGTATCTCAGGTGATAACAGCTGTACAAACATCCTCAGTGGCACTAAACAAAAAGCAAGCAACAGAGCTGATGTCAGAGACAGTGGCAAATAGATATTTACAACTTTATGTGCATACAGGGAACCAGAAAGGAGGATGGAGGGAGAGAGAGAGAGAGGCAGAGAGAATGTATCTTGGTCCGTACATAGTCTTCTTCACATGTGATACACAGTGGGCCAAAACTAACTAAACCATGCAGAACCTCATTCTGCAGAGGCCACTGCCACAAAATGAAGCCCACTAGCATTCACTCCTTCTCGGTCCCTCTTCCTAAACGGCTCACTACTAGCATTTGCTTAGCATATCCTTTAAACAACAGCAGGACATGCTTAGACCAATATGGTGATGCATTTGTGTGTTCCTGTATATTTAATTTTTCACATAGCATATTTACCTTTACACTTTATTTGTTTAAATTTTTTATTTATAAAGTGTCTGCATCTTGGTGCATATGCTGGGTGGTTTTCAGTTTTTGATATATTCCTTTTGAAGACGTTCTGGTTTTTTTTTTTTTTTTTTCTATGTTGGGATATACAAGCTGTTTGGTGATCGTTGGGTGTTTTGCATTGGACACGTATTTCCAAGCTGATTTTCTAGGCTTTGCTTTTTTCGGGGTTGGGGGAAGGAGTCTAGCATGAGATCCTAGCAATGGAATTGGTGGATCAGAATCTAAGCAGCTTAATTTTTAATGGGCACCAGCATGTTGCTGGTCATAACGGTTGCAACACTTTACCCCTTTCTGTGCCTAAGGACACCTGCCCCACACTATCACCAGATCTTTGCAGCCCTGTCCTGGTATATTCATATTTCCTTCCTACTTCTCATTTGAACCTTACTTAAAAGCTGCACTGAAGGCCTGGGAGATGGCTCAGTGGATAGAGCACTTTCTTCACAATCCTAAAGACCAGAGGTCAGAACCTAAGGACCCACATAAAAGGCAAGCATTCCTGACAGCCCCTCTATAGTCCCAGCAGTCAGGAGGTAAACACAAGGCCTCCTCAGAGCCAGCGGGCTAGCCAAATGGGTTGAATCCAGGAGCTCCAGGTTCTGAGAGCCCATCCTCAATGAACAAGGTGAAGCATGACCTAGGAAGACAGCTGGTCTTTGACCTCCATGTGCACATGTATCTGTGTGCACGCCCATACATGTGAATGCTCTTATACACACACACACACACACACACACACACACACACACACACACACAATGAGAGAGAGAGAGAGAGACAGAGACAGAGACAGAGACAGAGACAGAGACAGAGACAGAGACAGAGACAGAGACAGAGACAGAGAGAAGCTACACTAAAATGTGTAACACATTTTGTGCACACTCTCCTTTTCCTTCCGATGACATGTTTAAAGTCCGCCAGACTTCCCTGTAACTTTCCTCACAGATGGGTGGTTGTGGCTATCAGCCTTCCATCCACCTCGTGCCCTGAAGACTCTGCTCTCTCCCCAGATTTATTTGTTTCACTTTGTTTTAGCTCCTCTCTGCCAAACAGTTAAAAAAAATTTACAAATTCATATGCTTCCATCTTTTTCTTTTTACAGATTCTAAATTTTGTCTCATGCTTGGAAAACCCTTTTCTATTCCAAGTTCAAAAATAAACACACGCAATCTTGTAGGCAGGCTATCTCAGCTCTGTTTGAGCAACAGCATGCCCACCGCATTACCCATGGTGTTGCCTGTGGTGAATAAAAAGTGAGATAGCGTACGAGAGCATTATGGCCAGCTATTAAAATGAGGGAAGCAACACTCATATCCATCAAGTTTGAACAAGCATAGTGAGATGAGTCAACTGGAGGAGGGAGTGGTGTCTTCCATAAGTGACAGAGAGACAACTAGATACAAAGGTTCATCAACATATAAATATCAAAGCAGCTTCCTTACATTACATATAAAATATAAAATCTACTCAAAATTAACCAGAGATCCAAACACAGGAGGAAGCATAAGAGAAAAGGGGCTTTGAGGTCAAGGATTGTCTTCTTACACAGACACCTAGACAGAAGAGAGGAGTGTAGTAAGGCACTGGGCCCACATGTACAAGATGTGAAGGGATGGTTGGCCAGCACCAAGAGGAAAAGATGTTGGGAGTGGAGATGAGTGCAGAGAGGAGAGAGGGAGATAACAAAAGAAAGCAAATAGGCAACCAAAAGATCGAAACAGCCCAACAAACCCTACGGATAGATGACTATAGAGACAAAATATGCTATATGCACAAATGGAATACTACTCAACCACTAAAAGGAATAAAAATTTGATTAATACTACAACATGGATGAACTCTGCCAACATCATGCTTTATAAAAAAAAAAAAATTATAAAAATAAAGGGCCACCAAGTTTTCCCTAACTGAATGCTATCAACCACTAGATGCTTTTCTCCCTTTTTGCCACAAATATCAAATGCCCAGGTGCCCACATGCACACACACACACACACACACACACACACACACACACACACACACACACGGATAGTGTATGTTTTCCAGTGGACCAGGTTCTACTAGGCTGATGTTTTGATCAGTGGGGATCAATCTGCTGTGGCAACTAGGCAACTAGAGCCATTCCATCAAACTGGATGCAGGTGATGGACCAGTGCCCTGGCTGTGTATTGACCCCCTCAAACAGGTCCTTTGTAGACCATGCTAGGCCCCTTTCCCAGCAATCAGGACTCTGGAGAAACCCGGAGCACTACGATGTCCCTCTAGTGCACCAAGACCATCACCTTTGATGAGGGTGCAAAAGTCTCCCTCTGGAATATGTTCTAGGAGAGGCACAGTTGATGCCTGGGCAACAACTGACAAGAATCTTCAGAAGACAGAGAGTGGGGACAATTTAATTGGCAACCCAAATGGGAGTGTGTCAGGAGGATGGACGAGACTGTGTGGAGGTAAACAGCATCTGAAGATCCACACTCAATATGGCACCACACTAAAAATAGCATCTGCTTAAACTACAGAGGGCTTGAGCTAAAGTTTAATAAAATCTTGCTGAGCAGAGAACCATGGACTGTGTAGTAGACAGTCATGGATCTGCATGTCAGGCATGACACTCGTAGGAGCACAAGTACGTAGTATTCCACACTTTCCCAGCTAAAGCCGGTAGCAAGGCAGCCACATGCCATGTGAATACATCCTGTTACTTTCAGAAAGGAGTAGTCCAGATGGGTGCTTTAGTCTCATTCATCAAGGATGCCATGACAACGGCTTTGTTCTACAGATAAACAATCTGAGCAAACAGCCCGCTTTTGCTCAAATGTTAGTAAGCAATATGAGGGCATGTGGGTTGTTTAGATGCAGTGGGTTGTAGGTGGACTTTAAAGGGAGGTATGATGTTCAGAGCAAAGTGCACGGTTAGAAGCACAGGATGAGGAATTGTTTCTGTAGAGATGTAGCGAGTGCAAATCCCTGAAATAAATGAGGTACATCAGGGAAAAATGGGGTTCTGTCATATAGCATTATCTTGAAACATAACAGCTGTCAACATCATCTGAGCAGCTGTGAGGTTACTTACAAGAGACCTTCAAGATCAAGATTGCTTATGCTTAATGCACCCCTTCGTAAAAGAAAGGAGTGGGGGGGTCCCTAGACCCTCACATAAGATTCAAGCCACCCTCTCCTGCACCTTTCAGCCAGTTGTATGTGTTTCTGGCCTGCTTGAATATGATCACATGGTCTGTGGAGACACCAGAGGATACAGGTGATGAGGGCTCAGCTGGAGGAGAGGGCTTCATCTATGTAGCTGTCAGGAAGCCATTATCCACACAGGCTGAGACTTCTGTATGGCTGGCTGGCTGGCTGGTGCAGAGTCACCATGTGCTGTAAGGGAGCCTCATTAACTCACTGATTCCCCCAAAGTGAGCTTTGGGGAAGTCTATCTTCAGTCTGCTGTGGAGCAGTTGCTTATATCTGCCCAGGAAGGAGATCCCCTCATGAGTTTTGAGAGAGTAAAGCTGGAGATGTGGGGAAAGACACTAAGAAGGAACACAACCTGCTCACAGAATATAAAGGAGTAGAACGTGTTGGGTGCTCCTCGCTGCCTGAGGTCCTGGGCTCTGATGGAGGTGCAAGGGACAGGAAGAGCTCCCTGGGCTGGGAGATAGCTCACCAGGGAACATGCAGGCAAAGCTCACACCAAAGCAGTAAGAGGGAGGCTGATGAGATGGATCAGTGGTTAAGATCTCTGGCTGCTCTTCCATAAGACTTGAGTTCCATTCCCAGCACCCTCATGGCAACCTACTACCCTCTGTAACTCTCGTTGCAGGGGATCTGATGCCCTCTTCTCATCACCGTAACTACCAGGCATATAAGTGGTGCACACATCTATATGTAGGTAAAACACTCATACACAGAAAAATAAAATTAATATATTCCTAAGTATATATCTATGTATATAAATATATCTATATATAGAGTTTCTGTGTGTGTGTGTGTTTAAAAAAAATAAGAAGAGGTAGTATGGGTCTAATTCCATACTTGTATGAGGAGATGCTTGGCAGAGGCAGGAGAATATGAGCAAAGCTAGCAGGCTGCTACCCTGGTGCATGGGACGATAAATGACAGGACAAATCCTACATCAAACAAAGTAGAAGGTGAGAACTGACACGTGAGGTTGTCCTCTGGCCTCCACATAGATGCCACATGAATACACACACACATACACACACACACACACACACACACACACACACACACACACACACACACACGAAAGACAGAAAGAACACTCCTCTGAGCCTCCTATCTCGTGCATAATAAAGATCTGCTCAAAGATAAGCTCTCTAGGACTCTTGTTCTCCACTGGCTGTGCTCCAGCTTGAATTTGGCATTTCCCACAGTGTTAACAACCATGTCTGTATTTTGGTTCTGTACTTATTAGGAGTTCTCCAAAAATAGCTTCCAGCAACTTCTGATCTGTAGTTCTGAATGTGGGGCTGCAAACACTTGCAGCTGATTCTAATTTTCAACACTTCGCTCCTCCTGAGGAGAAGCAGAGCTGGGATTCACACTGGCTCCCACGAAGCCTAGAGGGCAGCATCCCTCTTGTCTCATGGAACTCACACCTCACCAAGCAAGAGAGTCTGATGGGGATTCGCTCCAACAGAACACAGAGTTTTGTGTCTATATCTATTTGTTCTATTTTGGTTTTCAGTAACTTTGGTAAACACAAGGAACAAAAGCAAGTTTGGGGTGGAGAAAAGGTTTATCTGACTTACAGGTTACAGTCTGTCTTTGAGGACAGTCAAAGCTGGAACTCAATCAAGGAAGGAGCTTAAAAACAGAAACCACTGAGGAGTGCTATTTCGTGGCTTACTTTCTGGCTTACTGGTAGCTAGCTTTCTTACATAGGGCAGGTCCACCTCCCTAGGAATGGTAACGCCCACAGTGAGCTGAACCTACATCAAGGAAATGCTCCCACAGACATCCCCAGAGGCCAGTCTGATGGAGACAATTCTTCAAAAGAAGTTCTCTCTTCCAAGATGGGGCAACTTGACACTACAATCAGCCACCACGCCACTTTTAGAGAAAATTCAGGAAGATAATCAGGGAAGAGGGGAAGGGAAGAGGGAGACTGATTTCCAAGTGTGATAATTCATAATTATTGTCACCTGGACAGGATATAGAGTCACCTAGAGAAAAACCTCTGGGTATATCTGTGACATATTTTACAGGTTAGATTATCTGAGGTGGGAAGACCCACCTTAATATGAGCACTGTAGATCCACGGGCTAGCATCTTGGACTGAATAAGAAGGCAACGGGCTAAGCACCAGCATCCATCTTTCTCTGGTTGCTGACTGCAGATGCAACATGACCAGACACCTTATGCCTGTGTTACCACATCTTTCCCAACCATAATGGATTGTATCCCTCCCTAAACTGAGAGCCAAAATAAGCCCTGCTTGCCTTGAGTCACTTCTTGTTAGGTGTTTAGTCACAACAACCAACCTTTTAATATGAACTCAAATCAGCCTAAGTGTTATGTCGAAAAGAAGATTCATGGAGGACCAAACTAAAAGGGGGAAAGAGCCGTATATAAAATGCAGCATCCACGTACATAAGGCCCAAGTGAAATATGGATGCAGGGCTATGCAGTCACTCCTCCTTTGATGGAAGAGCCTAGGCAATTTTGAAGGCATTTTCTTTAGTGTTAATTACACTGGAAGGAAATCTTTGGCACCACTGTGCAGAGGATGCTGCAGCTCACAGGAAGTTAGTGACTCTGTCCAGGTCACACAGCTTATGGTAAGAGATTCACATCCAGTTCTTCCTGCCTCAAGTGTTCATCTTTGCTGGAAGGTCTGTGTCACTACACAACACTGCCAAAGTGGAAGACTTTGCTCTAGGTCCACTCTTGGGGAAATCCACCAGGTAAGGCAAATGGATTCTGACAGAGTGGAAATAGTGAAGTGCTCCCAGAATAGCGGAAATCACAATGGAAGAAATATTTACAGTCAGTGGCAATAAGTAGACACACCCATTCTCGTTTCCCATATGTGCACTGAGCACCCACTGTGTTTCTGGGGACAGCAGGAGGTACCCAGAGCATCCATACAGCAAGAACTACATAGATAACACATGATTAATACCACCAACATCACAGGGTCATTGTGTGAACCGAACAATGCATGTGAAATGGTTAGCCTGGGGCCTGGCCCAAGAGGAGGCTATATCTTCTCTTCCTGTCCCGCATCCTACATCAGTTAGTACATTTGGCTTCATTGCTGGTTCATCACACATTGATTCTGCCCTCCTACCACGGTTCTTTTGTGAGGTCGGCAACCATCTGATCACACAGCAAAAGAAGTCAGCTGTTCAGTAGAGCTGAAAAGCCAGGCAAGCCATGCTAATGCTGCCCAGAGAAACAGAAAGGATTATAACTACTCCTGGGCAGGGCTGCTGTGCCTGAGCAGCTAGCTCAAAGCGGTGTGGGCAGCACGAGGATGCTGATCCAGCAGCCGTGTGAGCATGCAGGGCGGTACACACATGTGTGGGCCGGTTGTGTCCATGTGAGAGGGAGCCTGATGTAGATCATGCCTGTGAATGTGGGGTCATCTCAGTTGAGATGCAGTTAAAGCTACTGCAGGCCAGTATACAGGGTTTCCTATTCGCCCTGATAAATGACTAAGGAAATGAATAATATTCTGGCTCACCCACCTCCAAGGCATCTGTTCTTAAGATTAATTGGAAGGTTGGCCTGCCTAAGCCTCCCATATTTCTTTGGTAAGGAAAAAAAAAAGCATAAAATCATGTGACCTTCATATTTGGTTCATAGTGGAAACAAATCTTCTCTCACTGCTATTTCCAGGGGCGGGGCTGTGGGGAAATAAACCAAGAGCTGTGTTTACAGGGCAGTAAATTGTGCAATCACAAATGCGGTAGGGCAGCCATGGCAAGAAGTATCAATGCCAATGTGGACTTGGTGCCAGAATCTGGCGAATGACAGCTCTAATCTTCTTCTTCTCCACCAATCTCCCAGTCCACATGGGACGTGTTCTCTCTGTGATGGTGACCAAGGAGGTGAAACCAGAGGGAAGAGGAGCTTTAGAAGACGCCTACAGAGTGAGAATGGAAGTCCAAAGGAGCTGCGGGATCCATGCCCATTATGAGAGGTAGGGAAACTGAGGTCAGAGGGAAATGGTTTTCCCCACAGTCACGTAGTGTTTGAGGGAATGACCCAACATTTTTGGCCATGTTGATTAAGAACTGGTCAAGAGTTCCTTATTCCTCCTGTTTTGTTTTGTTTTGTTTTGTTTTGTTTTGTTTTGTTTTGCTTTTTCCATCTCTACCACACAAACACAAAAGGCAAGCACACTGAGCACACAGGTGGCCCGCAGTGATAACGTGTGCTTTGGGGACTTGGTGGTTGGAATGAGATGGCCTCATAGGCTCACACATTTGAACGCTTGACTCCTAGTTAGTGAAACTGATAAGGATTAGGAGGTATGGCCTTGCTGAAGGAGGTATGTCACTGGAGGGAGGCTTTGAAGTTTCAAAGGCCCATAGCTGCTATTCTCTCTCTCTCTCTCTCTTTCTCTCTCTCTCTCTCTCTCTCTCTCTCTCTCTCTCTCTCTCTCTCTCTCTCTCTCTCTCTGTGCACGCGCGTGTTTGTGTATCTCTCTGTGTCTCTGTGTGTGTCTATGAGTGTCTCTGTGTGTGTATGTCTCTGTGTGTGTGCCTCTCTCTTTGTGTCTCTCTGTCTCTCTCTGTTGCACTCTCTCTCTCTCTCTCTCTCTCTCTCTCTCTCTCTCTCTCTCTCACACACACACACACACACACACACACACACACACACACACACAAAACATGTACATTTATTTGTTTAAAAACATGAAGAAGTGAGACATGGGGAAGCATCCTGTTAATCCTTGCATGTGGGGACAGAAACGGGCAGATTGTCTCCCTGAGTTGGAAGCCAGCCAAGGCTACAGAGTGACACTTTGTCCTGAAAACTGAATATAAATACTTACATGATAAAAATACGAAGAGGTTTCTGTGTCCTTGATAGCTGAATTAGGATGATCTGGCAACTCTACACCCTGTGTATCTCCCTTCTTCCCTTCTATCGCATTCCCTAGGCAAAGTTTGGAATGTTTTGAGCAGCACTGTATTGTATTTGTATGTGTGAAGAGTCAGAAAGCATTCTGGTTTCTTAATCTTTAAGCTCATCATACACCATGCACTAGGCTTAGGGCTTCCATTCACAATTATGTTGATATCATTCTCCAGATGGTCACTAACATTTATTCACTTGCATTTTCAGAGGTCTGGTACACTCTAATTTATTAGTCCTTTCTATTCCCAATAAACATGTAGGTTAATTGCTTTTTTTTTTCCTTATAAGGAGTACTGCTATGACTATTCTTACATAGGTCTCCTGCTATTTAAGACTCCATCTTTGTCACATACTTATAAAGGGACTGCTGAATAGTAGTGTAGGTGACAACTGCTTCCTCAGAGTGATTGCAGAAGTTTGTATTTTTATAACCAAGTAAAAGCAGCAGCGTTGATCTACATCCCTTCTGGAATATGGAATTATGAAACATCTTGAATGTTTGCATGAAAATGGATATAAAGTGGAATCCAGTGCAGTACGGGCTTCCACTTCCATGTGCTTAGCTGTCAGGAACTTGGTTCTCTGGGATGCATTTGCTTCTCCTTTTGTTATGAGTTTTTTGTACTGATCTGAAGATTTCCTACTGATAGGATGTTGTGAGCCTTTGAAACATGTTATCCCTCCTCTTCCACAGCGCATCTTTCTATTCCCTTCACTGTGTCCTGAGAGGACGACTTCGTACTTTGAATGAGATGGAACCTATCAGTCTTTGCCTTTGTGCCACGACATTTCATTTTACCTTCTCCAACCACTGCCGATCCTGAATCAGATTTTACTGTTTACGTTGCCTGAGATATTTTGATCTCAAAATCTTGGTGAATGTGGTTTTACCACCATCCTCTGTATGTTGAGGAGGGGTGTGTGTGTAGGTGAACCTGTGTGAGAAGCTGTGCGGGGTTGTATGCACATATGGGTGTGCTTGTGTGGAGGTCAATGGATAAGCTCTGGTGCCAGTCCTCAGATAGTACGCGTTTGTTTGCTTCTTTGCTTGTGTGATTTTGAGGCAGGTTTATCACAAGCATGGAGCTCGCCGAGTAGATTAGGCTGGCTGGCCAGTGAACCACAGAGGTGCTACATGTCTCTACCATTCTAGAACTAGGATTTTAAACACGTACAACTAGGCCAAGCATTTTTTGTTTTGTTTTGTTGTTTTGTTTTGTTTTGTTTTGTTTCAAATGTGAGCTCTGGGGCTCAAATGTGGGTCTTCAGGCTTACAGGGCAAATGCTTCACTGACTGAGCTATCTCCTATCCACCATGACATCTCCTCCTTAGATAGAGATGAGGAAGTCAATCATGGGAAATGGATTCACGCCTGTTCACCCAGCCCATAGCAGCTCTCTGGAGGTCAGACATGAAAACCTTGTCTGCCTGCACTGGTCTGGCTTCATAGGCCCTCCCTGCCCACCCCTCTCTGCTCTATTTTGGATATATTCACTTGCGGCAGACGCTTGAGGGACTTCACTGCATTATGCGTGGAGCTAAGCTCTAGGAACAGAAAGAAGCAGAGCAGTGTGTGGCCTCTGTCCTTAAAATTTTTGTATTGCAAGGATCATGTCCAGGTAAGGCTTTGTAGGAGATAGTAGAGCATGGATTTTACAGAAGATGCTTTTACAGGCGTAGGGAGAGTTAGAAGGGATAAATAAGAATGTTCTAGAACAAAATGGTACAACATCAGTTAGAGAAGTAGAGATGTTGGACCCTGCTAATAAGGTCAAAGTTTGGTGTTACCAGAAAGCCCCTAAGCTCTGTGCTCAAATGATGAACTCCCTTCCTGAGCTGGGTTCCCTCCTCTCAGCCTGATCTTAGAAAACCCCAGATCCTCTAAGGAGTGTCACATAACCCTCAGGGAGACTACAGGCCCAAGCCTTTCCCTATAAGAAACTCATTCAGTGTGTGCCTGAGAATTTCTGGAAATACCTCCCCATGCTAACAAGATGTCTTGGTATCTTAGCTTTCAACCAAAGACCTTTTTCCATACCTCCAGCTGTACATGAAGTTCTTCCTCCACCCCCATCTCAACTGCTTAGAGGATAATTAAGGACTGTGTTCCCCTTCTTGTGATAGGACCATGATGCTGCATGTAAATGAAGCATCCCTGGCAAGCCTAGCCCCAGTGAATCAAACACATTCACCCCTGAAACCCCTCCCACTGCCCAAAGTTTATAATGTCCGTGATTCTAGAAATAAATGCTCTCTCACTCCATTCTTCCACCATTATTGTCTGGGACTTATCATTTATTCTGGGAAGGAAAAGCTCCCGCCCTCCCCAAAGAATTCACAGCTGACCTCCAGGCTTGACAGCTGATGTGAGCTTCCGCCACTCACTGGCAGGTCAGCACAGACCACTGACAACATCTTTCTCACGTCACTCTACCCACCACAGTGCCCATCTGCAAAGGCAAGCAGCAGGCTATTCTCGAAGCAGCCGTTCTCTCCACTCGAACAAAACTGGGCTCCTGCAGGGCACTGCCTCTCAGTTACAGAGCTCCAAGCCTCCATTGCTAGCTGTTTTTTAAGCATCCACCCACTCACCCAAGTCAGGCCAGGCCCTCTTTGCCACCTGGCTCTGGTTTCGGAGCTCTGAACTCACCACTGCCAACTAGTCTAGTGATGCCAGCCCAGTTAAAAGAACAGTAATGCCTATTGCGGAGAAATCGGCTGAACTGGAGATCTTGGTTCTGGTTTGTTTTTTTTTTTTTTTTTTTTTGCCTGAAGACCTGTGTTCCTAGAAGAGATGGAGCCTTTGACTCCATGCTCCCCCCTTTTCTGACCAGAAGCCAGTGGTGTCTGGGCCTCCCAGGACACACAGAATGACACAGAGATAGTGAAGGACACGTACAAGCGCATAGGAGGAAGTCGTATAAAGAGGCTAGAACCATGGACTCAGGCCAGGGTGAAAAGGACACTGAGCATTGTGCCAACTGGCGGGGACATTATCCTGCAGGCAGTTTGTCTTTGATTCTCAGGCTCTGGATGCTGGCCTACAAAGTTGCTAATCCCCCAACAACCCTCCCAAAGTTTCTTTCTAGAAGGGATCTCTTCACCAGAGAAGGTCTTCTGTTTAGTCATTAGAATACGAAGCCCCTTGGCATGCTGAGCTTTACTACTACGGATAAGTTTTTATCCAAAAATATCTGTAAGCTCTGCCACACCAACCATTGCCACCACTGCCATCAACTACCGAATGAAATAGTTCTAGAGTGCTGACTTAAGGTTACATTCTGAGGGGGCTGGGGCCCATCAAGTTAGCAACAGAGATTAACCATCACAAGCAGAATTGTCTACCTGTTTTACTCTCTAGTCTCTGAGAATTAAAGAGGGTCTGGATCAACTGTGACAAGAATGTTCTGTTTCCTTCTGTACACCTTGTCTATCAAAGGGTGTGATGACTCACTCCACCTCAATACGCCAGTTGCTCTGATGCTCTCAAATCTATCTCATTTCTCATAACTTTTGTCCTTTATGTGGGCCATTAAAAGAGGAAGATGTTGCAGCCAATCTCCTGTGACCACTGATGGAGGAAACTTGCTCCACCAGAAACATGGATTGGAAAGTGTCTCCATCCATATCCCATGTCAGCCTTGTTGGAAATAAAAAAAATAAGTGGAGAGGATCCTTTTCAAGAATTTTCTTCTAGATGTTAAGTCATAAAGACTTTATCAAAAACTACAGTCACAAATCTTCATTCCTGTACATGAATTGTGGTCCCCAAGAGAAAACAGCTAACCACCTTCATTCCCACAACATAATAATGACAGTCATCACAGTGTCCATGAAATGCAATATGCATTTATCATCTTGTTGTTTGATTTCACTGAGCCCAGATGCCCATGCAAGGTAAAGCAAACCAATTGGTTTGCTGAGGTCTGGGCAGAAGGAACAGTGGGCAGTTAAGGAGTTGGGAGCTGGAAGGAGATGGAGTATCATACAAAAATCCACATGGGCTGAACATCCAGACCAATACAGGAACACGGAGGCTTATACAGAATCTAGCAAGGAGAATTATTAGCCTATCAAACACAATGTAGTGAAAGAGATTTTAATTTTGATTAAAATATAAGCTCTTTTGTTTGTAACATATTTCCTATTGCCTATAAATTGACTTATAATATTTTCAGTATTCCAAACGATGCATAAACTGACTACAATGTACATACATGTTACACATGGATGGATACATGCATGCATGCATGGATGCATGGATGTGTAGATTGTATATTGGTGACCCAACAAGTTGCTTCCAGAAACACAAGAACTTTCCAGTAAAAGCCCACTAAAGAAGGTCTCTCCTTCCATCAGCAACCATTAGCTCCCTATAATCTTCACAACTACAAATGTAAAAGCATTTGTCTGTGAGATCATAGCTGGGAAAAGGACAATGAAAGCCCAGGAGCTCTCTCCATGAGACACGTGTTCTTTCCCAGTGCTAGAGTTCAATCTGACTCTATTGCTAATCATAAGCCATATTTAGGAGATCAGAGGAAGTCAGGTCACTGAGAGGCAGAATAATCATATTTATGATTTTTGAAATGTGATTTATGGTCACAGATAAAGCAGGGAAGCAAAAAATAGAAGTCTGGAATTTAAATCCCAATTTATCATCTTTGGCATAGGAATTGAAGACCAAGACTTCAGGATTATTACAGGGAATACTTAAAGCACTGCCTGCATGAGTGACAGTAGATGATTAATTTTAAGTCATTATGGTTTAGATGGGGGCTGTATTGGTTTGCCAGGGATACCATAGCAACAACATACCATAGACACTATCATGGCCCTACAGTGGACTAAATGCACCATACTTTCCTCTGGGTAAGTTAACACAAATGGAAAAGCAGTGATACAATATCACCATGTCATTAACTAAATTGTGTCTCCCAAACTTCCCACATTACAGCACCAATCCACGACATGGTGTCTCTGGAGACAGGTGATTTTAGAAGTACTGAAGGCCACAGATGTCTCTTCCAACACAAATGATCCTAAGAAGAGCTTGTATACAGACAGCTTAAGCAGAGCAATGGCTGTCTGAGAGCACTGCAATAAGGCAGCCAGCTGAGAGTGAAGGAGGTCCCTAGAGCAAGCCACTGCACACCTCAATCAGTAATTCCAGCTTCCAATGCCACAGGAAAAGAGACTTCTGGGTTTGACACCACCCAGTTTAATATTTTGTTATGAGAGCCAAACAGAAAAATATTTTTTTCCTAAGGAAATTTACCAAAAAAGGGAACATGAATTTTCACTTATTTGTGAACTTAAATCAGGCTCTGTAAGATATACAACAAATTAAGAAAAAATAGTTGGTGTGTGTGTGTTGGTGTGTGTGTGTGTGTGTGTGTGTGTACACTATGTGTGCCTGTGTATATTTGTATTAATCTATATGTGTATGTGTCTACACAAGTGTGTGTGTAAATCTGTATGCACATTATGTGTACATGTGTGTGCATGAGCATGTGTATTCCCCATGTAGTCCATCCACTGACCGAAATCCCAGATATAACACCTGCCTGTATATTTGCCCTCAGAATCCTCCACTACAATGGAGACTATACTGAGCCATACTCATCTTTGCTGGGTTAATTTCTCTTTCCCCTAAGGCAGTGGTTCTTAACCTTCCTAATGCTGAGACCCTTTAATACAGTCCCTCATGTTGCGGTGACTCCCAACCATCAAATTATTGTCATTGCTACTTCAGAACTGTAATTTTGCTACTATAATGAATAGTAATGTAAACAGCTGTGTTTTCAGATGGTCTTAGGTGATATCTGTGAAAAAGTCTTTCAAGCCCCAAAGGGGTGAGGACCCACAAGTCTGAGAACCACTGAACTATGAGATCCTAGAGCCAACCTGCTGTCCAGTTCCAACCAGCCATGGCATTATCCTGATGGAATGCAGACACTAGGCTTGCACATGAATGCTTGGGCCTTCTTTTATTTATGCTTATAACATTCTTGGGAACTTAAATCTTGCCCCTGGATGCGGGGAATCCAGGTTTTCATTGTATTATTGAGGGGTTGAGGCAAATTCACCCTAATAAAAGCTGACCTCAGCAAATGGCTAAGCCAAAGTCATCCAGCCCCAAGGCTCCAAGCCAATCTCCACTCACTCCCCCTTGGAAGTTTGCTGGCCATGAGGAGCCTTTAGATTTACATAACCTCAGTTAAATTCAGTAAAAGCCAAGCACTTGTTACATAAGGAATGCTCGCGTGTATTGGATAAACTGGTACAGGTGAATGAAACACAGGAAACCAGGGCAAGGAGGCTCCCAACAGCCTCAAATATAGATTCTCTAAATTCATAACAAGGAGATAATGTTTTCTGTTCTTCCCAACAATAATAGATACTTATCAAATGTCCATAAAATGCCAGGCTTTCTTACAAGTGGACTCCAGTGGAGGAGCAACGGTTTTGGAGGTGAGTGTGAAGCATTTAGCAAGCTTCTCTCTCCTCCAAATACTCGCCCATAAAACACTAGCCGGCATGCCTGCCTTATAGACTCCTACTGAAAATTAAATGGTATTGCTAAGTAGTTGCTCAATGCAGAAAGCTTCCTAGTCCACTTCCCTTAACTGATCTTGTTTAGAACTCCAAGCTCTGGGGGGAATTACTCCTACTGTTCTGTTTAACTGGTGAAGTGGCCATACTGCCAACATGATGTTGCTCTTACGTAGCTGAGGGACCTCCTTGCTAGCTCATGAGAGGCAGGCCTCCATTGAGCAACCCGCAGGTTATCCAATCTGTGGTTTGCACAGGTCTGTGGACTTCTGTGCTTTTCTTCCTGGCCACCTGCCAGCTGGCTCCTTCCCTGCTAATTAGCACCTCAACCACAGTTCAGCAGGGGAAATCCAAGCCCTAAGGCTCAGCTAGCAGCTCAACTGTGTGCTTTAAGAACTTTGAAAGAGAGATTTAAAGACATGAGAAGTTTGGTAAAGAGAGATGGCATCTAAACAGTGATACAGGTATTTTCAATTATCGGTGGAAGCCAGCTTTCTCTCTCCCTCCCTCTTCCTCTCCATCTCTCTCTCTCTCTCACTCCTTCTCTCTCTCTCTCTCTCTCTCTCTCTCTCTCTCTCTCTCTCTCTCTCTCTCTCTCTCTCTCTCTCTCTGTGTGTGTGTGTGTGTGTGTGTGTGTGTGTGTGTGTGTGTGTGTGTGTGTGTGGACAGAACTTAGGATCCTTCACATGCAAGTCAAGTCTTCTGCCGCTGAACTACACCCTAACCCTCTTCTTTCTTTTGTGTTTAAAAAGTTTCTCTATGCATCCCAGGCTGTCCTTGAACTCATTCTGTAGCCCAAGTTGGCCTTCTGGATGCTCATTCTTTCTTTGTTAACTTGGCTTCTCCTACTAGTCAGTAATTGAGAATGGAACATTACATTTAAGAAGTTGTCTGAACCTCAGACTGCAAAGTTCCCGTATATAGTCCATCTTTAAGTGAAAATTTCTAACAAAGTTCTATCAGAATTCCTGTGCAGCTTAGATGTCACCAGCAGCAACGCTGGTCCGCTTGGGATATCTGCCAGCTACCACTAAACAATGTGTCGTAGACTTCTCCAGGGAAGCCTGACTGTAGGCAGACAGTGTCAAGAAAGGCAAAGATTGCACTTGAAGGTGGGGTTCAGACCCTGTGAGTGCTGGGTATGGTCCTTTCATCAGTCATGTGTGTGTTTGTGTTAAGACAACCAAGGATGAGCAGTACGAGAAGTCACATTTGCAAAGAAGGCTTGATAGAAGTCATTACAGAATCACTTTTCAAAATCCAATGGGCATCACCCCAACTCAACAGTCTACAGACATCACCCCAACACAACAGTCTACAGACATCACCCCAACTCAATAGTCTACAGACAACACCCCAACTCAACAGTCTACAGACATCACCCTAACTCAATAATCTACAGACATCACCCCAACTCAATAGTCTACAGACATCACCCCAACTCAACAGTCTACAGACATCACCCCAACTCAACAGTCTACAGACATCACCCCAACTCAATAGTCTACAGACATCACCCCAACTCAGCACAGTCTACAGGTATCACCTCAACTCAGCAGTCTACAGCTGCCTCTCATTTTAGCTAAGTTCTTACTCGTCTTGAATAATAAAGATAACAACACACATGAACTTTGGGCCAGCAAAGATACGAGGGGTCCCATTCAAGAAAAGGGTTGAACAAAATGTCTTTAAAACACATATCACTTTCGTCCTATCATTACAGTTTTTAAAGTCTACTCATATGAAATGTTTTCCTTTGGTTGTCTGTTTGGTGTATGCATATGTGTGTGCACATGTGGAGGGAGTGCTCATGTGCATGCATGTGAGGAAGCCAGAGGTCAATGTCTGTCTGCTGATCCCCATCTTATTTTTATGATACAGACATTGTCATTGAACCTGGAGCTTCCTATTTCTGCTAGCAAGAGTGACCAGAGAACCCATGGAATCCTCCTGCCTCTGCCTTATCCCCATCTGTACTAGGGTTACACACATATACCACCAACCCTAGCTTTCACATAGATACTGATGATCCAAACTCAGGGTCACACACTTGCCCAGTAAGCACGCTCTCTTCACAACCATCTCCACAGGACCTGCCAGACAAGTGAAAAGCTCAAATTAATTTCCTACCATTTCTAAATGGATAATGAACACAGAAGGCATAACGAATGCCCCCATGGGTAGGACTGAATTAATTGAATAAATTGTACTGCGTATCTGATCTATGCAAATACACATCTTCCTAGTAACAGGACAGAGAGTGAAGAAGTGACCACAGCTGTAGTTGATGGATGAGTGGTGGCAGGAACTGTCCTTCTAGTTGTTAATATACTGAGAGAGATATATAGCCCTTAAAAATACTATAGAGTCACTAAAACCAAGCATATAAGAAGGACATGTGCTACCACGCACCTGTAGATTGCTTGTGCGTGTTATCAATATTGCCCCTGGTATTCTTCCGGAGTTGGCATGAGACCCCAAAATCAACATGTACTGTGATGACCATCAGCAGCATCCCCATCATTACTGACTGCCACCAATGCCCTCACCCTCAACACGCTGGGAAAGTCTTCCTATGAAATAGTTATCAGGAATTACAGACGTGTTCTTTTCTGAGATGTGAACATAAGAACAATTCGTTGCTTCGGTCAGTTCCATCTTTTCTAGGCCTATCACAATTGATAGTGTGAAATGAGGCAAGAATAAAGACTCCTTTTTGTATTCAAATTTTACATGTTCAAAATCCCAATCTTTGCCAAAAAGTGGGGAAATGTTTTAATGGAAAAGAATTGGGTTTGAAGCAGACTGTCATCCAGACCCTTAAATTCAAAATAACAACGCTTTCTCAAGTTCTCTAAGCAAACAAAGATATCTCATCTGAAACTGTTTCAACTCAACTTTGAAGCGTGCCCCCTGAATTCCTGAAATAATGTATTTTGTGTGTTTCTGTGTACAGAGAAATACCAGGAAGCCAATCCAGGGAGAGAAGTGCTCACTGGCGGGCCTCATGAGGGAGAATAAACTACTCTGCACACCCACTCAATAGCAAAGACACCCAAACACGCAGACTCCACTGCTGCCAGAGCCTGTCTCACAAGTGTGGCCAAGGACTTTCACAGATGTGGGGCAAGACACACTAGTAGGTTCTGTGGCTTGGTCTGCAAGTTGGCAGTCAGTTACTACTGTGTTTTCTGAATAAAACAAGAAGCCTCAGATGTGAGTGTTACAGGGCCCCTGAGGAAAGCACCGTCTCATGGAGCTATTACATACTAGCTCAAAGGGGGCCACAGCCCACTGTAATTCACACAGCAAACCAGTCCCAGAGGAAACGGTTATCCTAGCCTCCCCTCTGCACCAAGGCTCTTTCCTACCCTGCACAGCTAGATGCAAGCCTTCAAGGGAAAGGACTCTAAGTATCCCAACCAGTGGATGTCCATAAAGCAGTGTGGTCACAGGAGAAGAGCACAGGCCTTCAGGTCAAATGAACTCAGGCTCAAGTCCAATTTTGCCTTTTCCTGCAAATGTTAAAAGTACTATTTATTCTTCTCACCATGGGGTGCGAGGCTTGTGTACAAGTCATACAGCACCAGAAAAAGGCCCGGAATACTCAAGGTTTTCTCCCTCAACATGGTGGTTCAAACCTTTTCATTCTTTAACCTGTGTATAAGTATTGAAGTGGCTTAGCCCATACAGGCTGCTATAACAAAGAACCACATGTGACGCTTACAAGTCACAGAAATTTGTTTCTCACTTCTGTAGAAGCTGGAAGACCAAGATCAAGGTATACTCTATGCCTGGTATGGCCCCATTTCTGTGTCTGGTTCTATGGTTTCACATAGAGGAGAGAGACAGCTAGCTCCTGGAGTAACAGTAATAGAGTCATAATTATGAGTCACTGACCTGTATTCATGACCTCTCACCCTGTAATACTGTCACCTAAAGAGTTAGGCTCTCATGGACTTTGACAGGACACAAACATGCACTCCACTCAATACATAATAAATAGACACTATATACATATTCTAATGCAATATGTGCCATATAACACACATGCACACACACACACATTCACACGCATGTGTACGTGCAGCTTTCCATGATGGAAGTGACATGGAACTTTAAGCCCATTGAGAATACTGTGAACACATACAGCCAGCACATAAAAACAACTTTACATCTGTCAGAGGTGAAATACACGGACCTCAGCTACTCTGGGGCTTTTCCTACAAACTGCTTCTCAATACAAAGAACAGAATTTCCATTTTGCCTTTGAGTTCTATTTTAGGCAGAAAGAAAAAGTAGAATCTCTGTCCAAAAATTCCTTTTATCAAACTTAGAAAAATACTTTGTGGGAGGGAGGGAGGATACAAGGGATATGATAATCATTGAGATGTAACAAGAATTAATAAAAAAATAAAATTAAAAAAAATAAAAAATAAAAATAAGCAAATGAACAAATAAATAAAAAAGAAAAAAAGAAAAATATTTTGGCAGGGAAAACAGTAACCTTTGGTCTTGGGGATCAAAGAGAACCCCCAAATGTGGCATGACTGTGAGCATGTGCATGTGTGTGTGTGTGTGTGCGTGCGCGTGTGCGTGTGCGTGTGCGTGTGCATGTGTACACATGTGTGTATGTGTGCATGTGTCTATATGTGATATCCTTGCCCTTCTGGTCTCATGTGCCTCACCAAAATGACCCTATCACTGTCAATCCATCAGAATGGCTACCTGCCACCATCAGCCATTTCATCTTTAGACTGTTCTGCTCTGATTCCTGGAACTCTTTCTTGTTCAGACCTCACGAGCTCTTGCTTTCTGGAGTGAAGTCTGCTTCCTAGTCTAACCTTTAAATACCAAGCATCACTTCTGGGTGCCTCTGAACTTACTGCTCAGAAAAATATTCCTAATTCCTTCCACCATTCTTCATAGGAGGGACCACAGCTAGAGCGAATGTGCCTCTAGACAGAATCTCAGGCACTGTCAGCCTCAGTTCCACAACAAGATGAGATCCTGAACAGAGCAGAAATATGATAAGATGTTCACCAGACAAACCTATAAACAAATAAGTGGGAGGGGGGCCTTCTCATTAACCCATCCAACAAGCAAGCATATAGAACTGGGGCATTGTCATCTATGTCCAAGTTATGCAATAAGCACTGTGTCCCCAAGAAATCCAGGGATCACAGAGGTGTCATCCTGCACAAATCTCATTGCTGTTGCTGTGGTAAAAATACCCAGACCAAAAGTGGCTTAGGAGAGGGAAGGGGTTATTTGGTTCACAATCCAATGGTACAGTCCATTACTGCAAGGAAGTCAAAGAGACAGGAGCATGAAACAGCCAGTCACATGGCATCCATAGTCAAGAGCATAGAGAAACACCTGCGTTCTTGCCATGTTCTTTTTCTCATCTAACCTTTTTCACTTTTACACAGCTTGGGCCCCAGCCCAGGACATGGTGCTAACTGTGAACAATTAGCAGTCAGGACAATCCCCCACAGACAGGCCTCAGGCCAACTGGCTCTAGGCAGTCCCTTGATTAAGTCTCTGGCTTGTAGCAAGATGACAGGTAAGATCCAAACATCATGCACCTGTACCTCTAGTTGTGGGTGCATGTGCAGCAGGTGCAGACGCACAGGGTGTTGGGGCGCCAGTGCCCTTGCAGATCCAGAGAAAATAGCAGTGACTGTTCAAGCGTCAGACATGCCAAGATGATATGGGCAAGACCTCATGATCGGGATGGAGAGGACCCATCTCCGTCTAAACTGAAGCCGGCGCATTGAGCAAAGCGCTGCACTGACAGCCTTGGACACCCAACTCACAAACGAAACTGCATGCCTTTGGAAAATCACATTCCCCTTTGTAATCAAGTTTAACTTTGAGTTAACTATCTTGACAGCCATACCTTACAGAAGGCATCCTGGGGCATACAGTTAGTCACTGCTGTCGGGTAGCCCATACCAAGCAGGCTGGCCTGGCACAATGGGTTTTCCACTGTACTTAAATATGCAAACACATTCCCCATCATTCCATCCTTTGTCCTGCACTCCGACCCGCACAATCGATCTGCTCTGCCAGGGCCTTCCTTTGTTAAGAATGCAGCCTGTTGAGACTCTACACTCAGAAATCAGGGAATCTTAGAAGAGACAAGGCAGAATTTGTATGAGTGCAGCACTCCAAAAGCAGTTGGCGTTTCTTGTCCTTCATGTTACCCTGGAATCAAGTTTACATGGGATTATTCTGTTGTGGGCAATGAAGTCATCAAAATGTGATGGTTAACATTCACAGCCACATTCCTCAAGCAACCCCAGCTTCTCCTATTCTGTCTGCTTTTTTTTTTTTCTGTGTATGTCATCCAAATGTCCTAGAAATCACTGTCTCTTATTATCAGTATTTGAAACCTTGCCACGCTGCTTTTGTATCTTAAATGCCCCAGTGTCCTTTGTCAGGAAATGGGGTTGCCAATTTTCTCTACAAAAAAAATATTAGTGATTAGAGTGAAATTGTATGAAAAATCCCAATGCGTGCCAGGGAGATAACAGAGCTAGAAAAAAACTAGAGACTTTCCAAGGTCCATTCTAGCCCCACACACCGCTGCAACAAGGTAAGATGAATCAAGTTTGCAGACAGAGTCCCAACTTTGATGCCTGCCACATCCTATTCTGCCTGCCACATGGTTAGTGTTCTTCTAAAATGATAATAAAAAGAAATGGGAAATCAGCTTTATGGTAGAATTTGGTATTGCATACACATGAACACATTTTGAACATGACAATACAATCATCACTGTTTCATTCTTGGTGAATGATGAGGTTTCAAGACCTTTAGGAATTTCCCCAAAGTCAGAGACCAGACCTGCTGGGATTCTGGCATCCATAGTCTCTCCGTATTCACAAACCTGATCCCTATGTAAAATCCAGATTTGGGAAAGTTTGGGAGGCTATTTTGTTCACAGCACTGATTTCTCAGATGGGTGAGCAAACTGAGGCCCAGAGGCTACAGAAAGCAAGGCTCCATCTTCAAGCTAAGCAGCAGCTCCTGAGTGATGAAGAAACCAGGCCTCCTGAACCCAAGCCAGGGCCCCACCTTCTACACCAGAAGCTTATCCTTCAGCAGCGAACCACCTCACAAAAGTAATGCTTAGCACCTCACCACCAAAGGCCAAGGACAGAAGAGTCAATGCGTGTGAGTGATGCAGTGTGTGGCATTGGAAGCAAACAGAATGGACGAGGTTATGAATGACGCATGTCTGGATTACTCTATGCACAAGTGACCAGAAGCAGACTGGATAGGTTTGGAGGCATCTTCATCAAATTCTTTCCTCTGAATTCCATGAAATCAGTCATTGAACCAAAGCCACTCTGTGGTCACCTGATAAGATGGTGGAATGAGCAGTTTGAGATGAAAAATCGGGGTTGTCTTACAGAACTCCATCCAACATGAATTATGAACCAGTAGTGACGTACTTCCTTTCAAAATGACTAATCTCTTCCAAGCATCAACTGGGAAGTTTACATAAACATTATCTTGATATAAAACCATCTCAGAGAACATACACATATCAAAGGACTATTAGAAAAGGTCTCTAAGAGATGATGTATAAATAGTGAAAGCAACTTCCTTAGAGATGATGAAGAGTTGAAGATGGAAAAGTTCCAAGGTGCATTTTCCTTCCCTAAACCGAACACAGTAGAAGACTCTGAAGATGACGCTCCATCTGAGAGTATGTTTTTTATTTAAGTGGACTTTTAAAATGTAGTGTGCTGATGGAAATGCCACTCACCATTAATTAGCAAGTAAGAATTTAGAAAGTAAGAAGAGCCCTTGGAGTCAGTCTATTTTGGCAGAAGGGCACTTGCCTCTTATATGATCTTGGGTATTAAATCAGTGGATTAGGCTTGCTCCAGATGAGCCAAGAGGCTTTTTTATAATGCTCTCCTCTCCAAAAGTAAACCACAGTCAAAACTAGGTCACAGATGCAGTTTGAAAATAATGACTAACATCTGCATAGCCCAGTTATGGCTTAAAGACTGGAGTCACATCCATTATCTCATTGAATGTACACACACGCATAAAAAAAACTGAGGCAGATATTATTCCTAAATTAGGGCTCAAAGTTTGAACGACATAGCCAAGGGCATGCAATGAGTCAATGACAAGACTGGAGCCCCTAAAATCCACCTCCTTGTCTGCACGTCAACCAAGCTAAAGTTATAGCCGTTGCAGAACACCTGTGAGCTACCTGCAGCCCAAGTAGCCAAGATCTACAAAAGTTTTAGCTACATTTACTTTGTTGGTTTGTGGGAGGAAGCCTGAAGGAAATGACATTCTAGGCAACATGGAAACATGTATACTTGATATACAGCGACTCTGGCCTCTAACACTCTTTTTCTTGTTTCTTAAAGGGACCTAAAGTTCAAGTGCTCAATCATCAAATGAGTGAAAGATGAGTTCTACCTAACACAGTACCCACTAGGTTGTGGGGGATTTATGGCATTTACATTTAAAAAAGGAAAGAATAAAGTAGGCATGATTTCTCTTTTTCTCCAGAAAGGCATGCCCATGAGCTACTGTACACTGATCTTCAAGTCTATGTTGAACACTGGCAAGGTCTTCCTTCACACATTCACTGATATTTCCTTTCTTCGGAATGGTAACTTCAACTTGGAAATGAGATTTCCAAGGAATTTGCAGCCTTTTTTTATGTAAGAGTTGGAAACCAGACAGAAAAAATCAGCATTGGAAGAGAGCCTTACCAGGATAAATTCTTGAGCATACTCATGGCAGCTGGAGAGGAGGTCAAGACTGATGCTGAAGGGGAGACTCTTGGGTCCTGCAGCTCCCTTCAGTGGCAGACAGCCAACTTTGGAGGGTTTGGCTCCAGACAGCGTCTCAAGGCAAACCTTCAGTTAGGGGAGTCTGAAGTCTACACTGGAAATGAAAATGTGGGGAGGAAGCTTTGTTGGATTCTAAAGCCGACTTTCATTTCCAAGAATCTCTACATTTAAGAGCACAGTGTAATTTTTGATTATGAGGACAGGAAGATGCGCTTCCTAAAAGGAAACACATTTTATATATCATCTTCAGAAGCAAAAACTCCTTAGGATATTATGGAAGCAAACTTGAGACGATATGCTTTTACATTTTAAAATATAAGAGTTGGGAATCTGAGAGTATAGCTCGGTAGAAGCACACGTGTGTGGCACTCACAAAACTCTTAGGTTTGTTCACTAGCAACAACATACTCTCGCAAGCACACACATGCACACACACACACATGCATACACACACACCCCAGAGAAGTAAAAATATAATTGAGGTTGAGCCTAAATAATATCACCTTTGTAGTAATGAAGTCAACCAAGTATCAAGTGTTACCTTTTCCTAACCATGTAATTACCAAAGTAACCATGGAACTGTGTGATGGTGGTAGGGCTGCTGCAAAGAAACATCACAAACTACGTGGCTTAAACAATACAAACTTGTCTTTTACAGTTCTGGAGAGAGAAGTCAATGTCAAGTTCTATGTGTCTGAGCCTTAATATCTCTTCGTTTATTTTGGCAGTAAAGGGACTTGAGGGTCTTTCTCATGCTAAGCAAACAGTCTACAGATGAGCTATATCCTTTGCCCATTCTTCTTACAATGGCACAAATTAGATTAGAGTCCACTCCTATGGCTGTATTTTGCAAAATATTTGTATAAATAACCATTATCTATAAATACAGTCATATTTTGAGATACTGTAGTTTAGGGATACAACTTTGGAGAGACTGATTCAACTTGTAACATCATTCTGGCTCCCTTGGACTCAAACCCTTCCTAAATATACAGCACAATCATTCCATCCCAATATCCCACAAGATCTTTTATTCACTCCATCGACCAGAAAATCTCATCTAGGTCAGGCGTGTAAGCAACTCAAGGTATGATTCATTCTGAGGAAGAACTTCCCTCCATCTGTAAGCTGGTCAAACCAGAAGAGTTAGATGCCTCTGAAACACAATAGTGAGACAAGCACTACTCAGTCATTTCTGTTCCAAAGAGAAAACTCAAGAAGAGGAGTCTGTGGGTAGCAAGCAAGATTGAAGACTCACTGGTCCTGGCTATTAGATAGATAGATGGATAGGTAGGTAGATAGATAGATAGATAGATAGATAGATAGATAGATAGATAGTAGATAGGTAGGTAGGTAGGTAGATACATAGATAGATAGATAGATAGATAGATAGATAGATAGATAGATAGATAGACAGATAAGCAGGGCTGGAAAGATTGCTCAGAAGTTGAGATTTCTACTATCACAGAGGGCCCAAGTCCAGTTCCCAGCACCCACAGTGAGCATCCCACAACTACTTCTAACTCTAGTTCCAGGGAATCCAGTGTCTTCTTATGGCCTCTACAGATTCCCGCACCCATGAGTACGTACCCACACAAAATCACAAATATACATAAAAATTTTAAAGTAAGTATAAATCTTTAAAATCAGTGAGTTTTATTGGAAATATACATATTTTTTAAAATAAAAAATTTGAAAGACAAAATAAAATAAACTGCAGCAGAGAACAGCATCCTGATAATACTTGTGAATGTGGAATCAATGTCAACATGTTATATACCAACTAACTCACTATGTAATGCAATTAATGTCAGTTGTTTGTATATGAAATGATATTTAAAATTATAACTATTTCATAGAGACCATATGTGAGGAAGATCTTCTCACCATCTGATGAATAGATCTGAAAAGCTTGGGCATGCTACTTATCAATGGCAATATTAAAGATTGCCATCTTTCAGTGATTATCGTCTCTTTCAGTGAATAAATACAAAGTCTAGAATTAACAGGAAAAAATTCTGTTCTGCCTGATACCAAGGCTCCCTATAAGGTCTGGATGTTGGCTTTGTCTTTACCACATGCCGAAGCTAAACCTGGCCTTGGACACTGAGGTCTGACAACGGTGAAGACTACCTCAAAACTATAATATAAACAGAAGCAATGCCGCATGACTCCAGTGACAGGCAGGTTCTGCAGACTGATAAAGGTGCTACCAGCTGCCATGCTCCATGGCCTCCACAGCCACTGGCATGAAGCAGTGCCCATCATTAACATAAAGACTTGTTTTGTTTACCAAGGAGAAAAGCTCTACCCTGACACATGATTTTGTTTTATTTTTGGTGAAGGGGCAGGGAGATGAAAAGGCAGTAACTGAACAGCTTAATTTTTTTTTCTAAAACTAGAAAGAGCTAAGTGTGGTCTTGAAGCACAAGCAGTCTTATAATGAACTGCCACTCATCGATGGGCTCTTCCTGTGTGTTCTTTTATGAAGCCAACGCCCCAGCCCTCCAGCATGGATTTTATCTCCACATCCCTGTGGGGACTTCCAACAATTCAGAAATTAGAGAGATAAGCTAACTAGCAGAGAGTTGATGATAACAAGATGAGCCTCAGATCAAAAGGTAGTATAGTGATGGAAAATGAAAAGAACAGGGAGGATTGGCACCCCCTGGAAACAGAGAAAAGGACAGTGATGAACGCTGCAGTCCTTGCCAATGACAAGGACACAGAGAGCTCCAGACCAAGGACTCAACCCCTCCTGTCTCCATGAAAATTGATTTCTATTATAAGAATGGATGGGGGAGAAGCCATGATGGTCCAATGCTACAGAACCCTTAGATTATACAACTAATCAAGCTCTGAGGAACTTTCAGATATAATTTACATTCCTGTAAAACTCACCCACAGGGGGGAAAAGGTCCATCTTGGCCAACTAGTGGCTTAATAATCCTATAGCAAGGTTCAAAGTCAGACCTTAAATGATGGAAAATTCTCAATCCCAACCAGGCTGAGAAACATCTCAATAGACCTCTACCAGTGAACGTTGCTAAGACAACAGAATCCTACAAGGGCATCCCAAGCTTTCAACATTTCTTGTAGATATCTCTCACCATCTTTCTTTATTTAGAAAACTTTCTCTCAACCTTCAAATTTTAATAAAATGCTACTATGGCCATCTCTGTTTTTACAAGTCAGAACTAAGCCTTTCTCCTTTGTAATCACATACCATTATGCCATTTATTTGCTCTTTTATGGCGCTAGAGTGCCCATGCTTGTCTCTGAGCCTGCATCTAAGGAAATGATAAGATCATTTCTTGACTATATTACCTTGAATATAGCGTGTGTCCAATAAACAAGGGTGAACAAACAGGATAGTGTAGGTTTGTTCTAATGCATTGCAATCAGTCTTTTAAATCAATTTAAAGGAAATTTTAAAAAGCCGAATTTTCTCTAATAAGTACTGATTACTCAGATTTTGCCAAAATATATAATCAGGAAAGTGGAGAGGAATCAAATCTTTATGATTAGCATAAATTTTGAGATTAGGGATGCTTGGACCTTCTTGTCTCATATTAACATCTGTTAAATTCTCTGAGTCCACATTTCTGTCACTATATAATAAGGAAATGGTTATCAGAAATTAAATTAAAATGACACTGATAAAATAATAGCAAAGGCCATGAGCAGAGGAACCCAACAGTCAGAGCTCAATAATGTGAGTCTCTCCATGTGACTCTGTAAGTGTATTTCCTTGGAGGGTGAAATCAGAGTACCTACTAATGCTCAAGGTAGGAGCTCTCCATTGCTTGAGGAATGTTTAATATTCAATAAACTTTCCAACTGTGAGAAGCCCAGGAGAAACTGATGGATAGTGAATCAATAAAAGTAACCAAGACCTTTTTTAACCAAGGTCTGAGAGTCCAAAGAAGGCAGAGTACCAAAGCTAAGCAAGCTTTCCCAAAAGTTGACATATAGTGGCATGGATGCCAAGAAAAATGCCTGGTGACTTGCTGGGGTGAGCATAAAGGAAGAGTCCATTACTTGTCCACATTGCAGTTGTGTTTGGGGACCCTGGCAATGGAAAGCACCATGGGATTAATGAGTCATTCACCTCTCAGGGCCACAAGAGACGTTTCCATCATCTTGGTCAGTGATGCACAATAATAAAATGGGTTATTGTTGCCCTGAACCCTTGTGGAGAAGGGGAGGGGCGTGTAGTGAAAAGCAAGGAAAACTCTCTGCGCCATTTCCTCCCATGGTGTATTTTGTAACACCCAAGCTAGCCAGGTTGGAAAAAACAGCCGTCCATGAAGCATGCTGTCTGGGATATGGAGGAACTCCCCACCACCACCTTTTGAATGAATGGTTCAAGATGTATCTTCATTGCAACAAATGAAAAATGAAGATTAATGTGAAGAGGGAGACACACCCAAATCTTCCCTGACAGAACCATGGCACAGATCACAGGGCTGGGAGTTGGGTTGGCAGGCAGCTAAGAGGACTGTCAAAGCATCAGTGGAAAAAAAATCCACATCCCCTAGGCTAGGACACTTGGAGAAAGACACACACTTCCTAGAATAGAGTCAAAGTCTCCCTCAGTGCAAGACACTGGACATCTCTGTCCAACTTGACTTCTGTTCACACACAAGGAAATGAGGATGCTGAAGCTGTTTGACCAAGGACCAAATGGAAACAGTCCCAAGGGAAAGTTTGGGCAGAGAAAATTCTTTCAAAATCTCACAGCAGAGCCTCAAGTTTCCATGCCACTTGAGCCCAGGTTGTAGATGAGAAGAGGCTAGAGGGTCGCAGGGCGAGAGAACTAGGGACACGGTGCTGAGGGTGGCCTGGGAGAACAGCTCGGCATCAGGGGACTTTACATACAGTTGCACCAATAATAGCTTTTATCTTCCTGAGCCTCCATCTCTTGTTCTGCAAAAATGAGCATCATATTACCTTTCTCACAGCTCTGCTGCTGGGCAGTGACATGAGATAGCCCTCCCAAAGGTGCACAGGCCAGCTGAGGCACAGAATAGATGCTCAGCAAATGCTACTCTCCTTCCTTTTCAGGTTACCTTTTTAGAAATTCTGAATGTATTCACACTGAGAAGTTCCGAGAGGAAGGCTGTCTTCAATTAGAGTTTATAGAGAATCTGAAACATATGGGAAGAAGATATTGATCCCAAGCTGCCAAAATTATTTTTTTATGGAAAGGAAAATTCAAACTAGAAATCCACACTGCACGCTTAACTGCAGGTGTGCCTCTGAAGTCCTTGAAGCTATCAAGTCAGTACACTCATTACGACACAAATAGATCTCAGGAGCGACTTCACTGGGCGGGAGCTGAGAGTGGCGCCCCCCCTCCCCCCCCCCTCCCGGTGGCATCGCTCCACTGAGGATGTAGCAACACATTTGAAAATGTCAGATGGAAAAGAGGAAGTTTTCACTCTGGGCTTAGAACACCTGGAGTGAGAAAATCTAACAGAAAGGTGACGGCAGAAAATGAAGAGAATCATTCTCCCTCCTTCCGTGTAACATATTCAAGCACTGCCAAGCCAGACAATACATCTTCCTGATAGTATCTTTGCCCAATGGATGGTATTAAATGGCCTTCCACAGGAATATATGGTGTTTGTGCGCACTGAAATCATGAGTTGCTTGGGATGGTACTGGGGAAGATCCCTGAATTTCCATAAAATTTGGCACCTTCACTTGCTTAGAGACAGGTGGGTCAGGGGACATTGAAATCAGGATGTCAGTGTCCTGTGAGAGCTAAAGGGTCAGCAGAGGGTAGGAGAGGTGACTGGTATTTCCACTAGGTACCTTGTATAGTGTTTGGTGCATAGAGACCTTAAATTGCTCGAACTTTACAGCATCTTTGTAGGACCAGATTTGCCATCTTGTTTTAGAGATGAGGGGACTGAGACCAGTGAAATAAAGCAACTAATAAACGATGGGCTGGATCTGATCATGAATTTGTCTGCTTCCAAAACCTAGCCTGTCTCACTGTGGGACTCTCCACCCAGGATCTCAGCTAGGCTCTCCCTTTATTCCACAATTTAGTGTCCTTCCCAAAAAAACAAAATCTGTTGCCTTAAGTCCAACAGCTTTTGGTACCCATGTTTGAAAGCTCTTGTCACTGAAGATGCATCGGGGAATCCCACTGTCATTCAGCAAAGCTGAAGGTCCAGGCAAAAGCTCACCAAGGGAAGACTGGGCTCCATTTCTAGGAACTTGAGTTTCTCTCATGCAAAATGTGATTGGACTTCACCATCCAGTCTCCCAGTACAAAGTGCCCTGAGAGCCCATGTACCCCAACACTTGTGTATATAAGAGGTGAGACAGTCTGGCAAGGGGGTGTGACCAGTACAAGGCAAAGGCAAAGAAAGCTCAGGCTCCCCAGCATGGAGGGGTAACTGCTTTGCTCTTGCTTCAAGGATATGGAGTCAAGAGAATGAAAGTGTGCAGGAGTTCCAGGTGAGTCCTAGAGGGGTTTTTCCCTGCCTTGCCTACTCAGTATTTTCCCATACCTGGACCATAAGCACCCTTAGATCCATGAATAAATACCATTTATAACAACACGAGTATTGCTTTATGTGACAAAAGATGGTTTTAAATTAGGATCCCAAAAGGAAGGAGCTGGTCTTTGTTTTGTTTGTCATGCTGGCGACTAAATGCTGTAAAACCAAAGCAGGTGTGTGTGTGTGTGTGTGTGTGTGTGTGTGTGTGTGTGTCTGTCTGTCTGTCTGTCTGTCTGTCTGTGTCTGTCTGTCTGTCTGTCTGCCTGCCTGTCTTTAGTTGAGCATACATGTGTGTATATTGTGTATGAAACCCAGAGGTCAATCTCAGATGGCTTCCTTGGGTCACTCCCCAGTGATAAAGTAAGTATCTAAGATGCAGATGTCTTCCTTGACCAGTCTCCATCTTATATTGTAAGACAAGGCCTCTCGCTCAGTCTGCGGCTTACCACCTAGCAAAGCTGCCTGGTCAACAAGTGCCAAGGATCCTCTGATTCTTCAGTGCTAAGATTTCAAGAGCACATAACTACACCCACTTTTCCAAATAGGTGCTAGGTAGCCAAACTAGGACCTAAGCTTGTAGGCCAAGCACTTTACCATCTAGCCATCTCCCCAGACCCCAGAAACAGAGAAGGCTTTGAGATATAAAAGCAAGAAACAAAGAAACTCCAGAGGAAGATGCTGGAGCCAAGGGGACCCAAGCTAAGGAAGATTTGGGCCACCAGCAGCTGGAAGACAGTGGGAATAGATTCTCCATCAGAGCCTTTGGTGGGTAGAAGAGCATAACCACACCCATAATCAGACTGCAATGCCTATGAAGTAAAACTAGGCTTCAGAGTGTGGCCTGTGGAAGTGTGAGAGACAGTCCATTACTCTATGCCACCAACAGTGAAATCTGTCCCCGCAGACACAGTAAACTGTTAAACCCCCCATGCTGGTATGCCTGGTACCTTGCTTCTCTGCTCCCCTGATCAAATCCCTTGGGATGTAGCCTCCTTCTGCGATTCCTTCACCTCCACCTTCAGCTTTGGAAGCTTCTTCTTTCTCTGTTTCCCTTCCAATTGCCCCTTCCAGCTCTTCCAGTCCCCAACCTCCTTTCCCATAAGCTATTCCCAAAGGCACCCCTCCCATCTGCCTGACTGAACAATGGCTGAGAGCCTCCTCCCACTGGCAACATCACAAATCTTCATTTAGGTCTATAATGATCATTAATGGGCTGGAACCACAGTGCCCTGGGAGCCAGGCTCATTAGTGGCAGTGTGATGAATGAGGTCCAGCTGTCCTACCTATCACCATGGCCTCTTGGTGGGTTTTATGAATGAAAGAGTCAAAGACCTGATGTTGGGTCTGCCGCTTCTTTACTAGAGCTCTTTAGCAAAAGCCTCTATGTCCAAGCAAAGCTGGCCAGGGGAACCCAGGCACCTGCGAGGTAAAATACCGGATGCGTAGTCAATTCCAAATTCCACTAAACAAGAAACAAATATGTCCCTTATGAAATATCCAGTGCACATATGTACTAGCAATGTGTGCATTCTTTACATGAAATTCAAATTCCAGGTACACTCAGGCACAAGCAATTTGGTTTGCTGTGTCTGGTAAGCCTTGTTCCCAATCCTGTCATTGTCCTTTAAACTGCCACATCAAAGCCAACCGTCAAACTGTCCAGGCCACCTGGAGCTGTGCTTGGATGGTACCCAAGAGGCTGCGGTGTTTGAGTATTTGTCAGATGGTGGAAAGCTCAGCCAGGTGGGCTCATGAGGCAGAACTGAGGAAGAGAGGAAGAACTGATGTGCTGAAATTGCTGCCAAGAGAGCCAGGGCACAGTGGAAGATGGCTAAGAAATGCCATATGGCCATCTTGCCTCCACCCATTATTGCCAACATGGAGCAGAGAGAAACGAGCAGAGTCCATCCTGAGGGGCACTCAGAGAATGCTGTGGAAGTTTCCGTTCTACTTGTTTACTTGTTTGTTTCACGTGCATTTTGTCTTTGTATGTGTATGCGCACTACATGTGTCCCTGGTGTCTTCATCAGATCCCCAGAATTAGAATTACAGATGTTTGTGAGCCACCATGTGGGTGCTGGAAACCGAACTCAGGTCCTCTGTAAGAATCACAAGTGTCTTAAACACTGAGCCATCTCTCCAGGCCCCAGAAGTTTCCACTCTAATGGACTCATCCTCAGTCCATAACTCAGTTTTCTGTACTTCTTTCCCAGTCTTAGGATCAGCTGCTGTTCCCAGCTCTCCCTTCCCTGGCCTTTCTCCTGTGCCCACCAGCATTTCTGCAACTTTTCACTTTCCAACTCTTCCACCTTAGACTACACCCTCACTCCACATGCTCTGTTTCTGACTGGCAGTAAGCCCACCTTTCAGGCTCTGGGGAAACACAGCCTGATGCAATAGTTCTCGTGTGTGTGTGTGTGTGTGTGTGTGTGTGTGTGTGTGTGTGTGTGTGTGTATGTTATGTTTTTTGTATTTATTCTTTCAGAATTATATATATATATATATATATATATATGTGTGTGTGTGTGTGTGTGTGTGTGTGTGTGTGTGTGTGTGTGTGTGATATTTTTTATCAAATTCACCCCTACCTCCTCTAATTCCTAGATCAGCTTTCATCATGACCCTCCCAACTTGATGTCATTCATATATTGGCAACCATTAGATGCCAATAACACCCTAGCTAAGGGTGGGACCTCTCGTGCCCTTCCTCCTTATATAGCTCTTAAATACAGGCAACCACAACTGCTGTGAGTCATGAGTGCAATGGCTCTATCATTCTAGAAGCCACTGTGTGATACCAGTCCCCCCCCCCCATCCTCTGGCTCTTACAACTTTCCCACCCTCCTCTTCACTGATGTTCCCTGAGCTTTGCAGGAAGAGAGTGTGGTAGAATGATTGGATCCATGGCCTAGTAGGACATGGATGTCTCGCTGCCACCAACTGTCCCCTTGTCTGTCCCATGAAGAGACTGACTAGCAGGGCATCTGGAGACCTCCCAGGTCTGTATGTCACCTGACCGCCTACCTACCCACATCAACACTGTGTGCTACAGTTCCATGGGCGACGTGTTGTTTGAAGGGAGTAGCCTCAGTAAGTTCTGTCTTCCTGCTCCTTGGTAGAACCTGCAACCAAAAGTGTTGACTAAACCTTCATTAACCAAATGAGCTTGGCATGCTCAAGAGAGACCTATAGGCCCCAAGTCAGGTATTTCTCAATGCCACTCTCAACGATTAAGACTCGATGGCTTTGACCTGCCTGGATAAGCTCCAGGCCAGCTAGGTGGAGCCCCATTTCTGGCTCAGGACGCCATGTCACCTCAGCCTGAGCCCAGTAGTTTCATAACTGGCCAAGATTCAACAGCTGACAATAAACAGATAGGGTTGGGTTTCAAAGCTGGACATCCAATACCAAGTGGGTACTTTTAGCTGCTGCTCACATAGGGCTCTTGCTCTAACTATGCTGTCTGCTCATGAAGCAGGGGCAGGGAGAGGAAGCCACATCCCATTTCTTTTTTTCAGACTCCTGACATGCCACCCCCTTACCACTGATGTTCTAAAACTCTACAGGTTTCAGTGTGCTCCTGTGGCCCTAGATCTAACACCCTTGCCCTTTCTGCCTATTTTACACTCCACATCTCTGTAGCTTAAACAGAAAAGGTTGGTTGGTTGCCCACGTCAACATCCTCAATTCCACATTGGAATTCTCTGTTCAAAAAGTCTGTGGGGAAAAGGATGATATATACAGGGGTTTTAGAAGCAGAAACTGAAAGTTGGATGTGCCATAGATGCTGTGGTTTGATGCCCAGATCCCCTGCCAAGATGGCAAGCCCTACCCTCAGGTGCTGGGAGTATTGTTGGCAGGCTATCTCCAGCATCCTTCCCCTTCCTGGAAGTTTCCAGAGCTGAAGCTCAGCAGCTCATTCTCATAGCTATAAAGGCCAGCCTTTTGCACTCACCTGAAACAAGGACAGGCACTGGGAGAGAGTGTAAAGAGGTCCTACGTCCTTTAGAGCCCAGCATCCCTCTCTGCCTTGCCACCTTGTTCTTACAGCTAGAGTCAATCTGAAAACCAACAGCACTCCCCTATAAGCTTCCTACAGGATGATCTGCTTCCCAGGAAACAACTGTCCACACACAGGTCACTTTTGCTCCTATGACCCTGGCCCAGGCTCAAGCCAGGATGAACAACAATAGAACCCAGATCTTGCAAGATCCATGAAAAAGAGGGAGGGTGGGAGCCGCAGTGCCAAGTAGTCCTGGGAGCAACTATGTCCCTCTTTCCACAACCCCTCAATCCAGTACAAGCCTCCATCATCAATGTATTAGAAGGAAGCATTTGAATGTGAGAACAGTATTCCAAACTCTAGATTTGAAGCAAAAGGTGGGACTTTAGGTCCAGCCACTTTCTAGAATCAATAAAATACTCTTTCTGGACTGGGAAGATGGCTCAGTAGGTAAGGGATTTTCCAGGCAAGTGTGAGGACCAGACTTTGAATCTCTAGCACCAACTGCTGGCTAGGGGTAGAGGCCTGCCTTTAATCCCAGCATGGGAGCCAGAGTCACTTGATCCTCCAAAACTGGCTAGGTAGACTAGCCAAAGTAGGGAGCTCTGGAATTAAGTGAGAAACACCCCCTCAAGACAAACCAAAGAAGCTGGGCATGGTGGTGTACACCTGTAATTCCAGTACTTGAGGAGTAGAGGCAGGTAGATCTCTGTGAGTTCAAGGCCAGCCTGGTCTACAAGGTGAGTCTAGGATAACCAATGCTACACAGAGAAATCCTATCTGAAAGAAAGAAAGAAAGAGAGAGAGAGAAAGAAAGAACGAAAACACCCGACATCAATCAATCTCTGGCCTACACATACATGCTAACATACACATATATACACCATGCACACACATACACATATATACACACATACACACACGCCTTTTTTAAAATATCCTATACACTTCATTCTAACATCTAAAACTTACGACTATAAACAACAGAATGTGGGGCTGGAGAGATGGCTCAGTGTTTAAGAACACTGTCTTCCAGGGGTCCTGAGTTCGATTCCCAGCCACCACATGATGGCTCACAACCATCTATTCTAGAATCTGATGCCCTTTCTGTGAACATGCAAATAGAGTACCCATGTACACAAAATAAATAATCTTCTTTAAGAAAGAAAGAAAGAAAGAAAGAAAGAAAGAAAGAAAGAAAGAAAACAATGCATAGAGCAACCATGAAGAACAGCACAGGGATCTCTCCAAATGAATTAAATTACCCCAGTACTTGGCATAGAAAAATTCCTCTATTGATACTTCTTGGGTCCAAATCTGACTTCTTATGTCTGCTTGGTCTGTGCTCAACACTGATCTCCCTGACCATGAACTTGTGGCTTGGGGAACTTGGGTCCCGTGTCCCATCAAGAGCTGTCCAAATGGAAATCAATGTGCAAGCTGGGAAATTTGATATCATCACTGGTTTACTTTCTCACTACGAAAACTTTGGGAATGTTTTTCTTTGGTATGAAACTGCTTGATCTCAGCTCTGGATTCTGCAGCCTTAACTGCCGCAGAGTTATGTGGTTTGCATGAATTGGATGAGGATCTGATATCCGGATCTGGCACATACTTGAAGGCGGGAGTGAGGCTTGGCTGGTGAAAAGATAAAGGTTCTTCCTGGATCCCTGCCTTCAACAGAGAAATCACAGCCTTGTGGGAACAGTCTGGCTAGAGATGGCTTAGGGCAGGGCATGGGATGGCTTGCTGTGGGCACTGAAACTAAACCAGTATCAGCCTCCGATATAATCTAAGTGGCGATGCTCTCTGGGGCTGGAACCCAATCCACACAATGTGCAGATAGGTGTGCTGCTGGGGTCAGCATGCGCCCTGTTTAAGGAACATCTGAGGTCCAAGCTGGCAGTGCAGGGTAAGAATCACTGAAGACTGGGTGATTAAAATCCTTAACTCTAAAGCCAGAATCCTAGAATTTGAATTCTGGCTCTGCTGCCTCTGGACTGAAGAAATGTGTTCACAAGGTGGTTAGCTGGCAGCCCTTCTGTGACTTGGAGTTTCTATGTCTGAAACAGAAGCCAGGACAACACCAACCTCAGATTAATGTGACAGAAATATGACAGAAACCCATGAAACTCTTACAATGTACCTGGCAGTCAACAGGGGCACACTAAAGCTAGATGCTGCTGGGGCTGTTGATCCTGTTATAAACATTGTCATCAGCACCACCATCATCTTCATCACTATCATTTTCATCACAAAAAGGCTTTGCTTGGTGATGTACCCACAGGAGATGTTGCTTCTCTGCTGGGACCTGGACACGAGGGAAATACATGAATCTTGCCTAAAGCAAACTATGCTCAGGGACAGTGAGGCAAACATGATGCTCTTATTCCAACTAGGTGGATGTGACAGGGCAGCAAGATATGAGAGCCACTTCCCCATAACCTAACCTGCATAACCTAATGCTGCCACACTGTGCTAGCTTAATGACAACTGTGGTGGCTGATGGGAACACATGTCCCACATGTCTCTCATCCTACATTCAAGGAAAAGTAATGACAGACGAACCTTGGATGGACCTTATGAGGAAGGGAAGCTGTGGAGTTGTAACTATTGATGTAGCCTCTGGGTGTCACCCCTAGGAACACCATCTAGTCTTTACTTTTCTGTAGCTTCCAGGCTCATAGTGTACCTCCCAGGGAGAAGTACAGTTGGTGAAATGCACGTCTCCCAGGTACACACTGTACTACCATGAAAAGCACTTGCTCTCTCAAACTCATGTTCTTACAGGCAAAATAGACCGAAGAACACGTCCCTCACAGCCTACTGTACCAAATGCATTAAGTGATGCTTGGCTCAGCATTTATTGTTGTCACTGTATCCTCAACTGGTTCCATACCACAAAACCTATGAACATTTATTAGAAGATATAAAGTGCAGTAAGGAAAATGAATAAATAGTAAGAATAAGGATGCAAGAAGACAAAGGGCTAGAGAAACATTTGTTCACACAACGAAGCTCCCCACAACCTTAACCAGAGCTCTGAGCTCCCTGTTGGCCAAAGCATAAAGAGAAACGTTGTCAGTCATAAGATAGATGGTGCCACCAGGAGGAAGGAAGACTGGTGTTCTTAGTAATTACTAAAGAGAAGTATTATCACCAATTACTTACTACTGTTCAACTCTGATCTTACTATCATCCTCTTTAGTGTTCTTCAAAATAAACATTGCAAACGCAATTACCGGGCACCAATCAGAAAACTAGACTTAGATAAAAACAGAACAAAAACAGAAATATTTTACTGAAATAGTTGCTGTTTTTGTATATGATCAGAGAGATTTAAAAAAAAAATAACTTGGGTTGGGGATAGATGTGCTTCATGTCACCTGGCCAAGTTTGGCTGTCATTTCTAGAAGTCTTCCAAATGAGCATCTATGCCACTGACTTGGCATCCCACAGCAAAGGTCACTGCTACATGGGGAAATTCATACTACCCTTGACAATGTGTGAGAAATTCTGTTTTGGAGGGCCAATGGGAGCTCTCAGAGACTAAAGCGGCAGCCACGGAACCTGCATAGGTCTGTGCTGGGTGCCCTGCTTATGTGTCATGGTTACTTGCTTAGTGTTTTTGTGGAACTCCTAACAGTGGGAGAGGCAGTGTCTGACTGGTTCACCTGATCTTGGGGTTCTTTTCCTCTTCATGATTTGCCTTGCCCAGCCTTGATATGAGGGTTTGTGTCTGGCCTTATTGTATCTTGTTATGCTGTGTTCAGTTGGTAACCCTGGGAGGCCAGCTCTCTTCAAAAGGGAAATGGAAGAGGAGTGGATTTGGAGGAAGAGAGAAGGTGTGGGGGAACTTACAGGAGTGGAGGGAGGGAAAACTGCAGTTCTGATGTTCTGTATGAGAGAAGAATAAACAAAATAAAAGTTCTGCTTTGGGATTAAAATCTGTCTCCCTGGAATTGCCACTCACCAAAACAAATCCATGCATTCTAGAATAAACTAGTCTCTTTTATTTTATATTTTATTTGAATTGCTCAAAGGCTCCTTTTTATTAGCAAAGCTCTGGCATAGTCCCTGGTTGAGTTACCAGGAATAACCAAGGCATATGTGGTATGATTCCTTGCCACCAACAAAACCGAAGGTCCTGTGGTGAAGACACATGACTGGACAGCACATACTCTAGAAAGAGCCATGCAGAGGTCCCAGGGACTCTAGAGGATACCGAGAACTGTTTCAGGTGACTATGGTGGACATTTTTGAGGGACAGGAGCCCATCTTGTAGGTGTCCGTCATGTATCTGGAGAAGAATGAAGGATGCTCCAAGAGGATGTACTTCTCAATGACTTGGGAGGGCAAAAATTAGAAAAGTCAGCAACAACTGATAAATCAGATTTATAAACTTCAGCCTGAGTTTAAGCCTACCATGAAGGAAGTGCTACATAGTAAAGGATCCTACCGAAGTAGAGGTGACTAGGTAATGGAGTAAAAAATGAATAAAAGTGCTTTCCTGGAGGCTGGAGAAGTGGCTCAGCCACACAGGCACGAGGACCCGAGATCATTTGTAGAAGTCTGGTGTGGCAGCAGGTTCTTACAATCTCAGCACTGGAAGGGCAGAGACAAGATGGTCCCTCAAGAGCACTGGCTAGACTCCCAGAATAATTAGAGACCTTGTCTTAAAAATAAAATGGACAGTGTCCCTGGGGGTGACGCCCGAAGCTCTCCTCCCCCAGCCTTCACATGTACAAATGTACACATACTACCAGCCTACACACACACGTACACACACCACCAGCCTACACACACATGCATACACACCACCAGCCTACACACACACATGTACCTACACCACCAACCTACACACACACACATGTAAACACACTGCCAGCCTCCACACACACATATACACATACCACCAGCCTACACACACACACATGTAAACACACCACAGCATCCACACACACATGTACACACACCACCAACATCCACATATGCGTGTACATACATCACCAACCTCCACACACATGTACACACACCACCAGTCTCCATACACACATGTACACACACCACCAGCCTATACACACACACACACACACACACACACACACACATACACACGTACACACATAAAAATGTATTTTTAAAAACTCACTGTCAGGTCAATAACAAAAGAAAGGCTAGCCCTATAGACTTGAGCTTCATGTCCCCAAAGCTCTTTCATCCAGTGACCCTGGAAAATATTACTCTACATTTCTCCAGAGATCAGTCCCAGATAACACTGCATTCCTCTACCCAGATTTTGAATTCTCTTTTAACCCCATCCCAGCTTAAATTTGTTCCTTTATGATCAGCCTCATTATTTCCAGCTTGCTCTAGTTTAGTTTCTATTGTTACGATAAAACATTGACCAAAAGAAACTTGTAGAGGAAAAGGGTTCATTTGGCTCACAGGTTACAATTCATCACCACAGGAAGCTGAGGCGGGAACCCGGAGGCAGGAACCAAAGAAGGGACCATCCATAGAAGAATGCTGCTACTGGCTTGCCCCTCCTGACTTAATCAGCTTGCTTTCTCATACCACCCAAGACCACCTGTCCATGGACAGCACTGTCCACCGGGGGTGGGGGTAGAGGCTGTGCTTTCCCACATCAAATGCTAATCTAGAAAATGTCCTACAGACCTGCCTTCAGTCAATCTGATAGAGGCATTTCCCCATTATGATTCATCTCCACAGTGCAAAGTGACTTTTGAAAATTATTGTACTCAGAATTTTCTCTCTATATCACCAACCTCCGTGCTAAGTTCCGCCAATGGCCAGCTGCTGTCAAGCATGATGCCCTGCTGAACATTTTACAAAATGCCTTATATTTACCCACAGAAAAATGCTGGTGGTTTAGGAGCTGGGCTTTCTGGATTTGAACTATTGACCCTACCACTTACCCCTTGCACAGCCTTGAATAAATGTACCCTGAGCCTCACTTTACATGTTTGTTATATGGGTTAAATAGATTTTTAAAACCAACTTCAAAAGCTTGTGACTATTAGTTATTAAAGTTGTGAGGATAATAGACCACTTATACTGGACCTCTGTTAGGCATCTAACCCATATAGTTCTCAGCCCATTACTGGCACACTTATAATTTGTCTACTGTTCAAAAACAGTGTGTCTCAGTGAACATATAAAGAGTGAGTTTGTCCATGTAACTCACACCTTAGTCCCAAGACAGCATACCATCAGAACCCAGAAGCTTCCCTCACGCCTTCTCTCTGTTACCCCACCCACCCCAGCATAACCAGCTTTTAGGATAGGATGAAGTCCTGAGTGAATGTGACAGGAGTATGGCCAGTGCCTCAGACATATGGGAAAGGCCAGCCCTTCTCTGTTCAGGCTCAGGGGAATGGTGAAAGCTTCTTTTGGCCTGAGCAAAGATATTTACCAATAACCCTTAGCTAAATCACCATATGCAGAGACTACCAACAGCATCCTCAGGACCACAGCAATCTGAGACTGCTCCCCTACAGAGACATCCTTCAGAACTTAGCTAAGCCCCCTCCCTGCTCTTTCCCCTTAGTGCTGTTCATAATAAACACAGTGAGTTTCCAGGCTGGCATTGGTACATGTCCACCAGAAGGGATGGCGCACCTGGTCCCAGCTTTTCTGTACGTGTGTCTGTTGTTTCTTCACTTCTCCATCACCCGGGTCAGGTCAGTCCCAAAGCTGTATGGAGAGCAGCAACCATCATCTTGGCCTCTCTCATCATCAATTAGCTGTGTCTGCTTTTACTTCTATGGAAATCATGTGTAATATTTGAACTCTAATGTGTGTGTTTGTGTGTGTATGCATGTGTGCACACACATGTACACAGGAGAGTAAAATCAGGCACACGTGTATTACAGCATGTGTGTAGAGGTAAGAGGACAACTTTGGATGCTGGCCTTGCATTCTACTTTGTGACAGACTCTCTCTAGCTATTCTCTGCTATGTGCATCAGACATTCTGTCTCTACCTTCCATCTTATCTTTCTTAAGAGAGCTGGAATTACAGAAATACAGTACTGTTTGGGGTTTTAGGCTTTACATGGGTTCTAGGGATCCAATCCTAAGTCCTCATGTTTTTAAAGCAAGTACTTTCTCCATAGAGCCATCTCCCAGTTCCTAAATCAACTATTTTACTGAACATTTCATGTATCAGAGGATCCTTTGTGTTGATGCAATTTGTTCGGTATATGGCTTGCACAGACACTTCCAAGTGGTCAACTTCTGATTGTACCAAATGATGCTGTTGTTCAAAGCACCCCTAGGTTAATATTTGGAATCACCACCCCTGCCTCAGGCTCTGTGAGACCCACTCAGCCCCTTTCAGGCATTCCTCCTTCCAACCCTATTAGAATGCCTGCAAGGAGAGTGGTGATGAGAGAAGTAGAAAACTGGAAGGGCGAATGGAAGTTAGGGAAAGGAGAGAGTCTCTAACCCAAGCATGTTCTTAATTGAACTGCTCTGCGACTCTGTTCCTCAACACTGAAATGTCGCGTGCTCTAGAGAGGAGTGTTGGAGTAGAAGTCACAGGGTGATGTTCAAGGATGAATGGCATTCCCTCACAAGGAACTTTCCATGTGTTCTCTCTGGTTGCTAGGTGTGTGTGAAAATTTCTTACTGGTCCAATGACCAGGATTTCACCATACTAACATTTGTTCTGGGCTGCAAGGGCTCAGTGGATAATCACCTGAGAGCAGCAAACTACCTTTGTGGGGAGAAGGAGGAGCAGCCACTGTCATCCAGGCAGCCTTGACCTCCCTCTCAGAACACGAGACTAGAGTGGTGCAGTAATTATAGTGGGTATCACAGGCCAGCCTTGTGGCCATCAGCCACCCGAGTGAAGTTGTGCCCGTTATGGGGCTGGTCTCAAGAGGGGCTTCACTCACCTTCTCACTGGGGTCTTCAGTGACAATCAGAGAGAGTGGCACTCCCTAAATACAGAAGAGATTCACACTCCCTGTATCCTGGAGAGTCCAAAAATTCAGCTTGTCCAGGATCGGGTACCATGGTAATATTGTTTTGTCTTTGCCTGGAGCCAGTAACTACAGTCCAAGCATGAAACATAGCGGATTTTAAGATGAAAAGTGTTAGATGTGCTCTGAGATAGTAGTGAAGAGAAGGAAGGGATGGGGTAAGAGGAGGTGAGGAAATGAGAGGAAAGAAGAAGCTACATACTCAGCATTTGGTGTCATGTTTAAAAACGAGCACTCAGTCTCTTGTTCTCAACACTATGCCCAGATATAAATCTCTAACCAAGGCTGAAATCAGCCCATGCCTATAAATATTTAGAAGACTATTTGACAGCATGACCATTTGGCAAAATAACAATGGGAGGTTCTACCTCAGGGCCTGTGACCTCTGAACCATGGACTTCAGACCAGGATTATGGTACCAGCTTTTTTTTTTTCAGCACATCACTTGAGGGCAATGCCAGCAGAGGCATATATAATCTCAGTTAGGTTTATATAAGTCATGGAGCTACACTGAAGCTCTAGGGTTCTCTGTACACAGTGGGTCCCTGCTCATCTTGACACGTTGACAAGGAGTAAATGGGGCTGCTGCTAATAAAAAGCCTGAACATGGAGACAGTAGCGAAGCACAACACTTCTTGTAGGAGTTGGCTACTTACAGTTGTCTAACTAGCTGGTTATTCATGGAATCATAAAAACAAGATGGGCCTGGCAATTGAGAGTACCTATTCCTCAACTGATTAAGGCTTTCCTGTGCATGATTGTTCTATTCATTTGCTCCCCTTGTCAAATCTAAATGAACGTGTTTCTAAAGGCTTTGAGAAGCCCATTCCTTTTCAAAGAGAGTAGAAAGAACAGGGATGGATAGGTTTGGTGGGCTAGAGATCTGACCCCACCATGGAGACATCTTCACCCTCGCTTTTATCTCTGCCTTCTCCAATCCCAGTTTGTCCTCCACTGGGGATGTTTACTCAGTCTTCAAGACACACACTGACCACCCTCCTGCCTACTCTCTTTTGGTTTGGGGTTTTTGTTTTATTTTGTTTTAAACCACAATCAAGGGTATAGACTCCTTCCCAGCCCAGAGCAGAGCTTACCTCCCTGGGTTTGAGTGACCACCTACTGTCTTCTTTCCTGTCCCCATGCTCCCCAGCTATAGCCAGAGTCATCTTCAAAGGTGTGAACTAAATCAAGTCACTCCCACATTGGAAATCCTTTTCTATTTCCCATGGCCTTTCAGAAACTCTTCAGATGAGAAATTGAGACCCCTTCATAGAGCTTTGGAGATATGTCTTTGCTTTGAACACATATAGTGAACAATGCCAGTTATAATATTACCAGTAGCACCTGCATAGCTATAGTATAGAATTGTCATATACCTAATATGCACAAGCAGTGAAGTCTAAAAGTTATTTTCCCCCTGAAATAAAAACACTAATGTTATTATTAACTTATAGTGTACTTAAAAATCAGGGAAATGGGACTTACAGGATTTTCCAAGATGACAGCACCTAACACGCACTGTATCTCATCTACAGGATGGAGACTGGGGGCCCAACTGGGAGCCACAGACTGCAATACCTGGAAAGCCCTAGGTGATAAGGGTCTGCACAGTGCAGAGCACAGATGGGTCTGGCCTCAGGTCATCCAACAGCCCATAGAGGATGGGAGCCCAGTCCCCAGAATCTGGACCCAACACTGCTTGTGAACAGCAGCCATGCTCTATAGCACAAATTTGGTATCTGGGACTGAACTCTGGGCAGTGAAGCACCTGAGCTCCTGACCAGGGGAAATCTCAGGAAAATGGGTGGATCTGACCTCACACCCCCGCCCCCTGGCCCTGTGCCAGTCCACAGAAAGCCCCAGGTACCACACAGGGGCCCAGAAGCCTGTGGACACATTATCCAGCCACAGCTGCACTGTCTGAACTATATCAGGCAGAGGCCTAGCTACCTGCCCCAGCAGACTGTTAATGCACATTGGGCAGAACTGACCCTGTATAGCCAGTCTCCATAGCCCAACAGGGCCTCCCACACTCTCAGGAGAGAATGAGCTATCCACAGGAGTTAGGGAAGAAAACTAACTAGCTTCCCCAACTGAGCATGAGTTCCAATGTGACCAGACAGGACTGAGCAGCCACAGCTACACAGCCTGAATAGGACCAGGCAGAAACCTACCTACCTGCCCCAGTGGACTATTCCTGCACATTTGGCAGAACTAATCTGGCCTAGCCAGTCTCCACAGCTCAGCAGGGCCTCCCATGCTCTCAGGAAAGGATGAACTGGCCTGAGGGTATAGGGCAGAAACCTAGCCAGCCCACAACAACCGGAAGGCAGTATCTACTCTAGTATCTACTCTCTCCCTGGAGGGTGGAACCTAGGCCCCAATGCCTGGATGTATTGGGCATAAACCTAAACAACTGCTACAAGCCAACAGGGGTTCAGGCACTCTAGGATGATCTGAGCCTAGGACCCAAAGCCCCAGGGCCCTAGGGGAGGGTATTCAAAGCCCAGCCAAAGACAGGATAACTGGCTCTACCTACACTACCTCAAACTAATCCTGGGGCTGCAGAGCACCAGCACCTACCTCTACTAACCAGTGGGGATCCCAGAGTGTGAAGCCAAGTCCCCTAGAGCTGAAACTAGGTCACCTGCCTATACCAGGGAAGAGTTCCCTGATCCCCACAAACAAGGTCCCTCGACATATAGACACTCACCAACAAACCACTCTCAACAACCATTGAAGGACACCAGAAGCTACCTCCCAACATCAGAGACAGAAAGATGACTAAAGGCCAGCATAAAAAACACAAACAACAAAACCCAAAACAATATGGCATCTCCAGACACCAGCCATCCCAAAGAATCCAACCATGAGAACACAAACACAAAAGAAGCTCAAGAAAATGACCTCAAACCCTTAATAATGAAGATAATAATGGAAGAAATGAATAAAATTTGCAAACAAATGCAGGAAGATGCAGCCAAACAGATTGAAGACATGAAAGAGGCCTATAGAGATGCACTAGAAGAAATTCAGGAAAATACAAACAATCAGATGAAGAAAATCAATAAAACATTTTAAGATCTGAAGATGAAAATGGAAACAATGATAAAAGCACAGACAGATGAAAGACAGGAACAAGAGAACTTAGAGGAGAAAACAATCAATACAAAGGTAAGTTTCTCTAACAGAATTCAAGAGATGGAGGAATGAATCTCAGGATTAGAGGATACAATCATAGAACTTTAAGCAGCCATCAAAGAAAATGTTAAATCTACAAAATTACAGACACAAAACATCCAAGAAATCAAGAACACCATGAAAAGATGAAACCTGAGGATAATAAGCATTGAGAAAAGAGAAGATGCCTGACTCCAAGGCCCAGAAAATATTTTCAACAAATCATAGAAGAAAATTTCCGCAATTTAAAGAAGGAGATGCATATATACATACAAGAGGGCTACAGAATACCAAATAGAATAGACCAGAAAATAAAATCTTCCTACCACATAATAACCAAACCACAAAATGTACAGAAGAAAGAAAAATATTAAAAGTGGCAAAGGAAAAGGGCCAAGTAGCATATAACAGCAACCTATCAGAATTACACCCGATTTCTCAGCAGAGACCATAAAAGCCAGAAGGGCCTTGGCAGAGGTCCTGCAAACCCAAAGAGACCACAGATGCCAGTCCAGACAATTATATCCAGCAAAACTTTCAATAACCATGACAAAACAAGATATTCCATGACAAAAACAAATTCAAACAGTACCTATCCATAAATCCGACCCTACAGAAATTACTAGAAGGAAAACTCCAACCCAAAGTGAAAAACTACAACCAAAATACCACAGGATATAGATAACTGCACTGTTGCAAAACATAACCATACAAACACTACTGCAACCAACATCAAAATCAAGGGACTTAACAGTCACTTGTCATTAATATCCCTCAACAACAATGGTCTCAATTCTCCAATAAAAAGACACAGACTAACTGAATGGATGCATAAACAAGACCCAACATTCTTCTGCATTCAAGAAACATATCTCAGCCACAAGGATAGACATTACCTCAGGGTAAAAGGCTGGAAAAAGGTATTCCAAGCAAATGGTCACAAGATGCAAGCTGGTGTCGCCATTTTAATATATAATAAAATAGAAGTTCAACCAAAATTAATTAAAAAACATGAGGAAGGACACTTCACACTCATCAAAGATAAAGTCAACCAAGAAGACATCACAATTCTGAACATCTATGCTCCCGATAGAAGGGCACCCACATTTGTAAAAGAACTATTAATGAAGCTTAAACCACACATCAATCACCACACATTAATAGTGGGAGACTTCAGCACCCCACTTTCACCAAAGAATAGATCATTGAAACAGAAATTAAACTGATAAATAATGACACTAACCAATGTCATGAATCAAATGGATCTAACAGATATCTACAGAACTTTTCACCCAAACAAAAAGATTATACCTTCTTCTCAGCACCCCATGGAACCTTCTCCAAAATTGAGCATATAGTAGATCACAAAGCAAACCTCAACAGCTACAGGAAGATTGAAATAATACCTTGTATCCTATCAGATCATCATGGTCTAAAGCTGGACTTCAATAAAAACAGAAATAACAAAAATCCTATACACTCATGGAAACTAAACAACTCTCTACTTAATGACACCAGGGTCAGGAAAGATATAAAGAAAGAAATTAAGGACTTTCTGAAATTTAATGAAAATGAACAACATACCCAATTTTGTGGGACACATTGAAAGCAGTGATAAGAGGAAACTTCATAGCACTAAGTCCCTTCATAAAGAAATTGGAAACATCTCATATAAGCAACTTAACAACACATCTGAAAGCCCTAGAAAGAAAAGAATCAGAAATACCCAAGAGGAGTATATGTCTGGAAATAATCAAACTCAGGGCTGAAACCAATAAATTAGAAACAAAAAGAACAATTCAAAGATTCAGCAAAATCAAGAAAAAAATCAACAAAATAGACAAACTGTTAGCCAAACTAACTAAAAGACAGAGAGACACTATCCAAATTAACAAAATCAGAAACGAAAAGGGAAACATAACAACAGACACTGAAGAAATACAAAGAATCATAAGATCCTTTGACAAAGGCATATATGCCACAAAATTTGAAAATCTAAGGGAAATGGACAATTTTCTTGATCGATTCCACTTGGCAAAATTGAATCAAGATCAGATAAACAAATTAAATAGTCATATTTCTCCTACATAAATAGAAGCAGTCATTAAAAGTCTCCCAACCAAAAGAGGCCGAGGGCCAGATGGTTTCAGCACAGAATTCTGCCAGACCTTCAAAGAAGAGCTAATACTGATACTCTTCAAGATACTCCAAAAGATAGAAATGGATGGAACATTACCAAATATTCTATGAGGCCACAGTCCCTTTGATACCCAAACCTCAAAAAGACCCAACAAAGAAAGAGAATTTCAGATCAATTTCACTTATGAACATTGACGCAAAAATACTCAATAAAATACTCACAAAATGAATATAAGAACACATCAAAGATATCATTCACCATGACCAGGTAAGCTTCATTCCAGGCATGCAGGGATAGTTTAATATGCAGAAAGCCATCAATGTAATCTACCATATAAACAAACTGAAAGAAAAAAACCACATGATCATCTCCTTAGATGCAGAAAAAGCATTTGACAAAATCCAACACCCCATTCATGTTTAAAGTTTTGAAGAGATTGGGGATACAGGGCACATATCTAAACATAATAAAGGCTATATACAACAAGCCAATAGCCAGCATCAAATTAAATGGAAAGATACTCAAAGAAATCCCTATAAAATTGGGGACCAGACAAGGTTGCCCATTTTCTCCATATCTCTTCAATATAGTTCTTGAAGTTCTAGCCAGAACAAAAGGAGATCAAGAGAATCCAAATGGGAAAGGAGGAAGTGAAATTATCCCTATTTGCAGATGATGATAGTGTACATAAGTGGCCCCCAAAATTCCACCAGAGAACTCCTACAGCTAATAAACACCTTCACGAAAATGGCTGGATACAAAGTTAATTCAAAAAAGTCAGTAGACTTCATATATACAAATGACAATTGTGCAGAGGAAGAAAATAGGGAAACTACACCCTTCACGATAACACAAGCAATATAAAATATCTAGGAGTAACTCTAACCAAGCAAGTCAAAGACTTGTTTGAAAAAAACTTTAAATCTCTGAAGAAGGAGACTGAAGAGGCATTCAGAAGATGGAAGCATCTCCCTTGTTCGTGGATTGGGGGAATTAACATAGTAAAAAAGTCATCTTACCAAAAGCAATTTACAGATTCAGTGCAATCCTTATCAAAACACCTACACAGTTTTTAAAGACATTGAAAGATCAATTCTCAACTTCATATGGAAAAACAAAAAACCCAGACTAGCTAAAACAATCTTGTACAATAAAAGATCCTCTGGAGGAATCTTCATACCTCATCTTAAGCTGTACTATAGAGCAATGGTAATTAAAACAGCATGATACTGGCATAGCAATAGGCTGGTTGATCAATGGAATCAAATAAAAAAGCCAGAAACAAATCCACACACATATGGACCCTTGAATTTTGACAAAGAAGCCAAATCTATTCAATGGGGAAAGGATAGCATGTTCAACAAATGGTGCTGGTCTAACCAAATGTCTACATGTAGAAAAAAGCAAATAGACCCATATTTATCACCATGCACAAAACTCAAGTCCAAGAGGATTAAAGACCTCAACATAAAACCAGAGACACTAAGTCAATTAGAAGAAAAAGTGGGGAAGAGCCTGGAACTCATTGGCACAGGAGAAAACTTGCTGAACAGAACTCCAGTAGCCCAGGCCTTCAGGTCAACAATTAATAAATGGGACCACATGAGACTGAGAAGCTTCTGTAAAGCAGAAGACACTATCAACAGAACAAAGTGATAGCCTACAGACTGGGAAAAGATCTTCACCAGCCCTAAATCTGACAAAGGTCTAATATCCAAAATATATAAAGAGCTCAAGAAATTAAGCACCACCAAACCAAATAACCCAATTAAGCAATAGGGCTCAGAATTAAACAGAGAATTCTCAACAGAGGAATATCGAATGGCTGAGAAACACTTAAAGAAATGCTCAACGTCCTTAGTCATCAGAGAAATGCAACTCAAAATAACCCTGAGATTCCATCTTACACCCATCAGAATAGCTAAGATTAAACACTCAAGTGACAGCACATGCTGGCAAGGATGTAGAGAAAAGGGAATACTCCTTCATTGCTGGTGGGTGCAAACTTGTACAACCACTTTGGAAATCTATCTGGCACTTTCTCAAAAAAAAAAAAATGGGAATAGGGCTACATCAAGACCTAGCTATTCCACTTCTCGTAATATACCCAAATGATTGTCCACCACACAAAAAGGACATATGGTCAACCATGTTCATAGCAGCCTTATTTGTAATAGCCAGAATCTGGAAACAGCCTAGATGTCCCTCAGTTGAAGAATGGATAAAGAAACATTGCTACATTTACACTATGGAATACTATTCAGCTATTAAAAACAAGGAAATCCTGAAATTTACAGGCAAATAGATGAAAGTACAAATGATCATCCTGGGTGAGTTAACCCAGACCCAGAAAGACTCATATGGTATATACTCACTTATATTTGGACACTAGCCCAAAAGGGATATCCCATGAAAGCCTTCACTTACCAGGAGATTGAGATAGATTGCCAGACTTCCTATTGGGACTCTAGGTGAGAGAAGTATGGGTGAATGAGGAAATTGAAGGATCCAGAGGGTCCTAGAAACCTACAAGAAGAACATCATGATGGGCGGATCTGGACCCAGGGGGGTCTACTCAAACTACTGCACCAACAAAGGACAACACGTGCAGTAAACATTGAACCCATATTCAGATACATTCAATGGACAGGACATTCTCCAGTTGTGTGGAGAGCACGGACTGACTCTGACATGAACTCTGGTGCCCTATATTTGACCATTCCCCTTGGTGGGAAGGCCTGGTGGCACTCAGAGAAAGATAAGCAGTCTACCAGGATGAGACTTGATAGGCTGTGATCATATGGTGAGGGAGGATGTCTCCTTCTGTCACAGACAAATGGGAGGGGAATAGGGTGAAAAGGGGAGGGAGAGAGAAATGGGAGGAGGCAAGTAAGGGGATAACAACCGAGTTGTAATCTGAATAAATTAACCTTAAAAACTGAAAAAATCAGGGAAATGAAGAATTAAAGGGAGAAAGGAAAAATATTGTTCTGCTGACTGTAAAATAGTTACATTTATTTTATTGTATTTAGTGTATAGATGTGACACACATGACAAGGAGCATGTGTGGAGGTCAGAGGACAGCTTGCCAGAGTAGGTTCTTCTCCCACCATGTAGGGTCCAGTGCCAGGCTGTAGGCAAGTGCCCTACCCATTGAGCTATCTTGCCAGCTACTTACTGGGAGATATAAAAAGCATTTTTTAAACTGAATCAATCACACAATGGTTTTAGTATTGCTTGTTTAAAGAATGGGCTTAAGGAGGTAGGGGTGGGGGTTAGATCTGGGGAAAGTGGGGAGGGGGCAGTTGGGAATGAATATAATCAAAATATATTGTATACATGCATGACAGTCTCAAAAGAATCAATAACAAACTTTTCTTAAAATGACATTGCAGCTGGAGAGACGGCTCAGTGGGTAAAGTGCTTGACACCAATACAAAAATCAGAGTTCTGGTCCCCAGAACACATGCCAAAATCATGTGGGTAACAAGGCAAATACAGAAAGCAGAGAATCCTAGGGGCAAGCTGGCTGGCCAGACTAAGCAGAAGACAAGATCTGCTTCAATATGTAAAGTGCACAGTAATCCAAGAGGACAGCAGTGTCAACCTCAGGCCCCCATGTCTACCTGCACACATTTGAACATGCAAGCACACATGCATAGCACACGCATGTGCACAGTATATAAAGAAAAAGCAATGATGTAAAGATAGACAGCTCTGAGCCCTGCAGCTGCTTTCACCTTTCCAGTGTTGACCTCAGGGGAGTTACTTAATATGCTGAACTTCATTGTCTTCCTCTGAAAATTGGGTACAATAATGCCTCCCACCATGCCTCTTAGGGCTTGCAATAGAGTGAAATTCTACCTATCAAATGATGTGCACAAAGGGAAAGTCTAACCCACAGAAGTAATGGAGGGATTCATATGACCATTCATGATACTAAATATAATTTCCCACTATAAAGTTAGTCCCTGTTGCATTGCTCTTCTCTAAATTTGGTAACACTTGTGGCATCACAGAAACAAAATTCAGCAGAATGAAACAACACAACTCTGCCAGCTAACAGCAAGCAACATCATTTTAGAAGTCGAGTACTTCCTGCCTCAGTGTGGCATCCTCACTTATAGTCATTATCAGATTTAAAGTTTGCTTTTAAAGAAAATTGATGATCCACGAGAAAAAGCCAATGGGGTCAGCAGTATGTACTACTGCTTAGAAGCACAGTAAGGGAATAATGATGTTGCACATTACATTTAATGAAAGGCAAGATGTACTTTCATCTCTTTTTCCTATTCTCATTCTTTGAAATGTTTGCTTTGGGGGCTGAAGAGATTGCTCAGTGGTTAAGATCACTGGTTACTCTTCCAGAGGACCTGAGTTCAGTTCCCAGGAACCACATGGTGGCTCACAGCCATAGCATCTGATGCCCTCTTCTGTTGTCCATGAAGACAGCATAATCATATGTATAAAATAAGTATTTTTAAAAAACACTTGTTTTATAAATAAATAAATAAAAATTTTGACCAATTATTTCAGGGGATGAGATTATGTGTATGAGAGTGCCAGGGATCTGGGGGAGCACACACATGTGTGAGTAGAAGTGAGAGGACAACTTTCAATAATTCTCTCCTTCCGGTATGTGTTCTGGAAATTGCAGTCAGGGTGTCAGGTGTATGAGGCAAGCCATTTTACCTACTGACCCATCTCCAAGGGCTCCATAATATCAATTGTTTTGGACAAAAAGCATATGGCATTCCTCCTTGGATTCCATTCCTCTTTGGTGAATTCATGAGTCAAGACTAAGCCAACTGTTCAAGTTCATACTCACAGACAGAATGGCTGTTATTAGCACACTACAAGCCAGAAGTCATGGAGACGAAGCTGATGACCTTCTTAGCCAATCAGAATGTTACTTTTACCCAAGAGCCTTTGTCATTTTAAATCATCTAGTTGCAGATGGTGGTAGGGAAAGGGCACACATCTGGCTGGTTGAATGTTGCACAAACGTGACCACAGCAATGGATGCTGTGCCAGGCATCATGCTCCTATACCGTTGGGATAGGAGGGGGTGGGGGAAGAGGAAACTTAATTACAACATGTCCAAACAGCTCATGGAGTTGTCCTGGGAGGGACACCTAATGGGTGTCAACACAATTACAGATCTTCGCACACATCTGAAAATAACAGACTGTGACACCGACACAATTGCCATGTTGTCATTTCATCTGAACAGTGATTTGACACACTGGATATCAGTGCAGAATTGAATTAGAAGGAAGAGATTGCATGGCAATTTCCCAGCATAGCTTTCCAATTCCTCTGCAGCCAAGGGTGAGCAAACCTCCAAGTCATTCTGGCAGCCTAGATACCCTGTCTCTGCATCCAAGGCCAGTTCTTGCCATAAATACTGATGGAACAGTGATGGTTTCGTCCACTCTGTGCTGTAGTGACAGCACCCATAATGCTCAGAGGACATTTGAAACTGAAAATAAAATAACGATCTCAAACAGCACTCAGAGCTATGTGCCTAGGACATTTGGTCTACCTTCTGACTCAGGCTTACCCTCCTAATCCTATAGCATTCTTACTAGCTGCATGCCCTTGCCTAGCCTTCAGTTGGCCAAATTCACCATTCCTGGGTCTAAATCTTATTCCCTTCTAATATGGAACTAGGTCAATCAAGTAGAAAAGATGCATCAGAAGCACCCAAATGTTCTTTAAAAATATAGAAACCTAGGCTCCTAGCCAAGACCTAATGAACTGCAACCCTCATAGGAAATTCAACCACCTATGTTTCTGACATTCCTGCAGTGGATTTTGTTGCAGGAAAAGTGATAGTGAGTAAGCTTTCCTCTTGTCACCAGACTGGAAAGCTAGAAAGTTCCAGATGGTCTAGAAGTGGTCATTCTAATTCTGAAGCCTGTCATGCTTTTTTGACCATAATATGAATGCCTCACTTAAGAGGTAACAATAGACACTGTGCATTGACACATATGCTATGTAATTCAAGCTTCACACAGCTAAGAGACAGCTATATATCATACATGCAAGCACAGATACACAGAGAAAGATACACACACACACACACACACACACACACACACACACACAGGGAGAGAGAGACAGAGACAGAGAGACAGAGAGAGAAACACAGAAACACACATTATATATGTATACACAAGGTTTTAGTTATGCTTTTATTGTCATGATAAGACATCATGACCAAGACAATCTATAAAAAGAAAACATTTAATTTGGGGCTCATGGTTGTAGAGGGTAGGATTCCATGAACATCATGGAGGGAGCATGGCCAAAAGCAAGCAGGCATGACACTGGAATAGTTGCCAAGAATTTACATCTTGACCCACAGCCATGTGAGAGGGAGGGGAGAGAGAGAGAGAGAGAGAGAGAGAGAGAGAGAGAGAGAGAGAGAGAGAGAGAGAGACTCTGTGGCATGGGCTTTTAAATCCCCAAGCTCACCTCCATTGACACACCTCCTCTAAAAAGGCCACACCTCCAAATCCTTCCTATACAACATACAATTCCACCAACTGGAGGCCAAGCATCCAAACAGATGAGCCTATGATGGCCATTCTCACTTAAAACATCACACACACAGACACACACACACACACACACACACACACACACACATGCTCACGCACACATACACATGCACGCACACACATATACATATATACATACACATATATGCATACAGATACACACACATGCACATATGTGCATGCACATATAAACACCTCATCTGTCACTTCAGGTACCAGGCTCTGTGCCTCCGCTGTCCATGACACCTTACCCTCCGTCATTACAGTGTCACATAGCTCTTGGACTCTCTCCTATTAGACAATAAGTCCCATGGAGCTGGGAGCCTTAGCTGCTATTTTCTCTCACATCTCCAGGGATGAAGTGTGGTAGATATTTAATTGGCTGAATAAAGTTTTAAGACAGAAAATGAAGCTCAGGAAGGTTAAATACTAACAAAGCTGCAGATTTAAACACAGGTTGTCAAACTCACACATTGATGCTCTTTACGTTGTTTTCAATACTTTTATCTCAATGGTTGCCTCCCTCTTGGCAAAAACTTGAACGGGCATCTTGGGTCAGAATTCTAAGCCTAGAAGTCTTTACAAAAGACAACCATCCTAAAATTAGCTCACCCTGAAGTTGACAACTGAGGCCAAGCAAATCAAGCCTGGGTGACAGAGGGGGCGGGGTTGCATCAGATTTGGGATTTGGATTTCTAAGTTAGCTATGAGAACATGCCCTCCAGAGCACCCACCACACCCCACCTTCAGTGTGTGAATGCTTAGCCTGCGTTTGCCTTTAATAGTCACAGCGTTCCAGGGCAGTCAAGTCGGCAGGATGAGGATAGTAAAATATGCAGAAGTTACCTTTTTTTTTTCCCCCAAGACAGGGTTACTCTGTGTAGCTTGTGCCGTTCTGGACTCACTTTGTGGCCAGGCTGGCCTTAAACTCACAGCATTCGGCCTGCCTTTCTTAGTGCTGGGATAAAAGGCATGTGCCACCACCACACCTATCTTGAGAACCTGTTCATCCAAAGGCCACAGCCAGTGAACATGGAACAGAGGTAGGTTCCCCTTTTCTCCTGGCAAAGAAATAAATGGCAGGTGTGCAAAAATACATACTTCCAATTTTACTTAGATGATAATTACCTGGGAGGGTAATTAAATTTTAATCTCCTGCTAGAAGGTTGTAACTTATTTATCAGCCTGATGCTTAGCTTTTGATTATGAATTCTGCCTCATCCCTGGCCTCTCCAAACTTAAGTTCCTTTGTCAATATTAACTCAGCTATCAGTGTATTCTACTTGTAAGACAGCTTTTCTGTCTACCCCACCATGTGGCTTTTGACTTATTCATTACCTCCTGTTCATAAGAAAATTGCCTGGGTAGCAGGACTTCCGTTCTGCAGCCCAGGTGCTCATGTGGGACATCCACCCCAAAAGGCTCATTAGTCGTTTGATGGTGTCCTAGTCTACTTTCTGTTGATGTGATAATAAAACCCTGACCAAAAGCAACTTGGGGAGGAAAGGATTTCTTTCACCTACAGGTTAGAGTACATCATCATTAAGGGGCGTTAAGGCCAGAACTGAAGCAAAGACACTGGAAGAGCTCTGCCTCCTTGCTTGCTTACTCTGGCTTGCTCAGCTAATCTTCTTATATAGCGTAGCTGAGCCTACCCAGGGAAAGCACTGCCCACAGTGGTCTGGGTCCTCCCACTTCAATAGCCAAGCGAGAAAATGCCTCACAGGCATTCCCACCAAGCATGGAGCCAGTTCCTCACCTGAAGTCCCTCTTCCCAGGTGACTCTAACAGGCACAATTGTCTTCTTGTCTACCTGACATACAAACATCATAAAAACCATAACCTTCCCTTTTTTTATCCCCAATTCTCATATTAATATTGTAATATAAAACACAGTCCGACTTTTTAAAATCCCACTGTCTTTGAATTTTCAACACTTAAAAATCCATTTAAAAATCCAAAGATTCTTAGCTGAGGGCTTCCATAAAACAAAAACAAAAAACAAACAAACAACAAAAAAAAAAAAAACCTCTCTCATACGTTCTTATTCCAAGAGGGTGGAACCAAAGTACAGCAACAATCAAATCATAATGAACCCAAGCCCAAGGTGTAAATTGCTCAGTGTCTGGCTTACAATCTCCTGGACTCCAAAAGGCTTGGATATCCACACTTCTCCAGACGTGACACACACAGCAGACACTGCTCTACCTGTGGGGCCAGGCCAGCTCTATTTCACGTCTGCTGCTGTCTTTGGAGATCATTTCATGGCCCTGGGATCTCCAGTGCCCTGGGGGAGTCTCCACTGCAATCAAGGCTGCCTGCCGTCTTCCTCGAAGGCCTCTTCTAGCTTCTCACTGCACCCAGCCTCAGCTTTAGTCTTGAGTTCTCCACAGCATCTAAGGCTATCTTTACCAATAGTCTTCGTGGTCTCTCTGCCGGGACTCCATTTTTCCCACACAGTGCCAAGCCTTAGCTTTTCTTCATGAGCCTTCCATGTCTTCAGTTCAACACTGAGTAAGAGACTCTTACATATTTCCTGGTTAAACTACCAGATTAAGAGACAGTCTTGGACCTGAGTTCGATTCCCAGCACCCACATGGCAGCTCACAACTGTCTGTAACTCCAAGATCTGACACCCTCACACAGACAGGCAGGAAGGCTGGCTGGCTAAACACCAATGCACATAAAATAAAAATAAAGTATTTAAAAAAAATAGATAGAGCCTTGGCCCCCACTGGACCACAGCTGCAGTGTGTCAACACTGAGGAAATACTACTAAAAGGTTTCATCTCAATGATGCTGGTCTCTCCTTCACTGCAGCTAATTTCTCAGTCCCAGGCAGCCGGCCCAGCATCTATTGTTCCAGGAAAGCAAAGGTTTCATATCAGTGGTGATGATCTCTTATTAATGACAGCAGACTCTTCAGCCCCAGCAGAAGAGAAGCCACGTGTTCTTAATTCAAAATACCACATCAACAGCCATGATAGCATCTTTGAGGAACTTTTAAACTTTGCTCTAAGATTTCCCAAGCCAGGCCTCCATCGTATGCATTTCCCTCAGTGTCGTCTTCCACATAACAGCTCACTGAGCCCTGAGCATTCAACAGCTTCTCCAGCCTTAGGTTTCAAACACTTCCACAAAGTGCCCCTAAAACAACATGGTGAGGACTGTCACAGCAGTATCCTACTCTTTGATACTAACTTCTGTCTTAGTTTAGTTTTCTTTCTATTTCTGTGATAAAAACACTATCCAAAACCAACTGGGAAGAAAGGATTTCTTTGGCTTACAGCTTAAATCCGACATCTAGGAAAGCCACAACAGGTACTCAAAGTAGGAACCTAGAGTCAGGAACTGAAACAGAGACCATGGAAAACTGCTGTTTACTGGCTTGTTCATCTACCTTTATGTACAGACCACGCCCACCTACCTAGGGATGGCACTGCCCATGATGGGATGAGTGGGCTGGGCCCTCCCACATCAATCAGCAACCAAAAAAAATGCACACCGGACATGCCCCCAGACAATCTGATGGAGGAAAGGCCCCAACTGAAGTTCCCTCTCGAGTTGACAAAACTGGCCAGCACAGGGGATACTATGAAGATTCATTCTCTTTTTGAGGTATCTTTACAGAATGTTTCCTTTTTCTTCTGTGCTTGAGACTGGAGAGATTATTCAGCCCTCAAGAGCACTTACTGCTCTTGTTCATGACCTGGCTTGAGTGTCCAGCACTCACATGGCAACTCACAACCACCTGTAACTCCAGTTCCAGTGTACCAAACACCCTCTTCCGGCCTCTACTGATGTGTGTGTGTGTGTGTGTGTGTGTGTGTGTGTGTGTGTGTGTGTGTGTGTGTCCTTTCTGTTCTTTCAACATGAGCTTGTTGTTACTTTCTATGTAGGACGCTAGGTCAGGTGACACTCATGTTAGTGAGACTTTCTAAATTTCAGTCGTCATTTGATATGAAAATACCATATACAAGAATGTATATGAAAAAGCATATGTGAAATAACTAGGTAAATCATTGCCCCCAGGGTCCATGTGAAGAGATAGATTATTTCACTTTCTGTCAAGTTCCCCTCCCCCCCCCCCGCTCCTGTCCCCCCCCCATTACCTCTTCGCCAATGCCCAGGGAAACATGATACTAAAATTTGAGTTTATCAGTAGCTTGTTTTCATACAAAAGGTGTAACATAATAGTATTTAGCTCCAATGTAAAGCTTTAATGTATTTGGTGTGTTTATATGAGGAGCATTATTATTATTTTTTTTTTTTTTACATCTCTAGAATCTTGTTTTTATAGACTGGGGATGTAGCGCAGTTGTTGGAGTACTTGCTCCTGCACCCCTTCCCTGATGCTGCATGAACTGCGTCTGGTGATGCAAGCTTGTAATCCCAGCACCCAGGGGGTGGAGGCAGGAAGATGGGGAATTGGGGGTCATCTCAGCTACACAGCATGCTCTGGACCACACGAGGCCCACTGTTTTCATATGTCAGCATCATGTTTTCTTAAAATTCTACTGTTGCTGATTCTCCAGGATTTGGTTAATTCGTTTTGCCAAAGTATAGCATTCCATCCCATGAAAAACCACTGCTTACGCAGCCTCCTCTTGACAAACAAGGCACCGTTTGCTTCCTATCAGTTAGATTAAACCCTCCAATCTGCTTCCATTTTTCCAATTTGTTTCCTGCCCATCCTGGGTTCGTTGCATTTGGGGGAGGGGTGGGGGCAATTTTCTCACTGTTGCCTCTAGTCATTTTCCATCCTTTGGGTAAAATGATTCTGCTCCCTGCAGCTCCACGGCCTTTCATTTGCTGACCAGTCTTCCAGGCACCAAAAAAGAAATTCCAGCTGCCAAATCAATTCACTCTCCTAAAGTTCCAAAAGAGCCACCCTGTAAAAGCCATGCCTTTGCCCAAGGTTACCTGGGACCCAGTAGTGGCAGCCACGTGCTGTGAAAGCCTTGATTCGGGGGAGGAAACCTCAACTCCTGGAACACAGCGTACATGAACTTCAACCTCCTCTCTTTTGAGCTCTGTGACCTGGGTCAGGCCACAAAACCTCTCGAAAGCCAGGCATGATGTTGGACACATGTAATCCCAGCGGTGAGGAAGAGGAGGCAGGAGAATTGCTACAAATTCAAGGTCAGCCTGGTCTACAGGGTGAGACTTTGTCTCAAAAAATGAAAAGCGAAACAAAACAAAAATTCTCTCCCAACCTCTGTGCCCCATGGACAGTGTCAACAACAATCCTCTCTCACAGTCAGAGGGAATGGACTCACGGCTGCAACCATCACCATCGCCCTTGTGAGGTCACTTAGTGAGAGAAGGAAATGCCTGCTGTCAGGGAAATCAATCACTGAAAACTGCAGTGAGGAAATAAAAAAACAAAGCAGGCTGTATGAATTCTTCCCTGTTCCATCTGATGCTGTGGCCTTTTCAGCAATCCCCATTGATTTAGCCTCAAAAACCCATTTTTGGTTTGGGCTGGAACTGATACTTTAAGAGATCCACAGGGCACCATGGCTTAAGTTACTGCCAGCTAAAGGGAAAATATCAGCCAGACCATGGACCCACCCCCCTAGCCCTCCACCCACCACCTCCACCACCCCCACCACCCCCACTTAAGTAATTCCAGAAATGTAACATTCCCTCAGCCAAAGCCCTGTGCTACCCAGCCAGAGAGGTGAGGGAGATGGGAACAGGGTGGGGCAATGTGTAGGTACAGTCTTCTCTGTGTGCCTGGGACTCGGCCGATGTCCTGTGCACACCACCTTGTCATGTTCTCATAATTGCCCCACAGTATATGTGTGATCTAAATGAATAGATAAGAAGACTGAAGATCTTTGCAAGTAAAGGAGGTTGATTAAGAACGCCAGTTAGAAGATACCAAAGCTGGGAGGGGGGGGGAGGGGCTCGGTTGGTAGAGGGCTTGCCATATAACCATGAACACTGGAGCTCATTCTCTGGAACCCATACAAAAATGTAGGTGTGGTGGTGCACACTTGTAATGCCAGCGCTAGGAAGGCAGAGCTGGGCAACCCCCCGGGATTCGGTGACCAGTCAAGCTAGCCTCCTTGATAAGACCTTGTCTTAAAATAAAATAAATAATATATGATTAATATAATATAATATAATATAATATAATATAATATAATATAAAAGGCTGATGTGTTTCCTTAGGTAAAGGGCTTACTGTGCCAGCATGAGGACAAGAGTTTGACTCCCTAGAAGCCATGTAGAGCCATATTTGAAAGTTCTCAAGTCTCTAATAATCCCGGCACTTCTATGGGGCTACGGGAAGAAGAGACAATAGAATTCCTGGAAATCCGTGGCCACTTAGCCTGGTGTACCCTGTGACAGGGAGACCCCATCTCAAACAAGGTAGAAGGCAAGAACTGGCATCTGATGTTGTTCTCTGGTTGCCACACGTGTCACATACCTGTACTTCACTCACACAAGAACATGTACACATGTGAACACACACACACACACAGAGAGAGAGAGAGAGAGAGAGAGAGAGAGAGAGAGAGAGAGAGAGAGAGAGAGAGAGAGATCAGAGGTTCTAATTCTGTTAAGTCCAAGCCAGGAGACTCTTGCTCCACACTGTCACCCAAGTTGAACCCAAACAAGCCATGACCAAAGGATTCCACGCTTTGCACTGGGCATTTATAACTTCATCGTCAGCTCTTCCATTTGTTGGGGAAGGCTTGCGTGTAATTAACTTAAGGATGAGTTCTCCATAAATTACACTTTAATCTGCTTCTATATTTCAATAATTAAGTTTAGAACAGAAAGACTAATGAAACTAATGGTTAACCAAATTACTAGATTTTGAAAATCATTGATTTTTCTCATTTGCCTGCTAAAATTAATTGATCTCATTTACATATACAGATTGCATCTGCTTTAGCTCTTAGAATATTTATCTTCCAAGTTTTCCCACCAAAGTTTCAAAATTCGTTTACAAAAACTCAGCCCTTTTGCAATTATGCTCATTTGCATGGAAAGCAGAGCTTATTATTCCTCTCCTAATTATCGCTGCTATGATTGTTCCTTTCATTTGAATACAATGGCCCTGTAACTTAAAGAATAACATTTTAAACCAGCCAAGAAGCTTTTAAAAAATACATATGGAAGTGATCAGCATAACACAATTTCTTCTGGTAAATAAGATAAATAAAAGCAAATTCTCCTGTTACAAAACTCTAAGAAAACACTTTGTGAAATGTCTCATTAACAATTTCTACAGCACAATGGTCGGAGATGCGAGAGCCGCATGACACCGAAGGCTCCTGCTGTATGAGGAGAAGGTATTTCCTGGAATAATTCATGAACAGGAGGAGCCCACAGGGACTTCCAAGAAATTCAGAAGCATAAGGATGCAATGATTGCCTGAAGGACTGAGAATTTTCTAATAGTGTTATCCAAAGGGCAGGTCACTGCCTACACTGAAGCCATGGCCCGCTTTGCTTTTCGTTTTTCCCATAAAATAAAAACTGAATAGAAAACACACTGCACAAACCACTACTGGTCATGAGAACTGCATTTCAGTTCGTTCGTTTGTTTGTTTCTCCTTTGAGACAGGGTCTCACTATCTAACTACGTAGGCCAAGCTGACCTTAAATAGCCATCCTCCTGCTCCTGCACCCCCGAACCCCCTAGCACAGTGATGACTGGTATACACACCTAGCTGTGAAAATAAAAGTTTTCACACTGGAGAGATGGCTTAGTGGTTAAGAGCACTGACTGTTCTTCCAGAGGACCCTGGTTCAATTCTCAGCACCCACACAACAGCTCATGATGGTGTAACTCCAAGATCTGACACCTTCATACAGATATACATGCAGGCAAAATGCCAGTGCACATAAAATATATAAATGTATTTTTTTTAATTTTTTATTAATTTATTCTTGTTACATCTCAATGGCTATCCCATCCCTTGTATCCTCCCATTCTTCCCTCCCTCCCATTTTCCCCTTATTCCCCTACCTTATGACTGTTCCTGAGGGGGATTTCCTCCCCCTGTATATGCCCATAGGGTATCAAGTCTCTTCTTGGTAACCTGCTATCCTTCCTCTGAGTGCCACCAGGTCTCCCTCTCCAGGGGACATGGTCAAATATGAGGCACCAGAGTACGTGTGAAAGTCATACCCCACTCTCCACTCAACTGTGGAGAATGTTCTGCCCATTGGCTAGATCTGGGTAGGGGTTTAAAGTTTACCGCCTGTATTGTCCTTGGCTGGTGCCTTAGTTTGAGTGGGACCCCTGGGCCCAAATTTGCCTATCATAATGTTCTACAGGCTGGTTGATCAGTGGAATCGAATAAAATATATAAATTTAAAAGCCTCTGTGTGTGTGTGTGTGTGTGTGTGTGAGAGAGAGAGAGAGAGAGAGAGAGAGAGAGAGAGAGGTAACTGATTAACATGGTCACTGAGTTGTTTCTAATTCTTGACTAATCTGGGAGCCTTGGGGAGGTTTCCCTGAGAGTAGATTGGTGAATACAACAGTCAAGGCAGAGGAGGGAGAATCAAGGGACTGGACACTGGCACTGTGGAGAGAGACTGCTCATGACTTTACCTAGATTCCAAGTCTAGATTATACTTGTGCAAACTGGGGATTGGCTAAATGTGAATTGGAAAGTGGCAAGTGGCCTCTGGCTTCCAGCTTGAGTAAACAGATACGTGCAGGAGCAAGGAACCAGATCCAAAGCACATCTGAGGACAAGTCTGTAGACAAGATGATAGGCCTGTTTGCTGAAGTCTCTGTGGAGCATCTGGGATAATAAAGCCCATTTGCAAACTATAGGGTATGAGATATAGAAGCAGGCTCAATAAGGGACCAATTAGGGGGGAACCAAATGGTGTCTGTTAAGAATCAGCTCTAGTGCTCCCAATTTGATCACTTCCCCTTCATGGGGAGGCCTGGTGGGCACACAGAGGAAGGGGAAGCAGGCTATCAGGATGAGATCTGATAGGCTGTGGCCATATGGTGGCCCCTCCTGTCAGAGGTCTAAGAGAGGGGAATAGGGCAGAAGAGGGAGGAGGGTGACAACGGCAAGATGCAATAGAGGGGATACAGATGTAATCTGAATAAATTATAATAATGCTTTTAAAAAGTTAAAAAAAATAAATAAAATTGAAGATGACTTGCAAAAGAGAAAAAAAAAAAAGAATCAGCTCTGTGAATTTGCTTCCCACGTTGTCTTATCCATTTGTCCCAGTGGACCGGCAAGAAGTAAGACTCTAAGTCCTATAGCTAGTGAAGTGGGGTTCTAACTATTTCATCTGACTCCAAAACTGCTCTCTCTTCAGCTCTCCCAAAGTCTGAAACTTCCCACCTTGATTGGTGACAAGACCATGACCAGAGCCAATAGCTCATTCCAAAATTCTGTCTCCACTCAGAACTTCCCACTTACTGGACACAGAGATATCTACACACTCCTGAGTGCTTGCCCACTTCAGCTTCTGAGTTGCAAGCTAGAAGCCATGCTAGTTGCCAGGTATGCTGACGAAGCTCCTCAATGGGCAAGTATCAGAGTTTCTTCTGCGTCACACACTCAGGGAGATAACTGAAAACTCCTTAAAATTTTTAATACCAACGTGATTGATATATGACTGCATTTAAGTACAACCACTGAGACTGTGTATGGTTAGGCTTTTAAATATCTGACTATGTTTAATACTTTAATATCTCACACACACACACACACACACACACACCTTCCTAGTGGGAAGATGCCGCTGCTCCATATACTCTAAGAGTGTCTCCCAGTGTTTCTTCCTATGGTTGTTAGGAGGCATAATCTCCTTCCATTTCCAACTGTGTCTGCTCAGTCTGGGGGTTTAAGAGCCTGTGTGAGAGGCTGCAGAGATGGGTCTTGTTGCTCCTGCAGAGGACCCAAGTTTGATCCACAGCACCCTCATCTGGCAGTTCACAACTATCTGACATCCTCCTGTAGTCAGAGAGACAGAGGCAGAGACAGAGAGATGCAGAGACAGAGACAGAGAGAGATCATATGAATAGCCTCTATGGGGAAAGGGAGACAGGGGGAGGGAGGGAGAGAGAAAATCTGATGTTTCTTTCCCTGTCCCCGTCACTTCTTGTGAATGTCTAGGTATACCCATTTCTAAAAGTGCATTTCCAGCAAGAAAACCTTCATTGATTTCAGAGTAGTGCTCTATCCAAGACAACTGCATAAGGTAAACGTGTTTGAATCTATGTCAAGGTATTGGAAGGCAACCATGAGTGAAGACTTGACAAACAGGAGAAACTGAAAGCCTTAGACAGGCAACACCCAGAGGGACCGATACCCAGCATCTTGTGGTCCTTGGCCAGAGAAGTAATGATAAGAAACTGGGATCAGAGCAGAAATTGTGAGGTCTCCTCTTTTGTTTTTCTGATATTTGAAACATTCTCCCACTGTGTAGGCCAAGCTTCCCTGGAGTTCACAAAGATCCTCCTGCTTCTGTCTCTACCACACCCCGCCTCCACCAGTCTCTTATAGAGAGGGCCCCACTACCACCCTGCCAGTCCATGGGAACTTCAGAAAGGCAGTATCCTTGGAATAGGGGTCACCAGCTAATTTATGACCTTAAAATTAGCAATGCAGAAAGGCCTCAGGTAAAAGGGGAGTGTGATTAAGTATCACCTTAAAGGAAGATGAGCTTATGCGGTTTGTTTTCAAGGCAAGATGAGTTCCCTTGAGATCAAGGGAGAGATTTTTTTTCCCACAAGAAGAGGAATCAGTCTATCAGGAGAATGGCCATCTTCTGAAGTTTGTGCGTGGTGTGTACCTACCAGACTTCTGAAGGTCAGACCATGGAGGAGCCCTGTCTGGGAGAAGCTAACACAAAGTGCTGTTAACTCGGGTGCAACTCGGGGAGGGGGCTCTAACTACTATGTTGGGAAAACAGGTAGCTAATGCCAGAAGCTATGGGACAGCACTCAGAAGCCTGAGAACAAATGGGTTCCTGGCACGGCACTCCCACGTCTGCAATTAACCAAGATGTAGAGTCTGCTGTGGACCTTGCTCTCCTCTCCCGCCAAAGACTAATGGTAATGTTCATTATATTTTCTGGAAAATACTCTAGATTCTATCACAGATGTATTCTTCCTCCTTCTTTAATTCTGCCAGGATTCCCCCAGAATCCCCCTACAAAACAGAAGCCCCTTACTTCCTGTATGAACCCATCTCCCTTCCCTTCAGTGATGTGTAGCCATTGAGAACCTCCCCGCAGCAGGAGGGGGCTCACAGGGACCTACCACGTCCTGCTGGTCCAATGCAGCTGAAAGATTCCGGGAGAGGGGGCAAGCATTCAGTCTGGTTGTATACCTAGTGAGCACACCAGGGATTTACTAGAGGGTTACAAACCGAGGGTCACACAGATGGCCCTAGTTAAACTCTGTGGGACACAAGACAAAACAAAAATACAATGGATATTGGAGAGATTTGTAAGGAAGAAGGGGAGGGCAGGGTAAATAAGAGAGGCTGGGGATGCTTAGCCAGGATGCATTATACATGCATATAAAATTGTCATAAACCAAAATTTATTAATATAAAAAAGAACCTTGTCTGGCCTCCTCTCTGACACAGGACCCCAGGGGCTGTCCTCATGAGTCTAAGAAACCTGGCACACACGAAAACGTCTTGTGAGGAGCTAGCAACAGAGAGAAATCTGTGTATAGTTTCCTGAAAGGAAACACCCAACTAGTGGCCACTTCTGTTGTGTCAGCAGCCTGGAAGCCACTGGCCTGGCCAGAAGCTGCCCAGTAGCCACCCTGCCGCACCCACACGCAGCCCTCTGCTCTGACGTCAGTCGCAGCTCTGGATGAGGACAAGATGCCGGACTTGGCTCCCACGCCATCAAAACAATATGCCTTTTCCCTCTGGGGTTAAGCACTGGGCTCAGCATCTTCTATGCAGTTATCCTCAGCCTCCATGCAAGCTTTGGAAAGCTGCCTGAATGAAAGTTCCAAGGTTGTAGGAACAACCGGAAATAGTGGCACCCAGAGAGCTGGGGTCGGGGGGAGGGGGGAGTGCCTAGTTGGTAAGTAGCTTCAATGTTTAACATAGCATCCACTTGTTTGAGACAAAATTGAGCACTTTTGTTCCCTACCCTGGACCAGAGGAGCTGGCAGAAGAAACAGGCCTGTTCAGGCTCTCAGCAGCAGCCCCAGCCCCAGGCCTCAGTGTTCTCCTTCCATGGAGGGCAGGGTTTCAAAAGCAAAAGAGGAAATGCTTGGAGACAGGAATTTACATCACACGGGGCCCAAAGATGACACAATGCAAAGCTGGCACTACGTTTTTCACCCAGTGCTTCCCAAGATGATATCCCTGAAAGCTTATTTTGTTCTTCATCCATAAAGCTCTCTCTCATCAATCACGTGACAGAACATTCCTGAAGAAATCCTAACCTAATGCAGTGGTCTGTCAGTTACAACAGCTATAGAGCTTGATGTCAGCAGAACGTGCTCTCTCCTTACTGACTCTGTGATCTTAGACAAGCCACAAAGTACATGATCTTCTATTTTATACAATGAGAGACAGACATGATTGTCACATGCTTTCCTCATGAGATTCTGGTGGTACAATGGCTGAAAAAAAAAGGTCTAGAAAGGGCATAGGATTGTTCAAATAATATTCTCAGCAGAAAAGTTATTGCCAATCTATCCTTTCTATATATCATGTGTGTGCATGTACGTGCATGCGTGTGTGTGTGTGTGTGTGTGTGTGTGTGAGAGAGAGAGAGTGTGTGTGTGTGTGTGTGTGTGTGTGTGTGTGTGTGTGTGTGTGCGCGCGCGCGCATCAAGTGTCCTGTTCTATCACTTTACCTTAGACCATCAAGACAGGGCCTCACTGAACCTGGAGATATCCTGGCAGCCAGCACCCAAACAATCCCTCTGTCTAGTTCCCAGAGTGCAAGGATTGCAGATGTGCATGGCTACGACTTTCTGTGCATGCCCTTGGAGTTTAGCTGGTCTTCAAGCTTTCACAGAAAGTGTTCTTACCTAGAGTCATCCCCACAGCCCTCTTCGGATATTTTTCTTATAGCTGTGATTTGGGATTCAAGGTCATAGGTATGGCCAGAAAAGCAAAGAGGAGGAGGAAAAATGAATAGAGTTTGGGAAGGTGCATTAATTATTTTTCTCAACATTGTACCCACACATCCAAGAAGAAATAGCTTAAAGAAGGAAGAAATTTATGTTGACTCACAGTCTGAAGTAACACAGCCCACCATGGCCAGGAAGACATGGAGGCCAGGGCTCCATCCATAGTGACAAAAGCCTACAGTTTTATCACTTTATTATTTATTTATTTATTTAATATCCCAACCAGTTTCCCCACCCAGTCCTCTCCCTCATCTCCTCCTGTTCCCATCCACTCCTCCTCTCCTTCTCCTCAGAAAAGGGGGTGGGGGAGGCTTCGCATGGATCAACCAGACTTGGCATGTCAAGTTGCAGTAAGACTAGGTGCATCCTCTCCTATTGAAGCTACACAAAACAGCCCAGCTAGGAGAAAGAGACCCCAAGGCAGACAATAGAGTCTGGGACAGCCCTTGCTCCTGCTTTTGGGGGTCTCACATGAAGAGCAAGCTACACAAGTGTTACATATGTGCCGAGGGCCTAGGTCAGTCCCATCCATCTTTCTGGTTGGTGGTTCAGTCTCTGTGAGCCCCTATGGGCCCAGGTTAGCTCACTCGATAGGTTTTTCTTGTGGTGTCCTTGACCCTTCTAGCTCCTACAATTCTTCCTCCCACTCTTCTGCAGGATTTCCAAACTCCACCTAGTGTTTGGCTGTGGTTCTCCACATCTGTTTCCATGAGTTGCTGGGTAAAGCCTCTCTGATGACATTATGTTAGGCTCCTGTCTGCAAGTATAGCAGAATATCATCAATGTGTCAGGGGTGGGGCTCCCTTTCATGGCTTGGGTCTCAACCTGGAACAGTCATTGGTTGGCCATTCTCTTAATTTCTGCTCCATCTTTATCCCTACACATCTTGTAGGTCAAAGGTCTTATGGCTGGGTTGGTGTCCCAAACTCTCCATTGGAAGTCTTGCCTGGTTGCTAGAGATGGCCGGCTCAGGCTCCATGTCCCCCATTGCAAAGAGTCTTAAGTAGGGTTACCCTCATAAATTACTGGAATTTTCCATTGCTTTAGGTTTCTAGCTTGTCTTGGAGATCCCTACACTCTCTGCATTCTAATGGTCTCTCCCAGTACTCTTTCCCTCTCCACCTGGTCCCTCTTGTTCCTATCCCCACCCTGAGCCCCATCCCATCCCCCCACCCACCCACTCCACCCACGATGTCTATTCTAGTTCCCCTTCTCAGTGATATTCAAGCAATTGCCCCTTGAGCCCTCCTTGTTATTAACTTCTTTAGCTTTTGGGGGTCTGTAGTTTGTAGCATGGTTATTTTTTTACTTTGAGGCTAATATCCACTTAGAACTGAGTACATACCATGTTTGTGTTTCTGGATCTGGATTATCCCACTCAGGATGAGCTTTTCTAGTTCTATCAATTTGCCTGAAATTTTTATGATGTCATTTTTTTAATAGCTTCTTCCCCTTGGAGCCAAAACAAAGGATCTTGGCCTCAGTTTCACACACATACACACACACCTTCTAACTCTCCTCTGAGCCCAAGAGTACCCATGTAATCCAGCCTAACATTGCTTTCTTCATATTGGGTTCATTTCAGAAGATGTAAGTTTCTTATGTATGCGCTTTGTCACTCCTAAAGAACAAAGTTAGATAGAATTGCTTCCTATAGACTAGACCAGCTCTAATAATCAGAATAATGGATCCAACAGCCTGGACTGGATTAGTCTTAGCAGACAGGGCAACCATCCCATTGCAAAGTCAACTGTGAATAACCAGGATTAGAATCAGTGGCTCCATTCTCTGGGTTTAAGCAGACTGTAAGGACTCCTGTCTCTTCCATATAGAGTTAAGCCTATAATGACTCCATCTGATTAAATGCTGCTATGAGGCTAGTAGGCTGGTGACCTAAAACCCCACCCACAATAGCTTAGGCCCTCCCACATCAATCACTAGTTAAGAAAATTCCCTATAAGGTTGTCCCATCTTATGGAAGCATTTTCTTAATTGAGGCTCCCTCGCCTCAGAGAACTCCAGCCTATGTCAAGCTGACAGAAAATGAGCCAGCACAGGTGGGTTGCGTTGCTTTTTTCCTGGTCTCCCTGAAATTTTTTCACCTTGTCCCTCTGCTTTCTAATGGAAATGGCCTTTTTCTTTGACATATAAACCATCTCTTTCAAATGTCTTCTCGCCTTTCTTGTTGGTCCTTCCTCTCCACTGCAGATTCTTCTTTAATGTCAACTTTAATGCCCAAGCTCTGTCTGGGGCTCCTTTTAGTGTTCCTCCCTTCTCCACACTCTTTCCAGAAATTTGTGGTAACAGCTGCCCTCAGCTCCTGGTTCAATGGAGACTTTCTCACTAACCAAATACAATTTCCCTGTCACACCCTCCAGTGGCACATGCTGCTATCCTTCCTAAAAAAAAAAAAAAAAAAGACTTGCTTTCTCACCTTCAAATACACTGAAGTCCCATCGGGTCCCTTTGCAGAACATCCTGTTAGATGTTTGAATTGTTTACTGTGTACAAACATGATGAAATAATGCACAACCATGGTAAGCCATTCTAGCAAGAAAGTGACGGCTTGAAAAGCATCACTCGGCATCTATATCATTAGATATTTCAAAGGACATATGAAACAATGCCACTATGGTCTGAGGTTTGTGTCGCCTCAAACTGATACCTAAGGTGTTGTCATTAACAAGTGCAGCCCTTCAGAAATGAGAAGTTAGTGGGAATGGCAAACTCCAGGATGGGACTAAAGCCTTCTAAAAGACCCTAGAAAGAGTCTTGTTCCTTATTGAAGAGATAGGGAAAAAATGTTGTCTGTGGGTTAGAAGCGGACCCTCACCCAACACTGGATCTGCCTTGACCATGGGCTTTGCAGCTTCCATAAATGTGAGAAAATTCTTTTCTTTCTGAGCTCCCTCTTGATGGTATCCTATCAGACTGGGGCATATAAATACGTGGCATGATCCGATATTTCAAGAGCCTGTACCCTGGTGCAGCAGGCTCAGCCTCAAGTAAGCCCTGGGCTCCTGGTCCTGCTCTGGACTCTGAGAATTGTCCCACAGCCATCTGCACTATAGTTGCCAAGTATCTCAGGGTGAGGGGTTCTGTCTACCAGGCCTGAGCACGGCAAACACCACAGCTGGAGCACAGCAAACACCACAGGCCTGAGCACGGCAAACGCCACAGGCCTGAGCACGGCAAACACCACAGGCCTGTGCACGGCAAACACCACAGGCCTGAGCTCGGCAAACACCACAGGCCTGAGCTCAGCAAACACCACAGGCCTGAGCTCGGCAAACACCACAGGCCTGAGCACGGCAAACACCACAGGCCTGAGCTCGGCAAACACCACAGGCCTGAGCACAGCAAACATTGATGGATTTTGCCTTTTTACCCTTTTCCTCTCCCTTGCTAAAAACCGTTATATTCCTAAAGCTAGCGCCCAAGGTCTATTCCATTGTTTAGCCACTGACTCATTCCTGAAACAAAACACCAAAGTCCAACAATTAAAACTCATTATTTGGCTAACATGTCCAATCAGGACTTACCAGGTCATCCTAGCACAGACTCCTCTGTATGCTCAATTTTCTTAACCAATATATTTTATTAGCAACTTAGTGACCGAGCATACATCACTTATAACCCAACTAACCAAAACAATAGGAAATGAGGATTAATAGACACAATAACAAAACTGTAAGGATATCAGTTCCAAGGAATGATTCTCCTGGCACAATCTGCAGGATTTCTTCTGCTGGAACCTAGAGTAACCAGAACCCAGAACCTCAGCAGGAGCCGGAGCCGTGAAGCCTTCCCTCGAGCAGTTCTCTCTAGGAGCATCTCGAAGTGCAGCAATGAACAGCCAAAACTATCCCAAGTCTCCAAAAAACCCCGCCTCCAGTTCTGGGCTCATTTATATATCTCCTCCCAGAGTCTGTTCATGGGATCTTTTCAGCTGACAACAATCAAGTTTCCGTAAGAGGTGGTCGGTCTTCTAGTGGATTAACCTCACCTGCCTCTCACAAGACCATTCCAATCCCACACTTGGGATCCTAAAAAACAGGTTTATCTCTCCTTCACTCTTCCATTTTTCCCCTTAAAAATTTGCTCCCACAGGAAGAGAAAAACACACCCTCTCTTGCTTTTCTTGCTTGCTTGTGCTTGCTGCTGCTACTGCTGCCCTTGCAGTGCCCTCCCCCGGCTCCTGCCACTTGCCCATCCTGAGTAATAAATCTCCTTTGTGCTGAGAATTTGGCATCCCTGTACAGTATGTCCTGTACTGATTCCAGGGGAATAGGGGGCAACCACCCTTTCACAGGGTGTGCCTACAGTATAGGTAGACAATAGCGTCACTTCTCCCTCTTCGTCCCCTGCTTCCACTTCTAAGTTATCTAGACTCTGGACAATGTTCTTTCAGGAACAGCGATGCATCACTGGCCTCCAGATGGAGTGTCTGGATTATCATGCACGGTTAATACATACAACATCTAATGTTCCATGTGACCTAAGTAAATCTTCAAAAGTAATGCTCGTTGGAGAGTCTCATGCATATATACCAAAGAAACAAAAACAAAAACAAAAAAAAAACCTCTGAGCCCAGTTCTGTAGCCTGTAAAACAGTTCCCACAAACTTACTGGGCATGTCTAGTTCTGGACCCCATATGTTCACTGGTACACAACTGCTACTAATTGGAAGCAAGGAATATGTCTGAAAATTTAAGTCCTCAAACAACTTATATCTATTCAATTAGAAATTGTATTTGTATAACAAGTTGGCATTTACAGTGTGGTGTGGTGTGTGGGTGTGGGTGTGTGGGTGTGGGTGTGTTCTGTACTGGAGGAAGGGGATTATACTTTTCTTGTTCACATGAAGGTCAGAGGTCAACATCCAGTGTCTTCTTAATCACTCCCCACCTTGTTTATTGAGACAAGATCTCTCACTAAACCTGAAGCTCAAAGATTCAGGTAGACAGGACAGTGAGCACCAGGGATCTGCCTGTCTCCACCCACCACTGGTGCTGTGGTCACACATAGACAGCGGCATCATACCCAGCTTTTGCAGTGTGCTGGACATCTGAACTGAGGTCCTCAGGCTTGCTGGGGACCTGCCGAGCCATCTCAATGCTCCCTCAAGATTTTTCAGTATCTGAAGAAAATGCTTGTATCTATGGATTAAAAGTGCAATTAGATATGCCATGCCTAAAATTTGGTAGACGGTAATAACCAGTATGTGCTCCTGGAAAAGAAATTAATAAGCCTTTGGTTGTATCTGGCTCATAGTGTGTGCCAATTACTCACGTGTAAATATCGGCACCATGAAAGACTGAGGAGTGGACATACTCTTGCTATCTTTGAACTTGGATAAAGAAGGGATATATACAACCAGCATCTTTGTGATATCAGTTCAGAAAAAGTTACAGCCTGCCAGTGGCAATAACCCTGCGTTACTGAGGGTAGTGTAGACAAAGTTATTTTTTATTTCAACTTCCTAAATTCTCTGCAGCATGGGGAGAGAACATCACACCTGAAAAGGCCCTTTCACTGGAGGGACAGCCTCTTGGCCTTAGCTGAGGCCTTCCCTCGGCAAGACTTCCTCTGTACACTGAAAAGAAATTCTTGATGTTTGCTTTCACATTTTTGTTCATCATATATAATGTGGGGAGCTTGAATGAGCCAGAGAGTCCAGGCTGTTCACCGTCTGATACAGCCATACGGCAACCTTGGAGTGACCCGGGCAGGAAAGACGGGGTCTCATCAGAAAAACGAGAGGCCACATGCAATCATCTCTCAGCCAACTAGACCCCTGACTAAGAGTTGACCGTGTTCTATCCAAACAAACTGATTTTCTGGAGTTATGTACAGCCTTCGCCTCTAACAAACACAATGTCATACAGGTGGGTCCTTAAGCAAAGCTACAGTTCTTTCCAGTGCTCAGTGCTCTTATCTATAAAACAGGAACATGAATGCACACCTACCATTTCACAGCTGTGAGACTCAGACAAAATATAGAATGGAAACTAAATGAGAAAGCAAAAGAGGGATTTTTAAAAATGACACCTCCCATATTTACCCCCAGAGTTTAAGAAAGACAGCAGGATGCAGTTCTACTTGCTGCAGTTCTACTTGCTGCATTGAGCCACACATCACATCTTTATAAAAATTTCAAACTGTTTCACCCTCAGTATACATCTATCATACAAGCTTGAAAGATGTAAGGGTTTGAGGAACTCAGAATTATTCTTCATTTAGACCTGGAGGTCGGGCAACAGGCCATGACTTCAGAGATGAACAAACCAGGTTTCTGTCTGCAATCATGAAAGCCGCTTCCAACTCTCACCTTCCCACCTAGAGATCTAGACTCTCATCAGAAGAGGTGGCAGATTGCTGAGTGCAACTTTATGCAGCACACACTCAACACATCTGCCTTGATTGGATCCGCATCAATCACACTCCACTCTCAGAAAACACGAGTGCTAACTCCTTAGAGCACAAAGAACACTGAACCGCCTAGTGAGGCCAAGAGCCACAGCTTGTCAGACAGGCAGCTTCTCACCTGGGGTGGCTTGGCTCAGTGGCACTCCTGGCATCAGAGAGGAGAGTCGGATGGCTCCAGAGCTGGCTGAAGTACAGACTCTTTATTATCCACAGTTGCCAGACACTACCAAGGAGAACCACCCCAGAGACAACCACTTCAGTGGTTCTGCCCTGCTTTGCCCAGTGCTAAAGCAGCAGACTGATCTGTTTTTTTACTTTATTTCTTTAAGTCTTTTCCACATATCTCAAAGTGTTTTCTATCCAAGAATCAGGAGGCCCTTTTGCTTTGGTTGATTGGTTTTTGTTTTGTTTTGTTTTGGTGTGGGTTCATTTGGTTTGTTCGTAGTGGGGGGGCAGGGATGGGTATTGAGACAGGATCTTACAGCTGAAGATGACTTTGAACTTCTATTCCTCCTGCCTCTACCTCCTAAGTGCTGGGTGTGCACCATCATACCTCTTTTATGTGGTACTGGGGATGGAACTCAGGGCTTAGGACATGATAGATAATGGATAGATGATAGATAGATAGATGATAGATAGATAGATAGACAGATAGACAGACAGATAGATAGACAGACAGATGCATAGGTGACAGAGAATGATAGATGATAGGTAGAGGATAATGGTAGAAGACAGACAAATGAGAGGAAGCGTGCGCTCTTGGAGAAGCCTGAATAATTTCATCATAAATGTAGTCTTTCTCCTCAGATAGTACCTAGCTGTGTGGGGACAGAAGATTTGCTTTTAAAAAGGGGGGGAGGGGCAGGCAGATCATAAGTACAGGTCTGAGCCACACAGAGAGGTTTAGGCCCAGTCCTAAACGATGCCCATTACCATTACCACAGCACTTAGAAAAGCCCCAGCTAGGTCTGAAGCCTGCACAAGACCTAGAATGTCCCCAGCCATGCGCCTACACAGTGAAGAGTTGAAGGCTGGACCTTTGATTCTCACAAGCAAGCTGGGAAAGAGTGATGTGGAATTCACTCGGGTAGAGAGGCTATGGGACAGGACAGAAAAGTCCCAAAGAAGAACTGACTTTGCAGTTCCCTGTGGGATTTGCAAGGTTACCCACAGATTCATGCTGGATGAGTCCGAGTGGGCAGAACCAGACTGAGAAAGAAAATTAGAGACAGGGTGTCCTATAAAAAAAGACCTTAAATATATTCAAAAGCAAAACTTCTGGTGCTTGCTAAAAATTACAGATGCTAAGGTTCCAACAAGAATCAGAAAGTGCAGCATAGAGCCCAGGAGTCCACGCTCAACAGCACGTGGACAGAAGCATCACGTGGCCCACCGAGGATGCCCATCTTGTTGGCAATGCTGATAACTGGCATAAGGCCACTAGCAAGTTAGTGAGTCTGTAGAAACAAGCCATCCCCCTCCATCCTGTGCCACTTCTCCTCTCATAGATCACACAGGGAAGCCAGAGGTAGCAGGAGTTGGTCAGGGGCAGGCAGGGACCACACCCATCTCTGACAATGAGAGAGAGTCCTGTCTCTCCCATGGCATGAGGGGGAAATCCATTGGGACAGAGACAAGGTGAGGTCTTTGTCGCTTGTTCTAGGATTTTAGGGAAAGAAAAGCTAATTCCAAGTCAGACTACCAGAGTGATTGCTATTGTACCCTGAAATTGGAGCCTAAGAAGTGCAAATTACTCCCTGGTTGCTGGGACCTTCTCATGCTGCACTTGACCTGATCCCTCCTTCTGTTCAGATTCAGTGTCTCACCTCGCCTTCATTTCCATGCTAATGAGCCATCTCCAGATCACCTCTTCCCTTCCCTCACCCCCACCCCTGCTGACTGCTTAGAGCCTGCAGAGGCTTCTTCTCAGTGAGACACATTATCCAGCCACTTTAATTACTCTTTCCTTTTCTCCTCAGTGACCTGACCAGAGGCTGAACGCTACCCAGTATTTCTCCATCCATCATTTTAACTACTCCGCAGTTGCTCATAAGTGTCCTCTGCTCTGTGCATCACTGAAGTACCCAGGGCTTCCTGAATAGCACATAAACTCAACCACACTTGAGAATGAAGGATGTACAAGCATCCCACTTTATAACCCTAGCCTATAATAAGAATGCTAAAAATTACAAGGGGCAGAGAGGGAGGGAGGGAGGGAGGGAGGGAGGGAAGGAGGGAGGGAGGGAGGGAGGGGCAGAAGCAGAGAGAGAATGACAGAATAATGTTATGTGCCTTCAATTTTGAAAAGGTAATAAAAGGGAAAACACCTGTCTATTTGGTGGAACAGAGAGTGGTGGATGGGAGAGGCCAGAGGGGACCAAGCCAGAAGGGTCTGCAGAGCTCTCCTTTGCAGGCAAAAGGTTTCCGTGGACAATACTAAAACTGACTTTGTGTTTTAGGATGAAGGCTTATGGAGGTGTTTGAGAAAAGATCTTGAGATCTGAGAATCCCGTGTCTCCCACCACCACCCTCATAGCTAAGTTAAACTGAGAAGTAAGTGTTTTGCAGCATTCCTTCTACCCTCACCAGCCAAGGGCCAACGTGGTGAAGAGGTGTGAAAAGGCAGGATATGAAGGTGATGTGCGCAACAAAGCAGATGCTAAAGCCCACATGGAGGGGACTCTTAACTTTTGTTGTAATCCAAAACTAAATACTGTACAAAGTAAATTCTCATGATAACGCTGTCCATGGACCCCACTTCCTGTACGCAGACTCCTCTGCAACCCTTTCAGATTAGCTCAGGATCCTCCTAGGAATTGCTTTGGCACATAAGACGTCAGCAGACACAACACAAGCTAACCAGAGAGGCTGGTTAACGTTTTCTGTCTTCTCACACAGCTGCCTTAATATTGGAAATGTGAGCCATCCTCCCCAAAAGGCTCCACAGAGGACCAGTGAGACTGGCTCACAGACAGACATGCAGCTGAGGTCACACTGAGCTGTTCCATGCCAAATGGCATGAGTGGCCCCAGACCAAATTAGCTAGCCAAGCCAGCCTCGGTAGATGAGCATCTAAGGGGATAGTGCCCACAGCAGATCAGCTGCAAACTATTAAGCAGCAATGAGTGATTAAAGGAGTCTGAAGCAACTCAGACAATATAAACACGACAAAATCAGCATCGTGAACTAGTAATAACATATCTTATAAAGCTGATTAAATACCAGCCAAATGCCCACAGCGAGCAGAACTATGATGATGAAATATTACAGATATCGCCATAGAAGCCAGAATAAAGGCTTGCTCTGCTGTATCCACTAAATATGCATTGGGAGTCCTCAATAATCCTAACAATCCAGATAAGAAATAAAAGGTATATGAATTTAAAAGGGGGGGAGGAAGCCTGTTTATAAACAATTATCTGTATATTGAAAAATGGTCACCCAAAATAGCCATACCCTAACTACCAAAATCCACGGTAATTACCTTGCCAATTAATCACATTGCCAGTGTGGTTAATTCAAGGGTTTCTAGCTTGAGCCATTAGTCTGGGTTATTATCATGGGCTTGGCCTGACCCATTGTAATCCCCAGTGTTTATACGAGGGCTAAGAAACCAAAAGAACAAGAAGCTGGGGTGATGTGAGGCAGGGATCAAGAGCCAAAGAGTTCTGGTAGTTTCCATGTGCTAGACAAGGCGAATATACAGATTCTCTCCAAGAACCCAGAAATATAAGAGCCCTGCCGTGCAGCCTAGTGAGAATGATTTAATATGGCCTCGAAAACTGTAAGAGAGAAGATCTGTCATTTTAGGCCACCAAGGATATAGTATTTCCTTACCGTTGCCATAGGAAACCAATATTTTCTAAAGAAATATCCAGAAAGAATTTATAGACAATAAAGCTATAAAGGAGGATGAACAGGGTTATTGGCTATAAGTCCAACATTCAAAAATTAATAATTCCCTATACCTTCCATTGTGAACTAAAAATCTATAATATAATAACAGCCAAAATGCTCATGTATAAAATTCAACAAATGTGTAGAAGAATAATCAAACCAAAAATGGAAAAGACCTTTATTAAGACATTTATAAAAATACTACAGGATATAACGCACTTTACAAATGGAGAATAACACAAGTTAATTATATAAATCACTATCATAAAGGAAAACACTTCATCCCAATTTTTTCCATATTCAATGCATGAATTCCAGCAAGGGTAATTTGTGGAACTTGACAGATTGGTCCTATAATTCAAAGGAAGAGTGAGCAGGAACTTTAGTAGCAGCCCTGGGCTTCCCAAACCCTATATACTCTTGGGAAAACTATAGGTTCAGGCCAGGCTGGTGGCCAGCCCCTGAGAGAGTTACATTCTTCCAAAATTCCACCTAGTAAAAATGTGTTTGCTTGTTTGAGCCCTCGGGTCAGCAGAAGCAGCCTGTCAGAAGCTGAGGCAAGTCACACAGGTCCAACCTGGGCACTGAGACTCTGGGAGACCTCCCTGGTCAGCCACACTTTATATGCATTGTCACGGATGTCACTGGGGGGGTGGTAAATATCTATACAACCCCTCTGGGAGGGGGCAGCTGCCCAATTTTCCATAGTTTCTCACACCCAGTCTTCCTCAGCAAATATAGATCCGTGCCCCTTCCCTGTAGTAAGCTATAATAGTGTATATGGGCTTTTGAGCCCAAAAGAAAAAGGGAACCAGTGAAATTGACAATGGTCACTGTGTGATTTATCAAAATATAAGCTCAGAACACCAAGGTCATCTCTGCCTTCAAAGAGTTATGATCAGGTAAGAGAGAAGGCCACATCTACCCAGAGTACAGGGGGGTCAGTCTTCACTATCAACTTGACTGGATTTGGAATCAGCTGGGAGACACACTCTTAGAGAACTTCCAGAGAGCTCACAGAGATTAACTGAGGGGAAGCCCCAACTGTGGTGGTGCTATCCCTCAGGCTTCCATGCTGGACTGGATAAAAAAGGGGAAAAGGGGAAAGACAGGTGAGTACTGTGGTCTTATTTCTTTGTTTTCTAGTTCTCTTAGGCATGAGGTATCCCAGCGGCAGAGTCCCATCCCCATGAACCCTGCCATGCCTTGCCCACAATGATGGACGCTACGCTCTCCAAAGTGTGAACCAAATAAACTATATGTTACCTTTGCCAAGTATGCTGTCAAAACCACAAGAAAAGTAGTCACTATGAGGTATGAAAAGAAAATTACATAAGGGAGAAATTAAACGTATCTAGTATGTAAAAAAAAAAAAATCAGAGAGGCTGAGCACAGTGGCACATGCCTTTAATCCAAGCATCAGAAGGCACACGTAGGAGGAACATGAACTCAAGACTGGCTTGGTTTATAGCAAGTGCCAGGCCAACCTAAGCTACATAAGAGCCTGCTTCAAAGTAAGTTAGTTAATTTTTCAACAGGGATGACAGTTGAGATAATTAATATAGGCAGGAAATTTCAACAAGGGGTTGGATTGGGCAAGTCAAGAGAACAGCTAGAGGACCAGGCATCGTGAAGTCTGGGAGGTGCCACACCCCGGAAGATGTTGATATGCAAATGATATGAAGTGAGGGCAGATGGTGGCCCAACAGAAAAGCCTGTACAGACCATACCATAGAGGCTAGCACTGTCTTTTAGGACAATGAAGAGCTGAATTTAGGTTTTAAATAGAAAGGCATTATGACAGGTCCTAGGCTCTAGAAAGATTATTCTGGCTCCCAAGGGGAATTAGACAGGAGAGAAATAGATTTGTAGAGACAGCGAAAACACAGAAGAGACTGGTCATAAAAACAGAAGAGAAGTAACTGGCAGAGGAGGTGCGATGACAGGAAGCCAGTGATGCGATTGCTGTTTATAGAAAATGGATTAATATTTATTTTTTTAAAGAGTCTTCTTATGAAAATATAGCAAGTGTGTGAGATGCGTGATTATTCTGACATCCCAAAAGCATATGTTTTGAGAGAAGGTGTTGTTGTAACTTTATGATGGGCTCTCGTTAAAGCTCACACACACACACACACACACACACACACACACACCAATATTCGGAAATGCTGAGCACACAGGCAACCTGAGAAAGTCTGTCACCACCAACTGAGCTCAGTTGCCAGCGTGGCAAGCCCTGGGAAGGGTGTGCGGGATCCAAGCACACTCCAGTTGTGGTGGAAGACCAAAGCCCAGAGCTGCTGGATTGGAAGTCATGGAAGCCAAGCCCTACTAAGACCTTGCACACAGACTCAGTTTGTTTGATGTCCAGCTCAGCACCACACCAGAGCCAAACCTTTTGGTGAACTGTTGTTGATCTATGTGAATCTGTCTTCTTCCCTGAACACACAGGCAATAGCAGTATATTAACTATGACCATGAGACTCCCCCTTGGCTTTCCCCCAAAGCATGCTGCTTTGAGTAGCCAATCCCCACAGCTCTAGGAGGAAGAATTTGCATTTCACACAATGCCTTCAGTCTTGTCCACTTCGAAGTCAGTGCCCTTTATATAATAAGGCATAACTACCCTAGAGGCTTGGGAGTATCATGCATTAAAGAAAAGTGAGACTGCCTGGACTGCACCCCTTCTCCCAGAGACTGCCCCTGAGGAGACCTGAGAACCTGAGTTCTGGCAGCAAGTCCATTGGTGCAAGTGTGGCTTCATAGAGTCCAGGCTGAAGATCCAAGATCCACCACCACCACCACCACCACAACCACCACCCAGCCTCTTTCTCATGAGAGAACAATATGGAAGAGCCCATGATCAAACTGATCCATCCCATAATTTACAGAAAGGTTGAACGCTCATTTTGCCAGAGGCTGGGAGCTATACAGAGAACTACACAGAACATTGTATGAAGTGTTTAAATCCAATGATGGATACTGGTGGCTTTCTCATCTGCAGGATGTAGCCTCTAACAATGTAACAGTGTTGGCCAAGAGTGAACCTTCAGGCTTCTTTTGTTTTTTATTGGGACATACTCATTGTTCATGGAATTATGTTACATAAAGACATTCTTACCCTAGAATATAATACACTTTAAAAAATATTGCCCACATACCCCTCCACACACTCTCTTGTTGGCCTTTCCCCTCGCTTTGGTTCCCATTGTTCCCCTAAATAGTTTTGTTTCTACTTTCATATGATGTATACACACATAGTTTTATACATCTATATAAAATCTATGAACAACAAATGAGAGACCAACATAGTGCATTTAATGTGGTTTCTTAATCCCTAATGTCCTTATGTTAACACCCATCTTTGTCCTCTACCTGCAGATTCCATCTTGCATAAGAGGACCCATCTCACCCCTAAGCAAATGATACCCTTTAGGTACCTCCCGTTGGCCTAGCCCCTTTTATTTACAGGCCCACTGAACAGCCTCTCCAGCATATACTGGCTCAAGCAGAACATCATGCAAGGATGTACCCCTAGAGTAATTAACAGGAATATGTTCTTCATTGAGAGTAGAAAACTTCTCACACTTGTCATCTATACCATCGCAACTGAAATTTTGCAATGAATTCATGTTCTACATAAATTAAATAATATCCTCTGGGATTTTTGCTGTTGTTTAGAAGAATAGAAAGACTCTTTGGGCCATTTCTGTGTGGCTGCTTTCATGTATCTAGTCCTTACGACAACCCTATGTGGTCAGTTTTTATGAACCATGTTGTGTCCCCCACAAATCCACCCACTGAAACCCTCACCCCATAGATGTTAGAATGTGGTTATGTTTTTAAATGACCAAGTTAAAGTGAGACCTTTGGAGTAATTCTTAAGCCATTTGACTGTGTCCTTGGAAAAAGAAGAGATGAGGACACGGAAAAAGAGACCAGGGGCAACTAACAGATGAAAAGGCAGCCAGAGGCCAGTCATCTGCAAACCAAGGAAAAATCCATCAGTGAAAACCACCCCTCCTTGCTCCTTGACTGTGGACTTTTGTCCTTCAGAACTGTGAGAAAGTAAATGTCTGTTATTTACGCCACCTCATCAGCTAGATGACAAAAGCAAGTTAACGAAGTTTGGTTGGTGTCATGATTCAGGTATAGTCAGTCCACTGTGGCATGGAAGACATATGGAGTGAGAGCCAAAGGTACCTGGTCGCATTGAATTGGTACTCAGGAACCAGGGAGAGAAATGCTTATACTCAGCTCATTTTCTCTTTTTTATACAGTTCAAGATCCAAGCAGAGGGAATGGTGCCACCTATGGTAGGCAGGTCCTCCTAGAGCTCATCAACTTGGTAGGTGAGATGAACCATCATCGTTTGCTTGAAGAAACTGTGTCTGAAGTCCATTCCAATTTCATCTTCCACTCATATCTCCTAAGTCCCACTCTAAATTGATGCTTATTTCCAAATATAATGAATATCAGTTTTGTCATTAACTCCCTGCTCAGTTTTTTTAAATGTCTGCAAAGCAGATGCATAGGTACATCCAGTCCTATTCTTCACGTGTGTGTGTGTGTGTGTGTGTGTGTGTGTGTGTGCGTGCGTGCGTGCCTGTCTGTCTGTCTGTCTATATCTGTGTGTGTGTATGTCTATGAATATGACTGTGTACTCTTTGTGTCTGTGTATTTCTCTGTGTGTGTCTGTGTATGTCTGTGAATATGTTTGTGTATGTCTATGTGTCTGTGTGTATGTCTCTGTATGTGTCTATGTATCTGTGTATGTCTGTGTCTGTGTGTATGTCTGTGAATATGTTTGTGTATATCTATGTGTCTATGTGTATGTCTCTGTATGTGTCTATATATCTGTGTATGTCTGCGTGTGGGTCTGTGAATGCCTGAATGTGTCTCTGATGTGTACCTGTGTGTCTGTGCATTCTGTGTGGTGTGTCTAAGTATATCTGTGTATGTCTGTGTGTTTGTGTATGTTTCTGTGTGTGTGTGTGTGTGTGTGTGTGTGTGCGCGCGCGCGCGCGCGTGTACACCTGTGTGTGACTCTGATGTGTGCCTTGTGTCTGTGTATTCTGTGTGGTGTGTCTAAGTATATCTGTATATGTCTGTGTGTTTGTGCATGTTTCCTTGTGTGTATGTCTGTATGTGTCTGTGTCTGTGTATGTCTGTATCTATGTATCTGTGTATGTCTGTGTGTGTGTGTTTGGTGTTAGAGTGTGAAAGGAAGGTAAAGAGGCAGAGGAAAATGGCAGCTTGAGATGCCTTCCCTCCACAGATTCTCCTAAACTCCATCATCAGATGATCAGTGATGGCTTCTCACAGTGATTTACTAACTGGATAGATGCTTCATGCACATTTACTACCTATAATAATTCAAAAAAGGTTGTCTTCTGTAGTTCTGGGGTCCTGTCTCAGGTTCTGCTGTTACACAAACATTCTACACCTAAGTATTATAAGATTTCCTCAACTGAGGGAGGAACTATTGAGGACTTGCTTACCCTATCTTGGCAGAGTTTGGCTGTCAACTCTGCCTGCATCCAAGCTTGCCCTTTTTTAGGCAGAATTCTGTCTGTGGTAGAAATGAGGACATTTTGCCCAGTGGCTTGTTTGCCACGTTTGATGCTCATCATCCTCTTTGAGGTAGGCTGGGTGTTGCCAGGAGTAACCTGTCTCATTGTCAATGAATCTTTAAAATAATAAAAACATTTTAGATGCTATATCCTGTATGTCTCTGAGGTTTATGAAGACCTTATCTAACTATTTTACTTTATCTTTCTATAGAATCTATCTATTTCACCTAAGATGTAAATTCTTGTGATAAAAATAGACTAATGATTGATATGACCATGATTTGATCAAATACAAATTAAAGTGTATAACTTATTTATCCTAAACAGCCTGCAATATCACTTTCAAAGTATTGGAAGTAAACCTTGTATTATAATTGAGTTAGTTCCTGCCTCACAAATATGCCTGTCAGTTATATTGGGCCAGAAGGCTGAAGATGATGCTCTAACATTACAGAGAGTTTTGGGTGACTGCTCAGGAGGCAAACTGTCTCTGTCATCTTCTCATTTGAGAAGCTGCTAACCTGCACTCCCTGTATACTCAGGTAATCAATTTTATTCCTTCTCAAGTCTCTAATGGGGTTAAAGACCAGATAGTTTAGTTTTACAATTAAGCTTAGTTGCTGAGGGGTTAAGATGTTTTTAGGTCTAGATAGATGTTTTAAGTTGATAATGATGAGATATAACAGATACTGATTTACATTCAGAATTTTAGACCCACCAAGATAGGAAAGATGTTTTCTTCAAGGCTGTCAAATACAAATAGCCAAAATACTAAGAATGTAACATTTATATAATTCCTGATTGTTTCATGGTTCTTCTTGCTGTAGGTAGTTTATTGTATATATGTGTAATAATATAAATGTATATGTAAAAAAAATAATTTTTAAAAGTTTCTCTCAAATATTTAGAAATTGAATAAAAATTAATAAAAATAATTTTAAGGGACCTAAACAAGCAGAAATGACTACCAGGTCCAGAGGAAGAGCCTTCTGTTCCCTTAGGTATAGAGGAATTTTAATCTAGCAACATGGCTACTGTCGCAAAGGATCACATCCAAAGACCTAGGTCTGTGTAATCTATCTGGAACATAGATGCACCTTTAGTACACACCTTTAATCCCTCTGGTTGGAATACACACACACCCTTTAGTACCCATTTTGAACCCAAACAATAACATATGATTGAGGGGCAGATAAAGTGAAGATTCAGAGAAAGATTTGACAGAATGAGTCAGAGATAGGGTATGCCCAGTTCTCACAAGAACAGATGGGAAAAAGAGGATACTTAAGAGCAGTGCAGGGACAGAGAGAGCACAGTTGTGTTCAGTGCAGTTCAGTTGAGTTCAGTTGAGTCTGTGCAGTTCCTTTCAGTTCGTGCAGTCATTGCAGCTAAGCCTGTGGAATTTGGAGGCAGTTTTCCCAAGCAGAGCAATTCAGTCAGAAGCTGAGAGAAGCCAGATTGTTTCAGTCTTCTTGGAGAGGAGTTTTGAGCCAGAACAGCTGAGTTGAACCAGCCAGCCAGAGTTTAGAAAGAACTAGTAAGGGTGAGCTTACTAGACTTACTAGGGTAGAGGCTGAAAACGTTCTAGGCCTTGGCATAGTTATATAGAAATACACTATCTAATACAGCCTAAGCCATGTATTCATAAAGCTTGGATACAACTTTCATCTCATCTCCTCATCTGAGGAAATAAAAACATTTACATTTAACCTTAGGGTTTGGTTTGGTTTTGGGGGGTGGGAGGGACATGTTTTGAGGATCTCCCTTGACCTCTTAGAAATATCTAAGGCAGAAGCCGGAAGTTCAAAGGTTGAAGAAAGTTCGTGGCTTTCTGAAGATAGTAATGCACACCCCATCCAGAAATGAAGATGAGGCATCTGTCAGGAGATGGGGAGGGGGCTTCGTGGGGAATGTCTGGCCTTGCCCTGGCAGCAGGGACCTGTAACAAGTCATAGTATAGGCCACCTAGAAGCAGGAGGCTAGACGCCTGGGTCTAGTAGCAAGGAGGGGCATTCCCTGGGAGGGTACCCATCCAGGTCAAAAGTGGAGCAAGAATTGAAATAATAAGCCTAAATCCAAGAAAGCAGCCAACCAAGACAGTCTACTTCACACACTTTGCCACTAAGGGCAAGCTGAGTACAGCAAGCCAGGAATAAACATTCTCCCTCCTAGGCCCACATCAAAGCTAAGTCATTTCAAATAATATTTTTACATTAGCACACATTTGGAAAAATGGAAACAAACTGGACAATCTTCATAAATTTTCAAATAAAAACATGAGACTTCAAAGAAAGCTCTCACTTTGGGCAAGAGCCAGCCAGTAGGTTTACAAGGAGGGATTTCCAAAATGAAATGTGAGATGTGAGATGTGGGTGGTGAGAAGCCAGGCTGGAACTCAGGGGAGGCCTAGTCTGGAACTAAAGTCAGATCTTCACAACGACTTAAGGACTTAAGGAACACCTGGCCCCTGGCCAACAGCAAAGAACACAGTTTCCCAGATTTGGAAAGTTGTCCTCCAAGCCAGGGACACCTTCATATCCCACCCAAACATCACCCTACCTGAGTCCCAGTTGGTTCTCGCTTCTCTGACTCCACCCACCTCCTCTGGATGTCACCTTGCTCTCTCCTGCTGATTCCCACCTATACCCCTCTGTGCCCAGGTCAAAGAGGATCTCAGAAGGTGTGGCCTTCCAGAACTCTGAAGTTGAGTCCTCCAAGGTGAAGCAACAGACTCCAGGGAAACAAGGGCATGAAGGCTGATCCAGGCATGGAAAAGAAGCAGATGCATGAAGATGTTCTCAGCCATCACAGGCTTTCCAGGGCAGCTACAGACTGAGAAAGGGGGAAACGCTAGAGTCTCGTCATTGGCAAGAACAAGGGCTGCAGAGCATGCCGGGTGTGATCCAAACCTGCACACAATCAGCCAGGAGAACTGAGGCTGCTGAGAGGAAATAAGCCTCCACGGTTGGTCAGGGGGTCAGCATCCTACAGACCTGGAACCCAGCTCTCCTAACACTCAACCCAGGTTAGCACTCACTGCACAGGGATCTACTCCACAAGACTGCTGTCAAATGAGCTATAATTAAAAGCACATTTTTTTTTGTCCCCAACAAGACTCATTTTCAAAAAATAAACAAGTCTTGCTAAGCTAATGATACGCCCCACACGTCCTGGTGTGCAACCTCCCAGCAAGGTATAAGGCCAAGAGGCCAAGCTGTGCAAGGCTAGTTCATCTTCCTTGGTATGAGTGTGCTCTGTGATGCTTGCCCAGTGAGAGAAATCCCTCCTTCCTGATGATATCACCCAGTGTACTTCTCCCTTCTTCAAGCATGCCCGTTGGTCTAGACCCTTGGCAGGAGAGGCTGCTGATTTGGCTGGAGGAAACTTATCCTGAGAGAAGGTTTATGCATCTCCTTGAGTAAGACATTGAGGCAGACAATTCTGTGACAACTAAATTTTACATCCAGATCAGCGTTCTTGAGAGTCCAAGATGACCTGATTTTTCTTTTCCACTGTGTGCTGGGATGAGTCTGCAGAACATCTGCGCCTCCCTGCAGTGCACACAGTGGTGGCCTCCTTTTTCAGAGAAGCATAGAACAGTCAGCCAGGGAATTGAGTCAAGGACCCTAAGGGAAAGACATGAATGAGCCTTGAAAGTTTCATGGGTGAACTTGGGACCACTCGGTCCATGTCTGTCATTATATTATAGATGAAAAGTGCCAGAGGGGGAAAGAGTGGAGGGTTATGGGACAGTCACACATAACTGATGCTTCAGGTGACCTTTGATGATTTGAAAGAAGTCAGGATGAAATGATGCAAATATTGTTCACATGCATGAAATTCTCTAAAAAAAATTACAATTTAAATTAAAATAAAATACCCACTCTTTCATCTCTGTTCCCCCCTAAACAACATATTACATATTTCAAAGATAGCCAGTAACACTACTTGAATTTCAAGCATACCACAGCCCAAGCATGAACAATTAACAATGGAAAAGAGAGAGAAGATGGGATGGCCATCGCATAATGCAGTTAAAAAACCAAACCAGCATTAAATACATGCAAGCTAAATCCAAAGTAAAGGGAGAAATAGGCCCACATCCATTGGCCTAGCAATCCATAATGAGTATTTAGACTGTAGAACTGAAGGCACCATTGTGAATATCCCCCTTTGAGGGGAGGGAAGAGCATGCCCATGACACTAGCGTACAAGTAGGCACATCCTGCCTGGCAGGGTGGCACTGCAGCTCACAGAGTCCACAGCTGAGTGAGACTGCTGGTGAATCTTCTCACTCAGCAGCCTACGTAACACCTTCTGGCACTATGAAAGCTAACCAGAAGGGAGGAGGCATCCAGCTTGATGTCTCTATGTCCCGAATACAGTGTGCCTGGTCTTCAGCAATAAATCTCTTTAGCTAGTGCTGGTGGGCATCATAGGGCATCATCAACAGACTGAACTGTGGGCCTCTAGGTCCTCCCTAATCAACAACTCATAAAGAAGTATCACATCAGGCCCTATGAATGGTGTTTAATAACCACTGGCTTCTGGGTGCAGCATTATCTACCCGTGCAGAGTACTTTCCTGCAGACTCTTTTTGTTATTACTCTTGTTGTTGTTGTCATTGTTGTTGTTGTTGTTGTTGTTGTTGTTGTGTTTTTTTATTTGCTTGCAAAATAGCAGGTTACATATGGATTTTCAGAATGTGTTTGCCAGGTGTATTAGCTAGTATTTCCACCACTATGACAAAATATCTGAGAAATCAACTTAAAAGGAAGAAAGGTTTATTGTGGCTCAGTTTCTGTAGCTTGAATCCATGGTCTCTTTGGTCCACCACTGGAAGCCTGTGGCAAGGAACCACATCATAGCAGTGGGAATATTGCTGGAACAAAGAAGCTCTTCACATGGCCAACACAGACAGAGAGAAGCCAAAATGAACATATACTCTTTAAAGGCACATCTGCTTCCTTTAGCAAGGAGAGTGGAAGGAGGGACAGGAAAAAAAAAACATACTATTTTACACTCTAATTAAAAATATAACAATAATAATAATAATAACAACAACAACAAATGAATTTGCAGGCAATTACTCTGCTTGAGTACAAAGGTGACTTCTGATAATGGCTTTCTCCAACCAGGCCTTGTGTCCATTTTGCCAAGAGCTCACCAGTGACCTAATCAGTTGATGGAGTGGGTGCCATCATGCTAGAGACCAAACCTCCTGCACATGAGCCTTTTGGAAAAGATTTATTTTTTGTCAGGCAGTGGTGGCACACTAGGAAGGCAGAGGCAGGTGGATCTTCGAATGCAAGGCCAGCCTGGTCTACAGAGCAAGTTCCAGGGTAGCCAAGACTGCACAAAGAAGCCCTGGCTTGAAAAACAAAAACAAACAAACAAAAGATTTATTTTTCACTTTTATTTGAATGGATGGATGTCTGCATGTGTGTGTGCCATGTGTTGGGGTACCCACAAAAGCCAGAAGATGGAATAAGATCCCCTGGAGTTACAAGCCATTGAGAGCCGCCTGATGTGAGTGTCAGGGATTGCACCTCTGTCCTCTGCAAGAGCAGCAGGCACTTGTAGCCTCTCAGCCATGTCTCAAGCCCTCCCATGAACTTTTTTTATATGCAGACTTTAACACAGGCACTTGGCACGGTGCCCAATGCAGAGTAGACAGTCCCATTCGCACATGCTGAGTGAACAAATGAATGCGCAAACCATAAACTATAGCTGATGGCACAATAATGCAAGTGAGAAAAGAAGGCCCTAAAAAGGCAGGACAAGGGCCTCCCATCCGCTAGGAGAGTCTGGTGAGAAGTAAACAGTAGTGGTGAGCTTAGGAGCCAGCTTCGCCTTTGCCTGCCTCTATCCACTGGGTGTTGGAATTAAAGGTATGTCCCTCCCTGCCCAGCCTATTAGTCACTCTTTTTGTTTTTAATTTGTTCACCTTACATCCCAATTGTAGCCCCCTCCCTCATCACCTACCAGTTCCACACTCCCTCCCTTTCCCCCTCTTCCCCCTTCCCCTAGTCCTCAGAAAGGGGGAGCCCTCCTCACTTTCATCTGACCCCAACCTGTCAAGTGGCATCAGGGCTGCCTGCATCCTCTTCCTCTGTGGCTAGGCAAGACCACCCTGCCAGGGGGGAGTGATCAATGAGTGGGCACCAGAATCTATGTCAGAAGTAGTCCTTACTCCTCACTTTGCACTGGAGTCCACAGCTTTAGAAGCTGATCTTGCAAAAATCTAGATGCAGGACATGAAGGCAACACTATGTCAGGAGACATGAAAGAAGTCTGCCCATGCCATTCAAGCGAGACTCAGTCCAATGAGAAGAGGTATCTCTCTTGCCCTGTGCATGTTGGTCTATTTATAAATGTTCAGCATTTTGGAGACCAGAAAAAAATCTATATTTCCAAGCATTTTTTGCTTTGTACTTGAATTTATATTTCATGGGGCATATTACATCCATTTTCTCTAGCTTCGTGTACATTTTGGTCAGCAGAATGGGCTTCCACACAGTAGGCCCATGGTGTGTCCAGGAAGTCTCTAAACTTGCTTGAAGCTTTGTAGGCATAAAGGAGTCAAATTTGGAGTTTGACTCAGGAATGCTTGATTTAAGTTTCAAAATGTATGATTATAATTTGCAGCCCTAAATTTCCCTGCCCAAGGTGGGGATCCAGCTTGGTTCAGTCTACCAAACCACCCCAATGTCCCCATGGTAGGTATGGTCCTTCAAGGAGAGACTTTTGCTCCTAGGAAGGGAGCAGTGCCTTAGTTGTTCATCAACAGCTGGAAACTGAAACTGGAAATATGGCTTTGTGGTTAAGAGCACCTGCTGTGTGGCCATGAGAAATGAGTTTGCATCCCAGGCCCCTCCATAACAGGGTAGGCATGATGTCTTTGCACCGATAACTCCAACACTGTGGAGGAGAAGGACAGAGAGAGGAAGATTGTTGGGGCTAGCGGATTGCCAGCCTAGCTGAAAAACACAGCTCGAAATCCAGGGAGAGATGCTGCCTCAAAAGAACAAAGCAGAGAATGATGGAGGACACTTGATGCCCTCCTCTGGCCTCCAAGCATGTACACATGGGTGCTCATAAGCCACACATACACCATAGTCTCACACACATAAACACACAAGAATAGAAAAACAGTTAGAGGGAGTAAGAGTGGGGGGCGACCTGAAGAAACCCCACTGAGTAGCAACAGCTGCTTGGGATGGAGCCAGGCCTCCTGCATGGGCACATCTAGAATCACAAATCTTTCAAACTGAAAGGGATAATTGAGATCATCTTCTCTAATGTCTACCATCTGCACAACACTTTGCAACTGATAAATCATACTCACACTCACCGTCTTCTCAGATCCCTACAGCTACCTGATAGGAGAGGTGCTGTGAGCAACACGCTGAGTCTGGGGCTGAGGCAGAAGAAGCTCAGAGAAGTTACGCGCCCTAAAGCAATCACAGTCAATGATCCTGACAGCGGGCCTCAGGTGCACATCCTTGACACCCAGTCTTGGGGACTGAGCACAACCCAGTGCACTACTTCACAGGGGATGACTAGGTCACCAGAACCAAGGGCCTTCCAGCTTCTTAGCTATAAAAGACAGAGAGAGATGGTGTAGCCTCACGGCCCTCCCTGCTAGCACATTTCCTGCTGGACTGATGGGTGCTAGCATCACCTAGGAAACAGGCCCCTGGGTGAGTCTGTTGGGGAGCTTCTTCTAAATTAGGTTAACTGAGGTAAAAAGAGCCATTCTGCGTGTGAAGGCCCACAGTTCTATGGCCTAGAGCCAGGGAGCGAATAAAAAACAAGAAGGCCAGCTGAGAGCCGCATTCATTGGTCTCTGCTTTCTGTGAACACAATGTGACTCACTCACATTTCTGCCACCATTGCCTTCCCTGCCATGATCAGCCTTACACTGGAACTGTGAGCTAGATTAAGCCCTTCTCTTTGTTAAGTGGTTGTTGTTGTTGTTGTTGTTTCCCTGTTATTCTGTCACAGCAGTAGAGACAAATAACTTAGATGCTGCCCTCTCAGTGTCCCTTGTCTGTTTAGAGAGAAAAGGACAGGTAAGAAGATCCTCTCTTCTCTTGCCATTCAAGACATGGACTTACTGCTTCCAACCCCGCAGACCCTTTGAAGCCTCCAGCAACAGACCTGTTTGCTTCTGCATCTGCTCCTTCTAGTTCTTGAGATCCAGAACAGTCTGCAACTCTCTCCTCTCAAAGAGAAAATGTAGGCTCAGGAAGAAGAGTCACGGTCATTGTTGACACTGGTGGTCAAAGGGTAACAGAGTCAGGAACTAAACTTGGCACCTGGGGTGATGGCTCGTGAGTCACAGCACCTGTCACACAAGCATTAAAATCTGAGTCGTAGACCCATTACCTTTGCAAAAAGTTAGCACTGCTTCCTGCGTGCCTGTAATGCCAAGAGTGAGAGGGACAGAGATGGCAAGGTTGATGGGTTTGCTGACTGCGCCTAACTCCAAGTTCTGTGAGTGAGTGACCCTGTTACAGGGGGTAAGGTGGAAAGTGGTAAAGCAGGACTCCACACATCCTCCTGTGGCCTCTGTACTCACCACATATGCAAACATCACATTTACACACATATGTGCATACACATAAGCACACACCTATAACATACTCACAAATACACACACTCATACACACACACCATTCATACACATAGTCCACATTCAAACACATATACATACTTACATACACAGAAAAGAATTAAACTTGACCAAGTAAAAGGCTCTTTCCATTAAGTCCTACTGATGGCACTTGGCTACCACCCAGCCTGGATAACCAAAGACAGGAAATGGAGCCAGTAAAGGAGGAAGAGAAGAAAACTTTGCTACAGGCCTGCAACTGAGACAAGGAACTATGCAACCCACTGGTTTGGTCAAGATCATGTAATAAGCAAGGCAGACTGGGGTCAGGGATGGAGCCTGACTCAGAACACAGTCCGAGGGCTACATTGTAGATGCGTGATGGAGACAGGTCATTTCAATTCTATCAAGTATATGCAAACTAAGCTCCACCAAATGGTGGTAATCAGTACCCATGAGGTGCATTAATTAAAAAGTTATAATTCACAAGAGGCCACCATTACTTGATAATGTATCACCATAGCTTATGAATACAGGAACTAATTACTTGGCCTGGATGTTAAAAGAATGTTTTAATTTCTCAAGTACTTGATTTGAGGCAGCCACCGGTTTTACACAGCACTAAAATAAGACAGGACTATTGTCCTCTTGCTGGGGGATTAATTTAGGAAGCTGCCATCCCTGATCCCTGACATAGTGTTTGGTACTTTCCTGTGCTAAGTATTTCAGATGCATCTTTTCATTGAATACGCACAATAACTACCAAGTATGGACATCATTATCGTGGTTTAGTACATTAGCAAGAACTGAGGCTCAGTGCTCCAAGAAGCCGAGGTCACAAGACTCCTTTCATAATTAAATAGCCAGATGGGTGTCCATGCAATGCCACCATAGTGTCCCTTGTTTCAAGATGAACCCCTGGTCTTTCTGAGTTAATATAATTTGAATGACTGGGAATTTAATCCATTGTAAACAGGCTTTGCCTGGTCTTCCTTTGCAACTTAGGGAAATGCTTGAATCTCAAATCTGCATACACACAAATCCATTCATTCTTGTTGTTTTTGCTTCTGAGCATTCTTTTAGCCAAAACCAAAGCAATTTGTCTCCACAGTAAGTAGCATAAATAAAAAGATAAATTCTCATCATCACAGCAGGGACCTGTGATTAAAATTAGCAGAAAATCCACACTGAAAGAAAATTCAAGTTTAAAAGTCTGGGACCTGTAGTTTTTTTTCAAGTTTCTAAGATATCTTAAAAGTCTAATAGCATAATTTTGCTTTTTACAATAAATATGTCTTGTTTTCATTTGTGACAGGAAAATAGACTCAAATTACTCAAATTACAAGTGACAGTTTTGCTGGGTATAGAATTTGTGTGTGGCTGCCTCCTACCCCTATCTAAATGTTCCATTAACAGCCCTAAACTAGTGTTACAGAATATAAAACCACCTTGATCTCTTTCTCCCATTGTATCTTTGGGGTTTTTCTGTTTTGTTTTATATTCCCTCTATTAAATATCTTATGATGCTTTTGCTGTCCTTGGACTTTGATCTGTTCATCAGAATGTCAGAATGTATTAAGATATTTGCCTGGCCTAATTTCTTCTACTCAGGCTTTCTTTTTCAACATTTTTTATTAATTTATTTACTCATTTATTTTACATCCCAATTATAGGCCCCTCCCTCCTCTCCTCCGGGTTCCACCCACCCTCCCTCTTCCCTCATCCCTCCTCCTCTATTTTTCAGAAAAGGGAAGCTGCCCCCCACTGCTACGCTACTCACCCGCCCCAGCTCATCAAGTCAAATCAGGACTGATCATTTCCTCTTTCCCTGTGGCCTGTTGATGCAGCCCTGCCAGGGGGCAGTGATCAAAAAGTAGGCAACTGGGTCGCTATCAGAGACAGCCCCTGCTCTCCTTACTAAGGAGCCCACATGAAGCCTGAGCTGCCCATCTGCTACATCTGTGTAGGAGGCCTACCTCCAGTCCATGCATGATCCCTGGTTGGTGTTTCTGTCTCTGCAAGCCCCTCTGGGCCCTGGTTAGTTAGCTCTGTTGGTCTTCTTGTAGAGCTCCTGTCAGCTCCAGGTCCTATTCATCCCCCACACTTCTTCACAAGACTTCCTGTGCTTTGCCCAATGTTTGGCTGTAAGTCCCTGCATCTGTTTGGATCTGCTGCTGGGTGGAGCCTCTTAGAGGACAGCTATGCTAGGCTCCTGTCTTCAAATATAGCAGAGGGGTTGACTCTCTCATATGGGATGGGTCTCAGATTGGTCCAGTCATTAGTTGGACATTCCCTCAATCTCTGCTCTAACTTTATCCCTGCACATATTGTAGACAGAGTACATTTTGGGTCAAAGTTTTTGTGGGTAATAAGACTTTCTTGATAGAGTCACAGATCATTAAGTGTTCCCTGTACCATTTCAGGTAATTACTGATGATTGGCTCTTCAGGTCCAGCAGTTACTCATTTTCTCCTTTGTGTTAACTTCATCTTTTCTCTTGTCCTTTATCATTCTTTTCTCCATTCCTCAGATTTGTTTTTCCATCATATAGTTCTGCATGACTCTTCATTTCTATGCTGTTACTATTTGTTTCCTTATACAACTTTCTGGAATATGCTTCATCACCACCTCCCAAAAACTAATGCAAAATACAGTGGGGTGTTTTGGGAGACAACAAAAAAAAATCATATACATAGGAGTAATTCATCTCTAAAATAATATTTTTGATTTTTTGAAAGTTTCATGCACGTAAAAACTATATTTTGATCATCATCATCCACCACTACCTCCACCAACTCTTCCTAGTGTTCTCACCCCAAATTTCTCACAACTCCAAGATTCCCTCTTTATTCCTAATAATAGTCTCTAAGTCAATGAGTTGACTTGAGTAGACAGAGTTATGGAGAGAGAGCAAGGGACCAAACAAATGAAAGTATAGAAACCAGGCAAGCAAAAAGATACTGAAATGAATTTGAAAGCCAAGATAACAATCAGAGTGTGCACGATACTATTGCAATTCAGGCAAAGAAAAGGACTTCTCATCCAGAGGCAAAATGATCCCAACAACAACAAGGAACTTTTGACCACAGATGCAGAAAAAAAAATCCATGCTGGATGGTCTACAGATGTAAGTCAAGTTTACAGACTTCACTTATTTGATAAAGTGTTTTGGCTTAAATATCTTTCAAATATATAATTATTTAAATAAAATTAAGACTATTGGCATAATGCTCATACATGAGAGGGTTTTTTTAAATATCTTTTCAAATTAAAAACTAAATATAAAACTGAGAATTCAACTGCCAGTGAATCAGCTAGAAAAATAAGTACCTAAAGCAATGGGTAGAAATACAAATGAAAACTGACTAGAATAGGCAAGATATCCAGTTAGCTTGCTAAAACATTTAACTGCCCAATATCAAAGGATTGTAAGTTAAAGGAAACAGTTCACAGATTCTCAGAGGTTACCTCTCACTTTACACTCTCTATGCATTTGTGAGATCTAACAACAAAATTTGTGTGAGACTTAGAAGGCTGACCTTGGCAGAACTTTCTAGAGACTGCTTGGAGTCAGAACGTGAGCTACAATAAAATCTCTGTGCTCAGCAGTAAAAATATAACATGTGTGTCTAAGCTCAGTGGTGAGGAATTGCTCTGTGGTCAGATGTAGTCAGAGGCTATCTTATCCAGGGTTTCTATTGCTGTGATAAAACACCATGACCAAAGTAACTTGGGGAGGGTTATTTAATCTTAAAGCTTGTAGTCCATCTCACAGAGAAGTCAGAGCAAGAACCTGGAGGCAAGAGCTAATGTAGAGGTCATGGGTGGGGTCTTGATTACTGGATTGCTCCTCTTGGCTTGTTTAGCCTAATTTCTTATAGAACCCAAGACCACCAGGCCAGGGGTATAGCACTACACACAGAGGGCTGGGCTATCCCACATCAATCATCACTCAAGAAAATATGCTGCAGGCTAATTTTATGGAGCATCTTCTCAACAGAGAGTCTCTCTTCCATAATGACTCTAGCATATGTCAAGTTGACATAAAGCTCACAACACAAAGAGAGTCAATAAAAATATAAATAAATAGGTGATAGATAAATAGATAGATGAAAGGAAAGGCTAATCAAGACTCTTAGATATGCTCCAATCTTTGTCACCTGCCCCTAGTGAACAAGATAGCTAGAAATTCCCATGAGGAACTGGACAGTAGAAAACTGATTAGGTCTAAGATACAGAAAACATGCTGTGTGTCTGCCTCTCTTGTTCATAAGGAATTGAATTGTATACTAGCTTTACATAATGTTCTAGCAACTTTTAGTATTTGGCAAAATAGGTTAGGGCCCATGTCCTTCCGTTTAAAAGGAAGAAACTTGAGTAAAGCTTCAGGAAGGGGAACATCACAGCTATAGCACCTGCCATGCATTACTGGAGGAGGAGCTTGAGCGCCATCTTGGTGGGAGAGCTTGCCTCCATCTTTACCGGCCCTGCTGCCATGTAGCATCAGAGTTACCAGCCGCTTGTCTTTTCCTAAGAGCTGCTCTCGGCTCAGAGCAGATCCCCATCCAGGTGCCCAGTGCTTGTAGTGTTTGGTATAAAGTGTTAGCAGGCGGGAATTTTCTTACAACATCCATATGTTCTTACTACCTCAAAAGACCTCCTCCTGGGCAGGATGGGAAAACAGTACAACAAAGGGTTCTCCTCAAAGAACTCTGCCATAAATTCAGCTACACTTCTGGGTGCATATGCTTCCTTAGCAGGGCAGAGCTGCTCTGTCAATCGTCCTCACACTGGGATACAGTCTTTCCAGGTACACAGCTGAAAGATTAGACAGTATACAGTATATGGCAATGCCCTTCCAGCTCCAGGCTGCACAGCCTAAGAAGGAAACTAACACACACAGAAAAACATCTAGGGTCAAAGGAAGCAGAAACCATGTAAAGATAAGGTATGGTCATAAGAGCCAAGGACTGGCTGTCAGGAGGACACTACAGACATGAGGGGTGTCCGTTTCAACGACTGAAATAACAATTAAAGCTCTTTCAGGAAAGCTACCACAAGCATTATTCCAGTGGTCACTGTCCTGTTAGGACATGCAAAGGCACAGGAGGCATGATTATAAATGCCCTGCTTGGCAGGAATATTTATATTCTAAAACAGGGGTTCTCAACCTGTGGGTTACAACCACTTCAGGGGAAGCTGAATGACCTTTTCACAGGGTTCACCTAAGACCATTGGAAAACACAGATATTCAATCAAGATTCATAACAGTAGCAAAATTACAGTTATGAAGTGGTAGCAAAAATAACCTTATGGTTGGGGGTCACCACAGCCTAGGGTACTATATTAAAGGATTGCAGCTTTAAGAAAGTTGGGAACCACTGCTCTAGGGGGACCCTCTGCCCCTCTCTTTGGATATCACATTATTAAAACAATGGACTCCAAGAAATCAGAATTTCTCCAGAACTCTCCCAAAAGAAAAGCTTGAAGCCTTGGAGGCACCACGCCTGGTGGAGGAGAGACAAGGCTGGGGTGGGGACCACACCTCCCTGGAGCACTCAGCTGTGTGGATCTCTTGCTTTTAAACTCCATCTCACACTAGAACCAAAGGAGGTAGGTGGGTGGGGTGAGGTTTTCCCTCTCTCTGATGCAGCCACATTGAATAAATCTTTTTCTGACTTTCACTCTTTGAAGGCAGCCAGCCAGACCACATGCTGTGCCGCTACCCTGGTAACATGAGGAGCTTCTCTGTCTCCCCAGATTACTAGGGTCCTGGCAGGCAACCCCAGGACCCAGGTCCTGTCATCTGAAAGTCCCTCACTGCCCTCCCACATACTTTAGAGATGCACCTTGCAGAGTGTGGCTCATTGGATGCTTCAGCCCCAGCATCCTCCCACCCCCACCCTAGAGATGCTGATGTGACTCTCCTTCCTCACAGGAGCGAAGGCCATCAAGAACTTTGCTCACACTCAGCACTTTCTCTGCTCTTCAGCTCTTTCAGCTGAGGCTGCAATGTTAAATGTACAGTTTTCTAAATTAATTCTTTGAAGACTTCCTCTTGTCAGCTAATGCCAAGGAAGTCACTTACAAGCAACCGAGTCTTTACTTTCATGTACTCCAGAGTCTTCTTAATGCGAGATGGTATCCCAAAACCCTCCATTCAGCAAAACTCACCAGTGATATGCAGGGAGTCTCAAAAATATTCACTTAAATTACTGAGCAAAATGATAATTTCATTGTGCTCTGCATAAGCAAAGTACTGAATGTGTTATCTGGGGCAAGAGAGGGTGCTGAAGATAACTGTGCCTGCAGGTAGGCTTCTACGTGGATCAATCCCATGTGGGTTTGTGATTTCTCTCCTCTCTAGCCTCCATTCACCAACAATTTTGTACCAAGCTATGAGATGGTACCAGTACCTCTCCCTCTCTCTCCCTCTCCCTCTCCCTCTCTCTCCCTCTCTCTCTCTCTCTCTCTCTCTCTCTCTCTCTCTCTCTCTCTCTCTCTCTCTCTCTTTCTCATAATTCCCAGTTGGACCAGGAAAGGACACATAATGCAATTCAGAGTAGGTCAGACTGTCCCCAGAGATGCAAGATACCCTAAAGCATCCTAGGCTAGGAGCTCCTGCTGCATCCCAAATTTGCTCCATAAATTTGGGTAAGTCATTTGCCCTCCCTGAGACTCAACTTATTGGCTGAGCAACAACAAGCTTATGTTTAAAACAACTCAATTTATTTTAAAAAAAATAATAAAAATTAAAAAAGGGTTTTAAGGAGAACCAGCTTTTTAACTAAGTTTTTTTTTTCTTTCAGTTTCTGGGACCAGCAGAATGTTCAAGAGAAATAAGGTGATCTTCACTAGGAAGTGTTAGGAAAGTTCTAGAAAGGTGGTGACTGTAAATGACCCCAGGTCTATGGGAGGCAGAGATAAGTGGGTCATCTGAGCTTGCCAGCCACTCAGCCTTCTTGAATCAGTGTACTCTAGGTTTAGTGAGAGATGCGGTCTCAAAACAATACAAAGCACAATTAAGAAACACTGCTTGACATGGACCCCTGACCTCCTCCACGTGCATGTATACACATGTGCACACGTACCCACAAATCTACATGTGCAACACACACCAAAAAAAGCATGCATAATTTCCCTCCACAATGTCCCCAAAGAGGGGTAGCAAATTACAAAGAGGGAGCAGCCCGGAGCTAATTTGTGAACTTTATTAACCTTTGCATTTCTCCCTTGTTCACCAAATGATAATTATTCTCCCTCTCCCACTTACCAATAGTTATACTGCGATCACAGCCAAGGTTAATTAAAATCTAGATTTGCGGAGACCCCTATTTCTACAATTTCCAAACATATGGTCAGAGAAGCTACAAAATTACACAATTACCCATAATATACTGTCTATACCAGTGGCATCTCATGTGTGCCCTGTGCGTGGTGAACAATGGTAATGTTGTTTTGAGGGAATAATACTTCAGCTAAGTTCATTGTTAGCAAGTCCTTTGCACTTAGTTAAGGAACCAAGAGGCTCATTTGGCAATGTGTGCATTGAAATCTTCCATACCTTGGCTACACAATATGCTATTCATTACTGCACAATGTCTTCAAGAATGGAATTAATCAAGCTAAAATGCCATGGTACAGTGTGTAGACCAGAAGTTTGAGGTAATGTTTCAGCTTATGCTTGCTTTTCCACAAGGAACAGATTAATCTAGTCCCCTGGAAGAAAAGACCACCCAAGGGCTAACCATGCAGGTGAGGTGTGAAAACTGCCTTACAGCTAATTTTCTCACAGAATGAATGTAACCAATTGACACGTCTCAAAAAAAAAAGGAGAATGCATGGTCAATGCACTCAAGTCCTGTTCTAGGAAATCTGTGAACTGGTTCATTTTGGTTCAAGTAACCAAGGCATTGCAATGCAGTAGATTGAAAATCTTGTAAGACCAATGGTTTTGATTTCTTTGTCCCTATATAGTCAGAGGTGGAGGTGGGGGGTTAGGTCTTGTCATGGGGGTACATTAACAGACAACTGCTCCTGCATAAACACAGCCCAGGTGGCAAGTGAAATGAACCCAGGTGGGCCTAGCAGAATCATCATGATGTGACTCTTCATGCCAGATTGTCACCAGATATCCTCAGTCATGGCCACATAATTTCCCTTACCCCATGGACCCAGTGTCAGTTTTTTAAGCCCTGAACCGAATGGGATCCACCACCATCTCTCTCTTCCATCATTCAGTCAGCAAAATCTGCTTTTATTTATTTGTTCAGAGATCATGGACAGATCCTGACTCACAAGAAAACACACACGTGCACACACACACACACACACACACACACACACACACACACACATACACACACACTTCAAAAAGTTTGCAGACCCAACCTCACCTCATTCACATACCAATCCACCAATGTAGAAGTAATCACCAATTTTATAATTACTTGCCTTACTTCCCCTTTATTGTCCAAGGCCCCCCTTGTTAGCAAGTCACTGCTGTACATAGACCCCGGAACTGTCTGACTACAAACTCTTTGATGCTCCATTTCCCTAACAGTTTCAAATACTGGAGACTGCCTACTACTAGAGCAGCATATCGAAAACAAATCTTACATACCATTGCTCTTGGTTGCCCATCCAGAAATAGATGGTAAGCTGCTAAGCTAAACCACCTTGGTGATATACAATCTTACAGGTTACAGAGAAATCAAAGCAGAACTGAGACAGAATCTCTCTCCCTGTTAGCTAGCATTCATGGTGCCAAACAGGACTATGAAGGCTACTGGGGGAGAAAACCCCATCAATAGTTTTTCCCAGCTGTAAAGCAAGCATGTTACAATAGCAACAGTGGCACAACTATCTTGGGTACAACCAACTGCTTTGGGGATAGCTATGGTCTCTAGTCTGCAGGAAGAGAGGTACATACCAGGTTCTAAACCTAGGCTATGACTAGGAGCTCACGGGAGGGGGCTTGGAGCATGACACGCTTCCATTGCTTCCCTAAGCAAACAAGTTGTCAAACTGCCTTCTAAATATTTATGTTTATATTTCTAGACTAATGCAGCTCTCAGCCTTAGGAGGACAAGTACATTTTTGCAATGACTCATGTGTAGTCCAAGGGCTGAGAATAAGTGACTGATGGGCACTGAGCCTTAAAGAACACATGGAAGTCACACAAGGCCTGTCTGAGGTTCTAGGAACATTCCAGAAGGGAGAGTAGAGAAAATGTAAAAGCTGAGGGTGGGAAGCAGCGCCCGTAAAATGCCGCTGTCTGCATATGGCATTGCTGTTGCAACTATGAAGAAATAGTAGCTGTGGATACTTGCACAATGTTGGGCCCTGCAACTTTCCGCCATGGATAGAGGGGGTGCCCAGGAGGCCACATGCCCTCCTGAGGAGATGTTCCTGCTTGCTGGAGGAGGAATGTTATTTTCTCTAATTGTGTAACCACCGAAGGACTAGGTGAGAAGAAGGGACTGAGAGGAAAAGGATGCCAGAACGATGGAGTATGAATATAATACAGTACATATCACAAGTGTATGAAGCTACCAAAAAGTAAAACACGGCCTGGGCAGTATCTGGTTCAATTGCACAATGCAATTCCCTGGAGCTTAGTGAGCACCTATGTTCCCATGCTGCACTGTAGGCCTTGTCCCACAACAGTCACCAGAGAGTCAGTATTTTCCTCCTTCTACAAGTGAGAAAACTGAGGTACAGAGAAGCATAAGGAAATATGCCTAGATCGCACAATAGCAAAACGAAGACTCAAACTCAGGTACTTGAATCTATGCTTGTGCTTTGAACTTTTACATTTTACTACCTCAAGGGTCTTCCCATCAGCATGAAGGACCTTCTTTCACTACCATGAGCGATCATTTTGTCCTGAATGTGCTCCACATGCCAGTCTTGGGCTACGTCAGAGTACTGAGAATTATAGAGATAATGCAGTCCTTCTAAGAGTAGAATTTGCAGCAGAGTGGGGGAGGCAGATATTACAGAAGCAAAGAGCTGTAATGGAAAACACATAATGACAGTAAATGCGAGGAAGAGGGCAAGCTTCATCTGCACACCAAGAGGTCCAGAAATGCTCGATGTAACCGCAGGAGATTCAGCAGTTCAGAGAGACACGCCTTACAGAGGCGGGGTGGAGACACTCTCTGCCCTGGCAATCTGTTTCTCCCTTAGTCTAAATCTCAGCTGGACCCCTGACCAGCCTTGTGGCTTCGAATATGCTATTTAACTATAAGATGCTTTCCCCCCACACACAATGATAAAACGCCAGGTACAGTGGTACACACCTGTACCAGCACTGGGGAGGCAAAAGAAGGAGATGCATGTGTTCCAGGCCAGCCTGGGCTACAAAGACTGTCTCTCAAAGGAGGGGAAGGTGAGTTCTAATAACAGTAACCTCCTAGTGTTCAGTGATCATTAGAAACAATCCTGAGAGCTGGGGAGATGGCTGGGTCTATAAAGTGTTTGCCACACAAGCAGAAGGGCCTGGCTGCTCCCTAGAACCTCCCCCCCCCAAAAAGCCAGATGTAATCATAAGAATTTATCAACCCAGCAGTAGGGATGCCAGGATGGATAGACCCTCGAGGCTCACAGGCCAGCTAGGTTATAGCTCCAGGCCAATGAGAGACTCTGTCTCAAAAATAAAAGAGTGGCTGGCACCTGAGGTCCATCACTCAAAGCTGCCTTCTGGCCTCCATGAACATACTCACAAGCAACTGCACACCTGTGAACTGCATACACACACACACACACACACACACACACACACACACACACATAGAAATAATGCTGAGACTATCCCCAGTTGCGTCCATTTTCCTGCAAATTACATAAACTTGTTCTTCTTTATAGCTAAAAATCCCATTTAGTATTTAAACCACATTTGAATCACAGCTATCTGAGGAACAAAGAGAATTGGTTGGGGGGTGGGGAGGGATGGTGTGGGGAGGGATGGTGTGGGGAGGGATGGTGTGGGGAGGGATGGTGTGGGGAGGGATGGTGTGGGGAGGGATGGTGTGGGGAGGGATGGTGTGGGGAGGGATGGTGTGGGGAGGGATGGTGTGGGGAGGGATGGTGTGAGGAGGGATGGTGTGAGGAGGGATGGTGTGGGGAGGGATGGTGTAGGGAGGGATGGTGTAGGGAGGGATGGTGTAGGGAGGGATGGTGTGGGGAGGGATGGTGTGAGGAGGGATGGTGTGGGGAGGGATGGTGTGAGGAGGGATGGTGTGGGGAGGGATGGTGTGGGGAGGGATGGTGTGGGGAGGGATGGTGTGGGGAGGGATGGTGTGGGGAGGGATGGTGTGGGGAGGGATGGTGTGGGGAGGGATGGTGTGGGGAGGGATGGTGTGGGGAGGGATGGTGTGGGGAGGGATGGTGTGGGGAGGGATGGTGTAGGGAGGGATGGTGTAGGGAGGGATGGTGTAGGGAGGGATGGTGTAGGGAGGGATGGTGTGAGGAGGGATGGTGTGAGGAGGGATGGTGTGGGGAGGGATGGTGTGAGGAGGGATGGTGTGGGGAGGGATGGTGTGGGGAGGGATGGTGTGGGGAGGGATGGTGTGGGGAGGGATGGTGTGGGGAGGGATGGTGTGGGGAGGGATGGTGTGGGGAGGGATGGTGTGGGGAGGGATGGTGTGGGGAGGGATGGTGTGGGGAGGTTTATGAAATATGGGAAGAGTGTGATCAAAGTACCTTATAAAAGAGAGAGGGGCAGAGAGAGGCATGAGAGAGATGGGGGAAGAACATCAATACCTAGTAGAAGCCTGGCAATGGTTTGCCTTGCTTTTCTCTCTTCTCCTCAGCCTGACCACCTGGCGTTGGTGGAATAAGACATCCCAGGCCCCATCACTCCCCATCTTGGCCAGGAATGTGACACACACTCAAGATATCTCGGGGATAAACCTGACCTGAGTGATGCCTATCCGATTCAGCACCAAGATGTTGGGTGGGTGGACAAAGAAGGGTGTGGATTTTCAAGTGACCCTAAACAGTCTACACAAGGTTGACTATGCCACGGTGACAAAGGAAACACCACAGATGCTCAGCAAATGAAACAATGAAATCGGGGCTAGGGAGCGTTCACCATAAAGATTACTTCCTGCTCTTCATAGGGCCTAGGCTCAGTTCCCAGCACCCACAACCAGCTCACCAGTGCCTACAACTCCAGTGCTGGGGGATTGGTGCTCCCTTCTGGCTGTTGTGGGTACCTGCACACACCTGGAACACACTCATATAGACATATACAAATAATTTTTAAGAAATTGTTTCTAGGTACTTACACTACTGGCCCCCCTTTCAGAGAGCAAGCTGGGATGACACTAGTCTCTAACTCCTTGATGGTTGAGACCACTCAAAGCAAAATGAGGCATGGGACACTGGCTACTGAGGCTTCTGCTCAAACAGCTGCCCATGTGCTGACCTGCAGAGCTTACAGCTACCTGAATTGCAAAGGGATGGAAAAGGCACAACTCTGCTGAAACTTTGGAAGAACAAAAAAATCACCTGAGAGCAACAGAGATCACAGGAGAATATACTGTTCTGTGCCATTTACGGTTACTGAGCCATATTGGAGAGCAGGGTCCCCAGTAGGGTCTCATCAGTATGGCTACGCACAACCACCACTCTCCTTTATGAAGAGGCCCTGCCCACCCAGAACTTCTCTGATGCTAACAGAGCTGACGCGCAGACCTCTACGCATTTCAGAGCCTTGAAGATCTGCTCCCGTGCACAGTCTTCGAAGCCTCATGCTTCAAAGCAGAATCTCACACTCCATCCCACTGGACACCACTGTGAGTATTCATGTCAAAATCAGTGCTCACTGAGGTTGTGTGGATCACATCAGCTGACCCATCACATTGTGACCCTGGACCAACAGCTCAGTAACAGATCATGGGCAGTACAGAAAACTATCCCTGGAGTAGTCACAAATTTCTTACCTGGATGGATTTTCTTTATCTGGATAAATATACCATCTGCTATGTACTAAGGACCTGTGATGTGTCCAAACATGGCCAACATCATGTTCTGTACCTACAGCAGTTCTCTGAGAAATGGAGATTGAGATAGAAGCTTCTAGAGCAGTGGTTCTTAACCTGCAGGTCAAGACCTCTTTGAGGGTGGCATACCAGATATCCTGCATATCAGATATTTACATTACAATTCATAACACTAGCAAAAGTACAGTTATGAAGTAGCAGCCAAATAATTATATGGTTGTGGTCCCCAGAACATGGGGAACTGTATTAGAAGGCCATGGCATTAGGGAGGTTGAGGACCACTGTAGACAGGGTAGAAGAGTGGGACCTTTAAGCAACTTGTCAGACCCACTGGAAAAGTCCCTCCTTGCTTCATTGCCACTGTACTCCCTCTACCTTTAGCTAGGCAGCAGACTCAGGCCTCCATCTTGGGGAAAGAGGATCTCCGGCACTAAGACCATCAGCATCCCTAGCACACGACGCCGGCTCCCCTTCGAAGGCACACTTAATCCTCCATCACGAACCTGCAAATGCCACTAAGTGGGCATGCCATGTAGGATCAATCCCACAGGCACTGAAACTCAAATTCACACCATGAGGAAGACACAAACTACCAAGTGGCATGCAAGCCTTTGAGGTGTGTGGCGATGAACCAAACCAAGATTGCAAACTGCACAAAGGAGAGCTACCTGCCCAGCCCCAGGCCTGCCTGACACCCACTGTAGGAAAAAAAAAAAAAGAGCCTCGGGTGTAAATGCTGTGTCATTTCTTGCGGGCCTCACAGCTACATAAAATGAGGCCTTTGCTGTTCAGGCCCATGTCAGTTAATAGGGACCCTGGAGGCAGTTTGCCCGGCTCAGCTAGAGAGGAAATCATCGCACAGAAGAATCAGCTCCACCTGTCAATTCTGGTTCCAAAGACAGGCAGCCCTTCCCTTCCCCTCTGCTAAGTGGCAAAGCCTCAATAGTTGACATTTTTTGAGAGATGGATTAAGACTGACATTCTAAGCATGAAAGCAGGGGAAGTTACAAGACAAAAAAAAAGATAAAATAAAATAAAGAAAAGCAGATTCAACACTGGAAAAACACAAATCACCATATGTCTAAAAATAAATTAACAAGCAGGGGCTGGGAGCCGGCTCCGTCAGTGTACTGTCTGCTGTGCGAGAGTGGTGCCTGAGCTCCGAAGGCACCTGTAACCCCAGCCCAAGAGGGTAGAGCCAGCTGGATCCACGGAGCTCACTGGCCAGCCAGTCTAGCGGAATTAATAATGAGCATCAGGTTCAGTGAGCAACTCAAGAAACAAAGTGGAGTGTGGTAGTGAGGAACCCCACCACTGGTCTCTCTATCACAACATAAACACATGCTCCTGCACACCTGTTGTGTGAACACACACAGACACAGAGACACACAAGCAAAGAATAAGCTAAAGGGAAAACTGTTTGCAGCTTACGTGATAGCGTGTGGATAACAGTACACAGTGAATTCATACACGTAATCTCTAATACACATCTTTTCTGAAAGGCAAAAGCCTTTACTTAATAAACTGCCGTGGGACATTGCTAAAACTGTGGTCCTGACTGGTGAACACAAATGCAAATTAGAACAGGAAGCCATTGTTTTCACCTGGTAGAGATTTACTTATTTTCCTTTATTTGTTTATTTGTTTCTTTTGCTATCCAGCATTGTGGAAAGCGCTAGAAGGGGAAATTCCAGGAGCACAACTTGCAAGAGTCACCCAAAGCCCTAATCTCATCTTCTGCAGTCCTGTAGTTTACTTCTGGGATTCTATCCTAGGAAAAGCAGCAGATGTGTGAAATAAGAGATTTACTCCACAACCCTGGCAATGGGCAAAGAGACACCTTGTTGGTGGTGTTTTTATATCCGTCAGGGGCAGAGCAGATGGCTGTCCTTTGATCATCCTAGCTTGATTCTTGGCTTGGTGGCCAAAGTGGGTTTATGCCTTAGACACATAAAAATCAAATCAAATCCAGGCAGCGCAGCAACGGAGGAGGCAGACAGAGACCTGCATTCTGCCATGCCTCCTGATGTAGAAGGAGAAAGATGCCCCAGACCTGCCCTCGTGTACAAGGCACAGGCAGGCAGTATATATCTGCTTGCCACCTCACCACACAGTCCTGAAGCACTGAACAAAAAAAAAAAAAAAAAGATGTCATTACTGAGGGGCCCGCCAGCTTCATGGCCAGCCTGCAGTGGGAACCACCTCGGTGTGCAAGTATGTGGTGCACGGAAGGAGAGAAAGAGAAGTGCAGCGGCTTGAGCATTATGAAGAGAAATGGAACTGCAGGGTGGAGAGAAGCAGCCGGTCCTGAGTGACCAGCCCTGCCACCTGGGGCCATGGTGAGGGGCATGAGCTGCCTGCCTCTGAGGACCATGTCGGAGTATGTGGCTATGCAGCAAGGGCAGGGTTCGGTTGTCGATGTTCATGGCTCATTTACCATTAAAGGACATTGGGATGCCCCTGGTTGGGGACTACATGGATGTCCAGGGTCTGGACAGAACTGGCCCCGCCCCTCACTGATTGTGGGACTCTGGAGAGCTGGCCCCAGCCGCTTCCCACAGCCGCACTCCTGAGAGCAGACCCTGTGCCTCTCGCAGGCAGCACAGTAAAAGCTGGCCCTGGTGGCAAGGGTGTGGTGAGCTGGGCCCCAAGGGCGTGAGAGTGAGACAGCTGACGCCGGTGGTCAGGAAAGCTGCCCACGGAGTCATAAGCTGGAGAAAGCTATCCCTCTCCCCATCAGCTGCAGCACTCAGGAAAGCGAGCCCTGCACCTAGCCTAGACAGTGCAGCAGAGCTGACTCAAGGCCTGGGGTGCAGGTGAGCTTGCCTGAGGGTGAGAGCCCAGCAGAGTTGGTCCCACCACTCATCTGCCGTAAGATGGCATGGTTGCAAGTGACTGGCCCACCCTACCTCCTCACCACCAATGGCAGCTGTCAGGAGACCTGGACTCAGGGTCATGAGAGTGGGAGAGCTGGCCCTGCCCCTGGTCAAGGAGGCACGAGTAAGCCAGCCCTATGAGTGAGAGCAAGGAAGAGCTGGCCCTGCCTACTCCGCCATGAGGTGGAGGTGGTATGGGTTCTGATGCTCCCCACCTCTGCCTCTCTTGTCACCTGTAGTGGTAGTTGGGGAAAGCTGGCCCTTGGAAAACAGGCCCTGCAGTTTGCCTGGGCAATACAGAGGAGCTGGCCCTGATGGCAAAGGCAAGGTGTAAGAGCAGAGAGAAATGGTCCAGCCCCTTGCAGGCTGCAGCACTTGGGAACCGGAGCACGGCGCCTTAACTGGGCAGCACAGTGGACCGGACCGTGGAGGCATGGGTGCAGCCCTGAGGACATGAGAGCCGGTGAGCTGACCCTGCCTCCTGCACACAACGGCATTGGGTGGCCTAGCTAGAGCAGTGCTGGAAAGCTCACCCTACTAGTGCAGATGAGGGAGAGCTGGCGGTCTGAGCAGCTCAGCTGCCACTCAGACCCAGATCCAGGCCTCTATATTGGCCTATCCCAAAATCTGGATCATCTGCAAATAGCTGGGGCATGTGAAAGGGCCGGTCTTGCTGAACCAAAGCTGCAGGATCTCCATGACACAGGGCAACGACGGGATAACTGGGAGGAAGCCTGGTGAGGATCCAATATAGATGGTGTCATAGAAGCAAGACCTTGAACCAGACCAGACCACTAACTCATCCAACAAACATTTACAAGTGAAGATGTGTGGACAGAGGGGTCTATTGTGGGCCACCCTATGACAGCATTCACAATGAGACATGTTTCAATACTTTGTTGTTAGTGGGGGTGGCGGCGGCGGTGGTGTGTGTGTGTGTGTGTGTGTGTGTGTGTGTGTGTGTGTGTGTTATTTTTAAGGGGTGCAAGAGCAAAGGGCAGATATGAAGGGTTTGGGGATGAGTGGAACTGGGATGCATGATGTGAAACTCATAAAGAATCAATAAAAAGTTTAAAGACAGAGAGATTTATTCCAGAGTATTTTTGTATGCCAGGGGTTTTTGTAATACTCATTTGAGGAACATAAATGTTTGGTAGATTGAGGCTTCTCAAAGTCATTCCGAACTCCTGGGATCAAGCAATTCTTGCCCTTAAACCTCCTGTATAGCTGGATTTTGAGGAGTGTCACCAGGCCTTGTGGTACCTGGCTTCTGCCCAGTCCTACATCCTAAGGGCTAGCCTACGAGGTCTGCTTTATCTCAGTCTATTTCCTTGGTGTCTTCAATTGCTTCAAGATGCTTCAATTGCACAAGAGGCTTCACCTTGAGCTCTCTGTATCTGGCATTTCCTTAAATCACACCTGTAGGGATAGGTTCTAGAAGGTTCTCGCCTACGAATGTCTTTCTTGAACTGACCTTGCGGGCCTCACACCCCAGTGATGGCAACAGTGGAAAACACAGTGGCCTGTTTCCTCCCTGACCACTCTCTACAAGAGTAGTTTTGATCCTGGGTCTCCTCATAAAAAAAAAAAAAAAAAAAAAAAAAAAAAAAGTGTAGCTGGTGCTAGTTTTCAGAGGCTCCTCTTCCTGGAGATATCTAAAGACACTTCCATTCGCCACTGCCCTTCTCTGTGCTCAATGGGTACCCAGGGGCATAAATGACTTAATCTGACCAAGTCTTTAGTCTCAAACCATCGGGAAAACAGCCCAGGTTCTGTGCCGCACCAATTCCAGACAAGAGACCAGGAAAGCTCCGCTCCCTTCGTCTCTTCTCAATATGGCCAGGAGTAATTTGATAGCACCAGAAACTGTTCATCCTGTCAATTTTGATTGACAGGGGCATCAGGCCTTTTACCACTCTTAAGTATAAGAATTCATAAGCATGTGTATTCATATATGTAATAACATATTCATTTAGATGGTAGACAGATAAGAAGCATGCTAAGATACTAATGTAATTATCTCTGATGGTGCAGTATAGGAGAGTTTTATACACTTCCAAAATCTTCCAAATTTGCTTACACACACACACACACACACACACACACACACACACACACACACACCTTTGTACCATTAAAACATGTTTTTTGAAAGCAAAATATGGTAGACTAAAAACTTTGCCACAAATTACTTCCTTCCCTCCATCTATGCCCTGGGGCAGTGACACGTCCACTGACACTAAGGCATTCCTTAGCTAATATTAGAATCTACTTCTTTGGAAATGCAACACAGACTGAAAGGTGGCACTTCCCTGAGACTCCAGCACCACAGTGGGGCAGCTGAAACATCCAGTCTTGCGGGCTGAAAACTGCTGGCTCTTTAGCCTTTCTACCAGGAGACAGGCACTGTTGGGCTACCAAGGATTCATTTTGATGGCTCTGTTCTTTCAGAAAGCCCTGACAAATACACCTTGCTGAGCAAACTCACTCCATTCCTGAGCCCCTCACTGGTGCATACCATGTGGGTTCCAGCCAAGCATGGCTTCTGTGGTTAATCACAATTTCTGGAGACACTTACAGGAGAGGGGATAATATGATGAAATGAGGCCCCACTGCTGTGCTAGTCTCTGGTGACATCTGGGACTTACCACCCACCTCTCCACAGTATCTAAATGAAATCACTCTGTTCTGGACAGAAGTGGCCTAAGCCCTGCTTGTCACACCCTTATTAGCTACCCCTGTGGAGCGTGCCTGTTTACTTAAAACTGAGCGTGGGGATGCCAAGAGATGCCCAGGGGTCATCTCGATGACAAATGTCTTTCTGCCCTCCATTGGGAAATATCATGGGGCAGGGGTTTGTCTTTCTTCCTGAAGAGCAGGGCCCATCACTCCTTCCAGGACAGCCACTCCTACCCTCCACCATGGCCTCTTGGCACAAAGAGCCCAGTACAAGCTAGAAGAAGCTATAACCCTCAGGCATGATGGGCTCCTGTTGCCTGAGGGTTACAAGTGCCCCCCTGGAAACCAAGACCTCCAGAACCCTGGGACCTAACATGACAGGGACCAGTAAAGCCCCACATGGTTCCTGCATGACAGGGAACAGGCCACTCTTACGTCATCTCTTAGCTCCCCGGCATTGTAGATTCTACAGTGTTTCTCACCCAGGACTATCAGTGTCTGTCTTCTTACCCACCGCCTCTTTGGTCGGGGGCTTCTGGAGGACGGAGCCCATTTTTACGTGTGTGTGTGTGTGTGTGTGTGTGTGTGTGTGTGTGTGTTTCTATATATATTTACATGTTTCTGTGTATATATACACATATATATTAAAGTAACTCCTATTGTCTGGCATGGAGGATGGGTGACAGGAGGAAGGAGATGGCACTTTCTTTTGTATGCCTGTATGTGTGTGTTTATTTGTATGCAGATAAATATGTGCGAGCATGCATGCATGTGCGTACGGAGGCTAGAGAACAACTTCAGGTGTCATTTCTCGGGTGCTAGTACCCCTTGTTTTTGTTTTTGTTTTTGTTTTTGTTTTTTGTTTTTTGAGACAGAGTAGCTCACTAGCCTGGAACTTGCCAAGTAGGCTAAACTCATTGACCAATAAGCCCCAGTGAGCTGACTGTTTCTGCCACCCCAATGCTAGTACCAAGCCATTTCACATGAGTTCTAAGGGGAAAACATAGTCCCTTGTGCTTGCAAGGCAAGGACCTTACTGATTAATCTGTCTCCTACGCCTCAGAGATTCTTTCTTACGCCACCTATTTCCTAAATACCAGCTATTGTCCTAATACCTAATTTTGAGTCAGTAGGTTGGAGTGTCCCGTTGGAACCATCATAGGATGCCTGCAAAACAAGATTGGGGAGCTAGAGAGGCACTAAAGTTAAAATATCACGGCTAGTCAGTCCATCTGCGGTCAGGAAGAGAAAAGACAAAGTGACAACGGCTCTCCAAGAGACCTGACCCTGGGGAAAATCAGGTCTGAAGATAAGGCCCATCTCCCTGCTAGGTAAAGCTTTCCTTATTTGGAAATCAGAGCAGAGAAGTCCTCAGCAGAAGCGGTAGACAAAACTCAGGCTGTTTCTGTCTGCGGGGCCAGGAGCCCTTCAGGCTCTGGGTTTAGGACAGAGAGTGGACAAAGAGAGTGTGAGACAAAGGCTGGCTCTCTGAATGCCTTTCTTCCCTGGCCAGGAGAGTAAGCCGCTGGAGAACAATTGGGAAAGGTCTAAAGCACTCAGGGAGTCTGCTGTGAGAAGCCAATAGGCAGCCGGTGAGCCATTCACAGAAGACAGAGAGGAAACAGGTCAACAAAGCCAACCAACCCTGCTCAGGAGCACACATCATTCAGTTCGATCCTTCCAGAAATCTGCTGACAGACACAAAGTGTTTTATGTGACTTTCTGTCTGGGACCTGAAAGGGACGGCCCCTCCCAGAGAAGGCAAGGAGGGGGCTGAAAGGGTGGAAACCACAGGAAGCCACTGCCTTGGTTCCCACGGGAGTGTCGGGCGCCATCTGCTGGTTAACATAAGAAGCGCTCGTGCCTTTTGAAGAAGAAGGAGGAGGTTGTTTCCAAGAAGTGGGTGTGTATGCAGAGAAGGGAGCAGAGCCCTTATCACGGAATGGGGGCAAAGGGGATAGTTAATCTGTCAAAAGCAAAAATGTACTCACTGGTTGCGACAGAGTCCCACTCCTTATTCTGAGTTCAGTAGCTGGAAGAGTTCCTGGGCCATCACTTGCTGAGTGAGTGGCTGGATGCAGCTTGAGTAACTGGTCCTTTTTGCCACGTGTCTGTAGGACTCCAACAGAATAGGTGAAAGATGTGAGCAGTAGCTGCGGTGGCAGGTGGCTCTCGGGATGCCCCGGGGCGTAGCCGCCTCTCTTCCTTTTTTCATCCACAACGTGGACAAACACTTCAAAGCTCTGGGTTGATTTCACTTTTCTGACCCCTGCCCAGCACTCAGCGGTCCTAGATGAGCTACAGAAAGGAGAAAGAACAGATGGAGCTGGATAGGCAGGTGTCACACTTCAAAGACCCTTGAAGCAGTCTGAGGTGACAGGTGACAGGCCGGCATTGAAGGTTGTGGGAGCTTTGAGAATGTAATACTTTACACACGCTGCCCCCGTTGTCTCCTAGCTTGGAGCAAGGCCTTCCATTGTCTCAGAAGTCCTGTGATACTCCAGCATACGTAGCCTTTGTTTGCTGTACTAAACCCCTCCACCAAACTCCTCCCAGCCTGCCTCCCTTAACCCAGCACCTTCCTGCATGTTGGTCCTCCTGCACACAGACAAAACTGCAGCCACTGCCTTGGCCATGGTGTCACTTTGCAGCAACATAACAATGACCAAGGCACCAGCCCACCTCAATTAGCAATCACAACACACACACACACACACAAAGATATGACCACGGGCCAAGTATTTCAGTTCTTGATCTAGATAAGTTTTTTCATTAATACCTCTTTCTACCTACTGGGTTGTGTCAAATTGACAATTAAAATAACTGGCACACTATTTATTTGAGATCTTCATCTCTGTTCTAAGTCTCTACATCTTATACAGTGATGTCCCCTACAGGAAGGAGAAAAAAAAAACCACCAATCATAACCCCGCATCACCATAGCACCTGTGGCTCTTCCTGTATCGCCATGCTCCTGGGCAAGCGTTTGCATCCTTTCTGACACTGGAAGAAAGAAGCTCCAAGAGGGAAAGCCAGTAGCTCAAGAACATGCAGCTTGCAAGGAGACATAAGTACTCTCTCCAGGCTTGCAGTACAATGGTCCCACCCCCTGCACTGCTCCCTGGGGACTGGAGGCCAAGAACACAAGCTAACCCTCTTCTTGGGGGTCTTGCTCTCTGAGTGACTTCTTTCCAGCCCCTAGTTACACATGAAAATGACATCGGTTAAGAATTCATGGGTTCCATAGTGTAACTATGGTACATTTACACTATGGAGTATTACTCAGCTATTAAAAACGAGGAATTCCCAAAATTTGTGGACAAATGGATTGACCTAGAAATTATCATAATGAGTGAGTTCACCCAGAAGCAAAAAGAGACAAACGGTATATACTCACTTATATCAAAACACTAGTCCAAGGGATACGTCCCATGAAAAACCTTACTTACCAAGAAAGTGGGTCAGAGGAGAGGACATCCTATTGAGACTTTAGGCGAGAGTAGCATGGAAGAATGGGGAAATAACAGGACCCACAGGGTCCTGGAAACCTACAAGAAGAACTTTATGACAGGCAGATCTGGGTCCTGGGGTCCTCCTCAAACTAAGGCACCAGCCAAGGTGAAATAGGCAGTAAACTTCGAACCCCTACCAAGACCTAGCCGACGAACACGATATTCTCCACTGTTGAGTGGAGAGTGAGATCTGATTCTCACGTGAACTCTGGTGCCCCTTTTCTGACCATGTCCCCTGGATGGGGAGGCCTGGTGGCACTCAGAAGAAGGATAGCAAGTTACCAAGAAGAGACTCAATAATCTTAGAGCATACATAGGGGGAAGAAGTCTCCCTCAATCACAGACATAGGGGAGGGGAGAAGGGGGGAAGTGGGAGGGAGGGAGGAATGGGAGGAAACAGGGGAAGGGCTAACAATCAAGATGTAATATGAATAAATTAATTTAAAAAAAAATAAAATGTGATGTAAAGTTGTAAAAAAAAAAAAAAAAGAATTCATGGGTTCCTTCACCTATTCAAAAGGACATAGCAGAGAAGTGGACCCAATATGTTAATGCACCCAATAACCACACATGCTGTGTGCCCTATAGACCACAAGACTCTGCCTGTCTTATCGTAGGCACATCACATGGGACAGGGGACAGTGCTGCCTACATCTGGATGAGAAGGAGGTTCCTCGGGCAGTTAAGGTTGACAGTAAGTATGCTGCTGGTTTTGCTAGAGTTCAGAAAAGGCATAAAGGCAAGGCCATATTCTGCCACCTGTGAGACCAAGTTTCAGTCTAGAAATCTCTTATTCTACTTTTGTGGGCAGCTGTCATGGCTCACAGGATGCATGACATGTTTGTGCCAGTACTTTTCAATTACTGATCCAGTAAAAAGAATCAGGGTGTGGCTATTGGGTCTCAGGTCTTCTGTCCCAGGCACTGGAGTTCCAGTAGAAATGAAATGAATAAAGTCACCTGGCCACAGGTGAGCTATTCAACCAGGGAGAAAGCCGACAAAACAAAACAAAAATAAAAAATAAGAACAAAGCACAGACAGACAAACTGAGGGAGAAAAGCCTTCGTTGGTATAACCCAATGGTGAACCCTGAAGGCTACAAGACCAACCTGCCAGGCAAGATGTGCCCACTGGTGCAATAATGGCGTGACAGTTATGGGGTTAACCAAGCACTTTCTGATTAGAGCTAAGCCGGCTACAGAGGAAGCTGTGAGCCTGCTGCTGTAAACTTGGCCAAAAGCCCATGGCTTGGGAGGTCACAGGCCCTAAGGAGAAACCCACTACTGTTGTTTTCCTGAATGCACATGATATCAAACTTCCTCATAATATTCACGTTTATGCCCTTACATAGATTAGCATTGCTCTCAGTCTTGGCCAGAGAAGCATCTTCTACAGTGTTAATGCAGAGAGTCAGAACTGGCTAAATCACGGTGAGTAAGTAATTAAGCGCTCAGCCATAAATGGGACACCTATACCCACACCATTTTGCCCCAACTCAAGACAAAGTTCAGCGACACTATGGAAGAGGCAACGGGAAGAATATAAGAACTAGAGCATGAGGAGGAGTGCTGTGGCACACACAGACTCACGCCATCGGCGGTCACCTGCACAAGACCTATACAAGGCCAAACCAACAAGATTGCTCAGCATTCTAGCAGGCAGCACTAGTTGGATTCAGTGGGTTCCGAAGAAATATGAGGAAAGATATGAAGGTAGTGGGGGGGCAGGCATGTTGGGAAGTGGCTGGGGGTTTTCCTGGAGGAAGATTGGGGAATAGATATGATCAATGTATACATATTTAAATTTTTCCCAAAAAAAATCAAGAAAATATTTTAAAGAAAAAGGAAAGTGACAGGTAGTCTCTAAGACACAATGACACAAAGGTGGTGTGCATTTGGGGGAAACTGGACTTGGATTTTTGAATTCTGATGCTTTTCCAGGCTTGTTCGATATGATTGGAAACACTCTCAATGCTCGTCAGGGACAGTGAGCCCCAGTTCCAAAGAAGCCCTGAGATCATGAGGGGGAAAAAAAAGAAAAGAAAAGAAAAAAACTCTTGTTCTATGGTGGACTGGGCTGCTTAGCTCTTATTCTCTGGAGGTTGGGGCCCATTTCACATATTTTTCTTTAACTTAGGATGTAAAACCCACTGTAAACTGAGAAGCATCCACATATATGATATGAGGCTATGAGTCCCATATATTAATCACATTTGTAAGTGGAAGAGTGAGAACCGCAGCTGCTATAGGGCGAGGCTCTGAGAGCACAGCCATTAGAGGACAGGTTCCTGGTCCCCTCTCAGGAGCTCCTGAACACTAGGAGATGCAGGCTCATTTACAAAGCTGCATCGGGTGATGGATGTCTTCATTGGAGCCTGTGTGGGGAAGGGAGCAGGTGCTGCAGAGAAACAGGCTCCATATTCTTCCTTCACCATGATTGTGGCCCTGGAGCCAGTGTCAGCCAACAGACCACTTGGGCCAGGGTCATTTCAGGCAATAATCAAAGGCACGGTGCCCAGGGGGATACCTGACTAGAGATGGGCTGGCCTGGTATGCCAAATCTCTAGGGCTACCATATACTAGGAATTAAACAACGGAAGCTCCTAGTCTCACGGTTCACGTCAACACCAGGGCATTGGCAATCTGCCTTTTCCTGAGACCTCTCATGCTGGCATTAGATAGCTGCCTTCTCACTGCACCATCTTGTGGGCTTTTCTTGCTGCACGAAGCTGCCTGCATCCAAATTTATTCTTAGGAGGACACTTGTCCAGTAGGACTAGAGCCACGTGAAGGGCCTTCTCATCTTGTCTACAAAAGCAATCACATTCAGAGGGGCCCGGGAGCTCGGAGTTTTGAGGAACACAATCCAACCCTACCATATGCCATCTGACTAGGAGCTTCAAGCACAGCCCTTGGCACAGAACATATGCTCAGGACTAACTGGCACTGGGGGTCTGCGACAACCTGAATCTCTTCCATCTAAGCATCTAGTCAAATCACCCCACACCACTTCAGAGCATGTTCTCCACCTACAAGATGGAGACAACATTACCTCAGGAAATGAGTGAGTAAATTCTTCACATTGGCCTAGGTCACTCTTTCTTTCTAGACTTTCTTTCCCTAGATTAGAGGTCCCACTTCCTACCTAAGTACCAGTGATCTTCATGTGCCCTGAGATAGCAAGGAAAATCTGTAAAATGAAGGACAGTACTGTGGTGTGGACACGAGTCATATTTTGAATATGAAATGCTCCTGGAGGCTCAGTCCCCAACTGGAAATATTCTTTGGGGTGACTATGGGACCTTTAGGAAGTGGAGAAGAGATCGCTGGGAGGGTGACTTTTTTTTTTAATATTTTACTAATTTATTCATATTATATCTCAATTGTCATCCCATCCCTTGTATCCTCCCATTTCTCCCTCCTTCCCACTTTTCCCCTACTCCCCTTCCCTATGTCTGTGGCTGAGGGGAAATAGAAGGATCCAGAGGGCCCTAGGAGCCTACAAGAAGAACATTACGATGGGTGGATCTCGGCCCAGGGATCCTGCTCAAACTGTGGCACCAGCCAAGGGAGGGTGACTTTTAAGGACATGCCCTGAGCTCTGTCCGTTTCTGTCTCCTCATCTTTGTTCTACCAGTAGCTCCCACCATGATGTTCTGACTTACCACAGGCCCAGAAGCAATGGTGCCAAGAACTCTGAACTGGAGCTTTTAAAAAACCTGATTCAAAGTGAAGGCCACCTGCACCCCACTTCATTTGTTTTCCTTGGATACTTGTCAAAGGAACAAAAATCTATCTACCGCAATCTTACAAATATCAAATCCTCACCAAATGTCTCCTCCCGTCAATGCTGCGGGCTAGCAGCACGCTGCCGCGGAACATCCACGTTCTCAGAGAAAGCACTTGGCTTTGGCATTGGGAGGCTGAAGGAGGTGCTTTGGGGATGGTGAAAATTCAAGCACTGTGACCCTTGACCAGGGCAACTCTCAAATCCTGCCCCTGAGGTAACAGAGTGACGAACAGGCTGTGTTGCCTTTCATCCACTCAAACATTCATGATGTGCACCTGAGGCCTGCTGGAAACACTAGGCCAGCCGGCCTACTCCCTTAAGCCTAAGTTTCCACATCCATAAAAATGGTATGATTTAAATTGTGGCCATGAAGGGTAAGATGGCTAAAACAATTAGATAGGATGACTAAAGAAACAAGTGAATTACAAATCGGAAACGCACCACACAGGCACTGTTATTTACCTGCACGGTTTGTTAGCTCTGTCCTCACTCTGATAAAACACCTGAGAAACAGCTGAAGTGAAGAAGGGTTATTTCGGTTCATAGTATTGGAGATGGGCCCACCATGGCAGAGAAGGCATGCCAGCTGGGGCAGCTCCTCTGTGGTGAGGGAAGCACAGGACAGCAGCTATTCGCATCCTGAAAAGACCAGGAAGCCGAGAACAGGACAGGAAGCAGAACCCTGCCTATAGCCTACAAAAGCCTGACCCTAATAAACTACATGCAGCTGGGGCCCCGCACCCCAAATCAACCAAAACAGCACCACCAGGGGACGACCAGGTATTCAAACACGTGAGCCTGCCCATGGAGGACATTCAGACTCAAACCATAAAACAGTCAGTACTCTATCAATGAAACCAAATTCCATAGCATGACTATATCATGTATTTCTTATGTGACTTCAGTCAGAATATTTATTGGGGTGGGGGCGGGGAAGGCACTTGATTTTTATCTGGAAGTCACACACAGGTCTTACTAGGAATCCTATCGTGGCTGCCATATAGTATCAAAGACATGACACCACCTAGCCACCATGTGGCATTCTTCCAATACAATGTCACTCCCTGCTAGCTCTCTCCCATGAGGCTGAGGGATCAGGGGTGGGGTGGCGGGATTAGGAGAGACTGAAACAGAGGAGGCCCTGTGATGGCCTCTCACTGCAGCCCTAGGGAGCAAGCAACATGGGTCTGGAGCCTCAAAGCAATGTTAAGGATGACCCAACAGAGTTTGAGCAGCAGACCACTGGTAGTTGCTATGCCCATGTGCCAGGTCAGGAGCTACGGCGTGCTAGGCCCAGGATAACTGTTTGCTGGCTCCGTCAGTGGTCGGCCCCAGAAAGCAGACCTTCCCAGCTACAAACCTATCAACAGAGACTGGGAATGCTTCCCATGGGAACAGAGCACCCTTCTCAGGCCACAGGCATGGTTCCAGCAGAGCGGGGCACAGCGCGCAGCTGGAGGCCTGCAGAACCAGCGCACACTCACCCAATTGTGTCAGGAACCAATGGAGAAACTGTATCTGCTCTGAGAGGCTCAAAGCTGCCACCAGCCCTGCTCTCCAGGTGGTGTCTCAGGGAGCCTTTCCAGGGACTGTTCAGGACAAGGACAGCTCTTCAGGGACATCAGGGCCTTCCCACGGGTCTCCTGTCAGCTTTTGCTGGGGGGAGGGGGCAGTGGGGGGGGGATGTGGAATACAATCCAAGTAATGTCATACTCTGTGAAGCCTCGAAGGGGCTTTGGGGTGACTGTGTATTTTGTTTTCTCTGGGTAAAGCCTCTCCTCTCTCTCTCCCATGGGCATCCCACATGTCAAGGCAAGAGGCATAATCTGTGCCTTTCAAAGGGAGCTTGGCATTCACTTTAACCAGGCTTCAAACTTTACATTCTCGGCGACTCTCGCTTCCACGGGCGGGCTAAGGCACAGCTGCTGTGTGGTCTGCTGCAGAGACCCAGAACTTGCATTTCTAGTGAGTCCTCAAGTGAAGGTCAGCCAGGGCACTAGAAAAGCCGTGACCTGGTCAGTCTATTGGCACCATGTGGAGACAGGGTAAGGGCTCCTGAGCTGGCTATGCAGAGGTGAGAGATGCGTAAGTTACTCATGTGCTCATATATCCTTTCAGAGGGAACATGGGTAAGCATAAAATGGCTTTGTGTTTAAATGTGGTCTAATCAGTCAGCGTAGCATCAAACACGTGTGGGCGCTCTGTCCTTCCCTCATCTGGATTTTATCCATGCTTGGTAGTTTCACTAAATGGCAATAGTAAATACTTAGCACCATACTCAGGTGTGTGTAAGTGCGTTTGGCCAGCACCACAGCCTACAGGCATCTTTTCTCATCTAGAAGGAACCGGGAGGAGCAGAATGTGCCTGAGGGCCAGACCTGTGGCCCCCAAGTCACTGCGGTCAAACACTGTCTGCCCTCCCCAAAAATGCCCTCCTGGATTCCCAGTACAGTGCGGCACAGGAAACCATAACTAATGTTTTCCTTAATGGTCTCTCCCCCCACGCCCGTGCCTAAAGTCTGTGAGGCGTTCACTGTGTGCGCCCCAGCTACGCACGCGCTTAGCACGTGTCTAGTACTGCAAGCCTTCAGCACATGTCAAATAAACAAATGCATGAAGAAAGATTTGCTGGGAACAAATCCAGAGTTTTAAAAAGACAGAGAGCTGAAAGAGCTCTACTACTGAGTGTGTGTGCGTACACATGGGTGTATACACACATATTCAGCCTAAGGACATATATACATACATATATATATTCTTTTTTTATCTTCAAGATAACCCAAGGAAAAGACACCTAATCCACTTCACAGATGAAACAAAGTTTAAGCCACATACACAACGCTAATTACATCTTCATATTCACCAATATTTGTTTTAATGTGAAATATTTTGAAGTGGAAAAAACTACATTAGTGGGTATGTTTTCTAGAGAATTCTCCCAGGTTTTTAGTCTACTTGAGAATCTCTCAGCTATCCTCTTACTCTGGACGTTTTAGAAAGTGGACAGTAGGGTGAGGAGCCCTTGTCTGCGGAAATGAACTTTATCTATTGGAGAAACGGTCAGTTATTATCACATTGATGTCCCCTTTGTTTTGCACTTATTTGCAAATTCTTTCCCAATTCCTGATTGCCAATATTTGTATACCATTTGAATTCTGCATATAATAGAATTCATTTTTACATTTACTGGTTTCCTCATTAAAACAAAGCACTCTTGACATGTATTAATTAAACATTTTCACAAAGTCATGATTTTTACCTTCATCTTCATTGTAATAGTACTTAGAATTCAAACCCAAGGTTATTCATTTTTCTGATTAATTAATTACACACACACACACACACACACACACACACACACACACTGATCGCAAGTTCTTTATCATTACAGTCTCTGCCAAGGCAAGCAAGCTAACCTTGGTTTAAAAATAATAATAACCTTGAAAACAGGCTAAGAGCGTAGCTCAGCATTAGAGCATGTGCTTGGCATGCTCAAGGATGTGGGCTCAATTCCCAGTGTAAACACACACGCGCGCGCGCACACACACACGCACACACCACGAATTCAAAGGACCTTTTAAAAACTGTATTTTTCTTCCTTTGAAATTGGTTGAGCATGTTGCTGAGGGTGATTTTGACCTTTGAATCCTCCTGCCTCCACTTCCCAAGTACTGGGATTGCAGGTATGTGCCACCACATCTAGAGTGTCCCATGCTGGGGATCGAACCCAGGGCTCTGTGCCTTCTAAACAGACACCTCGATAACTAAGGTACAACCCCAGCTGCCCAAAACTCTATTTTTTTTAAAACATTGCCTAGCAAAGACTAAATCAGGAAGCATCTTGTATAATGTGGTGGGTCAGCCATCCATGAGAGCCCTGAATCTCCAGGATAGCATGCATCTGAGTCTGTTTGTTTGTTTGTTGCAAATGTTTTTGTGCGTGCTTGCCTACACCTCTGCCAGATCCAAAGGGCCTGACTCCTCCATTTCCAGCTGCTTTTCAGAACCAACTGACACATGGTCAGGACCGAAAAACACAGGTTAGATTGAGCCTGGTTAACTTGAACGAAACCTTAGTTCAGCCTTGGATACCTATCCAGATACCACCTGCCTTCCCATGGACGGCATCCAGGAAATGTTCTTTCAGAGGTACTGTGTGCAAAAGCCTGGAGAAATCCTGAAAGATTTCTTCCCATGAAGACAGCAGAAGCCCTTTAAAGCAGGAAAGACTGCGGCTGAGATTAGCTGCCACTGAGCTAATAGTCCCAGTAAGAGACAGAGAGAGAGAGAGAGAGAGAGAGAGAGAGAGAGAGAGAGAGAGAGAGAGAGAGACAGAGACAGAGACAGAGACAGAGACAGAGACACACAGAGAGAGACAGAGAGACAGAGAGACAGAGAGACAGAGAGACAAAAAGACAGAGACAGAGAGAGAGAGGCACAGAGAGAGAGAACTTGGGCTTGCGGGCAGCTCCTGGACCAGGCACCCCTCAGTGGCACTCCCAGCTCTTAACACTTTTCTGAGATTCCACTTTACCATCTGGTTAATTGTACCATTCTGGTTACCATTCTGGTTAATTGTACATATCGCCCTGGACTAACCATGATGTCCAGATGTTCATTTCAACATTTGTCTAGATGTTGCAGTGAAAGTAGTCTTTGATGTGACTAACAATTCAACTGGCCCGACACCATGATGCACTCCCATAAGGCCCAGTCAGGAAACAGAAGCCTGAGGATCATTGGAAGCCCAAGGCCAGCCTGGTCTATGGTACAATTTCCAGGCCAGCCAGAGCTATAGAGAAATACCCAAAATCTCAAAGCAAAGCAAGCATTCCATTTGGTAGGCTTGAGTGTGGCTAGTGGCCCTCTGATGTGGGTGGGCCTTCTCCAATCAACTGAATATCTGATGGAACAGCACTGAAGAAAATAAATCCTGTCACCAAAAGTCTCTGGACTGGACTGCAGCATCAGCTCTCCCCTGGGTCTCTAGTTGCTGGCCTGCCATACAGACATGATCACTACATCCACCTTCACCCAATTAAGCAAGAGGCCAGGAGGCAGCTGTAGAATTGGGCTTGCTGAGATGCCATGGAGCAGTAGAAATGTAGTTGCTCAAGCTCAGCTAAAATCACTTCAAGGGGGCTTTTCACCCTGGAGGCAGCTGCAGTGAGGCTCATCCTCAGCTCTGCTGTAGGTAGCGCCTTTGCTTCCAAAATTATGGGCATCACCTGCTTAATAGATAAGAAACCTTCCGACCTTAAAGGTGCTGTTTGTCTGGGTACAAATTCATACGCCACCCAAGATGTGAAAAAAATTAAAATAATCAAACATAATTCATTAAACCTCCCTATTGTTTGAGGACTTCCATCGGAAGGTTCGTGAACAGGATGTCAGAATGTGCTACGGTAACACTGCCCACAGACTCCCAGGATGCTCACTTTGATCAAATACAGACAAAAATCAGTCGGGTGGCTGCTCTCACCACCTCCAGGACTGCAGATTCAATTGTGCAAGTGTGCCGATGAGCTCAGCTGTCCCCTCAGGGTAGGTCATCAGCTGTGAAGCTACCCTTTCAACTCTTCCTAATACTTTATGTGTGTCAACAAAGGCTGTGGGGCTGGGGGTGGTGGGCACAGGATATTAATTCAATTAACTCAAGGTCACACCGAACCCCATGCTGAACAGTCACTCCCATTTCTCCTCCTATAAAAGTAGCTCAGCCATAGAGTCTAACACAGCTCTACAGCCATATTACAATGATCATGATATACAACACACTCAGACACAAAACTAAAAATTCTTCACTTATGGATTTCCACATAGGAGCAAACCAAATAAACTGAAGTGTAGAATGTCTTGTTTATTGTCATCATTGTCCTGGTGCCCAGCACTCCCAAGTGGGTCTCCTGAAGCCCTGGCTTCCTGCCCACCTTCAATGAAAAGATGTCATTCCTTCAGCATTTGGGAAGGAACAGAGATCCACAGCTTAGACCCCACGGGTCCCACTTCCCCTGAGAGCCCCTAGGGCCCTGGGGTTATCTCACAAAACTCAGACACCTCAAGAAAAATCACTCACACCAAAATGGTGGCAGGAAAAAAAATGCTAGTGTATCTTAGAGCGCAGACAAGCCCTGTAGCAGGCATCCATGGACTAGGGGAAGGAAAGGAAATACATGAAAAGGTTGAACCGTCATGATTCCAGCCACAGTGCCAGCATGTCTGGCCAGGTGTTCGGTATATGCTTCTGTAAACATAAGTTGAGCAGGAAAACGGATCCTCCAAATAGGTGCTGGAGACGGTGGCCAGTCCATTGCTCTCCGCACACTGGCTGCTCTCCTCCTGCAAGCCTGAGAAGTCTGATGTCTCTACATTTTAAAAGGCACTCCTGTCTGCCTTTTTCAAATAAATCTCTTCATTTCTGGCTCCCCCCCCCCAGGTGTTCTTGGCACCCCCAATGCTTAACCAAAGTATTGGATCTGTCTCTACTCCCTCCTGTTGGCCAAGCTCAGCTTGTTTATTTTTAGCTTTCCATTTCCTAATAATTCCTTTTTTTTTTTTTATGGTCTTGCCCTAAAACCACCCCCTTCCCCAACCCACAAAGGTCTTTATCTTTCTGTAGATAAAAAATCCACCATCATGAAGCTGTGGTTAAACCCACAGTCTGGCTCTTTCAGTTCCATGATGACAAACCGGGGTTTGTGATAGAAGTATAGTCCAGCAAGCACTCAGGGCAGGAACCTGGAGCAGAGACGAGCACTGGCTTGCTTCCCAGCTCAGGTTCAACTCCCCTTCTTATATACCCCAGGTGGGCTGGGCGCTCCTGCATCATTCAGTAGTTAAGAAATTGCCCTACAGCACCCAACCACGGACCATGCCTGGACTGAACATAGGTCCTCTACAGAGATGTAGCCAATGGGTAGCTCGGACCTCATATGGATCCACTAGTAAGGGGAGAAGGGACTGTCTCTGACATGGACTCTGTTGCCTGCTTTTTGATCACAGCCCCCTGACGGAACTGCCACAGGAGAAGAGAATGAACCTAGTCCTGATTCGACTTGAGGAGCTGGGGTGCGTGGGGAGTGAGGCTCCCCTTTTCTGAGAAATAGGTGAGGCGGAGGGAGGTAGGGACTTAGAGGAGAGGAGGGAGGGACATAACATGAATTTAAAAAATTAATTAATAAAAGAAGAGGAAACCGCCCGACAGTCATGCCCACTGGCCACATTGATGGAGGCAGTTCTTCAGAAGAGATTTTCTCTTCATGGGAATGTCAAGTTGACAACCTAAATTAACCATCATACTAATTTTAGCTGTGCCTTTGGCTGCCTCTGTTTACCAGGCCCTTGGCCTGAAAAAAAAAAATTCCCACTTGCATCCCCATGACTGCCTGGGAAACCTGGAAATTACACAAATTTTTCCCAGAGTGGTCTCAATCACCTCTTCGTGCCCAAATTGCTGTCTCCTCTCATACCCTGAGCCTCCCCTACCTTGTAGTCTTCAAGTAACCACACTGCACCACTTGCAGTGCTCCTCCATACCTACTCAGGCAGGCCCACTGCTTCTTTTTATTCTTTAGTAGCGATGAGAGATAACAACAGACCATTGGGGGACGGAGAGATGGCTCAGAGCTTAAGAGTTACCGGCTGCTCCTCCAGAGGTGCTCAGAGTTTAATTCCCTGCAACCACATTGTGGCTCACGACCATCTGTAATGAGATCTGGGGCCCTCTTCGGGCATGAATGAAGATAGAGCACTTATATACATAAAACACATGAATAAATAAATCTTTTAAAGAACATACTCTCTGGCTATCACTTGGGAGCCCTGCCCACCTGACTCCTGTCTCCAGTCACCTCAGATAATCCCTGGATTGCTGTCCTCTCTCCACACTGTGTCACTCTTCTCCCCAGGTACAAAATGCCCACTCAAAGCTCCAAGTTGTCCCTCTCAGAAGCAACTCTCTTTACTCTGGAAACACCAGTGTTCCCTGCCCCTCAGATAAATGTGCCTTCCTTCTGTGGTACCTCCCAGCATGCAGGCCTTTTTGGTTCCTGTGTTCAACCCACCCTCAGCCCCTAGAACTGCCATTGTCATAGGACACAGCAGGCCTTCAAGGTAGGTTTCCCTTGTTAAATGCCTTGTCATCAACTCTTAATATATTAAACACCACTCAGGGGAACATAAAGGGTGATTATTTAACATTCACTACAGGTGCTCTCAAAATTGCCCACCATGCTGGATGAAGGGGCCGGCCCTGTAGCATGCCTAGTGGACCATTGTACATTTAGAACTTAGCAGAATGGATACAGAACCCTAGTGACCTCTGTCCGTCTTTCACCATGTTTTATTTCTCTCCAGCCATCTCATTCCTCCCCACTCACCTTTTTGTTCACTGCTTTCTTCCTTGATCTCTTTGTTCTGTTGGTTTCTCCTAAGGGTTGTTGGTCTATTCTTCTCTGTAAACCTAAATAATACAGTCACATAGCTCGAGAAGTGGAAGAAGTTCACCAGAAGGCATGTGACAGGAATCCACAGAGGTCCCACCTGCTCCTCTACACCTTCTTCTGCTCCCTGGTGAGAGCCTCGCTTCCCATCTCTGAACAGCTGGTTCTGTATTTGTTTCTGAGTAGTGCAGACACCCTATAACATTTCAGTAGCCAAGTGGAGGCATCCTGTCTTATGACAAATGAGGTTCTGTCATACATGCTCCTTACCCATTCCCCAGCCTTCCACAATAGAAATATACTCTATATTTCTATGACTGGTGTTTTCCTAGGGTTTCTTGTCATCACTCGCTATTTCTCAAATTATTACTAATTTCTTTCCTATCCTCCAAAAAGCATAAAAATTACAAAAAAGAATTTCAGCAACTGCCTTAGGGTTTCCATCGCTGTGATGAAACCCCATGACCAAAGCAACTTGGGAAGAGTTTACTTGGCTTACCTATCCACAGCGCAGTTCATCACTGAAGGAAGTCAGGACAGGAACCTGGAGGCAGGAGATGATGCGGAGGCCTTGGAGGGGTGCTGCTTACTGCCTTGCTCATAGCTTGCTCAGCCTACTTTCTTATAGAACCCAGGATAACCAGCCTAGAGATGGCCCCACCCACAATGGGCTGGACACCACGCCCCCAATCAGTAACTAAGAAAATGCCCTACAGCTGGATCTTATGGAGGCGTTTTCTCAACGGAGGCTCTCTCCTTTCAGATAATTCTAGCTTGTGTCAAAATCACATAAAACTAGTCTGCCCAGCAGCATTTTCAACATCATCAAATATATTTCACCTCCTTTTTGTTCCTGGAAATCTTCCCACTGTGGGACCAACTGTGGTCCTGATGCTATCCTTCCCGGTCGCTCTTCTGTCTTCCTTCCTTCCTGCTGAGCAGAGACCTGTTTCCCAGACTGGTCCAGATGTACTGTTCTGATCCCCTGGTGGTGTTTTGTAACAGTCCCCGCTTCTCATCTCACAAACCTATTAGTGCACCCTTCTGAAGGCTTCAGTCACAATGTCTGGACCTTTGTTTCCTGATCTTAACAATAGTGGTGGTAAGCCCCTCAGTGCTGCTTGCTTTGATTCCTGCTGGAGACTTCCTTTAAACATTCAGTGAGGCCTCATACGTGGTCACCCATAAGAGAGTTGAGCTAAAATGTTGGGGTGGGATGTCTGTGGATATGGGTCTCTGTCTGTACAGAGGACGAATGTGGGGGTGTAAGTGCGTATTTGTGTCTGTGTGGTGTACAGTGGTATATCTGCGCATATATGTGTTGTAGGTGATATGTCTCATGAAGATAGAGGAAGAAGATATATAAGCGCATCTCTATATGACTATGTATATGCGTGGAAGGGTCTGTGCGTCACATGAGAATGCAGGGAGTAGATAGAAGCATGTAGGTATATGTCTCAGGGTTATGTGGCAATGGATTGGGGGGAGTTTAGGTTGAGATAGAGGAGGAAATACGAGTATCTGGGTCTGTCTAGTGTGTGTGCGTGCCTGTGGTGTATGGAGTGTCAGGGAGAGAGAGGTGTCTACACGTGAGTATATGCAGGGGCTGCCAGCTGGCTGGCGGGTTCTGCGGTAGGCAGTCTGCATAGTTTGCATTCTCTAATCCAGGCTTTGCGGGAAGAATAGGGGTAACCCGGGATGGGGTAAACCTGGCTGTGTCCTTCTGCACTTGGATATGCGCAGGTGAGGAGACCTCACTGCTCCATCCCCAGGTGCCTCACTGCCCAGCTTTGAGTTCAGCATCTCACCGTATCCAATACCACACTGTCCCTTCTCTGCCACTCAAGGATGGTATTCTTGTAATTTGCCCACTGTATTCCATCACCCCCATCTCTATACAGATAGGCTAGACTGTGCCCCATCAGAGTGAACCCTGCTTCAGCAAGACCTCCCCCCGCCAGGCCCCAGGTGGTAACCCATTTCTCTGCTCTTGTTGTTGCTGCTGCTGCTGCTGCTGCTCTTTGAGACAAGGTCTCCCTCTGTAGCCCAGGCTAGCTTGAAATTCACTATGTAAATCAGGCTGGTCTTGAATTTATGATAATCCCCCTACCTCTGCCTCTGGAATGCTGGGATGACAGATATACCCAGCTGTCTGCTTTTCTTAATGGCCTAATTCCTTCAGGAGATTGTGCCCGTGGTTGCTTCTCAAATGCTAGCATCCAAGCAAGCAATGCCTCCAACACTCTCCAAGGGACACAGAGAGTTCAGCCTTCATCTCACCTGGCTAACAATCATGGAGGGATCTAGGTGATCACAGTGGGTCCCCTCTGCTACTCCAGACCCACCTCACAGTATCTCTGCAGCCCTAAAACTCTGATGGCATCGGAGCTTGACCCTGGGCCCCTGCTCTCACTCCCTGCTACCCAATCACCACTGGCTTCACCTAATCTCATAGCACCAACCAGCATCTTCTACTTATGGCTCTCAGATGTCTGCCCATAGTCAGACTTCCCCCCTGAAGTTTGGCTCTATATACCCAGTAGATTACTCAACATCTCTCTTTGGTGTCTAACAGTTCTTTCAAGTTTACCACATTCCAGAGAAGTCTCCACACTCCTCCCTGCCCCATAATCTGTTTTTTCTTGCTTGGCTACAAGGCCTTACCCAGTCGAGGCCCCTATTCTCTAAATAGCCTCTGCCCACCACTCCTCTGCTCCCAGCTCTGCTGTCACATGTCACAGGCTGACCCAGTGCCCTATGGGAAGTGGGACTCTTGCACATCCCCACAACCAGCCTACTTCCGTGTGAGTCAGCGCCCTTATAACCACAGGATGCACTGTTTATTTATTCATGTCCAACATAATCTAGCAGTCTGAGGACAGAGGTTTTATCTGGTCTGTTGACTTCATTGTTGGCTAATTCACAGTACCCAGGACTACCCTGAGCATGCAGAAAGTTCCTGAAAACATTCTAAAATAGGAGATTGAAAACCATTGCATGACTTTTCACGTTTCAAGTTAGTTTTGCCAAGTGTGTATCAGAGGTTTCAAAGGCGGAAATAATGCCTCCTGCCTTTCTATAGCTCCAGGTTTTGCAGGCTCTCACACACACACACACACACACACACACACACACACACACACACACACACAGACTGGTCAATGTCTGCCAATGACAGAAAGGCTTCAGATGACTAAGTCTACTCAGAGGAAGGGTTAGCACCTCATGGCTCATAGCTCACAGCTGTGCCTCTTCAGGAATCCTGCTGCTGTTTCTCATCACTGCTGTTACTGACTTGGGTCTGTCCTAGCTGATGTCTCTGGGTCCAGGAGACCAGCTACTAGAGAGAATGCAGGGCAGGCATCACCTGTGCAACGCGGTGTCCCGTAACCACCCAAGAACAAATGCCTCAGTAGGACTTGTGGCCCACTTAGAAGCAGAGTTGGCAGCCTGAGAGTGGAAGTGGGGGTGCCTGGGGCTGGCACAGGCCCCTATTCACATCATATACGTAAGCCCAAGTGACAGATTTTCAATCAAAATTTTTAAAACTCTTTACATTCTTAGCTGCATACAAAGTTGAGACAGTGTCTAGAGCAGTGGTTCTCAACCCTCCTAATGCTGTGACCCTTTAATACAGTTCCTTATGGTATGGTGACAATAAAATTATTTTGTTTCTATTTCATAACTGTAAGTTTGCTACTGTTATGAACCATGATGTAAATATCTGATATGCAGGATATCTGATACGTGACCCCTGTGAAAAGGTCATCCATCCCCAAAGGGACATCTGCCCTTGAGCCCAAGACACCATTATCTAAAGTGACTTCTCTCCTCATGTCAGGAACTCTGCCTTCCTGCCTATTGTACTCCAGTGGTGTTAGCAGGTCCAGGTGGATGAGTGCCTGACGGCTGTCAACTGTTGCCCATGGTCAGTTGTTGGCTTTCTCCAGCCACCTCATTACTGGCTAGCCACTGCTCCTGCCTGCTGCCTTCCCACCTCCCTTTGTGCTCCCAGAGCTATCCCAAATGGGACATAGGATGAGGTGGCTACCAAAGATTTGAGGATGCCATAATAGAACCCCAAACAAACAAAGGGAGCATGAAACTCCAGATGGATAATCCTGCGGCCATGGACATGAGAGGGTTGGGGAAGCCACCCTGCTCCTAGGTGAGTCTGAGACAAGTCTCCTTTCCAGTCTGGATCTTTCTCCTTTCCTCAGTTCTCTCACTCCTACTTCAGCCAGGAAAGGACAGCTGTCACAAGCACAGCTCTGAATGCCAGAGCTCCTGGCCACCCTGGGAGCTTACCACTCACTTGCACGGGAACTCATTTTAGACCAGCAACCACTGTCTTTCCTCGAAGGACCAGGGCCCGAGTGCCTTCCATCTTGTGGCTCTGCCCTTACAGAACTTTGTTTCTAATGGATAAAGACAGAGATAGGAGATGTTCAAGACTACACCTGTTTGATGCTTAAGGCCAGAAGTAACACAAGCCACCACTGCTCATGTTCCCATTGGCAAAAGGCAGTGATCAGGCCCCGTAATCAAAAGGATAGGACTAGGCAATCCAGCCCTCACTGCAGCAGCTCCTGAGCATCAATTGTACACCATGGAAGGCAAGCAGACCCAAAGGAGGGCAAGCAGGCACCTCAGGCACACCTTCCAGGCTCAGGGTCTCTGAATGCCATCTCTGTCCCCACTTACACAGGAATCCCAGGACCAATCCCTGCTGCCACTAGATGTTTAAGGACTGGGAAAGCTGCAGCTAAACACATAGCATTCCGTGGCACTGTTACTCTACTTAACACATCCGTGACAAAGAACAGAAGGTGGGAGAGGCGGGTGGTGTTTCCATCCTTGCCTGAGATCACACTCTAGTGTGTCAAATTGGCTGGTTTGGGTTGTGGCTCCCCGGCTCAACTTCTTCCGGAAGATCATATGTTCCATGGGCGTTCCTGTTGCATGGGCTCTGTTCTCTGCCCAAACATCGTTGGATTCTTACAGATACTGCTGAGGCAAAAAAAAAAAAAAAAAAAAAAAAAAGGATGAGCTCTGCCTGCTGAAAGGAGCCAGGTCTGGTTCACATTTGTTACTGGTCAAAACAGGAAGTGCTAACCCCAGTTTCCAAAATGCACATCTCTCAAACAGCTCTTTCAAAAAGCAAATGCACTGCGGTTCGCACAATGATTCACCCCAGAGTGCTATGTGAGCAATGCTTCTCAAGGCCTCCTGTCCTCTCCTTGACCCCAGTGCGGGCTGCTTCAGTAGTGCCCAGTTTACCTCCAGATGTGCTTCACCTGCAATCGTGGCATGAGCCTCCTAGGGCAGGTCACATCTGACATCTGCCCTTTTCACAGCCCGTGCTGTCATACACTGTAGGTGGCAACACGAAACCCACTGAATTTCAACTGCTGGGCATTAGGTTTCCCCATTCCTACAGAAAACTGCCATCCATTCTGGGATTGCTAAGTGACTGCAAGGTTCTTCCCTGATACCCACTGAGATGGCTCACAGATGAAGTAAAAATAAATAAATAAAAATTAAAAAGCCTAGAAATATCTGTGGCTTCCACACATCTTGTGGGCAATGTGGAAAAGCAGCCCAGGGCCTCATACATGTTAGTGCTCCACCACTGACCAGCCCAGGCCACAGTCAGCTCCTTTAACCAATCAGACACTCGACCCTACAACAGGCATCAGCAGCCATCCTGTCTGTGGGTTTCCACCTTGGAAGGATTCGCTCTCCTGCGAGCACCTGGCTCTGGCCCATGGGTTCTGAGCCCAGGCCTAGTTGGCATCGTACCAGTACCATTCCAGGCTGTGTCTGAGCTTCCTTTCTGTTGCTGTGAACAAACACTCTGACTGGAAGAAACTAAGGGGAAGAAAGAATTTCTGGGGCTTACACTTCCGGGTTTCTTCCATAACTGAGGAAAGTCAGAGCAGGAATGCCAAGCGAGAATTTGAAGCAGGTACCATGGAGGAATAGTGGTTTGCTGGCTAACTCTCTGACTCACTCGGGCTTGTGCTTAGCTAGATTTTCTTTTGTTTGTTTGCTCGTGTCTCTCTCTCTCTCTCTCTCTCTCTCTCTCTCTCTCTCTAATAAAAGACATGATCTCAGCCAGGCATGGTGGTGCACATATGCCTTTAATTCCAGCACTCAGAAGGCAAAGGCAGGCAGATTTCTGTGAGTTTAAGGCGAGCCTGGTCTATAGAGTGGGCTCCAGGACAGCCCAAGCTAGTCTTACCTAGTAAGATCCTGTCTCAAAAATAGATGATGGATAGATAATAGATGATAGATAGATAGATAGATAGATGATAGATGAAAGATGATAAATCATAGCTAGATAGATGATAGATTAGATAGATAGATAGATAGATAGATAGATAGATAGATAGATAGATAAAATAAATACATTGTCTCACTGTATAGCTCCAACTTCCAACTGGCCTGGAACTTGCTTTGTATACCAGGGTGGCCTCAAAATTACAAAAATCTGTCTGCCTCTGCCTCCTGAGCAGTGGGTTGGAAGGTGTGCACCACCATGCCTGGCTCTTAGATATTGGTATACAACCCAGGTCCACCTGCCTAGGGATGGAGCTATCCACAAAGGACTGGGTCTTCCTACATTGACTAATAATTAGGACAGTCCCTCACAGACATGCTCACAAGCCAATCATTTCTAAGCAATTCTCAACTGAGGGTTTCCTCTCAGATTGTATCAAGTCGACAATGAAAGCTAACTTTAGAGTAAGTGGGAAGCCCCTCTCTCACCTTCATGGTGTGTGAGAGAGGAGGAATTATCCATCTTTTGTGGTAAAGGAGATATTTAGAAGTCTCATGTCAACTTCAGATAGAAACTAGTACAGCAGGAAGGTCAGGATCCAGGGCACTAGCCTCACATGCACAGCCCCTGGTCCTTTCCCCTGCACCAGAAGAAAAAAAATCATAACCTCATCAATAGCAAAACATCCTCATAAAGAGGGGGTCAGACCATCTCCTGACTCTTGTGAAGGTCGGTGTTTAAAGGCGAAGATGATTTAAGTGACAGCCCACCTGTCACAGAAGTTAGAGGATCAAGTCTAGAAATGAAACACCAAATACCTCTCTTCTAAGCCCAAATTTAGCATCCTTTCACAAGCCCACACAGGACGTTCAGTCACATAGCAAAATACAGATCAGACCAGCCTGGGGCATATAAAACCCTTCTCAAAATAATAGTACCAGTTTGAGCTGCAGACATGCCCAGCAGTTTCAGGGGACTTGATTCCCAGCACTCATGCTGGGTCACTCACAGTTGCATATAACTCCAGTTCCAGGGGAATCCAGTGCCTTCTTCTGGCCCGCACAGGCACCAGGCACGCTCGTGGTAGAATTCTCAACAGAGGAATATCGAATGGCCAAGAAGCACTTAAAGAAATGCTCAACGTCCTTAGTCATCAGGGAATGAACATCAAAATGACTCTGAGATTCCACCTTACACCCATCTGAATGGCTAAGATCAAAAACTCAAGTGACATCACATGCTGGCATGGATGTGGAGAAAGGGTACCACTCTTCCATTGCTGGTGGGAATGCAGACTTGTACAACCACTTTGGAAATCTATCTGGCACTTTCTCAAAAATTTGGGAATAGTTCTACCTAAAGACCCAGCTATTCCATTCCTGGGCATATACCTGAAAGATGCTCCACCACACAACAAGGACATTTGCTCAACAATGTTCATAGCAGCTTAATTTGTAGCAGCCAGAATCTGAAAACAAGATAGATGACCCTCAAATGAAGAATGGATAAAGAAACTATGGTATATTTACACAATGGGATACTGTTCAGCTATTAAAAACAAGAAAATCTTGAAATGTGTAAGCAAATGGATGGAGCTAGAAATAATCATCCTAAGTGAAGTAACCCAGACCCAGAAAGACACACATGGTAGATACTCATAAGTGGATATTAGCCCAACAAAGATGTCCTCAGAGAGACTCCACTCAGTGGGGGATCAGGACAGATACTGGGACTCCATACTGGGCAGAGTGCTGAGAGTTGTAGGGAAGAGTGGGGGGATGGAATGTCCAGGAGGGAGCAGGAGCTCCACAGGGAGACCATCAAGGCCTGCAGATCTGGACACAAGGGGTCCTGCACAAACTGATGCACCAGCCAAGGACAATGCATGCAGAGAACCAAGACCCTCTGTTCAGACGTAGCCAATGGCCTGCCAATTCTCCACGGGTGTGTGGCAGGGCGGGGCTGCTGCTGAATCTCTGACATGCACTCTGGTGCCCATGATTTTCACTGCCCCTTGGCAAGCCTAGCAGGCATACAGGGGAAGGGGATGCAGGGGATGCTTATACTACCTAATAGGCTGTTGCCAGTTTGGGTAGGAGGGCCTCCTTATCAGAGGTCTAGGGGAGGGGAATAGGCAGAAGAGGAAAGGAGGGTGGGAATGGGAAGAGAGAAGGGATAACAATCGGAATGTAATGTGAATAAATAATAAATAAAATATACGTTTAAAAAGAGTCAAAATACCCATACACATAAAAATCTTTACAAATAGTGGTGATAAGTTCTTCGGCACATCTTAGGTGCCTTGTTCACCTGGATATGTTCACTGACTAGAGAAACTACATTTAAACCCTTAAATTCAGCATTAATCTCTGCATTTATAACAAATGCAGGAAAAACTCAGCACTCTCTCTTTTTTTGGCCACTGTTTGACCTGGGCATACCTCCCAACTCCACCATGATACTGCCAGAACGGCACACATTGCTTCTTTAAAGTGACATCTTTCAGACACTTGGTGGCTTTCCGGATGTGCATACCCATGATGGCCTGGGCAGTTTCCCAGGTGTTCTTAAAGTGAACACGAAGATTTGAGCCTCTTGATTTGCCTGATTTTGTAGGGTTTTCTGGGTCTATTGAGCAGCGAGCCGTCTTCACAGGTTGCCTCAGGCGGCTTGCAGGAAGAGGCACTTCGTTATTCAGTCAATTCTATTAGCATCCTTCTTTCCGTGCAGAGCAGCCTGGTAGGGAGTGAGAACTGGAGCTGTGGTCCAGATCTGAGTCCCCTTCAGTCAATTAGGGGATGGATCACTCAATCAGCTAATGCTGGGTTTTAGGTTTTGAGGTTTGGGGTTTGGTTTGTGTGTGTGTGTTTTGTTTTGTTTTTTGGGGTGTTGTTGTTTGCAGTTTTTTGTTTGTGTTTGTCTTTTTATGATAACCTTGAAAACTGAATCAAGAAGACAAAGAACATTCTGGAAGAAAAACACAAAGTCCTGAAATGAATGTTTTACTTGAACATATAAACCGTTTCTTTTCAGCTTGGCCCCGCGGACCATCTCGGAAAAGGATGTTTTTACAATCAGAGCAGAAACATGACTGGCGGGCACCTCCATTTACATTTCTTTGTTGCAAAATGAATGTAACTTGTTGGGGTTCCATCCTCAGGAGAAAGCGCAGGCTCTGGTGGTTACTTTCCGAAGTGAAACTTCAAACCACAACCTCCGGTGCACAAAAGGCAGAGCGAGTCACAGGAAGGGGCCACTCGCTTGCAAAACGCATTAAAAGTAATGCAGGCTGAATGGACTTCCTGCACCAAGGGCCAGATCGCTGGCACCAGGACAAGCTCCTCGGGGCTCCCAACCAGTTCAGGGAGGAAGAGACCATTAGAAATCTGGGCACATCCACCTCTGCCCTGTTGCCTGCCTTCTCACTCTGCCCAGGCTGCCAGAACTGCCGTCTCCTCCCAGGTCTGTGTTTCCCATCCGAGATGCCCCAGGATGGCAGATCTGACTGGATGCCTTTCCCACCAGAGGGTCACGAGGACACCTTGTGATTTAAGTGAGCATCTGTGGCTGGGTCTCCAAGATCCTTTAATAGAAAGAGGTGAGATATCCTTTGCAGGGGCTTCTCCTTCCTGCTTGGACAAGTGGGGTGGAGCAGATGTGGGTCCTGAGAGGATGGCATCCCCAGCCGGCCAGATGAAAGACAGATGTGTGCACAGGCCTGCGCTACATTATCCACAGCATGTTTGTGCATCCTGGAACCCCATTAGGACTCCTTCAAATGTAACCCAGAGGCCCACGCCCACTGCTAGGGCAAGTGGGCCTAGAGTAAAGTCCCCAACACTTGTATTTTTAACAAACTCCCTGATCCTCCAAGGTCACAAAGAATGGATTTTAAATCTGGACAGACTGGCCTCCAAATCTCACTAAGGATTTTGGGCCTTAGTCCAAGGGACATCAGTACTGAAACAGTTCCCTGAAGAAATTCCCCTGCCTCCACACAAGTCCAGTCCACAACCTGGCTGGTCTCCAAGCCTGACGCTACAGGCAGAGAGGCCTTTGTCCAAGAGGCTGCTTTGAAACGCTATTTGGCCAAACTAGAACCAACTGCGCCCCCCAGTGGTCGCTAGCTTCCACTGACTTCCACGGCCAGCTTCTCTGCTCATAACTCTGCTTTCCTTCTCGGACTAAGCCTGGCTTGTGCAAGCGACAGCAATTATCCTCTTTGATGCTACAGGGTTGAAAGAAAGGTGACAAATGTAAAGGCCGAGCTGCGGATGCAGGGCAATTGGTAGAGTGCTTGCCTGGCGTGCATGAAGCCCTGGGTTCAATTCCCAGCACCAAATAAGCCAGTCACAGTGGCACACAGCGTGGTTCCAGCACAAAAGATAATGACCTTAACTCAGAGTCATCCTTGGCTACAAACTGAGTTCCAGGCCATCCTCAGGTGACCTTGTCTTTATGGCAAATCGATGCTGGGAAGATGGCTCGGTGGATAAAGCACTCGGCACACAAGTGAGGGGGGCCAGCACTCAGAACCCCAGAATCCATGCAAAACCCAGGCAGTTATGGTGGCTGCCTGTAACCTGTGATTCACAAAGGGAAAAAAATGGGATCCCACTGCAATCTGGCTCAAAAAAAAAAGGGTGGGGGAGAAATCCCAGGGGCTTTTCCCTTCCTAATTCATGGGAATGAACACAGTGCTGTTCACACTCCTGGGACAGGAAAGAAAACACAGACACAGTGAGATGGGTGAGAAGGAGGTTACAGGTCTCAGATGCTGGGACCACAGGCCTGCTGGCCTGTGCTTAGTCCCGGAACTTGTTTCAAACTGGGCCTCTTTTACTTTCCTCTAGGAGAATTCCATTCCAGGACGAGATAAGGGTCATATGTGTTATCTATCACAAAAGGGCACTCTCTGTCCCAAAGCTGACAGCCAAGACCAGTCAGTCACCCGTCGTTCCTGGCCTCTGCTGCAAAGCAGAGGTCTGTTACTCTTGAAACCAAATCAAGCACTTCAAACACCCAAGTGAACAAAATTCATCTCTAGGAAAGTCTAAGCATCCAAAATAGTTCTGGTTCACATGGGGGCGTGAGCTGCAGGGACACAGGAGAGCCTTGGGGGCCACTGCGCAGGTGAGGTGTCAAAGGGCAAAGAGAACACATGCGAATGAGTGGCCTGCAGACAAGTCTGCCTTGGATTTTATATTTCAGATAAAAGAGCTTCAGGCACTGCAGTCAGGCAGAACAGATCTGCGGAGATGTGCAAGCGTTTCTTCTGCTCTGTGAGATGTGTTGAGTGTACAGGAGCCCAGGAGCTGTTGGAATGTGGACTTGATGAGGAACTCAGCCTTGGCTGTGATTCAGCAGTGCCTTTAGCATTTAGGGATTGATGCTCTTTCATCTACTCCATAAACACTAAGGCCAACACAGCAATCTGCAGGAAGCCTCTGGCCATTACTAGTGCACAGTTAATAGGAAATGACTGTCGTCTGCTTAGATGATTGAACTAATCCAGGGCTTGGATAGATTCCTTCTAAGTGGAAAAAAAAAAAACTAAGGACAAGTGTCTGAGAGAGAAGGGTAATGGCTATGAAGTGAGGGTACCCCATATGGTAAACAGCAACAAGGGAACTGGGGCCTGTGAGGCACTGCATACTGAACCCCCTTCTGTGCTTCCTGGCTCCTCAATAGTAGTTCCAGGCCAGGGAGGAGCCTGTGCATTCCAAACGGGCCTCTTGATGATCCAATGAGGGTTGTGCGAGGACCATGTGTATTGTTTCACAGTCAAGATGCATTCTTATCTCCCCTATGCTTCTCAGGGGGTAAGCACGGTTGGTATGGTTCCTGTATGAACTCAACAGAAAAGGTACCTACCTAGTCCTACAGTGAAGGGTTTATACCTTCAAGGATTCCCTGGTCCCAGTCCGTAGGTGTGCAGACCCTTGGATGGGTGTGCATAGTTATACACCCATACATGTAGAAGCCGGGAGCTCAGGTATTGTCCCTCCTCAGGGGCAGTCCACTATGTTTATGGAGACAAGGGTCTCTCTCTGGCACATGAGGCTTATGGATTCCACTAGGCTGTCTGTCCAGTGATCACCAGGGATCCACCTGTGCTCACCTCCCCAGCACCAGAATTACAAGTGCATTACTACCTCATTTGGCTTCATGTATGGATGCTCATACTTGCACGGCAAGTCTTTTACTGCCTGCCATCTCCCTAGCCTACATCAAGGTTTTTCTTTTTTTTTTTCAAGTAATGGACTAAGTATTGTATATGATAACACACTAGAGAAAAATAAGAGCACCTTAAGAACTTATAAAAAATTATTTTTAAAAAATCATATGCCTGGGGCTAGAGAGTTGGCTCAGAGGTTAAGTTCCTGAGTTCAATTCCTAGCAACCACATGGTGGCTCACAATCATCTATAATGAGATCTGATGCCCTCTTCTGTCATACAGTCATACATGCAAATAGAGCACTCACATACATAAATCTTAAAAAAAAAAAAAAAACAACTAAAGAGCACATGCCTGATTTTCAGGGGTCTTTCATCCATCTTGTTTATTACAGAAATTTCTAGCCCTGCGTCAAGAACACCACAATGAAATATTACATTGATTTCCGTCGTTGCACCAGCACTCACACACAGCCAACATTGTAAATAAAACACATTGCAGTAGTGATCCAAAACTGAAATCCAAAGGGGAATTCTCTGTGACAACAGAAGCATGTCTCTGCAATGTACCGGGTGTATTCTCCTTCATTGTACGTGGCCACCATGTGAGGACGTGTCACTATGGGGTGAGACACTCACTTCCACAGGCAACTTTGAAATGGGTGGTACCAACATAGTATCCCAGCATGTGACCTTGGGGCCCCTGGGTTATAGCGCATGTGCAGATAAGCAATTTGAGCACACCTGGGTGCAGCTCACATCCCGCTCTCACAGCAGGTGTTCGCATCACTACCTGGACCGGGCTCATGCAGAATTTCAGAAAGATCCTAGAGTGTGGTTTCTGTGGAAGGGTAGAGTGGTGGGGAAGTTTAAGGTAGATCAAAACTAGATTCCCACACCAGGTGGAAGGATTGCTGTTTTGCAGGCCAGCCTTGGTTCTAGAGACCCTAGCCCAAGCTGTTGTATACTTTCAGAATGCCACATGGGCAGGGGACCACAGAGGGCAGGTGGGAGATGCCAAAGCTTCTCCTGGGCATGGGGGAGAAGGCTGTGAACCTCTGCGGGCCAATGAGTTCATACAGTTCACAGCAATCGAAATACACTCAAAATCACCACACCGGTGGCAGGAGGGTTGGCATGGCCTCTGAAGGTCACTGGAGCACAGGTCAGGAGCTCCCTATGGCAGGACCATGCTTAATTCCTTTCATTACTCCCCAGGAGGGAAGCCACACATTCAAGTCCGTGTTTCTCCATCAGCCTGTGATCCACAGCGGATAACTTTTGCCTTTCATTGTCCATTCCTGTGAACCATGTGGACCACATCCGACCTAAAGAGAGACCAACAACTACAACAACGGCAGCAGCAACTCTAGGTTTCTTTCACAGAAAGAATAACAGTTCATTCTACTGCTTTGCTTTGCTTTTTTTTTTTAACCCTTTTCTTTTCTTCTTTTTTTTTCTTTTTTCTTTTTCTTTTTTCCTGTCTCCTCTGACTTTAACAATAAATTTTAAGTAGGAAGGTCTTTCAGTCTCTGGAGTAAAGCACTCTTTAAAAAAATAATACTTCCAAAAGTAAAGCAAAATCTTTTTTACCAAAATACTTCTCTCACTTTTCACATTGTTCTCTGAGACAGTTCAACAACTACCCTCTCTCAGCTTAAAGAACATCACTCAGTTTACTACTTTTTTTTCCCTTGCCCTTAGACTGAGTGGTGGGGGGGGGGACTAAGAAAAATTAATGATTGGGAAATTGCAGAAGATCAGTGTGTGACGTACACAGATAAGGCTCTTTGGATTGTCTAGCACACTTGACTTTTAATGTGTTCCCGACAGCTGCAATCCTAAGGACCTAGCTAGGATGTTCACAACAGCAGCCCCATGAGAGTAAAGCAATAAATAATATCTGCAAAGAAAATAGTTTAACTTCTGGAAACTACGTTTCTATAAAATTAAAAAAAAAAAAACAACAACCAGTGTCTTTAGTGGCATTGTTCTCACTTGGCATAAGTGCTGCCCAAGTCCACACTGGCAATGCCTCCTTGCCAGGTGGCAGGACACAGCCGGTGGTGTGAGATGCCGCAGACGCTGCCTTAGGGTCAGTCATTCTAATGTAAGGCATTGCAGTTATGGAGAGCTAGACAGTGCACGCTAAGTAAATGCCTGCTGCAGATGCGTTAAGGCGTAAGTAGCCCAGCCTGGAGCTATGAGGAATGGGAAGAGATGCAGCAGTGTCACAGGCCACCTTTCACCAAACCAATTAAAGAGCCTATCACCTAAGGCTAGTGAGCAATACTGCAAAGGGAACATCTATGAAGTCAAAAGCCAAGGCCAGGGCCGAGATGCAGCAAGGCCCAGGTTCCCTTCAGAGCACTGAGACTCGGGACACAACCCATCCCTACCTGTGGAAGGTGGCATGGATGTCACTGTCAAGGAAATGTGCCCCTTAGGCTACCAAACACTGTGCACATCAGAGTTCCCGGGCAGTACAACGATACCAAGACAGCTCTCAGGTGGACTGCCTGCCTCTGCTATGGGGTCATCACCCGTATTGCACATTAACTAATTGCTGGAACAGCCTGGAGAGTGCAGCAGTATGTATGTTAAACCCAGAGAGTGCTGCTTTGCACATTACTAGTGCACCCAATCCTCTTGCAGCCTATGGGATAAGACACAGCCGCCATCCACCCTCCATACTTAGAGATGTCACCCCAGGACAAGCGAGTCAAGGGAGAAATGCTTCTCTCTTAGGCAGATGGAGGCATAGCAGCCTTCCCAGCAGCTCCAGAGTCCCACAACCTATTGTTAATGCTTGGTTGCATCAAGCTGAGGCTGAGTGTACGTCCTGGTTTTCAAAGGGCGGCAGCGGCTCTCTCCAAAAGGTGAAGTTACTGAAAGTGTCTGAACAGGGGAAGTCGGAGGAATGGCTTCTCTTCAGCAATGGGAAGACGTGGTCAACTACTTCGCAGAGCCTCACATACCTGGAAGATAAAAGCAACGGTGGGGTCATTGCCCAGGGGACCACACCAGACACATGAGGAGCAGTGCTGGGCTCTGGGCTGCATTTCAGGCTGCGAAGAGTGTACTATCCCAACCCCAGTGAGCAGCCATGTCCTCTGCCTGACTAAAGCCATTCTTGCCTTATGAATTAAGTGGAAGAGAGAAGGGGGAGACAGAGAACACAGAGCCTGTAGGTACATGAAGAACCGACTGCCAGAGCAGAGGTGCAAGGGATGGCAGAGGAGGGAAAGCAGCACAGTTAGGGGCATCTGCCTGCCCCGGAGGCCACACATGGGTGTTAGGGAGGAACCACAGACAGAGCACATCTTTTGAGCAGCACAGACTACTACATTCACAGTGAAAAGATACAGGCCCTTGTTCTTATCAAAACGCAGAGTTGGCACTGATCCTGCCCCATTCCAGCTGTGTGATCTCAGGCAAAGGCCCTGATGTCTCTATATCCTGACTTCCGCTATATAAGGGAAGAAAAATGAAAACCATGCCACTTGCTTAGCGTCAGAAAAATGGACTAGGGTGCTCACTGATTCGGTAGCAGATCACTTACGCTTTGGGAATGAAGTCCCTAGCCAGCAAGCGGGCCAGCCAGCCTGAGGCTCCTCCAGCTTTACTTGCTGTGTGAGTCTGGGAAAGTACCTTGCCCTCCCTGAGTTCCACCCCCTTCACCTTCACGGTGTGTGGGGCTGGACCACACAGGGGTTTCCCGCACTCCCTACTTCCGGGCATTTCCTCTGTCCCCAGATGTTGCCTAGCCACACAGCCTGAACTACAGAATGACAGTAGCTTATGTGAACTCCACACAGTGATGCAGGCATACCCAGCCCTCTCCTGCACAGCCTAGACTCTGGTTTGACAGTCCCTGGGCCCCTCTCCACTCCCTCATGCTGAGAACCAAAGGGGGCTTTCGAAATCCAGACTCCAAGCATTAGCATGTTCAGAGGCATGAAATGCCTTATTTAATAAGGCTGCGTATGTGTTTAATAAAAGGCCTCCAAAGGACTCGTGAGAAACAGTGTGCCTGCAAAGTAGGGAAACCTCTCTTACCATTCCACCAAGCAGTATGTCTTTCCTGGAAACTAAAACAAACAAAATTTTAAAATACCTCCTGACTTGAAGGCCTATTAGCCTAAGGTTTGTGGCTATGGGGGTGGGGGGGTGGGGGGCTGCCTGCAGAGAGCTGCCTTCTGCCAGGCTATGGAAGGCACCAGAACCAAGCTGGTGAGGCTCACGTGCCTTGGCAGCAGGGCCTGCTCCATCTGGGTGGCCCATTCCACCCTCCAGGCATGGGGCTCCCTGGAGCAAGGACAGCACATTTCCTGACTATAATGGGAGAAAGCCCTGGACTCAGTGCCCCACCCAGTGGAGCCTCACTTAAAGATGCTCCACATCATCCAGGCTCTGAGGGCTAGCACCTGCCTGACTGGAGCTGATGTGTTTGTCTCACAAGTCTGGTGGTCTAATAGCTGGAGCCCACATACAGGTGGAAGCAGAAAACGGCCTCTACAGAACAAGTCCTCTGGTGCACCTCCACAAGCACACTACAGCACAGGCATATACTCACCCTGTGCATGCACACACACACACACACACACACACACACACACACACACACACACACACACACACACAAACACACACAAATAATTAAAAAGAAAAGGTCATGCCAAGTTCTAGGCCTGGGTGTACATGCTTCCTGAACATGGAAAGTTCACCTCAGCCTCATCATCAGACCAGGTGAAAGGGCCCCGACTGACCTGCTACAGGACAGGAAGGTGTGGGCTCCATCTCTTAGAGAGATCCTTGAGACCCTGCCCAGGAAGCCAGGGCTCCCTCACATCTGGAACCGCTCTACTCAAGCTGGACTCTAGTCCTCTTGCAAAACAACATGGCCATCTTCAAAGTGAGCAACTGCCCTGGTGGTCTCAGTCAGAAATCCAGGCTGGTCTCAGACCTACAGCAATCCTCCTGCCTCTGCTCTCCCAGGGTGCTGGGATTACAGGTGTAGTCATGACGATGACTAGCTCAGAAGCCATGGGAGGCACTTGCAGACACCAGGAGGAATCCAGCTCTCCAGCTTACTACCGTGTTGGAATCATCGGCTCACTGACCCACTTGCTGGCCAGGGACTTGTTTCCTGAAGTGTAAGTGATGTGCTGTTGAGTGACAGCATCTGCCTAGGCTGAGGTACCCAGTAGGGCTAACAAGTGAGAAACCCATGTGAGATGAGGCGGAGCCAAGGGGGGTGCCTTGTTCAACACAGCAAACCAGCCAGGCTGAGCCAAGAGGAATAATACCTCATTCAACACAGTAAACCAGCCAGGTGGGCGGTGTACATCTGTAATCCCAGTACTAGGGAGACTGAAGGAGGATTGGGAAGTTTAAGGCCAGCCTGGACTCCATGGCAAGATCCTGCCTCAAACAAAGCAAAGCACACACAGTAAGCCAGGGCCTGAGAAGGTAACCTCTCTAGTACAGTGCTCACCCAGCATGCCCAACGCCTGGGCTCTAATCCCCAGGACCATGGGGGAGAACGTGGCTTCCCATGGCCCACTTGGATTCCATTTCTAACTGATAGAACTTGGCCAATTGCACATCTGCGTTCTGAATGCATTCCATTCCATTCTGCATATGATGTCAGCCTCTAGTTTAAGCATTAAACTTAAACCCAAAGGAGTTGACCTTATTCTAATTGTCCAAAAACTAAGGTGGAGGCTAAAGGCATGGAGCTGAACTCTATTGTTAGAGGAACTGAAGGTTCAAACAGGGAGTGGGCGGCTTGAGAACTTGAGATGCTCAAAACCACATAAAAAGCCAGGTACTGTACATGCCTGCAACCCTAGTGCTGGGGTCCTGGAGACAGGGGGGTCTCTGAAGTTCACTGGCCACTCAGGCTAGCCAAATGGCCGAGCCCAAGTTTGGTGAGAAGCCGTGTCTCAAAAATACTGTATTTTCCGGCATATAAGACAACTTTTTAACCCCCGAAAAAATCCGTGCCAAAGTTGGGGGTCTTATACGCTGGGTACTTACCTGCAGTTTGCTTCCCCTCCCTCCATATGTCCAGCGCACAGAGTTAGGGGGTGACTCAGCTGACTCCCTTGCTCTGTGCAGGGAGTATGCAGCAGGAAGGAGCAAGCTGCACACATCTTCCTGTACCCTGAAGTGGAGAACGTGAGCGTGGATTGGCTCTCCACCAGAACCTTGCCCATTCGACTTGGAGGGCTGCACATCTCCCTGTTGAGTGTGGAGCATGCCTTAAAGGGGCAGTGTAGGCTGGCACTGGCTGTCTGCCAGCATTTAATGAAGTGCCTTGCTGTCTGTGCTCTGCCTACAAACAGACACATGCCCAAGTCTGATGCACAAGGTATACTCTAAACTCTCTATTTTAACTGGAAAAGTTGGGGGTCATCTTATATGCCGGAAAATATGCTAGATGAGATGAGTAGGGAAGACACCTGACACTGACCTCTGGCCACCATACATATGAACACATACATGTATGGGTGCAGCACACACATGTATATACACACACACACATGTAAAGAGCAAAACAAGGTAGCAATGGCTTAAGGGGACTGCAATGGACAGTGATGCTGGCATTGGGACAGTAGCAGAGAGTCCGGTTCCTAAGGACCTGATCATACTCACGAGCTGATGTTGGTCTTGGCATGCTCCTGCACCAGCTCACCCTTGGGGTTGACAGTGAAGATCCTGTTCAGGGACACCCCCACTTGCTTGTAGGAATACACATCCTGTGTTTAGAAGAGGTGATTTACCATGTCAGGAGGAACAGGGAGCTCACTGTACAAACAAGCACCCGCCATCTTTCACCACATGCCATATCATCCAGTTTACTCTAACCAGCACTGCAGCTCGGTGGGACAGGGACGCCCTCCACTAGCTTTTCTCCCTGGGCCTCACTTCCTTCAACTCTTCAGGACCTGAGTTAACCTCCCACGTCCCCTGCCAGGCTGGCTGGCATTCCTCAGGTTTATTTTCTAACCCGTTTTCACATTTCATAATGATCTGCCACAGGTTTATAAAGCAAAATTTTCCACTTGAGTAGTTAATAACCAGCTACATTCGGTAGAATACAGAACCTTCTGGCAAGCATGGATCACGTACAGAACCTCTCTGAACATTTCTACCACCCTATGTATGAGTTTTTGCTGCGGGACTCAAACTGAACCTTCCAGAAAGTCTGGGCCATGTACATCATCTTCACACACTTCCTTCAGCCAGGGAGATTTCACTGCATGCTTCAGGCTGGAGGTGCTGGACCCAACACTGTGGTCAAGCAGGGCTGGCATTGGTAGCCCTATCTGGTAAGAAGGACCCAGCACCTTCATGCCCTCCTTTTACTAATTTAACAAGTAATGTATAATGCAAGTCTGTGGCCCAGGTCACCAGCTTCAAAGTCACCAGTCAGCCTTCAAAAAGGCCATGTGTCACATGACTTTTCACCACTCTGACTTAGCATGAGGCTTGTTTAACATGGACTCCTCAGCTCCTAGCAGCCTTTCTGGAAACTGCTGGCGCCAAGTGCAATGTCTGTGGCTCCACTGACCCCTCGGGTACTTACAGCAGGCCGGTTCCCAAAAGCAGCATAGAAGGGTTCTGTGTTTGGGAAAAACAGGTTTTTGATGTCTGTCAAACACTGGACTTTGAACTTTTCTGGCTTCTTTTCAATCACTTCTCTATTAAAACAAACAAATAACTGGTTAGCATGAGAGGACTTAAGCCTTGTTTGCACTACAGTGGTTTGAGGGCCAGCAAAGCCGCTTAGTGGGTAAGGACGCTTTACCACCTGAGTGTATGCCTCAGAATCCACACAGTAGGAGAGAACTGGCCCCTGCGTGTTGTCCTGTGACTTACACACACACACACATGATAAATTAAGGAGTAATTTAAAATCTTAAACTAGTTTTCAATGTGCAAGATATAAAGTTGGTCCAGCAGCCAGAAAAATAACTCAGAATGAACCTGACTCTCAGCACAAGAAAAATGCAAAGGACCAGCAAGGTATAACCTCAGAAACAGTTTGTGTTAGCATGGGCCAAACTCACTGGCAAACATGCAGGCAAAGTCCCAAGGACATCTATAAGTGCAAAAGGAAGCAATGTAGGGAAGCAAGGGTCATTATAGACAGACAGGAGTGTCCTCTGCAAAAGCAGCAACATGCTTCCAACTGCTGAGCCATCTCTCTAGCTCCAGGATAAAAATTCTTACATCAAGAATAGAAAAAAAAATTTTTTTACAAAAAAAAAATACACTGCAAAAAGCTGGTTGTGGTGGTGAACACCTGTAATCCCAGAACTGAGGAGTCAGAGGCAGTGGGATAGCAAAAAAAAACTTCAGGGGTTAGCATGGTCTACATACTGAGTCCCAAGGCCAAAACAGGGCTACATGGCAAGAAACTCCCATAATGCCCTTCTGCAAACATCTACGGGTAGTAAAACAACGATCTCCAGAGCCATTGCAGTTCAGTGTTGGGCTTCTGATACTAGCCAGAAAAGGAGAAAAGGTGAGGAAAAACTATAAAAATTAGAAAGAATTTAAGGGTCATTATTTAAGCAAAAATGCATTTACGTGTTTATTTGATTACATTTATTTGTATGTACAAAAAGGCATGCACACATTCATATCACATAGAGACCATAAGACAACTAAAAGTCATTGATTTTTCCTACCATGTTTTTTGTTTGTTTTTGGTTTGGGTTTTGGTTTTTTCGAGACAGGGTTTCTCTGTGTAGCCTTGGCTGTCCTAGACTCACTTTGTGGACCAGGCTGGCCTGGAACTCACAGTGATCTGCCTGCCTCTGCCTCCCGAGTGCTGGGATGAAACGCGTGCACCACCACACCCGGCTTTTAACTGATTTTTTTTAAACACCAAGAATCTAGAAATATACCTAACAAAGTCGGGTATAGGCCTTCTTCATTAAAATTATAAAAACTCATTGACATATAATTAGGAAAGAAAAACCTAAATAAAATAAAGAGACAGACCAGATTCTTGAATTGGATGATATTATAATTCTCTCTAAACTGGTCTCCAGATTCATTGCATTTTAAATCAAATCATAAAAGGCCTTTGGATGCTTTAATGAAACTTGGTTCTAAAAGCCGCACAGCAGAGCAGTGGGGCTGACATAGCTCGGATGCTCCTGAGGGTGGGAAGGAACTATGACATTGGTCAGAGGAGGCCAGCTATGAGGCTAGTGTGTGCGCACACACGCGCACCTTTGTGGGTGCATTAGGAAGTGTGGAGGCCAGAAGTCAGCCTTGGGTGTCATACCTCAGACGCTATCAACCTATTCTGTTTTTCAGACAAGGTTTCTTACTGGTCTAGGACTCGCCAACTAGACAAGGCTGACTGACCGGTGAGGTCCAAGGATGCCAGCTGTCTCTGCCACCACACCCACCTTTTTTTTTACATGGCAGATGCAATATTAGGACATCTCTTATATCCTAAGACACTGGGAAGTTTGCTGGACCTCACAGCCTTAGTTAATTATACACCTTGAGGTCACTTAGGATTTACGACTGCCACCCTGCTGTGTATCAGCCTGTCCATCTGACCTGCTTTTAAGAGAACAATATAACCATCCACCTTAGTTGCTCTGGAGTTCCCACGTAATCAGCTTTTACAACCTAAGCTAATGTATAGCTCTAATCTTCATTTATGAAAACATGGCCCTGACCCAGAGTAACACATGTGTATTTGTATGTTATGACAGTTTTTCCTAAAAGCAACAAAAAGAGGGTGAAAGCAATCTTATAAAATGAATATCCACCATAAATGTTGAGCACAACATTTGGACATTGCTTAATAAGCAATGAGACTGATTATCTGGCTCAGTCAGGGCTGGCTGGGGACAGTGACCTAATCCCTTGTGGAGCTGTTAAGCAGTTCTGTACAGTAGCCCTCACTCCTTCCTCATGTGGTGCTCTCTGTGCCGTTCAATGAAGACAGAGCAAAAGCCCTTGGTCAGGAACAGATGCATACATGCACACACAGGGACAGACACGGGGACAAATTCACAAGTCAAGCAGGCACAGACTCAGACATGGGATGGACAGACAAGAGGACAGAAGATACGGGGAGGAGGAAGAAGAGAATTCAAATCTGGGATCGTTCTTGGTTAGATGACACCAAGGGGAAGCACTTTAAGCTCTTTCACTAATGCGATAATGACGCATTACTGGTGACTCAGGGCTTATTATTAATGCATTCAAAGAGTATTGTGGTGCCTTGTGTGAGAAATCTTTAATGCATTTAATATACACACATGGCTTCTGAGGCTCTAATCCATCTTCACACTTGCAAGGCAAGCGCATTTACCAATTAAGCCATCTCTCCACTCCAAAAGGCTACTCATTCTGCTAAACTTGCCATTAGAAAAAGAAAGGACAAGGCTGGCAGGCAGATCAGTGCATGGGGGTCAGATGGCTGGGCAGTACCTGTGCAAGGCGGAGAAGAGGCTACTTGGGCTGAGCAGAAGTGGCCCCTGTGGCAGCACTGTGCCCCTCTCATTGACCCAGTGCAGGTAGCCCCTCGTCATGTCTGCCATCCCAATGGCACGCGCCGAACAGTAGAGAAACTTGTAGCCATTCCTGAAAAACACAATCCACGCACCTTGAATAGTATTACGGGATAACATCCCAAGCCCTTACCTCCATCTGCCTTCTGAAGAAAGGCATGGTTGCAAGTGGCCCACATGCAAATGTCTCTCACTACACCACAGACTAGCTCTCCAAGTCCTAACTAGAGCAGCGCTCACTCCCTTCACAACAAGCCACCATTCACCTGTTCTGCAAACCAGACCACACCATGCTTGCCACAGCTGGACAGTGTTTGCAGAACCCTTGGTGAACACAAGAATGGAGTGACACTCCTGGGAGTAGGGTGGGGTGGTAAGACTTGCCCACCACTGAGAAGGGCAACAGCACACACTATCCAGCCCACGTCTCTGTAAAGTCTGAGGCTTTCCTAGCATCCCTCAGCTCACACTCCCAGACTTCCACACAGCCCAGGGTGGCCCTGGGTGCCCATAGGCTCGGCTCCAAAGAGTATAGAGGGCAACTCCTGAAAGTGGTCTGTCCTCTGACCTCCATCATCAGGCTGTGGCTTCACACACACACACACACACACACACACACACCACGTGATGAAATAAAATAATAATAATTTCAATGCTCACAATTAGACAGGCTTAAATAGTTTTATATGACTTGCCACCATCAAATTTTGCAAGACAAACATTTAGACTGCGGTCCTTGTAGTGGTTTGAATAAAAACGGCCCCCATAGGCCCACAGGGAGTGGCACTGTTATGAGGTGTGACCTTGTTGGAGGAAATCACTGTGGGGGCAGGCTCTGAAGTCTGAGAAGCTCAAGACAGGCCTAGTGTGGCATCCACTTCTGCTGCCTGCAGTTCAAGATGTAGAACTTTCAGCTCTTCCTTCAGCGTCCTGTCTGCCGGCACGCAGCCACCATGTTTCCCACCATGACTAAACCTCTGAAACCATAAGGTAGCTCCAATTAAATGTTTTCCTTTATGAGAGTTGCTGTGGCCACGGTGTCTTCCTCACAGCAGGAAGAACTCTAACCAAGACAGACTTCAACACAGCTATCCTGGTTGGAGCAGACAATGTAAGACACCTACAGTGATACACACAGACCTGGACAGCACCGCCAGCATCCCACCCACTGGGTGCCCACAGCACACAGCAACCATGACAACTAAGAATGCCTTGACAGAAGCAGAGACTGTGAGTTCCAGGTGAGTCTGTCTCAAAACTAAGTCTCTAGACCCTAGTGTACAGGCAATGAATGGGACAAAGGACCCAATGCTACCCTTAGTTGAGAACCACTGTTGTGGCGATAAAGGATTCTGGTCTCATTGTTAATCCCTGGGGGTGGGGGGGGGAGGCAATCTTACTTGCCACCTTAAGGAAGCAGGCTCTGCATCAAGCACGGGCTTGACCTTAGCTTGGTCCCCTGTGCCCTCTGCAGCCTGGTTCCTACCCTCCTCTCTGGGTTCATTCTTTTCCTACGCACATAAGAATATCATTCCCTGACTCATATCTCAGCTTCTCTCCCCATGCCAGACCCCAGCCAAGAAGAGCTTCCCTCTGAGAAGCCCTGCTCATACATGAAGACCCAGCTCAGCTGCCACCTTGTCAGTGGCACCATCTGGGACTCCTCCAGCCAGTGGGACCTATTGCCCCTTCACTATGTCCTAAAAAACAATGTGCACACCATGTACTAACCCCTTACCACCATGTCCAGGGATTACTCAGTATCCTAGGCCTCCAGGGGTGCTGCTTTCCTTCAGCTACAATCAGATGCAATGCTCAGGGTCACAAAGAGTACCAGTGTCTCTAAACCATAGGCCAGCCATGGGAGGCTGTGGGCAGGGGCATCACTCACCCAGCCTGAGTGCAGGGCAGCCCTGCAGGGTGATTGTTATCTTAACCAGCTTCAACTTCTGGAAGCCAAACTTCCCAGAGGCCTCCCCCTAAATTTGCATACTCTCTATGCATCCAAATACACATCCTATATCACAAATATTATATGTAAATGCTTACTGCCTTTGCTGCTCTCTGGGTGTGGTCAACATTCCTCCTCTGGCACTTGCATCTTCCTTCTCCTGGCCATCTCTGACTCGCCTAGGCCTCCTTTTGGAGCTGGCAGGAGTCACTGTACACATGGAACTTTCCAGCATCCCTGTCCCCTCATTACCTCTCTCTGCAGTGACATCCCCCACTTGGTGGGAGAGATTCTATATCCAGAGTCGGGGTTCACAAACCAGCAGCTACAAGACGGGAACAGAGCACTCTATACTTACTGGCTTACTTTATGGTACAGCTTTGCAATGCCCTGGTGAGTCCAATCTTTTCCCAAGGTGGGCAAAATGTGACCAAGAGTATCAGATCTAAATAGAGATGAAGGAAAAGAAAAGCAAAAGGTTATTTCACCGGAAGGGAAAAAAAAATGCCCACTTGGCTTAGACACACTATTGATGCTTTATTTTAAAAAACAAGAATGAATGAGGGCTGCAAGATGGTTCAGAGAGGAAAGGCGCCTGCTGCCAAGCCTGGTGGCCTGAGTTTGACCCCAGGCACTCACACAGCAGAAGGAGAGAACAGACTGCCACACACTGATGCCTAGGGTCCACGTCCTTGGGCATGTATGCATGTACACAAAAATGTAAAAAAAAAAAAAAAAAAAAAAAAAAAAGCCTTAAAGAAATAACAGCATGAATGAGAACCATGGCTTTCTCAATAGAAAGCCCCAGGCTCACTAACACTAGGGTATGGCTATGGTGAGGACTGGTTTGCCAAACCCAAGTGAAGGGCTGCTAACCATTCTAGAACAGCATTCTCCAAAACCCACCATGTTGCAGGATGATGCCCAAACATAAGCAAGTCATCGCGCCCTAGAGGCAGCTACTGAAGCCAAGGTGTGGCCCCTATCTGTGCAGTTCCAAAATGCACCAGAAGCTGTACTCTGGGTCCCATGATGTTACTCAGATTAAGACGAAAGCCAACTGCAGACCACACTGCAGTCCAATTCACCTTGTGATGGTCCCATCAATATCTGAGATGATGACTTTATCGTCCCAGTTCCACAGGTAGATGGTGCCTTCACAGCGACAGGTGCCCTGGTATTGGGTGGTGACACTAAACACTACATCATTGGGGCCATTCTTCAACTTCAAGCTTTTCTGGAAAAAACACAGACGATTCGTGTGCTTGACGGGAGGTCCGGATTCAAGGGTCACTTGTCTTCCAAACCCATGAGGGCGCTTCAGCTTTAAATCAGACCATTTCCCCAGTTCTGCAAAGCTCCCCCCACCCCCACCTTTTTTTTTTTTTTTTTTCCTGTTTCTGGCTCCAGTTTTTTCTGGCTGGCTGGACAGCCTAAGTCAAACCTAGCTCTCTCTGGCCCCACTTGTGAAACAACTCCCCACTCCTCACAAAGCAGTCTGCTTCTAAAAGTAACGCAGGCTTGATCCAGTACTGAGAGTGACAGTTAAGTGGCTGGCTCCCAGGCTGCTCCTAAGTCGTGCCATTACCCAGGAAATGTGAAGGGCCTTGGTGTGAGGACACAAACATACGGCAGGTAAAAATGCTTCCCTCAATAGCATTTTTATTGATTATCATAATGACACACGTAGAAAAGAGAGGCCTTAAATCCATTAAAAAAAAAAAAACATAGAGCAGGCCCAAGCACATCCTACCAAATTCAGAAAACAAAAGTCCCTTGGTTAGGCTGCAGTCTCTGCTGGTATACACTGAGACACAGCAGCTGGCCCCACAGACCCACAGGTTGGTGCTGAGTGTCCCCCAGAGCCCTACAGGTGGCTAACATGAGGTCATCTTTTCCCCATTAAATACCATCCTATCAAAACCTGCTCCCTATAAATTCTTACAATACACAAGATGTTATTTGTAGAAAATCAGACACATTGGATGGTCACAATTTGAAGTCCAGGGTGGTAAAGGCGTCATTATTAACATTCCCTCTTCTCCTCCTACCTCCTCCTTCTCCTTCTTCTTCCTCTCTCTCTCTCTCTCTCTCTCTCTCTCTCTCTCTCTCTCTCTCTCTCTCTCTCTGTGTGTGTGTGTGTCTCTCTCTGTCTGTCTCTGTCTCTCTGTCTGTCTCTGTCTGTCTGTCTGTCTGTCTGTCTGTCTGTCTCTCTCTCTCTCTCTCACACACACACACACACACACACACACACACACACACACACACGCACACACACGAGAGGGAGGGGGGACCTTTCCTTCCTAAAATTCCCTAAACCCCATCACCCCTGCTTAATTTCCACCAATTTTATAGATGCAGGTGAGTTTCTAAAAAGCATCTCTCTCAAAGAAAACACACTAAAGAGAGACATCCAGGCATTCCAAAGTCTCTCAGTCACTGATAATGAAGATAAAAGGGCTCAGTCAAAGCTGCCTCCTCCTTCTAGGTCAGAAAAGGAGCAAGTCAGAGTGCAAAGTCACATGGTCGGTCCATCTGAATGGATACAAAGTCAGGATGGAAACATAGGGCACCAAAGTGAGGGTCTGAGGCCACCAGCAGGCATGCTGGCATATGTAAGGTCCTAGGAGGGGCTAGATGGGAGCAAAAAAGTAGAAGGAACCCTAGGCCTTCAAGAAAGCCCTAAACCTCTATCTAGTCATGATCTGAGGACCATATTAGGACCAGAAACACGGGTGTACCAAGAGCATGGGACTCACCAGCTGCTCTGAAGTGAGCCGCAGGGTCTTTTTGTAGCTGACGTTGGACAAAAGAGAGAGGTGGCCTGAGCTTGACGGCTTGGCAGCTGCGAGCTCTTCATCACTGGAGGATGACTCATGCTTTATTCTGGAACACATGGTGATGTAATTAGGAAACGCATCTGGGTAACCATTAAAAATGCATTAGGCCCGAATCAATGACTTAGTCAATTGGGTCTCTTGGGTGGTCATTTGCCATATGGCTTTAGCTTTATCAATGAACTCTCTTACATCCCCATTCATACATGGCGTCACTGGTGACAGGGAGGAGGCCGCCTCTCCTCATTCACTCCCCGGTTTACCAACTTTCATCACTCACTTTTAACCAGTGTAATTCCACTCCTGGTGAGCAGGGGTACATCCATTCTGGCCCAGAAAGCCACAAACACACACTCTCTTCTGCATCTTTTCTTTTTCCACTGAAGGCTGTGGGCCAAGCCCTAAGAGTCCAAATGTCTACAGTCCAACCACCATCGGCTCCCTCCTATCCAATTTCATCAATTCTACATATTCAATTCCAAACAATTAGGACACTTCCTAAACACTCTCCTCCTCCGCCACCAAGACTCCCAGAAGTCACTATGAGCCAAGAGCTCCACCAGCTCAGAATCCACAGAGCAATGCTCCAGCCATTCTCCTGGCTCCTAGAGGCTGGAGCTGAGAGGCAGGGTAAACTAGACCCACCACCTTTAGGTACCTCACAGAAAGCAAGTCGGTAAATTAGTTGCTCCCTCAATTTTATGGCTTCATCTCCAACCTAACAGTGTCTATTCTACCTCTTAAATCTTAAATCTTAGCCCCAAGCAAAGCACTTAATAAAATGGGCTTGGACAGACTGGAAAAAAAGCCAAGTTTCCCCCAAAGTAGGCATGCCCGATGGCACTAGTTGGGGTTTTTATTGCTGTGAGAAAACATCATGATCAAAAGCAGCTTAGGGAGGAAAGGGTTTATTTCAGTTTGTAACTGTCAGGTCACACACCATCCCTGATGGAAATCAGGGCAGGAACCTGGAGCAGGAGCTGAGGCAGAGACCATAAAGGAATGCTGCTCATTGGCTTGCTCATCACAGCTTGTTCAGCCTGCTTTCTTGTATATCTGCCCAGGAATAAATGGCACTGCCCGTAGCAAGCTGGGCCCTCCTACATCAATCATTTCATAAGACAATATCTTACAGACTTGCCTATAGGCCAGTCTTATGGAGGCATTTTCTCAATTAAGATTCCCTCTTCCAAAATATGCCTAGGTTAGGGTCAAGTTGGCAAAAAATAAATAAATCAACCAGCACACCAACTCGCTTGTCCCTTTAAACGAGACAACATGCACACAGACCTCCATTTTCTTTACCTCAGAGTGTGCTCCCCTCTCCTTCCAACATCCTCTCAGCCTGTCCCATCTCCACTTCCCCTGGCCTGCCTTATGGTCACCCACATAGCCTGCCATACAAGCCTTCCCTTCATTCAAGAAGTGATTCACAGCCTAATGCTGCCCAGTACCAAGGAGTCATTAGGGGAAGCCCTCACACTGCACCCCACTTCTATGTGGAGACTTGGCTCTGTGTGGAGCTAAATATTGAAAAAAATAGGTAATAGCCTGGTGATCTCTGCTCTCCTTGGGCTTTTGCCTAAAAAGTCAATCACAATAGAACTGAAGAAGTGATCTTGACAACCCTAAAGCCTGTGAATAAGTTCTGGGATCAGTGACGATGTCAAAGGAGACAGATGACATGGCCTTTAAGGAAGGGCAGACAGTAGATATGATCTGAAAACCAAGGCTGTCAGCCTAAGGAAATGCACACAGCACTACTTAAAATGAGCTAATTATTCCTGCCTTTCAGGCTATTCCCCTCAGCCAAAGGTCCAGAACACACTAAATTCCACCCCACCAAACAGGAAACAGTATTGGGGAAAAGAGACAGACACATCTAAGTTCAATTCCAGACGGACACCGGAGGACTCCTCTCTGCACCCCAGTCAGCTGTCCAATAAAACAACATGCTCAGCCAAAGTCCCTTCCTGTTCCAGTATCTGCAGATTCCACAGGGAGCATGCATCTTTCTAGAGGCTTCCAGACAGGGCAAACTCAGTCCTGGAGCCTGAGCCACATGGCAAAGGCACCGTTACTGCATGGGATGAGGCAGCAGGCCCCTCCCTGAAGAGGAAAACTTTGGTGCTCCAACCGGTCTAGAGCAAAATGAGATCTGCAGACAACTGTGGCTCTGAGCAACAACAGATTGATGTGCGCCTCTCTGGAGGAGTGGGGGAGGGGTGTGAGCGTGCAAGTTGGAATAGCTGCCATTTCCATCTGCCGCTTAGAAAAGGAAAGGCCCACTAAATTCATGTGGCATGCCATGTTGGAGGAACATAGGGAGGGAAACACAGACTCCGAAACCAAAATGGCAGTTGTACAGTTGGCTGCTGGCAGTTCTCCGATGGGGCACGTGGACAGTGGCTGGAGGCTGCCACCTTCCAGACTTCACCACTCGCGGTGGAACAGGCTGCGCCTGTGCAGAGCCTCCTCCTCCCTCTCGCAGTGGTTCATTAAATGTCACTTGCTTTACGGTGGCTGCAAACAGCAACAAAAGGGCCCCAAGTCACTCGAAAATCTGTGTTCAGATGAGGAACTGTGAACAACATTTGAGTTAGCGCTTGTCACGGCGCACATTTTTCAAATGGCATTTTAATTATTTGTATGGTGACAAGCTGTTTGCTCAATTATGGAACTTTGGGGACTATTCTGTCAATCAAGTTTGTCAACTAGGAAAACATTCCGATGATGTCAGCTTTTTTCTTAAAGGCACCTGCATGGCTCTGACAGGCCTGGAAGTCAAGGGCGCCACCATAAGTGAAGAGATTTACATTCCTCAGGAGACTCCACACATTTCAGAGCCTCACCTCCACGCACGAGTCAATTTATCAATTCTCCTGTTTGAAAAGTGTAATTCAGATCTGGGCAGAGTGGGGCAGCTTTTATGTAACAGGAAAGACATTTCTCCACAGTTCAGGGCAGACAGGAAGGAAACCCATCACAGCACACGCTGTTTGAGCTGTACGCAGCTCAGGAGAGTTCAGAAGTGCCCTGATGTCCCTCCACCCTCACCCCACCCTGTGTCCTCGAGTTCCTCCAAGGCCAGAAATAGAAATAAAGAAAGTGGTGATAAGAACAACGGTGGCACCATGTCCTCTAAGTCCTGCCCCTTTGCCAAGGTGTCACAGCCGATGCTTTTTAACAGCTTGCTTGGCCTCAGGCCCCCTTCTCCTCTGGGTCTAGGCCTGGCCTGAGGCAGCAGCGTTAAGTTTGGAAGATACCCAGCACTTGGCCCATGCAGCACAACTTAAAATAGTTTAAAATGCCAGGTTTCGGATGACCACATGTCCTTCAGCTGACTGTGATCTGACCTGGTGTGTTTGTGCGTTCTGATCACCTTGTCACACAGGGTCACTGTGCACATTCAGTGAGGCGGACGAGAGAAAAAGGATGTCGGTGCCTCACCCTGTTTCACAGATGGTGATGCAGAGGTGCATCTTAATGAGTCAGGGACCACAGAGAGGCGATCTGAAACCACCCCAACTCCCAAGTCCTGCTCTGAGCCACCACTGCAGAGAAAGACAGAACTCTTGACCAGAGTGCCAGGAAGACTCTGTTGAGGTTCACACTGCTAGGCATCTCACTCAGACCTGCACAGGAGAGCCCAGAGCAGCAGAGCCAGGAGGAAATGCCACCACCTGGGCACCAGCAGCAAAAACAGAAGGCTTCCTGCTGTGAGAACACCCCCCAGTTGAGAAACGGCCCATCCACACGGAACACGCTGTACTCCCCAGCGTTCAGTTCTTCCCCACCCCGACCCTATGCCTCACCCCACTCCAATTAATCTTCTCCATGGAGAATAAGGAAACAGAGCCTTTCTTACCAATAGAACAAGTTCCAACAGAGAATTCTAGAAGTATAATAGTTTAAGGTACAGAGCTGTGGCCTGGCTCCAGAGGACATAAAGTCTATGCTGACCTCCCCTGTAAACGAGGCAGCACACAACACAGGGAAGGCCTCAGCAGATCAGGTGCACTTCAGTGTCCTCAAAATGCTCCAGCCATAATGGGCCTGGCCTTGGCCTCCAACACGCAAAAGTGATGAAGACGTAAATGGCACCCACAGTGATTCTGTCCACATGGTCTACTTGCTGGGTAAGATATGCAGTCTCGGGTTCCCTAGGAACAGGAAGGCTTCAAAGGTGAGGTGTGAGTATTTCCATGTGATAGTGGTACCACCTGTCCTGTGCCAACCCCAGTTCCAGCAGCAGCATGGACGAATGACGTCAGTCTCAGAAAGTCAAGGCACCCTCAAGTCCTATAGAGACTAACCTGAAGACAGAACAACTGATGACATCTGATGCTTGAGTAGGCTGTCAGAAGCTAGCCAGTGGCTGGAGAGACAGCTCAGTGAGTGAAGTGCTTGCTCTGCAAGCCTGAGGACCTGAGTGAGGACCACCAGCGCCCCCTTAGAAGCCAGATGCACAGGATCGCATCTGGAATCCCACTGTTGAGGGTGGAGGATGTGGAGACCGGTGGATCCTCAGGTCTCAATGGCCAGGCAGTCTAGCCAAAACTGTGAGCCCTGAATTCAGTGAGAGACTCTACCTCAGAAAATAAGGTAGAGAGTGACAGAGAAAGACACTCTTTAAAGTGCAGAGCTGTGGCCAGGGTCCAGGGAACATGAAACCTAAGCCAGCCTCTCCTGTAAATGAACCAGCATACAGGGAAGCCTTCAAGTGTTGACCTCTGACCTTCACACACGCACTCCAAGGCAAGTACACTTGCCTGTGTGTGTACACATACTCACACACACACCACATCCCAGGACCATGAGAGACACTCTAGCTAAGTAGCTCACTGCACACTCATATGTATCTTGAACCTCAACTGTCTGAGAGAGAAACTGCACACAGTGGAGCAACGAGAAAGGCCATCTAAATAAACCGCTCCCAGGTCAAGGTCACCTAGTGACTCCAGAGCCATCGAGACCCAGACCTAAGACGTGAGCCATTGGCTGACCTCATCAATGTCCAGTGGGCATGCACATGACCCTTATTCAGCACAGAAAGGGGTGACATTATTGCCAGAAGGACATCCAGGCTCCCTACCTGGTGACCAGGCCAAGCTGCGCAGGCTGCTCTCCGGTGTTGTGGCCCTTCCCTGGCAGGCCCTGCTCAGGCTTGCTTTCCTGGAGAAGAAGGAGAAGCCGTCAGAGAAGCAGGAAGGAGAAAGGATTCTCCCACAAGCTTGGGTCTCACCACAGACAGGGCTCCCTCAGGCTCAGGGCAAGACAATGAAGGCACATATGCAGGTTGGGGCCACACACACACACACACACACACACACACACACACATACAGGAAGCTCTGGAGGGGTGCTTGTTTTGGCAGATCCTCATTATTTCGTTGCCTAGAAATATAAGATTAAGCTGAGAAACTTTTTTTTGACAGAAATGAGTCTGTCATCCATAAGTGTTCCTGGCACCCAACACCATCATCCCTGTCACAGAGGCTCATGCTCTACAGGGCCCACCTGGGATCCCTGAGAATTTTCACAATATTTTCTTCTAATTGCCAAAAGAAGTGTTCGAAAATATTTGCACACCATATTTTTCTCAGGGAAAATGAGAAAGCATTTCTCTCTTCCTATGCTGCATGATCCTGATGGGAAATGTTGCTTGGATACACTGGAGAGAGCCTGGTGTGTCTAAGAAAACTCTGCGCCCAGGCCCACGGCTTTCACTCATGCACCCTAGGGCAAGACAGCTGACTCTTCAACCTTGCTTCCTCAACTCTCAAACTGGCTGTTGATCCATAAAACAGAAAGCCTGGCACACAGCAGAAGGAGGGAGGGGACAAGGCAGGACCCGAGGACTACCGCTGAGTCAGCAGAGGCCAGAGAATATGTCAAGGGATGAAGGAGACACAGGGAAATTCCTTCGAGTTTGTCCTTTGATAAGGAGACAAACTAATGACTTCCACTGTCCTATTTTAATAAAGCAAAACTGTGAGGCTGGACATAGTGATTTGTGCCTATAATCTAGCACTGGGGAACTGAGACAGAAAGACAGTTGCAAGTTTGAGGTAAATGGGGCTCTATGCTGAGTCTATCTCAAGAAGAGTGGACATGAATCAACCTAACAGTGAATATCTTAAAGTATGAGTGCTGGGAACTAGTTCTAAATATTCCTTCAGCTGGTTGGTTGATTGGTTAGTTGGTTGGTTGGTTGCTAGCTTGCTTGGTTAGTTGGTTGGCTGGGAAGTTGGTTGATTGGCTGGTTAGTTAGTTGGTTTGTTGGCTGGTCAGTTGGTTGGTCGGGTAGTTGGTTAGTTAGTTGGCTATTTGGCTGGCTGGCTGGCTGGCTGGCTGGCTGGCTGGTTGGTTAGTTGGCTAGCTGGTTGGCTGCTTGGTTGTTTGGTTGAATGCAGGGTCTTGCTATGTAAGTCCTGGCTGCCATCACACTTACTATGTAGCCTGGGCTGGCCTCCAACCTATGAAAATTCTCCTTCCTCTGCCCCCTGAATTCTAAAGTTACAGGCACCCAATACCACGCTCAAGTTTACTGTGTTAGTTTTTGTTTGTTTGTCTGTTTGTTTGTTCATTTGGGGGTTTTGGTTGGGATTTTGTTTGTTTCTGATTATTTGAGTTTGGGGTGGGGGGTGTTTTTGAGACAGGGCCTCGCTATGTAGCCCTGGCTGGCCTTGAACTCATAGAGATCCACCTGCCTCTGTCTCCTTAGTACTGGGATTAAAGGCCTGCACTACCATACCCAGCTGTTGTTTATTTTTATAAGTACAAAAGAAAGCTGGCATGACCAGTCATGTATTACCGACTGGATGATTTAAGTGTGTTACTTGGCTTCCACAGTTAAGAACTTTTCATTAGACTACTTCAGAAATATGGATCTATATGAATAATTCTATTTCCATTCTTTAGAAAAACATTTAATTTCCTAAATGTCCCTTCCTTACATTCTAGCATTCCTTTTAATTCTAACTGTTGAAAAATATAGATAGCCTATAAATAAGAGGGCATTGAAATAAACTTCTTCCTAAAATCCTATGCCCTCTGGTTAAGAAAACTAGAAAGCCCTTTATGGTTTAAGTCCACTGCAGGATGGCATCCATGTTTGCACTAACTTGCTCAAACCCTTGAAGATTACCCAGCAGGTGGCAATGCACAGACATGCTGGTAGCACACCAAAGAACACAAAGGGGGCTTTGTGAGGCACCTTCTCCCTTTGAACTCACAGAATCAAATGAGTTCAGTGATGTTCCCGGTAGTGTGTACATAACCTTCTGGTCTTTCCATGCTACCTTCCAGAAGTAATCATGGCTCAATAAATACACACCATGTCACTACGCCAGCTCCACAGTAAACAAAGCTGTAAGTGGCTTCTATCTTTGTGGAATTTAGGGAGCGGAGGAGGTAAGAAATGTCAGTCAAATAGTCTCACTAATGAGTATATAATTCTAAATCTTGACAAAATTCATGAGGGAAAGGGTCATTATGAGAGCAGAGATAGTAGGCTAGGTTAATCTGACAACAAAGAAGCGTTGAGTTGCTGGGTAATTAAGTGAAGAAGGATCAAGGGGAATCTGACAGCACTAGGCAGAGGAAATAGCATGTGCAAAGGTCCTGGGGTAGACTCAGTTTTGATCGAAAAGAGAAGATAGGACTAGCAAGGGAAGTCAGAGCTAGAACACCAAGTGCTGTAGGATGCTAAGGACCTTGGGCATCGCTGGAGGAGCTCTGGGAAGCAGGGATGAATGGATGCCTCAATGGGAGGAGCACCTGCTTCACGAGCAAGAGGATCTGCGTCAGTGCTCAGCACCCATGCAAAGAGCCAGGCCCAGCTATGCACACCCATAACTGCAGAGCTGTAGCAGGAGGAGGCCGGAGGCTCCCCAGAGCTTGCTGGCTGCCAGCATAGGTCCAGGTTCAGGGAAACACTGTCTCGAGGGAATGCGGAGGGAGGTAAAAGAAAAAGACACTTAATGCTATCCTCTGGCCTCCTCAAGCACACACACCACAGACCCACACATACAAAGCTGTTACCATGCATAAATACAGCACAGATACACACATATACACTCTCATACATACACATAAATGCATATAACACACACAGAGATACACACAACAATAAAAAGTATTAAGCATGGAACAACATGAATTAGGATCACCACCTTAAACAGGCCAATCCAACTACAACACAGAGAACAAGAAAGAGGAAGTAAGAACGGACTTAGTACAGAGCCTGAAGGGAACCTGGGAGAGGGGAAGGTGGTCTGGACTCATGGGAGAGCAGCGAAGGGGAAACGTTCAAACTGGGGCAACATTTCTTCTGTAACTTCACCCCCACAGAGGGCACATGAATAAAGGCCATGCCCAGCCACAGATGGAGAGTGGGGACATTCCCTACCCACTACATCAACAAAAGTGTGCCCGAGAGCAACTCTCACACGCATGCCTTGGAGCTTCTGCTTCACTGGCTAAGTGATCATTGTGTGTGGAGTATAAATGATTGTCTGGCTTGAAAATAAGAAGTGGAGTTGGCCAGGCGGTGGTGGAGTATGCCTTTAATCCCAGCACTCAGGAGGCAGAGGCAGGCGGAGCCCTGTGAGTTTGAGGCCAGCCTGGTCTACAAAGCAAGCCCAGAACAGCCAGGGCTACACAGAGAAACCCTATCTCAAAAAACAAGAAGGAGGAGGAGGAGGGGGAGGAGTCACGCTCAAGGCATGAGTGGATGATGGGAAAAGCAAGAGGTGAAAGCAGAGAAGAGGACTCTATGACACACTGTGGGGGTGGCTAGAGGAGGAGCAGCTAAGAGAGAGGGAGCAAAGCCAAGAGAGCACTGGGCCTGGAGGCCAAGCAAGGGAAAGATAGAGGCTGAAAGATGGGGAAAGTCCCAAGAACCAGGGCCTTTCACAGAGATCACAATCAAATCCACTGGCATCTGACCTGACCCTTCAGAGACGTAACTAGAAAGGCTCAGTGACTGGCATTATCTTCGTCCATATAATGTATTTTAAAGCATAATTTGTATTGGAACCCTTCTGTGATGGTTCATACTGTCAACTGGCCAAGATCTAGGTTAGTTTAACTAATCTGGAAAGACTCACCCTAAATGCGGATGGCACCACTCCATGGATTGAGGAGAGAGCCAGCTGGACACCACCCTTTACCTCTCTACCTTCTACCTGAGGATAGAATGCCACTAGCTGCTGCTGTGAGCACTGCTGCGGTGAGCACTGCTGCTGTGAGCACTGCTGCGGTGAGCACTGCTGCGGTGAGCACTGCTGCCTTCTCGTCTTCACTGTGGTGAGCTAAGTTCTCAACCTGTGAGCCAAAGTAACGTCTATCTCCCTGATAGTGCCTTTGTCAGCTGTTCCGTCCCAACAATGAGACATGTGTCTACTACATGTTTTTATTGATAAAGCAAAAACGTCAGAGCGGGAAGTCAATTTGACCTGGATCAGTAAGCCAGAGGGTGACAGAGCCAGGCTTTGCTGGCCCCTCCTCCCTCTTGTCCTCCTCCTGCCTGTGGTCCCTTTGCAGTAGGGCCAGTTCACTGAAACCCGGTATCATGGCATGCATTTATTTCACTCATACAAGCTGATGGAAATAAGGCTGACCACACAAAACCCGAACCTCACTGAGTACAAGAGCCACGTCACAACCCCTGCTTACCTCTTTGATTGTGGAGTTTCTTCCCCTCCAGGAAAACCACCATCTTCCTCCCTTTTTGGGCATCTTGTCTCTCATGATGGATTCCATAGTGGCCTGTTTTAAATGGATGGTAACATAAATAATGGAACCAAAAGGAAAAAGAAAGAAAGAAAAAAAGAGAAAAAAAGAAAAAAAAAGATCGACTTAGCACACTCAAAAGAAAATGTACGTGCAAATCAAAGGAGGAGACGAAAACAAATAAATAAAACATAACACAACATACTGTGGGCGGACTGAAAATTTTAGAAAGACAAAACCTAATGGCGTCCAAAATCACGTGGAGGTAACTGAGGCATGAAGACTTAAGAAGGTGGGAAAAGAACCAACGAACAACGAACAAAATACAACACAACAACAACAGGAAAGAAAGTATTAGAGATCACTAGTGGTTAGTAGATCTTACATCTTCAAATTAAAATGGCCAACTGATTACAATAATGTTAGCTTCAATAGGATGGTTGCAAAATAAAACATGGGAAAGAAATGGTCACTATGGAACAGGACCCAAAAGCTGTAAACAAAAGTCAAAATGCACAGGCTTTTTTTTTTTTAGTAAATATAAGTTTTCAATTGAGATTTAGTAGGTTGATCTAAAAATCAAGGGTTACAAAAAGAATAAATAAATAAATAATAAAAAATAAAAACCAAGGGCTACAGATAAAATTCATATGGACACATCAAAGTTTGATGGGGGAGGTCAAATATAAAATAATAACTTTGTAAATATTTCCAAAGATCAACGTCTCTGTCTTAAGGTTACGGGTCAAGGCAAATGTTATCTCACTTCCCTTCTTCCATTTAGAACGATTGTAAGTGGCTGTTACCTCAGCTAATGAAGGAGGACTTAAGTCTTTCAGCCTAGCAGGACACAGGGAGGTAGAGCAATATGATTCACAGATTTAGCCTCAAATACGCAATTCATATTTAAAAGATCTGCATTTGACCCAGAAGACAAACTGAGCCAACTAAATGCAAATCATGCACACCGAGTTCACAGACAGCACAGTCTGCTCTCCCCCTCCATCCCCCATCGAGTTCATCCACAAGCTAAAATAAATACCTAACGGGATTACTTTTCAGATGGAGTCTAAAGCTCACCGGCAAACAGAAACAGCAGAGGCACAGGACTGTAGCGAGCAGGCACCACTCCCGCAGGGTGTCACACCTACAGCAATCTAGAAGGCTCAGTAAACACATTCACTAAGACAGGAAATCTGAAGTCAAACTAGTTTCGGTTCATAGGTAACTGGAGCGCCCAGCCGCAGTCGTCAAGCAGGAGGCTACCTAACAAATGGCACTGGGAAGCGTTCAGGCGATGCAGACTCGGGTCCAGAGACAGACCCCCTTGTCCTGTGCCGTTCACATCATTCTATCGCTCTGCCAAGAGCCAGTTTGGCAGTGACCAAGCTTGGGGCAATGAAGCATGAAGAATCCATCCTGCCTCCATTCCTATGCCAGATGTTGCTATGTAAGGAAACATGTGAAGCGCAGCCAGGGAAAATCATAGAGCACTGACTCAACCTGCCAACCGTTACCTCCATTATCACATAAGATACTAAAGTCATAGTGTTTAAGCTGTTGATTATATTTTCCACAACAGAAAGGATTCTGATTCAGTAACTACATGGGAGGGGGAAAAGTGATTTAATTCCCCAAATTTCCCTCAATTCCTCTCAAGATAAAATTCAGATGGATCAAAGATTTAAAATAAAAGGAAGGACAAGAAAATGCAGGGTACTTTACAAATAAAGATGAGAGACCATTTTAAACATGCCAGCTATGTAACCAGCAGCATAATAAAGACCAAGTGCTACGTAGAAAATCATTTCTATGTTAGAAAAATACCATTAGCACAGCCCCAAACCCCTAAGCCACTAGGTCACAGCTCTCGGAGACCACGCTCTCCTCCAGCCTCACGTGCCTCCTCCTCTGTAAGCTGCATCTCTATCGCCCTACACTTTCTTTCCTTACTGCTTTGTAAGCCTTAAAAGATGTATCCTAGGATGTGGATATAAGCAGGACCCAAGCAGGAACACAACACAAATCGTTTACCAGAGCTGCCTCAGCCCAGCCCACAAATACAGCAAAGGGCTACCAAATACATGACCACCATGCCGAGACTACAACACACACAGAAAGCATGCCCAGACTAAACAAAGTGAGAACTGACCCCCAAGAACCTCAAACTCTGGAACGACCTGACAGACTGCAACAGCCTTGGCGGCCACACACAAGCCTGTCTAAAACTGTGACTCCACAGCCCAAAGAACATGCCCAAAATCTAGAAGGAAGATTCAGAACAAAGGAGCGATTCCAAGCAGGTGGAGAAGATGAGCACCGTACAATGAGGTCTGCCTTCCTCATTCGGCTCTGGCCTGCAGCCACTCTCCTGTCCTCACACGTAGGCTATGAGTTTCTCAAGGCCCATCCTCACTCCTGCCTCAGAGAACCAGGCACGGGGCTGGCCTCTTAGCAACGCCTGATGATAGTGATGGCTCGTGCATCTGTCCCAGTGCCTGCTTTCTCTCCTCAGCCTCACTTGGTCCTGCACCCTGGTGTCGGCCCTTCTCTGCCCACTTGTATTCCTAGCACAGCAGGTGTTGGGCGTGGGACCAAGGGCCTACCATACCGTGCTTGGGAGCCTTGCCCTGGAGAGGAAGGGAAGCGTGTAAGGTATAAGAAAAAGATCTGAAAAGCTGACGTGGGTCCTCACAAGCATCTCGACGCCATGGCCTCAGGTTTCTAAAATTGAGCCTCGATTTCCCCACTAGTTTATCCCTTCTGGGGCCCCTTTTCTTAATCGTGTTAGCGCTCACCTTTGGCAAAGGCTTCTGGAAAGCCTGCATCGCCAGAAGTAGAGGAGCTGCTGTTGTCCAGTTGTAATACCTAGTGAGACAAGGAGACAGTGTCTGAAGAACAGGGTGGGGACACAGAGCATTTCCACTGTGAAGTGTCCTGGAAAGGTTGGGAAGCCCGGTGAGGTCCTTTAACAAGCCCAGTGGGATTGCTCCCTTCCCACCCTATCTACACAGGGCCTCCCGTGCTCCTGTTCCCCTCATGGCCATGGTGAGGGTGAAGGGTCAGTACGGTGGACATATGGACATGCCACTAGCTGGACAGCAGCCAAGTCCTACTGTGCGGCCCTTTCTCCAAGCCAGAGCCTACTGAACTTCATAGAAAAGGGACAGGCAACTACGCCATAAGCTCCCAAGGCAAGACATAAAACACTTGCAGCCTCTTCTTGGTGGGGAAAGTCTATCAGCAGTCTACAGAGACCACTGCATACCACAGGCCTCAGACGGTGATGTTTCTAAACTAAAGGGCAGCTGTGCCACTATACCTAGGACCAGACAGGGTCAAAGTTCTACAGTCTGAGCACTGTATACATACATACATATATACATACACACATACATACATACATACATACATACATGTTGCTCCTGCACACATACCACACCACACATATACACTTACAATGAACACACACACACACACACAACTCCACAAGACTTGCAATAATCTTAGCCAAGCAGCTACACAAGAACATAAAATGGTCAATTTCAAGATCTGGTACAGGCACAAATTAAAATCCACAAGGTGAGGCTGGGGGGACAGAGCAGTCGATAAGGCGCTTGCCATGAAAGCATAAGAACCTGAGTTCAGATCCCCAGCACACACATAAAAAGCCAGGCCTGGTGGCATGGACCTATAATTCCCATGCTGGGGAGGTGGAGACAGGAGGATACCTTGCGCTGGCCTGTCAGCCAGTTCCAGAGTCAGTAGGAGAACCTGAAAAATAAGGCAGAAGGCCAGGAATGGTGGCACACATCTTTAATCCCAGCCACTAGAGAGGTAGAAGTAGGCAGACTCCAGTGAGTCCAAAGCCAACACAGTCTACAGAGTTCCAGGCCTACATAGAAAAGCCCTGTCTAAAAAAAACAAAAAAAAAAAAAAACAACAACAACAACAAAGGTAGAATAATCAAAAACAACAGACAATGTAGGACTCAGCCCTCTGCACACATATATACATACATACACACACACACACACACACACACACACATACACACCACAAGACTGGCAATAATATCAACCCACAAGCTGTAAGGGAACATGGGTTTTAAAAATAATAAAGGGCAGTGGTTAGGTTTAGAAAGACTTCACTGAGGCCTGACAGAGACCGTGCCAATACCAAGAGGACTGTCAACAAGAACTTACTTATTACCAATCTTGACCACGAGATTGGGGTCATCGATGATAGCAGGGTTGTCGGCAAACTGCTGATATGACACGGCTTGTTCCAAAAACGCATCTGTGGTAGCAGTGGTAGGATGAAGGGGAAAAAAAAAAAATCACAAAGTGTGTTTTTTAAAGAAACAGGCCAATTTTCAGCTTGCTCTTTCCCATGTGTTTACCCGAGAGTTGATGAACTGCAGTTCATCAGACAGTCCTAAACATGCGAAATGCACCTGTAAAGAGGGAGCTTGGGACTTGGTGGGTTTTTTGGGGGTGGTAGTTCTTAAGATATTAACAAACATGTCAGAGGTGAAACCTGCAAAGCAGTGTTTACCAAGGACACCAGCTTGAGCCACTTTTGTTGGAGCAACCCGAGACAGGTGACCGAACTCCACAAGCCTCAATGCTCTTCCCCTTAGCATGTGCATGTGGATCACGGCCACTTCCCAGAGGGTCCTAAAGATGGGACAGGATGGCAATCAGCATCCTGCCCAAAGTGAGGGCTTCATCAGTGCTGCCAGCCACAATGCCGGTGACTGTTATCTACATCATCTACGCAAGTGCGGGAGCCTGGGTGGCGTAGGGCCTGGCGCTGACCATGCTCATCCTCACTGACCCCAGGGAGGGCAGGCCCGTCGAACAGGTAGACTGTAAGACTAGAAGGCTCAGTCCACAACCCTGGATCAGATAGCCTCTAAGAGTCTGGCCAAAGACAGTGACTTCCCTCAGCCTCCCGACTCAGTTGGTCCATGCCCTGGCCATTGACTAGAGCTCAGTTTCGCTGGCCCCAAACCACCTACACTCTGCCACTGGGGTATCCTAAAGCTCTAGGTGGAACCAAGACCCAGGAGACAGCAGACACAGAGGATCACTCCTACAAGGGGGAAAAATGTCTCCTTGGTCATGTCAACCCAGAATGGCCTCTACAGGAACCCTCCAAATCCCAAATGGAGGCCCAAAGTATTCTCTCTCTCTGAGCTTCCAGCCACATCTGACTACACAAGACCTTGGAATTCCCACCACACACTGTGCTCACACCAGGGAGAGAATGCCAATAAGTCACCAGCCTCCTTACTCCTCTAGTGGGTCAGGAGCAAGCTGCCCCATCACGGCTCAGGAATACAACAGACCCAGTGGTCAGAACTGTGGTCTTAGAAGATGCTAAGGATAAAAGGAGCAAATTGCTAAAACAGGCTGAGAGGTCCCAGTTGTAGAGGAATTTTAATCCAACAACATGACTGCTCTGATCACATCTAAAAACCTTCTAGGTCTGTGTGATCCAGCTGGGATACAGCCATACCCTTAGTGCATACCTTTAATCCCAAACAATAAAGGTAAAGTTAATTTGTAGAAGGAAGCACCCATGTTTGAAAGTGATGTCTAATTGAGTGGCAGGAAAAGTGACAAATTGGAGAAAGGTCTGACAGAATAGGATGTGCCCAACTCTCACAAGAAAAGAGAGGAAACAAAGGAGAGCGGGAAGGGCAATTTCACCAGGACAATTTTACAATGACAGGTAGAAGAGAGAGCAAGCTACACACAGGTGAAGACAGGATGAGCCAGAGAATGAGAAAAAGCCAAAAGATTAGAACAAATTGCTAGAGTTAGTTTGAGGCCAACCACAGCAATTCAGCCAGAAGCTGAGAGAAGCCAGTTTGAATCAGTCAGCTTGGAGAGGAGTTTGAGCCAGAGTTCAGAAAGAGCTAGAAAGGGTGAGCTTATTCAGCATTAAGTCTCAGAGGCTAAAACCTTCTAGGCCTACATTAGATTGTACAGAGGCTAGAAGCTTCCAGGACTAGGCCTAGGTTAGCAGATGGAGGCAGTAAGCCTCAGAGACAACTGACAATCACTAGGTAAACAGTAGTTACTTTTATACCCAATATGTGCATAAGAAGTCTGCAAAGCCAAGGAGGGGCTCCATGGTGGTAACTGGAACAAGAAGAGGAAGCAGTGTGGCTGCTAAAGGAATGACCATGCCCGGCTAGAAACACAGTCCACTAGGGCCGGGTGGAAAGAGAAAGCGGTAGTGAAGGGGAAGAGGGACCACAGAGGAAAATCAAGTCTGGTTCAGGAATTCAACAGCCAATCACTGCTGCTACACCAGCTAGGAGTCTCAGGCAAGCCTCCCCATGGACCTGTCACAAGATATTCAGCCCTTGCTTTCCAGCACGGCGGATGCTATGTGTAAGTCACCAAGGCCTACCAGCATGGCAGCCTCTGGAACCCAGTGGGAAAACATTTCCAGAATTCCCCAAACTGACTCAACCCCTCCCCCGAGACACTCCCAACGCTCTGTTCCAGGAAGACTGATGTGCCTCCCCCACCCCACCCCACCCCACCCCTGCCCAGTCCCCAACAGGCTCTCCTTGAACATGCTTCAGGGCTGGCCCTGGGCACAGGGGACACCCAACTGTGCTCAACAATCACCTCTGAGGATAAATGGCCCCAACAGCCTTCTTGCTGCCTGAAGGCCCTTGCACCCTGACAGACTCTGAGGACAGCTAACTGAAGGCAGACACATATGGGGACTGAGAACAATGAACCCTCCACATTCTCACCCACCACAGCCACGTGATAGAGAACTGACCCTAGAAGCCTCAGCTCCAGGGCCTTCTGACCAGCAGCCACTAGAGGGTGCTCTCATGTACAGTCTAGTACCTTTAGTGATCTCTCTGTGGTCACTGAGGCCACCACAGAGGGAGATGGCGATGGACGGCAGGTCCCTCAGGCCATCCGAGGTGCTCTCCACACCACTGTCAATGCCCGAACTGCCCACTGACTGTGGGGACTGGTTAGCTGACCTGGCCCCGTTGTCACTGGCTTGCTTGGGAAGCCCAGCAGGGTCTCCACTGAAAGGGGGAAAAGAGAAGCTATTCTGAGCATCCGCCATCCTCACTCCTACTCTTACAGCTAAAGACTCTCTAGAAAGCTACAGAACCTCAGAGGAACAATTACTGTCACCTTGGGGCAGCTTTGTCTAAGAACCACCTTAGGATGGCCTGTCACATTCTCCTGTGACATTCCAAACCCCTATGAAATGAACCCCAGAGAAAGTTTGTGTCCGAGAGGCCACTGCTACCAACTAGGGCACTGGCCCTCCAGCTATGGCTGGGTTGTTCTCCCAAAGACTGGGTATGAATCTCTCCAGGGAGGACCATAAAAAGGCCTCTCTCCTCCCTCCCTCCCTCCTCTTCCTCCTCTTCCTCCTCTTCCTTCTCCTCCTCCTCCTCCTCCTCCTCCTCCTTCTTCCTCTCTCTCTCTCTCTCTCTCTCTCTCTCTCTCTCTCTCTCTCTCTCTCTCTCCCTCCTTCCCTCCCTCCCTTCCTCTCTCTCTCCTCTCTCTCTCTTCCCTCCTCCTCCCCCCTCTCTGCCGAGGCTATGCCCAGGTTAAACGTGAGTCTTCAAGATCCCTTGCTTCCTCAGTGGTAGCAATCAACCAACATAAACTGGGCTCTTCTCAGACTACAGAAAATGGTTATCATGGCCAACCAACCAGATGTGATGGCTTAACCCTTCAATCCCAGGCCTCAAGAAGCTGAGGCAGGAGGACCACCACAAATTCAAGGATACCGTAGACTACATAGTTAAGACTCTATCTCAAAAAGCAAATAATAAAGTAGTTTGAGTAATGAAAAGAACTTTTACTTCTTGGGGAAATACAGTGCTGCCACTTCAGGGTCCATGTCTGTGAGGTCATCCAGGTAAACACCATCAGCTCCAAGGTGTCGACTCCGTTTATCTGAAAGAGTGCATGGAACAAGTCAGAAACCAACTCAGAAGCCCCCATCTCCAAGAACAGCATCTGAGACCCAAGTGCAGACCTGCCACCCGTACCGTGGCTGCCTTCATCCCCCAAGAGCCACACAGTGAGACACCAGCAAGCACATCACTGCAGAACTCCCTTCTGCGTGTCCCAGACAGAGCGGCATCATAGCATTCATCCACAGAGGGAATGACATGCTCTAAGCCCTCAACACTGAAGCTGTCACCATGATTACCATAACTGTTAGTTGCAGTTGACAAAACCTTGCCTGAATACTTCTCTGCTGACACTCTAAGGTACAGAATCCCTACGGCTGCATGATGGGTCTCAGGGCACCGTGTCCATAGACTTCTCCGCTCCCTGCTGAGAATTGTGTAGCTGGCTCCTGCCAACCCACCGTGCTGCACCAAACTACCTGGCCAATCAGGGTGTGGCTCAGCATTATCACTACACAGCACGAATGGTGAGCCCGTCAGGCTCCACTGTTGCTGACATGGATGGGGAACACAGACACAAGTCTGGCCCCACAGTAGGACAAGGAACACTCAATCTCCTTGCCTGGCAAGAGAGCACAGATTGAAGATTAAACACGACAGATGTCATGGATCTGGGGCTCTTCTGACTTGCTTAAAACTTTGGATGGGGCTGGAGTGTGACTGGTGTGCAGCCTGCCTCGGTGCAAGCTGGGAGGCTCAGCTCCATACCTTTTTTCCTGGAAGGGGAATCTGTCTTGCTTGTTGTCTGTGTAGCGCTGGCAGCTGGGGGCTTGAGCTCTTCAGCCACTGGTAAAGGTGGGGCCGCAGCTCCTAAGGCCTCAAGATCCTCCTCATTGACAAACTGCACTTCCATCTGAGCCTTACTCTCGTGGATGGGAGGCCCCCGGGCCACTGTTGGTGACTGATCACTAAAAGTATCTGATGACTCACTATGAATGGCCTGAAAGTGAATTTTATCAGAGATCTTCCGACCCACTAAGGGGCTGGACTCTTTCATCTTGTGTGGAGAAGATGACTATAAGAAAGGAGAGAAAAAAGAGGGTGGGGGTTGAGGAACATTGAAAGACCAAGCAAAGAGAAAAACTGTGGAACCAAAGCACAAGAGGTCAATTAATGGTCTGTGGAACTCCCCATCCACACCACCACCCACCCACTGCCCTTATAAAGGACCCCCCATTCACCACTGAAGAGCCGGAGCCTTCACACCCCATACTCCTACTTCTGAGGCCCAGTTCCTTCCTTTTCATTCCATCAACCTCTCCTGGTCTCTACTGCACTCCCCACCCACGCAATGGTTTTTTTGGTAAAGAACATGAGTCTAAGCAGATTGTGACCTTCCCAGATAGCTCAGCCTTTCTTCCAGAGGGCTCAGATTCAATGCCTCCATTTCTATGACACCTCTCCGGGCACCACTGACCTAGGGTCTGTACATAGGCTGCGTTATTCTCTTTACTGCCTTTGCATTCCTTGTGATATACAGTGTAGGGTCATATGTTCAAAATACACATATTCACCGAGTCAGCACCCAGGCAGTACATCCCTTTGCAATGCTAGGATACTAATTCCACCAATTGGAGCTTACTTTAGACAGAGCTCAGGGAGTCTTGTGGAGGAGTTGGGAGAAAGACTAGAAGGACCCGGAGGGAACAAGAATACCACAAGAAGACCAACAGAGTCAACTGTCCTTGGCCCATGGGGGCTCACAGAGACAGAAGCACTAACCAAAAAGCAGACACGGTATGGACCTAGGCCCCCTACACAGATAACCAATGGGCAACTCAGTCTTTTTTTTTTTTTTTTTAAAGGTGGCTGGAGAGACAGCCGTGAGTACTGGGAACCAAACTCTTATATTTTGGGTTGAGAGCCTAGCCTTTAACAGCTGAGCCATCTCTCAAGCCAGGCAGCTCAGTCTTCATGTGGGTCCCCTAGTAAGCTGAGTGGGTGCTGTCACTGACATGGATTCTGTTGTCTGTTTTCCATCACTTTGACCTAACGGGGTTGCCTGGCCTGGCCTCAGTGGGTAAAGAGGAGCACAGTCCTGATGCGACTTGATATGCTGAGGTGGGTTGGTAGGGGAAGGCTCCCCTTTTCTGAGGAGAACGGGAGGGGGCACAAGAGGAAGAGGGTGGGAGGGAGGGACCAGGGGGAGAGGACGGAGGGGACTAGGATTGGGATGTAAAGTGAATATATGAATTTTAAATTTTTAAAAGAAAAGAAACCCTCAATGTACCACTGGACTGAGATTAAAAGGATTACCTTTGCAGCCTGTGGCAATTCACCCCATAGCCAGAGCATTTCCAGGTTATTCTTTGGTGTCGATCTGTCCGCAGACTTACTGACCAGCTCAGAATCACTTTTTGGTGTTGAAGGCCGAGAGCCTGAGGGACTTAAGAAAACACAAACCCATGACTTGAGTGAGAAAAGAAAATCTTTGGTTTTGTCCCAGAGTCAACAGTTCTAATAACTCAGAAAATATTATCTCTGGGGCTGTTCCCTCTGACAATCCTTCCTTTGGCCACCAGAGGTCAGTGTACACCACATCCAACAAGGTGACCAGCCTTGTAGCCAAATTGGAGGATTAAAAACAACAACAGAAACTGCCCAACAGGTGGCCCATGCCTGTTAGCCCAGCACTCAGGGAGGCAGAGGCAGGTGGATCTCTGTGAATTTGAGGCCAGCCTGGTCTACAGAGCGCGTCTAGTACAGGCAAGGCTACACAGAGAGCTCTCTCTCTCAAAAAACAAAAACAACAAAAAAAGGAAGGCGCTATAAACTGAGAGGTGAAAGGGAGAGAATCAGAACTTGAAACTCTAAAAATAAAAACTAATAAAAAAAGAGGAGGAGGAGGGAGTAACAAAACAGGGGTGCAAAGAGAGATGGAAAGGGGGGAGGGCTCTTGGGTACAAACTGCTGTCCTATGTCACACCCAGGCTTCTCCCCTGCACTCTCATTTTCCTAACAAGCACCTCTGCTTTCAGGCCAGTACAAAAGGGTCCTGACCAGCTGATGCTGTGTCCCAAGTTTAAACACTGACTTTGAGAACAAGGAAAACATCTTGTGTGCCAACTTCATTACGCTGGGTCACGAGGCAGCTGTCTCCAGGAACATACTGAAAGGCTTTCTGTGTCACCCCACTGCACTGCTCACTCTCCAGCTGGTTAAGTCAGGGTGTGCATTTTTACTTCCAACACTTGAACCAAGCCCTGTGTCTGCTCAGCCAAATTAACGGGCCAGAAGAATCAACTTAGGTCTGAGATTCTGACTGACACCAAGCCACGAGGCAGCAAGAAATGGAACTCAAGTTTTTCTTCTCTTTATTCTCGCACACCACTTCCTCAAGAGGAACGCAGCCCTTTTACACAAAACAGGAAACCGGCGTCTCCACAGACCCTATCTGTTCCCCTGGCTGCATGGAGTCTCACTTATCTAAGTCAAGTCTCATCTCAAACTCAAGATGGTGCTTCCTATTGGTACAAGGAGAGTGCCCATTTCACACCACTGCCACGTGTAACATGTCTCTTTGAGAGGTTTTCTACATAGCTAGCCTGAACCCTGGGGCTTCCATGAAGCCAGACTACAGGACTACAGGCTGCTTGGCCTTTGTTTCACAGTGAGGTATAAAGGGTTCCCCCTTTCCCTTGGAACCTGCTGACCACTGATCTCTACAATGAAAGCATAGAGCCATAAAACATACCCTCATGTTCTGGCTCTGTGAGGAGGAGGCTCCTCGAAAATCATACCATGAGCGCTTCTACACTGAAACCCTATACATCACACCTACAGCACACACACACACACACCATGAGAGCTTCTACAACAGAGGACCTACACCACACAGGGGAGCTGGAGAAATGGCTAGAGAGGTGGAACAGTTAAGAGAGTAGACTGCTCTTGCACTCACATAAGGCAGCCTACAACTACCTGTAACGCCAACTCGAGGGGACCCAGCACCCACTTATGGGCTGCACTTACACATGCACAAAACCATACAGACAGGCTCACACACAGGGGAAAGGGAGGCAGGTATAGCAGTGCACATCTTTAACCCTAGCATTCAAGAGGCAGAGACAGGCAGATGTCTCTGTATTCACAAGTTCTAGGCCAGCCAGGGCTACATTAGCGAGATCCTGTTTTCAAAAGAACAAACAAAATCCACAGGGCTTGGGGTGGGGTAGAGTGGGAGGGTCAGTCAATATAATTAAATGTGAAGGTCAAATTTTAAATTTTAAGTCAAATAAAATTTCCCAGATAGAAATTAATCAGTGCTTCCTTTGATAATAATGTTTCAAAAGCAGACAGGGAATGGCCAGAAAATAAGCAATACTGAGGGACGAGAGAAGAAATCTCAAACCACCTGGCCCTAATAAAAACAAAGTCATGCTCTAAGACTATTCTTCTAAATTCTGTTCTAGAAATGCTGTGGCATATCTGAATCCATTATACAGACAGCCTAGTGGGTTGTTTAAATATTTATAGTAAGTGGCTTGACTTATATACTAAAGTGGCATTCTAAAAATAGCACATAGACTTGTCTGTCACGTGATCCACCACAGAAAAGACCGTCTCTCAGTCTCAGGTTCCTTGTCCTGATTGTCAAGGCCACCCACAGGGTCAGGCAGCAAGCGGAGCCGAACCATCTGAGGAATGCTCTAATCAGGGCTCAGTGGTTAAGAGCACATGCTCTTCCAGAGGGCCCAGGTTAAACTCCCAGTACCGGCATGGTCACTCACAATCCTTTGTAGCTCTAGTTTCCAGGGGAATCCATCTCCCTCTTCCTGCCTCCCTGGGCACTGCATGCATGTGGTACCCAGACATACATTCAGGCACACATCCATACACACGAAAGTAAACACATCTTTTTTAAAAAAAAACATGTCTAATCACCTACTTATGACTTAAAAATGAAATGAGGTATATATGCTTTCGTAATTAAATTGGTTAGTGAGTAAAACAGATCTTAAGTGTTAGGTCAAAATGTCTACTTCATATCATCTGTCAGTAAGTTTCTTCACAAGCCACTGGGTTAAGATAAGACGCAGAGGTTAGGTCGCGGCTTCTGTAACAACTGGTCTACCTTTCCGAAGCATGGAAGTGGGAAGACTGTAGAGGACAAGAGCTAGAGAGAACTCCCGCGGCCACATGAGGGGGAGTCCTCTGGCAATCTACCAGGCTGCTGGAGGCACCGGAAGATACACAACGGAAAGAAAGGGAGGAAAAAAAAAATCACAGGTCAGTTCAATGAAATCTGCTATCTCCACTTTGGCTGCTCTCAACACTAACAACTCTACGAAATAAAAACATTTAGCCGTTAAACGGCAAAAGGAGTGTCTAGGTTGAAATCAGTAGGAAATCAACATGAACTTTCTTTTGAGGCAGGGTCTCCTGTTACCCAGGCTGGCCTCAACTGGCTATATAGCTTGAACTTTTGCCCCTTTCCCCAGTGCTGGGGATATAGGCATAAACCACTATGTTCCACATATGCTAGGAAAGCACTCACTAACCCGCACTACCTCCCCAGCCCATCAGCGTGAACTTTCTGGGATGCAAAGACACGAAGCTGCCAAAAGACCCATTTGTTGTCCCCATTTCATCCTTGTCCCCTTAGCCAAGACAAGATCGCTCATGTCTGGTTGAAGCTCAGCACTACGTGATCTAGAGACATGAACATGAGTTCTGTCTATTGTTTCCTTAATAAAACACATCATTCTGAGTGTGGACATAAGCGGCCACTTATCCTGATGTGTAACCCATTTGACCACAGTCACTTAATCTGATGCCATCAGTATCCTGGACTCATGAAGCAAACAAGAAAGACAGAGAGACTCTCCAGGGTGTTTTAAACATTTCTTTAGGATTCTTCAGGTTAATGAAGAGGTTTTTCAATTGATTAGCAGGTTCTAAACATCCTGCACTGTTTTCTTCCCAAATCATTAAGTTTTCTCTTTATGGGGATTATCCCCCCTAACCAGTAAGCTTCCTACTGAAGATAAGAACACACGAGGTTCCAGCATCCTAGAGATGCCATCCTGGCAGCTGGGTGAAACTGGCATGCACTGGGTATGAAGATTGACTCACTGATCTTAAAGATTTATTATAAAGACAAGATTTGAAATATCACATTAATGTTTTTAAGTGGGCTACTCTGAAATGTCAGTTGAATAAAATCTACTTTTGAAATTAATTTCATGTTTTCATAAAATTTACAAACATAAAAAGTCATGTTTTATACAGGTTTATTTTATTTTTATTCATCTATATGTGTGCAATAGGAGAAGAAACATGTCTAACAGAAAGCATTTAAACTACACACATGGAGCTAAGCATTAGGTGCCTAATGGAAGGGCTGATCTCTAAACAGGTAACAAACACCCCACCCAACCCCATCCCCTGGCAAATAACATTACTGCTGCAGCCTGATTCTCAAGATGACCCTAAGCCAACTGTAACCAAGAGGGCTGCTTTGACAAGGCTGGCAGCCCACGTCCCAGCCCCAGCACACAACCACCTCCATTTTAAACTACAAGTATATCTGCAGCGTCAGGTGGAACAGGTCAAGGATGCCACAACCATCATGTTTCTCAACCTCTTTTTCACTATCTCCACACCCCCAAGCATCTTGAGCAAGTTAACAACCTGTCCTCCACCCACCATGGCATTTAAAGCTGTGGTCCCTTAGAGGCCACAAACTGTTATCATGCCCAGGATTTGTCTGCCACCCAAGACCCAGCTAGTTTTCACCCTAGCAGGGCTGAGCCAGTCCCATGGAGAACACAGGATTTGGATCTCTGCCCTTCTAGGTTCTTGGCAGATCCATTCCAGAGCCTCCCTGTTCTCATAGGCTTCATGCATCTGAAAGGTTCTAGAGTTGTCAGGAAGGTCACTTGTGCTCTATGCAGCTGCAGCTCAGTTCTCGGGCACACATGGGCACTCTAGCCCAAGAGGAAAGGACATTTCAGGGAAGCATGTGGCCTTGAATCCAGCAGAGTGGATTAATGGTGGGGCAGTATCCCTCTGACAGTGCTTAGTGACATCAGAGGCCCTCCATAGCAATGTCCCCACATCTGAGCTTCATTTCAAGGCTAAGAGCCAAAGCCAGGTTGACCCTGTTGTCCTCTCCGGCTTGTCAGGGGGCACTGGGTAACTCAGCAGGTCTTTTTTCCTCCTGCTGCGCCTTCCCCACAGAACCCTGTAATGTGTCTGAGATGGAGTCTCAGTTCAATGCAAGTCTGAGCTTTGTTCACCTTCCACATTCAATCCTAACCTACACACACACACACACACACACACACACACACACACACACTGAAGCTTTTCTGATCCTAATTATTTTCAGTTTTAATTTCTATTTCACTATTTTCTTAGACATGCTTCCTATAGCTGACTTCTAATCCTCTAGACCTCTGACAACAAAAGGCAACCTCTGACATACATAGCAACTTACCTGGGGCTGGGGGACCACTCTCTGTCTGAATTGGGGTATGATGCTGACTGGGGATACGCCGAAATTGAGGGGAGGTTTTCCTTAGGATTATCATCTTGAAATGGTGGTACATCGTTAGGAAGAGTTCTAAAGAGATTTCAAAAAAAAGGCAAAAAAATTACCAAGGGCAGGTTCATAATAGAGCCAGGTTTCTCCCTGACCACATCTAAGGGCTTCATTAGTGAGTATGACCTCTGTCACATGCTCAGGCACATTCTCGAACATAGAAACGGAAATGGGAAAGGCAAAACGTCAGCCCATATAAACTGTTTGTGCATCTGCCTTGGGTGGATTGTAAACTCAAAATGATTTTACCAGAGCATGAACACATGACCATACCAATAAAATACCACTGTAGCATCTTTAAGCATGTGCATGTGCCTCTATAGCATCCTCAAAGCACATGTATATACCACTGCAGCATCCTCACGCATGTGTGTGCGCCTCTCTAGCATCCCTAAAGCATGTGTGTGTACCACTGTAACATCCTCAAGCATGTGCATGTACCACTTTAGCAGCAAGTGTGTGTGCCACCATAGCTTCCTTAAACATGTGTGTACCTTTGGTAATATCCTCGCACGTGTCTGTGTGTGTGTGTGTGTGTGTGTGTGTGTGTGTGTGTGTGTGTGTGACAACACAGCATCCTCAGGAGTGTTTGTGTTCAGTGTAGCATCCTCAGGAGTGTGTGTACCTCTGTAGCATCTTCACCCATATGTGTGTCACTGTAAATCCTTGCGCACGTGTGTGCGCGCGCGCGCGCGCGCGTGTGTGTGTGTGTGTGTGTGTGTGTGTGTGTGTGTGTGTGTGTGCACATGTGTGCGTGCGTGTGTCTGTGGGGGTAGGGGGGCAATGCGTGAGCACAACTGGGGATGGAATCCAGAACTCACACATGGTAGGCAAAGGTACTATACCTCTGAGCAATAGCTCTTATATTTTGAGATAGGGTCTCACTAAATCACCCAGGTTTGTGATCCTCCTGCCTCAGTCTCCCCAGATCTGGGTTTGCTACCACACCTGGCTTGTACCACAGCGTCTTGTCACCTTTCACATTTCCCCTCACCAGATCCTGAGAGGCAGGTAAACTGGAACTATATCCAGGTGTTCCAGAATAAGCCCCCACAGAGCATGCCTCATGTCTAGCCAGAGAAATAAATGGCATCGATCACATGTATCTTTGAATTAAACATGGCTGTAAAACTTCTTGGCTCATGAGCCCACCCCTACAGAGGCCATCTGTCTATACTTCTGCTGATGCAGGAAGCACCTGTGGCCAGGTGTTAGACTTGAAAGTCACAAAGAAAAGGCCATTATAACCAGCCCAAGCCAAACAGCCTCTGTATCCACAGCAGATTAGAGGCTACAGTTAGGGGAGGCAATGATGCCAACCAACCTCTAGAATAGGCCAATATAGATATTTGAGGACCTAGGGGTGCAGCTCCATAGGTCCCTCGCCTAGGATACATGGAGCTGAGCTCTAGCCTAGCCCCACAAAAAGGGGTGTGGTGGCTTACATCTGGGATCCCAGCACTTGGGAGGTAGAGGCAGGAGGATCAGAAGTTCAAGGTCATCTAGTTTGCTCTGAACAATGAAGGCGAGGAATACTCCATTCCTGATGTTACTTGTATCTCCTTTATGTTAACAAGACATAAAAATTATCAAAAGCCACGTGCAATTATAAACATCGGAAACAGAAACTATTCTTTAAGAATTTAGTTTTCAAAACTGGCTTTTTCTGCCGGGAGTGGTAGCAAACACTTTAATCCCACCACTTGGGAGGCAGAGGCAGGCAGATCTCTGTGAGTTTGCCCGGTCTTCAAAGAGAGTCCAGGACAGGCAAGGCTACACAGAGAAACCCTACCTCAAAAACAAAACAAAACAAAATAAAATAAACAATAACAACAAAACTGGCTTTTCCACCAAGATACATACATCCACACTGAGCTTGGCAACAGTCTTAGAAGCAAAGATATATAAAAGGAGAGAAGCTCACAAATTGGGAGCACAATTCAAATTAAGATGGAAAGGTGTGCTAAGCATTGAGGGAGTGTGGGCTCCAGTGGTCTTTAGCACCAAGTGGACCACACACCCTCCTGACCTACAGATACCTATAGATCTGCCTCAAGGTCACAGGCAGAGTTGGGGCTAAGAGAACAGTAAGTGGGTTTGGAACAGCCAGTGAGGAGTAAAGGGTGGGACCAAGGATACAGCGATGGCTGAACATGCACAATGCCACAGATTTGATCCCCAGCACTAGTAAATAAATAAGTCCTGAGGAAACAGTTTTGTTCATGAAATGCTCATTTGCAGGCTCTTGTTTCTTCATTCTATTTCAGAAAGCTGATGTTATCCGCTCAGAAGCATGGAGTGACCAACTGTGTCCCGGGTTAAGAAACTAGAGCGAGGATTTATTCCTAGGTTGGGCCCACTACCTGATCACAAAATTCAGTCTAAGATACCCAACAGAAGAATGAAAAGAAATGAAAAGAAAAATCATTTTAAAACTAGCTTGTTTATGACTAGAGATAGAGTCCAGTTGGTAGAGTGCTTGCCTAGCATGCATGAAACCCAGGTTCAAATCCAGCCCATGCCTAGCGTGGGTTTTAAATCCAGCCCATTTAACAGGGCATGACGGTACATGCCTGTAATGCTAGCATTTGAGAGCCAGGGGCATGATGATCAGGATTCCAAGGTGATCTTCAACTGCAAATTCAGTTCAACTTGTCAAAAAAGGAAAGGAACTAATTGATGCCCCTGCATCACAGACCCTGCCTCCTCACTTCTCTCACCTGCTCCCATCCATCGGTGCTGTTTCCTCATCAGAGCTCATCTCTATGGGAAACATGTCCTCATCCTCAGACGTGTTGACATTGTCATCTCTTTTCAGATTGTCCAACTGAGACTTCCTCCTCCTTTTCCTTCTCTTCTTCCCCAGGGAACCAGCAGATGGAGTGTCGCTGGGAGGCAGGGCCTGGGCAGTCGTGGTGGGATCCAGGCCCCTGATTCTGTCCACAGAGTTCCTTTTCAGCTGGCTTTCCATTCTAGAAGCTCCTTCCGACAGGATGGGGGATGTGGCCAGGTACACGGGGATGACTTCCTAAACAGGACAGGGGACCAAGAGTCCCATTAATACAGTGAAGGAGAAGGGCCATGACAGAGGACTTACTCGGGAAAGAGTCACAGCAGGACAACCCAACATCTCAGAGTCATCAACTCCTCAGACACTGTTTCGTACTGAACACAGCATTTACGTAATCATAATAGAGTCAGGCCACTCATTACCAGTGATTTCAAACCATCAAAACTCATCTGAAATATCCAGGGAAGAGAAAAATGAGGGCAGAGTCATTACATATGACACTGCTGCTGGTTTATGTGAATAGGTTTTATGTGAGTAGGTTTCAACAGGAGAGAGAGAGAGAGAGAGAGAGAGAGAGAGAGAGAGAGAGAGAGAGAGAGTGAGAGTGTTCATATCACAGTCCTGGGATGCAAGAGACCCAGTCTTTATTTTTAAAAAGAGAAAAAAAATCCAGATGACAACTCGGCCTACGGGCTTGTCATTTCAGAGCAAATCTATCTGTGTAGCCAGTGAGGTAGGAGACAGGGAGTCCCCAGGAAGAAATGCTGAGGAGCAGAGCTGGTATAAGTATACAGGCCAATTGGTGATGCAAAATGCAGGTCTCAGCTTCCCACAGGGTCCCAGGCACCACTGATGTTGAGCTGGCCACCTGGTACAGAGCCTCTGTGGCATATGAGTCCCCATGGATTCCTCATCTCCTAGAGCCAGGAGCAATGGGAGGTTACAATAATCTCAACTAGTAAACTCAGGGCTTCCCATTTAGACAGGAGTCGCCTGGAGGCTGTGGGGCCTACCTGAGACGGCAGGGCAGGAGCGGCCCTTGGCTTCCAGCCCAGAAGCTGTTCCTCGGATAGGTAACAGGGAGGCACCTGCCTGGGGCAGTTGAAAATCGCAGACACTGGTTTTAGTGTTTGAGGCTCCAGCGGAGCCTCCTTCCCAGGAAGGAGCCAGCTTAAGTGGGTTTAGCAAGGAACCCATTCACAAGATTGCTTCACGGGAGCCCCAGACAGGCTGCTGGTTATGTCACTCCACCGGTCTCCACCCCACTGCACTCAGACAGTCTCTCTCTCTCTCTCTCTCTCTCACTGAACCTGAAGCTGGCAGCCTTAGCTAGGCTGGATGGCCAGGCAGCAGGTTCTCCGGATCTGTCTGTCTCTGCCCCACAAGGCTAACGTTGCAGGCGTGTACTGAGCTTTCCTTAAGCTGGGTGCTAGGGATTCAAACTCAGGTCCTCACACTTGCAGAGCAGGTGCTCCTCAACCACTGAGTCATCTCCCCAGACCCAGAACCTCAAAGGGCTAAACATCACACAACCTAGTAATTTCATTCCTAGGCATAGCTGGGGAGGGGACACGGGACCAAAGCTCATGTTCTCACGGAAACTGGAACATGAATGTTCACAACGTCATGACTCACACCAGCCAAAAGGTGGCAACAACCCAAGAGTCCCTCGAGAGGTAACTTAGGTAAACCAAAATGTGGTGATCAAACCATTCAGCCACTGAAACTAACAGTTTGGGCCCAAAAGTTGGCTGAGTGGGCAAAGCACCTGCTGCTGAGCCTGACAATTGGGAGAGTTCCATCTCTGAGGTCCACACCGAGGAAGGAGAAAATCAGCTCTCAGAAGGTGCCCTCTGACATCCACACATGCTGTTGACTGTGCACACACAAAACTAAACGAATAATAAAACTGAAATTCATACATGTGTGACTACACAGCTCAAGCTTGAAGCACTGTGCCAAGTCAAAGGCACCAGGCACAAGCACGGCATCCCACGGTATTTCATTTGCACGAAAATTCAAAATAGGGAAATTTGTACACAAGATAACTTATCAGTTGCTTTGGGTTTGGGTGCTGGGAGACTGGCTGAATCCAAACAAGAGGTATGTTCAAGATGTGACATTTCTTTTTCAGGTGATTAAAGCATTCTGAAATCCACCAGAATGGTGGCTGCGTGAGTCTATGAACAGACTAAAAACCACTGACCTGTGATAGGTGAGATGTGTGGGTTAACACTGTCAAGAGGTCGTTGGTAAGAGGACTAAGTTCAAATCCTCAGCACCCACCTAACAGGTGGGCACGATGGCGCACTTGGCCTGTAACTCCAGCATTGGAGAACCGCCACAGGAGGATCATCAGGGATCAGTGCCCAGTCAGACTCACCAAAGCAACAAGCTTCAAGTCCCATGAGAGACTCTGTCTCAAAACTACAGCAGAGAGTGACAGAGAAAGACACCCGACACCCTCCTCTGGCCTCAACATGTCCAAGCATGGGCACAATCACCAATACATACAGATGAACATACATCATATGCACATACTCTGCATACACACAACCACAGGAATAGCAAACAAAAAGGATTTAGTCACTTACTAAATGAAAATGAGGAGACTCAGTCATTTCAGACTTGTCACACTGGCACATAGTTTGGCCAGTGTACAATGTCAGTCCCTCTGTCTCCTAGAAATGGCAAGATAGTTGAAGCAGGCCAGGACTGGGTCTCTGTGGCCTTGGCATGCCTGACTGAGTCCCTCTGACAGGGAAGCAAGTCTTCCCTCTGACGCCAGCATCTACCCAACAAAGCGCCCAGAATTCCTTCTCCTCAGACCTGCCCGATGCTGACTCCACACGCTGGAGTGACCCTGGACACCCAGCCCTCCTCACCTGATCGTTGTCAGTCTCCTGAACGAAAAAGGCTTCTCCATTGTCTCCCAACTTCATGTGCAAATCCACAGACTCCCCGTTGATTTCTATGTCCACCTGAAGGCAGAGGACAGTTAAGAACACAGTGAGCTCCCCTGAAAGCGCCCCAAGTCTCAGATGGTGCCCCTAACTCAAGCACGCCTGCCCTGTGCACTGGGAAGGCAGGGAAGGAACTTGGGTTTCCAAACATGGCTACCACTGGCCCTTTTAATACCTCCAATGCTGATCTAGAACCTTCCCACTCTCCTCCTGTATGCTCACTTCCCCTCTGTCGGAGGATGAAGAAGCCTGTGATTGCCACCCAACCAGCAGAATAGAGAAGTAACTCCACAGGGCTTCTGAAATCAGGCCATAAAACCATCATGCCCACCTATTCCCTCATAAGCAGCCACCATGTGGAAAGGGAACCAGAGCGCCTGGAAGGGCTCTGCTTGGTAACCCCAGCTGAGAGCACAGAGCCAGCGCTCGGGCACAGGAGGGAGTGGGTGGTCAGGTGACCTTCAAGCCTTGAGTTTTCCTGAGACGAGGCCTAACAAGCCACCAGGCCCTGCCCCATGTGCCTCCTGAGCGTCAGACCTGATAAGCAGCGGGGGTGTGCCTCACATCACAGAGTAACGGACACTGTTGTGGTAACCGGAACAATGTGATCATTAGTGAGCATTAAATTATGCAACTCTGCATTTTGGTGATTCTGAGAGCTCAGGACAGGAAACAGCACCCTCATGCTGCTATTCCCTGAGGAGGGGGGAGGCCTCACCACTTTCTCCCGGGAGCGCAGGACACCCATCTTCCCGAAGCGGACGTGGAAAGGGGAGCACTGCAGGCTGCCATTGGGCTGGCGGACAACGATGATGTCGATACATCCTGACAGCGTGGCAGGGTTCAGTCCCTTGTAGAGTTCCTTCACTGTCACAAACACCTGGCCGGCCAACTGCCCCACGTAATTCATTGTCTGAACCTGATAGACAGACAAATCACACAAGTTCATGAGTGCAATTAACACTGGATGGCCACCCAGAGCCTCTAACTAAACACTCCTCCATTTCTTTTTTTCTTTTTCTTTTTTTTTTTTTTTAGATTTATTTATTTATTATGTATGTATACAGTGCTCTGCCTGCATGTACATCTGCAGGCCAGAAGAGGGCATCAGATCACAGTACAGATGGCTGTGAGCCACCATGTGGTTGCTGGGAATTGAATTCAGCAACTCCAGAGGAGCAGTCAGTGTGCTTAACCTCTGAGCCATCTCCCCAGCCCAACACTCCTCCAGTTCAACGATGTAATGTACACATCCTTTCACACCTTCCCCACATCACTCTGTTTCTGGAATGTTCTCCAGGACACCTCTGGGACAGCCCATTTCTGCCACCCCATGAGGCCCAGCATCCCTCCCACCACGGAGAGGCCCAGGAATCCTAACAGAAGCTGCCACTGGGCTCAGTCTCCGCAGCCCAGGACTGACTACAGATGTGACCTACCACACCTGTGTTTGGCAATGTTGTCTCAATGTCAAACCCAAGAAGGCTTTTGGACTCTGGAGTAAAGAGACCACTTCTTATGTGTGGCTTAGCCAAGGGAAGCACCTCACAATAGGAGCAGTGAAACATGACAACACAGATAGCGTTTTACACTCTTCCCCATCCTTCCACTCCAGCAGCCTTTCCATGCCCTCTTTACAATGTTTCCTGGCCCTCAGAGAGGGTGACATCAATGTCCTAGTTAGGGCCAAGCACTCAGCAGTCACTTATTCTCAACACTTCAACAACTTATATGAGTCCCCATTTTGGCCAGAGCTCACTGCTTGTGGTGGTTTGAATAAAAATGGTCCCCGTAGGTCCAAGGGAGTGGCCCTATTAGGAGGTGTGGCTTTGTTCGAGTAGATGTGGCCCTGCTGGAGAAAGTGTGTCACTCGGGCGGGCTCTGAGGTCTCAGACACTCAAGCAACTTCACTTCTGCTACTTGCTGATTCAAGATGAAGAGCTCTTAGCTCCTCCAGTACCATGTCTGCCTGCGCATTGCCGTGTTTCCTGCCATGACGTAACGGACTGACCCTCTGAAATTGTAGGCCATCCCGAATTAAACGTTGTCCTTTATAAGAGGTGTCGTGGTCAGGTGTCTCTTCACAGCAAACCCTAACTAAGACACTGCTGAAAGATGTCCTGACCACGTCTAAGAGCTGCACTTGCTTATATGTGTAAACATTAAGCATTCAGGGTCTGCAACATGGCACCACTGGTTAGAAGAGGTTTGCCACCAAGCCTGAAAACCTGAGTTCACGCCCCAGGACCCAAGTGGAGGAATGGGACCCAAGTCCCGCAGATTATCCTCTGATCCTCTGACCACCACATAGTGGCATACACACACACACACAAATTAATGTCATAAATACTTAGGACTCGGTTTAATTAGGCGTCCATTTGACAAAACATCAGTCATAGATCCCCGCATAGGGCCTGTGACCTCTCTAGCCATAAGCTTTGGATCGGTTCTGCAGTGTTAGTCATGTACTCTCTCCCATGGAGCAGACTTCTGATCCAATCAGACAGCAGTAGCTTTCCTCACAAACATGCCGCTGTTGCAACATGGGTGTCTCTCACAAGGCCACTCAGTGTTGTAGTGCACAGGGTCCACGGCCCAGTTACAATAGTTGATGGCTTTTCTCCATCAGGCAGCTCTGTAGCATTCTGACACTATGAGTGCTTAGCCAACAGGGAGACAATGGCTTTTATCAGGTTCTTTCTAGTCCCTGCCTGCCAGCCTCGTGTCTGACAACTGCCCAGCTGGAGGCGTTTGTAGCCATGCTAGTGGTACATTTTTCAGGGTAGTCTGAGACTTAAAAGCCTCCCCTCCATACATCGTTTGCTCTCTCGTTTCCTGCCTGCATTTGATAACATGAATCTTCAGTGTCCTGTTCTGGCGACCAAACCTGCAGCTTGCTGCCACAATTCAAACCATGAGGACTCTGATTCAGCAGGGACCATAAACCAAGATAAACACTTCTTTCTATAAGTTGTCTTTGTCACTGTGTTTTATCACAGCAACAGCTGATAGTCAGACAAAGGTGCCGACAATGAATGGCTGCTAAGAAAACTAAAAGCAAAATAAATAAATAAATAAATAAATAAATAAATAAATAAATGAAAACTAAAAGCAGCCCAAGATAATTCCGCTTGGGACCAACAAGATTCTAGCTCTCCATAATCAGTTAACAGCCTTCTGGGACCTTTAATACTGGGTGTGTCTCTTTGGGGAAGGAGGAGGGAACTTCAAATTACATTGTGAGGTAAAAAGAGTTTCTGGGGGTTCAGGGCAGTTAGCAGATCTCAGAATTCCAGCTTCCCAGGCTTAGAAAAGTGAGTATAGCACCCTGCAGGGTCCAATTCTCTTTCTAAGAGGTCAGAGATAAGGGGTGTTTCCTCTCTGCTTAGCATCCCAAAAGGCACCTCTCATCAATGATAAAGCTGACGCAGCTCTGCCCTTGTGACCTCAACAAAGCAGCTGAACAGAGAACAGGTGGCATCCAGGCTGGAAGAAACCTGATGGTTTTGTGGCTCCAACAGGCTCTTTTTAATAGGAAAAACCTAGAAACTCTTAGGCAGAGTTCTTCTGCAAACACGGCTGAGGAGTCACACTCCCTGGATAACTGTCCGTTGTGTGCGTGAAGCAGCTGCCTGTTGGAAACCTCCGCAGATGTTATGGGGTCTCTGTGTGGGAGCTGAGATACTGTTCAGAAACCCCACTGGACAACAGTCTTCTTGGAACTAACCGTGCCATCAAGACCCTGGGGTTGCCTAGACAAGCCCTTACTGAGCTTTATTTAAAAAATTAAAAATTTAAAAAAAAAAATAGGAAAACCTCCCCAAACTCTTAAAGAGGACCTTTAACCAGAAATAGGAAGTATTTTTCAACTAGGTGGGGAAACTGGGGCCCTTGTGTGCTGTTAGTGAAAACGAAAATGGTGCAGCTACCATGGAAACCAGCATAGCCAATCTTCAAAAACATAAGAGGAAAAATAGAATTACCCTCCAATCCAGCAATTCAACATCAAAGTATATCTTCTAGAGAACTGAAATTGGAGAATTGAAGTTATTCAGCCTTCCAGAGGAAGAAATTTTGGGGGGCTGAGGAGATGGCTCAGAGGATAAAGCACTTGCTGTGCAAGAGTGAGGAGTGGAACTCAGAGCCACAGCACCCACGGGAACCCACTCAGGCGTGGCGGCACACCTGTGACAGCACTTAGGAGGAGGCAGAGGCAGGAGATCCCTAAGGCAAGTTGGCTACCTAGACCTGCCCGATCAGTGAGCTCTAGGTTCAGCAAGAGACCAAGACCTCAGTACACAAAGTGGGGAGAGAGAGAGAGAGAGAGAGAGAGAGAGAGAGAGAGAGAGACCCAGCATCCACTCTTGGCCTCTACCCACATGTACACACACATACAAGCACACATCACATAAACGCATGCAAGAAAAGGAGAGGACGGGATTCCGCAAGCTGTCACAGCACGGATAAGCCAGGATGGCAGTGGGGATGGTGAAAAGCCAGTCAAAACAAGAGAAGTGCTGCAGGACTACTGTAAGAGCTACCCAGAGAGGACACCCCGGGTGATGTGACTAGAACAGAGATGTGGAGTAGTGGATGAAGGGGTTCCGGTCCAGAGGTGTGCAGTGAGGGCTGCGCTTAGGTGCACTTTAAAACCACTTAAAGGCTGGAGATGCAGCTCAGTTCGTAGAGCGTTTGTCTAGCATACACAAAGCCATGGGTTTGATCCCCACATTGAATAAACCAGGTATAATAGTGCAGCCTGCAATCCCAGTACTGGAGAGTACTGTAAAGACAGGAAAATCAGAAATTCAATGTCATTCTAGGTTTGAGGCCAGCCTAAACTACTGTCTCAAAAAAAAAAAAAAGAAAGAAAGACTTGTGAGGTACAGGGGACAACTCCTCCTCAGGAGACAAGCCAAGGTAAGCCAGGTCCCCTCAGGTCCCTGATGGGCTGAAATCTGGCAAGAGAGGGGCAGAACAAGGCCCTTCTTTCTCTGCCTCATAATCAGCTCTCTTCCTCAATAGGCCCTGCGCAAAGCTTTCTTTAAAAGTTCTACACAATCAGCCCACTAGATGTAAAGTCCCAAATTTCACTTCCTGCAAAAACTCAAGGAAGGGGCTAATCCAAGTAGCCTGAACATCAGCAGGCAGGATAACCCTGGCCAGGCAGAGGGGCCTCACGATCCCAGATCCCATCCTTGCTGTGCTGTTCCAGCTTCCTGGAAAGCACTTATGGAAGCCAGGAGGGTGAGGTTTGATTTGAAAACAGAAGCGTCTGGAAAACTCCAGGGTGAGGGACAATCAGAGGAACCAAAGAGAGTAAATCAAGATGGCTAAGGGTTCCAGTGGGCCTGCTCAAAGAAGACACTTGGCCACCAGCTTGCTTTCCCAGCTGCTGGGTTTTATCTTGAACTTTAGCAAGCTACTGCACCTGGCAGGGCTTAGCACACCGGCGAGGGGATTCTGAGGTCCCTGGCAAAAAAGTGTGTGTGGAAGGAGTACTGCACCAGGTCTTACAGAATCCTCTAGAGTAGTGGCCCTCACTCCTCCTAATGCTGTGACCCTTTAATACAGCTCCTCATGCTCTGGTGACCCTCAGCCATAAGTTATTTCTGTTGTTACTTCATAACTCTAAGTTTGCTACTGTTGTGAATCGTAATGCAAATATCTGACATACAGATATGTGACCCCTGGGAAAGGGTCAAGACCCCCAGGTTGAGAACCGCTGCTCTAAAGCAAGCCAGTCCCTGAGGGAATTCTGCAGTCACAAAATACACAGATTTTTTTTTTCTTTCCCCTTTAATGTAGCTGCTTCTGGGTTGGTGTTCTGAACCAAGACTAAGTTCTCTGAAATGCCATCTCTAGGTAAGATCTTCCTAGATAAATGTGGAGCCCATGTTGGCAAGGAAACCCAACTTCAAGGCCCCAACCTGCAACTGGAGGTCACACACCCTCCCTCACCAACCATGGCATTCTGCAAGTGCTTGGCACAGCCACCACCCAAGTTTCAGACTGTTCCAGACATAGCCTTGGGACATGATCAAGAAGTGCCAGAAGTCGCATGACTCCTCACCTAGTTAGGACATTAGAAAAGTCTACATTTAGTCCAAAATTGGCTGTGCAGACTTCATGAACTGCCAAGAAAGGCTACTTTTTATTTTCATCTTTTTTTTTTAAATCTGCCAAAATTCAAAAGCCCTGCCATAGCTCTCCTAACACCACAAATTTTGTTAATGTCCTTCCACCACCTGGAATATTAAAGTCATTTGAGGACGGCCTCAGGTCAGCCCCATTGAAACCTTGTCGCAATAACATAAGGGGGCTCGTAAGACAAGAGAAGACACCTGGTGTGGCGGTTTTAACAGGAATGGCCCCCATAGACTCGTGTGTGAATGCTTGGCCCATGGGAAGTGGCACTATTAGGACCTGTGGCCTTGTGAGGGTAGGTGTGGCCTTGTGAGGGTAGGTGTGGCCTTGTTAGGGTAGGTGTGGCCTTGTTAGGGTAGGTGTGGCCTTGTTAGGGTAGGTGTGGCCTTGTGAGGGTAGGTGTGGCCTTGTGAGGGTAGGTGTGGCCTTGTTCCAGGAAGTGTGTTGCTGTGGGGGTGGGCTTTGAGGTCTCCTATGCTCAAACTATGGCCAGTGTAGCACACAGTCCCCTTCTGCCATGTTTCCCACTATGATGATGATGGACTAAACCTCTGGAACTGTGAGCCAGACCTAATTAAATGTTTGGTTTCTCTTGGGGGGGGGATTGGTTTTTGTTTTTTTGTTTTTTGGTTTGGTTTGGTTGGGTTGGGTTGGGTTTTTTTGTTTGTTTGTTTTTGTTTTGTTTTGTTTTGTTTTGTTGTTTTTTTCAAGACAGGGTTTCTCTGTGTAGCCTTGGCTATCCTGGAACTCACTCTGTAGACCAGGCTAGCCTCAAACTCCTGTCCATCGAGTGCTGGGATGAAAGGCATATGCCACCACCATTTTCTAAGAGTTGCCATGGAGCCGGGTGTGGTCGGGTATGGTCTAGGGCAGCCAGGGCTGTTTTACAGAGAAATCCTGTCTCAGAAAAAAAGAAAGAAAAGTTGCCACGGTCATAGTGTCTCTTCCCAGCAATGGAAACTAACTAAGACACCTGGACAATTATGCAAGAGTTCGTCAACACAGTTCACAGAGTTATGCCAATCACAAGAGGGATTGTTCAGTCCATAAAGTACATGGCTCAAAAGCAAGAGGACCTGAGTTTAATCTAGCATAGATTAAGCCAGGCACAAGCCACTAAGTAGGAGTGGGTAGGAAACTGAGATCCCTGGGACTCCCCAGGATGGTCAATCTAACAGAACCAGTAGCAACATGTTGTTAGGGACCCCACCTCAAAAGATAAAGTGGACCTAAAGGAGGTAATGTCAATGTCTGGCCCCACATGTGTACACCCACTGCACACACACACACACACACACACACACACACACACACACACCTGCACACATACCCACCTATACACATACACACATCCCTCCACATCAACACCTGCACACACACACATGCACACGTACACACATCTGCATATACACACTGGCACACACATACATACCCACCTGTGCACACATACCTGCACACACAGAAACACCCACCTGCACACACATGCACACACACACAAAATAATTAATTTCTAAGGCCCTTCAGAAGGCACCAAATAAAAACATTCCATAAATACTCCAATAGTGAGAAATACTCCAATCATTAACACAACAGAGTCCCAGGAAGATCTCCCCTTTGGCACATGCTAGCATGTCCCAGCAATTACACAGCAAGAACTGATTCTACAGATATAGGATTATGTGTTTAATGTATATGCATACAGGCACATGTAAGCACATGCCACAGCATATATGTAGACTTCAGAGGACAACTAGTAAGAGTCAGTTCTTTCTTTCTACAGAATTGGTGAGCGTTCTTCCTTTCTTTCCTTCATGTATGTGGGTTCCAGAAATCAAACACAAGTCATCCTGTTTGGCAGCCAGCATCTTTACCTACTGGGCCTGGGCCATCTCACCAGCCCCCAGATATAGCACCATCTTTGTGAGAAGAAGTAACCAGAGACTTGACTGTGATGGGGGAAAGCAGAAGTCACTTGGAGATCAACAGGATTAATAAATTATGGACCTTCCACAATATATATGGAGCAGTATGAGCTTATTAAGAGTGGGAGAGTTGTATGCTCCACAAATATCCACTCACAGGGCTGCCGGCTGCCAACAGGGCGGTAGGGCAGAAGACCTTAACTATTCCACATACACAGGTACTACTTTCACATCAGTTTTTAATGGGGAGTCTGAAAATTCCTGTACTCTTGGTCTCAGGGTCTCCATGCCAAACAAAACTACACAGCAGAAAAGGGACATGAAGGAGCTGCCATGGCTCACCAGGCAAGGGTACTTGCTGGCAAGCCTAAGGATCCGAGTTCAATCCCATAAAACCCAGGGATAGGTAGGGGCAGAGAAAAGACCATATAAAGTTATCCTCTGACCTCCACACTCATGCTGTGATGTGCATAATCACACACACACACACACACACACACACACACACACACACTAAATTTTGAATACTGCTCTGATAAGGTTCTCATTAACTCTCATTTAAAAAACAAAATGAGGTACAAGTGTCAGGGGCAACTAGGACATGATCCCTGCTCTGGCCGGAAGGGCAGTTAAGTGACACTTCAAATTCTCAGAGCTGAACTCTGGCAACAACAAGTGAGTATTATAATCCCAGGTAATGAGTGTCCTCACATCCCTGCCAAGAAGCACCCAGGGCTTGGCCAGCACGAGACACCCACAGAGAAGACAAGATGTGGCCCCTGTGCTCTGTGACACTGGCCTGGGTTGGGACTCGGAACCTCAGCCCTCAACCGTTAGCTCCCTTGAAGGGCACACAACCTTCGCTCTCCTTGGAAGCCCCAGTGTCTTTTCACATACTTATGAGAGCCCCCAGTCGAGACGCACATCTTGGTCAAGAATACTCTGCTCCAAAGACCTTTGTACATCGCTGCACCGCCCCCGCCAATCCTGCCCCGGCCATTAGTAATGGCCACGTATCCCCTACATGTCCAAGAGAACTATGGCTCTATTCTGAACCAATAAAACGGGTCATTTAAACAGCACCCACCACCCAGAGGTACTAGAAGATAGCCTATGAATGGTCTTTTCACAATCTGCATTCCAGGGAAAAACTAAGTATTGACCCAATGGTGACAGACAGCTCTGGAAAATACTGCACTAAGTCTCTTGCAGCAAAGCACTTTGTGTTTATTTGAAATCCTCCAATGTGCCTGCGCACACGCAAAAGAAGGCAGCGCAGGAGACACTGCCGGATCAGATAAACACTGGGATATTGGAAGGGTACAGTCATGTCCCACGGTAACCATGGTTTCAGGCAGGCAAGGTATGGTGCCACTCACCTGTGATTCTAATACCAAGAAGGCTGAGGCAGGATGACCTTGAGTTCCAGGCTAGCCTGGGCAACACAGTAAGGTCAAGACAACAGCTCTGAGTTCACACATGAGGACTTCCAAGTACAGGCAAAACATCCACGAGCCCGCATCACTCCCTTCCGGCTGTTTCTCTCAAAAGGCTCCAGAAGCCAGAGCTATTAATGCGCAGGTCACCAACTTCACCCCCAGCCATCCTGAAACAAGGTACTTGGTCCCCCCTAAACATCCCCACCCACATACTTGCTCAAATTAATTCATATCATTAGTGGTCCCTTTTCAGGCCCTGAACCTAAGAGAGAGAAGACACAGGAAAAATAGATTCACAATCTAAGGTCAGGGAGGGAGGGGTGAGCCAAGGCAGCTCAGTTATGGACCAGAGGCTAGCCTTAAGTACCCAGGACTAGAACAGCCCTACAAAGGGCCCTCATTGTTACCCCCAGCTACCCCCCCCCCATTGGAGTAACAGGCTGAAGTTGCTCTGAAGTGTCCCAAGTCATTTGGGCAACAGTCTGGTAAGTGAAGTGTGGTTTTCCCCTCACTCTAGATATGGAAACTGATAATCAGGCTGCACAAGTGACGTCTCTGGCCCACGGATCTCCTGCTATCAGCGGTCAGCTCTCTTGCCATTTCCTGACCTTTTTCCCTCTGCCTAGCCTGAAGCCCTGATAAGCAAAGACCTGGCCCAGGCCCACTAGCAGACACCCCACCCCCCCCCCAACTCAGGACACCCACCAAGGATACCATCTCCCTCATCTGAAGCCCTAAGTTGTCACCCAAGCAACAAGATTGGGACTGTTGTCCCTCTCACCAGCTTTCCAAAGTGACACACACCACAACAGCATTGGCAACTGCCACCGAAAGAGGGTAGAAGTCATATGGGGTGGCACAGCCACCAAGACTGAGCCAAGCATAGGGCCCAGACTTCCCAACCCAACCACCAGGCCCTACACAGGCAGGGATAAAGGCCAAAAACACACACCCACATACACACAACCCGTGACAGCAGAAGCAATGTCAGCAAACAGGAAGCTTTGTCCACGCGGGGAACCAAATACACTGGGATCTTTCAGCCTTTCTGGGAACACTGAAAAGTTCCCTTACTGGTGAGCATGTTAGTCCTTAATTACTATGCACTGCTAAGCTGCTCTCATTCATAAAACGTATCTTATAGAACGAGGAATGCCTAGTAGACGTCTGAATCCTCAAGGCCCGCCAGCCTCTCTTCCGAAAACCGTTACAGGCTCACCTTCCCCACAACTTCGCTACCCTGTGGGAAGCGGCTGTGTCCCACGGCCCAGACCCCAAACCTGCCCAGTGCTTTCACTCCTGCTTCTCGCCAAGGCGGGTGGGCATCTGCAGCAATTACTAACCACACAAATTACCAGCCAGACACCTTGTCTTTTCTCCCACTACTCCCACCCCGACCCCCCTCCCCCAATACCGAATATGACTTCCAAAGCGTCGCTTTCCCTTCACATTGCCCTGGCCTGCAGCTAAAGCTGATGGAGCAGGAGCCGCAGAGGCCCAGCGCCCACCAGACTGCCAAGCTGTGTGGAGGCCTGTGGCGAGCCCCGTAACCTGAGAGGCTGGCTTCCCAGCTCGCTGCTACCCGGCGGAGGTGTGCCCTTGGGCACGAAGGTTAGCTTCCCCAGGCAGGTCTCAGTTTCCTAGGCTGCAAACCCTCAATCCTAAACCCCTTGGGATGACTCTCATCCGGGTCCCAGCCCAGGGGGTCCCCCTCAAGCTTGGGAACGATCGGGGTCGTGACGCGGCCCACACGGCCTCCCTGATAGGCCCCATGTCCCAAGAATGGATCTTGAGATGCAAACTGGGACCCAAGTCCCCATTGCTACTCACCAAGAGGACACGCGCCGGTAGCCGCCTTTGTATGCAAACACTAGGCCCCGTAGCTTCTGTCAGCTTAGAACATGGCAAGGGGCGGGGCCTGAACAGGGGCGGAGCCTCCGGGGAAGCGCCAGGGGGACTCTGGAGGAACGCGCAGCAGGGATTCTTTCAGGGCCCACTGACACTCCCCTCCCCGTAATATCCCCACCTCCCACAACCACTCACCCCTCCCCATACTGAACCGATTGCCTTGACTTTCCCAGTAGTAGAGACCCTGCGACTCCTTCCCAGAGCCAAAGCCCTCTGTTTCTACAGCCTGACTGCCCTTTTGACCTTAAAGCAGTTTACACTTCGTCCTCCCCCTTGTGCCACAAGCCAGCGACCAATCCCCATTCTCAGAGCCCCCACACCGTCCTCCTCCCTTCCTGGCCACCCGGCCGCAAAGCCAGGAACGTGTAAATAAAGCGGAGGACGCCAAGTCTGGTGGTGGAAGGGTGCAAGTCAGACCAAGCCACTCTCAAGGGTCACTGAGACCCAAAGGAACAATAAACTGTGGTTTTGCTTTATTTGGAAGACAGGGACTCCTAAATTGCAGGCTGGCCTCGAGCTTTCTATATAGCCTAGGATGACCCTGAACTTGTCATCAGCCTATCTCGCCTCCCAAGTGTTGAGATTACAGGCAGCTGCCCTCCCCCACCGTGCACTCGACCAACTGAGCTACACCACGGTGTATACACATAGACCCTCCAAAGAGACAGCGCTTTCTAGGAGTACAGAACAGCAAAGACCCTGAGGAAGGCGGCTACAGACACAGACCTGAGGTCTTGTAGGCACCGAAGGAGACTGGGTACCATTTAGATGTTCTACACAAGGGGGATACAGGTCAGGAGCGATGCCAGCCACAGCATCCAGACGACCAGGGAGATCAGAGTGATGGATAGAGTGCGCTTTCCAAAAAACTAACATTTTGAGGGAGTTGTTGTTGTTTTTTTTGAGGGGGGGGCTCCTTATGTATTGAGGGCTGATCTTAAATTCTAAGGATGACCTTGAACTTCTAGCCTTTTTGCTCCCAGAGTGCTGAGATTACAGGTGCCCACGCCCCACACTGGGTTTGGGAGGTTCTGCAGATCCCAGTCAAGGGATTCTGTACGCCAGGCAAGGGTTCTACCAGCCAAGCTACGGCCGGGCGGCCTCCAGTCCAAGACTAGACAGCTTGCGAGGTCTCAGCACACCTGCTGAGGAACACTACCCAGGAGCAGACACTACCCAGGAGCTCAGGGGACAAGCTCCAGGAGCTCAGTACAGGCAGGTGACTCCGTGCATCAAGCCAGCTGTGGACGTGGTCCAGCTGTGCTGGAGGCAACTCAGCCAGCCACAAGGATTGCCTCTGCTGCCCACAAATTCCTGAGGCTTATGGCCCCAGAATGAAGGCTTACTGTGCCACTGCCCCTCCCCCAACCACCCCCCTCCCCCCACCCCCAGCCCACCGCCATAGCCACCTCAGCCACCACCTCCCAACTCTGTCATTGAAATAAAGCCTTAATTTTTTTTAAATTATTCAGATTCGAAGGCAGGTAGAGGAGAGTCTGAACACACAAAGTCCAGCCTAAAGCCCTTACCAGACAAGTGAACCTGGGTCCTGGAACACACACACACACACACACACACACACACACACACACACACAGAGAGAGAGAGAGAGAGAGAGAGAGAGAGAGAGAGAGAGAGAGAGAGAGAGAGATGTCTAATAAACCAAGGTCTGGAGTAAGAGTTCACAGCAAGTTCGGTCCTCCTTTGCCTGCAGCCTATAGGAAGACCACACACAGAGGACATTTTTCTCAGAAACATTCACTAGGTCACACAAAACAGAAAAATTCTCTGAGGCCCAGGTGCTCTAAACCGGCACAGTCTGGATCCCCCCTGGTGGGGCCCCAGGCTGTGTTGTCAGCAACCAAGCAGCTTGCTGAGCTGTGAGTCAGCCCGGGAGCTGAGGTGATCCCCTGAGCCAATCCCCGTACCTGCTGTGTTCAGCCCAAGTCGGAAGAGGGGAAATAACCTAATGACTCCAGCTCAGGGAGGAAGGAGCCAAACTTGGGATCAACAACACAGCATCCTAGATTCAAAAGTGTTTTACACTCCCGGAAGTGGGTGGAGGTGCTCGTTCAGCAGGTCCGTGTAGAGGCTGGAAAGGAAAGTGTTAAGTTCTCCCCACTCCCCCCCTTCAACCCAAGCTGACCAGATTTTCACTTCTAAAATCCAGAACTGTGAGGAGTGGGGAATTCCATAAGGGACCTGGTGGCGGCAGCAGCTACCTCCCGGGTCCCTCAGAGAGGACAGGCATCAAGCAGGTGTCCATCACGAATGACAACAGGCTGGGTCATGCTGGAAACTGTTGTTCTGCTAAACTGGGAGCCCCTTCAAGACTGTAAAACACCCCTTCTAGCTGAAAACCCACCTCCTCGGAACTACCCTGCTGTCGGTCTGGCCCAGGCTGCCTGGAAGGGTGTGGACAGAAGGGTGAGCAGCCCTCTGCATGAGACCCCCCACAGACACCCTAGGCAGACCACTGACTGACCTCTCCACTCCAGAGGTCAGCTCTGCAAAATCCTGGCGGAAGGCCTCCAGCTGTAAGATCTATGCAAAGGAGACACTGGTGGCCCTCTCTTTGAGGCAACGGGCCTGAAGAAATTGAACTCTTCCCCTAGGACTCCCATGCCGGGAGAAGACAAAGGCGGAAGCCAGGTGTGTGTCTGCCAGAGAGGTCTCAGGTCTCCCAGGAAGAAGTTTCACATCTAACTTCTCTGTTCCTCTTCCTGATGGGGCCTCATTCTTCAGCTTTCTCTGCTCCGCCCCACCCCCAACCCCCATCACCTGGCTATTTAACTGACCTGTTGAAAGCGTGCAGTTCGGCAGAGCCCAGCTTGGTTGGAGAGTAAGGACTGGCAGAACCAGGGTTCTGACCCCGCCCCCCCCCCCCAACTCCAGGGATCCGATGAGCATCATCACAGGGATTTCCTTAGTAGGATCTTCAGAAACAAGGTGGGAACCACGGGCCACCCGGTACTACAGGGCCAGAGGCCAGAGCAGTGGGAAACCCAGCAGAGACAGACTACAGCCCGTGGCACTGTGGCTGGGCCTGGGAGAGCTGCAGGGAGGTTGATAGAAATGACCCTGCTTCTGAAGGCAGAGGATGACAATGACAATGACCCACCGGTGATCCAGGAACAGCAAAGGACAGGAATAAAAGCATCAGGGGAGGAAGACTTTAGAGGGTCAGCGGGGGCCATCATAATTAGAGCGGTGCTCCGGGAGGGCAAAGGAAGTGTCACAGACATACAAGGGAAACTGCTAGTGGGTGGCAAGTGGGCATCTTGAAGCCCACGCTAACTCCAATCCATCCCCCAACATCCAAGGAAATAAATAGCACCCCAGCTCCCCGGAGACCCAGGCACACAACACTGTAGCCAACACACACAGCCTCAGGGCCAACACGTGTGGGGCACACCCAACACTGTGGCCAGACTCCCTAGTCCAGTCTCTGGGGCGAGTGGCCACTACCCATGGCCTCGTTGACTCACTTCCCACTCAGCCCAGTGGCCGGTGGTGTGTGGTAAGTACCTGGGCTGCATGGGGGTACCTGTCCTCAGTGAGCACACAGTCTCAAGTAGTGACCACGTGTTCAGTGATGCTAGGAACCCAAGGGTTATCACCAGTGTGGAAGAGTTTTGGGGCAGCCAAGTCCCCAAGCAAGGCACATCCTGAGCGGGCATTCATCTAGGCAAATCCAGGCCTGATGGAGGAGCTAAATGCGAGGGACGACGGCCAAAAGCATTTACAGAGAGAACCTCAGCTGCATCAGGGCTGAGAAAGGCTGTGGCTGACCTCAGGTGGGTAGGGACAGTTCATAGCTACTGTGTAAAATGTCTCTCTCCCTGAGAGACAGCAAGAGAGGGACCACCATCATAGCCTTTCCACTGTGGTCACCTGAGAAAGATTCCTAATGAGCCAGGCCCGCAGGGCAGCAAATGGAGGATCACATAGGAAGAGAGGTAGCAAGGTACAGAGCGAGGCTGACAAGTCAACCTCAGCAGAGACTAGAGGAATAGATCCGATGATTTGGGAATAATGGCTACTGCTCTGGGAAACTACAGACTGTTCTACTAGGTTCTGGTGCTAGGGGTAAAACAAAAAGTCTTAGTCCCCAGTCAGTCCTGAGTCACCTGTGACCTTGTCAGGCAAGTGCGAGGGGCACCAGTCCTGTGAGCGATGGGTCTAGCTAGAAACTAGCTGCTCAGAAAGGAGATCAAAAGGGTGGAGAGCTAGAGAGACCTTAAGAGTTTAACGTGGGGGATGGTCAGAGTATGGGACATGCTTGAAAGGAAAATAGCTCTGCGGAAACACACCAGCTATGTTCAACATATTTAAGTCAGTCCTTCAAAAAGTAAAAGCTTAAAAGCAAGAGAGAGAGAGAGAGAGAGAGAGAGAGAGAGAGAGAGAGAGGCAGCAATATTGATAAAGTACTGACAACCATGGCTACTGTTTAGAGCCTATTTATGAGCCAGACCCAGCTCAAGATCCTGTACACTGCTTTTTTTTTTTAAATGAGTCCTATGGGGCAGATACCATTGGCTGTGCCAGATCCTTAGGAAGTAAAGTGCCAAGAGGTGGCTGAAGTCATATGACCAGGTAGCAGAAACTAGACCAGGGTGCTATGTGCGCCTAGACCTGTCTCCAGAGCCTCTTCACCCCCAAGGGCTCCCCTTCAGTGGAGTTCCATGTCTTTTTTTCCAGGGCAGGCCTGCCAGTGTGAATCTCTTGCCCTCGCTTTGGCCCAGAATTAGGAAAGACCAGCTCAGTGACACGTTGTATTTGTGGTCATCCAACGCTCTGGCACGCTGACCTCAACAACCTACAGAAGCCACTGATCTTTCACCTGAAGTTCACACCCACACTGCCGTCTCCTTTGAGGGCACAGCCTTACTCTACGACAGTGATTCTCAACCTCCCTAATGCTGTGACCCTTGAACACAGCTCCTCATGGTGTAGTGACCTCCCCCAACCATCGTATTATTTCCATGGCTACCTCATAATTGTAATTTCGCTACTGTCATGAATCACAATGTAAGTATCTAATATGTGGGATGATATCTGATATGTGACCCCCCCCCAAAAGGGTCACGACCCACAAGTTGAGAACCTCTGGTCTTCAACCTCTTGGGGACAATAAGCAACCTAGGTGGATACACAATGTCTAGGACATTGGGGCAGGTGAGTCTGAACCTCAACCTCCTTGGCTATTCATGAATGACTAGCCTCAGCTCAGCACATTGGGGCAATCAGCTGAGTTACTGTATTTGGACACGGATGTCAAATAGACTTCTTGTCGCTGGACCAGCATTAGCTCTCACTCAGCATTCACATAGACATATTGCTAATGGATGAATGACAAGTATTTAAGAAAGAAATGACTAGCATTCGTTTTGCCAAACGGTCACTGGGAGCAGCAGGTCAGGACACAGCAGTGGACAGCAGTGACTCTGACACAGTGACAGGGTGCTAACAGGGTGGGAGTCTGTTTAAAAATATTCTTCTCTCCCTGATGTTCATGGAAGATTGTAAGACTAGACCCATCTTCATGTTCTACGGAGAGTCACCAAGCCCAGGGCTGATGTCCCAATGGCCTCTGCTGTGACCAGCCTGCGCATTGAGCTCACCGCCAAGCGAGAGTGAGGGACAGCTGACCTCTTGGGAGAAACAGCCCTGGGTCTTGCTGAGTTTGTACTGGTTGTGTCTGATCGCTGGCACCCCTAGGAGAAAGAACTTTACAACTTTTGTGCATTAATATTAACCCCAGTAAAAACAAGATGTTTTGATAGATGCATGACCTGAAGCAGCCAGGGGGTGGCGCTCTCTCCAGACAAAGGCCCTCTCCCTCCCGACACCCTTACATCCTGTTATCACGCGTTCTGAAATCTACTGTGCTCAATATTAGTAAGCTATTCTAGATTTTCCTTTCCTGCTGGTGTTGTTTCATTTGCTACATGGTCTCACTCTACAGCCTAAGCGATACTTAAAACCCACCTCAAACTCACAGCAGTCCTCCTGCCTCAGCTTCCCTCATGCTGGAATTTACAGTCATGTGCTGCAGTGTGTTAAATCCAGCTTTCTTTATTTTCATGTTAGCATTGGCTATCTTTCCATTCCATTTACTTTTGTAAAAAACTGGGTCTCACTATGTGGCCCTGGCTGGCCTGGAACCCACTATGTAGACCAGGCTGGCTGCAGACTTACAGAGATCTACCTGCTTCTGCCTCTCGGAGTGCTGAGGTAAAAGCAGTGAGCTGTCAAGCCTAGTGTCTATCCTGCTTTCTTTTACCCTGCCATTTTGTTTAAATGGAATGTCCTGTTCACCAACTCAAGAGGGATTTTTTTTCCTTTTTTCTTTTTATCCAAATCTGACAGTTGCTGAGTTTTAATGGAGTGGTGTAGTGGTTAGCTCTGATGCACAACTTAACTGAGTTCAGAAACACCTAGATAGCTGGTAAAGCCTTCCCTTCTTTAGCTTTTTTCCTTTTTCCTTTCTGGGTGCATCCATGAGGGTGTTTCTGAGAGAAAATGACGTCTGAATCAATGGGTTGAGCAAGAACGAGCTCCCATCGACGTGGTTAGTCACCAGCCCTCAGCTGAACGTCTGCCTACAACACTGTCTTGCTCAGGGTTGCTACTTCTGTGATGAAACATCACGGCCAAAGCAACGTGGAGGAGGAAAAGGGTTCTTTGGCCTATACTTGCATATCATAGTCCATCACTGAAGGAAGACAGGACAGGAACTCAACAGGGCCAGAACCTGGAGGCAGAGGCCATGGAGCATGCTGCTTACTGGCTTCCTCCCCATGGCTTGCTCAGCCTGCTTTCTTATAGAGTCCAGGACAACCAGCCCATGGGATGGCCCCACCCACAATGGGCTGGGCCTTCCCCCATCAATCACTAACTAAGCAAATGCCCTACAGCTGGCTCTCATGAAGATGTTTTCCCAATTGAGGTTCCTCTTCAATGACTCTAGCTTGTGTCGAGTTGGCATCAACTAGGCAGCACAAATACAAATGCAAGGAGAAGTGCAGTTCTTCTCCGCCCACACACACACTTCCTTCTTCCTCTCTCATTCTACTTCCTTTGGCATGTGAACTTCAGCTTCCCTACTCTTGTGTAAAAACTGAACAATCCCACTGATCTCGCTGGTCCTCTGCTTTCACAGACTGGAGCCACCTCAGCATCCTGCATCCCTTGAGGCACTTCCCAGTAACACTTCCCAAACCTGCCTGTGTTCCATGAACTCAGTTCCTCTGGAGACACAGTCAGGCTCTGACTGACTCCAGGCATTCACTTGTCACATCATTAGTGGCAATGGCTGCTGTTAAAGAAATAGTTATTTTAGGGGCTGGAGAGATGGTGGCTCGGGAGTTCAGAGCACTTGCTGCCCTTGCAGAGGACCCAGGATCAGTTCCCAGCACCCACATGATGGCTCACAGCCATCTGTAACTCCAGTTCTAGGGGATCTGACACTCTCTTCTGGCTTCTGTGGGCACCAAGCATGCAAATGGTACCTGTGCATACATGCAGGAAAACATGCATGCACATACTTTTTTAAAGAATAAATTCTTTTAGCAGACATCGTGGCACACACCTTTAATCCCAGCACTTGGGAGGCAGAAACAGACAGATCTGAGTTTGAGGCCAGCCTGGTCCATAGAATGAGCTTCAGGACAGCCAAAGGTACCCAGGGAAATCTTGTCTCAGAAAAAAATTAGTATATTTGCCTATTATTCTACCAACTCTGACAATCCTGTCTCTGCTCATCTTACGGTTTAGGTATGCAATGGCTTCCATGGATTCGTGTGTTTGAAAACTACTTCCCCAGCTGGGGGCAACAAGCAGTTGTGTGATCTTTGGGGCATAGAACCTGGCTAGGTGGACATAGACCAGTAGGGGCACTAACTTGAGGATTGTAATTCCACCTATTTCCTCTTCCACTATCTCTTTCCTATTGCTGCAGAACTGTGGTAAGCAGCCTATGTGCCCCCACAGCTACAAACCCTGCCCCCTCCTCACGCCCACCATGACAGACTGGACCTGTTGAGACTGTGAGCCATGGACACACCCCACCCCCACCGCACATGCATTTCCCACCATGATAGACTGGACCCCTTGAGACCGTAAGCCAAATATCATTTCTCCCCCCCACCCCCCACCCCACACACCCCCTTCAGTTGCTTCTGCCAGGCGTTTGGTCACAGAAAATGCAATTAGAGCGACTTCTCTCCAGAATGTAATGCACTGCTCCTGCTTCTTGGCATGCCTCGTGTTTCCACAAGGAAGTTTTGCATTGTGGGCAGCCAAGTTTCCATACATTCCTTTTGGTTTTCTTGAGCTTTGCTCTGAGATGCAGGTAAAATGCTTGAGATTAGTTGAATCCTGCTGAGCGGGGACTTCAAGCCTGGCTCCTGCAGATCTGGCACAGCCAGTGCACTAGGACCCATCTGCCACTAATGTTGTGGGACTGCCCATCCTGGTCCTCAGCCCAAAGCTCTGCATTGTAGGGGAATCTTCCCAGCCTGCGTGGTTATCTGTTGCTTCTTACAAGTTTGCCTCAAAACTAAGCAATAGTTAATGAGCACCATCTCTCGCATCGAGATCTGAGTAACAGCCACACAAGATAATCTTAAAACAACAACAACAACAACAAAACCTCAAACTGTAAACATGGGGAAAGTCATAGCCACAGTGATTGGGGCTGGGACCTGCCCCCAAAAGAGCTTGCTTCACTGTTGGTGAAGGGCTCAGATCCTTTTTATGGAGACCTTTCCCATAGCATGGCTTGAGTTTTGGCTTCTCCCAGAATGGTGAGTCTAAGAGAGCACAAAGCAGAGGCCAGAACACCTTTTAAGACCTACTTGCAGAAGTCACACCCCACCACCCTCCCTGACACCACATTCTGTTCCTGAGATCCATATGAGGAAGTCAATCCAGCCACACTCAGGGGAAGCCAGGTGAGCATTCTCATGTTAAAAAAAGGTCACAAAGCCAGGCAGTAGTGGTGCACACCTGTAATCTCAGCACTCCAAGAGGCAGAAGCAGGCAGATCTCTGTGAGTTTGAGGCCAGCCTGGTCAACAAATGAGTCCAGGACAGCCAAGGCTACACAGAGAAACCCTGTCTCAGAAAAGAAGAAGAAGAAGAAGAAGAAGAAGAAGAAGAAGAAGAAGAAGAAGAAGAAGAAGAAGAAGAAGGGAAAAGGAAGGAAGGAAGGAAAGGAGGGAGGGAGGAGGTCACTACAGAATCTGTGAGCTTGTTATGATGTCACCAAGCCAAATTATTCCAGGCCTGGGTCATCTCTACAGACCATTCCAACCATAAGCCCTGTTTGCAGCTTGAACCAACCATATGCACATTGGAGGCTCAGTCAGCACATTGGCAGTCCTCTGCCAACGCCTCTGGGCTCCTTCCTTCCTCTCTACACTCTACCCTGCCAATTCTAACACCCCCAACCCCAAACTCTCCTTTTCTTGGGGAGCCCATGGGCACTAGGGCACCTCTTCCCCACTGAGCTTGCATACTTATAAGTTTTAGGGTGTGTGTGTGTGTGTGTGTGTGTGTGTGTGTGTGTGTGGTGTGTTGTCATATATGTATGTGAGTTCCCAAGGAGGACAGAGGAGGCCATTAGATCTACGGGAGTTAGGGTTCTGAGTCACCCAACGTGGGTGCTGGGAATCACACTTGCATCTCCAGAAGCCCAGCAAGCTGTCTGCTGAAATCTCTTATTTACTTCCCTCCTCCCTGTGAGAGGCCGCGCTCACATTCGCCATTACAAGATGGCGCTGACATCCTGTGTCCCATGCTGATAAACAACTAATCTGCGCATGTGTGAAGGGATTTTCCACTTGTTGTGCTCTGCCTCTCCCGTGGCGTCATCTCGCCCGATGAGCAACAGCCAGTCAGGGACTGACACATCCTAAGCAGAGGACAGTTTCCTATATAAGCGATGGGTTTCTGCTGTTTGGGGTCTCCATTTTACTTGCTGTAAGCTTATGCTCTCCTTCTCAAAATGCATTAAAGCTTTACTGCAGAAGGATCCTGTGTGTGTGTGCAGCGTCGTTCTTGCTGGCGAGACGGTAACGCTAGCCACACCTCCCTCATCATGGCCACCACAAACTGCTGTTTGGAACATGTGTCCCCTTCTCCAACTGCTCAAGGCATTGGTTAAGTTGTCCCCTTTTGCTCCATCAGTCTGGTAAGTGGCTGTCCCTGGCAGCTGCAGTGAACTCTCACATGCAGCCATGAAGGGAGATTTATGCTCTTCCCTCCAGACGTTGCCTTCTTTCCTCTCTGGTCCACTTCTAGGCCTTCGGCACCCATTGTCACCAGAAGGCATCTGCACTGTCACCTTAGAAACGATCCTTTGGGATACACTTCAGAGCAGAATGTCTGCATCGAGCTCTGCAGGCTTCTCCCTCCTAGCCTTCCCCTGAGCCTCAATTTGAGTGCCGCCTCCCTGCCTGGTCAGACTATTTTGAATGACATGCATGCCAGCCAATCAGAACAGGTGTTAGCCACAGGCAGGCAGAGGTCTGCACCACTGCAGAGCAAGTTGAAAGAGGCCTTATCTGGGCCATTGTCCTTCTCTTGGGGACTTGAAGCAATGCTTACAACTGGCATGTCCAAGGTTTACTTCTACTCTACTCTTCTCTGTTTTCTGTTAGTTTAAGACATGGTCTGATACAACCTAGGCTAGCCTCCAGCTTGCTATGTAGCCAGGGCACAGGCACTACACCCAGCTTCGTACAATGTTGGAGAGCAAACCCATTGCTTTGTGCATGTAAGGTTAGCATTCTACCAACCTTGCTACTCCCCAGCCCTCTGGTGAGTTCACTCCAAAGCAGGGGGCTGGAGAGATGGCTCATCAGTTAAGGGCTGACCACCCAGCGGATCTGAGGCCCTCGTCTCACCTCTGTGGGCAGAGAAAATTTGGAATAATTTCTTAGCTGTAATGGAGAGAAGTATCTGCATTAACTGGACGTTTGTGCCTCCTCCAAATTCATACATCAACACGCTCCACCATAATATGACAGCGCTAGGAGGCAGGGCCTTCAGGAGGAGAACTGGCTTAGCTAATGTCAAGCCAATTGGATTAGAGCTCATATGTGATCAGAGGAAGCCAGCCCTCACCAGAACCACACTATGCTAGTCCCCTCATCTTGGACCACTAGCCTCTGGAAAGGTGAGAAAAGAATTTGTGTTACTAACTCATCCAGTTTATACTTTTCTTTCTTAAAGGCTCAAATAAATTAATGGTTTATTAAACAGGCTAGAAAAGAAGCTCAAATAAATGAAGCCTAAAAGGCTCTAAAAACACAAAGCCAGCCTGTCCGGAAGGTGTGACCGAAGTCATTTGGTCCTTTCTCGGAGCTGGCCACCAAGCTGAGGAAGCTGGGTGTCAGTCAGTGAGCTGTCAAGCCTCTGGCCTCGCTGAGAGAAGTGGGCTTCAGATAGATAACTGCAGGTTTCTATGCAGCTGGCCTGCCGTCATAAGACATCCAAGCCACCTCCGAAGTCATTGATTAGCTACTGGGAAGTGGTTCAGTAGATGGACCTTTGTACCACTTAAGATAGAAATCTACAATGCCCAGGGACAGAATCATTAGTCATCTAAGGAAACTAAAGGGGTGGGGTTTGCCAAAAAATGATTAAGAGTTTCAAAGTTGCCTGCATAAGCTGCAGCTGCCAGCTTGACACCTGGACACCTGTCATGGTTGACTTAGAACCCAGGGTTAGTGGGGAGAGAGACTTCAGGGGGTCTGCTGTGTGCTGGACGCAGCAAGCTTACTGCATGACCCACAAGCTAAACTGTGTAAAGTCAGTTGACAGAGGAAAGAGTATGACTTTTTAGGAGACTTAAGGCAGCTTCCTGGATTTAAACACACTCCTTTGTACATAGAAAATCAACAGGAAGTTTAACATTAGTCACTGGATTAACATCATTTACAAATAACATTCCATGCATCCAAAAGGAGAGTCAAAAATGCTAGGCAAACATTACCATCTACCTGCGTGGCCTGGGACAGGATGTTTAGCCTTCTGCACCCCTCCACCCTTCTGTTTTGTGAATGGAACTGAGTGGTGGTAGCTCATTGTTCCAACTTCTCTTTATCCTTGTGCAATAAGGGAAAGAGATAACTTCCTTGTTTGCCATGGAGTGTTCATGGCAGCTGCTTATAAATTCTTCCCATACCCTTTTGAGAAGCTGTGTGTGTGTGTGTGTGTGTGTGTGTGTGTGTGTGTGTGTGTAGAAACATGCATGTATGCAAAGGCCAGAGGTCAACATTAGGCATCGCCTTGCATTTTTAAAAGAGAGAGAGACAGAGACAGAGACAGAGACAGAGACAGAGACAGAGACAGAGACAGAGAGACAGAGAGAGGCTAGAGCTTACTATTTACACACAGTATAGGAAAGAAAAAAAAAGATTTGAAAATCAGAAAGGATGGCCTTATGTCCCTGCCTCTCATCAGCTGTGTGACTCTGGCCAAGGTACGCCTGAACTTCAATTTGATCATACCTTTAAAAGGAGATCTCCTGTGTTAATTTCATATAGTTATTTTTGATAAAATGGAACTTGGGAGTGCTTACATGTCTCCCTAAGGAGGGCCACACAGGGCTGTGCCCTTCCACTCATTGGAAAGAAGGCACAGCTAAAGAGTGACACAACACTTCAGATATAGTGTGGGAGAGGAATCCTGATGTGTGATTGTGTAGGCCAGCCCCCATAAATGTGAATGTATGCATGCATATGTGTGCTTGTGTGTGCATATGCATGTGTGTGTGTGTGTGTGTGTGACTGTATCTATACACATATGTATTGCCACATTAAAGCTAGAATCACCTAAGCAGCTGCCAGGCTTTGGTCTATGTGAGGTGCTCAATGCTCCCTGGAAACACAGCAAGAGAGAGGCAATCTGTTGATGGTGATTTTGCTTGGAAATAATGAAAGGGCGACTTGGCCAAGCTTCAGGATGGGGTAAAACCCACAGGCAGCCTGCCCAGATGATGCTAAGTGACGGTGGGGCTGAAAGGAGGTGGGTGAGAGAGTCTTGGTGGGGAATCTGAGATTGGGGAGTGCCATCCTTCAGGATAAAGTAGAAACACTGAATGCCACAGCTACTGTCCTGCTTTTGTGCATAAGCATCTGACTGCCTTAGCTGCTGTTCTTTTGCTGTGATTAGACACCAAGACCAAAGAAACTTATAAAAAGAAGCATTTTAGCTGGCGGCTGGTTTAGAGTTTCAGAGGGTGAATCCATGATCATCAAGGCTGGGAGCATGGTGACAGGCAGGCAGGTGTGGGGCTGAGGCAGTAACTGAGAGCTTGGATCTGATCCACTAGTTGGAGGCAGAGAAAGAGAGACAGACTGAGCCTGGCATGAAACCTCAAAGCCCACTCTCAGTGACACACCTCCTCTGACAAGGCCACACCTCTTAATCCTTCTTTAAAAGGTCCAGCAGCTGGGATCCAGACATTCAGATAAGTGGGGGTGGGGGGCATTCGCAACCAAATCACACTGTCAGCTTTCCTTCTCAGAGCATGTTGACATACTGATCAGGGAAGCTCCTGTATGCAACACACACTCATACACATGCACATGCATGTGCGCGCATGCGGACACACACACACACACACACACACACACACACACACACACACGTCCTTCTGTTTGTCTTTGAAACAGTTCACTTTGAATTTCAAGCTCTGCAGAAGCAGAAGACTAATTCACCTTGTTATGCCTTTGACTGAAGATAGGAATTTTCTTACAGGTTGTGTTTCACCAACTATATTTTGCCACAAGACACGGGGTCCTGCTTTCTGTTGCTAAAGCAGAACACCTGATAAAGTAAGGGAATTCATATGGGCCCCAGTTTTGGAAACCGGAAGCAAGCTCAGATGGCCACTTCTACTCAGCATCCAGCGAGAGCCTCCTTGGCTGTGTCACAACGTGGCAAAGGATCAGAACGAACTATGGGCACACAGGCATACAGGCATGGGGCAGCCTTGCTTTACAACAACCCAGTCCCATATGAAGTAGCTCTCCCAAGTCCATCAGCATCAGTCTCTTCCCAAGGTGGTGCCTCTAATGATCTAAGGACCCCTAACTAGGCCCTGCAGGCATGCCTTAGGGTTCTAATCTATGCAAGGTTGGAGGAGGGAGAAAGAGAGAGAGGGAGAGAGAGAGAGAGAGAGAGAGAGAGAGAGAGAGAGAGAGAGAGAGATATGAAAACGAAGATGGAGAGATCTATATAAAATTTCATCGGTAACCAATGAATGTGAGACCCCTCAAAAGCCTTGTTACAGGGCTCTAGTCCCCACAAATTCTTGCAACAGTTGTCCATTTTTGAGTTCATGTTCAAGAAGCCAGTGGAAGAAACCGAAACATCTAAAGAACTATTGAGTGCCTAGGGTGATGGCTCTGTGGATAAAAGTGCTTGGTATGCAAGCAAGAGACCCTAAGTTCAAATCCCCAGTACTCATGTAAAAAGTCAAGCATGTCTGCACCAAAATCTATACCCCCCCCCAACTCTAGTGTGGGGGAGATTAAGGACAGGGGGCTCTCTGTGGATTTCTGCCTGCCAGCCTAGCTCCAGATTCTGTGAGACCCTGCCTCAAGGGAATACAGTGGAGAGTGATAGAGTAAGGCACCCAACACCCCGCTTTGGCCTCTGTCCTAGCACATAGACACCTACACCATCGCATGTCAGTGCATATATGCCAACACACACACACATACAACATACATATTTATCAGCACACACAAAGAACCTAAATCACAAGAGCCACCGAAGCCTTGTTATCCTTCGCCCTCCCTGGAGTCGTGTACCTTAGTTGTCTGAGGAAAGTCTGTGTGCCCACTTGTGGAGGATGGCCTGTGAGGACCCCATTTGTCTTCCATCAACTTCACAGGAAGGTCTCTGCTTGTGAGTTCTTTAGTGCCTCAGTGGAGTGTTCTTGTTTTCTCGCCGTCCTGTAGGTAGCACTCTGCTAGGCCAGCCCTCTGTGGTTGTGGTTAGGGTAGGCATGACTAGCTCCCCGAGTTTCCCTCTTCCTGTTCTCTCTTCCCCATCCTCCCTCCCCTAGATCCCCCCACTTATTGTCTCCCCTTCTCCAGTTTTCTTTCATGACCATTCTCTGCTAAGGCTCCAGGCTCATTGGTGGGTGTCAGGATTATGATGTCATCACTGGGGGTGTGACATCACCATCAGATGGAGCTTAGAAGGGAGAGGTGGATGTAGATTCAAGCAAATGTCGAGAGGCCAGCATGGGCTTCACCACAGAATATGGGTAATGCTAGAGGCAGGATGGATGGGTCGCCATCCTTCTATGAGATTGGAGTTCTTGGCGGCTTTTGAAATCACCGACTCATAATCTGGAAAGTGGCAACCAACAAACAGGAAATTTCAAGAGCGGGAAGGGCCACGCCCACTTTTCTTTACAGACCATGGACAATCAGTGTTGTTTACCAAGTCTCATGTTGAGATTCTTATGATGGAGGTTGAGTAGAAAAAGCACTGATTGTAGAAAACTGAAGCTACATGTGAGCTCTCAGAAATGCCCAAAGCAGGCGCTGGGGAGATAAGCTACACAGTGACGAGCTTGCCTTGCAAGCACGAAAGCTGGCATTCAAGCTCCAGCATCCACCTTTAAAAAAAACCAGCAGGTCATGATGGCATGAGTTTGTAATCAGAAAATCGAAAGGCTGAGACAGGAGGAACCCTGAGGTTAACTGGCCAAGTAAATCTAGCCTCATTGGTGAGTTCCAAGTCAACAAGAGACTGTCTCAAAGGAGATAGTCTTCCTGAAAATGACATCTGGGGATGTCATCTGACCTACACACACACACACACACACACACACACACACACACACACGCCAAAACAATTAACAAAATAGCTTTTAAAAGAGTCAATGGGAATGCTCTAGAACTGGTCAAGCTTGCCTGGGTGTCACACTAGGTTCCCAGGCTTTTGCTGAGAGTCAAGGTACATACACCTTGGCTCCTTTCTTCCTGTCACTATGTAGAAACCTAGGGTCAAAGCTCATGATCAGCTTCCTGGTAGCCAAGCTCCACAGCAGATGTGAAGGTGAAACATGGAAACCTTGGGCAGAGCCTTACTATGCATGGAATGTGACTATGTGCCAAGTGTTGGCTGTGCCATCCCATGTGGCTTCTGGTCTGTGCTCATGAGCCATGAAAAGAAAGCTGCATTTGGAAGATGAGTTCTTTCAGGAAGGACATTTTCTTCTTCTGGTGCTTCATAGCATTTTGGACTGCTAGGTGGCTCTACAGCACATGCACCACTGTGTAAAGTCTCAGGCAAAAGGGTATAAAAACCATGGGGAATATCTGCATTATTTCTTGGCTTGTCCTTATGGGACAGCCTTTCTTGGTAAGTCACATGCAAATCTAGCACCTAGAGCTGTCCTCTAAGAGAATGTGACTGTACTTAAAACATCTATGAAAAATTCCAACTGAGCACCAGCCTCTCTTACAATAATTGCAGAGTGTGACAATCCTTCTATACCAGAATTTAGGGGATTCAGATTATTCGGCTCCATCTGAAGTTACAATTCTTTTTTTAAAAACTTTTTTATTGATACAAATGATATATCATGTGCCCCAGTCCCACTAATCTCCCCATCCCTCCATATTCACTCTGCTCTTGCAAACTTGCCCATAAGACAGAGGACTAGCTCTCCTATGCTCACTTTGTCAGTGCCAGCTCTCCAGTACTGTCCTAAACAAAGGGCAGAGGCACCTCCCCAGAACGCCAAAGCTGATGAGGGACAGGGACAGCTCTCCAGAATGCCCTGGTGAGAGACAGGGACAGCTCTCCAGAACGCCAAAGCTGATGAGGGACAGGGACAGCTCTCCTGTATACCAAAGCTGGTAAGGGGCAGGATCAGCTCTGCAGAGACCTCAGGCATCAACATGGCCCCAGGAAGCAGCCCAGACCAGGCCTTTGGTGGTAACATGGGCCACAGGCAAGAGCACAAATCCCTGCTGCTTCAGGGCTGCAGACCCAGATGTGGCATGATCTGGGACCTCACCATGGCCTCAGGTGACAGTGCAGGCTACTCACATCAAGCTATTGCCTACCACCCTTGTGCTTCCTGTTCCTCCTCTCTTCATAGACTATAAACTGTCTGTTTCTCTTTCTCTCCCATCTCTCCACCACATACTTGCTTATTGTAGCAGCATCTGCCTGCCCTCTGCCACACCACAGTTGGCTGTAGCAGCATCTGCCTGCCCTCTGCCACACCACAGTTGGCATGTCTCTGGGTCTCTTTCCTGAGTAAAATGTTCTTGTCTTCAACAGTGTGAACTATTTTCTTGAGAACAGAGAGAATATTCAATTTATTCATCATCATCATCTCTGAGCCACAAGAATAAGATCCCATAGCTCTATGTTTCCTAAATTCTCAGATCCTGTGCTACAAATTTCTGACAGTCTAAAACAAGAGAAGTAATGGTTTGATTTGGCATGGTTTGGTTTGGTTCAGCTGAGAAATGGTTTCATAGGCCAGGACGGCTTCAAGTTTGCTATGTACCCAAGGGCTGGCCTTAAAGTTCTACACTTGATCATAGCCAAAAGGCTAAGGACCAATTAGCCTTGAACTCCTGATTCTCCCTCCAAAATGATGGGACTGCAGGAGTGGTTCCCACATTCCAACTACACAGTCCACACTACATACTACAGCTCTTTGCTGGTCCTCTCCTGAGGTTGGATCCCACTCACTATGGCCATTATACTGCAGTCACAAGGATACTTGCTCACCTGTTTGGAAGAGTGTGACCTGATGAGAAAGGGACTACAAGTCGTGTTCTAAGCACAATGGTCAAAGTTGTTTAAGCCACAGAGAAAAACCCAGTGGAGAAATGGTGGTCTAATGCCACGTCAGGTGTGCAAGAGACAGATGATGATGGTTAAAAACTCTGAAAGACCTGGAAGTGTGGATTTGTGGTCACTTTAACAAAGGAGTCAGGACTGAGACAACGGTCTATCTCTTGAGTCTGGGGGCTTCCTGTGTCCTCTTTGGGAGAAGGCTAAGAAAAACATGTTGGCTAGATTCTGTTAATGCTCCTTGCCTGGCCTTACTCAATGAGCGCTCGCTCTCTCTCTCTCTCTCTCTCTCTCTCTCTCTCTCTCTCTCTCTATGCATGAGCCTGCATATCTGTGTGTGTGGGTATCTGTCTCTATCTATTTGTCTCTGTCTCTGTCTCTCTGTGTATGTGTGTGTATCTGTCTCTGTCTATCTCTGTCTCTCTGTGTGTATCTGTCTCTTTATCTGTTTCTGTCTTTTCTGTCTCTCTCTGTGTATCTGTCTCTCTGTCTCTGTCTTTCTCTGTCTCTATCTCTCTCTGTCTCTCTCTGTCTCTGTCTCTCTCTGTCTTCCCCCCACCTCACTGCCTTCCAAAGTGAGCCACTGTATCTTTTGCCAAAGGTGTCTAAGAAGCCATGGGTAGTTGTTTTCCCTCATCTGAGCAGACCACAAGTGGACCTGGAGGTGGCAGATGGAGAAGAGCCAGCTTCTGAAGGCTGCTATGATGCACCTTGTGGAGCCTCAGTGATCTTTAGTGGCTTTCCTCTCTTCCTATCCTATCAAGGATGACCTGGGCGTGGGAATGCTCTGTGATGGGTGCTTATGAAAAGGGAACTGTAGTTTTACAACATGAATCAAGAGGGAGCAAGAAAACTTGCTTTGAAAGTTCAGAGTTTCGGGGCTAAGAGATGGCTCAGCGGTGAAGAGCACTGGCTGCTCTTCCAAAGGTCCTAAGTTCAATTCCCAGCACCCACACGGAAGCTCACAACTGTCTGTAACTCCAGTTCCAGAGGATCCAACACTCTCTCACAGATATACATTGCAGGCAAAACACCAATGCAAATACAATAAATAATTTTTTCTAAAAAGAAGAAGAAAGTTCAGAGTTTCACATTTACCCTTGAGCCAGACCCCCACACACACACCTGTGGGCTGCCCAAGTCGTCACAAAGAGAGGGAATGTCAGAACACTGCACTGACTCTGTCCTGGGACCCAGCCCATTGATTTGTTTTGCCCTGCCTCAAAACAACAGGTCTAGTGACAACAAACAAAAGATCTCAGATCTCTCTAGAGTCTAGGATGTCCTGACAAGAGTGAGTCAGCAGAACAGGAGAGCTGGGCTCTAGTTTGTTCTCTGCCATTATCAGATGACCCCTACATGTCACCTGAGGACCCCAGGCCACCTACTAGAAAGCAACAATGAACAGAACTGTCTGGAACCTCCTTCTTCTAGCCCATCACCTAAATCAGGGCTTCTCAAATGTCCACTCATGATAGCATTTCAACCAAGAAAACTTGTTGTAACCCTGAATACATAGGTATATAAAATAGTATACAAGTCAAACAATGTCTACTAATAACTCAGAAAAAATTACTTAATACAGTTCTTTGGTGGCTGAAGAGATGACTTAGTGATTAAGAGCACTGGCTGTTCTTGCAAAGGACTTGGGTTTGGTTCCTGACACCACATGGTGGCTCAGTTATCTAAACTCAGTTCCAGAGTATCAGGCGCCATCTTCTGGCCTCCATGGGCACTGCATGCATATGCTACATATATAAATGTAGGTAAAACACTCACGCATATAAAATAAGTAAATCTTAAAATAATAGTTTGATACATATAATTTTATAATTAAAGACAATAGAAAAGTTGCCTACTAATGAGATGCATGTGCTTGCCTAGCTAATACAATCTAAAGACACACTAATTTGATATTTACATGCTGAAGACTGATGGTAGAAAAATATCAATTATCTTCACTTTCTGTTAACATGGTAGCAGAAAAGTGTGAGCGCATTGTAAAAAAAAAAAAAAACATTGCAATTCCCAGGACAATGGTCATGAACCTCAGCCAAGGTGTTTCAAGCTGTGTTGGTTGAGCCTATGTAGAGTAACAGCGCATGCGGTGCAAAGCACACACACTGTGTGTGCAGAACCAAGGCTGTGGTGAAGTCAGGTGATGCCAGAAACACCTTGGGTTCATGTTTGATTTTTTTAAAAATTAATTTATGGCAGTTGCAAGTTCAGGAAACCTTTGTCAAGTGTTTTGTGACTCACACATTCAGACGTCACAGTTATGACCCACAGCTTAAGCTTTGATGTTATGTGCCTGTGCTGGGACTTCAGTGGCCTCTATCTTTGTACCCTTCTCTCATATACTCACATCCTCCCCAGCAACTGTCGGTGTTAATGGTGTCTCTAACCATCCCTAACCATCTGAAGGGCTGTTTGGACCATTTTGGAAGAAGAAATTCGCACAACGTCCTTATCATTTTAGAATAGTTAACACTCCATCCAATACTTTCCCATCTCTCTTCCTGGACCACTTATACTAAAGAATGAATGTGCATGAGAGGGCTTGAGCCCATCCTTAGAATGCCCCCCCCCTTGAATTCTCCTCTCTCAGATTCCTTTGTGGAGTCCACTCTGTCACTGTGTGCACTAGCTAAGCCACCCCTGCCCCCTGCTGCAGTCAGGAGACCATGAGAGCACATGGCTCAGAGAGATAATGCCTCTACACCATCTGTCATCAAATGGCTGACTGCCCTGGCTTCATCACTTCCTCTCTGGCTCGAGATTCAAGCCTCCTTGGGTCATTTTCATTCCTCGCTCCTGTCAGATCCCTTCTGCTACAGTTCCTTTGTCCACGCTGCATCCTTGAGGTATCAATTATACTGGTGAATTGTCATGCATTTGTACTTAGTGAAAGCAGACTCTGGGGATGAGGATGCTCCTGCTCCTTGTCTCAGATGTGAGCGTGTTTATATCAAGTGTCCTCTAAGATACCCTGTCCTGGGACAGGTTCCTTGGTCCTGAAACAGGGAAGTAGGGGACCAGCAAACAACTGAGGGTGTTAAAAAGTATTGCACTCTTGGGGACAGCTGGAAGGCCCAGGGTTTCTAACTGAGGTCACCATGTTTATCATGAGAAATACAAAATGGCTGCAGTGGGAACCAGAAGCTGGAAGCTGGCCCACAGGGACCGCTCATCTCTGCTTAGGAATTTCCACCTCCCTCGTGACCTCAGCAAGCTGGCCCTGTCACCACTGTGGCATGTCATAAGCCCCGAATTTGATGATGTTTTCTCATTTTTCTGCTGCTTCTATCTGCTGCTTGCTGTTCATTCTATTACTTTTGCTCACTTTGAACTTAAAACTTTTCTCTTATTCAGAACCAAAAGCATGGCTATTGTGGACCATTCTCTATTCAGAACAGCCCTGGGCAGAGTGTCTTCTCCCTCCCACCTTCCTCAACTCACTTAAAGTGTCACTCCCCCCCCCACCCCCACCCCCCCAGCAAACTATGTGGGTTCTGTTAGAGACTCTGACTCTGCCGTACATCTGGGTTCCAAGTGTAATGTTCCATTTGTATGCATGACTATTATGAATCGCTCTCCAGCAGGCAGTTAAACAAAAGGATAAAGACCATTGATTTTTTTTTTTTAATTTATCTAAACTGTGCCTGACACTTAGGTCTCAACAAATATTTTCTAAATGAATGCCTAGTTATCACATCATGGAGTGTCATGCCTGCTTACAAATAGGCTCATCATAATTACAAATAAAGCTATGATAAATGTGTGCATATATATACATATATATACATATAGATATATACACTTATCACACTAAAAATAAATGACTGAGCCCTGCTATAGTACGAAAGATGTCAGCACCCTTGTCAGAGGCCATCCTGATGCTTGTAACATGCCTGGCCCAGTGCAGGTAAGTACATAGGAGATGACCCTGCCCTCAAGGAAGTTAAGACCCAACAGATCCCCAGGCTTGCTCAAGCAAGAGACAGCAAGGAGAGTCCAAAACAAGGTGTTCCCTGGGGTGGGGAAAGAGATGGTTGATGTGGAGGGCTATGAACACAAAGACAGAAAACTGACCTGTCACTGTAGTGTGGTCATTGACAAACGAGACAACACCTTGGGACATCTCTAGAAAACCAAGAAGCCACTGACTAGAAAATGAAAGTTCTGTGTAGTGTGACACTCTATTTAAATACGTTTTGGAAGTAACTGTCCGGGTGCCTGTTGGTAATAAACATCCCCAGAAACTGATATTAAAAACAAACGAACAAACTAGCAATTGGCTATGAGAGCCACTCAGTGCATTTCTAGATAAGAGCCTGTGACTATCATCAGACACCTGAAAGGATGACACTCACACCACCTGAAGGAGAAAGCCACAGAGCAGGAAGCACATCAACAGGACAGACCAATATTTGTTATGTTCCCTTTGCTTCAAAAGGTGTGTCTTAGGGTCACGATTGCTGTGATGAAACACCATGAATGACCAAAGGAACTTGGGGAGGAAAGGGTTTATTTCACTCACAGTTCATTGAACAGTTCATCATCAAAAGCTGAGAGCAGGAACTCAAACAAGGCAAGAACCTGAAGGCAGGAGCCGACTCAGAGGCCACGGAGGGGTGCTGTTGACTGGCTTGCTCCCCATGGCTTGCTCAGCTTGCTTTCTTATAGAACCCAGGACCACATGCCCAGGGATGGCCCCACCCACAATGGGCTGGGCCCTGCCCTATAAATCACCAATTAATAAAATGCCCTACAGGCTTGTCTACAGCCTAATCTTATGAAGGTATTTTCTCAACTGAAGCTCCCTCCTCTCTGATGACTGTAGCCTGTGTTAGGTTGACCCAGTATAAGGCTCACGTTTTTTAGAACTTAAAAACTCGATATTGGGAACAGGAGGGCCATCTTCACCCATTTCCGAGTTTTGTGTCTGATGCTGTGATAAAACACCCTGACCAAAGCAACCTAGAAGAGAAAGGGTTTGCTTTAGCGTACAGTCTCAGGGGCAGTTCATCACAGTGGGGAAGTCAAGGCCGGAACCTGAAGCAACTAGTTACATCCACAATCAAGAACAGAGAGAGAGTGAACATATGCAATGCTTACTACTCAGCTCGCTTCCTCTACCCTTATGCAGTCCAGGGCCCCTAAGCAGGGAATGGCGCCACCCACAGTGGACTGGGGCTTTTCCACATCAATTAACATTAGTCGTCAAAGCAATGTTCCACAGACGCACCCACAGGCCAACCAGATCTACACAACCCCTCACTGAGACTCCCTTCCAGGTGATTCCAGGTCCTGTCAAGTTGACACTCTAGCCATTACAGCTGAAAGAGAGATTTAATCAGATTTGAAAGCAAACAGAGAGTTGAGGCAAACACCTCATTATCAACAGGATAAAGTCTGAGGTCCCTGGAAGACCAGAAAAGTCCTCCTGATGGCTGGCATCAGCTCCTGCCACCTTCTCCCCCTTCCCTCTGTATCTCTGGTGGCTTGTGTCTCCAGTCCTGGGGCCCAGTGCTGTGTCTTACCCCCATGCTCAACTGCTAGGGCTCTTCCATCACTCCCCAGAAGACTCACCTTATGTTGGAAGCCTTTCTCTGGAATTGCTCCTAATCTTTCTCTACCCACCTCAGACAAGCTGTCACCTCCTCTCCTGCTGCAGAGGCTTCTGGTAAACAGCAAGCACTCATATATGGAATCAAGTGAGCACCCACTGTACACAAGAGCTAGTGTACCATTAGGCATCTCTCTCAGATACTGTTAAGTGGCAGAGCAACGACCATGACTTTGAATTTTTACCCCTTACCATGGGTGATGAAAATGTTTTGTAATTTTGCCCTGTCGTCTCCTGCCATGTTAGGATGAGTTGGTTCTGCGAAGGCTGCCATATCTAAGGCTAGTGGGCTGCTTTCCTCATCCAATTCTCCTGTGGACCATAACCACTGGCTTGCATGTGGGGCCAGAGGTGGGCTGGAAACCTGCAAAGCCTGGTTGCCATGGCTTCTACCCGAGAATCTGCAGACTAGGGAATTGGCCACAGGAAGCAGTGTCAAGCTACTTCCATGACTACCAGGCTACACTGCCACCCACCAAAGGAGGTCCCGCTTACCCAGAGACTTCTTGTCCCTTCTCACAGAACACTGGCTCCCCATTCAGGCCTCAACTGCCACTAACTGCCCACTACTCGGGCTTCCTGGCCTCCCATCGTGCCCATTTCTCCCCCTCAGAGTCCCTGGAGCTCCTTGTCAGCCTTCCTCACTCACTCCGCTGAGGCCTCATCGCAAGAATGGATCCCTTGCTCAGCTAGAGCTTCACTGGCCCTCGAGGTTCTCTGCAAGTCTCAGTCCACACCTTTCTCCTGAGCTCCTCCAGCCTGTGAGTTCTTTAACGGCAAAGCCAAAGTGCTACTTGTTTTATAGCCTCAAGGTAAGGAACAAGCCACAGTAGAGTAAAATAAGTCTCAAGAGTTGATTCTTCCTTGGACTGCTCCAACAGCCTCCCTACCTCGAGTCCACTGCCAGTCCTCGATGACTCGAAAGTTTAAGAGCCATGGGCTGTAATGAGCTGTATGGTGTTATTGAAACTTATACCTAGCACCAGGGCAAAGGAACTGCTAAGAAAAGGACTTGGTCCCAGAGCTCGGGAGGCAGAGGCAGGTGGATCGATGTGAGTTCGAGGCCAGCCTGGTCTACCAAGCAAGTCCAGGACAGCCAAGGCTATGCAGAGAAATTCTATCTAGAAAAACAAACAAACAAACAAACAAAGAAACAACAACAAACAAACAAGAAAAGGACTTGGGAGGTAGCAGGACCATTTCCCAGATCCCAGTCTCTGAGCTTGCCCTAAGATCAGGCCACACAATTCCTCCAGTCTCAGGCCACCCTGAAAAGCTCTGTCCGCAAGAAACCCTATAGAAAGGCTGCGTCCTGCTTAGTTCTTTGCTGCTTCTCACCCAAGCAGAGACAACCCGCCCTCCTGTGTTTCCCCACCCAATAAATCTCTTGTGTGAGGTTTGTTGTGTGGTGTGACTTCGTGTTATTCCTTGGCTTCCAATGGTCAGAATACCTTGCCATCTGAACTGTAACACTTAAGATGAGCATCTGAGCGCTGACTATGGAGCCTGGGGGAGATCCGCAAAGACAGGTTTCAGGGCCAGACAGATCAAGGCCAGAGTATAATCCTAGCGATGATGGGACAGGGTGGGACCTAAGGCTTGGACCAGCTACAAGGAGGAAGGAATCTGCAGCAGGTCCCAGAGGAAGCTACCAAGGCTCTTATTAAACACTTGTGATCACAGCCAGGGACACCTGCAAAGTCCAACCAAGGATATGAGAGTTCATGTGGACTTTGTCCGCTATGCTAGGAGCCTTTAGAATCTAAAGTTTGGAGGATGTTTTTTAATTGGAGAGATGACAAAAATCCAATCTGTGTCTAGAGGGGGATGGGCTAGGAGTAAAAATCAGAATCCAGGCAAAGTGGATAGCTGCCAGGGCAGTGCTTCTGAAACACAGGGACTGCTCTGGAAGCATCCACCGAATGGCACAGTCCCACTTTGAGGACTGTTTGCCCATGGGAGGAAGCTGCACGGTGACAAGGAAGACTTTAATCCTGACACATGAAAGCACAAGAACACCTTCGAGCTACTATACTCACGTTGATGTTTGAAGGCCACACACTTCGGATCCACCCAGGGTCTCTCATTATTGGGATCTGAAAGACAAAAGCATTAGAGATATGCAATAAGCAAATCATGACCTGGGCCCTGTTCATATGGCAAAGTCTTTACGGTTTTATGTATCTGGTAGAAAATGATGGGGCTGGGGATGCAGCTCAGCCAGCAAACTGCTTGCTGTACAAACATGAGGGCCTGAGTTTGGTCCCCAGAACCCACATAACAAAGTTGAGTATGGTACCAGGAGTTTATAATCCCCACTCCTAGGAAGCAGAAACTTGCTAGCCAGCTGATCTAGCCAAATCATCTGCAATCCAGGCCAGTGAGAGACCCAAGGTAGAGTGTAGCTTGGTTCAGTGGGTAAGATCACTTGCTGTGCAAGCTGAGGACCTGAGTTCTAATCCCTAGCACTCATTTAGAAAATAAGGTGGACATGGCTGTGTGTGTGTGTGTGTGTGTGTGTGTGTGTGTGTGTGTGTTCCCAACATTAGGCATTAGGGGCATAGAAAAAGGCAGATCTCAGGAGCTCACTGGCCAGCTGAAACAGTAAACGTATCTCAAGGCTACAAAGGGAGAGTGATGGAAGAAGATGCCTCCTCTGGATTTGGATTCTGCAAGTGCATTGATCACACACACACACACACACACACACACACACACACACACACACACCCCAAAACAATTAACAACAAAACAAAACAGCTTTTAAAAGAGTCAATGGGAACGTTCTAGAACTGGCCAGTAGTGAGAGTCAGACAACCAGTGACTTCTAAAAACCACGGAGCTCTGCAATCTAGCACAGAGAACAGCAGCTCAGCTTTAAAAGAAGAATTCAGGATGAAGCAGCATGCAGTGACTCCCCTTGGCATTCAGGATGTGATATGGTCACAAACTCCACTCCTTCCTTCTTTCCCTAGCCCATCATCATACCCAAAGCATGTACAACATATGGGTGAAGCCACAGATCAGGCAGAGACAGTGATGGGATCAGAACTCAGGAGAGAGCGCCTAAATGCAGCCACACCTGTTTCTTAAGTGTGTCACTGCGCCCAGACTGCTTATTTACCTCTAAAAGGGGATCCTATAGGCGTTGTATGAACTGAGTCCACAGAAACTAAAGGGCGTACAAAGCCTAACTCCCTGGTACAGCTCTCAGCACTCCTGGTACAGTGTGCCTATGTTAAAGGAGACCCACAACCATCTACAAAGGACCCAGTTAGCACAGCCCAGAACGAATCACGAGGCAGGGTTCTTAGCCTAGCTTTCCAGCAGACATGTTAGCTATCCAGAGCCTTTAATTAATTGCATCCCAGTTTTGCTCAGAACATATCTTTCTTGTTTTATTTCCCCATTGTGGTGATAAGATACCCTAATAAAGCAAATTAAGAGAAAGGGGTCTTATTTCAGCTCACAGTTCAAGTCCATCATGATGGGCAAATCAAGCGGCGGGAGCTTGAAGCAGGTCACATTATATCCATGGTCAAAAATCAGAGAGTAATAAATGCATGCACGCCTGCTGGTGCTCAGTTCCATTCTCCTCTTTATTCAGTGCAGGATCCCCTGCCTAGGAAACAGTTCCACCTGCAGTTAAAATGGGTCTTCCTGTAACATTTCATATGGTTGAGATAGTCCCTCACAGACATGCACAGATGCCCGTTCATCTCTCAGGGGATTCTATCCCAGGGGATTACGTCAGGCTGAGAACTAACACTAACCATCACAGTGCATGATTTGAGCTCAACTCTAATAACTAAGCCCTGTAGCCTCTCTCCCTCCCGTCTTGCTACCTCTTTGACTGGGCTAGCTTCTCCAACCCGTGTTTGTTGACCGACTGATGGTGAACCTCCATCTCCACCAGATGCTGCAAGGAGAACTTCAACTTGAGCTCTAATGTTTAAGAACAGCTCACTCAAATTCTTCAGGGGCCACAACCAAGGTCATGTGTGCGCCAGTCTTTCTGTGTGCTGTGTGTGCGGTAGTGCTTTGTCACCCACAGGGTTGACTAGGAAGGCTAATGGCAATCTAAACTCACAGTGGATGCATTTGCTCCCTGATTGAAAATGAAATTTCAAATCAAATCCCAAAGCTGTTCTTCTACCCACAGGTGCATAGTGTCTCTCACACCACCTCCCACTGAGAGTGTTATTTTAGAGGTTAAAACACAGGAACACCTGGCAGAATCGTACGTATGTCACTCCACATGCTCCATGGGTCGCTTGATGAGATGGTGGAGTGGGGATCAGACTGGCAAGCCTGTGGCCTTCCAGGGATTCTTCAGAAAAGAATTACAATTGAGCCTGGGAGGTAGAGCCAGGAGGATCTGAAGTTCAAGGTCATTGTCAACTACAGAGTGTGAAGCTATCCAGGGTTACCTGAGGCTACATGTCAAAAGGAAGGAGGGAGGGAAAAAAGACAGTTGGTTCTGAGCCTTTTTGAATTTTTAAAGGATTTATCTTCTGTATTATGAGTGTCTTGCCTGCTTGTGTGTGTGTGTATCATTGTATTATGAGTGTCTTGCCTGCTTGTATGTATCTGTACCATGTGAGGAGTGTCTCAGCCTTTTGGAGGCCCACAGAGAATGGCCAGTGAAACTCTTCGAATGTGGCTCTTAAGACTCCTCGAATGGTCTTGGTCCACCGCACACAGTGTCGATCTACTAGGGATTCCTAGCACACTGGTGAAGTCTCAAAATGGACCCAAGGCTAGGGTGGGTGGTGACTGCTTCCCCCTTCTTTATGAAAGTCTCCTGAGGTGACCCTGTCACCTCCCATTTCCTTATAGCTATACCAACCTGACTGATTGCTATTGGTGCTTGAGGCTAGCATGGGGTAGTCTCATTGCCCCTTCAACCATATAAAGGGTTGTACACTGCACAATAAAACTAGATCTGCACCTTGAGTCTGGTCTCTAGATTCTGATTCCTGGGATTCTGTGTGGGCTCCATCACCACTCGACCCCCTTCCTCTGGTTCCTGATCCCCACAGCAGCACATGCATGCCTGGTGCCCACAGAGGTCAGAAGAGGTTATCAGATTCCCTGGAACTGGAGTTATGGATGGTTGTGGGCACCAAGTGGTTGCCGGGAACCAAACCAGAGTCCTCTCTGGAAGAGCAGCAAGCTCCCTTAGCCCTTAAGTCATCTCTCCAGCCCCTTGCTTTCTTTAAAAACAAAGACAAAAACAAACCTCCATAATGTGTAGTCTTGCGTGAGTCCAATTATGTCTCAGGAGGTCTTTGTCTCCAGTTACAAACTGAGGTTCCAGGTTAGCAAGAACAAGCTATCACAGGTCAGGAAAGCAACCTTTCTTCCAGCTACATTCCTCTTTATACCTCGTTCTTTTGACTCATTCAGCGTCAGAGAACGGCCTTCCCAGGCTTCACACAGACCATTCCTCCTGCCTGGGATACATTTCAGCTGGATAGACACAGCCAAGTGTGTCAGCTCCTCAGCAAAGCTGCCCTTGGCCTCCTTGGCATGATCACAGAGAGCTGTACCTTCTTGGAGCACCTGCATGGTTCCCTCATAGCACTCAGCACAGCTTGCCAATGTGCATCTATTCGCATGAGTGTCCACCTAATGACAGCCTCCTCCATAAGGAACATGACCTACTCTTGTCATCTAAGTCCCTGAAGCCTCTGGCCATGGAAGGTAGTCATTAAATATTCCTGAATGGAAGAACAGAGGTAGAATTTTCTCTACGTTCAGGGGAAGACACTGGAGCTCAGAGGGTCAAATGAATTAGTCCAAGTTACATAACCAAGCAGACTGGGAGTAGGTGAGCTGAAGTTTGTCCCTGGTTCCAGTCATTTCAAAGCCAGGATGCCCTCTGTATTCCAGGCTGATGGCTGTGGGAGGGGCTAGCACAGTCTCACTCTTACACCTTTCTTAAAAAGGTGGGGGCAAGGTCCTTCAGTTCCCTCTGCGATTTCACCTGCAGCTCTCCAGGGCCTCTGCCTTGGGTCCAGGAGTTTTCCTCTATTCCCTATTCCTAGTCACATCCTCTCGGCTGCATGTAAAAAGAGCTGAAGTCCCCAGGTCACACAAGTGAGTGGCTTCTGCAGGACCCTCAGCAGGTGGGAGGCCAGGCTGAACACATTCCACAGAACAGATCCAAAAGAGGACACTGGAGAGGAGGGCCTAAGACTGAGGCACCCAGTGCTGCCATCCAGAGAAGATCCACCAAGGACTTGGCCCCATGGCCTGGAGTGTAGTGAGGGGCGTGGTGCTGCCTGCTCCAACCCCAACATTTGCTGACTCCAGGGGATATGGACAACTTCACTTGTGGGTCCTGGATGCTCTGTACCTGGGACACCAGATGCCAGTAGATGTAGTGAGAGGTCCAGAAGATTGGACCTAAGGGGCAGAAAACACTGTAGACCTGAGGCAGGCACTTGCAGGGAGCCTGTGAGCTCCTAGCTCTGTCCCAACAGGATAATCACAGGGCCTGCTACTTCTAGCCTACCTATATCCCCAAAGTGTGCTGGTGTGGAAGGCAGGCTTGAATTTCCATGGGCCGTGCAAATTCTTCTCTCTCTCTCTCTCTCTCTCTCTCTCTCTCTCTCTGTGTGTGTGTGTGTGTGTGTGTGTGTGTGTGTGTGTGTGAAGGATTATGGGTGGAGATGTCTGTATAAGTGTAAGTGTGTGTGTTTTTGAGGGTACGCAACAAAGTGTGTGTGCCTGTGTGCACATGCATGCATATGAGGGTGTGTGCCTGTGTGCGCATGCATGTATACGGATGTGTGTGTGCCTGTGTGCACATGCATGCATATGGGTGTGTATCTACTCTAGATTAAAAATTCCCTCAGATTCTTTGTGACTCTTGGTACTGAGGCAAGAAATTTGACCACTCTCCCCTTAAATCTGAGCCACCCTGAGTGACTTGATCAAAAACATGAAGGACCCATGACAACCTCCTCACAGGCCAGGTTGTGAAAGCCCTCCCAGCATCCTCCTCTGCCCAGCCATGCTCTTTCTTGACGTCTTGGATACCAGGTATAGGCTCTGGCTCTGAGGTGTCACCCTTCAGAGCCTTGTGCATGACTCTTGTCTACAGTCCCCACTGTGCTGCGTCCTCCAGCTCCCTCCTGCCACAGGGATGGATGGGTTTCTCCAAAGCAGCTCTTCTGGGGACAGGTACCACTAAGTCAGCCAACTCATAGGGCTGAATCCTACACACATTCTAGACCTGAAATGTCTCCTATCATGAGGGTGCTGACTCAAGCTAGTAAGTCTTTTCCCTTTAAAAAAAAATGTTGTGTCTTTATTTAATTAACATTAAAAATATGTAATGTTTTCATTAGCATATGTTGATTATACATAGTGGGTTTTATTGTGACATTTGCATACATGTAGGTCATATTTTTACCCTATTCCCCACCAGCTCATTATTTTCTCTTATTCTCCTCCTACTCCCCACCGATCCCCTTTCCCTTCCTACCTAGTCTTCCTTCCACCTTCATGGCTTTTTTAAATGACCCAATGGGTTTCATTAGGCTTATTTACAAGGACTTGGTGGGGGCTGTTTGCAGGAGCATGGGTGGGGGTTGATTACAGGAATGTGGACACCTTACTAGGACTACACTATTGAAGAAAAACAGATCTCCTTTGTCAGCAACAATTTCGTGCCTATAAATCCTCAGAGAGAGGCAGGGTTGCAAAGCCCCTCACGCTCCCTCATGACAAGATGTCCACAAGCCTAAGCTTGTGCAGGTGACCACAGCTGCTACAAATTCAACAGTGTAGAAGCCATGTCGCGCCCTGAAGCAGCATTCCACACTACTCCCCTCTACGTGCTCCAGTCTGTACAGTGTTTTAGACAGTCTCAGTATGTCGCACAGGCTGACCTTGAATTCACAGAGATCTGCCTGTCTCCTGAAAGATGGGATTAAGAGTGTGCACCACTATGCCCCACTCACTTCTTACTTTGTAAAACATTTCATCCTTTGCGTCTGGGTCTGGGTGCTCCTCTACAACAGCGTGTGGAGGTCAGCGGACACCCTGCAGGACTCAGCTCTCTCTTTTCACTAGATGAGCACCAGAAATTAAAGTCAGGTGACTGGGCTTGATGGCACCTAGCCATGTCACTTCTTGTCTTCTGCCTCTTCTTCTGACGATGTCCCCCAAGCCCTGGAGGAGGTAGAACAGTTGTCCCAATAAGGATGGCATTCAGCAGTCACTTATTCTCCATACTGTGACCAGTTCTGAGTCTCTGCAATAGCCACTGCTCACCACACACACACACACACACACACACACACACACACACACACACGTTTGTGATCAAATCTGAGAACAACACTAACTATGGGCATAAACATAGTTGTTTAGAAGGCAAGTTTGCCAGGCACATCATGTCCATTTAGCAAAACATCAGTGGTTTCCCCATATGCAAGCCAGTAAGTGTGGGAACAGCATGTTCCAGAAGAGTAAACAGCCAGAAAAGAGTATGTACGCAGGAGCAGGAAGGCAGTCTGGACAGGGTTGCTTCTGTACTGTGGCAGGATGGACCTGGAAGATGATGGGGACAGTGACTGCGCCTGTCTGGGCAAGAATGTTTGTCTTGTCTGTTCAGACAGTTTTGGCCTTCACCACCCTCAACCCATGTGCGCGCGCGCATGTGTGTGTGTGTGTGTGTGTGTGTGTGTGTGTGTGTGTGTATGTGTTTATGGCAAAATGACACTGTCCCCTGAGTGAAATCACCCATGGTTCACTCACCCCTCCCTTACAAAAGGCACCATGCAGATTCCACGTGTTCACACACGCAGATGCTTCTGTGTAGGGTCAGGTTGACTGGGAAAGTGGCCAAGCCTCAGAGTCAGAGCTGGCAGGCACCTCTCCTAACCTCACTGGCCTCCCTGAAGCCCTGGCCTCTAAGCCTGGAGACAAGCCCAAGAGTGTTGGCTCAGAGCTACCCCCTACTCCAGTCCCCTCCCCCAACCCTCCCCCCCCCCCCCAAGCAGGGAAATACTCCCAGAGGGTTGTTCACAGTATTGGAGTCAGTGTGAGGAAACATCAACTCCGTGGTGGGTCAAAGGAGAAATGTAGTCAGGATGAACAGCTAACAGGAAGAGATGTCTGTGCCATCATGACTTGAGGTGAGGCTGGGGAGACAGATGGATGGACAGACAGACAGATGGACAGTTGGATAGACAGAGACACTGATAAAAAAAATGACAAATAGAGTTAGAGAATCTGAGAGACAGAGACATGGGCAGAAAAACAGTCATGACAGACTTGGGTAAAGATGGAGGAAATAGGAACACAGGGACAGAGACAGGGACAGGGACAGAGACAGAGACAGGAACAGGGACAGGGACAGAGACAGAGACAGGGACAGGGACAGAGACAGGGACAGGGACAGAGACAGAGACAGGGACAGAGACAGGGACAGAGGCAGAGACAGAGACAGGGACAAATACAGGGACAGGGACAGGGACAGAGACAGAGACAGAGACAGGGACAGGGACAGAGACAGGGACAGGGACAGAGACAGGGACAGAGACAGAGACAGGGACAGGGACAGAGACAGAGACAGGGACAAAGACAGGGACAGAGACAGAGACAGGGACAGAGACAGAGACAGAGACAGGGACAGAGACAGGAACAGGGACAGAGACAGGGACAGAGGCAGAGACAGGGACAGAGACAGAAACAGGGACAGTTGCAAAGCCAAGTGAAAATATGAGGCCAACAGGGACAGACAAAGACAGATGCTAGAGGCAGAGATGCTGGCGGTGGGGCAGAGGGACAGAGGGGAACTGAGGGAAGGGGAGACTCTCTCAGCCACTTTCCTCCCAGCCATACACACACATACACACACACACACACACACACACACACACACACACACACACACACTGTGTGGTTTCTATTGTACTCAGGCCGTGCCAAAGAGGGCAAGGCTTGTCTCTGTCTAGACTCCAGGCGGCAGCTTTAACCATATCTTCTTTAAATTTATTTATTTTGGAGTTCTTTAAGATGGTTCCGTTCTGCAACCCAGCTGTCCTGAAACTTGAAGCAATTTTCCTGCCTCGGCCTCCAAAGTGCTAGGATTACAGGCATGTGCCACCATGCTCTGCAAAATCTTACATGCCACGTGTTTCAACCTATTTGGAGGTCTATTGGGGTTTCAGACACTGGGGACAGAAGACAGAGTCTCCCATATGCTAGACACACACGACACCACTGAGCTGCACCCTCGGCTCTCCTGTCTTCTTGCAGTTTGCTGCACCGATGTCCTCCCACGGTTGGCCTTGACTGCGAGACAGTCATTCACAAGCTCACCAACTGAGTCAGAACCTAGGTTCCAACCACCACCTCTCTGGGCTCTCGTGACCTGGAGCCTCCAACCAACCACCTGTCTGTCCTTTTCACCTCAGGACTGTCATCACATAACAAGGTCAGCTTTTCTGTCCCAGATGATGCTCCTGGCTGGAGGAGTCTCTTGCCTTATACCTTCTCTCCCATAGAAGCACCATCTGGCCTGCGTTACCTGGCTAGCAATGTCTCCCAAACGGCCCCTGCTTCCCTGGCTGCCCTATGTGATGCTCCAGGCCTCCCGCTCGCTAGGGTGTCATCACACTTTCTGCTTCATGACACTCCTTTTCATGCCTGCATATCAAAAACACCTTATTAAGGCAAATGCCGGATCCCTTTAAAACCCCTGGTGTCCTGGGGCCCGTGACTAGAAGGTGAAGCTCAGGAAAGACAAGCGAGGCGACAGCGGTGGACCGATAACCAGACACTGCACAGGCTAGTTCAGCAAGACAGCATGGGCGATGGCCTCGCCAAATAAGCTTCTGCCAGCCAGCACAGTCACACCAGCCCTAGATTCCACACCTCCACCCCAGAAGTGATGCAGGCATTTGCTGTCCCCTAGAAGACTACAGTTTGACCAGCAGAGCTCAACCCTAACCTATCACATACATTTTTTTTCTCTGCTGTAAGAGAGATGTTGACACACAGTTAACGCAAGAGTTGAATGACAACAGCATTTGGGAAATTAGTCCAGAAACTAGAAGGCTATTTGGATTTGATGACTATCAGACTTTTATTATTCGTCTGTCATTATTACTGTATATCACTAAATAGCAACAGGGCAGGACAGTGACACTTTGGTATGACATATCTCCCTCCCCCCCCATATGGGCCACCTGGGCCATGTGCTGAGGACAAACCTGAGAGCTTGTGGCAGTCAGAGGAACGGGAACTAGAGACTGGGCTGGTCGAGCCCAGTTACACATGCGCTGGGCACCCCCTGTGAGCCATGCCTGTGCTAAGCGCTGAGCTAATGGGGTGGTTTCTATGACAATGGAGACAGGGTGCTTGGATCACTCATGGGAGGAAGGGAAAAAGTGTAGAACCTGGTATCTGTGATTCAGCATGATGCGTGCCAGAGAAAGAAGGAAAATTTCATTTGAGAAATGCAGGGAAGGGGAGGGAATACAACCCAGGAGGGCCAGACAGCCCAGGGAGACTCAGGAGGAGGAGGAGCAAGGTCGAGAAACTTAGCAGGATACATGTGTGACAGGGAGCAGGTTGTGTTTTCTGAACCTGACTGACCTCACTTCATACATTTTCACAGCTCTATCCATTTTTTCCTGTTAATTTCTGGTTTTTTCTTTATAAGTGATTAAAATTCTATTGTGAATCAGACATAGTGGTGTACTCTTTTAATTTAATGCCAGCATTTGGGAGGCAGAGGCAGGCAGAGTTTGAGGCCAGCCTGGTCTACAAAGTGAGTTCCATGACAGCCAGGGCTACATAGTCTCCCATTGATACTCTGTCCCCTCCCCAAAAAAGGGTCCTGCTCAAACTATGGCACCAGTCAAGGACAATACATGCAGTAAACTTCGAACCCCTACACAGATCAAGCTAACGGTCAGGACATTCTCCACAGTTGAGTGGAGAGTGGGGTCTGACTTTCACACAAACTCTGGTGCCCCGTATTTGACCACCTGCCCTAGAAGGGGAGGCCTGGTGGCACTCAGAGGAAGGACAGCAGGCTACCAAGAAGAGACTTGATACCATATGAGCATATACAGGGGGAGGAGGTCCCCCTCAGTCACAGTCATAGGGGAGGGAAGTAAGGGGGAAATGTGAGGGAGGGAGGAATGGGAGGATACAAGGGATGGGATAACAATTGAGATGTAATATGAATAAATTAATAAAATATATATATTTTTTAAAAAGAGTAAAAAAAACCAACCAAACAAAAAAGCAAACAAAACATTGTGTATATGTACCAGATTTCATTACCAATTCCTCATTGATGGACATCTGGGTTGATTCAGTTTCCCTGTTTTGAATTGACCATCATTTTGCATGCAAAAGAAGCACCTGTGGAATTGGCTTCACAGCAGGAGGGCTCAATAAGAGTAGGAGCGTGGGAGAGAGGCTGGTACATCTCACCTGACATCTACCTTAGGGACCTTAGCTGTTATCGCAAGCCTTCTGCTTACAAGACCCAAAGCCTTCACCTTGTTCATAGCGCAACAGATTCCAGCTGAGCAGGTCTGCGCACACGTGCCCGAGCTCCTCTTTTGGAAGCTGGCCCAGAGCTGCCAGCTGCTAAAGGACACAGCACACTTTGTGGAGTAGGAGGAAAGAATGCAGTCAACGGTCACAGCGCGACTGCACGGCGTCATGCCACTGGCAACTGTGACTTCTGACTCTAAGTCATCAACTCAAAAGCAAAAGCTGACCTGTAGAAACAGTAGCCCCAAGTGTGGAGAAATCACCGTTTCTGACAACATCAGAGCTTAGATGCTGGCCCAGAGGTGCCTGGCCTGTTCTTGTATTTCTTAGAAGAGGTAGGTACATGGCAACCAGTTCTAGCAGCTATGGTCAGGAGGGATGTTATAAATAAATATCTCAGAGAAAGCCCTTTGGCTTTGAGAACATCTAGTTCCTCCCCTGAAAGACTCTGGCCTCCTGACACTGCCATGGTGACATTTACCAAGCATAAATGAGGCTATCCACAGTCACTCGGGTCCCTCTCAAGGGAGCAGCCAGTCAAGAGGCCCCCACCGCCTTGCTTCCTATAAGGGTGAACTACCTGAAAACACAGACTCCCACATACCAGAAAAGCTAGCATCTGGGCAGTATTCTAGCTTGAAAGGGGGTTCCAAAGCTTGGAAGAAAATAATGGCACACAGTCATTTCTGCACAGAGCAACACTCCAAGGCCACCACTGGCCTGTCTGGGCTGGGAAGCCACCCAAAGCCCAGGGGCATGCTGGGAAGCCACCCAGGTACATGACAAGTCATACCTGTCTGCCTTCCTTCAAGAGTTGTCCTCAGGAGAACTCTTCTTGAACTTCTTCCCCTTTGGGTAGGATGAGGTAGGGCTTGGCCTCCAGCCCAGTTAGAGGGGAGAAAAGGGCTGATATGAGGGTGGGGGAAGACCTCTAGGTGCTCATACAACAGTGAGGGTTTGGGGTCTTGGGACTTGCAGAGCTACCTAAGGACATCACTCTGGTTTGTGGGGGCTTGGGGGGGTGGGGGTGGTTGTTGCTGTTGCTGCTGTTGTTTGTTTCCTCTAACATCTCACAATCTGCAAGATCAAAGTGACCTTTCAGCTCTGTCCCTATCCTGGCTCTCATCCTCCATAGGCCCAGGAGTTGTCCTAAAAAAAGCATCCGTCTCTGTGCAAGGTTATTCTGAGCTCGAAGCCAGTTCTTTGTAAGTACCTTCAGCTACCATGCTCTTCACAACCAACAAAGAGATACTATACACCTTGAATCTGAGTCATAATTCAAATGTGCCCTACTTATAAAAAAAAATGGTGTCATTATCTGGGTGCCCAAAGGCAAGCCACAGGATGTGTGCCTCCACCTCCTCAGCAATAAGGTACAGATAACAATTACTCCCATGAATAGGTGTGTGTATGTGTGTGTGTGTGTGTTGCGTTGGGGGCAAAGAGTGGATCAGAGCCACACCAGTGCCACTCTGCCAAACTGGTCCTGTGTCCCTCCGGGATGCTCTCCGTCAAGGACTTTAAGCTGGTGATTATGTGGCAGGAACAATGAGAGAAAAGTAACTGAATCATTGTGCTGCACTTTCTCAAGAGAGCTGGCTAGCCAAGAAGGTGGAAGGTTAATACCCCAAGTCTGCCTTCCATCTCAACTCCAGCCTACAGGCTTTGGAGGGAGGGGTGGGAACAAAGGTAGCCAGTCCTTCCAGAATTGAGCCTTGCCCTCTCCAGTCAGGTGGTCAGTCTTGTCCCTGAAGTTCATGATAGCTGTGTCTGCCTCACGATCTGGAGATCTGGACTCAGGTACTTTTTAAAATGTTGACTCTAGGACAAGTAAGGTGGTTCATCAGGTATAGACTTCTGATGGTCTACGGTCAGTCCCTACAACCCGTGTGGTGGAAGAAGACAACCAACTCGCTCAAGTTGTCTTCTGACTGCCACACACACATGCCAAGCCACATACATGCAATGTATATACCACCCACACCCAAAATAAACATAAGAAAAAATTAAAATTTCAATGCAATTAGTGTTCCTTGGTGTCAACCTCGTACTCTTTCACAGCCACCTGGGATGATCAGTTAACTCAGAACAAGCCATTAGCCGTATGTACGTGCTAAGCTATTAGTGGGCCATGTGTGCAGATTCCTTTTCGCAATACACAATTCAAAATCTGGAGCTTGGGATGTAGCTTAATGGTAGAGTTCTTGCCAAGCATGTGAAAAGCCCTAGGTTCAAACCACTGTATCATAATAATGACAATAACTATAAGTAATAATAATAATAATAAGTCCCATAATGCTTCATTAGACTATTGTTGAAATAAGTCCACAGGCACTGAGAAAGTAATTGACTGTTTTCTCCATACTGTGTTTGTTTGTATATGAAAGAGTGTATACGTATTTTAAGTAAAAGAATTTCAAAAGCTATGCATGCCTATTATATGCCCAGTTGTAGCTCCATTGTTTGAGCTTGGAAGCTGATGAGGCGCTTAAAGAACCTGGCCTCCGCTCCTCAGAATTAGGCGCACACTATGCCCCTAGAACACTGAGGCTGGAGAAAGAAAGAAGCCAGACCAGAGTCCCACATACAACACTGCAGGAGATCAGAGGACACAGAGATGGCTGTGGGCAGAGGGGTTGCAGGGGCTGAGCTCAGCTCTCAAGAGCCTAGAGAAGGGGGCTTCCTGGAGACGGCATCAATGCAGTGTTGGAGGGCTTTCCAAACCCTGTACCAACCACCTGGGTAGATCACACGGTAGTTGCAGAGCGTCTGAGCACATTACTTAACCTCACCTGGATTTCTTAATCCATTCTTAATCCACAACCTACAGAAACCTACTGTGTTTCAAGAGCCCTAAAATTCTGTGCCAAAAGGACTAATTGGCTCAATGGGGAAAGAACAAAATGACATTTTGCTGTGCTGGTCCTAACGCTGAGCCTTCTGGGACAGCGACACTCTTATCTGACTTTTCTCCCTTAGACACAGTCGCCCCATGTAGCCAAGGGTAACTGTGACCTCCTGCTCCTGCAGCTTTCACCTACCAAGTGCTGCTGGGATTACTCACATGACTTCTGATACCTTTGGGACCCAGATGTCAGGAGGCTTTTAGCTAGTTCTCCAACTCTCCAGCGCCACCTACTGTGCACAAATTATCAGTCCTCACCACACTGGTCCAGTGCAAAGTCTCTATGATTGATGTATATGGGAAAGGCTGATCCATGACCCCCAAATAACATACATTCCCAGCCTCAGCTACTCTCAGACTATAGTAAATTCTCAAGATCTCAGGGGGAGGTCAGAATCTTGTTCTTCTCTGGAGCTTGGAATTTAACAAAAGGGATTTGAGCCAACAGTGCCTCATTTTCTGATGACTATTATCAAAGGAAGGTATCTGTAGAAAAGTAGTGTGAACAAGTCTTGTCTTACAGTAGCCCTCTGTGATCCATTCTGGGCAACCCTAGAGCCTCTTGTCCCTTGGAGGGAAGTAGGAGAGGAGGCGTGAGAGTAGGGAATCTAGGAGGAAGCATCTGTAAAACACTTAGGCTCCACCCACTGTTTGCTGGGTGCTTCATGAAGTTTATGGTGCAAAGTCTAACACTGGTTTTTCACCAGAATCAGCTAAAGGGCTTGCTAGCATTATACGTTCCCAAGCCTTGTTTATCAACTACAGATAGCCAGCAGATGAGCCCAAGTGAGGGAGCCAAAACCCAGGAGGTAATTCAGCCTAGAACCGTAACTGGTTTGGGACACATAAGCGCGCGCGCGCGCACACACACACACACACACACACATACACACACACACACTGCGTGCCAAAATGTTGTTTTAAATGAAAATCCCAATCCTTCTATTTTACCAATAAAGACTCAGGAGCCAGATGCTGGGGTGAAAACCTGCTAGCTCAGAGAGGTGGAGAAAGCACCCAGCTGACCTTCCTATTCAGCTCATGTCCTGATGGAAAAGGCCCAAAGGCTCACTAGCTCAGCTGACAGCCCAGGAGGAAAAGGCCAAAAAGCCCAAGGCTAAAGGCTTGCTAGCGCCAAAAGCCAAAGACCAAGGAGCTGAGTGGGTAAGTGAGAGGGCTTGTGGGTGGTAGAGGTTCATATACAGAGTGCAGCTAGATGAGCCACCATATCCAGGAAAGGGAGACTGGCTCAGATGGAGGGTTCAAATGGCACAGCAGTGGCTCTGGTGTCACCCACTCTTAAACATTTAGTAGTGTTGGTTAGGATAGAAAGCATGTTTGTAGCTTATGGCCAAGATGACATCATGAGTTAGTTGTTAAATCATGCCAAGCGCCTGGTATGTAAATAGATGGGACAAAAGTGACACCACAGTGGGTGGGGGAAGGCATACACTTAAACAGATCAGAAATGTCAAAAAGAGGGCCAGCAAGATGGCTTAGTAGGGAAAGACACTTGCTGCCAATTCTGATGACCTAAGTTCAATTCCTGACTTCCGTGTGTGCCATGGCACATGATGCTCCCCCCCCCCCACACACACAGATAAATGAACATTATACTTTAAATAGTGAAGCATGAAGAGTTAGCTGTGGGCCTGTAATCCCAGCACTGGGGGAGGCAGAGGCAGGAGGGTCTCTGTGAGTTTGACAGCTTGTTCTACAAATTGAGTCGGGGATAGCTAAGGCTACACAGAGAAAACAAACAACAAAGAGTTGAATGTGGTTAATTCATAGGCCTGCAGACAATGGCTCATAACTTTCTGTGACTCCAGTTCAGATTTTGTTTGTTGTTTGTTTGTTTGTTTGTTTGTTTTCTGAGACAGGATTTCTCTGGGTAACCTTAGCTGTCCTGGACTCGCTCTGTAGACTGAGCTGGTATCGAACTCACAATAATCCTTTGCCAGCCTCTGTCTCCCTAGTGCTGGGATTAAAGTTAAAGGCATGCGACACCACGCTGGTCCAGTTCCAAAAAATCCAATGCCATCCTTAGGCTTCCACAGGCATCAGGAATTCACATGGTGCATACACAAACATGCAGGCAAAACACCCATACATATGAAATAAATACAAAATAAAATTTAAAATATTTTATGACAGTTTTTCATTTATTTGTTATGTATTGCATGTGCCACAGCACACGTGCAGAGGGCAGAGTTGAACTTGCAGGAGCCTGTTCAGAGACTGAACTGAGATCTTCAGGCTGGTGGCAAGGGTCTGTATCTGCTGAGCCATCTCACCCCCACCGTAGTCAATTTCTGTCTGTTTCTCTCTGACTCTCTGTCTCTGTCTGTCTGTCTGTCTGTCTGTCTGCCTGTCTCTCTCTCTCTCTCTCTCTCTCTCTCTCTCTCTCTCTCTCTCTCTCTCTCTGCAGTGATTCTGGGAAGCACCAGCAAGCCAAAACACAAAATGTAACTCTGACATTATAGAAAATCAAACTTCATTTCTCTCAGGACTGCTGGTGTTGTTAGAATGAACCTTTTCAACCCTGGCCAGAGGTCACCACCAGAGCTGTAAGAAAACAGGGATGCCTGGGGCCCAGCCCCATACATTCAGCTTCTACACCAGCTGGCAGTTCTGTGAGCAATCCTGACTGTCCAGGGCTGGCATAAGCAGAAGATGCCCATGGGCTGGACAACAGTGTCCAGCTCTGTGTGTAAAGCGAGATGACCAAACAGGCCTCACCCGTAGTCAATACTGGAGATTCTAATGTCCCATCAAGTCTTCTTCCACATGGAAGTTTCCAGAGATGGGATCCTTGAAAAGTCATTCTTCTCTTGCTCCTCACACTCACACCCCTGCTAGCCACCACCCCAAAGAAGACCCATGCTAGGATCAGCTGGGAAATGATCATCACTGAATCAGCTCTCTAATTTGGGCTGCGGAACTAGCATCCACGAAAGTCAGGTCTCATCCTACATGGACAGAGAGACATAGGAAGCAGCATCTCTGGTGGAGAGAGCAGGATCTTTGGAAAGAGATGGTCTTCCCTGGAAACACAGCATTGCCGCTGAGATGAGACCTCAGTCCTGCTAATAAACCTCTCTCAGGTCCTCTGTATATGATCTGTCTGATCTGAAGGTAATTGTCACTGTAGTACGAGGGTGTGTGTGTGTGTGTGTGTGTGTGTGTGTGTGTGTGTGGTGTTTTGCATTTTTATTTACTGTTACATGGTGTATGTTAGAGGCTGGGATCAAAGGACAACTTTCAGGAGTCAGAAGGGCCAGGGAAATAAACTCGGATCATCAAATCTGGCAGCAAGCATCTTTATGCATGAAGCCGTCTTGCCTGGCCCTACTGTGGGATTCTTAAGCAAGGATAGAGCAGACACAGTATATGGAGAGAAAGGTTACACAGTAGACAGCAATAAACCAGATGCATCACTTTAAAGCAGTTTGGATGAGCAAAAACCCAAGAATAACTCATGTTTGCAAGTACTGCTGCCCCAATTGACTGCTTAGATCCACATTGACTCATGCTCTTTCTCTCCGTGTGCTGACACCACGGGCATTTCTAGCTGGATAGACGCTAGACACTCGATCTCATCTCTCTCCACCATCCGCTGCAAAGTGTCTATCAAATGGCTATTAATAAACTCAATTTCTCCTCGGGTCAAATCAGGTAAAAGCACCAACTAGCCAAACCCCCCTCCCCTCCCCCCTACCTCCCTCACCTCTTTCATTTTGAACTGGTTTGAAATTTAAACCACCTCATTCTTGGATGAAGGGAATTCATTTAAGAAGTTCAATAAAACTCTCTTATTGTTAGCTGAAGATGGTTTATGCGTCAATTCGTTTTCCATGTGTTAACGGTGGCCACTCCTCACTGGACAAGGGAAGAGTTCCCTGGGCAAGACCTGGCCTGAGAATCTTGTGACATCGCCCTCTAGAGGCTATTTTTGGACCGGAACACCAGAGCCTTATTAAGAAGCTCCCAGGACAGTGGTTCTCAACCTGTAGTGAGGTCACAACTCCTCTGGGAGTCAATGGACCCTTTCACAGAGGTTGCCGAGGCCATAGGAAAACACAGCTATTTACACTATGACTCATAACAGTAGCAGAATTACAGTTATGAGGTAGCAATGGAATTGATTTTATGGGTGGGGGTGGGGTCACCACAGCATGAGGAACTGTATTAAAAGGTCACAGCAATTGGAAGGCTGAGAACCACTGACCTAGATCATCCTATGAAGGATTGCCCTTGAAGAAGAGGAAGGGGAAGTGATAAATATGGAACAGGTGAGGCCCGAAAAGTCTATCAGGATATGAAAGCAGGGGCCTCTAGCACAGCCATGAAGGGGGCTTTCACTTGAAGGCTAGAGTCTGTTACTCCGTGTCAGAAAAGAATGGCAGCTGTGATTCTCGAGTGGAAGACATGGGATAGGCCTCTAGGATGAATTCAGTGGATGTTGAGTGGGGCTCCTGGGTGACTGTGGAGGGAGATTGCACCCGAGTGGCAGGGTCTGTATGGGGAGGACGAAAGGGTCAATGACGTTCACCGTGCCTGCATCTGCAGTGGCTCTATGCTTGTGTGTATTTACACACACACACACACACACACACACACACACACACACACACACACACACACAGAGTTCTGCTGGTTATTCATTTGTAGTTCATTTATAGTAAGGCTCTATGATGGGGGGTGGAGAAAGTGAAGAATCCAGTCAGGCTAACTTCCTAGGTCACTCCAGCACACAGGGCCTCTCTGGAGGACACTGACATAAAGGACCTCTCTGCATGCACAGATTTCAAGTTTCCCTTTCCCCAGTGGGTCCCAGCAGCCTCAGTCCCAGGGCTCAGGAAGCCTGATGGCACAAGCACAGTTTGGCTCTCAGCTCCTGTTGCCTCCTTGGCCAGGAGGCATGGGGGTTAGGGAGGTGTTACACACGGATCCATCTCCAACACCTAGAAAAGTGTCTGGCATAGCAGTTTCTAATGACTTTGTGTGTGTCTGTGTATGTATGTATGTATGTATGTATGTATGTATGTACGTACGTATGCATGTATGTATTCATGTGTGTATGCGTGCATGCATGCACATATACATGTTGTTACTTGAGGTGAGTATATTTGTGAGCAGGTGTATGCATGTGCATGTAGAGGCCAGAGGGCCTTTCTCAATCACTCCCCACTGTATATTTTTCACACAGCTTCTCTCATTGAATCTGGAACTCAGTGATTCGGCTGAGCTGGCTGTCCAGCAAGCTCCAGGGATCTGCTGGTCTCTGCCTCTCCAGCACTGGGATTGCTGGGCTTGCGGATCTGGGGGGAGGTGTTGCTGGTATTTTTGTTTTGTTTTGTTTTTGTGAGATAGGGTCTCACGGTGCAGCCTTGCCTGGCAATGTACAAACAAGGACAGAAGGAAGGACCCATCAACATGATAATCTCACAAAGGAGAGGGATTTTATCCCTCCTAGATTAGTTTACTTTTCTCATCCCTGAGACAGAACACCAGACCTAACAATGTAAAAGGAGGAATTCTTTATATTGGCTCATGCTTTCAGAGGGCTCAGCCCACGGTCACTTAGATTCTTGTACCTGGGCAGAACACTGAATCATGGCAGCAGAAACAAGTGGCAGGAGATGTTATTTCCTTATGGCTGACAGGAAGCAGAGAGCAAGGAAGAGACCAGGGACCAGGTACAGACTTCAATTGCATTAATACCAGTGACCCACTTCCCCCAGCTAGGCCCCGTCTCCTTAGGTGTCAAGAAGATCCCTGTCCTAGTTAGGGTTTCTTTTGCTGTGATGAAACACCATGACCAAAAGCAAGTTGGGGAAGAAAGGGTTTATTTGGCTTACACTTTCATATCGTAGTCCATCACTGAAGGAAGTCAGGACAGGAACCCAAATAGGCCAGGAACCTGGAGGCAGGAGCTGATGCAGAGGCCATGGAGGGGCGCTGCCTACTGGCTTGCTCCTCATAGCTTGCTCAGCCTGCTTCCTGATAGTACCCAGAATCACCAGGCCAGGGTCGGCACCGCCCATAATGGGCTGGGCCCTTCCCCATCAATCATCAGCTAAGGAAATGCCCTACAGGCTTGCCTACTGCCCAATCACATGGAGGCATTTCCTCAGTTGAGGCTCTCTCCTCTCTGATGACTCTAGCTTATGCCAAGCTGACGTAAAACCAACCAGCACAGTCCTCAAGTACCACCAGCAGCTGAAGACTGAGCATTCAATATATCATCCTGTGTGGGTTGCCTCTCACTCACTCCACAGCAGGCTCCCATAACGGAAAGCACATTCTCTCATAATAAATACTGACCTTTCCCAAGAAAGCTGGATGGGCAGAGTCACATCAGTACACACACTAACAACTTTCTCTTATTTTCTTCTTTTGTGATGCAGTACTGAAAGCATTGGCACATACCCCACAACCATACAACTCTGAGTCACTCTGATCCTTTTCGGGGGTGGGGGGGACGGAAAAGGAAAGAAAGAAAAAAAGAAAAGAAAAAAGGTGGAAGAGCCGTCAATGCCTGGCCCGTGCTCCACGGCTGCACCTGCCCGCGTCAGCATCATTCTTGGCCCTGGGACGTGTTAGAGGTCGGAGCTCCAGCACTGGCAGGGACCCAGGGTCACCACTCAGGTCAGCACCAGCCTGCCTGGAGTTCCCAAGCTTTACAGATCATGTGGAATTTTCCGCTAGTTCATACTCTCCCCACTCTTCAAATACATTTTTCATGATAACAAATTTTCTACAATCTTTAAAAAAAAACATTTTTTTCTAAGGAAAAAAAAAAGTAACAATCAGTCTCTTCACCAACACCACCTCATTCACCCTTGTCATAAGCTAGGAAAGCAGATCCCCAAACCCCATTTTTGAGACAAGATCCCCCATATGTAAACTAGGCTGGCCTTAAACTCACGACCAAGTGTTGGGATTATAGGTATGCATCACCGTGCCCTGAAGATTAAAAATCCCAAGACCCCAGAAACCCAAAAGCAGTTGTACCAAGGACAGTAGTTTTGTTTAGAGGCAGCAGAGCTATAATTTTAGTCTAGAGATTATGGGGTCCAAAGCCTGGGTACCCTGTGTTCTGTATCCAGAGCAATGGTTCTCAACCTGTGGGTCATGACTCTTTCACAGGGCTTGCCTAAGACCATTAGAAAACACATATATTCATATTACAATTCATAACAGTAGCAAAATTACAGTTCTGAAGCAGCAATGACAGTAATTTTATAGTTGTGGGTCAGCACAACAGCATTAGAAAGGTTGAGAACCACTGACCTAGATGAAACAATTAGTCATCAAATGTTACATTGCAACCTGCATTGGGGGGAGGGCAGGGAGGGTGCAGGCTGGAGGACTGGACTGCTACAGGCTGAGAAGTACAGGGCCACTCAGTCACTTAAAAGCAGTGTCTAAGAATTTGTCTCTGGTCACCCAACCCATGAAGCAATGCAGAATCTGTTTACATGAGAAACGCAACAACTATGAAGCAAAGACAACTTAGGAACGTGCTTTAAAGAAGACAGGAGGCCCCGGGCTCCCTCATTGGCTGTAAGGTTAGGAAGGTGGCAGCATTTGAACCAAACCCACAGAGGTGGGCAGGGCTATGGTGGATTGAAGGGAAGAACGGATCCAGTGCCATGTCCATACAAGATGATGAATGTGCTCTGTAGACCACCAAACAGACTGCCTTGGCTGTTCATACTCATAGCACTGACTTTATTCCTACCTCTAGTGAAATTTCTGCCTAGGTCTCTGTGATAAACGCTGTTACCAAAAGCAATGAGAGAAGGAAGGAGTTTATTTTAGTTCACAATTGTACTCCACCATGGAAGGAGGTCAGGACAGGAACTCAGGGCAGGAACCTGGAGGCAGGAAGTGAAGCAGAGGTCACAGAGGAGTGCTGCTTACTGGCTTGCTCCTCACGGCTTACACAGTCTACTTGCTTATACAGTACAGGACCACCAGCCCAGGGGTGACATCACCCACCTTCCCACACCAATCATTACTTTTTGAAATGCCCCCCACAGACTTGCCCACAGGCCAATCTGATGGAGACATTCAGTTGACATTCCTTCTTTCTGGATGACTATAGTTTGTATCAACTTGGCAAGAAACCAAAACAAAGAAAACTAATCAGAACACTCCTGTACCAAGTTACTGTGTTCATCCTAATTTCTTCTCGTTAGTAAGCTCCATTAGGGGGTTATTGGAGCAGCGGTTCTCAGCCTGTGGGTCCTGACCTTTTTTGTGGGTTGAATGACCTTTTCACAGGGGTCGCCTAAGGTCATCAGAAAACATTACAATTTATGAAAGTAGCAAATTACAGCTATGAAGTGGCAGTGAAAATAATTTTATTGTTGGGGGTCACCACAATGGTGAGAAACTGTATTAAAGAGTTGCAGCTTTAGGAAGGTTGAGAACCACTGTGTTAGAGGCTGGCCGGTTTTCTGCTTGTAATGTTGGGTTACCACCTGCAGAGAGAGCACCAGAGTCTCATGCTCACCTGATACTGGCCAAGGTGAGCCCTAGATGCAGAGCCCTAAATTATAGAATATATATAATTTAAAATATAAATACGGGCTGGAGACATGGCTCAGCCGTTAAGGGCTAGGCTCACAACCATAAATAAAATATAAATACAATTTTATATGGCTATATAGGCTCATGTACCACAGCCTGACCGTCAGCTAGCTGTGCAGTCAGTGATGGCCTTCGACTCCTGATCCTTCTGTTGCTACCCCTGGGTCCTGGGATTACATACATGCACTGCTATGCCTGGTTTTATGCAGTGCTTGGGATCGAACCCATGACTTTGTGCATACTAGGCAAATACTGTACCAACAAAGCAACATGACCAGCCCTGAATTTTTTTTTAATTTCTTAAACTTTAGATTTATTCATTTTGTTTTATGTGTGAGTATTTGGCTTGCACATATATGCCCAAGCTCTTCAGAAGAGGACATCAGATGCCCTGGAACTGGAATTATAGATGGATGGTTGTGAATCACCATGTGGGAATTGAACCTGGGTCCTCTGCAAGAACAATACATGCTCTTAACCACTGAGCCATCCCTCCAGTCCCCTCAGCCCAGAATTTGATTACTTGTCACTATTACATCTGCAGTCCGTAGCCACAGGCTACCCTTCCCAGGTTCAATGCTAGTCTTAAGGATGATTGCTGACTGTGGAGCTCTGGTGAGTCTTATATCATTAGATATTAGAAGCATCGCTTTACAGATGGGGAAACTAAGGCTCTCGCAAGCTAAACCTGTGCGTGCCACAGATGGCATATGAACCCAGCCCTTCCAGTCCTGCACCTTGGCCTCCTGGGTCTCATATTCGGCCCATGACTGCTTGTTGTTTTTCAGAGGCTGGGTGCCCAGCCAAGACGAATGTCATAGTTCACGTCCCAAGTAGGAAGAGGGAAAAAAGTATCCCTGGTAACAGACAGCTTGGAGTGGGAACACCTTGTACTTAAAGCTTTGCCTGTGCTCACCTCCCGGCCGAGTGGGCTCCATCCCTGTTTGCTGTTTATTGAAATCCTATTCCTCCTCTGCCTGGTGGGCCAGCTTCTCACAGGCGCCTTCCTGGCCCTGACTGGCACAGCCACTCCTGAATTGGGCTTCAGGAACTCTGGGGTTGGCAGACTGCTGCCTGCCCACCCACAGCTGGCTTGACCTCCTTTAGGGCACCAGGTTTAGCATCTCCCCGACCCTACTGGGCTTGGAACATACTCAGGACCCAGAAATGCCTATGGGCCTGAAACAGAGCCCAGAGACTCTGTGAGTGTCTGTGGCCAACGCTGCAGGTGGGTGGTGCCAACCGAGCAGGTGCCTCCAGGGCTTGCGTGGCTGCCAGCTTCCCTTTCCCAGCCTCACAGTGGCCGAGCTGCTTTTACTCTTCCCAGAAGCCAGGCAGCCGAGGCTGGGTCCCCAGCCAGGACAGCTGCAGCTCCCGTCTGTCTTGCCTGTTCACCAGATCCTCTGAAGCGTCCCCCAGGCTTCTGCTCCAGGCTCTGGACTTTGTCCCAGTTCCTCTGTTTTGCTAAAGCCACAATCCTCGGCACTCCCTTGTCTCCCAAGGTTCAGTGCCAGATCCTGGTCCAGATCCAGATCATTCCTTCCTCCCCCCCCCCCAACAACAACAACAAAGGGAGGCATTGGTTTCACTGACCTGCTGGTTAGGCTCTCCAGGATACTATCATAACAGCGGATCAGATGCTTCCAGAAGGCTGAGGCCTAAGCCAAGGTCTCAAGGCCCTACAAAGCCCAACCTTGTCAACTAACCCCTTGCAGGAAGCCAGCGTGTCTCCAGCGACAGCAGGGTGGACTCTATCACCGCTCACTGTTCCCCATAGCCACTTTTGCTCTGAGAGCAAACAAGAGAAGTCATACTTTGCTGGGACAGGGGAGCGACCTCTTATAGACTCTGCCTGTTGACTTTCTTCAGTGAAGGAGTATTTATCTAGTACATGAGACAGTGGGAGAGGGACAGAATAAAAGGGGACAATGGGTGGATTTCAAATCCTTTTGTCCCTTTATCATAAAAAGCCATCAAAGAACAAAGCTGGACCTCTCCTTACAATGCTCTAGGCTTTCCCTCACACCCCGTCTTTCTGTCCTACACAATCTACACTGATCACACTCCAAACATAAGCACGGGGCTGGAAGATAGCCTAGTCAGCAAGGTGCTTGGCTTGCAGGCACGAGGACCCGAGTTTGAGCCCCCATGTGAAACCCGTGTGAAAAATCCTGAATGTGGTGGCGCATGCTTGTAATCACAATTGGAAAGGCAGAGACACAGGTCAGTGGGGCTTGTTGGTTAGTCAGCCTAGCCTACACAGCAAGTCCCAGACCAGGGAGACACCCTGCCTCATAAAACAGCATGGATGGCACCTGGAATAACACTGAGATTGACCTCTGACCTCTGACCTAACACACTCTTCTCTCTCTCTCTCTCTCTCTCTCTCTCTCTCTCTCTCTCTCTCTCTCTCTCTCTCTCTCTCCCTCTCCACAGATATTCAACCAGAGCTCCCTCAGGTTACAAAGTCAATAGCCATGGACTAGAGGGTTACAGTCTCCACCATACACCAGAGGGCAGGACTTCCCACCATAGCTTTATCCACACTCACACTCAGTTGCCATGGGCAAGTCCCAGTTTCACAGTCAGCTTCCTCAGATGCCTAATATCTGGGTTGGACAAGATACAACGAGGCCTGTATCTCAGGGCTACTGAGTGTCAGCCACTGTGGTGGACACCAGTGTGTCTGGTGAGCATCCAGCCCTGCCCACAATGGAGGAGCGAGTTTACATCTCAACGGATACAGGGGAGGATGCATGCAACATTTAGGTGACATTCTCGGACTGAAAGAAAAAGAAAAATACAACTTTAACTCCCGACTAACCACAAAAACAGCTCATTGATCCATCAGAGCAACATCCCCAAAGGTAGGTACGGCTCCTGTCCGCAGGGCCAGGTCTGTGGAAACACCCCCACAAGCACGGGTCCTTCCATGAATTATCTGTCCTCGGTGCTAAGTGAATAACAGGGCAGAATCCAAGACTTCCTCTCTCCTCGGCTCCCACCCTCACCCTCACCCTCACCTAGTAGCCTGTCCCTCCATAGCAGCCCCTAGTGGATCACCTGTCCTGAGGTGCCCTGACAGGTGCCAGATGCTCTGGGACACCAGCAGCCAGGGGAGGCTTCTTCCTGCAGCTGCAGGACAATAGGTGCTCTCTGTTCTCAAAGCCCTCCCTGTTGCTGGTCTAGCCTCTGCATCTGAGATCCCAGCATAGTATCATGGGGGTGTCCAGGAGCACCATCTGAGTCAAGGGCATAACATCTGCACTGTACCCAAACCCACTGGCCTTTCTAGGAACAGTGAGGCCCGAATTTTAGCCAGGTCTAATGCCCTACACTCACTGACACTTGGGGTGATCACAGCCCCTCCTCTTTGGGCTTTAAGGTCTTCCATGAACATAACTATGTCCAAACAGCCTCCCCATCTCCTGGACTTGGAATGAGATCTAAAACAGGCAGAACAGAAGAACTGAGAGCTTCGGAGCCCAAGGATGCCCATATCATACGCCGTGCTATAAATGACCACGGCAGACCCGAGTCATTCTCATGCCTATGCCTTCCTCCCTGATGAGATGGAAGCCTGAAAACACCCAGAATCAAAGCAGACACCAAGCATTTTCTATCCATGGCAAAGAAACCAGGCTTTACATCTGGAATAAGCACCAACAATCTATAGACAAACCTCCATGAGAGAGCCCTGAGGTGGGAGCTTGCAGGGCATCATGTGGCTGGATTCTGTGAAGGCAGGACCCTCCTGAAATGACCCTCTGGACCAGACCCCACAGCTGTGGCTGGGACTACAGGCAGCCACATGCAGCTTACCCATGACCACGCCGAATCCAAGGAGCTCTTGTCCCGTGGTGCCTCCCACTTAGAGCTGCAGATACGATCCTGCTCTGCCATGGCTGGACCTGCAGGGTCTAGTCACCTCCTCATTCAGTGTCTGGAGAGAAATGACCCTTGGGGACACCAGCTCAGGAGCTGGAGGCTGGGCCTGGTGACACCAGAGTAAGCAAAGCTGCTTCCCTTTTCTAAACCTGGGCCAAGTCACAAGGCCCCAGCAAAGAGCAGGGTGTTGAATTGCAAATCCTTTCCCACCTGGGGACTGGCTGACAAACACAACAGCCAGGATGCAAAGATACCAGAAAATGCCAGTTTCTGTCTAGTTTGTGTGGGGCAACAAGAAGAAGGGCGTGAGGCCAGCTGGCTCAGCAGGGCACTTCAGCTCCACCATGTCCACTCTTGCCTTTGAGGTCTATTTCAGGAGTAAGACCCAGAGACTGAGAGTGACTTGCAACGCTGAGAAGCCCTAAGATAGAATCTGGATTCAAACCCACATGGGATCTACAGATGGATTTTGATGAGAGGAAGTGTTGGCAGACAGGCTATCACTCAGGCCTCCTTCCTGGTTGAATACAGGAAATTATGCTTTAAAGTGACAGAGCTCCACAGCCCAGGAGATGGCTCAGTGGGTAAAAAAAAAAAAATGCTTATTGGATGTCTTTGTTAGGGTTTTCTATTGCTGCAATAAAATACCATGACCAAAAGCAAGTTGGGGAGGAAAAGAACCTGGAGACAAGAGCTGATGCAGTGGCCATGGTGGGGGAGGGGGAGGGGCACTGCTTACTGTCTTGCTCTCCATGGTTTGCTTAGCCCAGGGATGTCCCCACCCACAATGGGCTGGGCCATCCCACATCAATTACTGATTAAATAAATGCCCTCCACGCTTGCCTACCACTTGATCTTATGGATGCATTTTTTTTTCGGTTTTTCGAGACAGGGTTTCTCTGTGTAGCCTCGGCTGTCCTGGACTCACTTTGTAGACCAGGCTGGCCTTGAACTCACAGCGATCCACCTGCCTCTGCCTCCCGAGTGCTGGGATTAAAGGTGTGTGCTACCACACCCAGCAGGATGCATTTTCTTAATTGAGGTTCCCTCCTCTCAAATGACTTCAGTTTGTGTCGAGTTGACACAAAACTGTCCAGCACACTGTGCAAACATGAGGACCTGAATTCTAACCCCTAGAGTCCACATAAAGTTGTTTCATCATAGGTATCTATGATGCTGGTGTACTTACAAGAAATGCGAGGTGGGGGACAGGAGAATCCCCAGAATCTTGTTTGCAGCTAACCTGATACACACAGGCAAAAGTAGAGACTCTGTCTCAGACGAGGCAGAAGGTGAGGACCAATCAAAGTGGCTGGTTGTCCTTTGACTTCCATACTGTGGCATATATGTAATGTACCACCTACCACCTTTCTCTCTCTCTCTCTCTCTCTCTCTCTCTTACACACACACACACACACACACACACACACACACACACACACGTAAAACATACACACAAAAGATCACAACATAACAAAGTGACAGCAATATATGCGTTTGTATTTTATGAGTTTTCCACCAAATCTAAGAAAGCTTGCTTGCTCTCTGTTAGGCACTGTCACAGGCCTGCTAGATTCAGGAGAGCACTGTTCAGCCGCAGGGCTGCACTTCCCACGGGCCTGTGTGGCACACTGAGTTGTCCCCTTTCCCTGCACCCTTCATTACCACTGTCCTACTCAGCACCATACTTGCTTATTGGATGTCTTTGTTAGGGTTTTGTACACCCTGAGAACTATACTGCGCACAGAGGCTGCACGATTGTGGGCGCTTTCCCAGCACACCTCTAATGTTACACACGTAAAATAGAAGCTTTGAGGAGCTGGCCCTGGGTCAAGAAGAGGGAAGTGGCAAAGCAGGCCAGGTGACTTACGCTGATTCTTACATTCCCACACATCCTGGATTCTGTTGGGCTCAGGTGGCCTGCAGTGACTAAGAGGTAGGCTTACTAAGCCTGATTCTGGGTAATGCTAGGGTCAGAGGCTCACGGCAGGAGTGAGCCTGCACAGCAGGGACAAGGAACAAGGCTTCGGAACAGTGTCACTGAGCATGCTGGTGAGTGAAGGAAGCCAGAGAGGAGCAAGTTTGCAAAGGGTTGGTTGCCCACCAGGACTAGACTGCAAGATACTATTGCGGAGCATACTACATGCTGTGGGCTAAGGCTGTGGAGAAGCCAAGCTGGAACTGAGCTGGGAGCTTCCTCGCTGCTGAGCAGCTCTCACAGCGAAGAAAGTGTTATGTAGGCTGATGGGAGAAAAAAATACCCATCAATCTGTTGTACTTGGCTGTGGACTCTGTATGAAACATGAAGTTGGCCAGGTGAGATATGCCCACTGAGGTATAGTGGCTTGACCGTTACGGAGCTAACCAACTGCTTTCAGATAGGATTTGAAGCAAGGAATTCACATCTGGTCTTGTAAGCCTAGTCAAGCAGCTATGGGCGGAGAAGCTTCCCTTTACAGTGGCCAGTGGTACATGCAGAGACTCATAACTGGTCAGAGTGACAAGAATGGGTGACTGCTAAATGCCCATCCACAAGTAAGACATCTACATCAACCTTTCTAAGACCCATGAAACATCACGGATGAAGGGAAATAATATAAGAGCAAGAGCAAGTGGGGTCACAGTGTGGAACTCTGACTTTTGAGTATGACGCGGCCATTGCACTCTTGAACCCAAGTCAGAAAAAGAGTCACCAAAGGATAGTAGGTGCCGGAAGCTGCAGCCTACCTCAGTTTCCCCTGTGTTTACCCCTCCTCATGTTCATGCAGCCCAGAGGCTATGGCATTCTCTGCCATCTTCAGCTCCGCCCCTTGGACCCATACACAACAGTGTATGATTCTTACAGCACCCCTGTAAGCTTATGCACAGAAAACAAGAGCTTGAACGAGCTGGCCTTCAATGGCAAAGCAGAAAGTAGCAAAGCAAGACAGATGACTTCAGAGACTGTGCCCTCAGGCTGGTTTTGCAGGGATTGGATATATGAAATCAGATTTGTACTTCACCCTGGGCCTGTCTGTCCCAACCCATTGAGCTCTGAAACTAACCACTCAGCAGGGACACCCTGGGCCTTTCTTACCCTGGTCGGAGGAGGTGGGGTATGGGTGTACACAGCTCAGAGCAGGCAACCATCCCCCCCAGTATGACATGGACTAGTACCCACATCGGAATACCCTGAAAGATTCTAAGGGCAAAGGAGAAAATGCCAACTCCCCAGGACATGTCCACCAATCTGGGTCACCACTGCCCTTACTATTTTTAATTTGCCCTGTCAAGGTATTTTAAGAACCTCATGACTGACAGGTGATAAGATTGTGAGACGTTGTACCTATCAGGCTCGGCACTGGCCTACAGTCTGATGAGAGCACTCGCACGTGTAACATGTGTATCAGTTGCTCAACACACTGCACTGTGAGGAAGGTCCAGTGGGCTGCATCTTAGCCATTGTACCTGGAGCTGCAAGCCTAGCCCAGGAGTTTTCACACACATTGGCAGTGTGCTAAAAGCAGCGGAGTGCTCGGTGACATGTGTCTCCCTGCTGGGTCAGACAGATGGGAGCATGCACTGGTTGGTCAGTGTGCCAAGAATGGGGACGTGACCACGGATGAGACCTGAAGCATGGGCTAAGCTCAGCAGTGGTTCAGCATTGGGGAGAAACTACACCTGGAATCAGGCCAGAATTCATCTAACTCTGCCCCCTAGCAGCTGACAGGACTTGGGGGGACTGTTCACCTCCAGTAGCCTTTGCTTTCCCATGTGGGAAAAGAAGAATGAAACAGACCCTCCCATGCATGTACAGTGGCATACAGAGGTAATTAAGAAACTGAGGCAGGAGGGCCACAAGTTCAAAGCCAGCCTGAGTTTCAGTGAGCCAAGGCCAGTCTGGGCAATTTAATAAAACCCTGTATGCGCCCCCCCCAAATCCTTCATGACGTTGTGGGGAGACTCGAGGCCATACTCAGAAAGGTCTCAATGTGGTCCTGGTCCATTGTGACCCTTGGGAAATGATGACAATTCTTGCTCACTACAGAGCTTTGAGGTTAGCATCAGGGAGACCGTTGTACAGGTGCAGAAACAATGTGTGTGTGTGTGTGTGTGTGTGTGTGTGTGTGTGTGTGTGTGTGTATGTGTGTGTGTGTATGTGTGTGTGTGTGTATGTGTGTGTGTGTACATATGTGTATATGGTACACATGTATGTATGTGTGGGTATGCCAGAAGAAAACTTTTAGTGTCACTCCTCAAGCAGGCTAGGCTGGCTATGTCGAAGCCTTGGGGATTCTCCTGCCTCCGTCCCCTTGGGATTTCAAGTGTGTGCCGTCACATTTGGCTTTCTCACATGGGCTTTGGAGATTAAATTGAAGCCCTCATGCTTGTTGGTCAAGACCTCCCATTGTGTGACACTAGAATGTGCCAAGGAGGGCTGTTACCTGTGAGTCCATGCCTCTGTCCCCTCCTCCATTGGGACACCTCAGGTCTACGTCCTCAGCCCTAAAAGCTCAGTTTTATTTTGCATATCATCAGTTGCCGGAGACTCTAACTGAAGTTCTCCACCGCTCCCCTCAGTGTTTAAATCAGGACCTGGAGTGAGGTCCCTTGCAGCTCTCAGCTGTCAAGAACCCACAGGATGCCACCCTCGCTCTGGCAGCCACACCTGGGAGCCGCCCACAAGCACTCTGAGCACTTGCTGTCACAATGTCACCCTTCTCCTGCTTGCCTCCTTCCAAGGCCAAGGCCTCTCCCCAATCCCAGAATGATTTCTTCTTCTGACCTTTGAGAGGAAAGGCCAGAGTTTGGGGCTGGCATTACTGAGGTCATTCTGGGAGCCACATGCTCTCCTTACACATACCGTCTCACCGGCTTCCTTGGAGTTAGGGTTTTTCCAGGTGAAGGGTGAGGAAATCCACAGGAAACAATGGCTGTAACTCCAGCTGAGTTCTCACATTCCAGTCCCCTCACTTCATACTTAGAATGTGCCAGGGAGGGTCTGATTTCTATGTCACACGTCATAGCCACCACAGCGACCTCTCGGGATGAGGTCTAGACTTAAGTCACTTTTGGCATTGTAAAACACCAAACTGACACACAGTTAAACTATTCAAAGCATGTTTGAGCAAACAGTGATGCACGAATCAGCAAGTGCCCGACATCTTAATAGGTCCCATGGGAATGGCTTTGATAAGATAAGTCGGAAGTATTTCACGCGTTATGTTTACACAGCTGCAGTGTTTGCTCTGGGTCAGTAGAAAGGTCTCTATAATAAAAGTATAGTTAGTTGGCAGCGTGGGTGGGTTAAGCAATGTTTGTCTTGTTTAATAGAGGCAGTTACAGTAAGTAGCCCATCAAGACGTGCTTGTGTTTGAACTGAGCAAGTTCAATGTATTGGTGACTTTCAGCATTGCTGTGACAAAGTGCCTGACAGACGCTACAGCTTCAGAAAGGAGAGGTCACAGTTTTGGTTTTCGGTTTCTGCTCTGGAATGTTGTGCTTCTCCGTACCTGCATTTCTGTCTCGCCAACTCGGACATTGGTGTCTTGACTCTTGACCTCGTTTCTTTGTCTTAAGAACAGATGTTACCAGGAGACAACTTCCTGAACAGAACACCAGACTCCAGGCCTTAAGGTCAACAATTAACCAATGGGACCTCATGAGGCTGAGAAGCTTCTGTAAGGCAGGAGACACTATCAACAGAACAAAGTGACAGCCTATGGACTGGGAAAAGATCTTCACCAACCCTACATCTGACAAAGGTCTAACATCCAAAATATATAAAGAACTCAAGAAATTAAACAACACCAAGCCAAATAACCCAATTAAGAAATGGGGTTTCTCAATAGAGGAATATCAAATGGCTGAGAAATACTTAAATGCTCAATGTCGTTAGTCATCAGAGAAATGCAAATCAAAACGACTCTGAGATTCCATCTTACACCCATCAGCATGGCTAAGATCAAAAATTCAAGTGACACTACATGCTGGCGAGGATGTGGGGAGAGAGGAACACTCCTTCATTGCTGGTGGGAATGCAAACTGGTACAACCACTTTGGAAATCTATCTGGCACTTTCTCAGAAAAATGGTAATAGGGCTTCCTCACAACTCAGCTATTCCACTCCTTGGAATATACCCAGAAAATGCTCTACCACACAACAGGGACATATGCTTAACCATGTTCATAGTGGCCTTTTTCATAATAGCCAGAACGTGGAAACAGCCTAAGTGTCCCTCAGTGGAAGAATGGATAAAGAAACTGTGGTACGTTTGCACTATGGAATACTATTCAGCTATTAAAAACAAGGAATTCCCAAAATTTGTGGACAAATGGATTAAACTAGAAATGATCACAATGAGTGACTTCACCCAGAAGTAGAAAGAGTCAAATGGTATATACTCACTTATATCTGGACACTAGCCCAAGGGGCATGTCCCATGAAAGTCTTCACTTACCAGGAAAGTGGGACAGAGTGAACATCCTATTGGGACTGCAGGTGGGAGAAGCATGGGAGAATGGGGAAATAGAGGGACCCAAAGGGTCTTAGAAACATACAAGAAGAACATGATGGGCAGATCTGGGCCCAGGGGTCCTGCTCAAACTATGGCACCAGCCAAGGACAATACAAGCAGTAAACTTTGAACCCCTACCCAGATCTACCCAATGGACAGGACATTCTCCACAGTTGAGTGGAGAGTGGGGTATGACTTTCACATGAACTCTGGTGCCCCATATTTGACCATGTCCCCTGGAAGGGGAGGCCTGGTGGCACTCAGAGGAAGGATAGCAGGCTACCAAGAAGAGACTTGATACTCTATGAGCATATACAAGGGGAGGAGGTCCCTCTCAGTCACAGTCATAGGGGAGGGGTGTAGGGGGAAAGCGGGAGGGAGGGAGGAATGGGAGGATACAAGGGATGGGATAACAATTGAGATGTAATATGAATAAATTAATAAAATATTAAAAAAAGAACTCTGATTGAATGTTTGCACTCAGGACAGAATGACTTCTGGGCTCCCAATGGGATGAGTGGAGAACTGGAATCCCACTCCAGGGCTTCTGTTGCTGGAGGTAATAAGTGATATCACTATGTGATTGCGCTGGTTGGCCTTGTGTCCCTGTGGCAAAGTAGCTTAGAAACACTGCATAGGAAGAGGGTCCTGGGGTGATGGCTCTGCAGTTAGCAGCACTTGTTCTTGAAGAGGGTTAGATCCCAGAACCTGCATGGTAGCTAAACAGCTATCTGTAACTCCAGTTCCAAGGGAATTCAATGCCCTCTTCTGACCTATGCAGGCACAAGGCATGCACGTGGTGCCCAGACATACATGCAGGAAAAATACCTAGACACATAAAATAAAATAAATATTGAACAAAAACCAAAACAACCAAATAAAAAACTGGTGTAGAAAGAAAGGTTTGTTTTGACTCGTAGACTCAGACCATGGTCAGTGAGTTCTTTTGTCTATGCAGGCAGAGAATCGTGGTAAAGAGGGCAAGGTGAACCAGAGATGCCTATCCTATGATGGATGGGGGAGGGAGAGACAGACAGACAGACAGACAGACAGACACACACACACACACACACACACACACACACAGAGAGAGAGAGAGAGAGAGAGAGAGAGAGAGAGAGAGAGAGAGAGAGAGAGAGATGTTGGCTCTGATTTCTTAGCAATTCTACCTTATCCTCCTCCTCCTTGGGATGGGAAGATGGGCTATATAGAAAGCCCTCCTGCTTCAAAGTTGTTGTTTCTTCATGGGCCTGCAAATGAGCATGGTAAAATGTTCTTATACAGGCTTAACACACCTTCTTCCCTCTGCCCTGAGCGTGACACCCTCAAAGGACTGGGACAGTATTGCTACCAGGAGGCCGCACGCACTGGCCACCATCTAGAGGTTGTTACTGCAGCAGAGACAGCCCCGTTAATGAGAGCAATTAGGTTGCCAAAGTTGCTGGAGCCTGGCAAAGCCATCCCAAGCCATCTCTTCACCAGACTCCTCACAGAAATGACAGCACACAGATGAGAGAGGGAGACTGTTGCAAAGTTCAAGTCCCATGCCTGTCTGTCTGTACCTTAGCTTGAGCATCTGCATGCCAATGAACTCATTTGATTCTCGGAGAAATTCTGCAGCATGGGTAGTATTTCACTGTTGAAAAGCAAAGAAGGGGGCACAAAGGGCTTTAAAAGTTTGCCCACGGGTCATACAGCTTACCAGTGATGCTGTCCAGGTGAACCCCAAAGAATCCTCGCCCCCTTTCCACTAACACGTGCTTTTCTGGACTGAGCTGAATGGAAGAGTGATCGGAAGACTGATCTTGCTCAGTAACTCCCTCCAGGGGCGTGTCTTCTCGGCTTTGGAGGTTCCCTGAAAGGAGGTGGTGCTGGCTCACCGGGCAACTAGCCCAGGCTCTGGGCAGTGAGAGGGAGGGAGCACAGGCCACCACGAGACAGTGATGGAGACCAGCAGCCTGTGGCTCCCGAGGCCCAGCCCCAGCTCAGGGCTGAGCCTGGATGCGCGGTTGGGCGTGGACACACGGCTCTGGGCCAAGGTGCTGTTCACTGCGCTCTATTCGCTCATCTTCGCGCTGGGCACAGCGGGCAATGCGCTGTCCGTGCACGTGGTGCTGAAGGCGCGGACCGGGCGCCATGGGCGCCTGCGCTACCACGTGCTCAGCCTGGCGCTGTCGGCGCTGCTGCTGCTGCTGGTCAGCGTGCCCATGGAGCTTTACAACTTCGTGTGGTCCCACTACCCCTGGGTCTTCGGAGATCTGGGCTGTCGTGGCTACTACTTCGTGCGCGAGCTGTGCGCCTACGCCACGGTGCTGAGCGTAGCCAGCCTGAGCGCCGAGCGCTGTCTGGCTGTGTGCCAGCCGCTGCGCGCCCGCCGCTTGCTCACCCCGCGCCGCACCCGCCGCCTGCTGGCATTGGTCTGGGTCACCTCTCTGGGCCTTGCCCTGCCCATGGCGATGATCATGGGACAGAAGCACGAGGTGGAGAGTGCCGACGGGAAGCCTGAGCCCGCCTCGCTTGTGTGCACGGTGCTAGTGAGCCGCGCCACGCTCCAGGTTTTCATCCAGGTAAGGGGGGGGGGAACCCACAGTGGAAGGGAAACTTACTCCCTAAAGTTGTCCTCTGACCGCCCTCCTCCTTCGGTCCCCAACACACACTTAATCCCAGCACTTGGGAGGCAAAGGCAGGCAGATAGCTGTGAGTTCGAGGCCAGCCTAGTCTACAAAGCAAGCCTAGGATAGTCAAGGCTATAGAGAGAAACCTTGTCTGGGGGCGGGCAAAGGAGGGCCTGTGAAAAATGCAGAGTCATGTTCCATTAGACTCTGTACTTATGCCATTCCAACTATCTAGCTCTTGAATGGGTCTCCTAGAAGTCAAAGGGGGCGTGTCTCTCACCTGTCTTCTAGGGGCTGATGGGGTTTCTGGCATCACTTCCTGGACCCTCCTTGCCCATTTAGTCTCACCTGCTTTTCCCTCCTTAGTTCTGCCTGGCCCCTCTCTGGCATTTAGGTCAAGTCTTTCTTTGCTCCACCCCTTTAACTCTTCTTAACCCTGGAAATGAGCTATATTTCCGCCTCTGTCTGAAAGCCTTGCTCCCAAGGCCTCTCCTCTTCTCCCCTGCCCCACCCCCACCCCAGCATGTGACACACTCCCAGCACTTTGCAGCTTTGCGGTGCCTTTTTTGAAAACAAGTCTCACCTTTCCAAGGCTCAGGTTTCCAGCCGTTCTGCAACCCAGGGCCCTTTGAGTTTGGGCTGACACTGCTCAAGTGGACAGTGGTCCTAGGTATCACACACACACACTGGAGTAGTGAAAGAAACTAAAGCAGCCCCCCATCCACCCACCCAGGGTTCCTTCCCAGAAATCCAAAGGACCAAAGCAGGGTGCAACCAGCATCCCTTCACTACCCATGAGCACAGAGAGAATGCGGGAGGATGAGCGCACGGAAGTGCAGAGAGGCACGCTGGCCAGTGCATCAGGACATCCGTGGGATTAGGGGGCTGCAGAGATGACTGGGCCATCATATCTTTCTGCACCGAATTCCTGGCCAGGTGTGGACTGGGGTCTGGAGGGAACCGCTGAGATTTTCAAGTCCTTGTGTCCCAGAACAAAGAATCTGACTAGGGGCTACACATGCAGTGGTAGGGACAGAATGGTTTATCAGGGAAGAAAAGCTTTCCCACAATTGAAGTGGACAGAGATCAGAAGAGGAGGGAACTGTTAAAAGCTCAAGGGCGCTCTCTCTCTCTCTCTCTCTCTCTCTCTCTCTCTGTCTCTCTCTCTCTCTCTCTCTGAGGCAGGAGGGTAGAATGGCGTTGTCCTTTCACGGGTTGTTTACATAGCACCTGCCTTCTCCCACATTTGTAATTCATGACCTTTTTCTTTTCTTTTCTTCTTCTTTCTTTCTTTCTTTTTTTTTTCTTGGTTTTTTTTTCTTTTCTTTTTTTCCTTTTTTGGTTTTTCGAGACAGGGTTTCTCTATGTAGCCTTGGCTGTCCTGGACTTGCTTTGTAGACCAGGTTGGTCTTAACCTCACAGCAGTCCGCCTGCCTCTGCCTCCCCAGTGCTAGGATTAAAGGCATGTGCCACCATGCCCAGCCTCATGAGCTTTTCCTATTGCATGCTCTGTTCCTTGTGTGTAGCCATTGCTGAGGGTCACCAGCCTTTCTCTGTCATTGGTTGCTCCCCTGTTAATCCTGATACCTCTCTCTCCCCACCCTATTCTCCTGCCACAGTACAAGGTTGCAGGCCCTGAGATAAAGCTCCCTCCTTCTCTTCCTCTGTGCCAGCCATCCTGTATGTGCCCGTTGGGTTATGTGGACAGGGAGAGAGGAGTCTAGGACCTACCCAGAGGTACTTTGTCTACCCACCTGCCTATTCACCAAGAGGAATCAGGGGACCCCATGGGAAGGGCCAAGTGTGCCCATGTTTAAGCATGCTCTACAGGGCTGCCTTATCCCTAGCTGGGGGTAAGGGGATCAAATGTCTAGCAACAGCTTTTGTTTGTTTGGTTTTTGTAATGGATTTGCTTTAAGAAGGAGTTTGCCCTTTTCCAGAATGAGAGTCCAGCCATTATCTGGAAGGGAGGGAAGAAAGGAGGGAGGGAGGGAGGGAGAGGAAGCTAAGGGTTCTAGTCAGGACTCTGTTTCAAGTAATGGAAGCACAAGAAGAAACTTCAGTTTAGAGGATTCAGGACAAGGATGGTGAGCAGGAGAAGCAGGACCTTGAGTCAGAATTCCAGGTTTGCTGGCTCCCAGGAGGCCCTTTTCCTGTTCTTTGAACACAGAACCCCTGTTGGTGGGTGTTGTTCACATGCTCGTTTTGCCTGAATGCTAAAAGCATGGCACTGGTATCATGAGAGTAATTAAATGTGACCCCGTGAGAATGCCAGGAACCCAGCACAGCAGGTCCTCAGTCCACGTTCCCCCCACTTTCCTTCACCACTTATGCTCCAGAGAACTGATCTCCAGTTTGCCTTCCCACTGAAGCACTTAACCTAGGCCACCCGATGGCATGGCTCCATGCAACCTTTCCCCTTTCTCCCTCTTGGCCTCCTCATGAAGTCCCCCCATAAGCATGTGAATAACACCTATAGCCTGCAGGAGCTGCCCATGTGGCCTCCAGGATGATCACTGAGAGAATGAGTGGGGAGCAAGTACACACAAGCCACCCTCTGCTGCCTTTGCCCTGGGTCCTGTGTCCAGAGGACCTCACTTCACTTGGGCCCCATGGTGCCCCAGCTCTGGCAGGGGCTCCCTTTGGCCACAAGGTTCTGTATACTGTCCCTGCTCTTGCTGGGTAGTCTGAGAGGTGTCCCCAGAGCTAACACTTTACTGCAGCCTCCAGGGCCATCCCCTAACCTCTGAGGCTGTGATAGCAGACTGTAATTCTTTAAAAAAAAAAATTCATTTTAGTTTTAATTGTGTGTATATGTCTGGGTATATGGGTATGTCCACATGAATGCAGGTGCCTGTAGAGGCTAAAAAAAGGCAACAGATTCCCTGACTTGGAATTACAGGCTGTTATGTGCTACCCAACATGGTGCTGGGAACAGAACTCTGGTGCTCTTCACCACTGAACTATCTCTCCAGCCCATGGGCTGTGGTTTTAAAAATGAAGTTGTCTAGCCAGTGGGAGCCATTTATTTATTTTTTATTTATTTTTTTTTAATTTTTCAAGACAGGGTTTCTCTGTGTAGCCTTGGCTATCCTGGACTCACTCTGTAGACCAGGCTGGCCTCGAACTCACAGCAATCCGCCTGCCTCTGCCTCCCGAGTGCTGGGATTAAAGGCGTGTGCCACCATGTCCAGCTCAGTGGGAGCCATTTAAAGACACTGTTTGAATATAAAGACTACAAAGCAGGCTGTGGCACTCAGTGTCCTGTGTCCAGGGCTGAGAAGAAAGTGGGCTGAGGAGGTTGAGCCTCCAGTGCTGTCTCTCCTTGGAAAGTGTTTCCAACGCCTGCCCATAGGAAGTATGGCTGCTCTGTGACCTTGAGCTTGCATTGTAGCATCACAGGTCCTTAGCTTTCCTTTCCAGGCCTCCGGTCCCCCTGTTCCGCTGATGCAGATTCTGAGTACAGAGCAAACCTGATGGCCCGAGCCATGGGCCTTTGGTACTGCCCCCATAACACCCAGAATTACCTTCACAGGTGAACGTGCTGGTATCCTTCCTGCTCCCCTTGGCACTCACTGCTTTCCTGAACGGCGTGACTGTCAACCACCTGATGGCCCTCTACTCCCAGGTACCATCAGCTTCTGCCCAAGTCAGCTCCATCCCCAGCCGCCTGGAGCTCCTGAGTGAGGAAGGCCTCCTGGGTTTCATCGCATGGAGAAAGACCCTCTCCCTGGGGGTCCAAGCCAGCCTGGTGAGACACAAGGATGCCAGCCAGATCCGAAGCCTCCAGCACAGCGCCCAGGTTCTCAGTTAAGTCCTCTTCCACAATTCCCTGAGGGAGAGGAGCTCAGGTACCAGGGGTGTTTCCATCAGTTCCTGGCTGGATGACTGTGGCAAGCTATTGGCCCTCCCTGCACCTCCTTCTTCCTTGTATCTCAGGGGAGCTGTACACCCATCCATAGCTTTCTCTCCAAAGCACAGTGAGATAGTTAAAAGAAAGAACTGGAATTCTATGCATGAAAGTACATATCTGCCTAGGCAGTGGCATGCCCAGGCAGTAGCATACCCAGACAGACAGCGCCTTGGCTCTGTTTCAGAAAGTTGCACTGTGTGAGAAGGCCAAGAGTAGCAACAGTGAAGGACTGTAGTCTGGCAATTGTGGGCTCTCAGACTGGCTGGGTCCCCAAATCCCACATTCCTCTAGCTCTCCCCTCTCCCACTCAGAACACTGATCTGTTTACTTGCTTGCCTTTGTAAGGATCTGGGACAATCTGGCCTTGTAAGAGACACTTTTAAAGGGACAGGAAAACAGGTCTCTGCAAGTGCCCATCATGCCCTAGTTGCAATCTGGGCACTAGCTGAAGTCTGGGAGGATCCGATGAGACAGATCTGTGCTCTCTGCAACATCAGGGTCTTGTGGGAAAAGACGCAAGAGCTAAGTGCACTGTGATGTGACAAGCCACACAAAATCAGCACAGGAAGGTATCAGGGCTCGCTCTGTGGCTGCTGGGCAGAAGTTCCAAGAGCCGACATCTAGAGCTGTTGCCTTCACAGCTCTTTAGTGTATGGGCCAAAAAATGTTCTCAAACTTCAGAGTGCATGGCAATGCTCCAGGACACGGTAAAAGCCAGAGTTCAGGATCCAGCCATGAGATTCCAACCCAAGAGGTCCTGGGCGGATGGCAATCTTCATTTCTACCAGGGTACCAGTTAGTGCTACCGCTGCAGGGGCCACCCTGGGTTATATGTGGGTGACTGCTCATGGTGGCAGAGGGAAGGTTGTCAGAGTCCATGGGAAAGAGACAGGAGTTTCATAAGGTGGCAGCAGTGGAGACAAGGAAGGAAAAGAGTGGACAGTTAATGGGGAAGAACCCATTAAAAGGCAAGATGTGGAAAGATAGAAAACTAAGAAGATTCTGGCTTGTGGCCTGATGATGGTACCACCAGCCATCCAGAAGGAAAGGGAAGAGTACCGGGGAGCCCTTTGCAGAGCACAAAAGGCATTTGTATTATGCTGCCCATGCAGCCAGCCAGGTGGAAATATCTAACCCTACGTTGAGAGTGTGGTTTCAGTAGCCAATGGAAGATTCATGTTGTGTCCAGGGACAGGGCAGGTTCCTATCCAATAACCTTACATTTCTCTTTCCATCCTTTGGCTCTGGGAAGAGGCCACAGGAATTGCTGTTGTTGTCACCTTGGGTACATCTTCCCTGATGTAACTGAGGACATATTTGCTTTCTGTCTGCTTTTCTCTCTCTCTCTCTCTCTCTCTCTCTCTCTCTCTCTCTCTCTCTCTCCCTCCCTCCCTCCCTCCCTCCCTCCCACTGTCCTGCAGGAGCCATTGTGGCTGTGTATGTCATCTGCTGGCTGCCGTACCATGCCCGCAGGCTCATGTACTGCTACATCCCTGATGACGGATGGACCGAGTAAGTGTGTTGTGACGCTCTGGCCCCTGAGAAGACACTGTTGGGCTGGGCTGGGCTGGAGCCAGACAACAGTGCCACAGCTGCCAGGCTTTCTGGATCTTTGGCCTGTAGTCTGTCTGCTCCTGCTCAGGCTACACTCTCAAAATCTTCCAGCTATAGGTGGGGAACAAGGCATTGTGGGTTTTCTTGTTTGTTTGTTTGGAGACTAAGTCTTGTTGTATTGCCTCAGTTGGCTTAGTACTCTCTTTGTAGCCAAGCATGGCAGTCCTCCTGCCTCAGATTTTTAAGAACTGGGATAAGAGGCATGTGTCATGCCTGGCAGGATCCGGGCATTCTCTACAAACCACCCTGCCCTGGTAAGGCCATGGGTATGACAGGCCTCATAGGAAGAAGTCAGGGATATTAGCATCTTGCCACCAGAATAGACCAAAGCCTTCAGCCCAGAGAGGGAGAGGACAGCCACATTATTAAAGACTTAACTTGGTTCCATGAACCAGTAAAGACCACGTGGAGAACAGGCTGCGAACCCTCTGTTATTACCATGAGAGGAGAGAACACTTATGGGCTGGAAATATAGCTCAATTGGTACAGTGCTTGCCTAGTGTGCACGAAACCCCATGTTTGATCGCCAGCATCACATAAGCTGGGTATGGTGGTGCACATCTGTATCCCAGCATTTGTGGAGTGGATGCAGGAGGATCAGAAGTTCAAGGTTATCCTTGGCTACATAGAAAGTTGAAGGCTAGCCTGAGCTACATGAGACTCTTTTGGATGTCACTATGCCTGTGACCATCAAACGGAAGCCAAACACCCAACAGAGTAGAGATCCTATAATGACCTAGCTGTGTCCACAGACACCTCTTCCCCAGGAGCAACCAGTACCCCTCATACACATGTGCATATGGGAGCATATGCCAAGCCCTCACCAGTGCAGAGAATCTCCGTCACATGGAGCAAGGCGACTGGAAAACAATAAAACAAAGCTTCCTTTCTTAGTGAAGCCGTACCTCCTTGACCAAGAAGCACAGGGCTCCCGGCATCTCACTGACCTAGGCAGATAGCATCTGTTGTCAGGGCGACCATCTGCTATCTAGGTGATCAGTAATCACAGCCAGCCACAGAGGCTGGAATGCATCAGGAAAGGCAGCAATAGAAATTTGTACTATTTCCATTGTGCCCTGTCAACAGAAAGAACTTCCTTGCTCACCTGGCACTTTGGAGGGGATTTGCCAGCACTGTGAGGAGGTGGCCGCCTCTAACCAGACTCCTGGGTTTCCCTTCCAGCGCGCTCTATGATTTCTATCACTATTTCTACATGGTGACCAACACGCTCTTCTATGTCAGCTCGGCCGTGACCCCAGTCCTCTACAACGCCGTATCTTCCTCCTTCAGAAAGCTCTTCCTGGACTCTCTCGGCTCCCTGTGTGGTGATCAGCACTCCATGGTGTCCTTAACCCAAGAAGCCCCAGAATCACCCCCTAGTACATACAGTTTCCGGCTTTGGGGATCCCCAAGAAACCCCAGCCTGGGTGAAATCCAAGTATGAAGAGAATAAACATGGCTGCTTGGGACGTGCCCATCAGACAAGTCACGCCATCACTAACAGCCCAGGTGGGCCTCCTGCTCCAGATCAGTCACTGACCAGCGCGTGCTGCAGGCAAACCATGTAACACCTCCTGCCCTCAGCTTCCTGTTTGTGCAACAGAGTTAAAGAATAGGACCCACTGCCTAGTGATGAAGGTGCCCAGTGCCAGGCCAATACTCAATAAATTTTAGCTGTGCTATTTTTTGTTTCTCTCTCTCTCTCTCTCTCTCTCTCTCTCTCTCTCTCTCTCTCTCTCGTGTGTGTGTGTGTGTGTGTGTGTGTGTGTGTGTGTTGTATAGTCTTGTGTGCGTGCAGATGCATGGGTGCTTCTAGATGCTCATGTATGTGCTGGCCAGAGGTCAATCACTCACCTTGTTTTTGAGACATAGTCTCTCACTGGTCTTCAGCTCACCAAACATGCTAGGCTAGTCTCCCCAGCACTAGGATTACACGTGTTTCCACACCCAGCTTTTAGAAGAAAAAGAAACAAGAATAGCAACAAAAACATGAATTATGGTAATCAAACTTAGATCTTCAGGCTTGAATGACAAGGACTTTGCTGAGAGTCATCACCCCGTGCATGCTGGTCTAGTCACGCCTACTCTTATATTAGGAGTTCTGCTGGTGTCCGTCCTCTGAACATCTGCTCTGTTGCTCCATTGCAGTTTTGGTACAGCTGCCCTATAGGTTTCCACAAATGACAAACAAGTAGGCCACAGGTCCTACAGCCATGGGCTGTAGGAAAGTACTCCAGTCTCTTCGAGCTGGGGAAAGCTGCTCACAGGCAGATGCATTTTACAGGCTTTGGAAAGCTAGGGTGTCCCCAGCTTCCTGACAGCCTCCGCCTATGTGATCTTTACCGGTGGCAGCCAGGATAGCTGGCAAGACAAAGGTTGTGTGGCTGAGGGAAACAGCCGCATGCTGTGCTGGCCCCAGAGCACACAGGCCCAGCTACACTTGGGCAGCACCACCCTGGACAAAAGGCCCTGTGTGTATTAGCGAGGCTTAAGTTCCATGGACTGGCACCCAGCACCAGGCCTCCACCTCACAGTATGGCTCTGCTGTCAAGGCAAGAGAGAAAGGTATTCTTCCTGAATGTGAATATGCTATAAGGGAGGCAGGTGGCACTCTGGGCTATGAGGGGTTCCATGTGATAGCCTGTCTGCTCCCTCAAGTCTATCCAACTCAGCACCCACTATTACCCTCTATCCACCAGAGATCAGCGCTATGTGTGCTTACAGCACACACTAACTTATATACACATGTACCACATATATGATACATATATATACATACACATCATACCTCTCATGTGTCACACTCACTTCACATCATGTGTACATATCACACAGGCACCACTCAGCACTGCACACTTCTTTCACATATACATGTCCCCCATATACCCTACATGTCCACACCTCATCACATGTTACATACATGTACCACACACACCTACAACAATAGACACAACAGTCATTACATGAACATCACACTTCATGGATACACATCACCTGCCTATACATCACACACACACACACACACACACACACACAGACACACACACACACACACACACACACACACACACACACACACGTACGTACATGCTAGTAACTGCCTGAAAGGAACAAATGGCATGGGCAAGGGACAATGGGAAGTACACAGACCAGAAGGCAGGCTGCCCTGACACATAGCCTGGCTCACTGTGCTGACCTTTTTACATACAATAGTGGAGGCAACTGTTTTTCCAGCCTCAGAGTCCTTGAGAGGCAGCCAGAGGCACTGACCGTAGTTCCCAGAGCCTACTCTGATGAGGCTACTCCCCTTCAGCCTCTCCCAACCTAAGGAGGTGGGCTAAAAGAGTTGTCATCTGAATGGTAGAAGCCAGCACAGCACTGGCCTGGGACCCTTGCCATGGCTGAGGGGAAGGATGCAAGCTGGGCTTGTCTATGGATGGAAAACAGCCCCAACACTCCCTCACGTAACGTCCCCCACCCCACCCCCATGCTTTTCAACCCTCACACCGGACTGAGCCCTCTAACTCCTGTGCCTGTGCCTTTAACAGGCTCAGTGGCTCTGACATATGCTACAGTCTTGTTCTCCCAGGCTCTTGCCCAAGGCTGGGCTCCTTAGCCTACTTGTCCCCAAGCAAGACTTCACAGAGCATAAGGTGGAGTGGCTCACACAGTGAAGGCTCCAGCAGCCTATGAGGTGGCTCTGCGAACAGGTCCCACTGCCTCAGGGTAGAAATGAAGCAGCATGGCTTCCCTGGACCAGCTGCGTGTGGCTGCCAAGACCATGTAACACAAACAACATGGCTGAAAAGAACCCCCAGTGAGTCCCATACTTGTGGAAGCTGCAGATCTGAAAGTCAGGCCCCAGCTAGTCTCCTAGTTAACATCAACTGCCAACTTAAACAGCCCAGAGTTGCCTCTAGGCATCTCATTTGGGGGGTTTCCTTGATCAGATTGGCCTATCGGTATGTCTGTGGAACATATTTTTATTGCTAACTGATGTAGCAGGGCTCAGCCCACTGTGGGTGGTACCATCCCTAGGCAGGGGGTCCTGGGCTGTATAAGAAAGTAATCTCAATGGACGATTAGGAGAAAGCCAATAAACAGCTTTCCCCCACAGTTCTACCTTTAGTTCCTACCCTGACTTCACACAGTGGTGCACTGAATACTGGAAGTGTAAGCCAAGTAAACCCTTTCCTCTCCATATTGCTTTAGATCAGTATTTTACCACAGCAACAGGAAAGTAAACTAGATCAGCCCTGCCAAGCCTCCAGGGTAGGATGCATCTTTGCCTTTTCAGTTTCTGGCAGATGATCCTTGATGTTCTGTGCTGGCAGATCCATCACTCCAGTCTGCACCCCCTTGTCCCATGATCTTGGCATGTCTGTGACTCCTCAGAGAACAGCCACTTAGAGCTAACTTCACTCTGGCGCAGGGGTTCTCAACTTTCCTAATGCTGTGACCCTTGAATACAGTGCCTCATGTTGTGGTGACCCCCCCCCCAACCATAACATTATTTTCATCACTACTTCATAACTGTAATTTTGCTATTGTTACGCATCATAATACAAAGCATCTGTGTTTTCCAATGAGCTTAGGTGACCCCTGTGAAAGGGTCATTTAACCCCAAAGGGTCGCAACCCACAGGTTGAGAAACACTGCTTTGGTGCACTCTTAGTCAATTACACAGTAATGGCCCAGTAATGGCCCAGTTTCCAAATGAGGTGCTGAGGGTCAGGGCCGGTATGTCGTTGGCAGGGGGGGCCCACAATACCACTTTTGAAAAATCATGAAAACCCCTACCTTGGAGGTCAGGCATGCACCCCTGGAAAGGAACGTCTGTTGAACAGGAGCAAGCACAACACAAACACAGCCCCCGGGGCTCCAGCCAGAATACCAGAGCTTGCCAGGGTTTAATGAAGAAAGAGGGAAACTGGGGCAGAACATTCAGTGAATGACAAATGCAGTCACAGAATTGTTGTTTCTGCTCGGACACGAAGGGTGTTTTCAGAAATCTGCACTGGCATTTCTGACTATTTGTTCCATTAAGATGCTAGTCTTTTCTGAGCTGGGACATCTGCCCAGGCAAGCAGATTGAAAAAAGAAATGAAATCAAGCGACGCTGGAGGCAGCCTTGGATCATGGCCCTCCTTCAAATAAAAGCTGTCTGTGGAAGCTGAAACCAGGTCTAGTGGGTTTGGGGGCGAATTTTGGAATGAAAAGAGAGTTATAAACTTCAGTGCTGGGGTCACCAGACACTTAGCAGAAGATGCAAAACCTAAGGGGGTTTGCCATACACTCATGTTTGGTATAGACTTGTGTCCAACACACAGTCCCTGCAAGTGGGCTTCCAGTGGAAAAAATACAGGACCAATATGTTTACGCAATACAGAGCTAGAGAAGCTGACAATGCCTTCCAATAAGACGTGGCATCTGCAGAAGCAAGTTAAGATGGAAAGCAGCTGCAAGGCTAACAGGGGTGCTAACTTGAAGGTAAGATTCTGTGCCTTGCATTTTACTCTTCTACCATCAGAGCAGCCATCAGGAGGCCACTTAGCCTCTTTGCTTGTTAAGATGGCCCCAGTAAAATCTACCTCCGAGTATTGTTGCATTAATAGATTGTCATAATGGATGTTAGTCACCTAGTGAATACCTGGCACACAGCAAAACCTCAGTAGTATTTGCTACTCCTTGGGGTTTTCTCTGTGGCTAACAAACCTTCCGGGCAGCTGGGTAACCTGGCCAAAGGACAGAGGCATGAGTCCAAGGCTCCTGGTTCCCATCATTGCTCTCCTCACCCCTACCCCCGCCCCTCATGGTACAGCGAGAACTCCCACTTACCTACTGTCATGAATGCTAAGTCTCCGGCATTTCTCATCTTTCCTGGTAATATTCCTTACATTGCTGAAAGTGTTTGGGTAGTTTCTCTCTTTAGGAGGCACACATGCCAAAAAGGCATTTCTGAGCCCAGATGATAAGGAACAGAGAATACAGCTCTAAAGTCAGGAACTAGAGGCCACCGTGTCACCACATATGTTCATGTCACTTAGCCATGAAGACCTGCCAAGCATATACTTGGAGCCCCAGCCTCTGGAGGACCTAGGCTGAGTTGTACTCAGGCAACAGTGAGTTCCATGTTTGGTTTGGAGAATTCCACTTGTGTTTTGAGGATGTTCTAGTTGGTTGTGTCTAAGTGTAAGGCCTCCAGGACTGTGAGTAGTAACTGACTTAGAATAACTAAGAGTCTCAACAACCTGGGTATCCCAGCAAGGATGCTTATGGACCTTGGAATGCTCCCTAGATGAAGACACTGGATGTTAAACAGACAGTTGTGTTTGAGGCTGTTGGAGACACTTGAGTGTGTCTTTGAATGTGCAAAATGACAAGTGTGTAAGAGTCTATGACACTGCCTCTCCTATCAGAATGTCTATAGTGGAAAGAACTCAAGACATCAGGAAAAAACATGGGGAAAAGTACAAATCTTAGGACCCCACCAACTATATAGATACTAAAATTTTTAAGCAAACTTTGACACATGCTCTGTTACCAAAATAGCAAGCTAAGCCTTCTAGTTCAGAACAAGTGGAAAGGCTCAGGCTATTTGCCCAGCATGCATGAAGCCTTGATCCCCAGCACATAAATCTGGCTATACTAATGAAACCCCTCCAAACACTGTTTGCTGAGTTTCTAGAGATACAGAAATAAAGAAAATGACCATGTTCCGAGAGAACACACATGATAATTGATTGAAAGATGGGCCAATGCTAAGAAAAGCTCAGGCAAGATGACATCACCAGTGTGAGCCAGACAGTTATGGATAGATCAAGTCCTCGCTGGGGTGCAAGACTGACCTATACAGTGCCTCCTTGTGTGGCCTATTTCTTGCAGGGAGAGAAGATAACATTTGCCAAACACTTAGAACAGGGTGGAGAAAGTGTTAGATAGATGGTAAGAACTAAACATGTATTTTATTAAATGCATGAAAATGAACACACTTCATATGCCCGGTGGGTAAAATTGGCAGATCTCAGACACGGAGCTCATCTTTCTTGCCTCAAGGAGTCCAAGATGACCAAATAGAAAAGCATATATAGGCAAAACAAATGTCTGAGCTGGAAACTCAAGAAATTAAGAAAAAAAAAAAGTGCTCCACTCTGGGCGTGCCCATTTCTGTCCCAGGGCTACAGATACAAAGGAAGAGAGGGGACATCGTAATAAAGGTTAAAAGCAGTGCTGAGTCTTTTGGGAGAAAGGAGACAGGAGAGGCTTGTTCTGCTAAGAGAGAAGGGTATGGCAGAGAGAAAGGCCAGGAGCACTTGAGCATGAGGAAGAGGGGTAGCGGGAGCTCTGGCTTTCACCAGAGTTGGGAAGGTAATGCTACAGAAACAACCATGGAGACAGGCCACTCCCCTGGGAGGGAGGCTCCATGGCCCCATACAGTTCTCCAGCTGAGGAGCTATGGCTGCAAAGCAGCTGCACGGGTGTGAGGGTCTGAGAACAGCTGTCAGCTGCTACAGCGGCGGGGGTGGGGGGGCATGATTAAATGAATAGGGCTGCCATCTTACTAAGTGTCACATTTAGTATTGTCAACCTCAGAGGATCTAGAACACGTAGGTTAATGTTGTCAAGTTCTAGACACGTTGGTAGGAACTTTTCTAGACTGGGTGAGCTGATGTGACGCTATCCACCCTAAGTGTAAATGACACCATTCTGTGGGCTGGAGCCCCATGCTGAATGAAAAGAAACAGAGCTGAGCACCAACATTCATCTCTCTCCACTGTCTGACCATGGATGCAATGTGCCCAGTTGCCTCACGCATCTGCCACCATGCTTCCCCACCATGATAGTCTACACTCTCAAACGGGTTGGCCAAAACAACCCCTTCCTCATTAAGTGGCTTCAGCCAAGTAATTTTCACAGCAAGTGTTAGCATGCAGGCGATTGAGCTGGCCTGCCTTAAGGGTCCTAGCGATTGCTTACATCATCACCTGCCACAGCCCAGCGCACCAGGTGTATGCAAATATAAGGGCCCCAGCCACCACCACCCAGCTCTGTTACAGCTCCCCATCTCTCTCTGTTCCAGGTGCCCCCTTTCTCTCTTGCTCCCTCCCTGGCCCCGCCCCTGCCCTCATGGCTTGCTTCCTCCCTCTGTACTTTCTCCAGGCACTCCTCTCCCCCCATAAACTTCCTTATACAATATCTGTTGTGTGGCCTAATTCCTCAGGGAGTGTGCTTTGGCATTGGCCGCCATAGTACCCTCCTGCTGCCTCATGATTATATAACATAACAGCAACAAGCAAAGTAGGTAACACACTTAGGTTTCTCACCATAAAAGGAGTCATTTGATAGTGGAGCAAGCAACCAGAATTGAATCTGAGGCCACAGGATCTGTGATCCAACAATTAGGCTATGTCTCAACAACAAGTGAACTCTGAGATCTCAAGAGCTTAAATAGGGGGAGGGGGGCTGATGGGGCGTGTCATGGGTTCCTGTCATAGAACACCATTAAGGGGAGGAAAATAGCTCTGTTCGTGGTCCTGCCTCCTTCCATTTCTTGGGCCTCCCTTCTAAACACACAGCCACGTCCTGGGGTCAACACACAGGTTTTAGAAGCACTGTAAAAGTCAAGCACTAAGTAGGCAGAAAACAGTCTTAAAAAGGAGAGCAAGCTTTTCACTAAGAATTTTTCATCTTCCCGAGAGATCGGCCATGTTAATCACAGACTTAAGGGGCAAGCCCTGTTCGGTAGAGATTCCCAAAGTCTGATGTTCCCTCTCCCTGATGGGAATATCATTAATAGCACACTTCTAATTTCTTGCTGCTTCCTCATTTACCCATCCCCACGGGCAGGGCAGGCGGAGTGCTAGTTTAAGGTGTTCGGCAGGGAGGCAATAGCATGCATAGCTTAGCATTTTACACTCTCTCTACTGTTAGATCTCAAAGCCCCGGGCAAAGAGCTGAGATGCCTATTAACATATCAAAGCTGGCCTGGCTGGCAAGTTCTCCCAGCATCCCTCAGTCCCTACCTGTTACAGGGTCTTCCTTTGTTGGCATACCCTGCCCACTACTCTGAACTCACCCTCCCAGGGGATAACATCCCTCCCTGCCACATTCTTACCTATATAATTAAGCCATTTTGGCTATTTGGCTATAGCCAAAATGTTGGTCTCTTGGCCTGGGCCTCTTCTTGGTGTGTGTCTTCTCTCCTGCTCTCTCTACCCCTCTGAAGGTCTGGTTTGGTCTCCTGGCATGTTCAGCCTGGACACTTCCCTCTGCCTGCTTTTTCCCTTATATCCCCAATAAAAATCCTTTCCATACTTTAGAAGTAGTCACGTCCTCCACTTCTAATTCATTTTTTTCATTCTTCGCACTGCATGTTATCAGCATTTTGTACTTGTGACAATTCCTCCTTTAGCTAGCTTGTGGCAGTGTCCTCATGTGGCAAAGCACTGTGGTCATTGTCACCCCAGGTAACTGCCCATGGAGGCATTTAGTCTTACTTTCCACGATCTGTGGTGGATCTTTATGTTTTGGACACATTATCACTTCACTTCTTTCTGATTTTCATTTTACTTGCTTCATGAGATCCGGGTCCCTGTATTCATCTCCACACAGCTCCCTTTTCCTCTCACTATATGGTGTTTCCTGTTTTTTTTTTTTTTTTTTTTTTTTGGTTTTTCGAGACAAGGTTTCTCTGTGTATTTTTGGCTGTCCTGGATTTGCTTTGTGGACCGGGCTGACCTCGAACTCACTGCGATCCACCTGCCTCTGCTTCCCGGGATTAAAGGCATATGCCCAGCTCTGGGTCTTTGTTGTATTCATTTCTGCAGCTTCTGTTCCTTTATCTTGTTCAGCTGTCCTGCCAGTGCACTTCACATGACTGTGGAGGCTGACTATGTTCTCTTTTCTCCAGCTCAGTGGTTCTCAACCTTTCTAATGCTGTGACCCTTTAATACAGTTCCTCATGCTGTGGTGACCACGCCCAAACATAAAATTATTTTGCTGCTACTTCATAATTATAATTTTGCTAGTTATAAATCAAAATGTAAATATCTGATGTGCAGGATAGCTGGGGGGGGGTCTCGACCCACAGGTTGAGAACCACTGCTCTAATTTGCTTTGTGTTTGGGTACTGTATCATAGCAAAAGCAAAGTAGCGCCGTCGATCCCACCTTTTGCCTTGACACTGGGCCTTTACTATGTATGCCAGCCACAAGCTGCAGGGGACTCCATTTCCATCTCCCATCTCACTACAGGGACGCTTGCATTACAGATGTGCAACCACACCCATCTTTACACGAGTGCTCTGAACTCAGGTCCTTGAGCTTACACAGCAAGTATTTTTTTTTCCCCAAAGTATACTGTCATGCCATGAGACTGTAAGCAGGCAGTCCCAGGAAATCACTGGCTAACCTTTGCCTCCTCGAGACAATACGGTCAGTACCCATCACACAAACAAGAAGTGCATTATACATTTTATTTATAAGACTGGAACAGTCGAGAGTGTTAGTTTAAATTAACTAGTAAAATGAGGAGAATGCCATAGGGGTCGCTATTTACAGAAGACAAATGGAACTAGAGGAGATCAGGTTTCGTTCCAAAACAGGAATCATGACATTCACAAATGATTGTTTTATAAACATTGATGTAAATATTTTATACTTGTATATTTTTTTCCTTGCGGGGAAAAAGTTGGCAGTAAATCTTTGGCATCAACTTGGACAGATTTCTCCTTGGACCATTACCAAGCTCAGAGCTCACCAGTGTCTAAGTGTGCACAGGGAACTGTGTTCTGATGAGCTTTGCAGCATCCTTTTTCCTTTAGCTGCATGTCACCCCTAGCACGCTGTGGTCTAGGATGGAGCTGGATTGTGGGGTCCAGAACACAGCAGTGTGAATTGTGCTTCTGCATCCTTCCTGTGGTTTGTGCTCTTTGCATTTTAATCTGCTCATCTTTCAAGTGCGAACAGTCATTCAAGGATTCACGCAAACCATGCATGACAGGCCGACAGGCGGCACGCAGGGTGTTAATTCAAACACCGTCGTGGTAATGAACACATACCTACGTGATTCTCTCTGGTACCACTTTTTCTGGGCAGGCCAGACTCTCCCTAAATGAACTAAAATGAATAAGAAAATGCAGGCTGTCTCCCTGAAAAGTGAACTTCAATAAATTATAAAGCTGGTTCTTAACTGTTTTGTTGGTTTTATTGTTTAAGATTCTGTGTGTGTGTGTGCGCGCAGGCCTGAGCACACACAGAGAACAGAAGAGAGCATTGGATCTTTCAGAGCTAGAATTACAGACACAAACTCTTGCTCATCCTCATGACTGGACAGCAAGCACACTTCCAGAGCTCAGTCTTCGCTCCGGCCCTCTTCATTGTCTTATATATCGCTTTGGTTTTCATTACTTTTTTTTTTTATCATGTAAGCAATTTGGTCCTCTTTCCTTTGGAAGGCAAATCTTCAGTCCACTGCTACAATTCTAATTTCCTCCTTAAAGCCCTTTTGGTTTGTAAGAAAACTTCTTTTCCATTTTGCCCTTTCTTAGAGGTAGGGTATTACCCCATACTATTTCAATAGAGTCACATTGTTTCAAAAGTAAAGCAATCCATTTTATCATATTAAGTTTGATGCCTTTGGCTAGCTTCTGCAAAGAAAACTTGTAGGTGATTAAATAGTTCTTATTAAAATAATCTACTCTTTTTTTTTCTTGTCTCCAGCCTTTACAGTTAAAATATTCCTTTGGGATATTGCTCTGTAGGGAGTCATAAGAAACCTACTTTGTGAAATCATAATCACAGGCACCGTACGGGATAGCCCCAACTCTCCACAGAAGTCAAGTGTGTCCATGGAAGCATGTGAGCAACAGTCAAGTCAGCAAACCTTCAGTCTGCATACAACGGACTTTAAGACAGCCTAGGGCACGTGGTCTGGCCCCGAGCACAGCAATCTTTGGTTTTCAGTCCTGTCCGTCAAGGACTCATGCCCGTGGCTTCAAATCATTATCTGCCACAGGACATTATGACATGTGTCACAAGGGGCTACGAATGGCCATCTCTGGCCATGTTTGATTTCTTACATTCTTAGTCTGGGATCTTCACTATCCTCAGTGGCAGGTGGTTCGTGGTGACCCCATACTCTCGGGAGCTCTGCCAGCCTCTCTCTCTCTCTCTCTCTCTCTCTCTCAGATGTGCCGTCCAGTGAGGAAAAAGAGTGGTCTGTCTTCCTTAGCATTGGCCGTCTGGAACTCATCCCGCAACCGGAACTGCCACTCATCCTCCAGCTCCAGGCGGACCACGGTCTGGCGAAGTGAGTTCCGGTCTTGGCAGATCACGCACAAGGTGGCTCCTTGAGGCACAGAAAGAAAGGGGTGAGTTCTCCCAAGAGAGCTGCGTGGGGATGCCACTTGTAGCAGCCAAAAGGTCGGGCGAAAGTGCTATGTGCCCAGTGGCCTCTGTTCCTTTTTGAGTGATTCGTAATCTCAGCAACATAGATGGTAGGCAGGCTTACTGGGAAGACAGCGTGGGAGCAGAAAAGATGAACGGGACAGACGGGAAGAAGGGGAGGAGAGACGGCTTGATCCCAAATCAAGCATTTTCAGCTCCAGCCCTGAGCTCTCCTGCCATCGCCTATCTCCGTCCAACCCTGTTTCTCACTGATGTGGACCTCAGGCAGCTCCCACCTTTACCAGATGCCCAGGATGCAGCAATCTATCCATCGGCCAGGCTCTGTTCACAGTCTTTCGTCCTCCCTCCTCACAGTGTTCAATCATCCCTAAGATCTGGCAGCAGTGTCCAACCTCTTCAACTGCTGACATTTTCCAAGTTCTGAATAATCAAGTTTTTTTTTTAAAGCCCCAAATGTCCCACCTCAACATTTTAAGTAATTTTACCATTTGGGGGACCACATTCTTAGCTAGCCTGGGCTCCCAGGGCTCCCAGGTCACAAGCTAGACAAGTCGTTAGAGGACTGTTCCTGAGGGCAGAGCCTCCCTCTCTTGCTAATTAAATGAACGAGAACAAGGAAAACGGGCAAGGTTCGTGGAATGGGAGCAAGGAAACAGAGCAGGCCTGGAAGCACAGGTTGACAAGCACTTGTTTACAGGCCATTTTCAGTGTCAGCCACTAACAATAAAAGGAGAAAGGATGGAGAGAGATAAAGGTCATCACAGGATGCTCTGCACAGCTCGGAAGCCTCTGAGTGGTCCTCGGCACCAACATATTGGACTTAGAGGGGGAAAGGAACAGAGGGATATGAAATGCCTGCCATTCACCCAAAAGAAGGGTGATGTCTTTTCTCTACTGGACAGATATAAGAGAATGAATTTGGGGTTCAGTCCCAGCTTTCTGATACTGAGAGTTGAGGCCATGACTTTCCTTCTCTGAGCCTCACTTTACCCACTGGGAAAAAGGGATCAGGCCTAAGGGCCCGTCATCACAGATGCCAGGTGACAGTGGCCAATCAAATCCAGGTCCAAGCTAGGAGTATTACCTTTCAGAAAACGGAACTTTTTCAAGAAGCTAGCCCCCACAAAAGAGTCGCAGAGGTACAGCAGGAGCCCGCTGAATGTCATGTCAGAGCAGCTGGTGTTTAAGGAGTGAGGCCTGGAGCTCACATAACAAACAGAAATCTGAAAGAGAAGGAGCCCAGGAGAAGTGTCACCTTCCAGAAAGTGCGCAGTCCCATGCAGGGCTAACATTCAGCAAGTACCAGGTGCTTCGTCAAGCTGACAGTGGGGCTTGGGACAGAGAAAGTCATCACACCTCCAAGTCGTCCCCTCTAAAAGCGGGTTCTAGGAGGGTTGTTTCAATTTATCATATTCAGACATCATTTTGAGAATCAGGAATGCCTTGCCATCAGAATTGCGTTTGATACCTAAATTCCATTTGACAAACCAACGGAGCACGCTGCCTCAAGCAGGGTGACGTCTGAGATAAAGGCCTGAGCATAACTCTGCCTCACTGCCCAAAGATTCCATCCATAGCCACAGAGTCGGCCAACCACAGGTCACAAACATTGGAAGAATTAAATCTGTATCGAGCGTGTGCAGACTTCGGTGCCCGTGTTTCATTAAGCAATGCAGAATAAGCATGTACAGAGTAGTTACACCGCGATGGGCATAGGTCATCCAGAGAGGATTCCAAGTATATAGGACGGTTACATGAGTAATGTTAACAGCATCATCTTATGCAAGTTCCCACTACCCGTGGAGTCCCAGGCTGGTCTCCATGGATCCCTGAGGGACACTAACTGTGATTCAAAAACCTGGTACTGGGTCACTTGTTCTATGGATTCCATGCCGAGTTACCTGGGGTCCTAGGTTAAGGTAGCAGTCTACAGACAGCACGGGGTGGCCATGATTCCTCAGAGAGAGCGGGAAGAAGCGGTGGCTGTGGTATTGGAGGAACTTCTCCAACAGGAGCTGGGCGGGAGCTGCCAGGAATGTGTGCTTACTGTCTGGGGCACAGATGTACTGGGATGGCACAATAGCCACAGAGCTGTCAGACACCTGCCAGGAAGAGAGACAGGCCTCAGGCCACTCAGAGATATCTCGGGGAAAGCGCTTGCCAAGCAAGCATGGTGTCGAGCTTAGATCCCTGACACCTATGTAAAAGCCAGGTGTGATCGCATATTTCTGTAACCCTACGGCTGGGAGAGGGACAGAGTCAGAGAACATCTTTGGAGCTCACTGGCCAGCTGATCCAGAAAGTCAGTTCAGTGCCAGACAGCATCTTGAAGGATAAAGGATAAAGGAAAAAGCAGTAGTGCACCCCAAATCAACCTCCATATGCACAGTTCATCCCACACTCCTGTCACCATAGGCTGAACTCTCCACACTGCTGTCCCCACTTGGTGGGCTGATCTCCCTGAAACTAGATGCTAAAATAAGCCTTTCTCCCTTACGTTGTTCCATTAGCCACTCTCCCACAGGCCATGAAAGCTGGCTAACAGAGTGAGTGTGTGACAAATGGGGCTGCTGTTTGGACTAAGCCTGGCCACATCGTTCGTGGGACTATTGGCTTCTTATCACTCTTGTGGCAAAGTCTAGACGTCATGAAAATTTCCGTCTATTTTCTGCCACTCTTCCTCGTTCCTTATGCTTCTTTCTCATGGGGAGTGGGGGCGGGGGCATTGACTCCTCGCCATCCAGATGTCACATTAGGTCACCCTGAGACATCTCCTTCAGCTCCATGGTGCTTCTAACAGTGGGGCTGCACTGAGTAGGGCTGACTTCTTCCTCAGCTGCGAGGCTACATACCTGAGAGAGAAGGGACTAACCAGTCTTTAGTGTACATCTAACGAAATAAATGAAAACAAATAATTTCACAGGCATGAAAAAAATTAAAATATATCAGTAGCTTTCCTGTATTTAACCAACATGCAATTAAGATTATGTTCAAGGTGGAATAAATATCTAAAATAATAGTAATGACGATGACAACAGCAACAACCCAAGGGCTGGCTCAGCAGGTGAGGGAACTTACTGCGAGCCTAATGACCTGAGTTAAATATCCAAGACCCACATGGTGGAAGCAGAGAACCAACTCCCTCAGGTTGTCTGCTGACCTTTGGTTGATAAGCACTGCTCTAGAGGAAACCAGCTTTTCCCTGGCCCCCAAATCCTTTCTGCATTCTCCCCCACAACCCTTCCACCTTACTATCCAGCCATCTACCCACAAGCCCCAACTCTACTGCCAGAACAGTTTCCTTGTGGGGACACTATGGGACACACACACACACACACACACACAAATTGAAAACCTACGAGCTTAAAAATGACAATGAGGAAATAAAACAAATGGTAGATTTGAAAGGCACGTCATGGGCTTTGGTAGAAATATCTCAGTGGTCTTTAAGTTAAACAAGTTTAATACACTACATTTTTTTTTTAAATCACAGTGGCCATGGCCTAACTCATTGGTTCTCAAGTGCTTGGGTAGACCAGGTCTCCCACTTGGAAGTCCTGTACTCTGAGATGGGCTTGTGCTCTCTGAGAAAGCTCTGACCCCAGTGGGGGATGGGGAGTGTTGTGCAGAACAGTTAGTCTGGATCCAGATCCGTCACGGTAGGGTCATTTTGCAAGGAGTTAGTAGAGACTGGGAAGGACAGGCCAGGTGCTGGGAAAGGACACTCTGATGTCACACATCAGGCCGAGACTCAAGATAGACAAGACACTGAGACTCAGAGGGACCTTCAGGCAGGACTTAGTTAGCTTACCTGGCTTTCTGGGGGATATCTGCTATAGTGTTTCTTAAACGTCTGAGTTGGCTCAGCTAGGACAACTGTAGTCACGTGTCAGATGGGCAGACAAATATGACCACTGAGCCAGCTAGCCTGGTGTGTAACGCTAACAGCTCTTTAGATAAGTGCTATCCATTGGTGTGGAGAAAAGCCCAGTGTGCTACACCCTACCTGGGTGGGGAGGGCAGGGGTGCACAGAAAAGGCTTGCTTGCTGGTCTTGCACTGAGCAGCTTCTCACTGGATGCTACACAATGTCAGAGAGTGCAGAGTAGTTCCCAGGGCTTGGTATCAAGTGCCCCATGCTCTGACTACTCCCTTAAATGCAGAGGCATCACCCTCCCATTCCCAGACTCCTACTCTCAGCTTTGGTACCAGGGCAACCTGGCTTTGGCCTGAGCACCTGCCTGTCAGTGCAGCTGCACTCACCTTGGATGTGATGTGGAAGGATCTGTGCCCACCCACCGCGATCTGCTTCTTCATGACGCTGAAGCGGTTGAACCGGCAGAGCAGGAGGCCAGCACTGTGCACTCGAAGGTTGAAGTCTACGTCGTCGCATGTAAACCTGCTCAGAGCCAGAGGAGGACCGAGTCTGATTGGGCACAGCTCCCATGCTCCCAGACAGCCATCATAGGGGGTCCAAGCATTAAACCACATGCTACAGGAAATAATGGGTCTACCCCTAAGCCCTTGTCTCCTCCCGTAAGAATTAATGGGGGGTCGGGTGTATGATCCGGTGAGGGGACCACACCTAGGAAGGCAAGTTCACCTTAAGATAATGTTCTCTCTCCCAGAATTCTGGGCCCTTAATTCAGCCCCTATGAGCTTCCATGGGTTCAGCTGGCTTTGCCTACCTTTTAGAGTCCTGCCTCAGAAAGGCATAACTATGTCTTTTCTTTCCTTTTGGATGCTGGCCAAGGCCTAAGCGTGCTTTATATGTGTGTGAGTGCGTGCACGTGCATGTGCTTGTGCAGTAATATGCTTTTAAACTACCTAATACATACTTTGGGCTTCTCCTTGCCTCCTGCCGTGTGGCCATGGTGGCTGGCCTCCACACCAGCTCTTCTCCATTCTCTGAGGTTTACAGCTTGCCTGCCTTCAGGTCTTCCTTTGAAACTCTAACTGCCCTGAGTTTCCCTCTCAGTCAGTTCTTTGTCCCCAAGCCTCCATTTGCATCTGCTCTTCTTAAATTCTTGTTATTAATGAGACTAACAACCCCAAGAGGGGACCCCTGATTCCTCCGGTATCATATGATAGCATTGCTGGGATTCTCCAGGATTTCCAGCGACTTCTTTGTGACCTTTCAATTCTTCAGCCGGCAGAGAAAACGAGCTCCTTCCTTCCCTCCCTGCTCCCCCACTGTGAGTTTACTATGTAGCAAGGATGACCTCAAGATGCTGATCCTCCTGCCTCCACCTCTCAAGAGCTGGGACTGTATATGGGGTGTATGCTACTGGGGATCAAATCCAGGCCTTCAAATGTGCTAGGCAAGCTGGATCCCCAGGCCTCTACTCAATTGTTAAAACAGAAATACAGAGTGTAAAATATTATATATATATAATATATATTATAATAATAAATATTATATATTATAATAAATATTATATATAATAGATCTATAATAATTATATATGTAATATATATATATATATATATATATAAATATAATCTGAGGCGAACAGGTTCAGAGAGAAATCATCTGCCTATTCTGCAGCTAAGTGGCTGCATGTGGGCTCCAGTAAGGAGGCCAATCTAGCTTCCAACCTCACACTCCCAAGTGGCCCACTGCCTGGCATTCAGGGCGCTCAGTCAACAGACTCTTTGTAGCTGGAATGCAATGCATTCAGATTACTTCAGAGTTTTCTTTGAATGGTATGGTGGTTTGAATAGGAATGGCCCCCGTGGGCTCATAGATTTGAATGCTCAGTTATTAGGGAGTGGTGCTGTTTGAGAAGGATTAGGAGGTGTGGCCTTGTGGGAGGAATTGTGTCACGGGGGTGGGGGGTTGGGGGGGTGGACTTGGGGTTTCAAATGCTCAAGCCAGGCCCAATGTCTCTCTCTTCCTGCTGCCTGCTCATCTGCATGTAGGACTCTCAGCTGCCTCTCCAGCACCATGTCTGCCATGATCCCCACCTTGATGACGGACTAAACCTCTGAGAGTGTAAGTCATGGTGTCTCTTCACAGCCACACAACACTGACTAAGACAAGAAGGTGAGAGTACTAAAATAATCACTTATTTGGTAAGGAAGCCCAAGCGAAAGAAACACCCAGCACAAGGTGGTTCATTCCGGGAAACACCTATGAATGAAGGAATGCAGTTGAATAACTCTATATAAATGGCCTGGGTACCATGCTAAAGAAGGAGGAGGAATTAAGATGAACACCAGGACTCATTTCTCTGTGCTTCCTGACTGTGAGGGCAATGTCACCAGCCGCCTTCCCCACCCTGGCACACATAATGTCAAACTCCCAGTCAAATAAGCCTTTCCTCCCTCAAGTTGCTTCTGTCACTTATTTGCCACAGCAATGGTGCAGTGCAGGCAGAGGGGAGGGGAGTCCGCCAGGCTGACCTGAGGCTGCGTCCTGTGAGGCCAGTTCCCACGTGCCACGCGCCCCCCCCCCCATGGGCCCTTATACTCACCGGTTCTGGTTGTACTGTACGTTCTGGGTCAAGTCTACGTTGAGGATGATGAAGTCGTGCACATGACAGCGGGAAAAGGGCTCCCGCACCTCACAGCCCCGTGTCTTGCTGGCCCACTTCCGCATGCCGATCAGGGCATAGTGTGTAATGTTGGGGGACGCCTCAATGTGCTGCATGATGTGCTTGAGAGAGACGTTCCTCTCCGACCAGGAAAACTCCCTGTTGGGAGGAGAGAAGCCGCCAATGTCCCTGAATGACAAGCAGGCAGCAGCAAGCCAGCCAGAGTATGGCTTCTTAACTGCACTGTGTGCCGGACAGGGCTGATGATGTGGACTGAACCCAGAACCATCCAACCAGGGGGTACCAGGCATCCTAGCAAGTGCTTCACATTTACTATTGCTTCGATGTGCAGAATATAGTCATGTCCCATGTACTGAGCACGTATACAGATGATGGTTTAGCTCATCGTGATAATGAACTCCAACCTGGAAATTGATACCCTTCAAAGAAGAGAAACCTAGAGCTCCAAAAGAATCAGCCACTTGCTGAAAGTCACAGACAAAATCAGTGCCAAGAGTGAAGGGTTGGGGGAGGGGGAGGACCAGGGCTAGAGTGCCCAAGGTGCATCTTGGGAGATTAGCAATGTCCATTTATTGATGTGGGGGTTAGCTAACTGGGTATGTTTGATTTGTGAAAAACATTGCATATGTGTTACACTTTTCTTGTGTGTGCGTGTGTGTATATTATACTAAGTATATGTTGTCTTTTTTAAAAAAAGATTGTGTGTGTGTGTGTGTGTGTGTGTGTGTGTGTGTGTGTGTGTGTGTGTGTTCCTGAGTGCATACATCTGGGCACTTGAGTGCATACATATAAGCCCTTGCTTGGGAGTTGCATGCATTTGCTGAATGGCTCTCTTGTTATGTGGGTCCTAAACTCTATCCTTATGATTCTGTACCAAGTGTTCTTTACTACTCTTTACTGCTGAGCCACCTTCCCAGCCCTTGCATTCTGTGTGTATTATATAGCTCATTAATAGTTTTTAAAAATCAAAAGAATCAAGACTTTGACAATGAGTCCACTTCTGCTATATCCAGGGCCTGGCTCTCTGTTATGAGAGGCACACTGTGGTCCTCAAGGCTGAGAAGGGACCGCCCATCACTGTCTTCCATGGGTCTCTGAGTGAAGGGAGGAGCGTGCCCAGGCTACCTCACCTGCTGTGTTCTCCAGCACAGTCCACATCTGCTGCATTCCACATCACACAGGAGTCATCAGAAATGACGATGAAGGGCCAGATGTCCTGAGGCTTGACCCCCAGCTCCTCCTGGCGGTTCCTCTCCAGCTCCAGGTTGTGGTAGCACAGCTCTTTGATGAGGAAGTGGGCAGCCCCTGTGATGGCCAAGATCCAATCCTGTGACTCAGCATTCCATCCTGCACCCACATGCACAAGACAGACAAACCAGAACCCAAACCGCATACCCCTCTTCCAGGGACCACTGACTACCAGCAAGAAAATACCCTTCTACAGTTTATACACACATTTCTGGTTTTTTTTTTTCCTAACAGCTAAGAAAATGATTTAAATGAATAACCAAACATTTAAGAAAAGGGGGAGGGGGAGGGCACATGCATTTAATCCGGGCACTCAGGAGGCAAGGGCAGAGGCAGGTGGCTCTCTGTGAGTTTGAGGCCAGCCTGGTCTACAGAGAGAGTTCCAGGACAGACAGACAGTGCTACAGTGGAGAAACCCTGTGTCAAAACAAACAAACAAACAAAAAGAAAAAGACAAAAAAAGATACTCATAATTCTAACATAGAGGCTAAGAAATACCTCAGTTGGTAAAGTACTTGCCTTGCAAGCACAAAGACCTGAGTTCGAATCCCAGGACCTATAGCTTTTAAAAAGCTGAGTATGGTGGTCTGTGTGTATGATCTCAGCACTGAGGAGATGAAGACCAGCAGACCTCAGGGGCTCACCATCCAGCGCGTCTTGCCAAGTCAGTGAGCTCCAAGCAATGAGAGACCTAAGTTCACAAACCAAGGTGGACTGCTTCTGGGGAGTGACACCAAGGTTGTCCTCTGGCCTCCACACAACATGCATGTGCACTAGCACTCACATATATATGCACAGGCAAAACACATATGTGCTTGGTCATTCCACAGGCAAAGAATCTGATGTCCACCATCTACTTCTTCCTCTGTAGAACACTCCCCCAGTCTTCGTTCTCAGAAACAATACCTGATAGTGGGTGCCAAAGTCACCTACCAACTCCAGCACTGTTGAAGATGCTCGGGAGTACAAGCATGATGTGGTTGGGCCAGTATTTCTTATAAATAGCCATTTCGTACTCCTTGACCACAAGCACGTGTAAATGGTTGGCTCCATCCATCGCGTGGTACAGATTAAAGAGCCCGTGCTCGTGACGGCCCGTCGTTGGAGTGAAGGTTGGGCTTTTGATGTGTTCGTGACTCTGCAAAGTAATGGGGAAATGAGGGAGAGTGTACCTAAATGTTGGCATAAGTCCTCACCACTTTTCACATCTTCCATAGAAAGATGCAATCATTTCTAACCTCAGGGAGAACATTGTGATTGGACAGAGCTGATAAAATGTGGGGAAAATTATACTGTCCCAGTTCAGAGCCTAGCCTAACTGACTGTACCCTCTCAGAATGTATCCGTGCTTAGCATGGGCTAGCCTGTTGGGGCTCAGAGATGTTCAGGGTAGAGAAACACATCCCAATGAGGCCACTCTACACAGATGCTCTCCAGCTGGCCACTAACCCAGTGACAGCTAACGCAGACACAGGAGTGTGCTTGATTAAATTCAGAATAACCGTTCATCCAAACCTGACTTACCTGTGGGCCTCGGAATGAGAGGCCAAATACAGTCTGGTTCAGGAAAGGGCATTATGCTACAAAACCTTATGGGCATCCATCAGCTAACCAAACCCATTGCCAGCTCACACTGGAATCTGGTCTTAAGCAGGTGTTATTCCTCTATGCCCAACCCTCCACTCACTATGGACACTGACACCTCACACAGCCTTGGTATCAGTACTTGCAAGTGGTGCTGTCTCATACCAACAACTCTCCTCTGGCTCTTTGCTTAATGAGCACCTCTGACTGAACTGGGGCTTGTGTTGCCTTTGAATTCCTCAAAGCACCTGCTACATACACAGGCAGTGCTTGTGGGTACCCCTGGGAGGCTGGGAACATGAGCTGAGTCCAGACCAACCTCTTCTGGCACACTTACAAAAGGACTATGGCAACACCAGACCCAGGGTCTGGGGATATCTTAATAGCCAAGACCCTTTGGTGCTATACAAAGATCTGCTTTATTAGACTGCTAGGTCCACAAGGCCAATTCTGGTTTGACTAACCACTAGTACTCTGGAGGAGCAGAGTCCTCCACTCATGTCTGTCGACAGGGCCTGGGAAATAACATCCAGTCAACCCTGAGGCTGCCGGGCTGAGTCTGGGAAGCCAGGAGCCCTCTCAGAAGCCTCCCCGGGGGGTGGGGGGTGGGGATGGTGAGGACAAGGGTTTAGAAACCTGCCTTGACCTGTTAATGGGAGAAATAGTGAGAAGCACAGGACAGAAAACACAACTGACTGGGTTCGTTTTTGTGGACGTTGGGGGACAGGCCCTAAGGGAGTCTTGGCATCTTTCTCCTATTCCTTCTACCTCTGCCCAGCTAAATGTTTCATGACAGAGCATTAAAGGAAGGAGGGGGGGGTGAACATCTCACCAACATGTGGCGTGTCCCAGGTACTGTAGTCACCTTGTGTTGATAAGTCTAAGTAATTCTTAACAGCAAAATGTTGTGGCTGTTTTTGACATGGGACCTCATATAGCCCAGGTTGGACCTGAGTGACTACACAGCCTTGAACTTCTGATCTTCCTGCCTCTACTTCCCCAGTGTGAGGATCACAGAGTGTGTCATCACACCCAGTTTCTGTGTTGCTGGAGAACCCAGGGCTATGTCCATGTTAGGCAAGGAGTCTGACAACTGAGCGACATCTCCATCCCCGTCAGCAAGCTTTTAAAGATGAATCATTACTGCCCACTTTATAAGTGAGGACACTGAAGCTCAGCCCTATTCACTGACCGCTAATGGAATTAGCAAGTGCTATAAGGAGGCTCAAGAGTGAGTGACTTCCAAGTCCACACCTTCAGCAGCATCCCCCAGGATCAGTCACCGTATTCTCTCTGTGCCCTGCTCTAAATGCCCTTTGCTCTTCAGGCAGCTATGTGTCACCTACGTCCCCAACTCAGTGACCGCCTGGCCCACTGGAACACCAAGCCAGTACCTTGTCTGTGACGAGCGGCAAGCGCATGCTCTCCAGTTGGCCTCCAGGCTGGCTGAAGACAAAGTGGTGCTCCTTGGACTTGGGGATGATGAAATGGAGCTGGATCTCCTCTCCTAGCATGGAGTAAGAGAAGGCAAAGGCGTGCAGGGTGGACTCATAGAGCTGAGGTGCGAGGGGAAAGGACAGAGCTTATCATCAGAAGTCCGACTCCTCACTTCCCAAAAGAACCCAGGCTCAGCCTGGCCTTGACTACACCCAGGTCACACCCACCTCTGCCCTGTGGTGCCAGAGACTTGCAGCATAGAGCATAGATGCTCAGATCTGGCTACTGGGTGAGCATACCCAAGGTCACCCACACAGGGCCAAAGCCTGGCTCCATCCCCAATTCCACCATGCTCGCCCAGTCCTGTCACTTACATCATTAAGCCTTTCTGGCCTTGGGATTTGGTCTAGAGACCCATCAAGAGTCAGCAAATAAAGCATTTGTACTGATCTCGCGTGTGTGTGTGTATGTATGTGTGTGTGTGTGTGTGTACATGTGCAGACCACAGAACAATCTTGGCTGTCTTTCTTCAATCACAGTCCACCCTTTTGTTGTTGGTGGTAGTGTTTTGTTTTGTTTTGTTTTGTTTTAAGACAGCTCTTTCAATAGCCCAAAATTTGCAAACTTAAGCAAGCTGCCTGGCTGGTGAGCCTCAGGATCTGCCTGTCTGTCTTCCCAGCACTGGGATTACAAGTGTCTAACCCTATGCCCAGTTTTCTCTTTCTGTGGGTTCTGTCTGGAAATTAAACTCAGGTTTTCACTCAAGCGAGGCAAGCAACTAACAAAACAATCCAGCACACCAGCCCTAGAATTTGCTTCTACTCTTTCTTCTTTTAGACGTCTTTTACAGCATGTTAAACCCAGGCCTCATGCGTCTTAGGCAAGCACTCGGCCGTGAAGCCACCTTCAACTTTTTTGAGTCAGTGTTCAAATTGCCCCAGCAGGCCTGAACTTGTGATCCTTTCGCCTGTGCCATTAAGCTCAGCTTTCAGTTTTCATTCTAATAGGGCATGTTCTGTTGTGGTTGTTGTGAGAGCTGGCATTTAACAGAAGGATAATATCCACACAACCTTGTATGTCTTAATACATTCAGCCTTGTGCCAGGATAAACTGAATAATATTCTGCCCCTTTTACATTGTCACAAACAACCCTAGGGAGGGCTGCTCTAACTAGCAGGAAAGGTTACTATCCCACTGTGTGGACATAGAAGCATCCAGAGCTCCTGGGCTCACTCCTGTCCCCAAGTCTAACCTCACTTTCCTCCATGACTATTTGTGTGCACCCCCACACCCTCATTGAGCCTTGTTCTTGGCTTGGACAGCCTCTTGAACCCTCCTGACCTTTGCCTTTCCCTCAGGACAGTCCTCCATGCCAGGAGCTGCAGAGGAAGGCAGCAGTCCAGCATACCAGCACACACCGCCTTCTATTCCCACTAGGGCTCTACTAGAGCCACAGAGCCTTCTGGGGAGCAAGGGGACTAGATCTGGGGGGTAATGTAGTAAAGTAGCAATGGGAAGAAGATTCATTAAGAGAGACAGAGAGAGAGAGAGAGAGAGAGAGAGAGAGAGAGAGAGAGAGAGAGGGTGGGAGGGATGGAGGGAAGGAAGGAGGGATGGAGGGAGGAAGAGAAGGACGGAGGAAGAGAAGGAGGGAGAGATAGAGAGAGAGAGAGAGAGAGAGAGAGAGAGAGAGAGAGAGAGAGAGAGGAGACTTTCAGGAGGCAAAAGAGAGGCAAGAAGGAGCAGAGACATGGGGGCCAGAATCAGATGCCAGCAGCCGGCTGGTGCCCCTGCATCCCTCACCAGACTGGACCCAGCCCCCTTACCATCCAAAGCACGCTGCTATTTGACTACCCCCAGATTCACACACCTCGGGAACAAATGCCAGTATCCCCACCATCTAAACAGGGTGTCTCTGCTTCCTGCCTCCTGTGCTCTGGGCTTCCACTAACAGAGAAGAAGGAGATGCGCCCTTGATTTTAAGTAACAGCTCACTGTTGAAAGGTACTGCCCTGACTGGTGATCACAACACGTGAGTCCTTCTCGGCTTATTAAAGTTCAAAAATCACCACAGGTGTGTGATATACTGGTTGTCAATGAGTATGCACACAGGAGAAATTGCTTTTATACTTTTATGTTATGTAACTTTTCTACATGCAAAGGAGAAATATTAACTGAAAAACTGTAGTACTAAACATATTTAGGTTAGAAAATTCCCAGTATATTAACTTGGAAACATGCTGGATAATAAGGTTAGAGCATTGTTTTGGAGTAAACGGCTACAATTTGGAACGCCTTCAACAGTTTAGTATGTAACAGACGCAAGCAGACTGAGGCACGAGTCTGAGAGTGTGTTACCTATATCAAGACACTACAATTCAATGTAAGGAGAACAGAAACTCTTCCCTCCCAAATAAACTATGTCTCAATGGCAAAAAATAAATAAATAAATAAATAAAATTTAGTGAAATGTAGGGACTCATGTAACAAAAGAAAAGAAAACAGTTCCACGTGTTTTGTTATTGTTTTTGATTCTTAAAACAAAAACCTCATGTCCAAGCTGGGAAAGGTGGTCTTTGTTTATCTGCTATGAACAGCAACCACCAGATGCTGTTTCTCTGCATAAACAAGATAAACGATGAGCAGGAAGCCTTGGTCTTCAGGAATCCTTCAGCTCCCCATCACGAGCAGGTAACCCTCGCTCTCACCTGCTCCAACCCTCTGTGTCCTTCCTGCGTCCCCGCTTGCTCTGAATTAAGCTGGAATTCTTAAATCTAAACTACTAGAGGTTATGTGTGCACTACCAGCCAAAGACCAGTAAGCTAGGAAGAGCTCATGCAAGCTGCAGCCTTTCCTACCATTCTCTGAAGAGGCCTACCTGCTCCCTGGTGCCCAGGGCCTCCCGGGACCTGGTCTCTGCCCACCCTCCTGGCTGCCTCCTTGGGCCTCCACACCTTCCAGTCTGTGCTCCAGCCACACTCCCCTGAGACCAGTTCTCGTTCGCCAGAGACTCCGCGTGCCCCTTCTTGTGCGTGCCGCCTCCCTTTCACCTGCTTTGGTCCCTCAGCAAAGTCCCCAAATCCTTTGTCTACCCCACCTGAACTGTAAAGGTCCAACACCCCACATCTGAAATGCTTGATCCTGAGGATCCTTCATATTATTTTTTTTTCCTCAGGTTTTGTAACATTTCTATGGATGCATCCAGTGGGGCATCCGTAGTCTAAAATCCCAAAAAGCCCTGACATCTGAGCTATTTTGAGCATTGTGTTAGTGATGGTTTGATTTTCTGATGAAGGATGCTCAAGCGACATCTTCATTGTAAAGCAGGGATGACAAGGCTTAGGTGAGAATCCATTAAGAGTCCAGCTAGGATAGTTTTCTAGCCACCCTGAATGAATTACGGGTGTGGTTTTAACACAGTGCCCTGATGGCTGGCCAGAAGGGGAGCGTATCCATTCATTTATACATGACACAAAGGGCTGGTGCAGGAGGACACAAGCATGCTGCTGGCATCCAATAGGCGCTCAATAAAGCAATCTCCTCCCCCATCTATGTGATCTCTATGCCATAACCATGGAACTTCCCCCCCTCCCCCGCCCTGCTTCCTGCTGTTCTGAAATCTTGCTGAGTTGCCCATCTCCCTCCCAGACCATGAACTGAAAGGATGAAAACAAGGTTTCTTTGTCTCTGCGGTCCCAGGTCCTCTCTGTAGTAAGTTCTCAGTGAGTGTCCCTAGCATTGAAGTAACTTTTGGATTCTCTAGAGCCTAAAGACAGGAAGGACACCCCTAGTCTTGGCTACTAATACCCGGATGAAGACAGAGAGGATCTGCTGTCCTGTGGGGTCAACAATGTATTCACAACCTATGACGTAAGGCTGGGATGCATGCAACCCAGGAAGCAGAAGCTTCCAGAACTCTCTAGCCCCACCCTGGAGTATTATCAGGGAGGCACAGAAAAATAAACACATGACCTGTGATGCTGCAGCAGCAGAAGCTGCTGGGAGCAGCCAGAGAGCCAGCCAGTGCCCGAGGCCTACCTGGTAGTGGGGGTGGAAGCCCATGTACTGGTGACACTGCTCACAGTGGTGGTATGTGTTGTATGCTGCATACTTGGACAGTCTCATTCGCGCTGTCTGACGCCTCACATACAGGTCTTCTGGCTTCCTGGACATCCCTCTGTCTGCAAAGGTATTCCCAGAGTTAAGGAGCAAAAGCCCAGAGCAAACACCCCACCCCTGCCTGCTGAACACAAGTAAGTGCAATGCTCAAAATAAGCAGCCAGCCCACAAACAGGCTGTGCCCTCCCTGAAGATCGTCTCTTACGCCTTGGCCAGAGGAGGACAGTGTCTCAGGGGAAAACTAACAAAGGAGAGAAATCAGACTACATGGCATCACACTTGTGGACCAAAAAACATTTTATAAACATTTTGAAGGAACCCTTACATGACTAGAAAATTAATTAACAGCATGCGTGGTCCCCAGCTTCTTTAAGCCACTTAGAAGGAATAAGATGACAAGACTAGCCCTTCATTGGGGTTTATCTATGAGAAGGGACACACGCGCACGCACACACACACACACACACACATACACACACACACACACACACACAAACATGTGCACACACAGGCATGTGCACACACACACACACACACACACACAAACATGTGCACACACAGGCATGTGCACACACACACATACACACACACACACACACACAAACATGTGCACACACAGGCATGTACACACACACACACACACACACACACACACAAACATGTGCACACACAGGCATGTGCACACACACACATACACACACACACACACACACACACAAACATGTGCACACACAGGCATGTGCACACACACACACACACACACAAACATGTGCACACACAGGCATGTGCACACACACACACACACACACAAACATGTGCACACACAGGCATGTGCACACACACACACATGTGCACACACAGGCATGTGCACACACACACACACACACATGTGCACACACAGGCATGTGCACACACACACATGCACGCACGCTCATCTCCTCCTGCCAGTGACAGGGAGTCAGGTCAGCAGGTTCCGTTTATCTTTTGGAGTCAGGGTCTCACTGTGTAGCCTAGGCTAACCTCAAACTCATAATCCTCCTGACCCCAGGCTCCTGAGTGCCCAGCGGGGTACAGGTATGCTCTACCACACCCCAGTTTATAGGCAAGCTGTTTCCCCTGACGTGATGTTTACCATACTTTCTTAGGCTACACTAATGAGCCCACCGGCCACTCCCATCAGCGCTGGCTAAGGCTGCCCACAAATACCAAAGAAGTTAGTGTTCATGAGGAGAAAGCAAGAGGCAGAGAACAGCAGAACATATGCACCCATTTGATGACAACTTCATAAATAGAAATACACATCTTTTACACTCCATTAACCAACCCTTCAACATATTCCAATGACAACAAGCCCTTAGGGCTCCCATGGCTCTGTGGCAGGGCCTTCTTCTTGCAGGGGGCAGTCTCAGTGCTGAGCCAGGTTCTGCTAAGTCACTCCTTAATACCAAATAGCATTACTAACAGGATACACTAGGCCAACTGACTTTTATTAATGCATAAGAAGCCATTAAGCCTATGTACTTTGGGCAAGAGTGAAGTAAGACAGCCAGTGTTGGCCCCTGAGATCCACCTGTCTCTATTGATTCCCCTGTTTACAGACATGAATTAGCATGAACATCTTTTTACATGGATGTTGAGGATCCAAACTCAGGTCCTCATGGATGGTCAGTAAGCACTTGGCTAACTGAGCTGTCTCCCCAGGCCCTGACCTTCACTTTTGATGCTCCGATGGTGTGAACAAATCAGACTGGCGTCCTCATACTTTGGGTCATGAATGATGTAATCAAAGGGCATCTTCTGGAAGAGCTCCAGGTCTGGCCAGGGGTCAGTGAGCTGGAGGTAATGCCAATCTGATTCCTCTTGGAGGCCTATGAGATGGACAGAAAAAGGGCTGCATGAGAAACAAGGCGTGAGGATGAGTTCTTTAACTGCGCCCAAGGGTGATGGTGTGTGGAACCAAATCATTGTCAATCCATGGCTTCCTGGAGACCTGTACTGTATCTAGAAGGCTTCTGACACAGTCATCTTTCGGGATGGCTCTAACAAGACAAGGTCATGCGCTGAGATCTGACTCCTCCCAGGCCAACAGCCTTCACTCTGTCTCCTGCAGACACAGGTCTGCTCTCTGCCCTGCACGCTGTCTTCCATTCCTCCAGAGTCCTGAGCCCTCAGCTCAAGCTGTGTTCCACCAACACCTACTTCATGCACAGCCTGAGTTTCTTGTACTTGTGGTGCCCTCGAAGGTTTCTTTCTTACTCTATCACCTAAATCACCCCAGCCAATGTGACTCCGTTACTGTCGCTCCACCTCACTTGAGCCATTGCTTTCCTATGCAGAGGGCAGTAACACAGCATAAACCACTTTTTATGCTTGACAGCGCACTCTTGCACTAAGTCTGGTACAGCCTTTTCGTGTTCATTGAGGTGTTCTGGCTGAACAGCCAGCCAAAAAGTCTAATTGGCCCAACTCCAATTGCATGACATATTGATAACTATGTTTTATGGTGAATGTATAATATAGAGAAAGTTATAGATGCCAATTTATGTATACACCATGGGCATGTCCACAAGGAGGAGGGAGGCCAGAGCTTAACAGATCTTTAATAGACACTTCATACCCTGTGAAACAGGAAGTATCACTATTTTGTAAGAAAAAAATGCAATATAATAGTTGTGTTTGATGAAGTGCTTTCAGATCTAGTCTTCATCACTGTTCTATCCAAGAAAGCATGATGACAAAGACTCAACAGCCCCTGGGTGTGGGGAAACCACAGGAACTACAAGCTCATGAAACAGCAGAGGGCTGGATGGGAGTCCTGGCTAAGCTCAACCTCGGAGAGTTCCCAGGAGTTGAGCTGACACCAGTGTGGGGCGCCTGGTGACCTCTGCATGGCAGCCAATTCCCCTTACACAGGATCACAGATTTAGCTACAGGCCAAGGCCGTATGAGGAAGACACAGATACAACTTGGGCAGGATATGAGGAGGAACCGGGATGTGCTTTACCATCAGCACAGGGCACATGCAGAAAACAATTCTTGCCTTCTTCCAAACAAATCTACTCAGCAAACAGGACCCAGAAACCCCCTCCTCTCAGTTTCCCACAATTCTTTTCCCCTAGATGTTGTCCTGGATATCTGGTTGCCTGAGCTGGGGGACCCTCCCTGATGAACTACATTCCATAGGCCATTCATGGCCAGTGAAGCCCAGTTCCTACTTTGGTACTGGCCAGGTAGGTTCCCCACATAAGATGACAACATCCCAGCTCACAGGGCTATATTGAAGATCAGATGAAGATAGCATCTTTCACAGTGCTTGACACATGGAAAGCCATCAAGCCATGAGTTACTTCAGTGTTAGTAACTATCCCTATGAGGTTCTCAGAGTGTCGTTCCCTACTGAGAAAAAAGGCTACAAGAAAAGGCCCTTGGAACAAGTCAAACTTTAGTCTACCCTGAAGGGGATAGACACAGTTACCAGGGCCACTGACCAAGGTCAAAGGATACTTGCCCAACCCAAGGGTCACTGGACACAACTCACCGGTATTGATCTCTTCTTCATCGTAAACATCCACTTCGGTCAGCCGAATCAGCATCCTGGACAAGATGCTGAGGAACTGCAGGTAGGCACCCGTCTTCCCGATCTGTGAAGACAGTAGAATCAGAGCCCAGTGGCAAGAAGCCTGTCCCTGTGCTGAACACCAAGTAGAGCAGTCTCCTGCCACCTGCAGCCTCACTGAAAGGCACATCACAGAAGTGAAAATCATGTGGATGCATGACATTCACCAATGCATTGAACAAAGCAAGGATGTCTACTTAGATCTGCCTTCATCCAGAAGCATGGTGTGTGTGTGTGTGTGTGTGTGTGTGTGTGTGTGTGTGTGTGTGTGTGTGTGTGTACGCACATGTGCACTCACACTAAATAAAATTTAAAATAAAATAAAATTACTAAAGAAGGACTAATGTCAATGGACACATTACATTATGCTCAATCTTACTAACACCCCAATACCCTGTTTCCCATCTATTACATGGCTCAAAAGTTCTATAGCGATACGATCCAGCATTGTATGGAGACAGACATGTGAGGTTCCTAAAAATCTGTTTTTTCTACTTTTTACTTGTGTATATGTAGGCATTTGTATGTGTTCGTGCGTGTAAAGGGCAGGTCGCCTTGGGTGTCATTCTTCAGATACCATCCACCTCATTTCTTGATGTAGAATCCCTTCATTGGCCTAGACCTTGCTAATTAAGCTAGGCTGGCCCAGGGATTCTCCTGTCTCTACCTCCCCAGAACTTTGATTACAAATGTGAATCCCCATGCCTGGATTTTTGTGTGGATACTGGGGCATAGAACTAAGGTCCTTATGCTTGCACGACAGGCATTTTGCCAGATACATCACCCCGACTCCACTTTTCCTATTTTTAATTAGAAAAGGTATTGTATAGTCATCTTAGACAATGAGAAAAACCACAGATTGATAATAAATTCGAGTGCTGGTGATCCTGCCTCCCCTCCAGAGACAGTGAGGAGCTAGCCTTCCCCAGACATGCTCACATAGACAGTGATTTCTTTCCTAATTGATACGATGTTATGGGGAGTGGGCGTCTGTTATTCTGCAAGTTGATTTCAAGTTAAGTTTCTTAGAGGAATTTCATTGTCAAAATAAAGAGACCTTTTAAATTTGCTGTGGCTGACTTCTAGGACCCAGTCATGCGCAGATGAGTCAGCTGAGACTTAGCCAGGGAAACTTTCATTCTGGGTCATTTCTCATCACTGTAAATAATACTAAAGTGAGTGAGCGTACATGTGTTTTGTATTTGGGGGATGGATTCCTGGAAATGAACAATGCTGAGAGGAAGGACAGTACATGGTGCGCTGTAACGAAGCATACAGAACAGCCCGTGTGCACTGTAAGGGTCAGGCCATACACCAAGCACCTCACACCTTGACACAGGGAAGATCAAAATCCGCTGTGGGTCAGGTGACACAAAATGTGGTCTCAGGCACTTGGACCCCAGAGTCTTCTCTCAGTCTCTGACCATTTCTAAAGATCATGCCACCCTCCTCCTCCCATGCCCACTACAAGGGGCTCTGTGTGTGGGGTGTGTCTGTCTACCTGTGTGTGCAAGTGTGCATAAAGGCAAGAGGCCAACATTAGGTACCTCCCCCGTTGCTCCCCACCTTATTTCTGAGCCCAGTGTCTTGGTGAGGCAAGAGCTTGCTAATGCAGCTATCCTAGCTGGTCAGTGAGCCCCAGGGATCTTCCTGTCTGTGTCTCTCCAACACTGGGATACTAGGTATGGATACCACGCCTTGCTTTTTATGTGGGTGCTGAAAGCATGTGATTGTGTCTGCACAGTGAGCACCTCACCAGCTGAGGTCTGCGGTCTGTGAAGGACACACAATAAACTGATAATGAGCTGGTTTCGACTCTCCATGAACAGGTCATTAGAACCTTCCTACACAGACTGCTACTTTGTTTCTAACTGGGAAAGTATTCAGAGGCTCTGTATGATGGTAAAGGTCGAATTTAGCCTGAAAGCACAAGTAGTTTCTATTCAGACAGCATCCCTGTGGCCCACACATGCGGAGAAAACTGGGGTTGGCCGATGAAAAGGAGGGGCCTGGCAAAGGATAGACTATTGGTATCACTCTCCTCAACCATCTGCTCACTTCGGGCCATCGGAAAGATTCTTCTTTGTGATAGCTAGTTTCAATTGTCTGCTTGACACTACATTGGGAAGAGAGTTTGTTGTTGTGTTTTGAGACAGGGTCTTACTATGTAGCTCTGGCTGGCCTTGAACTCGCAGAGAACCACTTGCCTCTGCTGGGGATAAAGGCACGCACCACCACACCTGGCTGGAAAGAGAATCCTATGAAGAAATGTTTAGGTCAGGTTGGCCTGTTTCCATGTCTGTGAGGGTTTATTTATCCTAAATGATGGTGGCTGATGTGGGAAGACTCACTCTGAAGTGGGCATCCTCATTTCCTGGGTTTGGGTCCTAAATGGTTTAAGAGTGACTCAATTGAGCTGAGCACCAAGCAGGTATGTACACATTTCTATGCTCTTGACTGTAGATGTGACATGACTAGCTGTTTTAAGTTATTGCCACATTGGCCGCTATGCTGAACTGTGACAAAGAATCATGAGGTAAAAAAATAAACCCTTTCTTCCCTAAATTGCTTTGTGCCTGGGTATTTTATCACAGCAAGAGAAGTAAAACCAGGGCATCCACAGAAGCTGCACATAGCGCATAAGTAGCTCTCAGTGCCAAGGCTGTCCTCAGGCAGACCCTGGAGGCCTGGCCTGTGCAGGGGCAGCAGGTATGACACCCACCTGAGGTGGCCCACTGAGCAGCAGCCTGCGGGGGTGAAAGCTATCCACACGGCCCTCGGCTCGGTTGCCATAGTCCATGTGGCTGGGCCGGGGTACTGTCCACTGCCGGTAATAGAGGGATTGTTCGGTTGACGTCATCATCTTGCTGAGCAGGGGGCGGAAGGAGCTGGTCCACATAACCGAGGGCGAAGGCAGGAGGGAGGCGGACTTGGGCAAGCCGCTGCTGTCCGTGGACACGAGCATGTCATACACAAGCTTAGGCAGGAAGACAGTTGGAGGCTGGCGGCAGGCCTTGGCCATGGAGCACTGAGAGGCCTGGAGGAGTAGTACATTGGCAGTGGACACCGCACACGTGGACGATGAGCCCGAGGAGGAAGAGGATGAGGAGGAAGAAGAGGACAGCTTGGAGGATGGAGCAGCTGGCACCTGCAGGCTCCTCTGGCGAGTCCTGAGGCTGGAATCAGGCTGTGGGCCAGGACCTGGGCTGTGCCTGCTGATGACTGTAGGTCCCTGACTTGCTCGGAGTCGCTGTATCTCCCCCGGGGCCTTGACCTCCTCTGTGGGGCCACAGGGTGGAGGTGATCGGGCAAGCTCTCCCTGTGGAGGTCCTGAGGGCTGAGGCAAGGACTCACCATAGAGCACTGAGCCTATAGAAGAGAAGAATATGGTCAGTCAGAGGTGCCCTCAGAACCACGTCACAAACCCACAGCTACTCTTGTGCCTGCCCTGGGTTCACTGGGATGACTTAAGCCAATGGTGAAGGACATACACTTAGTCAGCCGCTCCTCCAGAACCCAGGCCTTCCCTCAGCCACAGAGCGCCATGCTGGTGCAAAAAGGCCTTGCATATCTGTGGGCAGACCATCCCCACGGCACCCACTGTCACTCTTGGGCTTCTAAAGCAAATCTTGTGCTGGGCCCTGAGTTCTCCCTACCCCAGACCACAAACTGTTGTCCCCTAATTTAGCTAGGCTACACTGAACCCCACACAAGCCTACATGTCCCTGAGCATCGCAGCCTGGAATATGCCCTCCCCAGGAGCACCTTTTCCACTCTCTCTGGAACCTGCGATGAACAACTGCCCTAAATCTGCCCTGAATGTAAGACAAAGTGGAGGACTTGGTGTGACTCTGTGCCCAGAGAGAATTAAGACAGCAATGGTGTTTAAAAGCAAAGATGAATTAGTTTTTCTTCTGTTCTGCTTTAAAATTTTTTTGCGGGGGCGGGGGTTCTCTGTATATCCTTGGCTTGGCTGTCCTGGACTGGCTTTGCAAACTAGGCTGGCTTCAAGCTCACAGTGATCCACCTGCCTCTGCCTTTAAATGTATTTCTTGTTTAGGTTACAAGGTATATAAGTAGATTTTCGTAAAGCATGTGTCCTTAGTTTCAGTTAACACTCCCTTTTATTTCCACCTCTCTCTGATCCTACCATCCCAATTTTTTTTATTTGGCCTTAAACTTTTTCTCTAGCTGAGCATGGCTTTGAACTTCTGATTCTTTTGCCTCCAGCTTCTGAGTGCTGGGAGTGCAGGCATACACCACTATGTCCAGTTTACGTGGGGCTGGGGATTGAACCCAGGGCTTTGCGCATGATAGGCAAACACTCCACCAGCTAGCTGCATGGTACTCTGAGCCCCATACATTTAGTTTCTTAAGGGCAGAGTTCATACTGAATTCACCTTTCAACACTCTGATCACATCAAATGCCCAGTTTGACACATCCTTTAAGATGAGTAACGCTATTTCCCATGCATGAGCTGAGCTCAGAAAGCAAGGACCCTAGCCCTAACCTTAACCCTAACCCTAACGCTAACCCTAACCCTAACGCTAACCCTAACCCTTGAGAGCAATATCCATGAAGTGGAGGCCAAAAGAGGTGCCTCCAAATGGCCAGGACATTATGGCCTACATTACAGCCAGGGTCAGATTAGTTCTACCAGCAGGAACAGCCAGACCCTAGAGTCCTATCCTGGCTTCATGGCTTGAGATGTCCAATTCAGTTCTAGGCTATTCTAGAGTCAGTTCTAGACTATCCTAGACAGTCTTGTTCTCACAGGTCCTGGCTGGAAGCCTGGACTCAGCAGACATCCCCGTGCATGCTCTTCCTACTCTCTGAAACTAGAGGCAGCCCCAGGCCTGGTGTTCTCAAGTGGAGACTCACCAGATGCTTTGGAGGAGAGGGAGGAAGACGCCGAGTCGTGGGAGTGGGAGCGTTCCCTCTTCACAGGGCCCCTCTTCTCTGAGGTGGAGCCTGCTTCGAAACACCCTGAGAACACAGAGGAGTCACCATCCCTGACAGCAGCCTGGCATCCAGAAGTCAAGACGTCATCATGCCGCATTCCCCGTTTCTTCTCTCACTCCTTCATTCACCTGCTAGCATTTTAGCTCACACACACACACACAGACACACACACAGACACAGACACACACACACACACACACACACACACCACAACACTCTTAGCTAGGCCGAGCTCACAAAGGAGTTAAGACAAGAAGAGGAAGAAGTTCATCAGGTCAGGCTAGTTTGTGTAGTCACACCACAGGCGACAGGGAGACGGAAACACTTAATGCCATGATCACAGCCATGCTAAAATTAGCCACCACACAGAAAGTCCTAGTGAGAAGGCCTTGCCATCTTAAAGGACAAGCTGCAGCCAGGAGGGACTACACTCTCATCTCATGTCACCCAGCCAGCAGGCAGGAGTAAGGGGGCATTACACTCATCTCTTTAGTCTCTGTATCCGTAAATACATGGCTTCTGCACTCTTATTGTACTGTGGACTACAGCAAGATGCTGCTCTTATTTGCATGTCATATTAAAAATATGATGTCAGAAGCCAGGCACAGTGGCACATGCCTGTAATCCCAGCACTGGAAGAGGCAGAGGCAGGTAGATCTATGTGAGTTTGAGGCCTTCCTAGTCTACAAAGTGAGTCTAGGACAGCCGAGGCTACACAGAGAAACCCTGTCTTTAAAAAAGGGGAGGGGAGCAGGCGATGGTGGCGCACACCTTTAATCCCAGCTCTTGGGAGGCAGAGGCAGGTGGATCACTGTGAGTTCGAGGCAAGCCTGGTCTACAAAGTGAGTCCAGGACAGCCAAGGTTACACAGAGAACCCCTGTCTCGAAAAACAAAAACAAACAAACAAACAAAAATGGCATCAGATTCCTGGAGTCTACAAATGACACTGGTCTGGTCTCACAAACTTCAACAACATTTAGCATAATGGCAGGTGAGTCGATTTCCAACAGAGGGAATGAGTGGACCTACCAGCATTAAAACCAAGGCTTGAAGTTGAACCCTAAGGAGTCACCATTCTTTCCTATTCTTTAAGAATTTTAGATCTTGCTGGATGTGGTGGTGCACACCTTTAATCCCAGCACTCAGGGAAGGCAGAGACAGGTGGATCTCTGTGAACTGGAGGCCAGCCTAGTCTACAAAGGGAATTCGGGACAGTCAGGGCTACACAGAGAAACTTTTGTCTCAAAAAAACAAACAAGCAAACCTATAGGACTTCCCATCTTCCCACATGACCAAAAATGACAGAGCAGGGGAGAAGGACAGAATCCGAATCTTATGAGGATGGCCGCAGAGGATGTGAGGCAAGAACTCCTAGGTACAGCTAGGCCACCCTCACCTTCTGTCCCTGCCTCCTCATCTTCGTCTGTGCTGCTTAGCTTCTCGCCATCACTCTCCAAGGCCTCGTTCTTGGCCCCTTTCTCCAAGGGGACGTCGTTGCTCACAAAGTAGGCAGCCAGCCCCAGTTCCTGCTCCAGGGATGTCCTCACCAGGCAGGAGGAATTTATCAGACGCAGGTCACAGTACCTCAGAGACCTGGGGGAGGGAAGAAGGCATTCATCCGTCATATGCCTTTCACCAGGAGGTTCTGCTGCTAGGGGACCGAAGGCCATGCCTGCCTGCCTCCTTCCTTAGATCACGGGGCTCCAGGACATGGAAAAGCTTACTGAGCTCATCACATAAAGCCAAGTTCACACTACGTCTTGGAGGGCCCCTACCGGGGATCTACTCCTTTGGGCCATGTAATCAAGATACCACTGACTTTCGGGTCAAGCAGAAGTAAAGACTGAACCTCAGCATTGCCAGAGTTGAAAACTCTGACAAGATGTGCAGCTTCTCTGAGGCTCTGATTTTCCCCCATTTAAATGAGGCTGAATATTCATAAGGATCTATGTATACTGTTGGAGGCTGATTATACTAACTGGATATTCAAGTAAGCCATCCATACTCAATGTGTCCCAGGGAGGTGCTGGAAGCTAGGAATACAACAGCAGTGAAGTCAGACACAATTACTGCTGTGAAAGCCTTTATAGGACAAGTGACCTTCTAGTGACCTCTTGTCCTACATGTGTGCAGCCTAGAGAGTGAAGGGAGTCACTCATAGGTCATGTGCCCGTGATAACTGCAGAGACACATAGGTAGAAAGACATATAGGATGTGGTTTGAATGAAAGTGACTCCCATAGGCTCGTATATTTGAATGTTTTTTTTTCTCAGTTGGAGGAACTGTTTGGGAAGGATTAGGAGGTGTGTCCTCATTGGAGGAGTGTGTCAATGGGGATGGGTTTTGAACTTTCAAAAGCCCATGCTAGATCCAGTCTCTCTCTCTCTCTCTCTCTCTCTCTCTCTCTCTCTCTCTCTCTCTCTCTCTCTCTGTCCCTCCCTCCCCCTCCCCACCCCCCATCTGTCTCTAACTTACAGATCAGATGTAAGCGCTCAGCTACTGCTCTAGGGCCATACCTCCCACCATGATGATCATGTAGTAACCCTGATTAAATTCTTTTTTTTTCTTTTTTCTTTTCTTTTCTTTTCTTTTCTTTTGGCATACACATTTATATTATTACATGTAAATTAAGAAAATTAAATGCAGCAAGAAGAACCATGAAACAATCAGGGATTATATGAATGTTACATTCATGATGTTTTGGCTAATTGTATTTGGCAACCTTGTAGAAAACATCTTTACTATCTTGGTGATTCCAAAACTCTGAATGAGAATCAATATCCATCATATCTCATCTCTGTCAAATTAAAACATCTATCTAGACCTAAAAATATCTTAACCCCTAAATAGCTAAGGTTAATTCTAAGACTAAACTATCTGGTCTTCATCCCCATCAGAGACTTGAGAAGGAGTTTTTTTCTATATGTTGCTTTGGTCATAGTGTCTCTTCAACAACCATAGAACAGTAATTAAGAAATGAGACATTTATTCTTTATACTCAACAACCTACTTTTTCTGAGCAGCACCATGAGTTTCCCCCACCCCCACACCAGTCACAATGGTCAAGAAACCAGGGAAACTGGCCCCAGCTCTAGGGATGGTGGTCACCATTTTAATATGGCACTGTCATCTCTAACACACAGAAATCCCCCAAACTGAATCCATTTCCCATCAGTCTGGCACTGATGCTCTTCCAAGCCCTGACTCCTACCCAACAGTGTCTTCTGAAAACTGGGAAATGCTGCCTACACCTCAGACACATTGCCCTGGAATACCAGCCCAAATATGCCACCGTTGCTGACCAGGAGTGTGAAACCCTTCTCCTGTGGTTGAGCAGTGGTAACTCAGGCTGTTCTCCTCCCCTGAGGCTTATCTCCTCAGGACCTCAGAGGCCCTGATTCCCAACTTACCGAGGCAGCGACTCCCCATGAGGGTCCATCCCACTGAAAATTAGGATGCAGGGCAGGCCCTCCAACTCCAAGTAGGTCTGAGGCCTCCATTCCGCGTCCTCGATTTTCTGCCACATCTGCAGATATGAGAAGGAGGGAAAGGGGCAGAAATGAGGCCTGGATATCAGTACTGTCACTTCCCCCAGGTTGTTAACCAGCTTCCTAGAAGCTCTGACTCTTCCCATCTGAAAGATATGAGTGACTATTTGTAGGGCCCAAGCACACTACTGTGGACTAAATGCGCCAACCGGTGCTGGTGAGACAGCTCAGCTATATAAGAGCATTTGCCACCAAGCCTTATGACCTGAGTTCAATCCCCAGAAGCCATTCGGTAGAAGGGAAGAACCAGCTCTCAAAAACTCTTGACCTCTACCTGCATCCTGCAACACACACACACACACACACACACACACACACACACACACACACACACACACAGTATAAGTAAGTGTAAAATAAAGCATACTGACTAGGCATGCAATTGTGCAGTCCACACTTGACCCAGGCTACTTCCTATCCATCCTGGCTCTCAAACACCCTGATGTCCACCCACTCACTGGTGACCCTCACAGTCCATCTTGCAATGCAAAGGAAGAGCTTTGTTCTGCGTGTAAGTATGTGATGAGCCACTGAGCTTTCAGTTGGGGAGCTGGGTGTGTGAGGACGTGTGGAGTCTGGACAATGCTCGGGAAGACAGGGCCCAGTTGTCTCTGACATCTCTCCCTGTGTCCTCTAATGGTACTGACTGTGCCTTTCCTCCACGGCTTCCACCTATTTCTTCTTTCAATCAACTCTCTCTCTCTCTGTCCCCTTCACATGTCCTGTCACATGTCACACATCTTTTAATAAGAGCCTACAAAGGACCAGGTTCTGTATTTGGCTTTGAGGGGACCAAGATCTTCACCACCACTTGGACAAGAATAGAGATCTCACCCCACCCCCCAAGTGTAGGACAGGATGCCTTAAAGGAAAAAGAAATTGAGCTGGATTCTGAAGGAGTAAGCATCAGCTAAGGCAGAGGAGAAAGGTACCTCAGCAAGAGGGGGGGAAAAAGTATGCTTCATATCAGAGGGCTTTCAGGCTGTGTTGGGGTTTCAGAGGGGTTTTAGAACACATTTCAGGCTGTGTTGGGGGACAAAGGGAGCCTGGGGGTGAAAAGGTGGAGAGGGGTGGCCAGGCCTCAAGAGCCTGCTGCCACCACCCCCTCTTGCTATCATTTGGTGACTCCCACATAAGCCCTCTGCCCTCACCCCCTCCCCTCGACTACAACACCTACCTTGAGCTGCTTCACAAAATGCTTGCCCACGGTGATGCCTGAGCTGGGGTGGCCCAGGATGATCTCAAAGTGTTCCTCCAGAGCCAACCGGGCTCGCACATGGGCCAGGCGCTCATAGGCCACAGCTGCAAGGGGCGAACAGGGCACGCGCAGCAGGACCATGAGCCCGTGGCCACAGGGGCACTGCTTCGGGGAGTTGAGGAGGTTCTGGGTGATCTCCAGGGTCTCCACCGATGTGTGGTTCTTCATCTGCGGGAGGCCACTCACGGCCATCATGGCAGCCGCGTAGTGCTGCACAAGAACAAAGGTCCTGATCACCGCACTATGAAGGCGGGGGAACCTGCAAGGAACACAGAGAGACCATGCCCATGACCTGGGGCTGGCCATGCTGGTCACCCAAGACACAGGCGATTACCAAGTTACAGATGTGATAGAAACCTGTAGGGCAGTGGTCTCAGCTGCCCTCATGCTGCGAACCCTTTGATACAGTTCCTCATGGTGTGGTGACTCCAGCAATAAAATTACTCTATTGTCACTTCATAACTGTAGTTTCTGTGTTTCTGATGGTCTTAGGTGACCCCTGTGAAAGAATTGTTTGAACCAAGGGGTCCCAACCCATAGGTTGAGCATCATTGCTTGTAGGGGTTAGCTGCTGGGGACTTCAGAAACTAAAGCACAGATGCCTGTGGGGTTTTTGTTTGTTTGTTTGTTTTTGGTTTTTTGCTTTTTTTTTTCCAGCTGGGAGACAAAAGCATAGGTTGATTGCTGCTGCTACTGCTCATGCATTTTCCAGCACTAGACATGAAATAATGCCTACCTAGTTTGCCACCTCACCCCAGAAACCAGATGCGATGGTCAGTCTTCATTATCAACTTGACAACATCTAGAATCATCCCAGAGACATGGCATGTCTATTAGAGTGTTTTCACAGAGCAGGAGGAGAGCTATCCTGAATGGGGGTGGCACTATCTCACAGGCTCGAGTCACACTCAATTAAAAAGGAGAAAGTAGGCTGAGCAGTGGCGCTCATCTCTCTCTGCTGCCAGCTGCCTCACACTCCTGTCACGACTTCTCTGCCGTGAGGGCCTGCACCCTCAGACCGTGGGCCAAAATAAACGCTTCCTTCCTTAGGGATCTTTTGTCAGGTGTTTTATCACAGCAGCCACAAAGGAAACTAGTACAGTGAGCAATCTGTTCCAGGATTCCACTAGAAATAGGAGAACACAGAGCTGCCAAGTCCTCAGACTTGGAGGCCACCCTAAAGGCTACGCTGGCGCCATTTGACTATAGTGAGTTCCTAGATGTGACCAAATGTCTAACCTGACAGATGATTTACACATCAGGACATAGACAGCAAAAGCAAGAATATCTTCCATTGCTTCAGAAACTATGGTTATCGTATTATCCCCACACAAGGGCACTGACTGCTCCCTTGACTACATGGCAGTTCTAACCTGTGTGCCAGAAACAGACCCAGGGGGAGATGGCTCAGTGAGTAAGGTGTCTGCTGTGCAAGCATAAGGACCTGAGTTCAAATCTCAGCCTCCACATCAAAGCCAGATACACTCACACCTGTAATCTCAGCATAAGCCCCCCCCCCCCCCCCCGCAAGAAGTCCAGGCCAGCTAGCCTGCATATTCAGTGGAAACAGACAAAAGACCATGTCTCAAACAAGGAAGGCAGAAGGTGAAAACAGAATCTGAAGTTGTTCTCTGGTCTCCAAACATGTGCACGGCATATCTGAATTGACACTGAAGTACATACACACATGCACACACACACACACACGCACGCACACACACACTGACAAAGAAACACACCTAAGCAACATCGAAATAAATCAGGTCTCTGAACATCACTTCCCAAGAGAAATGAATGAACTCATGCCAAGTTTATCCTGACACTCATGTGAATTCTTCTAGCTGGAAAAAGTCCTCAGAAGCCACAGCATAGCAGTGACACTGTGTGAGCTCCAACGGGGTGTGTGAGTTCCAACAGGGCAGTTAGTTTGCTTACTACCACTCCTGACCTCACTGTACCCCATGGCATCACCCACTTCCCCAGTCCAAACCTCCTCTTCATGGCCCAGCATGTTGATGACTTTACAGGTTATGTACACTGGAGGGAGAGCCTGAGAAGTGGCCATTGTGGTCTTAGGAAGGCACAGTTGGCCCCAGGATTGGGGCATGAGGAATACTGAGTAGCCCAGGGAATATTTGCTCTGACTTTGGTGCATTGGAGAAACAGTGCATGGAAATCACGAGAGTGTGGTGGAAATACATTCTGCCTGAAGGATGAGTGGAGACTTCTGCTCCTGGCCAGGATGGAGTGACAGACAGGAGACATCAGGCAGTGAAAAGAGGGTGGTCCTGAGCCCTCCTGTGACCCAAGGGAGGTGAGCCCCTAGCCTCCACTCAGAGATCTCAAGATGGGCTCGGGAAGTGGAGGGGGGGGGGACAGACAAAGCTCAGTGGTCCACACTTAGAGCCCAGGGACACCGAGGCAGCTCAGGTCACAGGGGGAACACCTAAGCAACTGTGGAGCAGACAGAGTCCATAGGAATGAGCAGCAAAAGGGCCACACACAGAAGGAAACCATCCAAGGCCAAGGAAAGACTTATTTTTTTTAAGATTAGTGGGTAAGGAGACTATATGTGTATGTACATGTTCAATGTGGGTGTGTGTACATGCATAAAGGTGTTTGTGCACATGTCTGAACGAGCATGTGTAAGCCTTAAGCCAACTTTGGGTGAGTCAAAACACTCCACTGTTTGTTTGTTTGTTTAAGATAGGTTCTTTCAATGAACCTGGAGCTCACCGGTTGGCTGGACTTGTTAGTCCACAAGCCTCAGGGATGTTCCTCTTCTACGTCCCCCCTTTAGAGTAAGCAGTGTACACTGCCACAACAGACTTTCTACGTGGGTGCTGGAGAGCCAGTCCCAAGCCCTTATGCTTGCACAGCAAACCCTTAGCTTATTGGGGCTCACACGTGGCTAGTCCCCTTCCCCACAATCCATGTGGAATCCCCAAGAGCCGTGGAAAGTTGTGAAGGACTCAGGAGGGTCTTGCCTTAGTCAGGAGCAAAGGTATGGAGCAGGTATAGATTACCGCTCTTCTGCCTGACAACAAAGCTTAAACACAAGACCGGAAAGGCTTTCGCTACTTCCGATAGCTTCCTTGTATCCCAGAATAAAACTCAGGGTTAACAGGAGTAAAACAGACACCCAAGGAAATACAATTTACAATGTTCTGGAATAGCAGCAAGATAGAAGAGTCACGGACCCAAGGCAATTCAGATGCAGAAATATGGGTCCCCTTGATAGAGGGACTGCATCCCAGGGGAGGGAGGGAGGGAGGGAGGGAGATGGACTTCCTTCCTGGAACCCGTGGCCCGGATGCAGACTTCCACTTTCCACTTATTCTTGAAGCTACCAAGCATGTCTAGTAACTTTGAAGAAAAACGTACCTTTTCCCCAATGCAGTGACCATGGCCTCAAAGGAGCTGTCATACCGGAGCAAGGGGAGACTGTGTCCAGACAGGGTGGAGTCAATAAACTCAGACAGCCCGAAGTACTTCTTGCTCTCATGATACAGGTCCACGCCCTAAAACAGAAGAGCACCATCCAGTCAAGGGTCACACTCACACGGAAAGTCAGGGCTTCATAGGCCGGGACTGGTGGACAATGTTAATTGGCAACTTGAGCTAAACCAGCGGTTCTCAACCTGTGGGTCGCGACCTCTTTGGAGGCTTGGTGATGCTTTCACAGGGGCCGCGTATCAGATAATCCTTCATAAGCACATCACAATCGACATCGCAATTCATAACTAGAAGAACTAGAGTTATGAAGCTGGCCACAAAACAGTCTTTTGGTTGGGGGTCACCACAACATGAGGAGCCGTATTAAAGAGTCGCAGCATTAGGAAGATTGAGAAGCACTGATTCTAAACAGTACTGATTGTGCAGTCCATAAACAACAAAGACGGAGTGTTCATCACATCAGTCAAGTTTCCCAATCGTTTGGCCCCAATATCTTCACGGTTGGGGTAATGAAGGGGGGAACACAAACTTATCTAATGTCTCTTGCATTGCCCTAACATGCCTTCCAAATGAACGCAGGAACTCCACCAAGCAAAGTTGGCAGAGGTTGTCCAAAATGCAGAGGTGTGAATCCTGCTCTCAAACAGCAGAGTGGGCAGGTACCACTGCCAAGGAACCTGTCCCTGGGTCACCCCTCTGACAGTGGTCCTACACAAGTGGTCCGCCACTTTCTTCTTATTCTTGCCATCTGTAAATCAGAAGATCCTCTGGCCCTTCTGTAAGTTCATGGGTATAAAGCACTTGAGTGAAGCCCACAGGAAGTGCCAACGAAACACTGATTCTGATGTCACAGGATGGAAACCAAACACCTTGGGAGTTCCTGGCATGGCTGAAGCATTCTGAAGAAGTCCAAAACTCTAGGATACTTATTCCTTGTGTTCCCAGCTGGAATCCAGCCACACAGGATTCTCAAATTGCCAGAACTCTGGACATCTACTTTAATAAATGATGACAGGTGGCCAGCCAAAGCAAGCCTTCCAGGGTAAAGGGCGTAAGTTCGGTCTGAAGAATGCTTTGAACATGTCTGCATAGGAAGCCACTCCCTGTGGAACCCAAGCCTCTACTACCCCCCAGGGCTCCATCTACAGTACCAGGAGGACAGTCTTTCCAAATGTTGCTCTGAGATTCAGAGCATCAGCTCCTGGGGAAGATGTCAAACCAACTGTACTGCCTACACATTTAAGACGGGACAACCCATGGACAGGCTTCAGAAATTTTTCCAAATAGACAGGAAGGCTTTAGGTCTAACCCCTGGGCCAAACCAATGACCCAAGGAGCTGGGAGCCACTCATTCCCAACTGGCCAAGGCTTCTACCAAAGCCGGTGTCTCTACACCTAAGCATACTAGTGACACTGTGGCACAGCCGCACTCACGTTACTGTAGGCGACGGGCCAGTGGATCTCATTGTAGGGGCTGATCAGCGTGTGCTGCGTCTGCAGCGCATATGGGAAAGAGGTCACATGAAGGGTCACGATGTTGGGCGCCTCTTTCACCTCCCTGCAGTTGAGCAGTCTGTCCACTAATCCCACGGATGGGTCACTTTGAGAGTAGATGTTATGAACAGCACTGCTGAGGGGAGGAAAGAACAAAAGTGTTAAACAGAAATGCTGACGCTGTTTGATAGCCTTACAAGGGTAAGGCAGCTGCTTGAGCTTATAACTACTTCCCCAACTTCACCTACTACTGAAGCTTACAGCGCCACCCGTGATTATGAAAAAAAAAAAAAAAGAGGTGATTGGTCTTGGCATCTGTTGGGGGCTCTAACAATACTCTATATATATAGGAAAATTGACTATCAGGAAAGGAACTGTGGTGGGTTTCCTGCATGGTACCACGTCTATTCTTTTTTTTTTTTTAACTTATTCATATTATGTTCAATGGTTATCCCATCCCTTGTATCCTCCCATTCCTCCCTCCCTCCCATTTTCCCCTTACTCCCCCCACCCCTATGACTGTGACTGAGGGGGACCTCCTCCCCCTGTAGATGCTCATAGGGTATCAAGTCTCTTCTTGGTAGCCTGCTATCCTTCCTCTGAGTGCCACCAGAACATTTGCTCAACCATGTTCATAGCAGCCTTATTCATAATAGCCAGAACATGGAAACAGCCTAAGTGTCCCTCAGTAGAAGAATGGATAAAGAAACTGTGGTACATTTACACTATGGAATATTACTCAGCTATTAAAAACAAGGAATTCCTGAAGTTTGTGGACAAATGGATTGAGCTAGAAATGATCATGATGAGTGAGTAAAGCCAGAAGCAGAAAGAGTCAAATGGTATATACCACGTCTGTTTTTAACAATGGCTCATGCCCAGTCTTCTTCTGTGTCAAAGGGTGATGGGGATGTGAGGGAAGAAGGGAGGAGACACAGATGAGGAGCCGGATAACCTTCCTAATGGCCTCCTGACTTGGCAGAGGATGTTGGCTGGTAGCATGCTTATTTGCCTAGCATGTGCAAAGCCCTGGTTTGACCCACAGCACCATGTAAAATGGGGCATGGTGGCACACACTTCTGATCCCAGCAGTTGGCAGATGGAGGCAGGAATATGAGATATTCAAAGTCATCCTTGGTGGTGTACTGAATCAGACCAGATCTTGCATCAAATAAAACGTTAACAATGGTATCTACAGAATCAAATCAAGTTCTGCTGACTTGAGATGATTCAAAGATAATATAAGAAGACAAATTCTACATGTGTCTAGAAGACAACATTAAAAGAACGGGAAACATTTTTGATCTGAGGTCTTAGCAGCCAGGCCCAGCCCAAGCTTTCTTTATAAGACAATGGGCTCGGTCAGTACTCTCTTAAACTAGGGGACAGAATAAAGAAATCAATGCTTCATCTTCTGGATGCCAGGCAGCTACCTGAGACACCTGTCCTCAAGAATGAAGATCCAAAAGGCAGTGGTACCTACCATTTCCAGAAGCTACATCCCTCCAGTCACACTCAGGCGCTAGACTGGAAACCGTCCAGGCCCTCACAAGCTTAAACAGCTACAATCCGTAGGAACCAAAGCCTTGCTCTATGACTTGGTCCAGGAGCTTCCTTCCTTCCTCACCTCCACCAGAGGTAAGAGCTAACTGGTCAGCTGCAAGGCCTACCTCCTGAAGGTGCCCAGCCGCCAGAAGTCTCCAACTGACCAACCTCACCCACATCTAGGGTGAGAATTCATTTCAATTGAGTAAAGGCGTCCACCCTTCAGGAAGGGCCAAAGCAGATACAGCCCACAACACTGGTCCAGAGAGAGTGGTAGCAGGGAGGGTTTCATCCAGCAGCTAAGGGCCTGGCTCCCCCACCAACACCTCTGACCTGGCTCCACTTCTGCGGCATTCAGCCCTTAGGCCTCTCTCTGACTGGTGTGAGAGATGTTACACAGCTCTAAGAGGCTGAAAACTGCCTACATCCTCTGCCTACAAACACCGAGCCCCACCCAGTCAATACTCGCTCACAGCCTGTGCCCTCATCCCCAAGAAGAAACATGTCACCGTCACAGACCAGGAGGTCTGACCTCACTAGATCCCAGTGGGCGTGGTCGTGGATGAGGACAAAGAGCGTATGTGGGTTCTGGAAGGAGTTTTGCAGAAAGGCCTTAAATCTTGCCTGGGCCTCCGTGTCTAGCTTCAGAACGTGTTGCTCCGCCCTCTGCTTGGTCGCAGGCTCTTTCTCGAGGCCCAGCTCCTGCAGAACCCCTGCAACACAGCAGAACACCTCAGGAGCCCCTGGGTTCATTCGCCACCGACACACTGTCGGCCAGCCTACGAGGCCTGCCCTGATGAGAGAGGGCAACACAGTACAGACACTTGGGCAGGAGGGCACCACCAAACTCTTCGGCCCAAGGAGCTGGGTGAAGGTCTGGCTCTGCGCATGGTGCCCCCACGCAGGGGTGCCAGCTAAGCAACTGTCTAAAGCAACAGCTCTCAAACAGGGATTGGAAACGCCCAAGTGCCTAACAAAATTATCTCAGGTTCAAGCTGCAGGCCCAACATCATGCCACTGAGGAGGTAAGCTATGCCACGTGAGTGCCAATTAGCATCAGCCAGTCACAGAACCGAAGAGGGACATAGCAAAAAGCTAACTACCTTTAATCTTGAGGGAAAAAAAAAATCACTGTCCTTGGACATGTTTTATGGTCTATAATAAACGGGCGACGATAATACTTGCTCCACTGGCTGGGTGTGGTGGCGCACGCCTTTAATCCCAGCACTCGGGAGGCAGAGGCAGGAGAATCTCTGTGAGTTCCGAGGCCGGCCTGGTCTGCGAAGTGAGCGCAGGACAGCCAAGGCTACACCGAGAAACTGTGTCTCAAAAAAAAAACAAACCCAAAACCAACCAAACAAACAAACAAAAAACAACCCTTGCTCCATCTATAGCACAGCAAAGCGTGGTGACAACATCACATGTGACAGTAAAGGGGTCAAAGCTCCTCCCCCAGGCCCCACACCTCCTTCCTTGAAAGGTTTCCCCCTACCTGAGTGCCAGACGTGGAACACGGTCTGCTGGTAGGTCACCTCTGATGGTGGAATGCAAATGAGAAAGTCCACCTTCTCGAAGGACCCCAAGTCCAGATTCTGGGTGCTGGAATCTGCGATTGAGCACACGTGGGAAAGGAGCTTCTGCGCCACCGCCAGCTGAAAGGGTCGGATGCCCCGTGGCTCCGGATGGTAACCTGCAGCCAGAGCCCCGAGGGGTCCCCCGATGAGCACAGTGGGCAGCTACCACCCAGAGTGCGGGAGGAGAGGCCTGGCTACACAAAACAATCCGGGAAAGAGATGCAGTCATATTCGCCAAGGGCATGCTCTCAGCCAGACCCTGGGGGCAGCCTCTCACACATCCTCCTTCCTCAGATAGGAAAGCCTAAACCAAGCACTCGGGCAACTCAGAGTTATAGCCTCTGCCTGCTGACGCTAGACTGGAGGAGGCACCACATTCCCCAAGAAGGGAAAGAAATGATTGCATCTCCTTACACCTGAATAAACAATTGTAACAGTGCACTAGGAGGAAACAAATCAGGACAAAGAAATGTATGAAGGAAAGGACGGGTGACCTCGCATCAATATGTCACATTTTAAAACTGTAAGTAGGGGGCTGGAGAGATGGCTCAGAGGTTAAGAGCACTGACTCCTCTTCCAAAGGTCCTGAGTTCAATTCCCAGCAACCACATGGTGGCTCACAACCATCTATAATGAGATCTAGTGCCTTCTTCTGGCATACAGGTATTCATGCAGGCAAAGCACTGTATACATAATAAATAAATCTTTTTTAAAAAAGAAAAAAATAAAAAATAAAATAAAACTGTAAGTAGGTATATTTTAATGCTAAGGCTACTGTCCACCTTCCATGTGTACCTCGGTCGGAAGCTTTAAAGTCTCACAGTTTCTGGACAAGTGCTATAGAATTTAGACCCATCCTTGCAGGCTACCTTTTCACTTGGCGAACATACCTGAGACTACTGGCTCTACTCCTCCACACTGTCTGCATTGGTGCACGCTCCCGCTCACACTCACTGTGCACACCTATGCACAAGCCATCATCACCTATGCACACGGCAGCCAGTCCATCAATCACTGTGCCCGCCTGTGTCGTCTCCTACCTGTGCCCTTCCCCACCACTCACTTGTGCACACGGGAGCCCCATTGGTATCCAGCATGGCTGTTTTCTTGGTAGAGGAAGCAGTGAATGAGGAAGAAACGTGGCCTTGGCTTTCCTGGTGAAATTTGTCCAGCAAAATGTCAATGTCACCCTCTGCTCAAAACAGAGAACAGAAGTGGGGTTTTGCATTTCAGAGAAATTCAGCCACCCTCTCTGGACCAGCTACAGCGTCTAGGCTTGGCCTGAAGTAATGTGTGGAGAAGGCACCGTCTTCCTGTCCCAAAGGTGTGTCCCCGAGGTGGATCATACCGTGGCTCCACATGTGGTGGGACAAACCAGAAACAGGGTACTTAGGCTCAGAGGGGAAGATCATTCTGAGCCTTGCCAGGCAAAGATTGGTCCATAGAGCTCTTTTGGAGGGCATTAAATTAGTCCTGAGGGACCGGAAGCCAGGGTGGGGCCGGGGGTCCAAGTGACTGAATAGATCATAGAGATAAAGACAAAAGGACACAAAACACAGGGAGAGTTGTGTGTTGTGGCCCATCCCTGTAATCCCAGCCCCGGAAGACGAGACAGGAGTACTGGACAATTGAAGTCAGTCTAGGCTATAAAGGGAGACCCTGTCTCAAATAGAAAGATACAGACAGACAGACAGACAGCACAAAGCTTTCCCCCAACCTTGGAACTCTACAGCCAGAGCAGGAAGATAGACAGGCAGCCAAAAAAGCACTGCCCTGGGAAGGAGGACTTGTCAGTGCACCAAATGGGGGACTCAGGCACAAAAGCTTAGCTGCCACAGATCCCAGGTGTGAGGGGACCCCAGCAGCCTCCCTACTTCTTTTCAATGTACTTCTTTTCAACGAGTATATTTGCACCCGCCTCTCACAAGCTTACCTGGACAGAGACTGCTAAAAAAGGCCCCCAGCGAGTCCACTTTGCCAGTGACCAGCTCATAGTGGACTTCTCTCTGGTACTCCGCAGGGCTGAGGAGGCTCTCGGACAGAATCCGGGCTTGGTATTTCCCTGGAAGGCAAAAAGCCACTGTCCCTGGACCCTCAGCACAGAATCACCGTGAATTCTCAGACAAGATGCCTGACCTAGCCTGACCCCAGCATCATGCCTGACGAAGAAGTGAATCAAAGGCTTGCAACATCCTGACCAAGGGGGAATAATACAAAAGCCAAGATCACTCAGGTGAAACCTCTGGGCCTGACTCTGGATGCCACCTCCAGCTTTGTGGCACAGATAAGTCCCCTAGCCATCCTAGACCCACTGTCTTCATTGGTCCCAAGTGGCTGACAGCAGTGCCGGCCTCATAGAACATGGGAAACAGTGCCAGACATGCTGCAGAGTATATGGGCTTATTAAAGACAGTAGGATTCACAGAAAATTAATTAATAAAAGCCAGTGAGTTTACGAGTGAATGTTAAGAGGCCATCAAGATGCTATGGAGGAACAATGTACACTTTCAATTAAAAGTGATACAAAAACCTCAAGTTGAAAATATATACCATTTGTGAAATTAAAACGGCACCCCCTGAAAAGAGAGCCAGAGAGATGGTTCAGTGCTTAAGAACACTGGCTGCTCTTCCAGAGGACCTGGGTTTAATTCCCAGCATCCACATGGCAGCTCACAACTGTCTGTAAGTCCAGTTCCAGGGGATCTGACATCCTCATACAGACATATATGCCGGCAAAACACCAATGCACATAAAAGAAATAAATTAAATCATTAAAAACAAAACAAAACAAACAAAACCTGCCGCCCGTAGCCTGCGTGCTCGGTGTTTATATTGCCATGGAAATTCCCTCCTGAACGCCATGTTGAGTCCCAGCCCCAAGAGCAATGGCTGCACACAGTAGGCTTTCAGGAAAATTTGTAATACTTATCTAGCAAAGTAGATCATTGTTTCTTATTTCGGTCTAGTCCTTAAATAACTGGAGGCCAGACTGGTGGTGGTGTGAGAGGATGTTTTTTGAAGCCAGATTTTGTAACCAAGGCAATTCAGATTCTAAAGTTGCTAACCTAGCCACTGCAGGCAGAAAAGTCTAACTAAGCACATCTCCAGGAACAGGCAGCTAAGACTAAGGCTGCCTTCTAAAGCTGCCTGCATCAACTAAAGTGCTAACTGCCCCTGCAACCCAGAGCCCCCAAAAGGACAAAGGTGAGATTAAACAATCAACAGCATGCTGAATTCCCACTGCTCAAGGGATAGCCAGCACTCACCAGTGACAGCAATACAGGAGTCGATGGCGGCGTTGCGGCAGGCGCAGATGATGACCACGTAGTTGGTCTTGGAGAGTTTACCCTCGATGAGCAGCCGGAACATCTCAGAGAGGCCCTCGGCCAGGGAGTAAGCACACTCGATGACATGCACACTGTCATTACAGGAGCTGGCAGCCAGGCCTGCTAGCCAGGGCAGCTGTGCAGAAGTCACAGGTGCAGCAGTGCTGGTGGCTGGCGGGAAGGGCTGTGGAGGCACCTGCTGGTACTGCCTTATCTCCGTCAGGTGTGATTCGCGCCAGGAGCGCAGGAAGATCTGCTCCAGGTCCTCCATCAGCGGCACCTGGTCTGCAGCTGCAAGACATGTGGCATTGGAGAGGTGACGTCATTGCCTGCTGGACAGGTACATAGACAGCTTGCCACCAACACTGTGGGTATCCGAGACTATATGAGGTATACTTAGGAGCATACAACCTGAAATAGTGATGACAAGTCACCAAGAATAGAGATCATAAAAGGAAGCCAGCCACAAACCCTCCATCCTGAAAGTGCCACAGAGAAGAAACGTGTTGTCTTTTTCTCTGTCTACTGTAAGGATTGTGGGTACTCAATTTGGTTCCTAACCATAACCCTACAAACGGGTTCCCATGTGTTGTGGTCTCCCTGCACAGCACTGCTGATGACTGTAAATGATTCTCGTGTGGAGGGGTCATTTGGTCATCCTTGTCCCTACTGCAGATGTCTCTGTTTCTTCAAGAAATTCCTCTGTAGGTACTTCCGGAGTGCGTGTCTTAAGGTACAGCGTGATACTTGCTAGGCAGGCTGGATAGTTTTATGTCAAACACAAGCTAGAATCATCTGGGAAGAAGAAACCTCAATTGAGAAAATATGACCACCAGAGTTCCCTGGCCGCCGTGCAAGCCTGCCTGTAGTGCATGTTCCAGCTCACATGGGTGGTGCTCCCTCTAAGCAGGTGACCCTGGATGGCATGGGAAAGCAAGCTGAACAAGCCAGTGAGCAGCAGTCTTCCGTGGCCTCTGCCTCAGTTCCTGCCCTGGTTTCAGTTCCTGCCCTGACTTCCCTCAGTGATGGACTGTGATATGAAACTGTAAGCTGAAACATAATCTTTCCTCCCCACGTTGGTTTTGGTCATGGTGTTTTTATCACAGCGATAGGAAGCCTACACTTGAATTCTCAAAAGTCAGATCCTCCGGCATGATTGGTGTGGCAATTGTGGTCCAGCATCCTTAGCATCAGTGGGTACCATCTCTTGGATACTGAGGAAAAAAAATAGCTCATTGCTCATATGTCTCTCTTCAACGACTGCTGAGGTCAAACCTTTTTTATTTTTTTAGTTTCTGTGAATGTTTTCCTTTGTGAGTTATCTGGGCATTCTAGTCTACTATTGTCTTTGAGGAGCTGGAGGGAAGGTCATTAGACTTTCACCCAGCTATGCCCACACCAGCTCTGGGACCTTAGCTGCTATGAACGCAGCCCAAAGCAAACACCACAAACTTTCTTAAAACACCATGATACTTTTGCTATTTTTAAAAACTCTAAGTGTATAGTCCTCAAGTGTGAGCTCTGTGGGTGACAATGCTGTGTGACGAACATCGAAAGGCTGGCCAAGCCTGTCACAGTTTCCTAAGCTTATCTCGGGCAGCCTGTACAAGCAGCCTGGGGCTGTGCCAGACTTTGATTAGATGGGCTTAGAGCTTCACTGGTTTTCCCATTTATTTCGCGTGTGTGCCGTAGAATATGTGTGGAGGTCAAAATCCAACATCCTCTCTTTCCACCATGTGGGTTCCAGGATCAAACTCATCCTCAGGTTTGGTGGCAAGCACCTTGACCCCATGAGCCGTCCCACTGGCCCTACTGTCTTTATTTTTAGTAGATACTTTTGATTGTGACTAGCTATTTGAAATAGCTAATCAAATTAGAATTGGCAGATTAGCTGCTTGCCTCTTTGTCTCTGGGAACTCTCCCTCGAGCCCACATCTCTCTCTAGAGCCATCACCTCCAAGCTGAGCTCCCTTAGAGGTGGCCTATACTCCCTACGCTTGCTTCTTCGCCTCCCTTCTCTCATGGCTTTTGTCCCTGCCCTTCTCCTATATCCTTCATTAAGGTGGCCACCCACCTATGTGGCCAACTCACAAGTTAAGCACCAGTGACCCCACTTTCTACTCCCAGCCTCATTGTGAGGTGCTCAGCCCTTGGCCTTGACACACTTTCCTTCAGTGGCCTCTATATCAACTTAGTCCATTTCCACAACACACCTTCAGTGAACACCAAGCTGGCCCCGCAGAGGCTGCACCCACACATGAAGCAGCAGGGCCAGCGTTCTTGGTCCAGTAGCTCATGCATCCTAACCCAGGAGAGATGCTCAGGTAAACACAGCAGCCCATGATGCCCTGGAGTGGCATTGCTCTAAACACAAAGGAAACTAATAGAGGCCAGGAGGCCCAGATGTGGGGAGCTGTCCAGGTTGTGTCAGCAAGGCTTCTCTGAGGAGATAGCATGTGGGTCAAAATTCAAATGACAAGAAAGGGCAAGGTACACAGATGTCCTAGACTAGAGCATTTCACATGGAGTAAGTGTGAAGTCCATGATGCTCCAGCAGGGTCAACATTACACAGGAGGCAGCATCTGGGGCAGAGTGGGACAGGGGAGTGAGAAACAGGCAGCCACTAGGTCTGGGAATGGATGTCTGTTTAACAGGACTGGAAATAGCCAGTGAGCTCCAAGGAAGGAGATGCAGTCTGGTCCATGGTCCTTAGAGACATAGAGAGGAAGAGGCAAGAGAGGTTTGTGATGGAGAGGGTGGTGGTGGGGAGGGTGGTGATGGGGAGGGTGGTAATGGGGAAGGTGGTGGTGGGGAGGGTGGTGGTGGGGAGGGTGGTGGTGGGGAGGGTGGTGATGGGGAAAGGATGAGGCTAGATCCCCACTGATAGATATGTGGGTCATGGAAAGGAGCCTCAGAGAAATCGCCGCTGGGTCTGCCAGAGCCTTGACCTTCCTGTGCTTCCATCCTGAGTCTCCTCAGCCACTGAGCCGCTGACTATATCTAGGTATGGAAGATCAAGCCTGAACTCCTCACTGTCCACCAGCAACTGCTCACAGTGGGGTCATAACTGGCCTAGGCACTTCCACATAGACTTTATCAAGCCCACGTTTCCCAAATGTATACCTTTGGCCTTAGCCTCCATGAGACTTAAGATAACTCTCCTTCCACAGGGCAGCTGGCCTTGAGAGCAATGCAACCAGATGTTACCAACAAATCTTTCACTTATTCCGGCCACTCACCTGTTCTGCCCACCCACCCACTCCCGCCACATTCATACGCACCTGCTGTACTCCCTCATACCCACAGTCAGCCCCACCTGTGCTCCCACCCACATCCCAGCCCCCACCAGTGTGCCCACCCACCCACTCCCACCTGTGCTCTTTCCTCAGCTCTTCACCAAGCTGTTCCTCTGGTGGTCAAGTCTCCACTCACAGGCCTTTCTCAATGACCCTAAGTGGATCCCACATGCCCATATACCTCTTAAAGGTCCCTTTTCTGGGAAATTCCTTGTCTCTTGTTTCTCTTTTCTGGTTGAGCTCCCTGGGGCCAGAGTGAGGACTTTATCACCCGTGTCTTTGTGTATGGAACAGCGGTGAGTGAGCTGTCTTTGAACCACTCTGTTGATTACACCCTTCTCCTGGCTGACTCCTCCCTGGGAAGGTTAGGGGTGACCTGGTCTTCATATTCCTCTCTGGCCTCCTGAGTCTGTTTGGTCCTCCCATGAAGATCCATCCCGAGCCCATAGCTACACACAGGCTCACCCAGCTGGACGAGGTAGTAGACAGTCAGCAACAGCTGCGTCTCCTCGGATATGGGCTGCATGGTGGAGGCACCGTGCTGCTCGTAGGCCCTGGAAAGCGACTGCGAGTTCTGGTAGCAGGTGTACAGCAGGGGACTGATGACCACATCGTTCAGGTTTCCACAGAGGTACGGGAAGTTCCCGTGGCCTATGGGGGAGAAGAAAGCAGCCACATAGCAACTGGTTTTGCACTCAGCCTTGGTGGGGTACCACTGTGGATCCTCTGAGCCTCACAGCCAGGAGAGTTCCTTCAGTCCCTCAGACCTCCCTACAGCCATTACTGACCTAGTCCACCTGCTCTGCCCTCCTGGAACCTAGGACAGAAATGTCACCTGTCATCCAACCCGAGGAAGAGCATTCACAGGGAGATGCTAACTGATCAGTGCATGAAGAGAATGGTATTCTTTGTTACCAAAACGACACTGGACCTCACTATGCAGAGCTATGCTCAGGCATCACATGGGACTGCATGAACCACTTCTTGAGGAAAAACTGTTTCTCATACTTGATTGTGATAGATTTGCTAAGACACATGCTGGCCCCACCCACAGCTCCAGGCTCACACTTTAGGCATGTTCTGACTCTGGGGCAGGCCTGTGAATTCACATCTGTTTATTGCCCTTGGATGGTGGGATGTGGGAACAGCGGCACAAATGTGCCAGCCGACAAAAAGGATGCCATGCTTGCCATGCTAGGGCCTCCTGGAAGCTGCCCTGAGAACCGGATGGAAGCTAAGTTACAGAGCTGCAGGCTGGGCCTGGACGCCTAGATGGGGTCAGGGAAGGGAGCATACTTGAGCAAAGAAGAGGACCTGTCCTCTGAGACGACTCAGTGTGAGGCACAGGCCTGTGGGGCTCCCTTCTGTGAGGCATCCTGCCCTGCACAGGTGTTGGCATCCACCTGTGAGTTCTGCCCCAGCTGTGTTCTCAGCCTTTCTCACCCACAGAACAGCTTGATGGGAGATGAGCCTTCAGAGACCCAGGGAAGGTCAAGGCCCCAAAGGTCACACTGTACCCTCCTTTCTGAATAGTGTGTCATTTTTGTTCCTGAGATCAGGGGCACTGGCTTATCTTAGGAAAGAAGGTAATGCCCTGTCCCAGTGAGCAATGCCTGCCTCTGGCATGTTCCTGCTGTGTTCCCACTTTGCTTCCTACAAATGAGATGCCAAGGAAGGAAATATATATGGTCCTGCACACCTCAGCACCTCAGGCACTGCTTGCTGAACCTGCGCACAGCTCCCCATTTTAAAGTCCCCAGCTCATCACAAAAAGATTTCTTCAGCTGAGCCACAACGCCACCTCCATGTAACACATGGGGGTAACACTAGCCACCGCATAAAGGCAATCCAATAGTGTCTTATTTAATGCTTCTATAGCAGTGACCGTGGCCAAGTGCATGGTCCAAAATGACTCCCGGCTTTGGATGACAATGGAACAAGGCATGGGGTTGCTTTGTCCATCTCCCCAGTCCTCAAAGGTCGACACTGGCTGGGTAACTGTAGTTCGGGTTCTGGGAAACAGAGTGGATGAAGGAGAGGACCTCGAACAAGCAAACGAGTGTCATGGGGGTAGAGTCACTACATGCCTGCTGGGACAAAGTGACATGTTCTTCTCAGCACTCTAGAGACTGTGCCCACTTAGTTTGTTCATTTCCCTGGAGAGCTTTTGGGCTTTCTCGGGAGCTTTCGGGACGGCTCGGGAGCTTTTGGGATGGCTCTGGAGGATGCCTTTGGAGCTGGACTGAGATGAGGTCACAGTTTGGTAGGGGATTCCTTGCATGCTTCCCTACCTCCGCTGCTCAATGCACAGCTATACTTGCCTTTAAATATCACTGGCTTGGCCTTGCATATTTTCAGCAAGTTGTCCGGAACAGACACTGGTTCGCCAGAAGCCACCACTGGGAAGGTGACTGAAGCTGGTCCCACCAAGCCAGCCTGGGGCACGCAGGCCATGCTGGTACTTTCTAGAACCATAACAAGTGCTTTAGTAAAACATAGCAAATGAAGCATCTGTCCCCTGCCCACCAAACATCCACCCACCCTGCAAACTGCTGCCTGACCCATCCCCATACTCACAAAACTGTGGGTCCCCTCAGCACCCCCTTCCCCACCAACAGACAGACTCTTCACTGTCAGCAGAGACGCTGCTTGGAGATCTTTCTAGGTCAGGTGACTACTACAGGAGTGTTGCAGGAGGCTAGACCTCAGGTAGCTGCAGACACATGAGAAGAGGTCCCTCTGCTATGCCAGCTACCCAGAACCCCTTTATTCACCTGCCTACCGACCTGCGCACACATGCACACATGCCACTAGCAGGCCACCATCAATGGCACCCAACTTTGGGATTTGGGCAAGGCCCTAGCCACTTACCATGTTTAGCTGCTCTGTTGCCAGCCCCCTGAGGGAAGCCACCATCTGTGGTGGATTTAGACTCTGGGGACCACCCTTTGTGGCGCTTTTTGGGAGGCCCAGAGTTTGGCAGGATACCTAGACAATATTCAGAGCATGGGTTAGGTCACCATTGGAAACTGGTGTAAATAAAAGCCTCCCCTGACTTGTTTTGTTTACAGAGGTGGAGCTCAAATCCGGGACCTTGTATATGCTAGACAAATGTTCTACCATTGAGATACATCCCCAGCTCTTGGTATTTTTTTAATCACAGTTTTACAATGGATTTCAAGCCTCTACTCAAATACCTAGGCAAAAGGGAACATCTTGTTGATTTTTATAAATGTTTCGCTCCAGGGTTGTGTTTAAACTGTAAGTTTAAGTTCTTTTTTTTTTTTTAAACAACCAAAAAATAATAAAATATACTGAGAAAGTGTCTTAATCAGAAGTAGAGAGAATATAAGTAAAACGCTTAAATGAAACACTTAGCCAGGGGTTTGGGTTCAGTCACTGCTGCTGCCTCGGGCATCAACCAGCCACATTGCCAGTGGTCAATTACACATCCAGCGTTCAATGCACCAACACAGTTTTGCCACTAGAGGGCAGTGCTGATCCACTTGCACACCACTTCCTGCCCTCCAACACTACCCTCACCCCCACCCAACCTGGAAAGCTGGTTTCAGACATTAAAAAACAAGACCAGAAGCTGGAGCCACTGCTGCTTAGGAGTCACCCCTGCCCACTCTAGATATCAACATGCTCACAACTTAAAAATATCTGTAGATTATTCAAAGCACCAAGAATCGGCTACCATATTTTCTTGAAAAATTTCAGACACAAATTTTCACATCTCTAGAGCCCCTTGTCTCAACCCTGCTGCACGTTAAATTCACCTGAACATTTTAAAAACTACCTAGCCAAGGGTGTTGGTGCATGCCTTTAATCCCAGCACCCAGAAGGCAGAAACAGGCAGATTTCTGTTGAGCTCAAGGCTAGCCTGGTCTACATAGCAAGTTCCAGGCCAGCCAGGGCTTACTTACCCAATGAGACCTTGCCTTCAAAAACAAGACAAACAAAAACCTGGCTATCTGAACCCAAGCCTATTCCAAGGAACTCAAGAAGCTCAGCATGTGGGGAGCAGGTCATCCCGATACTTGGGGCCCCTGGGTGATGTGAACCCACAGCAGGAGTAGAGACCCAGAGGGCCAAGCCTCCCTCAGCCTAGAAAGAGGATATACACAGAGCTAGCAGGTGCTCATCAAAATCATCCCTTCCTAGGCTCTGCCTAGAGCTACCACACGGGGTTTGTGACATGACAGTTAGAGCATACGCCCTGTCACTGATACCCAAATTATTCTGAAGCCTGTAGCAGTTTGAGCCTGACTGCAGTAGAGTCGCTTGAAAGGAACCCCAAGTAAGACCTCATCTGTAGATCGGCTGAAGGAGAAGAAAATCAAACAAATGGACACAAAGGTGCAAGGACTTGAAATACTTTCAAACGAGCAGGCTTCTTTGTCCTCACGGGCAGGACTCTCACTTCTGCACGAGGGATCCAGCTCACCAAACGCTGGCACCAGGAACAGAGGAAGAGCCCCTTAGAGGGAGGACCCAGCTCTTCTAGGAAGTGGTCCTGAACTGCTGGAGGGTGAGGCTGGAGCCGAGGAACCCAGAGAAAGCTACGAGCATCCCCTACCTCCTCCAGAAGGTCAACTGGAAATGCCTCTCCTGGGACTCTATGCCATTAAGTGCTCTCAAAACATCAGAAGCAGCATGAGCCAACTATTTCTTTGTCTCTAGAAGGGGACCTCATTTGACATTTCTGAGGAGGTAGTTCAGGACTTTTAGTTTCCTGTTCCCTCCACTTGGGAGCACTAGCCCCACCCCTCCCCCAAAGCCTCTGAGACAAGGCTCCTAGTTCCCATCATCTACCAGGGGGCAGCACTTCACTGAGAGCAGTGAGTACCAGGCCTCACTCAGTAGGAGTTTCCTACACCTTGCTTTTCAGGGTCCCTCCACGCCAGGACAGAGAAGGCATGGTAGCTCTGATACATGCCTGTGCTCAACTCTGTGACCCAGGTCAGCCAGTGTCTCTGAGTCAGTCCCTCTTTCTGTCAGGCTTTACCATAGCCATGAGCTTGGGACTCCAAGGTGCCTTCAAAGGTCAAGATGACAGAGGGTTGTTGGGTCCCCACCGGGAACTCCTTTGAGGGAGAGCAGGTTATGGCCCTGAGACATCCATCTAACTGAGGTCAAGTGAGCACTGAGAGATAGGGGAGCAGAGTGTGGACACCACAGTGTGGCCACCAAGGACGCGAACGGTTAAAGGAGGAGAGTGAGGTTCAACAGGCTGATTCCAGAAGGCCTTTGAGGCCCCATCAGGGAACTGAAAGATCTCCGTCCCCCACACAACTCCACAAAATAAGCTTGAAGTTCAAGTCCAATCTTGAAGGCGCCTCTGTAGGCTTCTGGCCAAAACCAAGGCCAGAGGTCGCAGGCTGAGAAGATCTGGTGGATTGTTGCATGGGTTGTGTGACACTAAAACTAAGTGTCCACAGAGCTAAATTCAGAGAAGCGGCCATGGATAGCCCGGGGCCTCCTGTGCTTATGAGCAAGGGCCAGTCTTCAGTCATGAGGCTGTCCTGCACTCAGCACCGGGAGAAGAAACAGCCACTGGAAGAAGCTGGGGGTCTTGAGGGTGGGTGGGGAGTGATAAAGGCTCCAGAAGGCGGAAGCTAGTCAAGACTGAAGAGCCTTGGATTCACTGAGGGGGACATTGGGGTGAGGCAGGGGAGTTGCTCTTTTAGAAAACGAGAAGCCTTCTGGCACAATGAAGTTGTATTCCAGGCCAGGGAGCCTCTCTGGACCTCAGTTTCTTTCCCTGAAAACAAAAGCCAGGCAACACACTCTACCCACGAGCTCAACGCCATCCCCAGGGTGGGCGTTTTCTAAGGACGCTCCAGTTTAGTGTCCTGGACCCCAAGCTCCAGCTCGGTTCAGCTCACAGTGAAAGGGAAGCGGGGAGGGACAAAGTAGGAAGAGAAGGAGACCGGAAGACTTGCCGTAGGACTTGAGACGGAGAAGTCTTGTTCCTAAGACTTGGCCTTAGGCACAGCAGTTGTGGGACTGGAACAATAGTCTGAGCCCAGTCTCTAAGTCTCTTTGCCTCCTTTCACCGGTCTCTAAAACTCATTTATCACCTCCCCCAGGTGGGCAGACAAGTTTGAGTGGTGGGCTGATGCCGATAGCAACTGTCAGTACCGGTCAACGAGCTCCCAGATGTGCAGTGATTCCACGCAGCAGCTGGAGATCCTCCTACTGTCCTCGTGGTAGCGTACTAACCCCTAAGGAGGGACTGTGAAGAGACTGCAGGGTCCCTGGCTTACAAGACAGCGCTGGGCTCTGGATTCATTCTTATCTGCTCCGACATCCATTTCCCCCCAAACTCCCAAATCTTCCTGACACATACTTCAAAGGAGGCTACCTGTCATCAGCACAGAACATCCACGGCCCCTCAGCACACATGACACCTCTCACATAAGACCCACCCAGCACTAGTCCAGGCCCAGACAGTAGGATGTTCACCAATGCAACATTAGACTCAGGAAGCTCCACGTCCCGAGCCCTGTAGTTCCCATGTCCCCTCTAGCCGAGGCCCAGAGAAAAGAAGGAGCCCCAACCACCGCCCCCCCAGAGTCAGCCGCACTACCTAAGGCTGAGGGGCGTGGCAGAGCACACAGGCTACTCTTGGCCAGCTGTGGGTGCTTAGGGGAACCCTTGCCATTGAAGACAGCAGGACTTGTTGCTGTAGTCACTGAGGGGTGATCAGAGGCCGTTCCTGAAAGCAGAAAGGACGGAAAGGGGGGTCAGACCACAGGCTGCACTGGAGCTTGGCAGACAAATTAGCTCTGTTCTTGCCCATGCAGACATACATGTGCACATATGAATGCAAACACATTTCTGATTTCACACACATGTACACATATGCACAGGTATGTAGATAGGAGCACATATATGCATGCTCTCCTACTTATACATACAAATACACGGAAACATACTTAATAAACACATAATTGTACAAGGAACCAATATACACAAATACTTGTATGCACACTTAGAAATACATACATGTTCCTGTTTGCACATGAACATGTGAGCAGACAGACACATAGGAACATGAACATACAGATACCATGAATCTTTTGCTTTCATCCCAGTGGGTCTAGCATGGGTAAGGGAAGGACCCGGGGTACACGTGTGGCTGGGGCTTCCTGACCCACAGGCCACATCTGAGATGGATGGTTCTGCTTGCTTCAACCTTCCTCCACATCTGGAGTTCAGTTTGCATCAAAACACAGGTTGCATGCCTTCCCTTGCCAGTTGTTGGTGGCACACGCCTTTAATCCCAGCACCCAGGAGACAGAGGCAGGTAAATCTCTGAGTTTGGGGCCAGCCTGGTCTACAGTGAGTTCTAGGACAGAGAGGGCTACACAGAGAAACCCCAGCTCAAAAGCAAAACAAAAAGCAAAGTGAAAAAGGCTGGCAGGCTGGTTGTTGACAGGGTCTGGGCTACTTAGAGGGTTCATGTTCCCTAAGCTTTGGGAATAATTCTGCGGACAACTGTGGACTCTGGCCATGAGGAGGCCTCTGCTGGCTGGAGTGGTCTGAAAAGCTTTCAAGTAGAAGGAACATGTAGGGACAGTGGCTCATGACAGTTCAAATGTGGCTCTAGGGCTGGCCACCTTGTGTCGGAACCACTTACTTACAAGCTATGTGACCTGAGTCACTCACTGAATCTCTCCAAATTTCAGTGTCCTCTCTATAAAATGGGGGTCGGGGTATCAGCTAGCAGAACCACTGCGTGAGGGACTCAGATGGGTAGACATCTGGGGCATGGAGCAGAGCTGGCACGGAACAAGTACCATGAAGGGCTGCTGTCACCAGAACTCACTGAGCTCACCCGGTGAGCTGGATGGAAAAGACCTCCCAGGTATACACAGGTGGAAAGAGAGTTAAGTTCCTAGAAGTGATTGAATTGCACAAGCCATTCAGCATGGACAGCAGCACTGGCATCTACACCAGGTGCTCAGACCCCAAAGCAGGCTCCCACACCCCAGGAAGTGAAGGGCCTGGACACTGGAGGAAGAAGAGGCCAGAGGCCAGCCTGTGGAGGGGAGCCTAGAGCCCCTGCAGGACAGTGTGTTCAGCTACAGTGATGGACAGGTGCTAGAGCAGAGTCCGGGACACTGGCTTCACTCCCGGGACAATGAGCCGCACTGACTGTCTGGGCAGGAAACAGGAAGACTCCCCAGGAAGGCTGGTGTCTCTAGCCAACCATGCTCACTAAGGCATCGCCTGTGTGGCTCAGGGCCAGGTGTGTGAAGCAAAAACATTTGGTGCCTCCCCCTACCCCCCCCCCCCCGTCTCCCCAACTCATCCTTGTGAGGTCCCAGGCAAGCCTCAGCTTCCATGAGCCTCAATTTTCCAAACACTCCACTGCTTACAGGGCATGGTGTGCCTTCGTGAGGCACGTGCACAGAGTAGGCCCACTTGTCATGGGATAAAGGACACGAGTGGAACCTCAGCCTCTCCAAGAAGTCCACTTGAAATGCTGGCTTGCCACTCGTCATCTCCTGAGCTGTGTGCTGTGAGCCTGCAGGTGGGCCGTGACACAGACTTCCACCACCAGGGCAATCACATACCTCATCGAACAGGAGAGCAGGCAGGCTTTCCAAACCAAAGCCAGCCTGCACACTTTGCTAAAATGTACAGACTCAAAACAACATAGAACGACAACACACAAAGCAAAACGCCGCGCAGAGAACGAGACTACAGGAGAAGCGTTCCCTTGATTTATTTCGAAGAATGCCAAGGCCAGGTACATGGCTTCAGCACCTGGGACACCACCACTCTGTAGTCTCACCTGCCTGCTGAGCTCCCACTGGGACACTGGGGTTTGTCCCAGGAGCAGGCTCGCTGGGGAAGGCAGCCAGGGACCCCGAGCTCTCCAACGGTGGGAACAGAGAACCAGAGCAGGTGTTGGAGTTCTGCCGACTTCTGAACTCTAGTGGAGGCAAGAAGCATGTGTAAAACCTGATTGGCTCTTCCCTCTACAGAATTACTTCCTGGAGAGGAAGTGACTACAGAGAGTGGGGCACGTGAGCATCTATAAACGCGCCATGCTAGTCTCTGTCTCAGTGTGTTGCAGAGGTGCCATGTTCCAAAAATGGCTCCCCTGCCAATGGGCAGCTCTATCAACAGAGAGAATTAAGGCTGTCCAGTAGGAGGAACAAGAAATACAACTTATGTAACTGAGCCATCTGAGCTGTGTGCTTAACATCCAAGGAGACACAGAGTAATGGCCCAAGGCACAGGGCGAGTCAGCACCTCCCTTCCAGCCTTACACGTCCTCTTTCATAAATAATGACTCCCAGAAACAGCTCTAACTGTGAGCAAGACAGAGAACTGGACCCATGGGGGAAGACCAGCTTCATCCACGGGGCCTGGGCACTGGCTGGTACACAGCAGGAACTTATTAAGCAGTCACAGAATACAGTAAAGGGGGAAGAGAAAATGAGAGGAGAAATGGGTTGAGTGAGGATCACCACCTAGTCACTCATGCCTCAGACCTCTTCCCTCCACTCAAAGAACCAGTGTGGAAGATTCCAGAAAATGCAGAAAAGTAGGGGACAGAAAAGGACAGCTCTCCTGACTATTTCTGGAAAGTTCCTTCTCAGGCGTACTCTACCATCCAGGGCAGAGCTCAGGACAGACAATGCCCTTGCTTCTCCCCTCAGCTGACCCAATGTCTAGGAGAGATACAAGGGAGACTAAGGGGCCACAGTGCCGCCTTCTCCTGGTAAAGCCCAGCTCACCCCTGGGGACTAGCAGCCCAGAGCTGGTCTCTTTGGTCACAGCGGGCAGAGCTTGGGGATGCAGAAGGTGGTGATGGCTTGGGACTGCCCAAGCCCAGCTTTCTCAGTCTCCCCTTTGGGACACTTTGGGAATCATAGCCTCTTGCCAGGGGCTGTCTTGCACACTGTGGTGGTATTTAGCTGCATTCTAGGCACCAGCAGCAGCCTCTAGTCTTCATGATCAGAAGCATCCCCAGCAATGGTAAATATCCCCTGGGAATAAGAACCACGGTCCCTACCACCCACCAAAAAGAGGCTCAGTACCAGGTGGCCTCCTGCCAGTGTTTACCCTGCCCAGTGAGTCTGTCACATAAGCTGGCACTGAGAAGCATCTTCAGTGGCACGGGCTTGGCCTGTAGCATTGTACAGGAGTCCCATCCCCTCTGAGCCCCACAGTGGCCACTGGGGGTACATTCCCAGCTCCTTCCACCTCTCCATCTCTCCAGATTCAAGGTCCCCTCCCCCCTCACCAGAGCCTTTCCAGCAGATCAAAGGTCCTTTGGTCAGTGCCCCTTGTGCATTTCGGACCAGATAGTACTTGAGGTGCTTCTGTTTCTTGGGCTGCGTGGTCAGCTTCAGGTTGATGTGGTTGGAGAATTCGGTGAAGTAACAGAAACCTTTCTTGCCACAGCCAACACAGTTCCCAGAGAAACCTGGGCAAGAGGAAGCAAGCCATGAGCCTCTGTGCCTCCCTTCCAACTCCCTTCTGGCCTCCTCTTCAAATAAGCATAGTTCATGAGGACTCCATGAATTTGCACCCCGTACCGTCACCCAGACAATGCCATGGGCAGAGGATCTGTCCCAGTAATTTGCCTTGGAAGTCAAGAGCAGGGCCAAAGAGACTGGGCCACTGAAGTGAATCTGGGCAAGTGTGAGAGATTTCACCCTTTTGGGAGCATATTGAAAATTCCATGTACGTGAACAGATGAAGAAAATGTAGTATACACATACAATGGAGTTTTTTCCAGCCAAAGTGAAGAACACAATTATATCATCTGAAGGGGAAAAAATGAATGGAATTAGATGTCATCATGTTAAGTGAAATAAGCTAAACTCAGAAAGACAAATATGTTTTTCTCTCATATGCAGAATCTGTATTTTAAATATATATGTATGTGGGTGGGTGGGTGGATAGATGATAGATAGATAGATAGATAGATAGATAGATAGATAGATAGATAGACAGACAGGGCTTTAAAAGAGAGAGGAAGAAGAATGAGAGGATAATGGGGGAAGAAAGAATTATTATATATTTTCTGATAGTCAGAATCAGAATATTTTATATAAGTATATATAACATATGATACATTTTATATATATATATATAATAAAGGAGTAACATTCAGAGGAGGAAGGGAACTAGTGAGGGGATAGGATGAGGGACCAGGAAGGGTAGCTGGGAGCAAATATGAGCAAAATACAATGACATATATACATGAAGATATCATAATAAAATATGCTAAGAAATGACAAATAAAAAACCATATATAGAGCTCACTTTAAAGGGCCAGAATGAGCATATTCAGCTAGTCAGGCAGATCAAAATACCAAATGCACGGTGGAGACCCTGGGATTGACACCCAAAGTTCAGTAGCCAGCAGAGTGGGGACACTGTAGGAACATAGCTGTATCCAGGCAGGTAGTGCCCCTACTGCCAGCTTGCAGCCCTAGAGAGGCCATCTGGGTAGTGATGAGGAACTCCCTTGCATGAATTACAAACACACAGAGCATGTGTTTAGAAGGATCTGTACAAAGCACGGAGCCATTCCAATGGGGACAACTGTAGGCACTGGTTAATGCAAGAGACACGTGACAGTTTGGCCTCTCCATCTAACCGCTGCTTCTGAGCAAGCCATCCCAAGATGACCTTGCTCTGTCAATAGCAGGTCTGGCTCCTGTGAGTCCAAGGTCCTGGGTCAAGGGAGGCCTGGGGCAGAGCTGGATTTACTTACTTTATCACACTCGTCACTTGATGGTCTCCAGAGGTCACTTTGTGTGAGGCCATAAAAGCCACATGTCTCTACATAAGCACTGCTTTTAAACAGGCTGTCCCTGGGGGCTCTGGCCAGCATTCAAAAGAAGTCCAGTAGGTGACATGAAGGTTAAAATATTACCACCGAGAAGACTCCATGCTGCACAAAACCTACAATCTGCACATCTTGAGCAGCTTAAAATTCTATAAAAAGGCCTAAGAAACAAAGAAAAACCTCAGCTTGGCCAGGACAGATACAGAAAGACTTGCCCATCCAAATCCTACTCATACTGTACCAGTGTGGACAGGTAAGACAGCAAGGACATGGACACTGCTGTGTGGGACCCGGGAGAAGCTAATGTGCGCACAGTGCCAGGGGACGTCCTGTCATTCGTTGTCAAGTACACAATGCACTCAGCTTAACTGATCCCATTGCCAGTCACTATAGTAACCAAAGTGTTCTTGTGAAGTCAGCAAAATCAGAGACATAAAGAGTGGTATCTAACCTCAACAGAGGGATGAAGTCCAGGGTCGCAGGAACCCAAGGCAATGGAATCTTCCATCTGTCTCCACCTACATCTTCTCACTGAGACAAGGTGCCTCTTAACCCATCGATTCCAACCACCCCTACCCTGACCATCGGTCTCTTCCACAGGTCCCCTACACACGTGTCTAGCCATTCCTCAGTGCTCAGCTCCCTGTATCAAAGAGGGGACTGGCACTTTCCCAAGCTCCTATTCCCGTCTTGCTGAGAGTCCTGGAATGTATTAAGCATCAGGAGAATATATGTCTTCTTCCCCGTCACTCTCCCTGCACTTCCAAAGGGCCATGCTTTGGTATAACTGTACACATGTTGGGTTGAATTTAGGTAAGCACATGTGTGCCGACTGAGAGTGCCATGTGACAATTATCAAGAAGGTTGGACAGAGAGGCACAATTAGCCAATTAATTAATAATAATCAACCTTTCTGTTTATCCACTGTTAATCCCCAACCTAGGAACCTTGAGACACACACAGCCTGACTAGCACTCAAGAATGTCCACAGTTCCTGAGAAGGCATCTTAAGCCTGAACACAGAAAAGATGCTGAGCAAGACTCAGGAACTACAAGGTCAACGACACAGAGAGACCAGCTAGCCAGGTACGCGCTGGTATCAGCAACCATGCCCAGCAGGAAGTGACTGTAGACCTTTGGAGCAACTCCTGATGGCTGTGAGGTGAGAGTAAGCACCTGGTCCAGTTGCATAGTGGACAGTTAGGTGCCAGCAAGCAGAGTGCTCCTCTGCAATGGTAAAACCTTCCAGCTGGGGTCATAGCTGTTCTGAGAAGGCTATGTACATGTATATGTATATGTATATGCATATACATATACATATACATATACCAAGAGACAGCTGGGAGATAAGCAAAGAAGCTGGGGAGAGAGCACAGGACCCATCCTGGAGGAAAGAAGTGACTTATACCATCAGCTGAGCAGACGGCGTTGATCCTAAGACTTCAGAAAATTGCTTGAAGGGATGTGAATACTTTCAAGAAAGAGTGAAGCACGGTGTCATTCCTTTTGGGAACTGACCTTGGGGACTTGGAAGTTTATGAAGATCTCATCAGAAAGCGAGGTACCTGGGCTGATGTCTCACATCCCTGCTGGGCACAGATGCCGGAAAATGGGGGGACTATTGAGTTCCGACACGGCCAGATAACCCTCTTCCAAGCTCCTCAGCACTCTGGGATTGTCCCATGGAGATAGTGTAACAACTAGAGGGCTGTCTATTTAACCACACCTCTGAGTGGATGCTGCACCCATAGGCCGCTGTGTGAAGCATGCCCTCCTGTGGAGCGGAAGCCTCTGACCACCCGCGCTCCGTGCAGCAAGCATGCGGGAACACAGGAGTCAGCAGGGCTCCGGTTCAAGTCCTGATTCACGTATACCAGGTTACTTCACACCTCTGAGCTTCCTTTTCAGCGTCTGCAAACATGACTGGTGCTAATAGTTATTGCACGGCCACTGTGTGTGTGTGTGTGTGTGTGTGTGTGTGTGTGTGTGTGTGTGTCCACCCCCGACGCGGAGTCTCATGAAATCTGTAAAATAATCCATAACGTCTCACTTCACAGGTGATGGGATCAAAGCACAGAGAGGTGACTTACCCACAGCCTGGGGTGCTGGCAGGGGCTGAGCCTAGCTTTGCCTTCACTGTGCCATCTCTTCCACAAAAACCACTCATAGGAACACTACAAGGGTTAAGGTGTCTCCTGGATATCTAACAGGTCTCAAACTCAGGGCACAGTGTCCTCTCTCCTTCCTCTTGGATAAGCGGGAGAGAGGAGAGTGCAGGCTGCAAGCGATAAGAAGTGACTTTGCTCTGGGTTTCTGTTGCCCAGTCACAGAAGACAGAAGGTAAGACAGAGATGAAAGCTGCAATTTCCTTCTGGACTGAAGCGACACGATCCTTCCTAGATGCCCCCACAGCGGCTTCCTTTGGATTTGATGGGTGGTGTCTATGCACACGGCTTTATGACTATGGTTAGGGGGTAGGTGTGGGCTTGTTTCTGGGATTACTTCCTTTGCAGAAAGGGGATCTCCATCATCCAACCTTCATGAATGACACACACAGTCTAAAGAGAACCTCCTGGATAGCCCCGTGAGAGATGTGTGTGGCCACAGACCCCACATTTGTTGTCACACTCCTATTTGTGGCTGTGATGCTCTCTGAGAGTAAAGAAGAGAGAAACAATTTCAGAGTTTTGCCTTGAAGTTTGAGCCAAATCCCTGTTCCGGGCACAAAAACTCTACTTCTGTGGAAGAAGCAAGCAAAGCTGAGTCAGATGGACCCCAGATGAGACAGGGCCCAGAGCAGGATACTAGGGTACAATGTGGAAGGCCTGAACTTTGGTGAGAAGACAGTAGCTTTCTTGGGTCCTATTCTGCTAACCACAAATCACTTCCTGCCTCAGTTTCTTTTCAGATAAAAATTAGTTATATGTCTAAGCCCCAAGAAAGCTTTCTAAAACACAATAATTGCCTTACTTTTCGGAGTTATTTATTATTTTACTTATGTTTGTGTGTGTGTGTGTGTGTGTGTGTGTGTGTGTGTGTGTGTGTGTGTGTAATTGTGTGAGGGAATGCCCATTAGTGTGCAGGTACCCACACAGGCCATTAGAAGATACTGAGTCTCCTAGACCAAGAGCAGGTACAAGGAACTGAAGTTGAGAAGTCTAGAGAAGCAGCAAGCCCTCTTAAGCACTGAGCCATCTCTGCAGCCCCTGATTGCCTTATTTGTAACACCACCAATATTTCTTAAAAGTGTGAATTGGAAGGAAAAAAACAAAGGAGAAGGGGCACATAATTTTAAAGGGCAAGAGCTGAGGATGTAGCTCGTGTGGTGGAGTGTCTGCTTGGTGTGTACAAAGCATTGGGTTTGGTCCAATCACTGCATAAACTTAGCCTCGGCGGCACACACCTGTATCCCAACACTGTGGAGATGGAAGAGGAGGCTCTGAACGAAGTTCAAGGCCATATGCGGCTATACAGTAAGTTTGAAGTCAGCCTGGGATCATGAGACCATGTCTCAAAATGTAAGTACTTCTTTAAAATGCAAGAGAGAAGAAATGAATCAAAAATGCTTTAAGACAACTTTGATTGGGTCTTGAATTTAGTATACCAATTTTTAAACAAAGGCCTTATGATAAGATCTGAACCCACCGAGTATTTAACAATATTTACAAATGCTTTAACTTTCTAGATAGGATAATGGCACTGGCTTCCCAGAAGAAGAAAAAAAAGATGTCCTTGTCCTTTAGAAACTGATACACATGGAAACAGTTTCAGGCTGAGTGCATAGGGAGTGGAATTTGAGTAAAATTCCTGGCAGATAACCCTGGCAGAGAGAGGAGTCATAAGGCGCAGGCCTGTCTGCACCCACTGGAAACTACTGAAGACAAAGGACACGGTGACCTTCTGTGCTCTTTCCCCTCGTTGTTTCAAGGTCAAAGGTGGCTTCCTAGCTTCTGTCCTGCAGGACCCAGTGAAGGCCCAGCTTTACACATCTCCCCAGGTGTCTCTACCATGGTACTTGAAATGTCCTTTGTCCCTAAGCCATTACTACATCATCTGGGTTCGAGGTCAAAGGCCTGCCAGCTACTGCCTGGGTGACCCTCTCTGCAAGTCAGCCTTTGCCTTCTGTGAGCCACATATGAACATGGGATTACAGCTTGTTATTCCAACTTCCTCAGAACAGCTCCAGGAACAGAAGTCTCCAGTAAGTAAGTTTTATGTACTATTTGTGTGCTGTGGCTAACACTGTTAATTGCCTTTTTCCAACTAGAAGATTTTAACTCATTTTTCAGGGCCTGACTTGAACCCGGCTGCCACTAAAACACCTTTGCCATCACCAACATCCCATCCTGACACCCTCGTATCTTTCTGAGGGTACAATACCCTATGAGATTGGGTATAAGATTTGCTGGCATCGTTACTTTCGATGGACCCTATGAATCCCCATGGACCCCGAAACTATTTCTGCTAACCTATGTCTCCTTACCAAACCAGGAGCTCCCAATGGAAGGGTTGAGTTCCCAGATATGCCAAAACACCAGCCTTCATTGGACCTTAAACATTCAATAAATATATATATAATTTGCCTACAACTAAACAACAGACTCATTTTTTCCCCCTAAGAATAAAAAGTGCACCAGTCAGACAGACCTTTTCTTTTCTGATGGCTCAGGTATTGGCCCACTTAGATTAATTACTGGCAACAAAACAACCACAACAAAATCTGAAGAACACACCTAGGATTTTAACCTCTCAGTTTTCTCAGACCAAAAAAAAAAAAAAAACCCTCTAAAGCTTCAAAGTTGCTAGGACAATATTCCTGAAGGCTTTGCTTTCCCCCCAAGGTGACCCACAGACCCTGTGTTATGGATCACACAATAGGGCTGAGCCTGGGTAAGCTTCAGGAGCTATGGGGCACTACCTTGTCCTGGGCGGCCACCCGGGGTTAATAGCAGGAAACCTAAACAGTGTGAAGTGTCCACGCTGAGAGCATAAAGTTATGTTCAAAGGAGAACACCCAGGCCACTTCCAGCCAGCTCTCGTTCCTTATCTGGATGGCTTTTTGCCAGCAATTAACCAAGTTCCTTCCTGGGCCTTGCAGCCACTAGGGAGGAGCCAGACTCTTAAGAGCGGCAGGAGAGGAGCTGGAAGATTCCTGTCTCCAGGGCTCAAGAGGCAGGGCCTCCCTGATTTACTGCCTGGGCAATTCCCTTAGAATCACAAAGGGGTGGAATTCAGACAAGACCCCCCCCAACCTCGTCCCACCTCACCCCACCCCACCCGCAGATCAAAAGCCAGCTGTGTGAGGCACCACAGTGAACTGAGTACAATGTGCACCCAGTAGCTCCAGCAGAGCCACAGGGACTCCCTCAGCTTCTAAGGTAATTTTTCAGGATCGTTCCTAAAGAACTGATCTCAATAAGTGCGCAGACCCACCTTTAGGACCCACCCCCTAGGCTGGGAGCATTCATCCACCTTGCTTGAGAGTTTACACACCCTGGGACGCCCCAGCCCCCATCCCTCCCACCCCCCCCTCACCCCTATTAGGAAGCAGGGGCCATCCCTTTCCTTCCTGATTCCCACTCTTTCCTCCCTGGGGTGTCCCTCTGCAATGCCTTTCCCCCACCTGCTCTGGGGACATAAGAAGCACAAAAGTGGATGCTTAAAGGGCCTAGACCCATGCAGAGTACGGAAGAGGCGGTAAACTTTCTCGCTCTCTAAGTTTCCCCCATGAGGTCTCTCTGCTAACAGCAATGAGACTCCGTGTGAAAACGGACCACCTCCAAGTCTTCCACTCTCCTGCTCTCCAAAGAGATGAATGGGCAGACCCCGAGTTACCAGACAAGAACAAACCACCCAAGGCTAGGACATCCAAAGCCCTCTCTATGGCATGGGTGAAGGGGCCTCAGGAGGTCACATGGAGGTGTGTGCGTAAACAACAAACAGGCCCTAGCTTTCCAGATCTCTGAGCTCTGGGTCCTAACCAGCCTCATCCTTGATGCTGCACATGACGGGGGCGTCGTATGCAGCAAGAGCATAGTAATATCATCTGAGCAAGAAGTCAGGCTAGGCCTTACTGTCACAATATGAGTCAAGACCTTAGGAGGCCAGTGGCTGTTTGAAAGACTGTGGACAGGTTCCCATGGCCAGGAGGGAAAGCTAAAACCCCAACTGAACTTTGACCGCAGCAAAAGCCTGAGGGGCACGGTGAGTAAGGGAAGAGCTTGGAGCCTGAAAGACTTGAACTTGGGCTCCTGGCTTCTTCTTTACTCTCACGGCTCAGGGCAAGTTCATGAGCACCTCTACGCTACCCCTACAGAACTCTGACAGACACTGGAGCGGGGGTGGGGGGTGGGGGTGGGAGCGGAAACAAAGGAAAAACAAAAGCCGTGTAAGGACATCAAAGTACCCTATCACCGGCACCAGCGGCCAAGGCCTCCCTCGCCCTGCCCCACCACTTGCAGGCAGAGCCACAAAGAAAAGAAAGCAAGAACTCACCAAGTAAGGCATTGTGGCCATTGTCGTCAGGCAGGAACCTCTGGTCTACTGCACACACTAGGAGGTGGCCCGGCAGGCTGGGAGACTTGGCACCCACGAGGAGGAAGCCTGCAGGGACCTCGATGGGCTCGCTGGAAATGGAGACGAGACGCAGGTCCTTCCCAGCCTGGCAGAAGCCTAGAAGAAGTAGACAGGACTAGCACGCTGTCTTGGAATCTCCCAAAACCAAGGGCCTGGGGGCACAGGAGCAGCAGCAAGGGACACTTAGCTCTGGGTTAGGGTTTAACATCAATTACCTCTGAGCTGAGACAAAGCCCATCAGAAAGTGAAAGCTGTCTCGCCCTCCCACTTAAAACTACAACCCGTGGGGCTGCAGAGTGGGTACACTCAGGAGGAGGAACAGAGCACGACCTCCTCCTCCTCGGCTTCCCCCCTGGGAACGTGAGGCCCACGGTAGAAGCCTCTCTACACCTTCTGAACCTTTGTCTTGCAAAGCTTTTAAATGTATTTCCTACGTGGAAAATTACGTTCTCAAACGTATCCGAGACAAGGTAAAGAAGAGGGGAATGGCTGGGGTCTCTTAGGCGCCTTCCGAGGCTTGCTCTATATGATGGGGCGCTAACTTCACAGGCTTCCGGAAAGACACAAGATCCCCCTCGCCATCCCAGGAGACAACTCTGCGCCCCTGCAACCCTTCACAAGTTTCTCTTTCTTTGGCTGCTCCGGGCTGTCAAACTTTCTCCCAAGCCAGCAAGCAGACCATCTTCAGGGCAGCTGGAGAACACGGGCTAGGGCAGTCAGGGTCCACTACAGTGCCTCGGAAATCCTGTGGAAGCCACTTCAGTGACCTTCATTCTCCCTGTTCCCCTTTGGGGATACTAGATAGTTCTGTGTCACAGCTGTACTGACATCTTTGTCCCAGTAACATGAGCCGGAAGTCAGAGTCAGGGGTCAAGGTCAGACCTCAGGGTGCAGAGGGCATTGGCATCTACCCTGCTGTTTTCCCAGTCCTGGCCTGTCCCCACTCCCAGGCCCTGCCTGAATACCCTGTTCCTTCACCTGCAGCTCCCAGACAGCATGCATCTCACCCCATAAGCCTTTGCACCACTGCTTCCTCTGCAGTTTCCAAGCTCCCCTAACCCATAGTAGTCTCCTAGCTAACTCTTCCTCCAAAACCCTCTTTTTTGGGGGCCTTCTCTGAAACTCTTTGCCTGCATTTGGCATTCCCCTCAGCTCCCATGCCTCCATGCATCTGCCATGCACTCCACCCACACAATGGGCATAAAGCATCTGTCTCCTCAGATGGCCTCCCAAGTGCTCGTCTTTCATATCTGAACTTCCAGAGCAATAGGTTAATTGCTGATTACTATAAGAGTGATGGACAGCCCTTGGTGCAGGGAATGGATGGGTCTAGGATGTGAACCTACAGGCCTCCCCGGCACAGAGCATAACTCTCGTCATTGTCCTGAGATGTTGCAATATCCAGCATGCCCCCCCCTCCTCTGTGTGTGTGTGTGTGTGTGTGTGTGTGTGTGTATATATGTTCTTCAGCAAAATGACAGTGACACTGCTGACTTCCCAGATTCCGAGATAATGCAAATACGTTAGCTGCACAGCCAAGAACCGACAGGCATGACAGGTCATTCCTAAGCCACTCCACATCAGAGACCCTGCAAAGTCAGCGTGCGTAAGGAAAGTATGTTCTGATTTCCAAGCAACAGACCCAAAACAATGACTATCGGACACCGTGCCACTCTGACAGCTTGAGGCTGTGCACAGCAGCCAAGCAGCTGGGGCTGCCTCTCCTGTAACCTGGGTGGGGACAGGGGCCCAGCTCACAGCTCAGGGAACAAGGAGAGCTACAACCCAGCTGCAGATCCTGAGTGGGGGTGGGGAGGATGGGGGCAGGGTGAGGTGTCTTACCATCTGTGGTGCAACAGCCTTCAGGAGGAGGGGGCAGCTGGTAGGCATTTGGGGGACTGCTGGGTTCCAAGCCTCCCTCTCCTTCTTCCTCTTCTTCCTCGTTGTCCACTCGGCTGCCGCCTAGAAGTGGGAGGCAAGAGTGACGATTTAAGGAAGCGGCAGTGGGGTCTTGGAGCCTCCTCCAGGACCTTTCCCCACCTGGAGCTACAGGCTCAATAAACAACTCCAGGGCCTGGGGAACTGGTCACACGAAGGAGGCCCAAACCCCTTGGTAAAACCTTGCTGCGCTGTAATTCATTGGTATACTAGGAAGTTGGGCAGTCTGATCCTTCTGTACCGGAAGGAAAAGCCAAGACTAAGGTGTACACAAGCTCAGCCTCAAGTTCACTTCTCTTCTAGTCACCACAGCTGCATATGTCCGCCCAGGTGCCAGGGAGTTGCTATGGATACGGTAGCCAAAAATATTCATGACAAGTATCACCATGTGACACGTGGCCTGTCTTGCACATAAGGAACCTGGGGCTAGCCGAGTCTGTGTATCTGCAGGTGCCCTAGTGTTCTTACAAACAGCAGCTGGACGCACGTCCTCGACATTGCATGAGGGGACTGCTGAGCTATACACAGTGTTCATCCAATGCAGATATACACAGAGAGGGGTGGGTATTCCAGAACATTCTAGACACAGGCATGCTGTGGCTTTAAGAAAGGAAGAACAGCAAATTTGGAACTGGTAGAGAAAGCCCTGGCCATGAGCACCACCCCTCAACATGGTATGCTTAATGCACCCTCATTGATCCAGCACCCAGCAAGGTTCCCAGGGCAAAGGTTGCTAGGAGGAGAGAGCACCCCACCATCCCGTGGTTGGGGAAAGCAGGGGAAGCGGGGTGGTCACAACAATTAACTTTCTTCAAGGCTGCTGACATTTAGTCTTTCCACTGTCTTTTCTCATAGTGTTTTTGGGCAAAAATACTTCCCAGTTTGTCTTTAAATTTCACAAGTCAAACAGCGCACAGATGAACTCACAGGGAGGGTTGTTACAAGTGCCCTTAAAGGCGCTGCACCGGCATGTGGCTGTCTCCTCACTTTTTGTTTGCCTGTCTCTTACTTGTTGGCTTGTTTTTACGTCTCCTGCTGTTCTCATACCTGGCTCTAACATCCTCTCTCCACACAAAGGTTTTAGGTTAGCAATAAAATTATGAGTAATGGAGAAGCCTAGACCACAGCTCTGGGAAGTCACATTTCAGTACTTACATCTGTGCTGCCTGTATAGCCGCTGGACACTCAGTTTACCTCTCTGTGCAAAATGTGTCGGTTATAAGGTAAGCCCTCAGGTCACTGTGAGTGTCAATGTTCTAGAACAGTGGTTCTCAACCTGTGGGTCGCAACCCCCACAGGGATCACATATCAGATATTTACACTCTGACTCACAACAGTAGCAGAATCACAGTTATGACGTAGCAATGAAATAATCTTACGGTTGGGGGGGGGGGTCACCACACCATGAGGAACTGTATTACAGGGGTGCAGCCTTAGGAAAGCTGAGACCCACTGTGCTAGAAAATGTAGCACCTCAGAGGTGGCACTGAGTTCTCTACCTAGGATTTAACTGTACAAGCTGCTGGGGCCAAGACCTTGAGAAGGAAATCACAGCTCCCTCCCCTTCCTGATGCCCTGGACCTTGTGGGTGCAGAGGACAAATACCAAGTGGTGGGGAAACTGTGGAACGATTACACAAGGATGAACGCTCAGGGTGAGAGGAATGAGTCCAGATGCCTCATCTCCTCGGTCTCTTCCTGTGCTTAAAGCAGGCAAGATGTCTCAGAGTTCCACCAGACTCCAGGCGCCGGCACCTAACACCACAGCAGATGGCACAGTCCACACGGGTCTCTGATCTAGCTCTGTACAGACCCAGAGAGTGGCACAGACACCAGCCTTGGAACGGAAATCCACACAAGATCCCCAACAACCCAAATGAATGCCCCCAAAGCCAGAGCTGTGGATCAGCCTTGCTTTCATCAGGATGGGCACTATTCTACTAAGCCCAACGAACAGACATTCCAGCATGCCTAGGAAGAAACTAGAGAAGAGGGCCTTAAGCCTCAGAAAGCCAAAGGGCTCAAACTGCAGGCGGGGTTAAAGGTCAAAGGTCTGCGGCAGACTTTCCCAACTTTGATGGGCTCCTCAGCCGGCACAAGCCTGGGACAGACTAAACAGACGTGTTTATGGAGGTCTCCGGGCAGGATGAGAGCCTTAAAGTGGTCTTAGACAAAACCATTAGGGTTGAAGGCTTAACGCAGTAATAATAAAATACAAGCCCAAGGACCCCATAAGAACCCCTGACTGCAAGCACATAAGGGCATTCACTCTGGTGTTTATGCTCAGTTCTCTTTTCTTGCCGTGAGTCACACATCATTCTGAACAGGCAGGATTATAGGAATTTACCTGCATTCTGTTTAAGTAGTAAATTTGTGATGGCTAGAGCTTATGCAGTTATCTGTTTTGTTGGTCTTTCTCGTAAAAAGTCAATATTGTGTAAAAGGATTTCCCCCTAAAGGGGGTAGTAGGTAAGAGCCCTAATTCAAAGAACAAAGCTATAATAAGACCCCTGGTAAATTACCCCCCACAAATACATAAAATGTTACCAGATCCCCATGAGTTTAGTGTCCCAGTACCCTGGTCATAAGCATCATCAACAATGGTATTGTCTGAGGAGGGCCAGCCATCAGATAAGAGACCCTGACAAGAGACAGACAGACAAAACTAGATGGGGCCCAAAATGCCAGTCTGCTCCAAAGTTTATGGTGCAGAAGATATGGCCTAAGCTTAGTGCTTGGTTTATGGTGACATCTAACAAACCCAAAGGTCCCACCGACCCCTCAGGCTGACTTCTGTACTGGACAAACAAAATCCCAGGGGATAATTCTGGGCTATTTGCTGAGAAGAGAGGAATTGCACAGAGGAGTCAAGTTGTCACACAAACCCAAAGGCTGAGAAATCCCACTGACATCTGGCAAGGAGCTTAGGACATTCAGCACCCGAGAAATCAAATTTATAAGTCTCAATCCTGTCCCTGGGGACTGAGATGAAGCTCAGATGCAGAGCACTAACTAGCAAGTAAGGACTCCCGGGTCCCAGCACACTCAGGGTGTAGGAAATATCACACACCCAACAAAGAGAAGATCCTGAGATGATCGAAGCCCCCCATCCGACTAGAAAAGGCAAGATGGGCTATCCAGGGAGACTTTCAGCAGCAGGAGAATGTGACTAGGGGAACCCCCCAAGGGCTTTTCACTGCTCCCTGTCCCCATGTGAGCAGCTGTGCACTAACTCCCCCAGCATTTGACCCAACGCCAGCACTGAGAAAGCAATTCCACTACCCCTCAAAATCTCCAAATCATGAGGGCCTCAGCATTAGGAGGTGGACAGACTGGAGAGTTTAGGCCAGCACTCAAATGGTCTAACAGTAACATCATGATTGCTGTTCATAAGTTGCCACTGGCAAGGCTTGTCGACACCTTAAGTAGTTAAGGATGGCCCTGCAAAACCTATTTCACAGAAGCCTTTCACCTGGTCAAAAACAGGATCGATTAAATACCACCTAATGAGAGGGTCCACCCAGCAGCAGATCGAAAAAGATGCTGAGACCCACAGCCAAACATTAGGCAGGGAAGAAGGTGGGAGGGTGAGAATGGAAGGAGAGGCAGGAGGGGGCTTCAATCGGGATGTAAAGTGCATAAATTAATTAATTAACTAATAAGAAAGAAAGTGGCATCTAATGACTTCTTAGCTCCCGGTGAAGTCATGCCTGAAAACCTTGGCACTCTCCTAATGACGACCAGAGAACTTCCTAATTGATAGTGCTGAACGCAATCGAGTTTCTCTTAGCCCTGTACCCAGGTTGGTTGGGTCTTTAACTGTGCCATTTGCAAGGTTAATTTAGTAAGGCAGATAGAAAATGACTCACTTTGCCCCCTCACCAGAATAAGGGCCACCAGGCATCAGTGTTACTTCAAGACAGGCACCCCACAGAGCCCCCTGAAGCCTAACAGTGCAAACCTGGCAGACATTTGTCTTTCTTGTCTAATGTTATTTTTTTCCACTTTAAACCATGACCTTTTCTACTTCAAAAACTATTGTTGATTGCATGTAGTTTTAAACAAAAAGCATGAACTTACAAATTAAAAAAAAAAAATCTAGACTAGCAGTTGTTTCACCCTACAGATTGCTTTGGGCTTACTTGACATGAAAACACACACTCACTCACACAATTTATCTTCAAGATAAAGTTAATTCCCAAGTTGTCTCCATACTTGAAGATCACTTATTAATTTACTTCTTGGTACGTGTAAATTCATAAAAGTTTACTCTTAATTTTTGTAAGCTTTGTGGGGGGGATGCTCTTACACCTGTTACCACACAGAGACGTAACCTCTAAATTACTTTTGCAAAGACCATGAGTCACAGAAGGAAAAAAAAAGAAAAAGGAAAGAAAGAAAGAAACACATAGCTAAGGGTCAAACGCACTAAAACCTCTTACCAGAGCTAAGCTGCAAACCATGTAATCAGAATGTGAATACCGCTTTGAGGAGAGTCTAGCATACCATATTCTCCCTGTCCCCTGTGATCCAAGATTATTATTTTTCTTTGTATTTTCTGGCCTGGAAATTACTTTTAAACAAATAATATTCTGTGTGCAACTTTCACTCTTTTTTTGCTAGACTCCAAGTGGTGCGAACTACAGGTTTACACTGTTCACGTTAGCTGCACATAATAAAAAGCATACACACAGCAACATAAGAAATGCATGTTTCTTACCTTCTAATGAGGACAACTGCTGCTCAGCCTCCAAATACAACTGGGAGAAGATGGGCCGGGGCACCAGGGTGTTGGAGCGTAGGGAAGCCTCGATGGAGTTGTGAAGGACTTCTTCAAACCGCGTGCTCTTTAGCTGTCCAGCATAGGAATTGCCCATCTCCAGATCACAAAGAGGACGGTGTCTTCTGGTCAAAATGACATTTCAGTTCTGCCAAGAAGGGCTGCCTCCACACAAAGCCCGGCCAGGAGATACACGCCGCCGCCGCAGCAGCAGCAGCAGCGAGAAGAGAAGGGTTGCGCCTCTGCTCAGCCCCAGACAGGAGAGGGCGGCTCTCCACAGCTACTGCCAGGCAATTACAGGAAGTTATATAAGTAACAACCCCCACAGATCCAGCACTCACAGAGCCCACCGCCTCTTAGGCTATTCCACCAAGAAGTACTTTGGCGCTCCTGATTTTCCCAGAGATAGGATCCTGCCTCCCAGGATGCCCAGGCAAAAGGCGTGACTTCTTCCACAAATGGTTATTCACAGGTCTTTATCATGAGAGCATGAGCCCAGGCTTTAGGATTACAGGACACACACACACACACACACACACACACACACACACACACACACACGCACATGCACACGCACACGCACACACCTCTCTAAAGGCAGGATTAGCAAACCCCATCACTGCTGGGCTAACTATAAAAAGGCTAACTATTAAAATTCTCCCTTTGGGGCTAGAGGGGTCACCTAAGACCATGAGAAAAACACAAATATTTACCTTGCGATTCATAGCAGTAGCAAAATTACAGTTATAAAGTAGCAACAAAATTAATTTTATAGTTTGGGGGTCACCACAACACGAGGAACTCTATTAAAGGCCCACAGTCATGCGGTGAGAACAGTTGCTCTAGACTGTATTTTAGCTTATGGAACGTCTCTATCCTACAAGTAATGCAGACGAATCCCAGAACCTCTTGGGGAAAAAAATGAAGAAACCACTGCTGGAAGACGATTACCCTTGTTTTTATCTGTGGCAAGTTCATAATTAATTCACACACCAAGGTAGACAACTCACTGGTTCTTGGTGTGTTCACCACTTTGTGCAATTGTTTCATGGTTGATCTGGCATGTCCACCATGCCCAGAAAGAAGCCTCAGAAGTCACTCCCCTGCCCCGCAGCAGGTTTATTCTCTGCTGCTGCAGATCCCCTTCCTTGTTCTGTCCACTGCACGGGTGGGAACAATGGCCGGGAAGTCTTCTGCCAAAAGATTCTTCCGTTTAGCACAGCGACTCCATGATACAAATGCATCGTGGAGCTGGGGGGGGGGGGGGATAGCAGCACAGCCCCTTAATCTTGGTGCTCCAGGGGTAGATCTCTCCTCTCTCTCTCTCTCTCTCTCTCTCTCTCTCTCTCTCTCTCTCTCTCTCTCTCTCTCTCTCTCTCCCTCTCTCTCTCATGCTTGGTCACACATACACACTGATATAGGGCCTCCAGTAGTCCAGGCTACCCTTGAGCTTGCTATGCAGCCAAGAATGACCTTGAACTCTTAATCCCCCTGCCTCCACGCCCTGACTGCTGGGATGGCAGGTGTGTCCCTCCATGCCCCAAGCTTCTAATTTCTTTCTGGACAGCTTATGTCCTCCATTTGGGTTCCCTCTGACTTTGCCCCAGTGCTTACCAAAGAGTGTTTAATTTCTAAATAATCAAAAAAGGGGGAAATCTTACCCTGTTAACTAAATTATAATTAAGGCTAGTCTGTAGACGCTCTACTTTTTAAACTTCTTAAAGGTCTCTTTCTGACTGACGCATGAGGGAGTTTACAAGAACACTGCATACAGAAGAGAACACACAAGGGATGTAAGGAAGCAGGTCAAATTATTTCTTTCTTGTCTATCCCGGCATATCTTGTCTAGTATACTGTTAAACTATAGAGCAACCTGGAATTTGCAGGGTAACGCTACAGGCCGAGAGCAGCAGCCCTGGCAGAGGTCCCTGGTTTCTCTCTAAGGACACACATACTAGTCGGGAGCTCAGGTTCACCACCCAGCAAACATCTGACCCATCACTTTTTGCCTTAAGACGTGAGCCGTAAAGTTTCCTCTTCCTTACTCCATGTCTCCCTGGGACTGAAGACACACCACTTCCCACCTGAAGAGGAAATGAATGGTGTGGTCTGTGGCTTTCCTGCCTCTATTGCAAGGGGCACCAGCCCTCCTCTTCCAGCTGAGTCAATGGATCCGATTAGCCACTTCCGGCCTGTGGCAATAACTCTTGCCCACGGGCCTCTCCACCAGCCAGGGAAGTGACCTAAGAATAGTTCGGGAATTCACTCAACGAAAGGAAAGTGCTCCAGAGTGGAGAGGTCAACAGCAGACACCCAGAAAGATATCTGAAAGGAGTCTTGTGCACTGGCTGCTTTGGTTTGCTGCTGTCTCATACTTCAAGATATTCATGGGGGAGTTGGCTATCCTCAGGGGTGGGGGTGGGGCTTGTATAGCTCTCAGTTCATGGTTAGGTACACAGTGTGGGCCTTGGGTAGTTCTCAATTCAGGGTGGCACCTAAGCTGCCACCATTAATAGCATCACAAATGTCTCCTGCTTATATAGCATCCTTGTCTGAACCACACCAGGCACACACAATTTCTTTTAGCAAATCGACATGGAGCCTTGCAAACTCCACCTGCCCACAACCCTATCCGTTTGCCTGGTGGTGCCAGGCTGGCACCCAGAGTCCAGGGAACTATGTAGCCCAGGCCAATTGACACCTGAGGTAAATATAACAGTAAAAAGGAAGAGAAAACACAGATCCTTAGGGGGGAAGGGAGGAGGGCAGGCTCCAGGCTTCTTCCCTGCTTCTCAGGAGTGGTGGCTGGGGAGCGGGGATCCTACCCTACATTTCACTGACTATAAATTAACATTGGAGGTGCAGAGCCTGAGGGAGCCCTTGTTGAAAAACTAGAAATAGGAGGTGGGGAGGAAAGGGCGCACATGGCCAAGGAGCAACAACTAAGCAAAGTTCTCACACTCAAGAAATGGCAGCCTTGGTGAGGGGGGGGAAGGGGGAGGGGGGAGGGGGAGAGATACGGTGGATATATAGGGTGAATATAATCAAGATATGTAATATACATGTTTGAAAGTCTCAAAGGGCATATTAAGGTTTTCTTTTCAAAATAATTTTTTTTTTGCTCTGTTCCAAACAATAGCAAAGAATACATGTTTTCCTTGAGTGGAAAAATGGACATAACAATTTTCAAGACAGGCATGCATAAATCAAAGTTTCCTATTCTCCCATTGCAATATCTACTGCTTGAACAGCGTAAACTTAGGGGTATTTAGCTGAGACACAGGACACTGGCGAGTAAGGTTGACATCATCTATTCACAGCATGTAATTCTGACCAGAACATGTATGCAGGCAGACTAACTCATGTACAGAACATCTAGATTAATGGCTCAAAAGTACTGGATCCATCTGACCAATGATGTATGAATAAAACTGGCCAGCTGCTTTTATTACATGACAAACATAAAATACATAAATGATCTCAGGGGGCCAGCGAGATAGCTCAGTGGGTAAAGATGATTGCTGCCAAGCCTAACGACATGTGTTTGATTCCCAGGACCCACATGGTGGAAAGAGAACCAACTCCCTCAAGGTGTCCTGTTACATCTGTGCACACAGTACATGTGCATCTACACACACTAAAGTAAATCTCTCTCTCTCTCTCTCTCTCTCTCTCTCTCTCTCTCTCCTTCTCTCTTTCTCCTTGTCTCTCTCTCTCTCCTTGTCTCTCTCTCTCTCCTTGTCTCTCTCTCTCTCTCTCTCTCTCTCTCTCTCTCTCTCTCTCTCTCTCTCCCTCTCCCTCTCCCTCTCCCTCTCCCTAATTTATAATCTTCTCAAGCAAGACTGTAAATTCCACTGTTTTTTAAAGATCTGATGGGCTAAGTGATCCTTCACTTCAGTCACATTCCTCAGTGATATAGTCACCAGCACACTGACCCTACTCAAGCAAAAACCCCACACCACGCTTATGCAGGCAACCTTGATTAATTGCAGTGGGCCACAACAAACACACACACACACACACACACACACACAAAAGATATGAAAGTAGGAGGAGGACTTAGGAAGAAGAAACAATTTAGTAGAAGGAGAAGGTGAGAGAAGATAATGGGGAGGGGCATTTGATTAAAAAAATATTATATACATGTATATATAATGAAATTATTTTTAAATATTTTTATATATACATTTATATTATTAAACATATATAAAATAAACTACATACAGCAAGAACTATGAAATACTTAGGAATTATATAACTGTTACATTTCATAGTGTTTTGGCTATTTGTATTTGGCAACCTTGAAGAAACATCTTTCCTATCTTGGTGTGTCTAAAATTCTGAATCTAAATCAATATCTATCATATCTCATCTCTATCAACTTAAAACATTTATATAGACCTAGAAACATCTTAATCCCTAAACAACTAAGCTTAATCGTAAAACTAAACTATCTGGTCTTCAACTCCATCAGAGACTTGAGAAGGAATAAAATTAATTACCTGAGTAAACAGAAAGTGCAGGTTAGCAGCTTCCAAAGTGAAACAAAAAAATGACAGAGACAGTTTCCTGCTTGAGTAGTCACCAAAAACTCTCTATAACATTGGAGCATCATCTCGGCCTTCTGGCCCATCCAGTATATCTGACATACATAATTGTGTAGCAGGAACTACTGAGGATTTGCTTACTCTGTCTTGGCAGAGTTTGGCCATCAACTCTGCCTGCATCCAAGCTTGCCCATCTTTAGGCAGAATTCTGTCAGTGGCCAAAACAAGGACATTTTGCCCAGTTTGCCACATTTGAAGTCATCTCCATAAGGTTCATTGATGTTCACCATCTTCTATGAGATAGGCTGGGTGTTGCCAGGAGTTAACCTGTCTTATTGTCAATGAATCTTTTAAATAGCAAAAACATCTTTAAATGCCATATTATGTAGGTCTCTGAGGTTTTTTGAAGACTTTATCTAATTATTTTACCTTATCTATCTATAAAATCATATCTATCTGTTGAACCTAGAATGTATATTCTTATAATATAAATAGACTAGTCATTGACATGACCATGATTTGATCAACCAACAATGAAATTATATTGCATATATGAAATTATAAAATAATATTTTTGGAACAGGTGAAGGTGGCTTATGCTGTTAACCCTAGAACTTGTGAGGTAGAGGCCAGTAGATCTCTAGATGTTCAAGGCCAGCCTGGTCTACAGGCCAGCACAGCAAGGGCTATGTATAGTGGGACTCTACTCCAAAATAAATAAATATGTAAACAAACAAACAAATAAAGCTTTTCTGTGTATACACCATTTTCACTTCTAAGCTATGGACACAATTGCTCAATTTTATGTTTTATTTCTGTTTTTTAAAGTATATAAAATACTATAGAATGTTTAAAACTATGGTAAATGGTTAAGAATAAGAGTTCCTTGTATTCTCTTTGCTGAAATCTGGTTACTGTTGACATTTGTCTTTCTAGATTTTTCTATAAATAGCTCTAAGTTCAAGGCCATTCTGGTATACAGAGTGAATTCCAAGAAAGCCAGGGCTACACAGAGAAACCCTGTTTAGAAAAAACAAAATTTATATATCTTTTAAGTGAAAGCCTACTTAGTTCCTAGATCCTATTTAACCTTTATTTTGTAAAACACTATTAGTTTTAAAGGGCTGGAGTGAGAAGATAGTTCAGTGGGTAAAAGCGCTTACTATCTAAGCTTGAAGATTTAAGTTCCCTCCCCAAAACCCAAGGTAAAAGAGAAAACTGATTCCTAAAAGCTGTCCTCTGAACGCCACACCTGTATGATGGCACGCACATACCTGCACTCATATTTACATCAATATACATACACACTAATAATAATAATAATGATAATATTATCATTATTATTATAAATACATTTTTATTTAAAAAAGAAAAAGAGTTTGAGAGGTGGTTTAGTGGTTAAGAGCACCAGCTGCTCTTCTGAGGACGCAGGCTTGATTCCCAGCACCCACATGGCAGCTTGTAACTATCTAAAACTCCAGTTCCAGGGGAGCTAGTAGCCTCTTCTTGCCTCTGCAGACGCCAGGCACATATGCGGTATACAAACATGCATGCAAGCAAAACACACACATAAAATAATATTTCAAAAAAGGAAAGGAGAATTTTGTCTTGCAACCCGAAGCAACCATTGAAGGTTTAATATCTACAAGCAATAGCAATAGAGAAAATATATATTACTCCCTATCTGCAGGCACTTATGACATCACAGCTAGGAGGACACCCTGGTAGATAAGACTGGAGAAGCAGCATTAAGGGTGTTACTAAATGTCATGGCCCTTTTTGTTTTTCCTACTGGACCACAATCAAGCAGTGTGGGCACTTTCCACATACCATGGTAATATTCTGCCTCACAGACAAGTCATGGCCAGGACATCTCACCTGCCAGCTAAGGAAGAGTTGAACTGGCCGGAGATGCAAAGTATATCAGGCTAGTCAGAATCATCCACTTGACCATGAGAATCAAAGGTGCAGACAAAAGAGCCTAGTTCAGGATCAAGCGCTGGCACTTAACTACTCAGTAGGGTAGACCAGATGGCTCAGTGGATAAAGGCTCTTGTTAGCAATCCTGATGACCCGAGTTTAATCCCATGGTGAAAGGAAAGAAGTTGTCCCACAAATTGTCCTATGACCTCCACATTAGTACCACAGAACATACACACAGTAAATAGACGCAACTTACAATTTCCGTCCAGTGCCTCACGGACAGAAGTTAATCCCAGTAAAAGGCTTCCTTAGGCTGGGTTCCTTCCCTGCCTGATCTGACCACATAGCACCGTTGGTCTCCTGCAGCCATAGGTGCAAGATTACAAAGGGTTTCTGAAATCCCTTACTGCTCTGACACACTGCCCACTTCCCAAAGCTGAGAGAGATTCTTGCCAGTATTCTTTACCGAGAATATAAAACCCCCACCCCAAGTCAGAAACTGTGCCAGTCAGAGCGGCAGCCACACCAGAATCCGGTCTGCATCAGCTCACAGGAGTTGGGACAAAGCAAAGAAAGTTCCTCAAAGGCTCAAGTCCAAAATGAGGGCTTAGAAAGGCAGATCAGTCACTAAAGAGTCTGAAAGAGACAGCATCTGGAAGCGCCCAGCGTAGTGTCTGTAGCGTGGTCGTTCATTTCTAACTAAATCAGAGCATTCACGTGTTTAAAGGATTAGAATTTCAGGTCATGTGTGGTAAATGGCAACCAGTTCAGCAGGCCATATGTGAGATAAGAGAGAGGCAAACGTACAGGGCATCACAGAGGCTGTTGAGAAGTTCCATAACCTCAAAGCTCAAAACAGGAGAGACAGCCAAAGAACAAAGAGCAAAACTGCAGAGAAAGTAAAATCCACCCACAATTAGCAGTCTCACTGGGACACTGTACTCACAAAACAAGAACAGAATGCTTTGAAATATAAACACGTAGAAAACAAGACTGGAAAAAAAAAAGAAAAGAAAACAAGACTGAACTCGTCTAAGCTGCCTAAATATCTAAAATTTAAACTTCAGTAGGAAAGCATAAAGGCAAAACTGAAGTTAAGGAATCAAAGGACAGAAATGATAAGGACATTTTAATTATTTAATTATATACAATTATAATATTGAGTTAACTTTCTTTAGTGGCTAACCATGTCATTGTCCTATCATCTTATTTCCAAGATAAGAAGAAAAAGAACTACACTTGGCCACAATTCCTCTAAAACATCTCATAAGGTCACTAAGAGTATTCATACATTTAATCATCTTCTCTCCCTGCTCCCTTCAAGAATAGTGGTCAAGACCTTGGCTGAGAAAGATCCTGGCAGATGACAATACCAAAGGAAAATGCTTTCATGTTTTCTCTTAATGCCTTTATCCTGTTGACACACTAGACAATACTCTCTGAGGTTGGGGGCGTACAGAAAGAAATCTTGACACTAACCTATGGGCTCCCTAGGAGTTCCAGAAAGAGGAACAAAAGAGATAGAGAGTAATGGTACCTAAGGAATAACTTAGAGTATTTTCCAGAATAGTAGGATAGAACATTCTAGATCAAAAGAACCCAATGAGTAACCATCACAATTAAAAGAAAATGAGCCCAAGGCCATGAAATAGTAGGTCACCAACAAGGAAAAGAGAAGAAAGAAAGTCACATTAGATTTGTAATGACCACAGTGGCTCTGATTTCCCAAGAGCAACACCAGACTCTTGAAATACTAATGTAATGCCTTGGAATTCTGAGGGAATCTTTTCTACCTAGAATTTTATACCCAATCAAAATCACAATCCAAAGAATAAAGAGAGTACATTTTTAGGAGTTCAAGGTCTCTAGAAGCTACTGGGAAATAGTGGTCACTAGCAAATGTGCAGCCATGGAGCCTACCAACAGGGAACCCTATGCAGGAGACGGTAAAGGAGCTCAGAGGTGCCAAAGACAAGTGTGACGTCACGTGGTAGCAGTGGACATGAGCAGGGGGCTCCAAGAAAGATGTCCCAAGGTGACAGAGCAGACTGTATGGGGTTTTACACCACATTGGCAGTTTTTTGAGTTCTACAAAAATACAAGGATGGTGTATTGGTAGATTGATAAGGATTTAAAGTCTAGAAAAGAAGGAGGTAGTACCTGCAGGGAAAAGAGACGTACTACTACGGGCTAGTTTTCACAGACTGGGCGTCTATGAGTACTGACCAACTCATCCGGTTTGAAAGATGAGGGAAGGGAGGGAGTGTGCGCCGGTCCTGTACATGTATGAGTCTAGGTACGTCCAGGTCATCTAAATGTGTGCATGTCACTCTGTATGTTGGATGTGTGAGTTCAGGTGCTTGCATACATGTCAATGCAGATATATTTCTTTGACTGGGCAGTTGGCTATGTGTGCTTTCAGGGTATGTGTGTGTAAAGACGTGTAATTGCTACAGGATATGCTAGAAAGCTAAACTCTCATATTCTACAGTAGGAATGAAAAGAGAGTCTAGGAGCAAATGAGACCCTGAAGCACTGAAGAAACAGTTGCCCCTGACCCAGTGAGATGACTCAGCAGATAAAAGTGTTTGCCACCAAACCACATGACCTGCATTTGATCCCTGGGATCCAACATGGTGGAAGGAGAACCAACTCCCGCATCTATTCTCAGGCCTCTATGTGCACACTGCGACACTTCTCCTTTGGAACAGTAACTGTGACAAGTTTAAACAGGGAATAGAAGCATCTCAGGCACCCTGTGCTCATGGCTAAACCTATGCATAACTATCCCTTCCGGTACCTTTTTCTAGTAGTGACACAGCATTGCACAAATTTTTAAAAGATGTATTTATTTTATGTTTATGCTTATAAGTACATTATCTTTATGCACACCAGAAGAGAGTGCCAAATTGTACTACAGATGATTGTGAGCCACCATGTGGATGCTGGGAATTGAACTCAGGACCTCTGGAAGAGCTCTTCACCGCAGTGCTCTTAACCACTGAGGTATCTCTCCAGCCCGCATTGCACAATTTTATAGAAGGTTATGACATTCCATTCAACTACTAGCAAACCGAATCTCAGCCTGTGGGCTGTGTGCAGCCAGAGATTAGCTATGAATGTGACCTAGAACAAAATGGGAGACTTACTTAAAGCCTTATGAGAGACTTTTGTCATCTTTCCTGTAACTCGACTCTGTGGCTCTTCAGCACATACTCTGTAGATGACAGCATCATGTCAAATATCAATGTCAAAAGGTGGGACACACCTGCTGGGATACTGGCATAAAGAACCTAAGCATGCCTGGACTTCAAAGCTAGGTGTCTCCCCTGGGTAGGTTACCTTTTCATCACAGTGAGAGCCAAAAAAAAATCCTGCAGCTATTCAGAGAATACAGCTCTGCCTGTACTGCTGGAACCTCTAGACAGCACCCACATAGACCTGTCCATCACAGTGGTGAATCCCAAAGGTTACATAAAAATATAAGACTTCAGTTTTATCTATTGACTTCCATCACATTTCACTATATTTTTAAAATATCCTTGTGTGTGCCTGTTAGAGGCTAGGAGTCGATGCTCTCCGTCATGCTCAACAGGATGCTCAGCATCTCCATCTTCCTCAACAATTCAGCAAGCCCAGCTGGTGAAGCTATAGATATCCTCTCCCTAGTGCTGGGATGACAGATGATGCCATAACACCCAGCTTTTTTTTGTTAATTTTTTTTACATATACATTTATATTATTACACATATACAATAAACTACCTACAGCAAAAAGAACCATGAAACAATCAGGAATTACATAAATGTTACATTTTTAGTGTTTTGGCTATTTGTATTTGGCAGCTTTAAAGAAAATATCTTTCCTATCATGGTGTGCCTAAAATTCTGAGTGTAAATCAGTATCTATCATATCTCATCAATATCAACTTAAAATATCTATTTACACCTAAAAAGAGCTTAACCCCTAAACAACTAATTGTAAAATAAACTATCTGGTCTTCAACCCCATCAGAGATTTGAGAAGGAATAAAACTGATTACCTGTGTATACAGGGAGTGCAGATTGGTAGGAACAGAACTAAACAGAGAATTCTCAACAGAGGAATATCGAATGGCCGAGAAACACTTAAAATGCTCAACTCAAAACGACTCTGAGATTCCATCTTACACCTATCCAAATGGCTAAGACAACACCCAGCTTTTTTTTTTTTTCTTGGTTTTTCGAGACAGGGTTTCTCAGTGTAGCCTTGGCTGTCCTAGACTCACTTTGTAGACCAGGGTGGCCTTGAACTCACAGTGATCCGCCTGCCTCTGCCTCCCAAGTGCTGGGATTAAAGGTGTGCGCCACCACACCCAGCTCCATCACCCCACTTTTTAAGTGGGTCCCTGGGATCCAAACAGCAAGCCCTGTACCAACTGAGCCATCTCCCTAGGCCCTAATTTATGTTTTATAGTAAAAACAATACAGAATGACGCTTTAGTCCATGTGTTAAATTTATAAATCAGCAAATATGCCACAGATAAACATATGACTATATACTTACTTGTGTTCTCTTTGTGCCCCATGGTGCTAGGCTACTGAAGACCTTAGACACCAGCTATTCAGAAGAAGCAGGAGTGAGGGGAGGTGGACAGTGAGGTCTGGAGGATGGAGTGTGTGGCTGGCAGCATTCAGATGCAACCTGCATCAGATGAGCACAGCTGGGGCTATAATGTAGGTCCTCGGGATGTCCCTAGGATGACCCCCTGTTACGGTCTAAAAAGTCTTCCAGCTGACGTTTCTCCCCCAGATATTACCTGAAGACCTTACTGCTCTTTGCTTCAACCGCAGTTGAGAGGAACTTTCCTGAACACCGGGAAACAAGATGTGCATCCATCATCCATCCCTCACAACGCTGCTCAGCCAGCGTCTCTGTATGGTCTTCCTTCAGCTAAATCTTCACCCAAAAGTCACCACTGTTTTCTTCTCCTGCTCCACCCCCAGTAAGCTGCCTGCATCTCCAGATGGGCCTGGATTTATTAGCCAAAAGCCACAGAGACAGACCATCCCCAGAAGAACAGCTGCGGAAAGTGCACTCCTGTTTCCGTCCTCTCAATTCTGTCCTCATCTCTCTCAAACCCTGAAATAGTTTCCTATGGAGAAAGGTGCTCTCTCCACTACCCAGGCCACCCCAGGCTCCTAGAGATGGTACAGCTCACCTCAAGAGTCTCAAAGCCCAAGTGCAGATAGCCCCTGTTCTCAAGCTACAGATGTTCCTGGCCTGGCCCTCCCTGCTCCTGTGAGATGCAAAGATCATTCTCCTGCCAAGATCTGCTCCCAGTTTGGCCCAACAGTCCAATGGCTCCACGTTCTAAGCCTGGCACATGGCGGGGAAGTATCTCATTCCCACCTTGAGCTAAGAGAACATGGACAGGTCACAGTGCTGCCCTGGAACGTCCCTCAGTAGACATGAGTAAAGGTGGTCGGTGTGAGCATCACTGTGGTGTGTCACCTTGGTGATGGGCGGCCAGAGACCATCTTCAGGAGAAAGGAAAAAGGGGAGCAGAAAAGGCTCTCTCGGGTTGGCCTCACCCCCTGGCACAGTTCCAGCCTTCAGGAAGAGCCCTGTGGAGCCCCTACAGGTGCAGGGAGGCCTCGTGAGACCGCATAGAGAATGAGGGGAGAACGTGAAGACCTCACCCTGTGTACGCTCACGGGGGAGGCCCAGCTGGCTCTGAAAACAGTGAGAAGCCAGCAGGGGTCTCAGCGATGCAGAAAACCACCAAGAAGCAGCACAAGACTGGCGTGAGTGACAGTAAGAAACCAGGCCTTGCCAACCCTCAGAGACCTCTGCCAGGTCTCTGCAAAGTTCCCTGTATGAGGCCTCTTGGGAGCCCAGTCCCATGTATCCCAACCATTCTCCAATCTCCCCTTTACCTTGAGAAGAAAGGCCAGGCTCCCTGGCCAGGGCCTATGCATGGCTCCCAACCTACCTCCCTTGTCAACGTTCTGCCTGCCCTGCCCGTTCTGAACGCAGCCCGAACACTCGCAGGCCTTCCTTTGACTTTGAGCTCTCTTCCTGGAGACACATCCATCAGAGTCTCTGCCTGCCTTCCAGAACCACATATGAAGATATCAGAGGCAGCCACGGGGCCTCGGACCACAGGAAGGCTCACTGTGGCACCCCTCCCCCACCCTCAGACTCTGACTCCATCCTTCACCTTTTGAACAAATTCTAACTAGAAGGATCCTCCAGACAACCGAGGTAGGAGCCCAAAGCTTGTGAATATGCACATGTATATGTTTGTGCACCCCTACATGCCTGCCTGCTCGTGTACATGGACACAAACATGCCACGGCATGCATGTGGAGGACAGAGGGCAACCCGCAGGAGTTGGGCGTCTCCTTCCATCATGTCGGTCTGGTGCATCCAACTCAGGTTGTCAGGCTCGGCAGCAAGCACCTTCACCCTCTGAGCCATCTTGCTGACTTGAGCCCAAAGTCTTGAAGAACTGAACACAACAAAGCAATTCCCTCTGAGGATGGCTCACTCAACCCTCCCAGTCACTTCCAGCAGGCCTGGTGGCTCCAACGCTACAGCAGTAGCAAGTCCTGAATATATGATATGGCAATAAAGACACTAAACTGCAGAATTGCATCCCATAAACTCTTTGGCGGCCCTGCCGGCAGGAAACAGGGGCATTCGAATGGAGATTCCCTGATCTGTCTTGAAGGAACTCATGAACTCCACAGGTGCTATGGAGGAAAGAGAGGGGGGCTGGGAAGGTGCCTGGTAACCAAGCTACCAGCTCTCCTCCCCTGAGCCTGCCCAGCCTGCGAGGAAACTCCACGGCCGGCGGTTCACTGGGCCCTCTGCAGACATCTGTTCACAGAAGGTCAGGGTGATTCTTTGGAGATCTTCCAGTGCTCTCAAAAAGAATGACAAAGCAGGCAGCTTTTCACTGTGGCCATAGAGAGCAGTGAATGGGAGCACAAAGGCAGGAAGACGTCACTGGAAAGCCCGCTCTCCAGGGCTAGCAAAGCATGCTCCAAAAGAGTGTCCGAGGTCCCCTTAGCCCGCCCTTTGTGATAGCTTTGACTGTGGCTTTTATATTCATCCTGCATATAACAAATCATTTACCTCTTCCTTACATACCATGGCAAACAGCACCAAGGACATCCTTAAGTGGGCTTCCTTCTGGTTATGCATCCCACACCTTACAAGAGGCTGCTAATCGGCTTATCCCAGCCAGTTCTGCCACAAATAAGCAAAAGCCAACACAGACCTCTCCAACCCCAAAGCCAAAGCCACCATACCTTACAGAAAGCTGGTCACTGCGCACAGCCCTTAAACCAGCCAGCTAAGAGCAGGTTGCAAATCCCCTTAAGGGCGGAAGCACACAGTGGCTGCCCCCCCTCCTCCCCTCAGTCGGCACCTTTGATCTGCCTGGGAGAACAGGACATAGGGCAGGACGGAGTGGGCCCGCTCTGTTCCACCCTGATGAGCAGCAGGGAGCCCAGGAGGGGGGGGAGGTTGTCGACCTGACACCATAGCTCAGGAGCCCTGACACTGAATGGTATCAGAACTGGTATCTGCCGCCTTGCCGCGCACACTGCAACCACTCCCCACAGAAAAGAAAGGGGAATTGGCAGTGGCTGTTCCAAGCTCCATCTGCCCCAACACTCCTGCTGGGTCAATGTTCTCAGAACTGAAGTGCTTGTGGGTCACAGTGCTCTCCCGGCAGGTACATAACAATCCATTTGTCTAACCACAGGCAGTCCAACTGGTCCTTTTTTACAACAATATAGAAGTCTCTGTACGTGGGAGTGCAAAACCAAGTACATTGGTGTGGAGAACAAAGGGTGGTGACCAGAGCTCTGCTGTGCAGGGCAGTTGAGTGGACAGTGCAGTGTATACAACACTAGCATGAACCAGAAGTGACCAGTGTCCCTCAGAGCCATCACCTCCTAAACACAGGAAACACCATGCCACCAGGAACCTCCTTGAAGTTATTTTTAAATATTTACTGATTTTTGCACAGGTGTGTCTGTATGTGTGCATACATGCCAAGGCACTCACATGGCAGTCTCCATATTCTGTACATTTCTTCTTCTATGACTCTAGGACTCTAGACCAACTCCTAGGGAAGAAGGGAAGTGACAGACAACCCTACTTGTGGCAGACACTTTAGTCTTTGTTTATCTACAGTGATGACTCACTTGAATACAAGTTGGGAATTTCAATGCTATTTATGCACGTGACAAAAATCTAAGAAGTTGAGTTATTCTTGTTATTGTTCAAGTCAGCAAAGGCAGTTCCTAGACGTTTCTAAATATCATCCTCAAAAGTACCAGATACCACAAGGTAGAACTAAGACACACACACACGAGCCAAGCGTGGTGGAGCACGCCTTTAATCCCAGCACTGGGGAGGCAGGTGGATCTCTGTGAGTTCAAGGCCAGCCTGCTCTACCAGGCAAGCCTATGACAGCCAGGGTTGTTACACAGAGAAACCCTATCTCAAACAAAACACACACACACACACACACACACACACACACACACACACACACACACACACACACACACACATCACCCCCACCCCTGCCTGAGCAATGGGCTCCTAGGAAAAGTGGCATCCAGACCACCCATTCATACACCTCCTGTCAACTGTGGAGCAGCGCCCCCTGGTGGTCCTGTTTGAAAAGATTCAGGAGCCCCAAGCAGCTTCCTGGGACCCCTGCCCTCCTCGTTCTCCTTCAAAGGAAGATGGAGAAGGAGCGCCTCACATAAAGCACCTGTGGCCTCCTGCCAGAGCCCTGTTGGTGACGGGGAAACTGAGAGCTAGAGAAACGCAAAGGAAGGAAGGATATCTCAGTAGCCTACAACACCCGCATCCAATGAAAGCATTGCAAATAACACGCACCCTCTTAGTCTGTGACGTATGGGCTGAGGACATGGCTCAGGGGTGGAGAGCTGACCTAGAGGCCATGGGGAGTTCAGTCACCATACGAGGACACATGGAAGGAAAGAAGGAAGGAAGCGTGGAAGGTGGGAAGGAGGGAGGAAAGGAAGGAAAGAGATGAGGAGTCGGGGGTTGGCAGCAGAAGGAAACAAAAAAGCTTTAACACTGTTGCTCTGGAACTGGAGAGATGGCTTGGTGGTTAAAAGCACTCGCTGCTCTTGCAGAGGATCCAGGTTCAAGTCTCAGTATTCACATGGTGGCTTTCAACTCCCTGCAACTCCAGTTCCAGGGGATCTGACACCTTCTGGCTTCTGTGGGCATCTGCGCACACATGGTGCATACATATAACATAAAATTTTCATACATGTATATTGTATGCCTTAAATGATTATATATGAGTTTAGACATATATTATAACATATTCTGATTACCGTAACTGCATCAGTTGTAACACAGAGACAATTAAACAGCAGTTTGTATACCATGTGCTCCTGGTCCGGGACTGCATTTGCACCCTGACCTACTAGATGTTCGACCATGAGCAAGTTAACCATTATGCATTTCAGTTTCCCAAACCTGAAAAATAGAGTTAAAAACAACAACAACAACAGCTCCCTTTTTGAGGTGAGCTGTGTAGATGCAGTAAGTTGCTGTGCACAGAGGTCTGGCAGCAGTCCCTGGAATGTAAAAGCACCAGGCACAGCAGGATCACAGTGATGACCATCAGCTTTCTCAGCCTGTGACTCTGCAGAACTCACAAAGCAACTGATGGAGCCTGCACTGCAGTCGCCTCTGCATGGAAGAGTTCAGCATTTTTAGGTGTTTCTCATTTTTTCTCTAGTCAATTAACTCTTTAAGTTGGTCTACGTTAGCACAGGAAGAAATTTAACAAAGTGGGGTTTGTGGGTCTGAAGGGGGACGGGGCTTTGCCATGGCTGGGCTTTTCCCTCCTTGACTTGCAGCAGGACAGGAAAGGGGCATAATGGCATGGCAGAGAGAGCCTGCTCCCCCTCACCACACCAGGATGAGGAGCTGCTACAGGTGTGGCATGTCCTGTCCTCCTGACTTAACTCCCAGCCCGTCCCTTCTCCATAACAAATGCTGCTCTGCCCTGGAAAAGCCCCTTCCACATAAACAGAACACCGAGGTCACGAACACGGCCATTGCACCAGTCGCTACCACATTTTATAAAAATATAAAAATTTTATTTTTCCTCCCCAACCACAAAGACTGGAAGTAACGACCTTCAAGAGGCAACAGAGTCTCTGTTTATTCAACAGAATGATCCAGAAGACTATGATGACTACTATCCACAGGTAAACATGCCTTGAGTTTTATAAAACGTGTCCCTGAGCGGTTTCCAGATCACTTGAGGACACGAACTTCACAGGAGCACCCAGGTGATGGTGCTGCCACCACCCAGCACCCATCAGATGTTCCCTGAAGGTGAGAGCCAACTCCCCTGCCTTGTTGTGTGTTACCCTGCTGTAAAGAAAGCCCTTACTCTCTAGTAGTATTACGAACTCCTACTCATCCTTCAATACCCAGCTCAAGCATCTCTTCCAAGGTGCAGTGGACCTGCTTCTAGCGCTGAACAGAATCCCTCCCCGCTGCCTTCTTCCTTCCCAGTCCTACTATCCCGGTGTAGGCTGCTATACTTATATCGATTCCTTAGAACAATCAGCCTGTTGCTTGGCTGTCTCCCCTCACATGGAGGCGTCTACAAGAGAATACAGATGTGTCCACCCCACGCCAATCACAGTGCCTGGAGAATAAAAAAAAATATCTGTGCAAGTGCTTGGCCCCTGAGTTACAGTGCCACACAACAAAGAGTGTTTGGAAGAACGTATTTGCAGTGATGGCCTTTCACTAGGAAAGAAGGAAAAAGAAAGACAGGGGGGGAAGGAGGAGCAAAGAGCTCAGAGCAACAACAAAATCATCAAGAAGAATGAACACTTTGAATACCCGGCTGTAGGCAAAATATTAAAAGCCTACAACCTTATTGGTCATAGCCAGGAAGTTAAGAAGATAAAGCAAATCGTGTGCACAGAACTGGTGTTGCGTTTTGTGGGGGCTTATGAAGAGCCAAGGCCTCAGTTTTCCCATCTAGCTAGACTGTGTCAGTCCCTTCCCTGAATCAGCGAATTCCAGAATAGCAGGGCTCAAAGTGGCAGAGAAATCATTCAGTCATTTAAATCAATGAATGCATTGTTTACCTCTCATTTATATGTAACTCAATCGATGGTCATCCTATGGGCTGGGGTCAAGATCAAAGAGCAGAGAGAGATGTCCTTTCTCCTAAGAAACGTAGCCGCCTGAAAGAGATTAACAGACAGAAATGTAAACGTCTGGACTGACAGTGAATTTCTACCTCCACATGTACCATACCTAACCCCTCCTGAAACCATCATTACAAAACAATCTAGTTTTAGGGCCCACAAGCTAGCTCAGGGGATAAGGGTGATTACTGCCAGGCCAGATGACCTAAATTCAGTCCCCAGATACCTACATGGTAGGAGAGAACCAACTCCTAGAGGTTGTCTGCTGACTTCAATATGGCTACTGTGGCCTATGTGCACACTCCTCCAACACACACACACACACACACACACACACACACACACACACACACACTGATAAAGTGTAATAAAATAGTTCTTTTTGAGACAGAGTCTTACTCAGTAGCCCTGGCTGGCCTGGCACTGTGTAGGTCTCACAGAATCACAGGCCACCATGCCTGTCGAAAAACAAAAAACAAAAGATGTAATTTGTTTGGTTTTAAGCTTTTAAATGGGGCAACTATTTTGATATACTAAGACAAGTGAGTCTAAATGGCACCTAGCTACATAGGGACACACAAAATCATGCATGCATCCACATTCTACAAGACCTGCCAGCTACTCCAGCAGCATGTAGTTCTGCCCCTGCATGTGGGGCACTAGAATTTTCTACAGATTTCTACAGCTCCCTTCTTCCTCTATCCCACAGTAAGCACAGGCACACCTGTGTGTGTATGACTCATCACATTTGCCTGTGCCCTTCAAGGTAGCATTTTTTTCTTGATTGTAGGGTTTATATATTTCTTAACCATTTGCACATGTGTATGAATGCTAGCCTTTTTACTAGGATTTTGTCTCTTTTTTTTTTTAATGTGCCACTGGGCTGGAGAGATGGCTCAGAGGCTAAGAGCACTGGCTGCTCTTCCAAAGATCCCAAGTTCAATTCCCAGCAACCACATGAAGGCTCACAAGCATCTACAATGAGATCTGGTGCCCTCTTCCGGTGTCCAGGCATATGCAGGAAGAACACTGTAGACATAGTAAATAAATAAATCTTTTTTTTTTTTAAAGTGCCACTGATGAAGCATTTGAGCTCTGTGTCCTTAACCCCATCCCAATAAACAAATGTAGGTCCTTATCATAGTCTCACATGGTGCAACGATTTTTTTTTTAGAACACACATGTTATATTATGACTGTATATCTGCATTTCCCTCTCTTAAAGTAAGAAAGTATAACTGTATTCTTGCAAACAGGATAAAAGCAGAGTGGTCCCCTGGCATGCACAAAGCCCTGGGTTCAAGCCCCACCACAGAATAAGCCAAGTCTGGTTATGTGCCTATAATCCCAGCACTCTAGCGGTGGAGGCAGGAAACTAAGGAGCTCAAGGTCATGTTTGATGCTACATAGCAATTTCAAGGACAGCCTGAGAGACTTGAGACATCAAGGGGGAAAAAAAACTTAAAAGTTTCTGATGCATGTATCCACGTAAAGAACAAAGGGTGTACCAAATTGAACAGCATGCTGGTGTTGGCTTCAAAAAAGGGGGCATGGGGCCTCCACACAAACTCCTCCCCGCACTCCTAATCTTACCCAAAAGCTTTCCCCATCTGCTTGGCTCTCTACACTCAATCTCTCCTTGGGGGTAGGAGCGACACTTCAGGTTTGGTTCTATGAAAGAAAGCTCTGAAGCCTCTGTCATTTGTCTCTTCCCTTCATCAAATACAAAATAAAGTTTGGACCTCACAGTGAAATGTGCACCCCTGGCATTGGTTTACAGGAAAGAAAAGAAAGTAGCATCTCCAGGGAAGCTTGGGGACATCTGTGCTCCGTTCCAGTCCTAGCCTCCTCACCCGCTGTTACCCTGTGACCCATGGCAGACCCCTCTCGCCTCTCTGACCTCCAGCTTCCTTGGCGGTCCGTGGAGATAAGGATGCTTCCTTGAAATCTCCACGGGGATTAGGTAGGATGACGTACTTAGCTGTGGTTGCCGTCAGTATTTGTCCTTTTTTAAAAAAAAGATATATTTTATGTGTATGAGTATTTTGCCTCTATGTATGTCTGTGTACCACATGTCTCTGCCTGGTGCCCATGCAGGCCAGAAGAGGGGGTTGGATCTTCTGGCACTGGAGTAACAGGTGGGCGTGAGCCATCATGTGAGGGCTGGGAATCAAGCCTGGGTCTTCTGCAAGAGAAGGCTGAGCTCTTAGCCACTGAGCCATCTCTCCAGCCCTTGGCCATGTTATAAACATACTTCATCTGTCTTGTCCTATTTGCCTATGTTGATGCCCCTTTTGAACCTAGAACTTAAAAACCGTTTGTTGGGAGGCGTGAATCATTGGGAGATTAGGAAACCTCTGAACTGTTGGGACCCACTCTCTCGGTCCATATCAGCCAGTCACTCTCCTTAAGGTCTTTTTCTTCCACCAGTGTTGGAATTCATTTCTCACTCACTCACTTAAACATTTAGGGGTGCCCGATATATAATGGAGATGAGTGACAACTCCCCAGAACCTTCACTTTCTCAGCAGAACAAAGAGTGAAGTACCCTTAAAAGACTATTGAGTTGAAACATTTTAAAAGATCGATACCCTAACAAACCTTTGACAAACCGTGGCATGTCCTAGACGCTCAGCAAAGGCTGTTTACATGGAAACTGTCTATAATGAAATGAGCAAGGCTCAGCCCCGTCCCAGAGGGTCTCCAGCATCAGGAACATGGCACCCCACGCAGCCACTAATGAAGGTAAGCATGTACACAGCTCACTGCTTGGAAGATGCACAGTCTTCTCCTCCTACAGACCCAGACAGGCTCGGGCACGTATCCCTGGCTCTGAAACAATGAGTCTGATTATGAGCGCTTACCAGTGAAGAGGCATGGGCTGGCTGGGTGCCACATTTAGAAGGATTCCAGGCGGATCTGGGTCAGAATGACCCAGCTGCCACAGTTATGTTTTGTTGTTGTGCTTTTCAGTTTTGTTTTTCCCACTGATACAGTTTGTGGTGGATCTTCCAACAAAAACCTTAAGAAGAGATAAGCATTCGGTGGCTTTTGCTCAAAGCAACAATGTTAGGAACTCTGACCTTGAGATGCAGGTCCCGAGTCAAGGAAACCATGGAGATTTTCACGTCTCTGGCTACAACTGACCTTGAGTATAATTTTCAGGGAACACCCTCCCCTCCCCAAGCACCACAATTTCTCAATAACAGAATTTTTTGCAAGACATTTTATGCACCACGAACATGGAGAACACCACTAGGTTCTCCTAGAGGCAGGCAGTAAGAGAAAAAAAAAGTAAGAAAATTAGGACCCTCAATATCAGATCCTTGCCAAAATTTTCCAGCGTGTGGGGGGGGGGGCAGTGGAGTTAACATTTCTCACATTATTCTTGCTAGTGTTAACTCATTACCATGGTTGGTTTCGACACATTTAAGGTGACATATTCAAATAGCGAAATGCGCGTGAGGTAGTAAGAGCAGCAAGCCTGCATTTCAGGAGGGAAGCCTCCGCACGCGCATTTGCACACCGTTAACACATTGTACACGTTACACATTGTTTGTTTGCTTGGTTTTTGAGACACATCATATTAGCCCAGCTGGCCTCAAAGTCACCATATGGCAAAAGTTGACCTTAAACTCCCAATGTCCCCACTTCTAAGTACCACCATGGCCCCTTGTTCATTAATATGTAGAAGAAAAGCTGGAAGGAAATACACTAACATGTAAACAAGGGGTGTTCAGTGAAGCAAAATCATAGGCCTATTTTATTTCTTCTTCCTAATTTGTATCCCCTAACTTTACTTGTTTTGCTTATGCAAATGATCACATGCAAATTTTTAACATATTTTTCTGTGTATGAGTGTTTTGCCTACACTTATGTATGTATGTTTGTATGTATATGTACCACATGTATGCCTGATACCAGGCCAGAAGAGGGCATCAGACCTCCTGGAAGGAGTCAGAGGTAGCTGTAAGCCACCACCGTGGTCCTCTGAAAGAGCGTCACGTGCTCTAACTACTGAGCCATCCCTCCATCCCTGATCACAGGCAGTTTTTATAAATTGCCCACACAGTCACAGGGAGATCTGTAGGGGGCCATACAGGAAGCAGAGCACCATGCAAACTATCCTCCAAGTCAGCAAGTTAAGAGGCAACCAGGGAAACCTGCGTATTCTTCATCCTAGACCACCCACCGAGTGACGCCTCCCCTAGCTGACAGTCACAGGCCAGGTGGATATCCTGACACATAACATCTCTGACCCAGGGCAGCCAGGGAAGCCTTTACTCCACAGACACTAGGCTCCCCAACCCTTCCAAGCTAACCCCAGTTCTTCTTCCTCTCACTTTAACCCCTTCCTTCCTTCCTTCCTTCTGTTCATACATGTACATGTTCATGTGTGTGCACCTGTGTGTTCATGTGTGTGCGAGTGTGCACGGAGGTCAGAGGTCAATGTCAGATGTCTTCCTCATTGTCCACCTTATTTTGTAAAGCAGGGCTCCCAGTGCATCTAGCACTCACCAAGTCACTTGGGGGCCAGTGAACCCTGGGGTTCCATGCAGGCATCAGCACAACCTGCCTTGACTGTGGATGCTGGCAATCCAACTCACGCCCTTGTGCCTACACACACATTTTACCAATGGAGCCATCTCCCTAGCTCTCTAAACTCTTCATTTTTAAAAAATAGTATGTATTCTACTTAAATAGATGCAAGGAATATTTGTAATACACAGATGTTGCAAAGATTCAGCAACTCAGGGCACAGTGAAGGCCTCACCAGCGAAAACCCTCACATGATTTACCCACTCAGTCTTCCCAAAGGATAAAGAACCTGACTTTATGCTTTGTTTTAAGACAGGATCTTGCTATGTAGCCTTGGCTGTCCTAGAACTCACTCTGTAGATCAGGCTGGTTTTGAACTCACTACCTGCCTCTGCCTCCCCGGTGCTGGGATTAAAGTCATGCGCCATCATTCCTGGCCTAAATTTTACATCCTGTTTGTCCCTTGTTTTTCTTCTTACGGGTCACACAGTTTTCAATGTAACTCTCACTTGATTTTTAGCTTAAAATTTAACAAAGACTTAACCTGATTTTTTTTTCCCTGCTTTGCAAAAGCCAACCTTAATTAATATGTAGGAATGCCTGCGGGGTCTTGTTAAAACTCTGTTTCAGTAGAGCTGAAAATATCATTTCTTTCCTTTAAAAAATAAAATTTCTTTAGTAGAGAGACACATGTGCCTGTAGCCACACCCTGGAGACTAGGTCCTGTGGAGGTCAAAGGGCAGCTCTCAGGAGTCGACTTTGGACCTGGACTCTACTGAGGTCTCTCTTGTCTTTGCCATCCCATGTCCACAAGCTTCCAGTCGATTCTCCAGCCTCTGCCTTCCATCTCACAGTAGCAATGCTAGGACTGCTGATGCACAACACCACATCTGACCTTTTATATGGTTTCTGGGGACTGAACTCAAGTCACCAGGCTTGTGCGGCAAACACTTTCACTTGCTGAGCCATCTCCCAGGCAGGAAATACGATCTCTAACAAGCCACTTTTCCTAACTTTTTAGTTTGACCTAAGCAGCGCATGATTCAGTTTCCCGTTCCTGTGGTCTGTGTGAGTGGACTTGTGTTAGACACGTTTTCTATGACTGGCTTTTCTGCTTCATACGAAGCCCTCAGGCTTACCTGTGATGATGGACAATGCCTCTGTCTATAAGGCCCTAGGCATCGCTGCTATGTGCAAGTTATTCTTCCAACATACAGCTAGTGGTGAGTGGAAGCTATTTCCAGTGGTTGTTTGTTCATGAGTTACCGAAATGACCCTTAGATAAGCATTCTCATATCTCCCATTATAAACACAGGCTGACATACAACTACAGAGTTACCATTCCCATGGTAGGCTGCACAGATGGCGTGCCCAAAAGTACAGTGTCAGACCAACTTACATCCCGTTAAATCATGTTCTAGGTGACCCACATTTTTATCCACTGTCAACTTTTTTTCTCATTTTTGCATGCTGAGAAGATGTGAAATGGTAGCTGATTGTGAAGGTCTTTTTTTTTTTTAACTGAGTTTTTTGGGGGGCGGGGCTAGTGTTTTACAAACCTCAGACTGGCCTCAAATTTGGTATGTGGCTGAGGATAACCTTGAACTTATGATGCTCCTGCCTCCACCTCTCCAGCAGTAGAATTACAGGTATGCACCAGGATGGACCCAGGGCTTTGTACACACTGGCCTCCACCAACTGAGCTCCAGCCGGGCCACAGGCACTGTGGTTTTACTTTGCTCTGCCTTCCTCGAAGGTGAAATTGAACCATGCTTATTAACTATCCATTACTCTCTTGTCTTTTTCTACATTTCTAAATTATCCCTTGATTTTCTCTTCTCAAACGTAGAAGAAACATCGATGACTATCAATGCCTCACTGTGCTCTGGCTCAGTCCCTGCCTGGTACTCTGTTTCTCTTTTTACTAGTTTGTAGGTTCTTTCCTCTGAGGGGGATGAGGGATTCTCCTCCATCTTCATGGCTTTAAAGCAGACTCCTCAAATTCTTTATTTTTATAATTCCTTCCCATCACTTATTTTTAAATTTATTTATTTATTGTTCATCATGTTACATCTCAATTGTTATCCCACCCCTTCTAGCCTCCCATTCCCCCCTCCCTCCCACTTTCACCCTATTCTCCTCCCCTATGACTGTGACTGAGGGGGACCTCCTCCGCCTGTATATGATCATAGGGTATAAAGTCTCTTCTTGGTATAAAGAATTTTTTATACTTAATTATCTTATTATATGGATAGTTTGTCTACATGTACATCTGCACACCAGAAGACAGCATCAGACAGTTGTGAGCTGCCATGTGGGTGCTGGGAATTGAACTCAGGACCTCTGGATGAGCAGTGAAAGCTCTTTTTGTTTGTTTGTTTGTTTGTTTTTTGAGACAAGGTTTCTCTGTGTAACAGCTCTAGCTGACCTGGAACTCTCACTGTACACCAGGCTGCCTCGAACTCACAGAGATCCTCCTGCCTCTGCCTCCCAAGTGCTAGGATTAAAGGCGTGAGCCACCACCACCCGGCTTAAGCAGTGAATGTTCTTAATCACTGAGCCATCTCTCCAACCCCCTTCCCATCACTTTCAAATGAGGCAGATTCTATAGTAAATGGGAATTCCAAAGTTACTGTGGGAGAAAATCCAAAGTTACTGTGGGAGAAAAGTACACACACACACACACACACACACACACACACACACAGACGCACATGCATGCTTTTGTTTTGGGTTTTGTTTTTGTTGTTGTTGTTTTTAAACAGGATCTCACTGTGTAGCCTTGACTCTCCTAGAACTCACTGTGTGACTCATGCTTGAACTCACAGAGATCCTCCTGCTTCTGCCTCCCAAGTGCTGGGATTAAAGGTGTGTGTCTCTTCTCAGCTCCCTCTGGCTTCTTTTTAAAGTAGTAACTATTTACTATAGTATAATTCTGTACCTCCAGTGAAAAGCCACATTTAACCAAGTTAAAGACACAGGGCCAGGTTAAAAAAAAAACAAAAATGAATGGGAGCTAATCTTTCATCATACTTAAGTACTGATGGTTTCTGCAAAGTTGCATGGCTGTCTTCTTTATTTTTATAAGATTTGTTTTTTATCTTATGTATGTGTATGTTTTGCCTGCATGCATACACACACACATATATACACATGTGCCACATGCATGCAATGTCAAAGAAGCAGGCAGTACTCTCTCCTGCTCTTTCAGGATAAACAGGTATGGGCACAGTAAAGTGACTCTTTCCTTGTTTGATCTTAACAACCTTATGGGATAAGTATTTAACCCTATTTTTGATGCTTTTTTAAAACTTTTTTTCTGTTTTGCCTTATTTGCTTACTTTATTGCTACTGTTTGATTTTTGAAATAGGAACTCACTCTGTAGAAAAGGGCTAGCTTGAAACTCACTGTATAACCCAGGCTAGCTTCTAACTTACCATCCTCCTGTGTCAGCCTCCCAAGAACTGGGGTTACAGGTCTGAGCCACTTCACACAGCTCTATTAACCCAACTCTAGGTAAGGTAACTTTATTACATTTATTGGCTTATTGGTGATGCTGAGGATTGAACCTGGGTCTTGCATATACTAAGCAAGAGCTCTGCCACTGAGCTACATCCCTGGCTAGAAAAATGCACCCTGGGGCTGGAGAGATGCCTCAGTGGTTAAGAGCACTGGCTGCTCTTCCAGAGGACCTGGGGTTCAATTCCCAACAACTACGTGCAGCTCACAACTGTCTTTAACTCAAGTTCCAATGGATCTGACTCCCTCACATAGACATTTGTGTAGGCTAAACACCAAATGTACATAAAAATGAATAATTTTTAAAAAGAAAAAGAAAAATATACCCTAGCATAAAAGTACCAGTTCCTAAGAGTATTGCTGGCAGTTTGGGCTTCTCCCAGGACATACAAACTCTGAACATCTAAATGGCCACTGTACGTCTTCCTGACAAGAAAGGACTGAAAACCAAGATTCAGTCCAAGCCCCTTAGTCTTATAATAGGAAACTGTATCGTGTCAAACAGAGCAGTGATTTCCAGGAATTCACCACTTTCAGCTATTGTGTGTACTTTGTAAGTTCCTGCTGCTGTCTGGGATACATTAGAAAAGTGTTCTCCCATAAGGAACATCAGTGTCTGTGATTTTGGAGTAGATGCAAAGGAGCTACAAGCCTGCATCCTATCTGAACAGTGCCCAATGGCATTTCTGTAACTTGCTCTTCGGACACAGAGCAAAAACCTGAATTTAAGACCCTTTCCCAACAGGCACAGCAAGGTCCAGACTTGTGCACTTCCCTGAGCTGTATACCTGGCTAAAGAACTGATGTTACAAACTGGGTGCAGTGGTGCACACTGTTGATCCCAGCACTTGGAAGGCAGGCAGGTAAATCTCTGTGAGTTTGAGGCCAGCCTGGTCTACAAAGTGAGTCCAGGATAGCCAAGGCTACACAGAAAAACCCTGTCATGAAAAGCCAAATTATTATTATTATTAGTAGTAGTAGTAGTAGTAGTAATAGAAAGAAGGAAAGAAAGAAAAATAAAAGATTGATTTTACAACCCAAGACAAATGATCTTGAGGTTGTATATTGGTTCCACAGCTATTTTCAGTAAGGACATTAGCATTCAAAACAGCTAAAGGGAAGAGAAATTAAGAGCTAGAAGGGCTGGTAGACCCTACAGCAGTTTGGGATGCTGTATCAGCGTAACAGTAGAGGTGGTAAACTTTAACATGGGGAACTAGTAGTACACCCTCCTGGGCCAGCCTGCCCATTTCCTTGAAGCATTAATCTCACTAATAACCCCTAACCTGTTTCTGTCATCCTACAAGGCTAGGAACCCCAGATGGGCCAAGAGACATGCTGTTCACCGACGCCTGCGCTCCCCTCTGTGCTCAAGTGTCACAAGATTCTTTCGACTCTGTGAAGCCCCAGGATGGGCACAGCCCCCGAGGGTGGGGACTTTGTCTCATCACAAGAGGCAGAAGTCTGTGTAAGTACAAGAGGCAGAAGTCTGTGTGCAAATACAAGAGGCAGATATCTGTGTAAGTACAAGAGGAAGAAGTCTAAGTACAAGAGGTAGAAGTCTGTGTAAGTACAAGAGGCAGAAATCTTGGCCAAAGGCTCATGGAACTCAAGAGAACACGTCATTCTAAAAGGAAATACGCAGGAAGCAAGGACACACCCTACAGACTTGTTAAAATGTGCAGTGCTAAATTGTTAGTGTCAGTGTCAGAGTGAGTGTAGGGCAGCACTCCCTTGTGGGTAGTCAGGTCAGGTTGCATGGAACGAGAATTCAGCCATGGTGGCTTGACCTCCAATGTCTGTCCTGCAATGTTCTGCTATTTGCAGAAAGGAGACTGCATCCTACTCCATACCAGAAGGAGGAATACAGGCAAAGTACAAAAGCAAGACAGCCTCCACACCGGAAGACAACTGTTTGTCCACAAGCCCCACCTGACGGACTTCTGCTGGCCAGAAGCCTCATGGTGACCTCAGCTCCCAACGGCGTTTAGCTGGGCATTTTCTATACTAATAGAGTTAGGGCTCAAGACAGAGGAGTGGGCAGAGCTGTCTGACACGGGCAGCCTTGGAGCCCAGCATGCGTTCAGCCCGTGACTGAGGAGATGAGTGATGTGTTTTGGAAAGCACGCCATGAGAAGCCACGATAAGACCAAACAGACCAAGGCCAAACCCGCCCCAGACTAGGAGGTCGCGCTGACCCTTCTGGGAGAAGAGGATGTTCAGACAGGCCACAGTATTGTGTGTGAGGACAGTTTGTGAGCCTGCAGAGGTAGCTCTTTCCAAGCCCATAAGCATAGCACAAAGACTGTCCCCAAAGGACACTGCCACTTAGGTGTCACACACCACCTCACTTCATCCCCTCATAATCCCAGGAGGCAAAGAGGAAAAAAAGCATGAGGGCTCACCCAAGATCATCTAAGTAGGAGACCCAATCTGTCATGCTCCCAAAACATGATCTCCTCATCTTCTCTTGTTCAGCTTCATCTTGAGAGACTGGACATGGCCCTGCCACCATTCTGTTCCCACCAGGGCTGAGGCAGAAAGACCTTCAGCTCCCAGCATTCCTGGGAGGCAGAATGACCAGTTTTTCTGACAGTGGCTTTGTCCTCGGGAGCCTCAGAGCCCTCTCTCCGCCTGTCATGGCACCTCATGGTTGTGGTCTCTAGGTGACCCTGCTGTAGCTGTTAGGTCTGGTCTGATTGAACAGTCAGGCTAACCAAAACACCCCTCAGGGCTCAGGGATGGGGAGGGAGGAACCTTGCAGATCTCTGAGGGAGAAAAGGCATCCCGTTTACTGTACATTCCAGAAATCTGTATCTGTGCTGATGCTCCAGGCAACAGATCTTCTGCGGCGCCTTTACCAAGACCAACAGTAATTAGTTTCCAAAATAAAACTAGTATTAAAGCACAGAACCCAGGGCTAAAGATCTAGCTCAACGGTAGAGTTCTGGCAATGTGTCAGGTCCTGGGTTCAAACTCCAGAACTGTAAAAAGAAATGCATCTTCAAAACACAGAAGTCACCACACAAGCTTTTTCCCAGCTGAGAGATGATGGACACAGTTGAGTGGCATTTTATGAACCATGGTTAAAGATGAGAAAAAATGCTGCCTCATGCCTGCATAGGAAAAAGAGGAGGCACCCACGTGTTAGATTCTTGCTCACTGCTGGGCCTCATCATCTACAGCCTATGGTCCTCTCAACCCACCTACTCGTAATGACAGCACTGCAGTAAAGACACCACCCCCAAAGGTTGAGAAGATGGCTCAGTTGAGAAGAGGACTTCAGTTCAGATCCTCAGCACCCACACAGAAGCCAGGTGTGGTCATGCACACCTGTGGCCCCAGCACTGGGTCGATGGGGCAGAGATAGGAGGATCACTGGGTCTTGCAACCTTCCAATCTAGGTCCAGGATCAGTGAAAGACACTGTCTCAAAGGAACAAAGGATACTGGATGTTCCCTCCATGCATGGGCACAGGGACACATACCTGTGTACACACACGGGGTACCTGTGAGTTCACACAGCTCCTGTACTGTAGGGCAAGAACACCCCCAGGTCTGCCTGCCCATGTCCTTCTGTGAACCCACATAAGTATGGTGTTCCCAAGCAGAGGAGATGAGCTCAAAGACCTCAACCTGCGCTAGCAGGTGCTGGACCACACCTGCCAGAGCCGTAAGAGCTGTGTGTTCAATGGCTGCCCCCTTCAGAGCCAAAGCTGTAAGAGCTTCAGGTCCATGTGCTTACTCTACATTCTTGCTGAGAGTCCTTAACCCAGCACTGGGCCTTCCACAAGCATCAGTACAGTAGGTGCTCTGCACCCACAGGCTCTAATATCCTATAATAACCCTATTATCCTAACATGGAAAACAGCCGTAGGAATTTTGTGTCTATGCTGAGAATGTGAAGATATTTTTCCTGGCCATTACACCCTAAGCAACATACAGGAAATTATTCACATTACATTTACATAGACCGGGGTCTGTTGAATATGTATCTAGAGATCATTTAAAGTATGTAAAAGGACACGTGTGTTATATGCAAATGCCATACCGTCTTATATGTCACAGGTCTCGGGGTAACGATTTCATGCGATATCAGGCACTTTCAGGGCACGTGAGCTCATCAGAGCTGAGCTTTATGAGTCCAAATACAGAGGGTTAAAAAACATGCACTGCAAGTTCTTCATTAGTGTCCATCATAGGGTCCCTTCACAGTATGATTGATGTTACCACACAATAGGTTGACTTTAAAAGTCTAATTATAAGGTTGAGGAGAATCTCAGGGGGCTGCAAGTGTGAGCACCTGGGTTCAACTCCTCCACTGTCCCCCAAAACACATCTAATTATACAAATAATACGTCAGCACGATCTGGACCCTCCAACGTGGGAACTGACAAAGCTTGTCTCCCGTTCCAGCCTCTATAGCTCCACCAGGCCCAGATGCAAAGCAGCTAGTGTGGCTAAGAGAGTGCAGCAGTCATCTGGTGCCTCCTGGCAAAGACAGGCGAAGACCTATCATCAAAAAAATGGGACTAGAGGCTGGCAAAATGACCGAGTGAGTGAAGGCATTTGCCACCAAGCCTGACAACCCAAGTTTAATGCTTGGGACCTACTTGGTGGATAGAAGAGAACTGACCTCTGACCTACACACACACACACACACACACACACACACACACAGTAATATTTTTAAAGAAAAGATGAAACTTCTAAGAGCATTTTTTATGCAAAAAGTCACATTCTTGTATTTTATGAGTTTCCCCCCCCCCCCCATTTTGTCTCCTTCTGTATTGGAGCTGGAAAGGATTGCTCAAGTTCTAATCAAGCTGAGTGCAATTATCAGCAGTCAACGCTCAAGCTTCTTGTCAGGGAAAGTCTGGACCTGGGCTAGATGGCCTTGCTCAGGCTCCGCACTCTCTAGCTGTCCCCTCGCACTGGCGCAGCTAAGCTGTGTCTTGATAGATACCGTGACCCTGGCTTTAGAACTCTTGCATCTAGAAATCATGAGAAACCCCAGAGAGCAGCCGGGTTTACCTTTAAAGAAAAGTAATTAATGTCCTATACCAAAAAATAAATTTGACACGATGGTTCCTAGTTTTTTTTGTTTTAGATAGTCTTACTTGGTAGCCCAGGCTGGCCCAGATGCATGACGATCCTCCTGCCCTAGCCTCCTGAGTGCTACAACACACACACGAGCCACCACTCCTGGTAAGCTGTTGTTGTTGTTGCTGTTGTTGTTGTTATAGTTGGTGGTGGTTGTGGGTTTTTCAGTGGATGAGAAGATTGAATCAGGGTTTTACTACTTAAGCCTTGGTTGACTTAGTAATTACTTTGCTAACCCAAGCTGGTTTCAAATTCACAGCAATCCTCCAGCCTTGGCCTCCCAAATAATGGAATTAGAGGTGTAAGACACTATATCTACCAGCCTAACACATTTCAAATATCTTCCCTTTCTACTTTCAATGATTATAAAGTTATAAATCCCTTCCTGAGTAGATCTTCATATTCCTGTCAACCTTGACATCAGATGCATGGCTAGATCGGCCCCTTCCCTTAGCAGGCTCTCCAGCATAAAGAAGGGGAAAGTGCCAGCATTGTAATGTGCATGTATCAGTTTGTTAGAGTCGTGGACTCCTTTATTCCTTTGTTCATGAGGAATAGGCAATAAAGTATCCAATAAAAACAATTATTTAAAAAAAGAGAAAGAAAACAAACTATTCCTTGGAAAATTCTCCAATCCTGTAGAAGTCCGAGATTTCTTCAGTTGTTCCTAAATACATCAGTCCTAGTTGTTCAATGTCACAAAAATAAGAATTACAAGCGAGCATGGGCAGGAAGAAAACCAGTATGTAACAAGGATGGGAGACTAGGGAGATGGTTCAGCAGATGAGAGCTCTTGCTGTGCAAGTATGAAGACCTGAGTTCGAATCCTCAGCATCCATGGAAGAGCCATGTACTTGTACTTGTGTCTATAACCCCAGCGCTGACAGGTAATGAGATGAAGATAGGGTGGCCACCCTGGGACTTGGTGGCCAGTCTAGGAGGACTAATAAGCCTGAGATCAGTGAGAGATTATGTGTCAGGGGACTAAGGCAGAGAATGATAGAGCAAGACACTCAACAGTCTCCTCTGACTTCCATATCTGAACACACACTCACGCGCGCACATGCACACATATACACACATAAAGTCTCTCTCTCTCTCTCTCTCTCTCTCTCTCTCTCTCTCTCTCTCTCTCTCTCTCTCACACACACACACACACACACACACACACACACATCGGTCAGTACAAGAATCTCTATGAAAATATAAATGTCACGCACTTTATGGCTGCCATGGATACGCAGGTGGGCACAGTGGTTATATCATCACATGGTTACAGATAGAGAAACTGGCAGACAAAATTGAGAGTAGAACCAAAAGCTTGATGGGTTACAAACCCTTCAGTATCTGCTCTGCCCTCAGTCACACGGAAACAAGGCACACAGCCGAAATGTCAAGGAACAACAACTTAAAATAGCATTATTTTCCAAATATCTAAAAGGTCCTAACAGTGAGTCTGCAGGAAGCCATGACCTTTTGGGTATTTCTAAAACCAGAAGCAAGTAGGAAAAGAAAAAGAAAAAGCACGCGCAAAGCTCACAAAGTTTCAGAGAAAGCCTTTACTCGCTGAGCCAAGTCATAAGTTATGCCAGAAAACTGTGATTACTGCACAGATCTTTGTGAACAGGAAGCTGTGAGGAGGGGAGCTGACTTAACGGTGGGCTAGCAAGTATGTTACAACTCATCAGGAAGTCAGAGGAAGGGCTCCCTCACTATTTGATATACACGTTGCCTTAGTTTGACAAGATGGGTGTGACAGTAGCCATGGCACCCCCAGGAGGACAGTGACCCTCAGGAGTTGCAGAGGTACTCAAACGTCTGCCCTCTTTTCTAACGCTCCTGAGAATGTGTCATGGAGATTACTCTAGAGGTCAGGAACTCCATCCTTACCCTCTTCGCTTGATCAACAGAGCCCATCTGTCTCAAACTGTGTCCTTGCAAAGCGGCTTCCCCCATCAATCAGGTGGATTTCCAACTCCCACCAATTACAGAGATACAAAGAGCCAAGGAGTCATTTAGAGAGACCCTTCGGGCCAGATGGAGAGGGCAGCAGGCAGGTCAAGGTCAGAGAGCTAAAGTAATACCTGCCCTGAAAGTCCCCAAGTTTGTCTTAGAGACCAAGCTTGTCTCAGATGAACGAACCAATGGATAAACCAAGTGAAAGGCAAACTAGCACACCAGGCCTTCAAGGATCCGGCCCCTCCTTCCTGCTTCCCTCACTCTTAATATGTCACTTGGTCTTAAGTACCTGGGAGTCAAGAAAGCATCAATGACGGGCTGAACTGTAAAACCTCCCCCCTGGTTAGAAGCGGGGTCACTGTAGACAAAACTAGATATGAGGCCATAGTGGAAGAGGGTGGACTCTGCTTCAATATGACTGTTAATGGGGACTTCTAATTTTTAAATTATGAATAATATAAAATTTAATGATATATAAACATGAGGGGGTACAAGTGAGTTTAGAGTCAGAGCCCAGAAGAGGGTACCGGAGCTGGAGTTACAAGTGGTTGCAAGCTAGCAGTGCCCTAGGAGTTGAACCTAGGTCCTCTGAAAGGGCAGAAAGCGCTCTTACCAGCTCAGCCATCTCTCTAGCGCCTATAAAGGAACTTTTAGACAAACACATAAGGAGAGAACTGTGTAAAGGCTAGAGTTGATGCTTCCAAGGCCACGTAAGCCTGGAAGCCATGAGAAAGGTCCCTAGCACCTACAGAATGACATGGCCTGGATGACAATGTCACTGAGGCTTCCCATCTCTAGAACTCAGGAAGGATAGATGACCATTGACCAGGACCCCCAGCCTGTGACAACGGGATGTGACAGCCTTAGCAAAACCTTGGCTGATGCCACCAACATGGGACCTTCCCTATCTGCAACCTTTGCACTCAGTCTGAAGCTGAGAGAGGTGGGAAGAGGCAGTGGGTTACAGTGACCCTGAAGAAATGGCCGGGCCAAATCCCTCCGTCATAGGTTTACAACCAACAAAACACAGACTCTGAGAGCACAGGACACTGTCCCACAAGCTCCCATGCCAAGGACTCAGGTCAGCCTTCTACTGTGATACTGTGTCCCCTTAACGTCCTACTGCCCAGTTTCTACAGACTGAAGCCTGAGCACCAGGAAAGGTCTCGTGTCCTCCAGGCAAAAGCCCGTCTCTGTCCCTTACCATCACATAAGGAAAATTAGAACGCTCGGACTCACCCTGCTTCCCACAGACCTCTATCAAGGACTTCCTGTTGTCTCCCCAGCCAACTGGAAAGCACTGGAGACTAGATATGGAATCTTAGGCATCAGGACATTTCCACATGGTCTGATACACATGTGCAGAAACCTGTTCAAAGTCCATTCCATCTCAGTCACTGAGTGAGCACCCACCTGCTACCCCATGGTCTTTGTAAAGGTGTGGGCAGCAGCAGGGGGCAGGGTGGCCCAAGTGTCACTAGTAAAAAGACTACTGCAACTATCTGTCACGTCACAACTGAACCATATTCTAGAATCCGGGAGAGGAACCTAGACACTGTACTTGAGGTAGCCACTATATGCTCTCAATATCGGAAGGAGACAGGATCAGCACTTTTGTGGGACAAGTCTAGACAGTGTTAGTTGAACAGGGAAGTGGGGTGAAGGGGACTAGGTGCTCATGGAATTTGGGGGAAGGGATGCACAAAGAGTTAAAGAAGGCATGAGGGTCGAGTCCCGGCATGGTGGTGTTTCACCTTGCATAGCTCCTGGCTCCCCTCGTCCCCATGTCCTTGTGAGCTCTTCTCCCACGTCCTTCTGGCTTCTACACCTCCTGTCTGCAGCTTGTGCTGGGCGGCTAACTTCTGTCACTTTCAGATACAGCCTGGCTCTGCTTAAACGAAGACACCCAAGCCAGCTAGGAAGTGGTAGTGACAAAGGGCAGCCCACACGGCAGGCTGTGGCGACAGAACATGATGGCACCAGGCGGGCACAATGCATTCAGACAGTGGCAGACGAAATGACCTCAAAGAGCCTTAGACTATCTTTGCTGGGAGATCAAGGGCAGGGCAAGCCTAGCCTTAGAATAGGGGCCACCACAATGTGACCCCATGCTATACCCACAACCTCACTGAGATAATCCCGGGCCTACTGCCTGCACCTTCCATAAACATGGGCAGAGAGAGACTTCTAGAAACACAGGCAGGGTCAGGTCACGCATGGTGCACATTAAGGAACTTGGACTTGATCTAACAGGTATAAGAAAATGGGCACTCTGCTCTGTCGCCATTGTTTCTGGGCAGGAAGGTGTCCTTCCTCAAAGCAAAACACTTAGATTCATGCCCTTTCAAACAGCTCACCAAGGAGGAGGAGGGTCCTGTCCTTGCAGGAGGGGGCAGCCATGCCTCCTCTACCAGAGGAAAAACACACCTCCCTTCAGGTCAGAACTCTTCCCAGGATTGGGAGCCGGGCCTTTGCTCCTCCCCTTTCCGGTAGTAGAACCTCTACTTAGGTAACACTCCCCTCCTCTTCCATCCCGCCCCACCCCCCACCCCTCTGCCCCAGCTGCACTACCCAAGGGCCTGGGAAGGGAACATTAGTAAATTCATTTGCCCCCCACCCCACAGTCTCAGCAGGAAAGAAGAGCCGCTGCTCCTTTTACAAGGCTGTAGCTTAGGTAGGAAATGAAAAAGTGACTCCCTATTTCCCAAGCCGCCCCCCTCACCCCTCCACTTCTCCCAGCTGCTCCCACCCCCAAAAGAAACCACAGCACAGTTTGAGGACCCTGCAGAGCCAGGCAGATCTCTGTGAGTTCGAGGCCAGCTTAGTCTACAAAGTGAGTCCAGGACAGCTAGGGCTACACAGAAAAACCCTGTCTTGGAAAAAAGAACAAAAAAAAAAAAAGGAGGAGAGGGAGGAGGAAGAAGAGGAAGAAGAGGAAGAAGAGGAAGAAGAGGAAGAAGAGGAAGAAGAGGAAGAAGAAGAAGAAGAGGAAGAAGACGAGGAAGAAGAAGAAGAAGAAGAAGAAGAAGAAGAAGAAGAAGAAGAAGAAGAAGAAGAAGAAGGAACAAAAAAAGAAAAAAAGAAAAGAGAATAAGATACTGGGCCCCAATGAGGCTTTTTTCTAGCTGCGGTCCAAAGCGTGCAATGCCTTGTGTCACTAAATCAGCCTCAGTGGGCAGGTCTATCCATCACAAAGCCCAGGGAAAGGGAAAGCATTCCTCTGCCTCCCGGAGTCTGGATGTGTCACAAACCCCTAGTGGGTTGGATCAAGCATAATATCAAAGCACTCTGCCTTTGCTCTCAGAGAAGTATGCTGTTACCTCCTGTCCCCAGAGGAGGGCTAGTGAGTGATCACCCTAGCCCCAGAACATCTGCCTGGTCCTTTCAGACAGAATCCCTCCCAGGAGACACAGGAGAAGATACGGATTCACCACCTTGCAGTCACTAAGTCAATGCCCCCTGCCCTCCCTCCATACTCAGGCCCCCATGGAGAGCCCTGTGTCTCCCTGGGATTCCAGCTAAGGGAGGGCCAGATGGTGCTGCCACCACCTCCAGGGGAGGGTACAGACGAGTAGGAGCTGCCTCACTCACAGCTATACCATTTAGGACAGGAAATACGCTTTTAAAACATGATTTCTTCTTGAAGCATCTCAGATATGGAACAAATAATGTCATCCGTCATTCCATTCATTCTTTCTTTTCTATTCACAAGGCTTTTCTCTCACCCCTACACTATGAGCAAGCTCTTCATGAGCACAGTCTGTATCAGATTTGATCTGTTATCTTGGGTTGTCACTCCCGGTACAGTATCCTATTTAAAAAGCAAACAAACAAACAAACAAGATAAGTGAGTGGGGTAGGTAGATGAATGAATAAATATTGAATAGTTGAGTAGATGAGTGGGTGGTGGGTGAATAGATGGATGGATAATAATTGGGTGGGTGAGTAAATGAGTGGACATGTAGGGAAGTGGATGGATGGATGGATGGATAGATGGATGGATGGATGGATGGATGGATGGACGGACAGTGGGTGGGATAGTGGGTGGGTAGGTAGATGGATGAATGGATGACGGATGAGCAGGTGGGAAGGTGGATGAATGGGTTCAATAAATGGTCTTCAAATGTCTATCACATGCCAAGCAGAGTGTGAGCCCCAGGGCATGTAGAGATAAATGGTATCTCTACCCAACTTCAGAGGCACTCAAGATAACAAGGGGGAACCTCCACTGATAAACTAATTTATGGAAAGTTATGCAACACGGGGGAGGGAGCGAAGGACTCAGCACAGAGAGAAGCTACACAAGTTGAGTCATGAAGAGCATGCAAGTGCCCTTTGGTCACTGGAGTTGTTGTGTGCTTTCCTGAACCTTCAGGGGCATTCCTCAGGATAGGAATTTGCCTCCAACAAAGGGGCATTCCTTTGGTTGTTGTAAGCTCCAGTTCCTTCCCACAGAGGAGCCTTCTGGAGTCAAGGCCTAGCTTCTTTTTCTTCTCTTCCCCAAACAGTAACCAAGAAGCATAAAAATCTGAGAACACCTCACTAACAATAGCATCAGTTATATGACATGATACAGCGACAATGGTTGACACGGGTGTGGGCAGTAGTGGGAAGGATGTAGGATTTAGAGTCATAGTCTCTCAACTGATGAAGTCCAGGGTCAGCATCGCAGTCTCTGACTTGGAGAAATTATTCTCTCTGCTCCTGAGTCTCCTGTGAACAATGAGTCATTGGGAGCTGCCAATATAACAGCACTGTTTAAAAGGTTCAGTGATGTCACAAGACCCTGTCTCAAAAAGTAGTAAACTTTAAAAGTTGGGTATGATGGCACACACCAAGCCAGACACATGCATATCTCTGTGAGTTTGAAGCCAGCCTGGCTTACATATTGAGTTCCAGGAAAGCTAAGGTGACATGCTAAGACAAGACCCTGTCTCAAAATAGAAACATACATACATACATACATACATACATACATACATACATACATAATTCTGTGGGAATGCATACAAATGACTAGTCTCTCTGTCTCTCTCTCTGTCTCTCTCTTACACACATGCACATACACACACACACACTTTGCCCCCAGTGTTAATCTATACTTATATACAGCGCCCTGGGATTGGGTACATCATTTACTTCCCACTCCCTTTTGGCTTATAGATCCAACTCCATCTCAGCTGGCCCAGTCTCCCAACCGAAAGGACTCCTTCCTGCTGTCATCCCACCCCTCTTGCCACCCTCATTTAGGCTGTGAGTTCCTTTAGGCATGAGCCCGAGCTACACTGGGCTCTACAACCCTGAAGCCAAGCTCAGCACTTGCCAGAGTATCACTCAGAAATTGCTGGCTGGCAGACTGAGGTATATATAGCTCCATAGGCAGAGTGCTTGCCTAGCATGCATAAAAGCCTGAGCTGAATCCCCAGCACTGCACACAACTGGGTGTGATGGTATGCACTGGTAATCCCAGAACCAAAACAGTAGAGGCAGGGAGGTCACAAGTTCAAGATTGCAGTCTGGGATGCATGAGTTCTGGGAAGGAGAGATAAAGGGAGGGAAGACCAGAAGGAAAGAGGCCTGCTTGCATTACTGGCTAAATAAAACATAGGTTATGTTGATGTATGTCATCAGTATGATTCCTCCCCTCCCTCACCTGCCCAGTTAAGGGAGACTACATATAGCAAGCCAGGATGTCCTCAGTAAACATGGAAGTTTTCGATACACAAAAGAGCAAGCCTGGGGAAAGGGCAGCATGAACACTTGGCATGAAATAGATGTGAATTATTACAAGGAAGCTATTTTTAAGGCAGGAGTGAGAACTAACAATGATCTAAAGTGATTGAGAAGTGGGATGTTCCTGGTCAGTGAAATATCTGGGAATTGGAGGAAACCCCCAACTCCAAGGAGACCAAGGAAAGCACCCTGGAGGACATGGTCTGGAATGACTAAAAGGGTCCCTGTGGCCTCAGCATGTGCCAGCAACTATCAGAGTCCAGAGGGAAGGCTCACTTGAAGGCAACTCAGCGGCAGTGAGCTGCAGCTGATGAGAGCTTCCCCAGAGCCCAGCCTCCAACTCCAAGGTGGGCAGGGGCCTTTTCCACATCCTGGGACCAAGACACAACTCTGTAAGATGAGCTGAGAGTTCTGACAGGCCCCCAGGACTGATGAAACAGAGAGGAAATGGCAAGGCGGCTTGTAGGATCACCCAGTGAATTGTCTGAAAGCCAGTCCTGCTATGCTCTCCCATTGGAACTGCAAACAGGAAAACTATTGGCCCCACAAAACCTTTAATTTTTCCCCCCATTTAGCTCAAAGACAGAGAAAATCTGCTCATCAACTTCTCTAGGCCAGGGGTGTGTTGTAGGCATCCGACACTCTTTTCTGCCCCCTTGCTGCTCTGTAGTGCAAAGACTTGACTGTCTACAAATCTTAAACTACAGTTCAGTAAAACACAAAATTAGTTAAGCTGCACAAAACATCACGAGGATTCTCTAGATCACAACAGTGTCACAGAGCATCTTCCCTGTGTCAGGCACCATTGTGTCTTGCAGGAACCTTCCACTTGACACATGAGACCTGTAACAGTCTTCTCCTTTGTCACTCAAGGCGAGGACAGCTCCTGAGGCTGGGTGCCTAACTCCTGTGACAGCTGAAGTGCCAGACATCCCTACCTGAATGAAAACAGCCTGTAGATCCATAGGGAGTGGTACTATTAAGAGGTGTGGCTTTGTTGGATGGGTGTGGCCTAGATGGAGGAAGTGTGTCACTAAAGGTGGGCTTCAAGGTCCCAGAAGCTCAAGCCAGGCCTAGTGGCTCACCCTCTCTTCCTGCTGCCTGCCATTCTGAATACAGAACTCTCAGTTACCTCTCTAGCACCATGTCTGCCTGCATGTCACCACACTTCCCACCATGGGGATAACGGACTAAGCCTCTGAAACTGTAAATGTCTTCCTTTTTGAGAGTTGCCCTGGGTATGGAGTCTCTTCATACCAATGAAACTCTAAGACACTGAGTTATCCACTCATAGTTCGCTGTACCTGCTGCCAACCCCAAGGAGTCCTCAACAATCCTAGACATACACACACACACACACACACACACACACACACACACACACACAAAGCACAAATTTTGGTTTTGGTTTTAGTAAACATAATCTTGGCAAGAATCACCTTGTTCATAACTATAGACCGAAAGCACGTAATACAGGAAGACTAAATACATATATATTGAATGTGTTAGTTACTTTATTTATAGAGTTAGTTTCTTGGAGTAGGATGTTGACTAGCTACGTCAGCCCCGTAAGGCTTTTATTTGGGTCCATAGATACAGCTCAATGGTTCAGAGCATTGTCGCTGTTGCAGAGTCTTGAAATTCTGTTCCCATCACCCATATCGGGGACCTCACAACTTCCTGTAACTCTAACGGCTCACAGCTGCCTACACGGTAGCTCCAGGAGCTCTGAAGCCTTATTCTGAACTCTACGGGCACTTGTACTCACATGCTCACACACAGATATACATATATAAATAACTAAATAGGATTAAAATAAGTGTTTAAATAATCATAAGTTATTTCTTTGAACTTTACTAAATTAAGTGCAGTTCCTAGAAAGAAGCATCTTCAGAGCGGAAAGAAGGTGGCAAAAGGGCTTGCAGTGTGGTGGGATGGTTGTCATTTGTCACAGTGGCTGGTCAGCGACTCTTGGCAGAAAAAAGTGGGGTGATCACATCTGAAACAGTTGTTGCTTCTTCACAGGGCTCCAGAGAAGTCTAGTACATCTAAATGCATTTTTTCAAAAATCCTTTTAAATTCCAGGCATGGTGGCACATGCATTTAATCCCGGCACTAAGGCAGAAGGGGCAGGCAGATCTCTATGACTTTGAGGCCAGCCTGGTCTACAGAGTGAGTTCCAGAACAGCCAGGGCCACACAGAGAAACCTTGTCTCAAAAAAACAAAAAACAAAAAACAAAAAACAAAAACAAAAACAAAATTTTTTTTAACGAGCTGGGTGTGGTGGTACATGCCTGTAGTCCCAGCATGGGAGGAGGCAGAGGCAGGCAGATCTCTGTGAGTTCAAGGCCAGCCTAGTCCAGGACATCTGAGGCTACACAGAGAAACCCTGTCTCAAAAAAAAAAAAAAAAGAGAAAGAAAGAAAAATATCAAAGGCAGCTTTGATAGAGGTGCCCGTAGCAAAGCACAGTGAATGTACAAAACACCACTAATTGTTCGTTCTTTTTTTTTCCAAGTTTTTTAGTTTTATTTATTTATACTTATTATTGCTTTATTTATATGAGTGTTTGCCTTCCTGTCTGTCTGTGCACCATGTGCATGCCTGGTACCTTCAGAGGTCATAAGAGCGTTCAGATGCCCTGGAATTAAAGTTATTCCAGACGGTTGTGCCGAGTCCTCCGCAAGAGCAGCGAGGGCTCCTAACCACTGACCCAGCTCTACAGCCCCTAACTGCTCTTTCTGAAATGGTAAACTTTATGTTGTATATATTAAAATAAATACTATAAATATCATTTTCATACATTATCAAATTAAGCTTACGCTGCTTGAGATCACAGCAATTCCTGTGTCCAGGTGCAGGGCTCAAGGTCACTGCTGTACACCGGACCCTGAAAGACGACAGCAGGTCATGGGGGGACACTTTCCAGACACTGCTTTTGAAAAGAAAGTTAGTACTCTGCCCCATAGAGACACCTTCAAGCCACAAGCTAGGAGCCACCTGGTAACAAACAACCCATTTTAGGACTTCAAAGAACAAAGCAAAGGATGGGTAATCCCCGGTGTGGATAGGCAGGGGCTGGACCACACAACCCAAAGGGATAGGAACTGCTGAGAATGGGTAGTGAGTGTCTGTTTAGGGCCAAACATGGACCCATTGAGTCACTGGGAGTTCTCCATCCTCAGGGTGCTGTGGTCCCAAGGAGGTAGGAGGGTAGCAAGTCCATAGATGAGGTAGGTCTATGGAAAGTCAGCTGACCCTCCCTGGCAGTCAAAGCTGGTCTCAAAGCTGCTTCTTCGTCTGTCGTGGCGACATCCCAGATCCTCAAGATGGCATTGCCTCTGCCTCCCCTACTCCACAGGGCTGTGCTTGGTTGAAGGCAGCTGAATTCACTCCTGTGTTCTCTGAGTGAGTTTACCAAGCGTCTCCTGATACCCGGAATGCTCTCCCCACCCCATCCTCACTCCTTTATTGACTCCCAGGAACCCAAGGCCAAAGTTTGTTTTCCAGGTTGTCTTTATTGACTCCCTGGGTTTTCGGCGTCTCAGCTTTCCAGCTATAAAATGGGGAGGTTGCACAGTGTCAGAAAACTGTCTTCTGGGAAGTGGACAATGCGACCTTCTAAGGCTGTTCCATCAACTCCTGGCTGTCCACAGGCAGCTATTCACTAGAGCAGTGGTTCTCAACCTTCCTAAAGCTGTAACACTTTAATCCAGTTCCTCATGTTGTGGTGGCCCCTAACCATAAAGTTATCTCATTGCTATCTCTTAACTGTAATTTTGCTACTGTTACAAATCGTAATGTAAATATCTAATATGTAGGATATCTGGCATGTGACACGTCTCAACCCACAGGTTCTCTGCGTGGCAAAATGAGCCCCAGCCCCTTAATCCTGTGCTCTTGCCAATCTTGAATCTACAGAAGCTACTGTCCCCTAATGAATAAGTTAAACACCAAAAGAAGTACCACCTTGCAAGACTGAACACAATGAATATATTAAATCAAAACACGGGTCATGATACTAACGAAGGACCATCAACAGCAGACAGAAACTAACACAAGTGAGTCAGTTTGTGAGGATTGTTCTAGAAGAGGAAAGGAACCACAAACTACTTCTGCCTTGCCCATATCAACTACAGAAAAGGCCTTTATAATAAATGAGAAGGGTAGAGCTGGTAAGATGACTCAGTGGGGAGGGGTTCTTCACCAAGCCTTACGACCTGAATTCAGTCCCTGGAACCACAGGCAGGTTGAAAGAACAGACCTCTGCAGGCTGTGCTCTGGTTTTGTTTGTTTGTTTGTTTTGTTTTGTTTTTTGAGACAGGTTTCTCTGTGTAGCCCTGGCTGTCCTGGACTCACTTTGTAGACCAAGCTGGCCTCAAACTCACAGAGATCCGCCTGCCTCTGCCTCCTGAGTGCAGACTGTCCTCTGACCTCCACATGCACACTGTGGCATGTGAGCCCCACTCATAAGCAAATAAATGAGTGAAGAAGGAATTGTAAATCAGAATATTAGGGTCTCTGTGAAATTAATGACTATCAGTTATGGCTTGATGCAGTGGGAGTGCTGTGGGTGATTTGTCTAGTACCAGGGATTAAACCTAGGGTTTCCCTGCATGCTGGGCAAGCACTTTGACACTAAAGCTAAATCTCAGACCTTTTTTTTTTTTTTTTACTTTTAAATTTTGAGACAGGCAGGAAGTGGTGGTGCACATCTGTAATCCCAGCATTCAGGGAGGCAGAGGCAGGCAGCTCTCTGAATTGGAGGCTAGCCTGGTCTACAAAGCAAATCTAGGACAGGCAAGGCTACACAGAGAAACTCTGTCTCAAAAAACCAAACAACAACAACAACAACAACCAAAACTGAGACAGAAATTCATTTAGATGCCCAATAGAAACTTGAACTCTCTATGTAACCCTGGCAGGTCTTAAACTTGCAATCTTCCTGCCTCAGCCTCCTGAGTATCTAGGGTTATCAACTTGTGATACTAGCCCTAGCTTGGTGGGGAAATTTTAAATATAAAAACCAGAATGCCATATTCAAACCGCTGGCCAATCCTAGCACCTCAAAGATAGGCAAGACAACATAAGGTATTGTGTAGTGTAAGCCCATAGCTTCTCTCAGACATCTACCAGGCCAACACTGAGCCACAGAATCTGATCAAGCCTCCGTATCTAATTAGTGTTTCTAATATACATGGACAAAAGGTACAGAATGAGAAAGAACCCAGCAATTCCAGGAGAACGATGACCCAGTGCTTTCCACAAAGAAATGTCAAGGAAAGATTGCTACGGATCAAAAGAAGCTAAAGTAATTTACTAATAAAGCCAGGGCCTGTGGCTGAGGAGTTGGCTCAGTCAGGGTCGTTTGTGCCTATAATCTCTGCTTGACAAAGGTCAGCCCCACCCCTGACCCACATGCTCAGTGCTAGAAAGCCAGACAGGAGGATCCCTCGGCTTGTTGAGCAGCTAATCTAACCAAATCAGCAAGTTCCAGGCTCAGTGAGAGCCCCTGTCTCAAAAAGTAAGGTGGGGAATGGTTGCGGAAGGCGCCTGTCATCAGCTGCTGGCCACCACATGCACACGCACACATAGGGACACACACATGAACACACACAAACCAAAAAACAAAAACTTTTAAGTTAAAAGAGAGAGAGAACAAGGTATAGTGGCATTCTCATTCAAGCACAGTATTCAAGAGGCAGAGCCTCAAAGACCACTGTAAATCTGAGGTTAGCCAGGTCTACATAGTGAGTTCTAGGCCAGCTAGAGCTAAGAAGTAGGATCCTACCTAAAAAACAAACAAACAAACAAAAAACCAAACAAAATAAGAATAATATCTGGATACCTGTAATCTCAGCACTCAAGGAGGCAGAGGCAAGCAGATCTCTGTGAGTTCAAGGCCAGCCTGGTCTACAAAATGAGTCCAGGACAGCCAAGGCTACACAGAGAGACCCTGTCTCAAACAAACAAACAAACAAACAACAAACAAACAAACAAACAAAAGAGAGAATAGTGTCTGGGTCGAGTTGGGTCCTGAGTGGAATAACCGGGCTAACTGCACAAACGTGTCAATGAAACATTTGAGGGGATAGGTGACTGCTCGAGTCCACAGAGGCTGCCATAGCAGAGCATCTCAGACAATGTCACTTACAGCTCACATGCTAGACCCCAGAAGTCCAAGATCAAAGTACAGCTCCACCAATGTGGGAGTCTCCGATTTAAAAATAGCATCTTCTTGCTGTGTCCACACAGCACAAAGTCAGGCCTCTTTGATAAGAATACCAACCATATTCATGACCCAACCAATCCTTGAAGGCCCGCCTGTCAATACCACCATGCTGGCTACTAGCTTCCGACTTAGAGATTTTTTTTAAATTATTTATTACATTTGTTTTATTTGTTTAGTGTGTGCATGGGGGGGGGGGAAGGGCGGGTGCACAGGTGCCACAGCACATATGTGGAGGTCAGAGGACTTTCAGGAGCCAGTTCTCTTCTTCCACCATGTGGGTCCCGTGAACTGAACTCGGGTCATCAAGCTTGACAGCAAGCGCCTCTACCCTCTGAGCCATCTCACTGGCCTTGGGTTCCTGGGGCGCAGGGGGTATTGTTTGTTTAATACAAGGTTGCAAGTGACCCAGACTGGCCTCCAAAGCTCTGTGTGGCTGAGGATGGCCTTGAACTTCTCATTCTCCTGCCTCTACCTACCAGGTGCTGGGAATAAAAGGATCAAAGCCATGGGGAAGGTGAAAATCAACCCCCAAGGCTGACCTCTGACCTCCATACATGTACAGAGACATGCACATGCCTACACCCACACCCATGCACACCCATGCACACCCATGCACACATATGCACATGGGGCAGTGAGGAAGAGAGAGAGGGAGAGACAGAGTAATGGTGGAGAGTCTAGCCTGGCAAGAAATGTGAATGGTGCAGATCTAGATAGAAAACAAAATTTGTCTTCGCCAAATTCCTCTCTGAAGCCAAATCTCTATCGTTTATGTTGGCTTTAAAAGAATGTTTTGTTTTCTTTCCTTCTAAATTTGAGTTTAGACTAGCTGTCCTAGAAAATGACTGTTTGTTCTTGCAAGGGTTGTGCGTGTTCTTGTTCAGGCAGCTGCCATACAGCAGGGAGAATCGAGTGCAGAGGAGGGAAAGGTGGGAACACAGTCCTTGGGCATGATGGGTGAGGGCTGGAGGAAGGCCAGGAGCAGGAGGCTGAGACCGTGCCACCCAAGACCCAGAGCCAAGCTGCCTCTGGATGAGATAGGAAGAGGAGAATCTGAGGGACAGGCCAATGCCAGACTTGCGTGACCCAGAAGGAGGGGGGCCAAGGAATGGATGAAGGACCAAGATAAGCCCTTAGTTGTAGGGAGTTGAAAGAGCGGCTCAAGGAGAGGTTAGTTCCAACTATCAATCCTCCTGAGAGGACCACCTAATAATGGAAAATAGCCAAGGAGGTCAAGCTGGGGACAGGAACTGGGAACACAGGAGAAATCCAGAAAGGGACCATTCTCTGCCTTCTACATTCTGAGGGCTGATGTCTCCCATAGAGATATGAGCCCTTAATATGTAGAGACCTCTGAAAACAACCCCATCTAGTAAGAGGGAGGGGGGGTCCTTTTGTTGCTTGGTTTTGGGGGTTGCTGTTGTTGTTGTTGTTTTGGTTACTCTGCGCAACACTGGCTGTACTGAAACTCACTCTGTAGACCAGGCTGGCCTTGAACTCAGAGATCCACCTGCTTTTGCCTCCTGACTGCTGGGATTAAAAGCGTGTGCCACCACCACCCAGCATAGATAGAGGTTTACGCTTGGCAGTCTATTCTTCCCTCCTGAGGGCATTTCAATATATTACCAGTCTTAGGAGAATTAGTAGAAGAATTAGGGATGATCCCAGACTCCCCAGCGACAATAACTCAGGGAAAAAAGACAGTTGCCCTTTCTTTCTGTACCTGCAAAGGCAGTATGGTAACAGTATTGACAACTAAGGAACACATTTCATGGCCTCAATGCACCAGCACAGAGGGCTACCCAGACACCCAAAGAGGCACAGGGGCTCTGAGGAGCAAAGTGGATTCCTCAAGCCAAGAGATTCCAATATTAGAATGATACCCACTGCACAGAGCTGGACTGTTAAATGCACTGTGCCTACTCTCTGTTGGTTTCCTGATACCAAGTATAAAGTATCTTATAAGACCAGAGCAGTCACCAAAAAGTCATTTTTGCAGCATAGATAATATTGTTATTGTTACCCTAGTTCATCACTAGAAAACACCAAAGCTTAAAACAATACCTGTCGTGATGTTAATCTCAACTGTCCAATTGCTGAGATCCAGAGTCACCTGATTTAACTGAAGTGAGAAGACCATCCCACTGTGAGTGGCACTATTGCCTAGTGTATTTGTTTTCTGCTGTTGTGATTAAATACCAAGGCAACTTGATATGACCAAGGCAACTTAAGAGCATCGATAATGGCATGGGAGAGACAGCATCGGGTGGCCAGAGGAGAAAGCTAAGAAATCACATCTCCAGCCACAAATGTGAGGCAAAGAGAAGCAACTGGAAGTGAGGTAAGAGCACAAAGTCTCAAAGCCCACCTCCAGTGACATACTTCCTCCAGCAAGGGTCCACCCTTAAAAGTTTCATAGCATATCTAAGCAGTTTCACCAACTAAGCCGAAACATTGCAGGTGGGGACCAGTGTTTCTCACTGAAGCTTCCACCATACAGGACTGGGATCCTGGCGTCCCAAGAAGTGGTACAGTATAAGCATCCATCACTCTCTGCAGTGTCATCAGCTGCCTCAGGCGTCTACAACTGTGACTCCTCAGCAGTGACAGACTGGGACCTTGAACTGAGAGGCAGAAAAAGTCCTATCTCCCTTAAGTTGTTTTAAACAGCTCAAGAGAAGTAAATAAAACACCCACCTACCCAAACTGCTATATAGGGAAGGATTACAATGCTTTTAAATTTCAGTTAAATGGATTATTGCTTATTGTGTAAGTTTACGTGAAAACGTGCGTGCTCTTTCACTGATTTAAAGGAACATAAACACTTTGTTTTCTAAGACTATGTTGGCGACTTGCCTGGGTTTGGTCTCCAGCACCACAGAAGCCAAGAGTGGTGGGGCTGGAGAGATGGCTCAGTGGTTAAGAGCACTGCCTGCTCTCCAAAAGGACCCGGGTTCGATTCCCAGCACCCACATGGCAACTCACAACTGTCTGTAACTCCAAGATCTGACACCCTCACACCAATGCACATAAATTAAAATTAAATAAAAAATATTTTATATAAAAAAAAAAGAGTGGTGATACATTCCTATAATCCTAGAACTTGAGAGGTGCAGGCAGGAGGATAAAACGTTAAAAGTCACCCTTGGCTATACAGCTAGTTCAAGGCCAGCCTGAGATACACAAGACCTCTCTGTCTCAAGGAGGGGAAAGACTAGAGACTGTGAGTAAATCTAGATGCTGGAAGGTTCTGGTAGGGGTGGGGTGGGGATTTTACCCCCAGTGCCATGATTATAATCATACCCTGCAATCCCAAGAAGAGAGGTCCTTTCTTGGGTTTGCTATTGCTGTGATGAAACACCATGAATATGAGTGACTTGGAGAGGAAAGGGTCTATTTGGCTTACACTTTTCATCACTGAAGGAAGTCTGGACAGGAACTCAAGCAGCGCAGGAACCTCGTAGTAAGAGCTGATGCAGAGGCCATGGAAGGATGCTGCTTACTGGCTTGTTCTTCATGGCTTGCACAGCCTGTTTTCTTATGGAGCCCAGGACCAGCATCCCAGGGGTGGCCCCACCCACAAAAGGCTGGGCCCTCCCCCATCAACCCCTGATTAAGAAAATGCCCTAAAGGCTTGTGTAGCCCTGTCTTATGGAGGAGTTTTCTTAACTGACTGTTCCATCTTCTCAGATGATTTTAGCTTGTGTCAAGTTGAATATAAAATTATCCGGCACACTAGCAAATCATAAAATATTAGACAATATATGTTTTTAATTTTCTGTGTATGTGGAAGGCAATGACATCAAGTGTCTTCTTTAATTGCTTTCTACCCTATTTATTTCTTGTTACATTTCATTTATTTAGTATTTGTGTGTGTGTGTGTGTGTGTGTGTGTGTGTGTGTGTGTGTGTGTCTGCTTGTGCTCATGCATGCCATAGAGTGGCATGTGGAGGCCAAATGACAACTTGTTGGACTTGGTTTTCTCCTTTCACCATGTGGGTCCAGAGGATGGAATTCAGGTTGGGCTAGCCTTACCTACTGAGCCATCTTACCAGCCCCTCCACCTTATTTCTTGAGACAGGGTCTTGCACTGAACTAGAGCTCATCAGTTAGAGTAGACTGACTGGTTGAGAGCACCAGAGACCGTGCTTCCTCCACTTCTTCTTCCTGCCCCCAGCACTGGGTTATAAGTGTACATTAGCACGCCTGGCATTTTTCCAGGGTTCTAGAGATCCAGACTAAGCCATCTTCCCAGTCTAAATTTTAAGAGCTGGTGCCTAATTCAGAAGGCATGTGGAAATGTCTTAAGATCCCTCATGGAAGCTGCCACGGAGGGCAGAGACAGTGGGTCTCTCTTCTAAGCATTCACTTAGTGCCTCAGAGTGTCTGACCAAGGGGAAGCTTACTTTCCCTCATTGCCACACATTTCTTCTGGTCCTTCCACTTGTTGCTACCACTAACTGCACTGTTGGAAGACCCAGGCTACTCTCCTTCCTCCCCAGCATATGCCACAAGGAGTGAGTGGAGTGGGAGGACCATCTGATCAACATGCAGATAGCCATAATAGGTCTGTCTGCTCACCCCTCATAGACTAATCCAATCAATCTCCCTTTATAATATATATTTATATATTATATATTATAATTACATTATTATACACACACACACACACACACACACACACACACACACACACACACACATATATATATATTCCTCTGCCCTAGTACAGTTACCAAGCACACTTCTCAAAGACAAAAGATCCCAGAGTCTAAACAACCTCAAAAGGCAAGGATAAAGTTTGACAGTTGACTGTGGCTGGCTGAGTGACTCCCACACTATAGAAAACATTAGGGCTGTTGAGACCCTCAGGTGCAGTCTCAGCACCTGGAGAAAGTTCCCATCCAAGATGGTTCCCGGAAAGCCTTAGGAGCCCTGTGACAAATCCTGCCCACCCTGACTTCCAGCTGAGACAACTCCAGGGGGTAAAGTCACAAGAGTCACAGCACGAGCAATATATGCATACATATATAATATATATCACACACACACTCACACATGCAAAGAGGATTGTTTTCTGCTATGTAAAAACTGCAGCCACCCCAGAATCTTAGAGAAAGTATGCAAACACTGCCTCTCCTACTTGGCCTTTTCAGGACTAAATGAATTTAATTTGTCAAGTGACCCCAGGTCAGTTATTGTTTAGTTTATGCATCTACTCAAAAGCCTGGGGCCAAAAAAATGCCTGCTCAAAGATCAAGCCTAAACCCCTCTGGGACAATTTCAGAAGGTGAGTGATGAAGGACACCTACCATAGTCACCTCTGCTGGTGGAAGGGACCCTGGCTGCCTTCTTATAGGTATTGAATAGATGTCCTCACACCCACAGGAGAAGGAGGAATATGAATGGAGGGAGGCCAGGAAGGAAGGGAGGGAGGGAGGGAGGGAGGGAGGGAGGGAGGGAGGGAGGGATTCTATACCTAGCATACAACAGGAAACCTGAACTCCATTTCACAGCTGCAAACACCAAACACCGATCTGCTATCTCTACTCATCAGGAAGGCAAAGCAAGAGGTAAGTCTGCCTTGGCCTCCTTCTAGCTGCTCATGTCACTTGCCACATGCCCTGAGTCACCAAAGTCTCAAAGCTAGAGAGTGCTTCTGACTCTGTCACCACGTACTCGGACTTACCTGAATAAATGTTGTCAACACAATTCCTGTCTTGGCTTCTTTCTGCTGCTATGATAAAACACTGGCAACTTAAATTTTATTTATCTATTTATGTATTTATTTATTTATTTTACATTGGTGTTCTGTCACCATGTATAGATGTCTGAGGGTGTCAGATTGCCCGTAACTGTAATTTCAGACAGTTGTGAACTGTCAGTGTGGGTGCTGGGAATTGAACCTGGGTCCTTTAAGAAGAACAGTCAGTGCTCTTAACCACTGAGCCATCTCTCCAGCCGCAAAACACTGGGAACTTAACGGATGAAGGATAATGGGCTTACTCTGGCTCACGCTTCCGGAGTGTACTCCATCACAATGGAGAAGCCATGATGGCAGGAGTGTGAAAGAGCTGGTCACATGCAGCCACATTCCGGAAGCGGAGAGTGAGGAGTGCTTCCACTCAGCTAGCTGGCTCAGTTTTATCCTGGTATGAAGCCCAGGGATTGGTGTCACCCACTCTTATGGTGGGTCTTCCCTCCTCAAGCGACCTAACCAAGATAACCCCTCACAGGTGTCCCATGGGTTTGTCTCCCAGGTGAGCCCAGATCCATCAAGTTGCCAGTCAACACTAACCATCACACTTCCCTTGCCCAGAACTGTAAAGCGTGGGCAGTAAGCTTCAAAGGCGGGAGAACGGAGAGTGGCAAATGCCTGCAAGCGGGAAGGATCCTTCTGAGCAGACCTAAGACTCCGTGAGGCTTCCAAGAAGTGGGGAGGTAAATGAGCAAGGGGAGGGAGGTTACCCTGCTAACAGTCCTCGGCCCTTGAGCTCCTCACACGCCACAGATTTAGTGTTAGCAGAAAGTGTGTGATATAATAGGCATACAGCATGCCTGTGGCGTCACAAAGCTCACAAGGGATCCCCACTCCTAACTAGACCCACGCAGGGAGGCCACACGGCCACCACCTTACAGAATGGTCACAGCCGTGGATCCCCACCCCTTCCTTGTGGCACCATAAATAACTGACTCCACCTTCCCATATCCCTGTGTCACCCCTTAATATTTCCCAAGCATGAGAGTCATTTTTCTCTGATGTCTGAATAATCACAGGACAGCTTCAGTCCCGGAGTCCATTCTCAAGTTGGGACACTTAACAGCTAGTGCTACAGTTCATTGATTTGCTGTTCCTAGGTTTCCTTAAGGACAGAATCCTCTGGGTGTGGTAGCATACACCTTTAATCCTAGCGAGGTCAGGAGCGGGGACAGGGGGGAGGGGAGGGGGGACAGGGGGGAGGGGAGGGGGTAGAGGCAGAAGCAGGTGAATCTCTGTGAGTTTGAGGCCAGCCTGGTCTACAAAGCAAGTCCAGGATAGCCAAGGCTACACAGAGAAACCCTGTCTTGAGAAGGAGGAGGAGGAAGAGGAAGAGGAGGGAGAGGAGGGTAGGAGGAAGAGGAAGAGGAGGAGGAGGAGGAAGAGGAGGAGGAGGAGGAGAGGAAGAAGAAGAAGAAGAAGAAGAAGAAGAAGAAGAAGAAGAAGAAGAAGAAGAAGAAAGAGAAGACAGAATCCTCTTTCTAGTTTTTATTCTGTAATTGGCTGGGGTCCTGGCATATGTAGCTTTCTCTAAACTCTTACATATTATGGAGATTTGGAATGTCTCTCTGTGTCTGTCTGTCTGTCTGTCTGTCTGTCTGTCTGTCTGTCTGTCTGTCTCTCTCTCTCTCTCTCTCTCTCTCTCTCTCTCTGACAGAGCCTCATTATGCAGCCCAGGCTGACCTTAAACTCATGATCCTTCTCCCTCAGCCTTAAGCTCACAGAGAGTTCATCCATCATTACAGAAAGAGCACAGAAAACAGAGCAGTTCACATGGCCCAAGAAGAAATAGGGAAAGCCCTATCCCCCAGCACAGCCTCAAGAAACTTCTCCCAACTAGACCACACTTCCCAATGACCACACCTCCCAAAGACCTCACACCCATAAACCACACCTCCCAATAATCATACCTATGGCCACACCTCCCATAGACCCCATGTCTCAATGACCACACTTCCCAATGACCACACCTCCCAATGATCTCACACCCATAGACCACACCTCCCATAGACCACATAGCCCAATTACCACATTTCCCATAGACCACACCCATGACCATACCCCCCATAGACCACATATCCCAATTACCACACCTCCCATAGAACACAACTCCCATAGGCCACACCTCCTATTTGCACATCTTACAAAAGCATCATTGTAGCTGGACATAGTGGCTCACAACTTTAATCCCAGTACTCAGGAGGCAGAAGCAGGCAGATCTCTATGGATTTGAGGCCAGTTGGTCTACAAAGTGAGTCCAGGACAGCCAGGGCTACACAGAGAAACCCTGTCTCTCTCTCTCTCTCTCTCTCTCTCTCTCTCTCTCTTAAAATGTATTATTTATTTATTTATTATCATATATACAGTGTTCTGCTTGCATGTACACCTACATGCCAGAAGAGGGCATCAGATCTCATTATAGATGGTTGTGAGCCACCATGTGGTTGCTGGAGAATTGAATTCAGGACCTCTGGAGGAGCAATCAGTGCCCTTAACCTCTGAGCCATCTCTCCAGCCCCAGAAACCCTGTCTCTAAAACAACAATAACAACAAAAGTATCATTGTATTAAGAATCCATCAAGGAATTAATCCATCAGGCCAGAGAAGAGTGGGGGGCCAACCACTCCCCAAAAGCCCATCAGCTGACAACCAAGTACAGAAGCCTTTGGGGAACATTTTATATTCAAATCATAACATCTCTCCACAAGTCAGGCAGCCCAGTGGTACCAACACAGACTCGAGGCCCTATGGGCTTATGGTTTAAAATACCAGTCAGGCTCCTTCCAAGCAAAATGATTTGTCACTAGGCCCTCTAAACTGCCATTCCTCGGGAGTGGACCATAGATAATCAAACTTAGCACATAGACTCTTACAATAGTCAGTTATGTGTTCATTTAATATACTAAGTACAACACATAAAATATCAAAAGATATGGATGCACAGAAAACAGACAGTGCAGTGGCTGGGGGGGACACTAAGTATTCTCACCATGTTTATAATAATTGTCTTTACTTAAATAAACTAGCAAATTGCAAATATGTGAACTTTAAAAGGCACAAAATTATACAAATTCTGTAAACTTGAGAAATCCAGGGGCTAGAGAGATGGCTCAGTATTTAAGAACATTTACTGTTTTTCCAGAGGACCTGAGTTCAGTTCTAAGCACCAACATTGGGCGGCCCACAGCCATCCATAACTCCAGCTCCAGGATATCCGAGGCCTCTTCAGGCCTCCCCAGCCATCTGCATGCACATCCCCACACACAGACACACACACGCACATAATTAAAATTAAATCTTGAAGAAGAGCCAGACGGTGGTGGTGCACACCTTTAATGCCAGCACTTGGGAGGCAGAGAGAGGCGGATCTCTATGAGTTTGAGGCCAGCCTGGTCTACAGAGTGAGTTCCAGGACAGCAGAAGGCCATACAGAGAAATCTTGTCTTGGAAAAACAAAACAAAACAAAACAAAACGAGGAGAAGGAGAGAAAGAAGGCATTGTCGCTACCACCCATGCTCTAGTGAGAGTCAATTTAGCTGCATAGATGAACGGGGAGTGTCAAGGTGTGGCTCCTGTAAATACATCAAGCACAGCAAGAAGCTGGCACTTCTGGTGGTGGTTGTTGACACATCTCAGAATCATCTTCCTACAAGGCACACTATTAACTAGAATATGAGAGCAAATTCTCCCTTGATAAACTCTTAGCTACAGCCCACAAACAGAGAGACAGGAATCCCACCACAGCTCTCGACTACATCTGTCTGCCTGTCAGCTCCCTACCAGCCCTGCTGTGATTCAGAGATGTCACGACATGAAGGAAGAAATGCAAAGTCAGCCGCAAACGCAGTTAATTACATGGTATCCCATAACTGAGTTGCATGTGTTCACTGGCAGCCCCAGGAGGCCATAATCCTCAATCCAGGTCCTGTGAGTTCTCAGGTGATGGGACCTGATTCTTACCTTTGAGGATCTGGCAGCAGTAAGGTTAAGGTAAACATAACACAATCTGGTAAGTACAAGCAAGCCAGATGCTGCCTGGTTGAGGATCCTGACCACGGCCCTGCCAACGTTCAAGTCACGTCTTGTCTGAAAACGTGGAGAGCGGCCGCAGCTCCTTCACCTTGCCCGTGTCTCACATACATTTAAACCGCATCGCAGCAGCCATCACTCACTCTCTCTGTTTCTGTTTCTCCCCAGAGGGGCTCCCAGTTGGTAGAAAATTTGAGACAAAAGGTACACTGGGTGCTCACCGATCAGAACACAGGTCATTTTGTTGTTGTTTTGTTTTTATGAGTCAGGGTCTCACTGTGTAGCTGTGGCTGGCCTGGAAATCACTATGTAGACCAGGCAGACCTTGAACTCCACCTGTGTGGATGGACACGAGATGGTAAACATCTTACCTGACAAATAACAGTCTATTACCTCAATGATGCTTTTGAACAGTTCCCAAAAGGAATAGGTGCAATTTTATAATATTTAACAGTATTTATTCACTATAATAAAAATATTTGACTAAGCAGAGAGGACAACAATATAACTTTAATTTGTTCAAAGTCAAAATCCCATAATCTAAAGAAATTACATCAAAGGCTATCTGATATCTGCAGCTATCAAAACAAATGTAGTGGAATACTTACAGTAAGGACAAAGACAAAAGTTCCCCCCAGAGAAAAAAGGAAATGGTATCTAAACATAGACAAGCCTTTTAGCATTGGTGGTGCCTTTAATCCCAGCACTGTGGAGGCAAAAATCTCTGAGCTCGAGGTCTAGTTTGCATAATGAGTTTCAGGCCAACATAGTGAGACCCTGTCTCAAGAAAAAACAAAATGAGCCTATTGTGCTGGGAGCATGGCTGCCACTTGGAGAGGCAGAGGTAGGTTGATCTGTGTGAGTTAAAGGCCAACCTGGTCTACAAAGTGAGTCCAGGACAGCCAAGGTTACACAGAGAAACCCTATCTCAAAAAAACAAAGAAGAAGAAGAGAAGGAGGAGGAGGAGAGAAAGAAAGAAAGAAAGAAAGAAAGAAAGAAAGAAAGAAAGAAAGAAAGAAAGAAAGAAAAAGACAAAACAACAATGGTAGAGAACAGGGCCATCAAGTAAAGGCACTTGCTGCCAACTCTAATGATCTATGTTCCATATCTGGACCCACACTGTAGAAGGACAGAACGGTGGCAAGTTGTCCTCTGACCTGCTATGGCATGCATCACACACACACACATACAGACATGCACACGCAGGCACGCACGCACGCACATACACCCTAAACAAACAAACAAACAAATGTAAAGATTCATCAAGTCCCCAAATGCTGACAGTGCTTAACCTCTAGGGGAAAGGAATTCATTTCTTGGTTTGCATACTCTTCCATTTATAAATTTTCTGCCCTCAATACATATCATCTTCAAGTCTGAAGAAAATTGCTTTTTAATCTTTTAATCAGATAAAGAAATCAATACATTTTCCTCTGAACAGAACAGAGAGAAGGACAAAATGGCTAATGCTAATGTCATTGATCAACCCCTGCCCACAATTATCACTTGGATGTTAGCTCAGGGCTCCCTCACCCCGGCTTCCCATGGGGAGACCTTGTGCTGTCAGGGCAAAGGATGGGGCCAGATACCAGTATGTAGACATGCCTTTGATGTCCTCAGCTGTCACTGGGACAGCAGACCAGGGGAGACAAAGGCTCACTATTCCAGCGTTGACCACAGCCGGACTCCAGGCTCCCCACCTTTTCTTACTGCCAGGCTCTCTGGTATGACCTCTGCCCCCACACACAAAGGCTTCATTCAGCGGCACGGCCAGCCGTGTTGGAAATTCTCTCCAGATTCAGCCATTGAGAGAATTTGTTGTTTCCAAACTAGCTTTGTGTTTCCATGACTCAACTGGACTGAGAGAGGGGTTTTGGAATGAGTTGATCAAGAAACATAATATCTACCAAAATTAGCATAGTTTGGGATTCATAAAAACTTTTCAGGGCAAGGAAATTCCAGATACATTTTGTACAATTGTGTGTGTGTATGTGTGTGTGTGTGTGTGTGTGTGTGTGTGTGTTTACTTCTTCAGTGAACACATCTGTGTATTAGAACATTTTTTTAAAGTCATCAGTAATCTTAACAAATGGAAAATCACATTCCCAAGACTGCATTTAAATTTCACATATCGCCTACCCAGGTTTCTAAACCAACTGCTAAAACCTCGTTAGTGGGTCTGATAGGAGCTGATAGCTAAAATTGGCAGCAATTTGGGCAAGTTAGTCCCTGAAGGAGCTCAGGCAGGTCATGCCCATGCCAACTACAAGGTTAACATCACCCTACAGGTCAGGGTGCCCCAGATCAGCCCAGGATCCTGCAGGCTGCCAGGCGCCATCAGCACAGCCGTGCTGCCTGCCCTGACTCATGTCCTCACTTAACTACCACACAGTCCTGACTCACAGAGTCCTAAAGCTGACCTGTGTTCATGACTATCGAATGCCTTGAGTTACCTAAACAAACATCTATTTGAGTTTACCATAAACAGTACCAACTTTGTTTTCTGAAATATCTCAAGTAGCCCAGGCTAGCCTCAAATCCTCTAGGTGGCCAAAGATGCCTTAGAACTGCTGATCTCCTGTCTCCACCTCCAGAGTGCCAAGATTACAGGCATACACACCATACATATGGTTTATGCTGGGGTGGAAGCCAGTGCTCTTATCAATTCAGCTGGATCTCTAGCTCAAAGGGCATCAACTCTAACCACCTTTTTAAAAAAAAAAAAATTGGCTTGACAGGCACAGTGGCACACGCCTGTAATCCCAGCACTCTGGGAGGCAAAGGCAGGCAGATTGCTGTGAGTTCAAGACAAGACTGGTCTACAAAGAGAGTCAAGACACCAAGGCCACACAGAGAAACAAAAACAAAAACAAACATACAAAAAAAAAAAAGATTAAAAGAAAAAAATCAGCTCAAAAACAATTCAGTGAAGGACAGGAAGCCTTTGCAGCAAACATGGCAAAGAAGTGAGTGAACTTGGACCTAAACCAGTAGCCACAGAGTCAAAAAAATAAAATAAAATAAAATAAATACACACACACACACACACACACACACACACACAAAACCAGAAAACAATTCTTTAAATAATTGAATGTTTTTGTGATTTAGAGTTAGCCAAAGAGTTTTTTAATTTGACGTCAAAAGCATAATATCCACAGACACACACATCTAGATACACACACACACATATACTCACACATACAGACAGACAAATACAGAGAGACACAGACACACACAGAGGCACACAGACATACATGCATACATATACAAATACACACACAGACACACAAACAGCTGATACACTAGACTTCATTAAAATTTAAAAGCCCTGCTCTGTAAAAGACCCTGCTAAGCAGATAAAGAAACAAAACACAGCATGGAAGAAGACCCTCCCGAGACACACATCCAAGCAAAGCACAACAGTGCAGTCAGAAAACAGACCAAACTTGTGAAGAGGCGCTTTACTAATGCAGGAAGAACAGACAGCAAGGAACCTGGAAGGAAAACATTAATTAACACAAAACACAGCGGGCAGGAGGGATGGCTGGGGGAATGGGGGATGTTCAGAGCACCTGTGGCTTTTACAGAGGACCTGAGTGCAGTTCCCAGCACCAGCCATGTCCACCAGCTCACAACCACCTGTGGCTCCAGCTCCAAGGGATCCAATGCCCTCTTCTGACCTCTGTGGACACCCTCACATATGTGGCATACACACATAAATGGAAATAAATCTTTAAAAAAAAAACCACAATTAAGACACCACCGCATACCTTGCAGAATGACTAAATAGGAAGTAGTAATAATAACAAATACTGAAAAAGACTCAGAGAAATTAGAACCGTGTGCCCTAGCTGTGGGGACTATAAAGAAGCAGAGTCACTTTGGGAAACTGCTTCACAACTTCTCATAAATTAACCATGCAGCGGCTGGAGAGATGGCTCAGGGGTTAGGAGCACTGGCTGTTCTCCCAGAGGACCAAAGCTTGAGTCCCAATGCCTACATGGTGACTCACGACCATCTGTAACTCCAGTCCAGGAGATCGCATGTCCTCTTCTGGCCTCTGCAGGCACCTGACATGAGTGTGGTCCACAGACACGCATACCGGACACCCATACCCACACAACAAAAACTTAAAATTTTAATTTAAAAAATGCGACTAACATAAAGCCTAGCCATTATGACTTTAGGTGTTATCCTATTTGGTTTACTATTGCTACGATAAAACACCATGACTAAAAGCAAGTTGGGGAGGAAAGGGTTTATTTGGCTCATACTTCTACATTGTCCTCCATCACCGAAGAAAATCAGGGCAGGAATTCAAACAGAGCAGGAATCTGGAGGGAGGAGTTGATACAGAGGCCATGGCTTGCTCCCCATGGCTTGCTCAGCCTGTTTTCTTATAGAACCCAGGAGCAGCAGCCTAGGGATGGCCCCACCCACAATGAGCGGGGCCCTCCCATGTCAATCACTAATTAAGAAAACGCCCTACAGGTTTGCCTACAGGCCACATGGTGGGAAACACCTGATCTGAGTGGAGGGCCAGGAACTTCAGGGAGGAAGAATGAGGTTGATGTGTCCCCCTCCGGGTGGAGCCATCTTCAGGGGAAATCTGGTGTGGAGGCCTACAGAGAAGCAGGCACTGGAAACCCTCCTCACCTAAGAGGGACATTTGGCGGGTCTGTCCTAGTCTTACAATTGGTCACCTTGGGAGAGCATCACAAGGAAGTGATTCAGGCTTAATCGACTTCTGATCTGCTAATCACTGTTAAGAAGAGGCACCAGAGGGGTCGAGAGAGGGGGCAGGGAGGAGTTCAGCAGGTAAAGACGCCCATAACGAAACCGGACAACTCGAGTTCAATCCTCATAGTAAAATGAGAGAGGAGAACAAACTCCCACAAGTTGTCCCTCTGATCTCTACACCTCCTCCTGCCCCCGCCCCAACTCCCAGGCCCAAGAAAAAGGCAAAGGGGTGACACTCCTGTAATCCCAGCCATAGTACTTGGGAGACAAAGAAAACGCCCATCAAGCTGGGTGTGGTGGTACTCACTATTAATCCTAGCACTCAGGAGGCAGAGGTAGGCAGTTCTCTCTGAGTACAAGACCAGCCTGGTTTACATAGTGAGTTCTAGACCATCCAAAGACACTGTCAAAAGAAAAAAGAAAAGAAAAGGTAGACGGAATTGAAATTAAATAATATCCTCACTCAATTCTGTCCAGCCAATGAGGGACAACCTGTCATTTCCAGGCAGTAAAATCAGCGTTCTAATGAACTGAAACTTTGAATTTCTGCATCATAACATGCCACTCAAAAGAGAGCTAAGAAAACAACTCAGTTGGTAAAGTGTTTGCATGAAAGCATGAGGACCTGAGTTCAATTCCCCAGCACCCATACTAAAACAAAAACCAAGAGACACCGCTGTGCCCTGGAGGCAGAGACAGGAAGATCCCTGGGGCTCCTTGGCCAGCCAAGCTAACCTAATAGTGAGCCTCAGAGTTCAGCAAGAGACTCTGTCTCAAAAAGTAAAGTGGAAAATGATTAAGGAAGTCACCTGATGTCAACTTCTGACCTAGATACACAGACATACAGACACACACACACACACACACACACACACACACACACACACAATATAACAATATTTAGTAGGAGAAAAGGGACATAATAATTGACAATTATTTTTACATTTTTCATATTTATTACTTTTTTTTTTTTAAGATAGGATCGTATGCTGTAGGCAAGATTGGCCTCAAACTTGCAGCAATCCTCCTGCCTCTGCCTCCAGAATGCTGGGACAGGAATCCTCCACCAGGCCCAGTGACATCTATTTTGAAATGACATTTATTCCATCTTCACTCTATGCAATTTATGTCCAAGTAGAGATTTGGCAGTTTGGGATGCCCACCAAGATGTCTTGGTGAATGGGTCTATGTGCTCAGAATCTCTGGAGATATCTGATCCCCTCCCTGCCCCCTCCCTGTCCCCTCCCCACCCCAGTCCTAGGCCACCACCTGACACCAGTTCTTCTGGTGACAGTGTGGTGGCTGCTTCCTGGGGTGCTTTCAGCAGCTGCAGCCTCCACCCTCCAGCCTGGGTTTCCCTCACCCCTACCCCCAGAGATAAAGAACTGTTTCCTAGCTACCACCACAGCTCTGTGACAGACCACTCAGCAGGGCTGTCCTGGGGAGTCAAGATGCAGCTGGACTCACTTTCTTACTGTAATTCCCTTCCCAGGACAGGGATGTAAGTCACTGAGGCTGGACTGGATGGTGGCAGTCTCCCACAGCAAACCATTTTTTTAATGATTTTTTTTCTATTTTATATGCATTTGGTGTTTTACCTGCATGTGTGCCTGTGTGAGAGTGTTGAATTCCCTGAGGCTGGAGTTACAGACAGCTGGGAGCCACCATGTGGGTGCTGGGAATTGAACCCCGGTCCTCTGGAAGAGCAGCCAGTGCTCTTAACTGCTAATCCGTCCCCCCATCCTTGAAAGCCACTCTCATCAAACCAAACATCCACCCTGTTCTCCTCTTTTTTTTTTTAAAAGCTTAATTTATTTATTAATTATACAGCATTCTGCCTGCAGGCCAGAAGAGATGGTTGTGACCCACCATGTGGTTGCTGGGAATTGAACTCATGACCTTTGGAAGAGCAGCCAGTGCTCTTAACCTCTGAGCCATCTCTCCAGCCCCCTGTTCTCCTCTCTTATACTGACTCCAGCAAATGCTTTCTTTAGAGCCAACCCTGCCCCTGCCTTCACACATACTCTCCTACGACAGCCCAGCGCAGGGTGGACTCTACCCTCTCCCCAAAGTAAGCCTTTGTCTCTCCCTGTCACTTATCTAAACAATCCTGATACAGTCACAGAGGCTAACAGAGGTGCAAGGCTTGGAAAAGAGTGACAGCACGCACTTACTGCTAATGGGCCCTGGTTTCCTTTGAGAGTGATAAAAAGATTCTGGAACCAGACCGTGGGAAAGCTGCACAACTCTGATTGAATTTTTCTTTTAAATTGAACTGCATATATTAAATTTTGGGATGTAAAATATTTTTTAAAATATTGACCATGGAGCCAGCCAAATTGGTTTAGTGGGTAAAGGCGCTTGCTGCCAAGTCTGATAACCTTGGACTGACAGGGTGGAAGGAGAAAACCAACCCCTACAAGTTGCCCTCCCCTCCACACATGTGCCATGCCATGCATGTGCACACAAACAGATAAATAAATATATGTAAAATATTCAGTGCATACAAAAAAGAGCTGAATGGTATAGCCCGACATAGACACACCTTGGTACTGATGGCCTTGAGGTGAGTAGTCTTTTTCTCCTTGAAAACTCCTTTATTGAGGTACTATTTAATCCCTAACAAACCACCTCAGCCTGCTCACCTATAGCATACAAACAGCAATCCCAACCTTGCTGAGTTATAAGGCCAATGGTGGGTCGCCAAAATCGTTTTTCATAAGGTCGATCATCAAGAAGAGGTGCCTCAGCGCCTCAGCTTTAAGTCAGAAGGGTGATCAGGGAAGCAGCCATGAGTAAATGAACTACTCTCACAGAACAAGCTTCTTATTACTTCCATACTTCCTCTCAGGCCCATGACATCCCTAAACACACAAAGGATACTTAAAGGTCTGAAAAGATGGCTCAGAAAAGTGCCGACTGCTCTTCTAGAGGACCTACGTTCATTTCCCAACATCCGCATCAGGTACCTCACTTGTGTGTGACTCCAGCTTCAGGTAATCCCCCATCCTCTTCCTGATACTAAACTAGATGATATTGGCTCATATGTACAGCCAGTAGTACTGTCTACAGGCTTCCATGCAGGAAGGGGAGGAAAACACATTGTTCAGGGGGGCCCAGGTATCGAACCCAGGTCCTTATGCTTGCGAGGCAAGCACTTTACCAGTTGAGCTATCTTCCCAGCCGTGGTTTTATTCTTTCAAGCTCATAGCTACCTTGGCTAGGTCCATGAGGTAATGGTTCTTAAACCTGACCACACATCAGAGACACCCAAAGTCACATTAAACCAAAGAGTTTCTGGGTAGGTCTATGTGAGGGACCCAAGAACCCACATATTTTAAATGCTAGGTCCAAGCACTACAGTTCATGAGTTATCACAGTAGCTTAAAGGGCAAAGTTAACAAAAGACCAGTAACAAAGTCAGAAGGAAGCTTGTAGGTGACCTAGGCAACTTCCTTAAAGGAGAGATGGGAACAAGTGTCTTGAGAAAAGAACCAGGTCCCTCAGGGTCAAAGTGAACCTTAAAGCAGGTTCCCTGACTCCAGGACCTGAGCCGTTCTGTCACACAGCCTCGAACCCAATTTACCGCTGTCTGCTTACAAGGGCACGCTGATCTAGCTTTGTCCACGTTTGTAATTTTCCACAACGAAGAGTCATGAGACTCAACTGTATCAAGATTTACATGGGGGAAGGGGGGAGGGGGTTCATGCTCTTAAAGAGTCCCTGAGTTCTGTTCCCAGCAGCCATGTCAATCCACTCACAATTACCATTTAGCTCCAGATCCATGGGATGCAATGCCCTCTCTTGGCCTCTAAATGTAACTGCACTTATATGTACAGACACACACGCTCACACATTTGGTTTTGGTTGGTTGGTTGTTTTTTGAGTTTTGAAGACAGGGGTTCTCTGGGTAGCCTTGGCTGTCCTAGAACTCATCTGTAGACCAAACTTATAAGAGATCCACGTCCCAAGTGCTGGGATTAAAGGTATATGCCACCCCCAGCCCGGTGCATACACACATTTTTAAAAGTCAATTTTTAAAGAACATTTATGTTGTGTGTTTCCAAGACAGCTGAGTTTTCCCTTACAAACACTGAACATCTCTTTCCCTCAAAAGAAAACAAAACAAAAACATTATACACACATCCATGATACACCAAACTCGAGTAGATAAAATTGGGGCACAAATTTCTGTTCCCAAAAACCCTTAATTTGGCAACATAAATAAAATAAAAATTGTATCCCATATGTCCTAGGAATGGATAAGTGACTATTGTGTCCTAGGGATGGATAAGTGACCAAAAGGTTGGTTTAAAAACAAATTATTTGCACAGAGACCAAAAGAGCCAAAGCTAGACTTTATCTATTTTACGTCTTGTTCCAGAAATCAAATAGCTTCCTTTTTTGTTTTTTGTTTTTTTTAATCAAATATCTTTTGCCACCTCCTAAGAGGAGGCAAGTTTGAGATATATTTATTACCATCAGTCAGGGGTGTTTTCTCATTGTAGAAAAAAATGTTGGGGGCTGGAGAGATGGCTCAGAGGGTAAAAACACTGGCTGCTCTCCCAAAGGTCCTGAGTTCAATTCTTAGCAACCACATGGTGGCTCACAACCATCTATAATGAGATCTGGCGCCCTCCTCTGGTGTGCAGGCTCACATGCAGGCAGACCACTGTATAAATAATAAATAAATAAATCTTTTTTAAAATGTCATTAGTACACATAGGAAAGGTGTAAAAAATGCTATAGAAATGGTTAAATTAGAATTTTTCTACACAATAAAATATACAATCATTATTTAAAACAATAATATAAAAAATTAAGATAGGCAATGCCATAATCATTATATAGAGAATTCAGATACAAGATGATATAAATTGAGTATCTTATAATTTTGACCAACTTTGGGTTTTGTGGTGACATATACACCTTTAATTCCAGCACTCTCAGGGCAGAGGCAAATCACTGAAAGTTCAAGGTCAGCCTGGTCTGCATAGGCATTCCAAGGCAGTCAGAGATACACATTGAGACTTTGCCTCAAAAAAAAAAAAATTTACCAACTTTTAAGAACAACCAGAACTCATTTTTATGCCAAGAAAACATACACCAAAGAGTTCAAGTAGTTAAATGTGGATAATTATAATTTCTGGTTTGCCTTTTTAATTCCTCCGCATATTTGGGAGTCGGGGTTCAGACAGGGTCTGTGTGGCCTTAGATGTCCTGGAACTCTATAGGACAGGCTAGCCTGGAACTCTACCTCCAGAGCACTGGGATTAAAGGTGTGCACCACCATGCTCAGCTCCCCTACATGTTCTTTTTGTTTGGTTTTTTTGTTTTTGTTTTTCGAGACAGGGTTTCTCTGTGTAGCCTTGGCTGTCCTAGGCACGCTTTGTAGACCAGGCTGGCCTCAAACTCACAGAGATCTGCCTGCCTCTGCTCCCACAAGTGCTGGGACTAAAAGTGTGCACCACCACACCTGGCTTCCCTACCCGTTCTTAAAATTTTGGTTGCAAATGTGTATTGCTTCTGCCATAACTTTCCCCTACCATATTTTCAGTATTGTTAGCTTTAAAGTACTGCAAGTTATCACTGTATCTAGAAACCGAACCCAAAGCCAGAATTACCCACTAAACAATGTCTGGCTGAGAGGATTGACAGCCTGGGGTCTTTATGGCAGGATTAGAAGTCCACAGACCCTCTGGAAGAGCTTCCTAAATCTCAGCTCTGTGGAGACCACAAAAGCTCTAAAGGCTTGCCACGCATGCCTGGTGCACCAAGCTCGGAGGGAAAAGTGTGAGGTGTTTCAAAGCAGGCTCCCTTCAGCAGATACAGGGCTATGGGGGAGTAGCCTTGTGGTCAAGCCCTGGACCCAGTGGCTCCGATTATCACAGGGAGCAGGGGACAGGAGGCAGGGGGCTTGCCCTCTCTTAGTCACCCTCTCCTTCCAACCCATTTGAGTTTTCAGACGTGTTATTGGTTCCTCTTGGAGGTTGCCTCAGAACCTCTAAATAATCCAAACACCGAAGTCCCAAACTGAACCCTTGTGATGTCAAGTGAAATGGCAGAGCCAGATAGAGCGTGGGCACAGTCACGCAGGCTCCGTGAGTGGGTTCCTGAATGGAAGAGCAGCCGATGCTGCATTAAGCACAGAAACCTCAGCTGGTAAATCCAGATCACAACATCTGGTTAAAGTTATTAAACAAGAGTACAGATACAAAGCCACGTGAAGGACAATTTCAAATTACCTACCACTCCAAGATTCCAACTGTTGTCCCTAAGTTCAAAAGCCACTTTAGCCACCTTCAATATCAAGAGGGGCCAAGGTGGGATGCCGGTTTCAGACTACAATGACTTCTGACAAGAATACTTGTACTAACATGAGAAGGCACACAATGCCTAGAGCAAATGTGTCGGGGGAGCCAAAATGTCACAGATCCTATTGTAAACTTTAAATGAACCAAAGTTCGGCAAGAGGGGGAAAAAAGAAAGGCAGACATGTCCCCTAACCTACGAACATGTTTCACATTTAAATCTACTTTGCTTGTTGGAAATAAGCTTCTGGTCAAGCGTTAGAACAGGCACTTCCCAACGGGCCCTGAAAAGCTGCCAAGACCAAAAAAAACACTAAGAAAACCGAGATGGAATCTAAGTGCTGTTTAAAACGCCCAATAACATCCTTTCACCAAGCACTGCAAACCTAGACCGGACCATGTCTTTTCTAAGTTCAGAATCCTCTTGTGAGACTTCCAACTTTAAAGGCAGAAGAATATCCTTGATGGAAATAAATGAGTGTTTGTTTGGGTTAAATTTACACATTCATCGTTTTAAGGGGCTAATAAATTTTTTTCATGCCCCGAGGTAACACTTGACTCTATAATAAAAGTTGGTTCAAGAAAAACTTCAGTCTATTAAGTAGGTAATTTCTTTCGGCTGCTCCTCAGGGCCAGGGATCAAATGGGATTTGACAGCAAAATGACCCAGCGTCTTTCTGCATGGAGGGTCTACTGGCCTCCCCCAAACAACCCCACCCCTGACCGCTGGTGGCCTGATGGGCTCGCACGCGCAAACACACACACACACACACACACACACACACACACACACACACAAACACACACACACACCGCTTACTTTCTCGGTCTTCAGACTAATATTCTTTGTTTCAGGCTCCTAACTAGAATCCAATTTTTAAAAAAGCTCCTCAACCACGGTTACCAGCCTTTCATGGGAGTTCTCTGGCCACTCTGGTTAGAAGTCCTGTTTCTCCCGTGTCCCACGTGCTGCAGAACACACGGCTGCCACCTTGGGGATAGAGGGCACACACAGCCTTCCCAATATGGAGCCGGGGCGCACACAACCCAGAGCAATGCTGTCTTTTCCCTGAAGTTCTTACCTATGTAAGAGGAGCTTTCACCATGTGCCAGGCGCGCTCCGGCTCCGTCTCTTCTGGCTTTGGCTCTGACTCTCTCTCTCTCTCTCTCTCTCTCTCTCTCTCTCTCTCTCTCTCTCTCTCTCTCTCTCTCTCTCTCTGTCTCTCTCTCTCTCTCTCTCTCTCTCTCTCTCACACACACACACACACACACACACACACACACACACACACGGACACCTCCTACCCCCTTGGTGCACGACAACCCCCATCCCGGACCCCCCTCCCCACAGCCATCCTCACCTCTCGCCCTTTGTCCTCGCCCTGCGTCCTGGGAGCCCGCGCTGCCCGAGCCGGCGCTGCGCAAAGCCCGGAGCCGCGGAGCCACAGAGTCCGCCGGTCCGGGTCTTGCGGGCCGCCGTGCTTGGGGGGACCAGAGATGGGGCAGCAGCTCAGTCCAGGTGTGGGCGCAGGAGAGGAGAGGTGTCGCGCTTGCCCTGTCCCAACCCCGCTTCACGTACCCACAGCTTCGCAGGGCTCTCACGGGGTTCGTGGGTTGGGAGGGGTCCGCGCGGAAGTCCGCAGCTTCGGGGACAGAGGTCATTTGTCGCTTGGCTGCTGTTGCCCGAAGAGGGGGTGGGGCTGGGGGGGACCGCCAGTGAGTGAGACCCCCGCCCTCCGGGGAGCTACACCCGGCACAGGGCGTGTCTGTGTCTCCTCAGGACGACACCCTGGCAGTTCAAGAGGTAGGGGACTGGCTGGCCAACAGTGGAGGCTGATAAGCCCCCTGCAAGGAGGAACCTACCTAAGACCAGCAGAGGAAGATTCTGGAACTCTGGACACGCGAGGACGGAACCCGAACTTTCCCTGGTGCGAGTGTGTGTCAGAAGGACGAACTGGGAAAGAAGGAACAAACCAGCAATTGCCGGTGCAGACCTTTTTGGCCTCTGCAAAACAGAGGTGGCTGGCTACCAGCAGCCCGCAGAGGAAGTGGGGGAATTTCAGGAAGCAGGACAACAGAAGGGCTGGGGCTCAGTGAGTGGCTCCTGCCTGTAATCCCAGCACTTTGGGAGACAGAGGCACAGGCACTTGGATCTCTGAGTTTGAGGCCAGCCTTGTCTACAAAGGGAATCCAGGACAGCCAGGGCTACACAAAACAACTGTCTTGAAAAACAAAAACAAACAAACAACAGAAGGTACCCATGACCATCACCACCACCATCATCATCGCCATCACATCCTCCTCCACCACTTCTTTCTGGGAAGCCCTTGTATCATCAGAACTTGGCAAAGACAAAACAGCTCCTTGTACCCTCCTGCCATTTAACAAATCCAGCAGAGCTAATGAGATAGTGATAGCTCAGTGGGTACAGGAGCTTGCAGCCAAACACTGAACCCCAGTGTTGGATCCCGGGTGCTCTCGGGCAGGTGTGAGCCTGCCCACTTTTGCGAGAGACTGGCTAGAAGCAACTCCCAAAAGCTGCTCTCTTTTCGATTTTTTAAATTAAAATTTAGCCAGGTGGTGGTGGTGCACACCTTTAATCCCAGCACTCGGGAGGTAGAGGCAGGCGGATCACTTTGAGTTTGAGGCCAGCCTACTCTACAAGGTGACTCCAGAATAGCCAAGGCTACACAGAGAAACCCTGTCTCAAAAAACCAAAATAATAATAATAATAATAATAAGTAGTAGTAGTAGTAGAAATTTTTTATTTTTATTATTATTATTATTATTATTATTATTATTATTATTATTATTATTATTATTATTATTATTATAAGCGTATCAGCAGAGGGCTTGAGCCAGTCTCACAGCCAAAGATCCTAGAAAAACAGAAAGATGGTCTGCCTAGGAAAGGGAGACAACGGGAGAATACAGGCCAGTCTCTCACAAAAGTGGGCAGGCTGACAAATGCTCCCTCGTCTCCATTTTCAGGATGGCAGTGGCATCAGCTTCCTTTTCTAACTAGGAAATATTCCAAGCACAGGCTAGACTAGGGACAGTACCATGATGAGCCCCGTGCCTAAGACCCAGCCAAGCCTAACTGGCTGCAGATGTTTCTGTAATAAAATTATTTCAAGAAGTTTAGACTGGAATCCTGTTGATAGAGTACCTAGCACACAATGAGTTCCCAGCACTGCATGAGCATAAGCCAGCCCTCCAGGAAACGGGAGCTGGAGGATCAGATGTTCAGGGTCATCTTTGGCTACGTTGAATTTGAGGCCAGCCTGGGGTAAGTAAAACTGCAGCTCAAGGCAGAAATATGTTTTTCCTATGCAGTTGGATCCCCTCCACAGCCCTCTAGGCTGCAGCTCTTTCCTCCCACCCAACCTTTCCAGCTGTACCAAAAGGTGCTCACGCACACAGCTGCTGCATTGCAGCTCTCGGTGAAAGATCACACTGTTGCATTTTGTAACCTGGACCCTTTGTTCTGCTTTGCTTAGGAGTATGTTTGCAAGATCCACCTGATCTTAGAGTTCCTTCCCGGGAACTGCTGAATATTATTCCCTGTCATTAGCCTGGAAAAATTTCTGCTTCTACTCTTCTGTTGATGGGCATTTAAACTTCTCAAGAGTGTGAACAAGACTGAAATGAACACTCTCCAGTTACAGAGTCACTGTTGCCTTAATGGTGATCAACATGTTTACTTCATGGTTTGCGTTAGAAAACTGCGGTTGCTTTTAAGTTTGCATACATATATAAATTTTATTTTATATAGTTGTATATGTGTATATATAATATACTTTGATCATATTCCCCCACCCCAATATCGTTTCATCTTCTTCCTCCCCCTACTGGATTCTTTCTTCATAAGTTTCCTTACTGTTTTCGTGTGTGTGTGTGTGTGTGTGTGTGTGTGTGTGTGTGTGTGTGTGTGTGTGTCTGTCTGTCTGTCTGTCTGTCTCTCTGTCTGTGTGTTCCCTGTGGGTATCGATGTCTGTGAATATGTGTGTCTGTGGGGGTGTGTTCCTGCATTTAATTCAAATTGCCTGCTTGATCCCTGGATGCGAGAGTTATTTACCTGAAGGCACCCTTACTTTTTGACAATTTATCTGCCAAACAAATAAGATACAGAGCGGAAGTCAGCAAACTTTTTAATAAAGGCAAAGAGTATTTTAAGTTTTCCCAGCATAATTGAGGCAAAGTTCTTTTATAAATATTTAAAATGTAACCTTTTAAACTTGAGAAGAGGCTGGGGTGTTGCTCAGTGGAAGAATGCTTGCCTGGCAAGCACATGGCCCTTGGGTCTATCCCCAGTGCTGTAAAATAAACAAACAAATAAAGAAAGAGCACCAGATTTAGCTCATGACTGTAAAACCAGACCCTAAGAGAGCTGATCAGGCCCACCCTCCAAGGCAGTTTGCTGCCAGGCCTGGTGGCGCACGCCTTTAATCCCAGCACTTGGGCGGCAGAGGCAGGTGGATTGCTGTGAGTTTGAAGCCAACCTGGTCTACAAAGTGAGTCTAGAACAGCCAAGGCCTGTCTTGAAAAACCAAAAAAAAAAAAGACTCCAAATGGCTTCCTCCTGTTTACAAACACACACACACACACACACACACACACACACACACACACACCCGCCGCCCCACCCCAAACACACAAAAGGGCAATCACTTTCAATTAAGACAAAAGTACAATTGGGCTCAACATGAACTTAATCTGACCACAGTGTTGCACTTAGAGAAAAAACATTTTAAAAACCCACTCTCTCACACATATATCCCCTTCTCCTCGCTCACCCCCATCCTCAATACATTTCTTCCTCCTGCATCTGTGTATACCCTAGGATGCCTGCACACATAAACGCATGGAGGCTGCCAGCAAACCTTCACTGGTTATTGTAATGACTTTGGGGGAAACACTGAATCCTAACTTTGAAAATCTCTAATGAATTTTAGAAATGCAGAGATTCTTACCAATTAAGAATTAATTAGAAAACAAAGTGGGGCTCACTAGAAAAGGCATTGATTGTTTTGCAGCCTAATGAATCATGCCCGGTTCCTAGTTCATTAACTTAAACGCCAGCACAAAGAGAAATGTGTTGGTTTCTTTTTCATGGGGCTGAACATGACCCACTGATTTTATGTCTTTATTGAACTTGAACCAAAACTTGAAAATGAAAAAAAATTAATTTCAAAATACTTTCTTAAATGAACTGAATCAACCTGATTTAAAATGTTATTGACAAGAATGGGGCCAAATCCAAATCTGTGGTGGTCGACCTCAAACTTCCCAGGGAGCTGTCAGTTTGAGCCCATTCAGATCTGAGGTCTTTCCCCAGAGGCCATGAGGTCAGCCAGGCAATTAGACATGGCTTCTGTGCACCTTTGTCTCTTTGCCTACCATTATCCTTTAAAAACGTGACTGCCTCTCTCTCTCTCTCTCTCTCTCTCTCTCTCTCTCTCTCTCTCTCTCTCTCTCTGACTCATCCTCCCAAGCATTTTCTTCTCACATATCTATTCATGTAGGGTTTGATTCCCTACACATCTATAAATGTATACAACACAATTTCTCTTTCCCACATACATCCATGGCTCTCCATAGTATTTCCTTACACACACACACACACAATGAGATGCTCATCCATATATCTTGTGACACAAACATTTCTCCATTTGATGACATACTTCAGTTTGTGTCCCTGTACTCCCAGTTCCTCTCACTCCTTTTACTTTTTACCACACATGTGTTTTCACATCACTCTGCCTCTTTGTGCATTTGTATATCTGGACACACACACACACACACACACACACACACACACACACACATTCCCTCTCTCTCTCTCTCTCTCTCTCTCTCTCTCTCTCTAAGTATTTTAAAATAAATAAATGGAAATAAAGCCTTCATCCAGTTCCACTTGTGGCAGTTATTAAGCAGTTGTACCCAGCATTCAAGTGGATATGGCTTTTGAAATGTGCAATTGTGTCTGTCAAGCAGTTTAGAATCATGTATGAGTTGCCTGCCACTTGTTTCTATACAAAGAAGGCTTTTTAAATGGCTTGAGGGTCCTTGAAGTTTGTTCTCTGATCTCTGTAAATTGCACCCCATTTATGTAGTTAACTGGCACTCCCTGGGGGAGGGGGAGAGTACGATTCTCTCCCCATAGGGAAACACTTACATCCAGCTTCCTTAAGTGATCCTGGTTTAAGGGTGAATATTTACTAAGGCTGCCATAACAAAGGGTTCCCAGGCTTATTGGCTCACAGGTGGGGACTAAAAAGATCCCAGATCAAAGTATGGGCAGATTGGGGCCTTCTTTTGGCTTCCAGGAAAATTTGTTCAACCCCTCTTGTTGGCCCTCTTCTCCAGGTTCCTTCACTATGTCCTCCCTCTAAGCCTCTCTGTGTCCCAATTTCTCTCCCCCTTCCCCCCTCCCTTCCCTCTCCCCCTCCCTCTCCCCCCTCCTCCTCCTCCTTCCTCATGATTTTTCAAGACAGAGTTTCTCTGTGTATTCCTGGCTGTCCTGGACCAGGACTGGCCTCAAATTCACAGCGATCCACCAGCCTCTGCCACCCAAGTGCTGGGATTAAAGGTGTGCACTGCCACGCCCAGCTTCAATTTCTTCTTATAATAATACTAGGCATATAGGATCAGGCCCCACCCTAACAACCTCATTTGATGTTAACTTTTCTAATATCCCCTCTCTACAAAGGCCACGTGCTAAGGTACTGCTGTGATTGATGGGGGTTGGGGGAAGGGACGCTTGACCCATAGCAGCAGGCTTTTACTTGTTTCTGCATACGGTGGTTTATTAGCAAGAGGTATTAACACTAAACTCTACCTTTAGCAGTCATAAGTCTGGGCTGGGGATGTATCTCAGTAGGCAGAGTGCTTGTCCAGCATGCACGAAGTGCTTGGTTCAGTCCCCAGTGCAGTATTAAACCAGATGAAATGGTGCACACCCTCCCCATCTACATACCAAGTTTTAAGGCTAATCTGGAACTGGCCTATCACAAAGAGTATATCAGGGGCCTGATGTGGTATTTCCTCATTTAAACCTTAAGTCCAAATCTAACTGAATCACCTCACAACTACCTTTCAAGGGATACAGCTCATCCAAAACAAAAACAAAATGAAAAGGGAAACCAGAAGGGGTGGAAGTGAGGAAGAGGCTGGACTCCTGAAGTGAAGTGGCTCCACCTGGTGGACAGCTAAGGAACTTGCTGGTGCATTCTCAGGACATGGCAAGCTGGCCCTAGGAGATCCCCAGTAAGGGAGCACTAGGTGGACAAGTGAAGGAAGCAGAGGCAAAACCAGGATAGACCCCGGAAGTATTGTGCAGAAGAATATCAGTTAAACAGAACATGTTTAGCAGCCTGGCGTGGTGGCACACGCCTTTAATCCCAGCACTCGGGAGGCAGAGGCAGAGCGATCACTGAGTTCAAGGCCAGCCTGGTCTACATAGTGAGTCCAGGACAGCCAAGGCTGCACAGAGAAACCCTGTGTTGAAACCTCCTCCCAAAAAAACTCAAACAAAACAACAACAACAACAACAAAAAAAAAAAACACAGAACACATTTAGCAATTAACAGAATATCACCAAAGAAACTTAAGTATGTGGAACAGAAAAAGACTCCTCTGAGGCTTTCCTCCAAACTCTGGGTGCAGAATTGGGGCCAATTACACTTCAGAACTGCACTTCTATAAAAGAAAAGTCACTCCAGGCTGAGCCACAGAGACTGCAAATTCCAGGGCAACCTGGGCTACATAGGGAGCTCAAGATGGGCCTGAGCTACAGGCGCATCTGGGCTACAAGGTAAGGCCTTGTTTTAAAGAAGAGGAGGAGCAGGAGGCAGGGATAGGGTGGGGGAGCAGGAGGAGGAGAGGAGGAAGAGGAGAAGGAGAGGGAGGAGGGAAGGCAGAAGGGAAAAGCTAGAAAATGAGAAAGGAGTTGAAAGGGAAGAGGGGAAGGAGGAAGGAGAGGAGGGAGGGGAGGAGGAGAGGGCAAGGGAAGAACAAAGGGAAGAAGAGGAGGAAGAGAGGACCAGGAAGAAGAGGGGGGAGGAGGAACAGAAAGGAGAAAAGGCTGGGCCCTCTGACATCAATCACCAATTAAGAAAATGCTCACCCAACAGCTGGATCTTATGGAGGCCTCTTCTCAACTGAGGTGCCTTTCCTATCAGATGACTCTAGCTTGTGTCACGTTGACATGAAACTAATCAGGAGACCGTCCATGTTTGTTCTGAGTCTTTAATCCCTAAATAGCACATCAGAAAAGGTAACCTGCCTTTGATTTAATAAAGAGGGATTGCGTGCTTGCGGAGCCATGCAGAGCTAGCTTCTTATTTGGACAACAGGAAACCAGACCGGGACCTAGCCAGTGCCTGACAGAGTACACTCAAACCTTTGCGTTTTTAGCATGGCGGTTCTGAGTAGAGCCATAGAACCTGCATTTCTAGCACCCGCCCCCACACATACCAGGCAGTGGCAATGCTGAGACTCATGACTCAATGTTATATGGCAGAAGAAATAAGATGTCTCTCCTGTGTTCTCATATTTCTCTCTCCCTTTCCCTCCCCTCCCCCTTGGTGCCCTCCCCCTCTCTCCCCTCTCCCTCCCCTCCCCCTCAGCCTCCTTCCCCCCCCCCTCTCCCCTCTCCCTCCCCCTTTCTCTCTCTCTCACTCATTCTTCCTCCCTCCAGCCCCCTCTAGACCTCAGGTATCCCAAGCTGGCCTCGCTACTCACTATTTAGCTGTGGATGACCCTGGACTCCTGACCCGCCTACCTCCACCCCCCAAGTACTTGAGATTAAGAATGTGCTACCACATCTGCCCTATATAGCAATGAAAATGATCCATGCCCTCTTTGGTGTCTTTTACAAGGGCATCCCAACTCATGAGAGGTTTTGCCTAGTTGCCTCCCAAAGGCCATGTCTAACAACCAGTTCACTGGGCACTGGTTTAAAGCGCATGATTTCAGAAGGGAATACGAGCATGCAGTCCCTAGTGAACAGCGCAAAGTCTCCACTGGCTGCAGGCACATTGAGTCACCACAGAGCCAGTAATCAAATTTTCCAGAGTCTCTGGACCTTCACTTACTGTCCCAGGGAGATGCATGAACAAGTCCCAGAGTCCCTTAGTTCTCCCCCCTCCGCATTGCCACGGTGTGTTAGACTTGTTCAGTTTGTTCTTACGCTTTCTTGTCACATATCTTCGCCAACCTGAGAGTTCCTAGTTCTCCAGGAATGTCCCTATCACTTAGGTGTCTGTCTCTTCAGCTCCTGACCTTTGGCCCAGCACACAAAAGACGCTCAAACAAGGCAGGAAAGATTTAGCCCTCAGGCTACAGCCACGTGACTGGGGCTTTTATGTGACTGTGGGAAAACTGAACCACTGTTCTCCCTCTCCCCAGCTGAGTGCTCAAGCCCTTTTCTTAGCCTGGAATGCCTCTCACCTGTCATAGACCACACCCCTCCTACCCAGGCTAACTCCTAGGCCCTAACTCCATAATTGACTGTAGAAATTATGGTCAGTCTTCAACAAGCTGCTCAAGGATCCAAATACCAAATGAATTATCCAGCTGTGAACTCAAATCATATCTCTACTAGGAGCTAGCTAGCCCCCTTGGGTAAATTTTGTAACCTTACTGATCTTCCATTTTTCTAATCTGTAAATTGGGAAGAAAACTATCCTTCGGGATTTTGCTGGCAGTCAAAGTTTGTTTTGTTGTGGTGGTTGTTGTGGTTGTTGTTGTTGTTGTCTTGGTTTTTTAAGAAATGGTCACTCACTGTGTAACCCCTGCCTGTTCTCCAGCACTGGATCTCTCTGAACTCTCTCTGGCAAAGGCTCTCCTAGTTACTCTGAGAAACTCTCCACTCTGCACAAAACGTGTTCTTCCTCTTCTAGAGATAACCTCCCCACAGCTGTATTCTATTCCTACAGATCTTTGGCAAGCGTTTACTGAGCACTTGCTACCTGCCACACTCCAAGTTAAACACTGGAGATTCCAAGGCTACAGAAGACCTCTGACACCTAGAAGTGTATAATCTAGTGAGACCTAGCTTTCTCCAAAAGCCCTTCCTGCCCTCACTAAGCCCCAGGTCTGACTCCTGCAACTCAGGAGCTTCCCTCCAGCCCAGAATTTCCACATTGTGTTACCCTTTCATTCAAACACACAGGGGCTGGAGATGTGGCTCAGTAGTTAAGAGCACTTTCTGCCCTTCCAAGAGGGCCAGGCATCCATACCCAGAGGCTCACAACCACTTGCAACTCCAGTTCCGAGGGAACCTGAAGCCTCAAGCTTCCACAGTCACTGCACTCATGTGCACATACTCACACACATACACATAATTTGAAAGGAAATGAATAGGGCTGGATAGATGGCTCAGTGGTTAAGCACACTGGCTATTCTTGCAGAGGACCCAGGTTCAATTCCAAGCACCCACATTGGTGGCTCACAACTATATGCAATTCCAGTTCCAGAGGATCTGACACCCCTAATGCAGACATGCATGCAGGCAAAATACCAATGCACATAAAAATACATTAATTTTTAAATAAAGTAAATCTTTTAAAAAGTATATGTCTCAGGGCCAGGTGTGGTGGGGCATGCTTTTAATCCCAGCATTCAGGAGACAGAGGCAGGTGAATCTCTGAATTGAGGCCAGCTTGGTCTACAGAGTGAGTCCAGGACAGCCACGGCTAAACAGAGAAACCCTGTATCAAAAAAAAAAAAAGTGTATCTCTCACCAGGTATGGTGACACCTGCCTTTAATCCCAGCACTTGGGAAGCAGAGGCAGGAGGATCTCTGAGTTGAAGGGAGCTCCAGGATAATGCAGAATACATAGAGAGTCCCTGTCTCAAACAAACAAAAAATAGCTATCTCTATTTTAAGTGAATTATCCTTTAAGTCATTTGATTTACATAGAGACTTGGTTTGGTAAAGAACTCTCCACTTTACAATTTTAGGCACAGAAAGACTCTTAGGAGCTGGCTTAAGACCTTATGATTTGAAAATATTACCTCATGGCTCCAGGTAACTTTCCTTTTCTAGTTTAGTTTAATTTATGTGTATAGATGTTTTGCCTACATGTACATCTGTATAACATTTGCGTGGCTGGTGCATGTGGAGACAACAAAAGGGTATTAAATACCCCTCGGCCTGGAGTTAACAGATATTGTGAGCCAAGCCACCATGTAGTTTCTGAAAATTGAACTAGGGTCCTCTGGAAGGGTAGTCAATGCTCTTAAACACAGAGCCCCACCGCACCCCGCCACACACGCCCTTTTAAAATGTTTAATCTATCTCCTACACTGGAATTTGAGATCCAGTCTGTCATATTTGAAACAGTATCTTCCTGAGCCTAATCCAATACTTGATACAATAAGGAATCAAAATTTGATACAGAGAAGGAAAAAAAAAAGGTTTGTAGTTTCGCAACAAAGTATACTCTCGCGATGTACTTCAACTGGCTTCGAATTCAAACACATAATCTCTCTGCCTGGGTCTTTAAGGGATTAGAAGCATGTGCCTTCTTGTCCCTCCAGGATGGCTTGCTTATGAGCATGTGCTAAGCACCTTTAGATACGTGATGGGTCATCGTCCCTGGGCTCTCAGAACCTAGAGTGCTCTGATCGGGATTCGGGAACGGCCGCTCCGATCCCCTTGAATCCCTACTCCACCTCTTTCTTTTCCCGCGCCATCCTCTCCGAGGATCCATCCTCCGGGATACCCGGGCGCCAGCAGCAGGCGAGGACCTGTGTGCGCGGGAGAATTCCATGGAAGGCGGTGCGCATGTGCAAGATCCGGCGCACTGCGCATGCGGGAAGATGGCCGGCCCGGGAACCTAAGCACCTCCGCGGTCACCCTAGTCCCCTCCGAGCTTGAGCGCAGCGCTAGGCGAGTGGGACCGCGGCGCTCCGTGGGTGGAGCCGCCGTGCTTCGTGGGTGGAGCGGGCGGTCCGGACCGGGCGGCGCTGAAGGGGCCGGGAACGTGCGCGCCGAGCCGCCAGGGAAGGCGGGAGGGCGCGTGGGGCGCGAGGGGCTCGGGGCAGCATGAGTCAGCAGCGGCCGGCACGGAGACTGCCCAGCCTGCTAGTGGACCCGGCTCAGGAAACCGTGCGCCGCCGCTGCCGGGACCCCATCAACGTGGAGAGCCTACTGGTGAGCGCGGGCCGGGGCCACCGGGGATCATGTGCTTACGGGGCAAGCTCCTGGCGTCTGGCCGTCAGCTTCCGGTCGCTTGGTGCCCTGGGGCTCTCCCTGCGGCTCCTGATTCGTGAACCGCCCTGTTTTTACATGCTTCTATTGCTTTTACTTACTTTGTGGGGGCGGGCGGGCGGGCGCGCGCGCGCTTGGATTCCACGAGGTGCTTGTAGATATTAGAAGACAACTTGGATTTCCTTGCTTCCACCGTAGTAGTGGTTCGTGGGATGGAACTAGGGTTGAGTTTGCAGAGCTTGGTGGCAAGTGCCTTAACCGACTGAGCCATCTCCCGGGACCATCTTTGCTGTTTGACAGGGGAAATGAAAGAGCAACAGTTGCCTCCATGCTAAGCTTCCCACTGTTCTCAGGGCTCCTGATGGACCCGTCCTTTGTTCGTTTCGTAGTTTTCTCTCCAAGGCAAGCAATATCCAAGCCATTCTGGCCAAATAGTTCCTGAGCACAGCCTTGCCTGACTCCTCACATCAACCTTGAGTTTGTTATTCTCGCCTTTAGAGTTTGTCAGACCAGTCTCAGAGATGTGCGATTTGCCCAGGGTAGGTAATGAGGCAGCCAGGAGGAGCCTCAGAATGGCTGCAGGTGATGACAGCCTTTCCCTAATTTTCTGCTCAGTTTCCACTTGATCTGGCATTACCACCCAGCACTGTGCTGGGGATTTGGGTCCTAAGCACTCTCTGAGATTGTTGTAGACAAGACCACTGTCGGTTTTGTCCTAAATTTTAGTGTCAGCTTCACACCTTATCTCGTGTCACAACTAACCACTCTCACTTTTGGCTCTGTTGTGTTTTTGACAGACACGGTCTGCCCCTTTGTCTTCTCCTTCATTTTTCAGACACGTGGCTGTCATCCAGGGTTCTCCACAGTTTGTTCATGTAGGTGATTGCTCACTACTGCTAACTCGTGGCCTGGAACCGTGGTGGTTTCTTGAGGATTTGATAGACACTGACTGTTCACACTGGAAAAGCACTTGGCTTTTCATGTTTTGAGGGAAGATAATGTTGTCCAAAGTCTTAGATATTCTTATCCAGTCTTGTGGTTTCAGTTGCTGCAAGGCAACTCCCAAATCCATGCATCTTTCCCAGGTCTTTCTAACTGTATCTTAGATGTTCCTACCTAGATCTAAAACTTTAATAATTAAAAAAATAAGGGTGTGTGTGTCACATGTGTACTGGTGCCCACAGCAGACAAAAGAGGGAGTCTCACATCATCTGGAGCTGAAGTTAACAAGTGTAGTGCGCTGGCAATGGATGAAGGGAACCGAACTCGGCCCTCTGGGGGAGCAGGAGGCTCTTCTAACTGCTGGCCTTCTAGCCACAGATTGTTAGATGCAAAGCCAGAGTCACAGTCCCCTCACCCAAGAAAGCAGCCTCATTCTCACATCCCACCTTCATGGTGCCGTGCCTACCGTGGTGCCCAAGCCAGCGTTCTGGGCCAGCATTGCTATGGCCTTTTCTCTTTTCCAGAGTTGCTCTCAGACAAGCCGACCCCAGGCCACTGCAGTTACTAACATCAGAAGCTGCCACCAACTGCTGATCAGTGCTATGATGCCATCTTGGCCGGTTTCCTGCCACTCTTGCTGCCCCTCGCTGTGGTGTGGTTTTCACCCATAACTGATGACCTCTTGAAAGTGTGTTTACGATCTAATTTGGCCAAAGGGATGAGTCCATGATTCCCGTTTTCTGTGGTTCCGCACTCCAGGCTTAGCCTCATTTTCTCAAGCTGATACTCATGCATACGTTTCCAAATTGTCATCGAGGTGTCTGGAGTTTGGATTTGTGGATCACTTGTCTTTAGACGAGTGTCTTTAGCCCTTCTGTAGTTTCGAGCCTGTTAGTCATACTCTGCCTAAGAGCAATTCTTTACTTGACTGCTCCGTCCGTCCTCTGCAGGTCTTGTGCAGGTCTGACCGTTTCATGCTGTGCACAAAAAGATTAAAACAAGAAGCTAATGAAGTCGAACTCTTGTGTTTTCTTGCCCGTAAAATGGTGACTTAATGTCAGGCATGGTGGCACACGCCTTTAATCCCAGCACTTAGGAGGCAGAGACAGGTGGGTCTCTGTGAGGCCTACAAAGCAAGTCCAGGACAGCCAGGGCTACACAGAGAAACCCTGTCTTCAAACAAACAAACAAAAGTGACTTAACATGTCTGTGATTTTTAAATTGACAAACAAATGCAAAGATTTAATAAGCCAGGATAAAGGGCTTAAACCTGGTCTGGGCTTCGGATCAGGGAGACAGTAGTCCTGGATGGAACTGAACTTGGTTTGCACAGTGCAAGAGAAGGAAGAGACCATCTGGTGAGTGGCACGGATGCAGTCACCTCAGAGGTCCGTGTTCGGTGGCTCCTGAAGGGGTATCTCTCCCACCCAGGGAGCTAGTGCAGAGAAGCCTCTGCACAGAGGGAATTGACCATTTAGGGGCAATGCCTAGGACATTAGTCTCTAAAAGTCACCTCTTATGTTTCTCTCCCACCTTTAAAGCTCCTAGCCAGGTGTGGAGGCCCAGTTCTGTAATACCAGTCTTCGGGAGGCAGAGGCAGGAGGATGGTGAGTTAAGGCCTACCTGGGCTATATAAGCAAGTTCCAGGCCAACCTGGACTGTACAGTGAGATCCTGTCTCCACCCTTATTCCAACCCTCCAAACAGAAGGTTCCGACGCCACTTAAAGCTGTAGATATAGCCGGGCGGTGGTGGCGCACGCCTTTAATCCCAGCACTCGGGAGGCAGAGGCAGGCGAATCGCTGTGAGTTTGAGGCCAGCCTGGTCTACAAAGCGAGTCCAGGACAGCCAAGGCTACACAGAGAAACCCTGTCTAAAAACAAACAAACAAACAAAAAAGCTGTAAGCTGTAGATACAAGGGATGGGGCCCCCGGGGATGGCACTGTTCCACTTTGTCTTCCCCGCTGTAGACACAGAGGTTTCTAGATGTGAGAATGGAACAGCAGGGGAGTGGCTTGGGACATGTCAACTGTGCAGTTCACTTGCTGGGGCCACTGTTGAGTGTTCTCTGAAAGCCCGGAGGTCTCTGTTGGTGTCCGCTGGGGGCAGGGAGGAGGTGTGGTCTTCTGCTCTTCCAACCGTGTGGCTGCAGATTGGCCTCATGGCTTCACAGAGAGGGTATTACCCAGGCGTGATGAGCACACTTCTGGGGTCCCAGCACTCGGGAGGCTGAAGCAGGAGGATGGCATGTTTCAAACCAGCCTGAGCTATGTAGGCAGTTCTAGAGCAGCCAGGACATAACAGCAAGGAGCTGTGGCAGAAAGAGAAGGAAGGATGTTATACCCAGGGAAGAGGACGAATGATGGTTTGGAACCAGGTTCCTGTGTCACTGCAGCCAGTGTGTGATGGATCTGTATTTATTGCAGGGCACAGGGTCAAATGGAGGCATCCTTTCTCATGTCTGGCTGGAGTGCTGTCCCTGTCCCCTACTGTGCAAGCCAAAGAGGTACCCCTCTAAGGCAAATGACCAGCCAAGGAGGCAGTCTGTGTGCAGAGCTTGGCCTTGCTACTCTTAAACTAAGAAAGCTTCTGCATCAGGTGGCTACTGAGTGCACAGTAACACTTCAGGACACCTGTTTACACGCTTTGCACATCAGGGTGAGCAGGTCGGGGAACCTTGCTGTGAGGCCAGAGTGTATGCTTACTGTAGTGTTTACTTAGCCATGCACAGAGCCCCGGGTTCAATCCCCAGGACCAAATAGATGGGCTCTGAGGCATGTGCCTGAGATCTTGACCCTCAAGAGATGGAGACAGGAGAATCAAAAATTCAAAGTCAGAACAGGTTGAGTTTGAGGCTAGCCTGGGCAATATGAGACTTTTCTCAAAAAGCCTTGCAGGCCAGCATGATAGCACAGTAAGTTATAGTACTTGGTGCCAGCCTGTGTTCAAGCCTCAGGAGCCGTGTGGTGGAAGGAAAGAGCCGGCTCCGCAGAGTTGCCCTCTGACCTCAGCATGTACACACCACTGCCCATACACACAGAAAATACATAAATGTAACAACAACAAAAAAGCCTTGCTTCAGTAGCTAGCCCCTGTTTCAAAGTGTGTTTAGAGAAGGGCTACATGTAAAAATAGCAGTGACAGTTGATCACACTTGTCTGAGGTTGAGTTTCCCAGGACTGCTTCAGAGTTCTGATGCCACTGACAGCGGTGTTGAGAGCTAGTCACTGCCTACGGGAGAAGCTTCCAGCCTTCAGGGCTGCACGCTCGGCAGCCGTGTGCTCATTACAATCCTCGACTTCCTGAACTGTACTGGGGGCAGGATGTTGTCTCAAGTTAACCTGCTACCGGATGTTCTCATCCTGTCAGGGGTAGCAGTCATCTGCAAAGGCTCTGTAGCTCTGGTGTGAGCAGCTTCTTCGCTGCCCACTGCCTTGCTGGTCTGCCTGGCCTCCGGCTGCCCCACCCCCTTGGCCCCTTAGCCAGCTCGCTATGCCACTTGTGCCACATTTATGGACCATGGACATGATTGTGTCGTGGCCTTGTTCAGAAGGCTTTGGTGAGGCTCCGCTGCTTAAAGCATAAACACTTCAGCCTGGTCTTGATGTAGTTGGTCATCTTTCCAAACTACAAAACTGGACCACTCCCACGTGGCCATAGCATGCACCTATGCAGGGAGCAGAAACAGTTCCTAAATGGATTACAAATCATTCCAGTTTATGGAGCTTCAGCAGCCTCCAAGTACTCAGCAGCAGCACGGCGGCACCAACACTGGGCCTGCTGCCAGCCGCCTGGCTTTTTCAGCAGTTTAATGGTATTTTTATTTCTCTATCCATACCATATTCTGCTTCTCTCTCTCTCTCTCTCTCTCTCTCTCTCTCTCTCTCTCTCTCTCTCTCTCTCTCTCTCTCCCTCCCTCCCTCCCTCCCTCCCTCTCTCTCTCTCTCTCTCTCTCTCTCCCCCCCCTCTCTTTAAAGGCTTCTGATTGTTCATTAATGGGAATGCATGGCTGACCAAGAGTTGGTGAGCAAATTAGCCATCTTCCTGTACTGTCTCCTCCCCAGCACCTGCTGCGGTCGATATAGGGGTGTCTGCCAGGGGTTGTTCCTGCTTACGTATCTCATCTTCCACCAGCCTTCCTTTATTCATACGGAAGTATGTGTAGCCTGAGAGGGTCCTTAGGGTTGCACTACAGAGCAGGTGCGGGTTACAAAGACCCCTTTTCTCACACCCTCCTTATCTCAGGATGGGGGGTGTGTGTGCAAAAAAAAAACAAACCTATCATAGAACACAACTAAGTTATTTGTATCGCTGTTTATAAAATGCTGAGTTAATTGTTGTGTTTTTCTTTTCCAGCCATCAAAAATAAGGATTAACCTAGAAGAAAACGTACAGTATGTGTCCATGAGAAGTAAGTTGATTCCTAGAAGGTTTGGGGTTTATACTTTGAGCATCACATAGTCAACATGGCTGGTTTTGAGAGTACATGAAGTCATGAGACCAGAAGTGAGAGGACAGCAAAGGGTACCCCGGTGGCTGAAATTGAGGGTGCATGGGAGAAATGGTGTCTCTGCCCCTCTCACAGGGCGGTGGCAGTACTGTACATGTCAGTGTAGCCTTCTACCCACATCGTCTCCTGTGGTCCCTTTACTCTTCCTGGCGTACTCCATCCTAGATTCGTGTTTAGAGTACTGGATGATCTCTGTGCTTGATGACCCCTCCATTGGTTTCCTCTTGATCATGGGCAGTGTTTTCGTTTATAGATGCCCAGCTGTATATTTCAGAAACTATCTATCGCTTCCTTCAGCATCTACCACCGTCTCCCCTGTGGCTGATCAGCAAGTTGAGTCAGTTGTACCTTTGAGGTGTTTCTTTCAGCTGTCCCGCATCAACTGAAAGTAACATCTGTGCATGAGTGACCAAGCTTCAGAGTGCAGCTATGGATTGTCACCCATCGGAAACGAGTAGGCTGAGCCCAGAAAGGTCAAGCAGCTTGCTCTAAGTCAGTGGTCGGTCCCATGTGTATAGCTGGAGTCTTCGCCCTGTCTGTGTAGACTGCCCCCTCCTGCCAGCTCAGTCAGGGCTCTGCTGCCTCTTCCACCTCTAGCCTGGACCCCAGTGTGTGCCCGGGTCTCAGGTGCTGCTTTGTCCCTCCTTGGAGTGGGGAGCACCCCTCTTCATCTTCGTGTGCTGCTCCCATCACCCTCCCTCAGGAACATCCCCAGGTCTCTACTCCAGTAAAGATTGTGTCGTGTTCTCAAATGACTTTGAATAACCACTCAGCACACCACTGTTTATGGCAGAGGTCCTTATCAGGCCCATGCGGTTCTCTTGGTTGGAGAGCTGTCCCCACAGCAGCCTTTATTAAAGATGTTCTATTAGATTTGTTCTTTATAAAATGGCTGACATCCTCAGAATGTGCTTATATCACAAGCTAATGAGACTAAAATGTACCCAATAAACATTTAGCCAGTGAGTGGATATAAAATGAGAATGATGAAGCCTGGCTTGTCTTGTGAGCATCGTTTGAGTTTATGTACCCAAGTACTGGAACAACTCAGCAAATACTCTGTGCAGTTCCATGTGCAGCCATTGAAAATAAGGAAGTGCCAGGCACAGTGGTGCACGCCTGTAATCCCAGCACTCTGGGAGGCCAGAGGCAGATGGATTGCTGCGAGTTTGAGACCAGCCCTGCCTACAAAGCAAGTCCAGGACAGCCAAGGCTACATAGAGAAACCCTATCTCTAAGATAAAAAAGGGGGTGTGATGAGAATAATGAAGTAAGCCAGGTGGTGATGTTGTACCCCTTTAATCCCAGCACTGAGGAGGGAGAGGCAGGTGAAACTCTTGAGTTCAAGGCCAGCCTGGTGTACACAGTTTCAGGACAGCCAAGGCTACATAGAAACCCTGTCTTGGAAACTGAATAAAGTACATTTGTCCATACATCATGATGTTCATGATATTAAAAAAGAATATAACAAAATGATAGCTTCGTGTTTTTGCTTTTAAAACCTATGTGTGACTGCCTGGCGAGCCGGCTCAGTAGTTAAGAGCACTGCTTGTTCCTCCAGAGGACCCAGTTTGAGTCCCAGCACCTACATAGTGGCTCACAATGGTCTGCAGCTCTAGTTCCAGGGGACCTTATGCTGTTTTCTGACCTCTGTGGGCACTAGGCACACATATGGTGGGCACACATGCAGGCAAAACACTCATACACATAAAACAAGTAATTTTTTAAAATTAAGAAAAGATTTTTTTAAAAAACTGTACGTATGTGCTGAGGACATTGCTCAGTGGTAAGGGGCTTGCCTGGCATCTGTGGGCCAGGTTCGTGCCCCAAAGAAGAATGAATAAAAACTATGTACTGTGTGCTCGCAGATTACATGTATAAAATGAAGGCAATTTAATTCCAGAATAATTTCTAACCCTGTTTCTGAGTAGTGAGGAGATGGCTCCAGAAATTTCTTCCTTGATAAGAGATAACAAGACTTGTAAAAATGAGTATTAGTGGAAACTCACACTGGCCTTTATTGAAACCTGATGCCTTTGCTTAGACCAGCTGAGGCCCAATTGCTTTTCATCCAACTAGAGAAATGTTTCCATAGAAGCTAGCACTGACGGCTTGTTGTGCATGGCAGGGTGGGGGGCAGTGTTTCCGCTCTGATCCTGAGAGAATAAGCTGCTAACCAAGGGGGCTGAGAGATACGGGCTCACGCAGCGCTGTGCCTCCTTTACAGAAGCTCTGAAAGTGAAGAGGCCCCGTTTTGATGTGTCGCTGGTGTACTTAACTAGAAAGTTTATGGATCTTGTTAGATCTGCCCCTGGGGGCATTCTCGACTTAAACAAGGTTGCCACAAAACTGGGAGTCCGAAAAAGGCGAGTGTATGACATCACCAACGTCTTGGATGGCATCGAGCTGGTGGAAAAGAAATCCAAGAACCACATTCGGTGGATGTGAGTTGATGTCCTCATCCCCTGGCCCCGCCCCTTCTCTTTACGTAGGTGGTAGTTCCGTCCAGCTGCAGCGGTGTTTGCAGTAGAGGATGAAGCTCTTACAGTTCTTAGGCAAAACATCGATTCCTTAAGGTTCTCTTGTTACCTCACAGGGTCATTAAATGTGTGCGACTGCTCAGGGCCAAATGGGAGCATGAGGTGCAGAATATCATTCACATGGTATGGAAACCTTAAATGCGAGAAGGTGGCTCACTAGTTAATTTTCCTTTTAATGTCATAAAAATGAGCCAGGTGTGGTGGCACACATCTGTAACACATAGCCAGGAGGCAAAGGCAGGTGGATCTCTGTAAGTTCAAGGTCAGCCTGGTCTACAAAGCAAGTCCAGGGCAGGGAAGGGTATATAGAGAAACTCTGTCCCATAAAACTAAAACTAAACTAAAATAAAATAAAAATGAAACATCTGATAATAGAGGGGATTTTTAAAATATATTTCCATAGTGTGAATTAATAACTGAAGACATGATTCTCATGGAACAGTATAACAAGCAGCCAGAAGCCTAGTCCACTGGGTTGCAGTTGGGTCTTTCTGGGGAGGAGCAGGCACCTGCGTTCTCAGTGGGTACACTGGGTGATTGTGATGCTGGGTAGGCTGACACGCTGCCCTGAGTTGTAAAAAGAGATGTAGTGTCCAAATGCCTGAAGATAAAACATGGATAGGACTGTGTGTGTGTGTGTGTGCACATGCAGGAAAAAGAACAGAACGGGCAGTGTGAAAGGAAACGCAGACATGAAGTTCTAGCAAGCACTCTGGCTTGGCCAGCTCTCCCTCCACAGACAGCCTTGCTCCCTCCCGGCAGCTGATGACCATGTTACCTCCTTCTGTAGAGGATCCGACCTGAACGACTTCGGAGCCGTGCCGAAGCAGAAGAAGCTGCAGGCCGAGCTCTCCGACCTGACGGTGATGGAAGACGCCTTAGACAAGTTGATAAAAGATTGTGCTCAGCAACTGTTGGAGTTAACAGATGACAAAGAAAATGAAAGATATCCTTCCATCCGTGCCTTTTTAGAATTTCTTCTTCCAGAGTAGATAATGTGTTAGAGAGAGCTCGGGGCTTTAATTCACACACTCGGGATATATAAGATTAGGTCCTAAGAAGGTAGAGTAAATAAGGTTTGGTGCTGTAACCTCAGGCACACATACGCAGTCGTGTTGGCTGTAGCTTCTTTGTGCACCTCGGTCAAGCCAGCATGATGACAGCTGGCAGTGACAAACCAAGTTTGCCGTTGCTCCTTAAATTAAGGAGTGTTTTTTTTGTTGTTTTGTTTTTCTGTAGTTTCTGTCCTAGATGGTAAAATGTTTGCCAGCTTTTGTGAAAATCTGGTTTCCCCTAATCTGCGAGCTTCTTTATTTCTGAAGCAGAATACACTGCCACTGAGTTTGTGTCTGCACTCACCACTCCATGCAGAAGTGAAACAGGAACCGGGAAAGGCCGGTCCTCTGCACCTGCCTCTCCTGGGCCCCACACTGTCCTGCTGTTTGTGATGTTCAGTGCTCTCGGTGTTTCTGGTAATTCTGAGCTGGCCCTCGGTTCCCGCTCCCTTCACTCTCCAGGGCAGTCAAATCCTGTTACCACAGGACAGGTCTTAGAGAATCAGAGCCAAGGCTCGCAGTGCATTGCCAGCCAGAGCAGCTGGATCGAGTGACGTGTCTGGCAACACAGTAGAAGGAGTTGGAAGGAGGCATTCCTGTCAGAAATGCCCAGACAGGAAGACAGCAGGTGCATGACAGCGTTAAGAGCCTGTTGCGAGGTCTTCTGTTATGTAGACCTGGTTTTCCCTGCCTTCTGGGATATTCTTGTCCAAACCCTGAGTGCTGTGCTCAGTTCTCACAGAAAGAGCTAACACTTAACTCTACCGGTGAGTAAGAATTTACACCGACTGGCCTACAGATGGGGATTTGAAGATGAGGTCAGCTATGATCTAAGAATATTAAGTGAAAATTCTAGAATTTGTGTTAAAATAACTTTCAGTATGCTGTATGTTGCAATTGCACTCTTACTATTGATTTCTTGCTGTGTCTAATTTATAAATTCAGCCGTACTGTAGAACTGTGTGAGGGAAATGTGTGTATGCAGGGTTTGGTATTGGTTCGTGTCTTTGGCCATCCACTGGGGATTTAGAACATCCACACCCCCCCTCCAAAGCCCCTGCACCCCAAGGACAAGGGGATAACTACCTTCATGGGTTGTGCTTTATTAATATTTTTCCTCCAGAAATTGCTATAATCAGTATTTGGCTTAAAGGAATTCTTTGAATTACAAATATTATAAAACACCCTAAAAATCTTAAGAATTCTTTTTGAAATAATAATTATCATGTTTTGTTTTGTTTTTCTTTTTTCTTTTATTAAATACAGTGTTTTGCCTGCATGTATGCCTGCATGCCAGAAGAGGGCACCAGATCTCAGTGGAGATGGTTGTGAGCCACCATGTGGTTGCTGGGAATTGAACCCAGGACCTTTGGGAAAGCAGCTAGTGCTCTTAGCCTTTGAGCCATCCTCCATCCTCCAGCCCCCTTGTTTTGTTTTGCTCCCTTCGTTCTAAGGTTGCATCCCATAAAAGCTAAGCTATTCTAACACCTGCATTCATGTAAGAGGTGATGACCTGGTCTTGTGTGTGGTACCACACTCAAGAGGCAGAGAAAGGCAAGACTCTGAGTTCAAGGCTAGCCTAGTCTGTATGGCTAGCTCTAGGCCAGCCAATGCTAAATAGTGAGACTTTGTCTCAAGGGAAAAAAACCTAAACAAACAAAAAACAAAACAAAACAAAATAAATAAATAAAAAACCCAGAGGGGCAGGGTTTGGGCTGGTGATCTTCCCGTTTTGTCAGATCCTTGACCAAGTCTCACGCTTGCGTACGTAACCTATCAGGATATCCACAGCATTCAAGCTTTCCATGAACAGATCGTCATTGCGGTAAAGGCTCCAGAGGAAACCAGACTGGATGTTCCAGCTCCCAGAGAAGTAGGTAGTGTTCTGCGCTGCAGAAAGGAGGATGGGGGTTAGCTGCCGAGGCTGTGACCACTGCAGCCACTTGTCACCTGTGTGCTTGTCAAGCTGTGTACCTGTTAGCTTAATGGTGAGTGAGGCAGTCCTTGTAACCTCAGAGTTGAGACGGGCAAGCACAGAGAGACAGGAACTGCTCAGGAGCCCACAAGGCGCCCAGCAGGACCAGGCACTGGGCGGAGTTTGGCTTGCAAACCCTCTCGGCCTGCTGCTGTTCGGTCTGGCTGCAGAAGCCTCGATCTTAGCTGTTAGTTACTTCAAGAGCTTCGGTGAGCTCGCCGAGACCAAGCATGAGCTAGAACACCAACTTACAGACATACAGCCTCTGTGTAAGACATGCCTTCCTGTCCACTGCCAGCTACGTCAGGAAAGTTTGTGTTAAGAGTAATTGTCACCAGAAGGCCACTTGGTGGGGATAGGGCAGAACCAAAGCCAGTGTCCCTTCTTGGCACAGACCATGGTGTTCTGACAGCCAGGTAACCCCCAGGCTGCCCAGTCCAAGGAGACCATGTTTCCTGACATTGGATAATCAGTCATGACGGAGCACTAGCTTTTCTCTCAGTCACATTCAGACTGTGACTTGGTGGCATTCCCTAGTTTGATGGATTTAGACAAGTATCCAAGTAACATATTTAGGATGAGTTATTCCACAGATGCTGAAACTCTTTAAATAGCCTCTAATCTCGCAGCACAGCTTGTCTTTGGGACGTGGTAATCCACTCTACAGGAATTAATGGGGTTTGGTTTCCCGATGCTCTGATCTGCTTGACTGTAATTGCTAAGTCGCTCTGGGCCTTTGAGCTCAGCCCGAGCCTCTGTAGAACTCAGTGGTCGAGGTCCTCCAGGCTGGCAATTCTTGGCAGTGTGCTGGGTCACTGACTACATGCGGCTCCAGTGGCGAGCGTGTGCCTGGTACAGGGCTGCCACAGTGGCCTCCAGCTACTTCTGGCTTCTTACTTGTTCATGTAAATAGTTTTTCTGGAGCAAAGCCATCTGTTTAGATGCCACCCGTCCGCTTTTATGCGCCCATGGCAGAGTGAAGTAGTCGTAACAGAGAAGCATGGCCCGAACAGTCAGAAGTAGAAACCATCTTCTCCACTGCCCTTTGAATTTGATCTGAAAACGTCTGTGGATATGTGCACCTCTGTAAATGCCCATGGAGGCCTTGGTGTTGGCTGCCCTGGAACTGGAGTTAGAGGTGGTTGTGATCATCCTGAAGTGGGTGCTAGGATCCAGAAGCTAATCCTCCACAAGGAGAGTACACACTCTTGTCCAGTGAGCCATCCCGTAGTTCCCCAGTAATCCCCTTACAGGGTGATTTTGTGACTGGGAGACTTTGAAGCCCTTTCCACTGACCGTCAGGTGGGAACAACAGTGTTTTCTTGCATTGTGTAATGATAAAAGGGTTCCATTTACACCAGACCTGCCCTGGCACTCCGCCTGCCAAGTACAGAGGTCGTCAGTCTGTCTCAGCTGTCTGGTACCAGGAAGGACATAAGCTGTAGAGTCTCTCTAAAAAGCAGTACCTCACCCAACTTGCTTGGATGAGATCCCAGAGCAGGAAGGATCTACAGCAACAGCGGTGTCTAGACTGGCCTATCCATGTGGATATGGCAAGGGAGGACTTGAGAGCCAGACCTGTTCCCAGCGGGAAAGACAAGGAGTCAAAACTAGAAATTCTCAAGCTGGGCATGGTAGCGCACGCCTTTAATCCCAGCAGAGGCAGGTGGATCTCTGTGAGTTCAAGGCCAGCCTGGTCTACAAAGCAAGTCCAGGACAGCCAAGGTGACACAGAGAAGCCCTGTCTTGATAAACAAGAAGGAAAGAAAGAGAGAGAAAGAAAGAAAATTCTTACACATTTAGCCACTGAATACAAGCAACCACATCTCTAACTTCTTGTGGGAAAACCGTTGGAATTTGCTCCTAGGTAAGTTAAACTGGGACCAGAGGATAACACTCATTTAATGTAGTTCTCTTTGTGTGTGATGTTTCAAATTACACGAGGCGTGTTTTGACTTCATCTTTTCCTCTTACATCTTTTAACTGGACAGAAGAATAGACTTCTTGTGACCTCAGGCCCCTGTACTGGTTTGGAAACCCACACGCCTTATTGTACAATACAGTTGGGTGCCCTAGAGCTCCCTGCTGCCAGAGGAGAAGGAGGAGCTTCCAAGCACTCAGCTCTGAGACCGTTGCTGCTCACATGACTAAGCAGAGGTCTTAGCTGTGAATTGGCCAGGTGTTTAACATGTAGTGACGATGAAGGCATGCCTTTCTCAAATGCATAGTAGATAGGCTTCTACAAGACTTTAGGTTCACTGTGATTAGTGGATGCCCATGCTCACCTTGACGGTTTCTGTGTCCCTTGCCAGGATTCTATCACAGTGCATATCAGGAGCACCAAAGGACCCATTGATGTATATTTGTGCGAAGTAGAACAGAACCACTCAAATGGTAAAAGAACCGATGGAGTAAGGGCCTCTCCATCTAAAAGTACACATCCAGAGTACCCAGAGAAAGGTAAACACACAAGCTTCGTGATTCGAAAAGTAGTAAGATTCTAACACTTTGTATATTACTTAAATACATATTGTTAAGGGTTTTTTACTTTATTTTTTTGTTTGTTTGTTTGTTTGTTTTTAATTGCATGTGTGCGGTGTGTGTGGTGGTATGCGCACGTGAGTGCAGGTGCCCTTGGAGGCCAAAGGTGTTGAATCCCAAGGAGCTGGAATTCAGGCACTTGTGAGGTGTGGATGCTTAGAAAAGGAACCCTGGTCCTCGGGAAGAGCAGTGGAAGCTCTTCGCTGCTGGGCCGTCTCTCCAGCCTCTGCTTAGGATATTTTTGTGCCTCCTGTGTCCCATGCACTCACTCCTGAAATCCCAGCACTGGGGAAGCTAAAGCAAGAACCTCTAAATTACGAGCCAGCCTCATCTACATAGTGAGAGCCTGTCTCTAAAAGCTCTGCCTGGGCTCTACATCATCTCTGTATGGTGAAGAGAGCATTAGAGTCGGTTTTGTGTAGGCACCAGCCACGGACTCGGGCAGAGAAGGCTGTCTGCATTCTCTCTGGCAAGTGCTTTCCCACTGCAGGCTGCAGTGCCCCTTTGGTCCAGGAGCCTGAAAAGATCATTTCTGCAGTTGGTGTGAGAATAGGACTTGATTTTAAATTGTTAAATCATGTGTTCAGCTGCCATTACAGCCATCACTCGGTTTCTTTGTGTCTTATTTCAGAAGACAAGCCGCCTCAGTGAGGTGAAGAATCATTCAGAGTGAGCGGCTGATAGCCATGCGAAGTGACGAAAGCTTTTGGAGCATCCCACGTAGATGAATTATGTACCGATTTGATCCTCAAGCAATAAGTCTCCGTGGAGTGCTCTTGTTCTCACTGTAAATCCGTGGCCTCGCTGAAGGCCAGTAATGTAGCTTCCCGCATAGGTTTCCAGATGGTTTCCACATTCAAAAGTCAGCTCTTTGGATAATTCTTCACTGCCTTTTGTCAGTGAAATAACCCCCTTGCCTCCTGAAATCATTTTATCACAACGTGACAAGAGCGGACAGCTGGACAGCTGCATGTGGACTCTGCCTTGCTCTGGAGGATGGAGTTTGCCTCACAGAAGAATTGCCTTACAGTGGCTCACATTTGCACTGAGGTGTTGTGCACTGTGAGGTGTACACACGGGGCCAAATGTGGCGCCTTTGTATATATCTGTATCATGTTTAGAATGCTTATGAAGTATGTCTGAGTGACACTTCTACCCAGAACAGCCAAAATAATGTATATAGGGAAAGTGACAGACAGATCTCTACTTCCTCAGTACCCGTAACTTATTAGAACCCTCTGAATTGGGGTGAGAGGAAATTTCTAAAGTTTTACATGTAGAAGTTTCACAGATGCCTGTAGACTTAGGTTCATGTACTTAACGTATCTCAATACGGTCCCCAGTGCTACAATTGGAGTCGGCTACTTCTTGATTCTAACTTGCCTACAGAGTCACTATGTCCCAGTAGATTGGTAGCATGCCTCAAGGCATTGGGGACAAGTACAGAAATGCCGTCTGGCAGTGGATCAGTTCACTACAATGTGAGTTTGGTCCTGGTAAAATTAAAAGCATTATGCTTTTTGTGAGCAGATTTTTATAATGTGTTTCTCTGCGTGCAGCCTTGCTCCTCAGTCCGAGGGGCTTACCTCCCATGCTTTGTACCCTGCCCACGCTCCAGCTCTCATCCCGCCTTCCCAAGCACCTAGCTATTTCTACCTCAGTGGGTAAAGTCATTTACCTTTCTGTGCCTCAGTTTACTCAGTAATTTACCACTAGACTGTGAGCTCCGTGAGAGACCTTTTTTTATAGTTCTGCTCAGCACCGTGCACCATGCCTAGTCCAAAACAAGTGCCCAATAAATGCGTAGAAAAGGAGTGAGTGGGTGAGTGCAACGTGGGGCTGATGGAACCTGGCTTGTACAGGATTCTGGGATGCATCATTAGTATGTTAAACCTCCTTTGCTTTACATAAGATTTAAAACAACTTGGAATAACGACCGTGTATCAGAAAAAAAAAAAAGATTTAAAGTAGGGATCCAAAATTAAAGTATTAAAAAATAATGCTGCCTTCCCGGTGTTTTTTATTCATACTGTCTGAGCCCAGTAATCTTTGCTGGTGTATTTCAAGATTCCTGGAAACTACCGTGTTTGACCTCTAGGTGTTTTTTCCTTCCTATGTATAGAAGGTTGTTTGAAATTAGCCAAAGAAAGGCTTAGAGCGGTATTTCTCAACCTTTGACCCTTTTATACAGTTCCTCATATTGTGATGACCCTCAGCCATAAAATTATTTCCGTTGCTATTACAGACTGCATGGGCTCCCTGTAGTAGCAAGACTGAAGTTGAGCTGCTAGTAACAAGAAGCTCCAAATAAACTAGATTACGGCTTGTTTAGGGCACCCAGAGTTGGCACTTCACTCTTCAAGGCTCCTCCAGGTGGTGTCATGCTTGTCTTCTACTGCCAAGATGGCTTCAGAGTCCAAGAACACCCAGCCACTCTACATCCTAGCCAACAGGAAGGATGAAGGGAGGAGGTGATGCTCTTGGGGCCCTTCTGCAGGCTCAAATGGACAGTGGTGGCCACATCTTAACCACGGGCTTAGAAATGGAATCTTGGGGGCTGGAGAGATGACTCAGAGGTTAAGAGCACTGTCTGCTCTTCCAAAGTTCCTGAGTTCAATTCCCAGCAACCACATGGTGGCTCACAACTATCTGTAATGAGATCTGGTGCCACCTTCTGGCGTGCAGGCAAAACACTGTCGACATAATAATAAATATTTAAACAAAGGAAAGAAAAAAATGGAATCATAAGGTGGGAACAGCCATGTGCCCCATGGACAACCAGGAGTTAGTGCTGCTACTGATTAGTGCTGCTACTGAAGAACGGAGACATGGACACCAAGATGTAGTGCTCCTTACAACAGCCCTGGTGCTCCTCCCCTTCTGAGATCTAAGAGTTTCGGCCACCAGTTTTAGCCGGTTGACTGAGGCAGTTACCCCATGCATCTATAAGACACACAAGACACAGCTGGCCTTGAGACCTGAGGGACTTGCATGGAACGGATTCTCTGCCTGTCCCCATGAGGCATAAAATGTGACACATTTTTTAGCTGCAATATGATCTAACCCATCTTAGCAAATGTACGTGGGGACAGCAGCCTTCTGCAGTCCAGGAAGAAAGAACAATCCAGTCAGGACGTCATCATCAGGCCAGAGTTTAAGTAAATCCCTTGACAAACCTGGAACTGCTGTCAGTTGCTTCTGATCAACAGGGTTGAAATAGTGGTCACCCAGTAAAGTGTCACTGAATCCAGTTGTCTGTGGATTATAGGCAGGAACCCACCACAAGTCTAGGTGGTGGTTGCCATCCAATCAGCAGTCAGTTGTTCAGACTGGATTTTCTTTTCCCTAAGTAGATCCTGTTAGAAAATAACTTGGCATGGATTTTCTTGTTGGTTATTTGAGATGGTTTTTCTGTGTAGCCCTGGCTTTTCTGGAATTGACTCTAGGCCAGGCTGACCTCAAGCTCAGAGATCTGCCTACCTCTGCCTAAGGCATGTACCCAGCTTAGTGCAGATTTTCAGCAGACATGGCAGGTTAATGAGAAAATTGCCATGTTGGCATAGGACCTATTTTATTTGATCCTCATCACTCAAGTTTAAAAAAAAAAAAAGCCCAGTGGTGAGATGCCTAGGACTCACTGACCAGTCAGCATAGCCAATGAGTTAGCCCCTAACCAACGAGAGATCCTGTCTCACAAAATAAGGTGGGCAGCTCCTGAGGCATGACATCAATGGTTGTCCTGTGGTGCACGCGCATACACACACACACACACACACACACACACACACACACACACACACACACACACACAAGAAGGGGAAATATGAGTGAGTATCAGACACTAGGCTGAGTAACTAGCTCAGTTTCCAAGCATGAAAACCTCGCTTTGGTTCCCAGTACCCATATAAAAAGGCTAGATTCTAGGTGGTGATGGCAGCACATGCCTTTGATCCCAGCGCCCGAGAGGTCCAGGCAGGTGAATCGCTGTGGTCTAGGAAGGAAGCTTCAAGACAGCCAAGGCCACACTGAGAAACCCTGTCTGGAAAAAAACAAAAGAGAAAAAGCTAGATAGTGGTGAATATGTAATCCCATAGCTAAAGAGGTAGGTAGAGAAGGATTCCCTGGGGTTTGCTAACTAGCAAGCTTAGACTGCACAGCACGTTCCAAGCCAGGTAAAGACCGCAGTTGAGACAAGACACCCAAAGCTGATCTCTGCCCTCCGCAATGCACATACATGTGCACAGACACACATGTGCCTGTACACCTATGAACACATACACAGAGTATTCTGCTGTTTGACAGTTTCCATAGCTCTCCTTTTTGAACACCTCCCTCCCTCCCCCACCCCCCAGCTGGTGGCGCTGTTTGGGAAAGAACCGAGGAGGCGGAGCTTTGCTGAAGAAGTTATTGGTCACTAAAAGTGACCTGGGGATTTAGACCGAGCCTCACTATTCACGCTGCTAGCTGATTGTGGATGCAGTGTGTCCAGCCAGCTTCCCACTCCTGCTGTTAGGCCTCTCCCACCTACTCCCACGCCTTCACCAGGAAGGCATCCCTCAGGAAACTAAAAATAAACCATTTTTCCCCTAAAGTTGCTTGTGTGGAGTATTTTATGACAGCAGTGGCCAACTGCCTATAGACAATTTTCTGTCTTCCAGAACCTACTATGCAGAAACTTCAGTTGTCATACTGGTCCCTGACATTGACCCCATTGAACAGGAAATAGCATCTTACTTAGATGTCTTAGTAAGACATATGGACAACAGGGCTATAGATAAACCCATCCTAGGTACCAAGTACTGTATTCTTCCAGGGGAAACCGGAGGCCAGTTGGTACAAGAAATGAGTTACTCGGAAGTTAGAAGGCTGCGGTAGCCAAAAGGGATGTTGAGGTAACACATTCATAAATCCTGAAGTGGCTCTAGCAAGGATATAACAACACAGGTGTCCTTAAACTCCACAAGTAGGGGCTGGAGGGATGGCTCAGAGGTTAAGAGCACTGTCCGCTCTTCCAGAGGTCATGAGTTCAATTCCCAACAACCACATGGTGGCTCAACCATCTATAATGAGATCTGGTAGGCAGTCACACATGCAGGCAGAACCTTGTATACATAATAAATAAATCTTTTTTTAAATTAAAAAAAAAAACATGAGTAGAAGCCACATAAAATCTTGAACCTCTACTTGGAAATCAGACCCCCTTCATACAGTTGGTGCTCGAGTCTGATGGATTGTGATTTGTCTAGTGTTCGTGTCACTAAGAGGACCACAGTCAGTGCTGGCATTCCCAAGGGATATATACCATAGCTACTCCTGCAGCTGCCGTGGGAATCTGGAAAGGAGCTGGTGTTCTCTTCTGTCACCATAGGAAGACCGATGGAAGCTGGAACTAGGAAGAGAGTTCCACCTCACACCTTTCTTTCTACTGCTGTCAGCTCGTATCCCAGCCTGCAGCCAGGAAGGGAAGCATAGGGGGCGTAGTTGGCCGAGCCTCAGTCCCAGGACCACAGAGCAGGAGGTAAAAGGGTGAACTTGGACATGGGAGACAGTAGGGAATATTCAGCATTCCTTTCCCACTCAGCATGGCTCCATGGAGTGTCAGTCTGGACTCCATCCCTGGCTCACTGCCACGGACACATCTTACACATAGAGATAACAGATTTGAATGATAACATGCTTTTGCCGATCTCATCCTGGAACCCTGTGTCTAAAGTGACAAGGACGTGAATTGTTCCTCAGAGATGTTCTTTTTCCCATAGCATGATTCGTTGCATGACCCAAACGGCAGTCCACGCTCTGGGGGACCAGGGCCATTTGCCTCATCTCAGTCTTCCCTGTGATAATTGGTTCAAGACTTAGCAATAGCAACATCAGGTTCCTGTACCTTGGAATTCCCAACTTTTCCCAGCACACATGCCCAAGTGCCCTCAAACTGCACATCCTGCCCTGCACACAGGGCTTGCTGGCAGGGCTGTGTACGAAGGTGGCAGCCTCAGCTGTTTACACTGTTCCAAAGCCCTGTGCCAAGAATGCGAGCCCACCAGCCTTCAAGCTGGACGTGCCTCAACACAGAACCGCAGCGCTCACGAATGCAGTGGCTGTGCGGTTAGGGCCTGGGAAGTGTGCCCAGGCATTTGGGTAGCATTCCTGTCAGGAAGCTCAGCACCTATCAGGCTGTGTGGGCGGAAGCAAAACAACCAGCCACCCTACATCAGATGAGTACATTTGTGATAGGTGGCTAGCCCCTAAGGGCAGTTGGAGGGCCAAACAAGTAAGCGGAAATCCGAAGAACACAACAGAATTAACAGGGGATGGGGACTATTCCAGATTTTCTTCAGAGGTATGAGGAATTGCTTCTAAGTGTCTGTTGTTGACTATGGCTAATTTATTCATAAAGGCAAGAACTGAGTTTGAAGCCCAGAAGTTGTTTTATTCGTCTTGTTGTTGGGTGTCCATCCCCCCAGGAGCTAACAAGCCTCATTTCAGTGTGTCTCTGCTCCTCTTACGCTACGAAGTGCACAGATTTCTCAACTCCACCCTGGATCGCGTTCTCGATTCCACGGTGGGAGCAGGGGAAGGAGAGAGAGAGCCGGGGCTCCTCCGTGGTGTTCACCGCATGCATAGTGAGTCCCAGGACACATGTAACTTGTCTTCACACTTTGTCATTTAAGTGTTAGTAACATAGCAGTGGTTTTGTGTTTCTTTTGCTTGCTTGGGGTTCTTTTTGACTGTCTGTGGGGAGGTGATGGATGCATGTGGGCGTGGGTGGGTGGGGAGGTCAGGGGACAACATTAGGAGCGGGTTCTTCTTCTGCCTTTACATAGGTTTCGGGGACTGAACCCAGGTCACCAGGCTTGTGCAGTAGGCACCTTTACCTACTGGACTTTGCGCCAGCCTCGGTTTGTTTATTTGTTTGTTTTTGTTTTGTTGAGACAGGGTCTAACTAAGTAGCCCAGGCTGCCCCTAAATTAAGAGGCAGTCCTCTTGCCAGAACCCCCCAAATGGCTGAGATAACAGCCATGAACCTCTGTGCCCAGCTGTATGACTTTACTGAAAAATATGGATTCAAAATGCAGGCCAGACTGTTCTGCTGTACCAAGGCACAGGGACTTGCTGGGGTGGAGAGGGCGTGGTGGAGGCTGAGGGGGAAAGTGGGAGGGGCACCGGACACTTTGCTGTTTTTGAATGAGCAGCATCAGCTCTTCCTGATGATGGGGACATCCTGCTGCTACAGTCAGCATCCTGGCTTGGATGCTGTGCTGAAATTTTGTGACTTTCCCAATGGGGAAATTAGGCAGAGGGCACACAAGATCTCTCCCGTATTAGTTCTCAAAACGGCCTGTGCCTTTACAATTCCAGCAAACTAAGATTTAAACAGGAAAAAAGGGGGTGCGGGAGAGAGGGAACCCCTGAAGGCCCCTCATTTCTAATGAGTCTGTCTTTCAGGTTCTCAGCCATGTGGGTCTTAGACCTCCCTTCAAGACATTGTTTTTCTTCTCAAAAGATCTTGCTGTGTAATTGTTGATTTTTAAAATATCCATGTCCATCAATGTTTGTTTGTTTTGTTTGTTTGTTTGTTTGTTTGTTTTTTCAAGACAGGGTTTCTCTGTGTAACATCTCTGGCTGTCCTGGAACTCGCTCTGTAGTCCAGGCTGGCCTCGAACTCACAGAGATCCACCTGTCTCTGCCTCCCAAGTGCTGGGATTGAAGGAGTGCACTACCACCACCTGGCCATGTCTATCAATTTTATTTGTAGCAATTGTTCTTTTTCTGTTTCTTCCCAGCTGGCAAAAGACAACTGAGGCCCAGGGAGATGGCTCAGTGGGTAAGGTCACTTGCTGCTAAGCCTGACACCCTGAGTTCCATGCCCAGCACCCACACTGTACAAAGAGAGAACTGATTCTTGTAAGTTGTTCCCTGACCTCCACACATGCACCATGGAATGCACATGTGTTGCAAAGATGGATGCACACAAAATAAATAAGCAAGTTGGATGGGTTTAATAAATAATAACTTTAATTTTTTTCTTTTTGGTTTTTTGAGACATGGTTTCTCTGTGTAGCCTTTGCTGTCCTGGACTCTCTTTGTAGACCAGACTGGCCTTGGACTCACAGAAATCCACCTGCCTCTGCCTCCCTGAGTGCTGGGATTATAGGTATATACCACCATGTCCAGCTAATAACTTAAAATTGTAATAATTATATAATTAAGTATATTAAATAATTATTTAATAAGTAATTTGTGGTAGTGTGGATTCCAAAGTAAAAGCATAAAGCAGCTGATGAAAAATAGTGTAAAAAGTATTTTTCAGGAGGCTGGGGTCACAGCACGGTGTGAGTTCTTGCATAATGCCCTAGGTTTGATACTTGGCACCGCATAATGACATAGTGGCATAAGCCTGTAGTCCCAGTATGAAGCCCAGAGCTCAGATCCCCAGAACCCATGTAAGAAAACACAGTGTACATCCATAACCCCAATGTGCCTACAGCAAGAAGGGAGCCAGAGTCAGGAGAGTCCCCAGAAGACTGCAGGCTAGGGGGCCTGACATGCACATGGTGAGCAGCAGAAGACCCTGCACAAACAAGGGGGATGGTAAGGATCAACCTATAGCCAAGGTTGACCTCTGACCTTCTCTCATGCCCTTGTGGCACTGTGCATATATGCATATACCTACATTCACACTACACACATCCAACATACTACATTACACAACCCTACTAAAGGTCAAGGTCATCCTGGCCTGCATGGTTAGTTTAAGCTCAGCCTGTCAAAGGAGAAGTAGGCAGAAGAAGAGGAGGAAGAAGAGGAGGAGGAGAAGGAGAAAAGAAGAAGGAGGAGGAGAAAGAGGAGGAAGAGGAGGAGGAGAAGAGAAGAAGAAGAAGAAGAAGAAGAAGAAGAAGAAGAGGAAGAAGAAGAAGAAGAAGAAGAAGAAGAAGAAGAAGAAGAAGAAGAAGAAGAAGAAGAAGAAGAAGAAGAAGAACTAGTCAGTCAATAGTGGAAATATATACGAACATAAAGTTCAATCCTTTTTTCAGCCCAACTCATGGCCTCTCCCCCATTGCACACGGCCACCTTACTGATGAAGATAACACTCCTGGAGATGACCGTGTTAGCCGTTCAGAGTCAGCATCCCTCATCTCTGTTCCTCCATTCCCAGGCCTGGCCCTCTCAGTCCTCTTCACACTCGTTTAACTGCTGTTTATAGTCTGTTAGCAGAAGATCATGAGGATGTGATGATCGGAGACTGATTAATAAGCTTTCAGATTTCCTTTGTAGATGAGGACTTGCTTCTGTCTTCTCTCTAAACACAAGTCCATGAGCTGAGAAAGACCTAGAGAGCCAGGACTTCATCCTAGGAGAGCGGCTGGGGCAGGCAGCATTCACAGTGCTTAGAGTCAGACGTTCAATTTCCCTGGCTGATAAAGTGTCATATGTCCTGGCTAGTTCCTAAATAACTTCTGGTTGAATTAGCTGATAATATTAAGATAAATGAAAAGTTGTCTGTCTCTGGTGGGGAAAAAAATTAGTCTTCAAAGGAATATTAAAATGCTTCTCTGCTAAGCCTCATAAGTGCATTTCCATTGAACCATGATGACTTATTCAATCACAGAGTCTAATGAATGAAAAGAAATGCCATGACTTGATATTGAAAACAAGGCAAGACATTGCTTGCCAGTTTCCTGAAGGAGCCAGACATCATGTCCAGGACGTGACAAACAAAAGTCTTTCAGATCCTCTACCAGTTGCAAGCCAAAACTACCCTCACACCCGTCAGCTGTCTGCAGACAGGCTCCGTGTCACAGCTGATGTAGGAAATCTATTTGTCAGTCTTCAAAGCATATCAAATAATCATTTGCAATCAATCTTACTTGCACTGCTTCACTGAGGCTTTTGATGCAGAGAGTTAAACTAGAGCTGGGGCTGTAACTTCTCAGGACAGGGCATGTCCAGCAGGTGAGAGGCTGGGGGTACCATCTTCTGAACCAAAAAAAAAAAAAAAAAAAAAGATTCAAGAAGGAAAGCTGGGTTGAGGTAAATATATCCTGTTTAGACAGGTACTTGTGGCAGCTTCAGGCTACAATACAAATCATACATTCCACAGCTGTTTAAAGCCATATCTACTTACAATCACCACGGCACAGATCAGAGCCACTGACTAAACTCATCCATCTTTGTTGGGTAAGCATCACCATCCCTGTTGTAGAAAGGAAGAGGCCTAGGCTCTGGAGTGTGAACAAGGTGTTGGCCAGGGTTCCATGGCTGAGGAAGACTGAGCCACAGTGTGCACCCCCAAACAGGCAGTGTGATCCAGGAGCCTACACTCACCCACTTTGAAAACAAAGGTGACTTCTGGTCAGACTATGTGACTTAAGGCTCTAACACCACATCAAGAAGCCTTAATTTTCAGACAGCCCCTCATGAGTTGGGATACACATTATTTCTCTAATTGGGACACCTGTGCTACCCATCCCATTTCTCTGACCACTAACCACTTTTTCCATCTTCTAACCAATGTGTATGGGCATACATAGGGTGGTGAGGACAGATGACAAGAAGAAATCTATCAGTGGTCTTAGGAACCCCCCAACCATAAATTAATTTTTGTTGCTACCATATAACTAATTTTGCTACTGAGTGGTGTCTCAGTTCCTAAGAGCATCAGAAATATGTATTTTCACCGGGCAGTTGTGGCGCACACCTTTAATCCCAGCATTCAGGAGGCAGAGGCAGGAGGATCTCTGAGTTTGAGGCCAGCCTAGTCTACAGAATGAGTCTAGGACAGCCAAGACTACACAGAGAAACCCTGTCTCAAAAAACCAAAAAGAAAAGAAATATGTATTTTCCGATGGTCATGACCCCATAGACTGAGAACTACCGCTTTACAGCTTACCTCCAGGAATCTGAAGTGCTGGCGTTAACACTCATCAAGAGTATTTGAGTTGAAGTGTTTTTAAGGTCTTAGGTTTGATTCCCTAGCACCACAAAGGAAGACTCTGCCACTGAGAATGCTCAAAGGCATTATTAACGCTTGAAATATGGCGTTTTTACTTCTTAATACTTCACAGAATCTCAAGTAGGATTCTCAGAACCTAGTGAAAATATGTAATATAGTTTTGTTTTTAAAAAGTTAAATTGGGGCAAAGGCTAAAGAAAAACAGAAATGGACATGAGGGGGAGGGATGGGTGAGTCCCAGAGGGCATGCTGTGCATACATCACTCACTGCACTTTGGTCTAAAAATAATCAGCGCTGCCACTTTTCTGAAACTACGACTGAAGCTCTGGGAAACATCATCTCTTTGTCGTCGACGGACCCTCTTGTCCCTTTTGTACTTGATTCTTTCTGGCCAGCATTCTGCAGGGTCCCCTTGATTCTGTCCTTCGTCTGGTTTGTGGGAGAGGGGTGGGTGTTGTTTTTGTTTTTACTTTCCTCTGAGAGGTTACAAGCAGCCGGGACAATGAAGAGTCACTTGAGCTTAATAAAACAGATGACCCTGAGGAGCATTTGAGGATTCATTTGTCAAACAGAGTTGGAACGTCTTCTGTGGGCAGGCTCATGTTTCCAATTTGGGACTCCGGAGCAATCAGCTGCGGAGCGTCTCATATCCGCTTGACGTCAGCATGGAGCCCTGTGGTATCTTTAGTAGCTCACTGTGCACAGTGACACCAAGGGATGAGCTGTCTCCTGAAAAACAGCTTGTTTGACATATGTTTATGCAGCTACGACTTGGCAGTGGTATCAGAACTCTCTTCTAGAAAATTCTATCACCGATACACACAATGGACAAATCTGAAAGGGAGAATTTCTGTTTCCTAATGGCCCTCCCTTTCCTGTCAGGGTCATGTGCTACACCCTCCTGAAACCACAACCTGGGCTATACAAACACTGACAGCATTCCTTCCATCAGCATTCAAATAGATGAGCTGGACATATTTTTTTTTAATGTCCCGGTGTAGAGCCGAATTCTGTTTTGCATAAAATGTCTGCTGTTTTCATTTTGTACTGCTGTACAAATGAAAACATCAAAAACACCAAGTGCAAATCCTAAAATCAATATTATTTTGCCTTTAATGACTTTATGCGCTCTCTCTCTCTCTCTCTCTCTCTCTCTCTCTCTCTCTCTCTCCTGAATGTGTGTGTGTGTGTGTTCAACATGGAGCAAAGTGTATAAATATAAATGCACGTGTGTGGGCTTTCTCATTGAAACCGCAAGAGGACGTCAGATACCCCTCCGACGTGGGGCTCTAAGGCACAGCTACGTGAGCTGGCTTGTAAGCCCCCAGATCTGACCTGCCTGTCCCCACCTCCCCAGCACTGGGATTACAGACAGATTGTACCTGGCTTTTGCATGGGTGTTAGGGACTGAACCCAAATCCTCATGCTTAAATTGCAAGCACTTCATCTACTGAACTATTCCCCAACCTCATCACTTTTTAAAAATCCATTTTGTGATACCAGAGGGATAACACTGTATTGCACTTGCTTTGTTTCTCATTATGCATGTGCCTTAATCTTCACTGAGGTAAGGCCTTAGTCTGCTTTGGCATAGTGCTTAATCTAGAAAGCGTAAAACAATGTCTGCTGTGTAGAGACTGCACCACATCACGGTGTCTATCATGGTATTTGTTGCATGCATGAATGAATGAGTTAACAAACTGGCATATAAAACTCAGGACAAGCCTGGCCAGTAAGATGGCTCAGCAGTTAAAGGTGTTTGCTGCCAAGCCTGACAGATTGAATTTGATTCCCAGAAGCCACATAGTAGAAGAGGAAACCCCAAGTTGCCCTTTGACCTTAACACATGCAACATGGTACTAGTACACACACACACACACACACACACACACACACACACACACACACACACACACACACTAAATAGATATAAGAAAAACAAGAAAAAAAATCAGAACAGTGCAAAATTTGTTAGGCTGACCACAGCAAGGACACACATGGTTTTGGCACAGGGCTTGGCTCTAGGCAGTTTCTGCTATGATGGGTTTAGCAAAGGGCCACTACATTGCTCACAAAGAAGAGGGGAAACATATTTTTAATGTTTTTATGCTGGGAACCCACTGTGTCTTGGCTTCCTTTCCTGTTGCTGTGATAAAGCAACTTAAGGCAGAAAGGATATATTGTAGATGACAGTCAGAGCCGCAGGAGCTTAAAGCACCTGGTCACATCGAATCCACAATCAGAGAACAGGGGGCAAGAGCTGGGTCTGGTGACACACACCCTTAAACCCAGCACTTGGGAGGCAGAGGCAGTAGATTTTATGAGTTCAAGGCCAGCCAGGTCTGCATGGCGAGTTCTAGGACAGCCAGGACTACATAGAGAAACTCTGTCTCAAAGAAAGAAACAAACAAACAAAAAAGGGGGGAGGAGAAAAGAGGCATGAATGCCTGCAAATGCTCAGCTCTCCTTTTTATACAGTCTAGGATCCTTCTACCCAAGGAGTGGTACCATTCACAATTAAGACCGGGCTTCCCATATAAATTGACATAAAGTAACCACCCACAGGCATGCCCAGAGACCCATCTCCCAGGTCATTTTAGATCGTCCTGTCAAGTTGACCATCAACACGTGTGGCCTTGGGAGTCCCTGGCTGACTCTGTTTCCTTGGACCACTGGCATAGATGGACAAGAAGGACAGCGTCAGACCTTAGATATTCTCAGGACTTTGCAGAATGGTGGATCACTTCTAAGCAGTTCATCTGCTAATTACCACTTAGGGTCCCTCCACAATCCATTTCATAGTGGACCTCCTGGAACGTCCGGGAAAGAATGAGCTGTGCAGGGGGCACTGATGGCAAACACCTGTTCTGGATGTCCTCAGTAAACCTGAGTCCAGAAGCAGCTATTTCAAGTGGAGTAGATTAAAGAGGTCATTGAATTTTATAATCAGCCTAGATTTTTTTCTTTCTTTCTTTTTGTTTTTCTTTTTGTTGTTGGGCTTGGGGGGGGATGTTTTGGGTTTTTGTTTGTTTGTTTGTTTTTATTTTTGTTTTTCCGAGACAGGGTTTCTCTGTGTAGCTGTGGATGTCCTGGAACTCACTCTATAGACCAGGCTGGCCTCGAACTCATAGAGATCCTCTTGTCTCTGCCTCCCAGGTGCTGAGATTAAAGGTGTGATCTACCACAGCCCAGCCAACCTAGATGTTTTCTTCTAAGAAAGTCAAAGATTCTTAAGACTGAAAATCTCAAGCAATCAAATTGCGTTTTTCCTGTCTAGAGAAGACAGGACTGTACCCCTGGGGCCACTTTCTTTTCACATACACCTTTGGACATCCCTTTCAATCTTGTCTAAGGGCATGGCCCTTAGTGGAGTGCCAAGGTGGCACTCCAGTAATTTAAATGTTAAAGAAATAGTACCAAGCCTCTTCCTGGAAGAGCATAGACCAGCTCGCATCCATCCCCACCTGGAAACTGTGGGCTTGCTGAGAGAACCCTGGAACTTTGCTCCATGTAAATGAGCACCACACACCACACAATGTGGCCCTTTCCTATTCAGCGACCTCAAAATACCAAACAAAGCACAAATTGTTCCACTGGCCCTTCATTTACAACACTGGAGCTGGGTGTCCCAGCTTGAGTCTGCAGTGCCCCTCTGGGGGCTCCGTGCTAATGGCTTGGCCAACCAACCGATGGGCATTGGGAAAGTCATTGAATCCTAAGGGCTCTGAGTTCATCAATGGATTAACTAAGGGATTGATTCATAATTTCATGGCATTGTTGAGGAGTGGTAGAAAGCAAGAAGTAGAGCCTGCTTGGGGAAAGAAGGTCCCTGGGGACAGGACTTTAAAAGACATGGTCTGTCATGAGGTGAGCAGCTCACCTGTACTCTGCTGTGTTGTCTAGTTTTATGTCAACTTGACTCAGGCTAAAGTCAACCTCAATTAAGAAAATGCCTCTGGGGGCTGGAGAGATGGCTCAGAGGTTAAGAGCATTGTCTGCTCTTCCAGAGGTCCTGAGTTCAATTCCCAGCAACCACATGGTAGCTCACAACCATTCATAATGTGATCTGATACCCTCTTCTGGCCTGTGAGTGTATATTCAGGCAGAACATTGTATACATAATAATAAATAAATAAATCTTAAAAAAAAAAAAAGAAAGAAAGAAAGAAAGAAGGAAAGAAAGAAAAAGAAAAAGAAAATGTCTCCAGAGGCCACGTGAGCAGAAGATACCCAAAGGCCATCCCTCTGCCATGCTACATGGCATGGGCAGGCAGAAGACACCCAGAGCCCCACCAGCCTTGTGGCCTGCCTGCAGCAGGATGTGCAACTATGTAGTGGACAGATGGGCGAGAAGCAGGACAGTTTGAGCACTGTCATGAACGGGAGGCAGAACTGGAGATGGCAGGGTGCAGAGAACAGCCTGCTGCGAGTAGCCTCCCCTGCCACCGTGTCTGGGTCAGTGGCCATGCAGCCACAGGGGTCTGTGTCGATGTCTATGGCTCTTATTTCCACTAAAGATCATGCAGACGCCCTTGGTCTGGACCGGTTGCAAGATGCGAAGGGATGGGAAGATGAGTAGGGCTGAGATGCATGATGTGAAGCTCACAAAGAACCAATAAAAAAGTTAAAAGAAGAAAGGAAAATGCCTCCATGAGACTGAACTGCAGGCCAGGCGAGGTGGCTCATGCCTTTAATCCCAGCGCTCAGGAGGCAGAGGCAGGTGGATCCCTGTGGGTTCGAAGCTAGCCTGGTCTACAGAGTGGGTCCAGGACAGCCAAGGCGACAGAGAAGCCCTGTCTCGGGGAGGAAAAAAGATTGACCTGCAGGCAAGCCTATAAAGCTTTTTCTTTCTTTCTTTCTTTCTTTCTTTCTTTCTTTCTTTCTTTCTTTTGTTCTTTCTTTTTCCAAGACAGGGTTTCTTTGTGTAGCCTTGGCTGTTCTGGACTTGCTTTGCAGATCAGGCTGGCTTCGAACTCACAGCAATCCACCTGCCTCAGCCTCCCAAGTGCTGGGATTAAAGAAAGGCATGCACCACCACGCCCAATTGGCATTTTCTTATTTAGTGATTGATGGGGAAGAGCCCAGCCCATAGTAGGTGGGGCCATCTTTGGGCACATGGTCCTATGAGAAAGACTGGGCAAGCCATGAGAGCAAGCCAGTGAGCAGCACTCCTCCATGGCCTCTGCATCAGCTCCTGCCTCAAGCTTCCTGCCTCGAGCTCTTGTCCTGGATGAGCTGGAACCTGTGCATTGAAATTAACCCCTTCCTCCCCAAGTTCTTTTTGGTCATGGTGTTTAACACAGCAATGGAGGAGAAAACTAGAACAACTTGTGCTGTCACACCAGGGAAACACCTGTCTGAGGCTGTTTTACAGCTGTGCACGTTCTTTCTTTTTTTTTTCTTTTTCTTTACTTTGCTTTGCTTTTTTTTTTTTTTTTTTTTTTTTCAATACAGGTTTCTCTATGTAGCCTTGGCTGTCCTGGACTTGCTTTGTAGACCAGGCTGACCTCGAGCTCACAGCAATCCATCTGCCTCTGCCTCCCAAGTGCTGGGATTAAAGGCATGCGCCACCACCACGCCCGGCTTAAATTTTTCTTTCAGCTGTGCATGTTCTAAGCCAAGGTTAGTACAGCATGTCCTCAACTTAAAGAGCAACTCATCCTTGAGTTCCAGAATGACTATCTCTCAAAGTCTTCTGGCTGACTCTCACAGAGCGGGCTTAACAGGGCTTGTAGGGGTTCACAGAGACTGAAGTGGCAATCCTGGAGCCTGCGTGTGTCTGCACTAGGCCCTCTGCGTATATGTCACGGTTGTTAGCTTGGTGTTTTTGTTAGAACTCCTAACAGTGGGAGTGTGGGTATCTCTGACTCTTTTGCCTGCTCTGGGGACCCTTTTCCTCCTACTGGTTTGTTCCTTGTCTTATTATATCTTGTTATGCCACGTTTGGTTGATATCCCTGGGAGGCCCTCTTCTTTCCTGAAGAGAAACAGAGGAGGAGTGCATCTGGGGGAGGAGGGTGTGGGACTGGGAGAAGCAGAGAGGGGAGAGACTTTGGTCAGGATGTCGTGTATGAGAGAGGAGTAAAACAACAACAGTACTAACAATAATGTGGGCTTAATTTCACTAGTATGGAACTCAGCAGTGAGGAGGCTATAAGTAGCAGATAGCCCAGTGTGAAATGCTGACATGTAATCCCAAGGCACTGCTGAGTTCTGAAGGCATGCAGGAAAGCAAGGTTGTTTTTCTTCCCAAAGCACATGCCACCTAACAACTACATGTCCCCACCAGTGGAGGAAGAGAACTCAAAGGAAACTGACTGTAGACAGGATGAAAGCAAGTTTTACCTGTGCACTGAAAAGGAAAATGTCATGTCAGCCGCCAGCCACCCAATCTGCTTTCTACTTCAAAGGATCAACGGGTCTTGAATTGACAGTGGGGGGTGGGGGGCAGGGTTCGACTATGTTCTCTATATAGATTCTTTTTCTTGTCATTAGCCTAGAATGGGCCTCATAATTACTATTTACATAACACTAGGTATTAGGTACTATAACTAATCTGGACATGAGGCTAAGTATATGGAAGGATGGTTGTAATGCATAAGTGAATCTTATACCATCTGGTAAAAGAGACTTGCGCACCAAGGAAGAGTCTAAATCATTTTCCAGTGGATTTTTATTTATCTTATTTCACAGATGTTTTGCCTGCATGTATGTCTGTGCATCTCCAGTGCCTGCAGAGGTCAGAAGAAGGGGGTGGGATCTTCTGGAGCTGGAGTCACATGTATGACTCCATGAGCATCCATGTAGGCGCTGGGAGTCAAACCTTGGTCCTCTGCAATAACAAGCGCTTTCCTTTTGCCAAGGAAACAAGGGTTCCCAAGTGCTCCCTAAGGCCCTCTAGCGCTCAAGGGTTCCCAAGTGCTCCCTCCCCACAACATTTTAAGGGAAGCCTGCAGGTAGGCAATTGTGTGCTGTTTTGTTTGAAGCCATGGTTGTCCTCTCATTTTCAGAATCCTTGTGAAATGATGGGCACTTTCCAGCCTTTAACACTGTAGAGTGTATGAAATCTATTCCCAGCCCTCTTGGGACTGCTTTGCTTGCCCACTGAGTCTACTGCCTCCGTTGGCCTGAGGGGTCCTTATTTCTATCGACAACTGAAGAGGAAAATGTGGCTTATGATACTAAGACCATGCTAGAAGAACAATGGCCCAGTCCGCACTGCAGCTCTCCCTGCTGCCCCCACTGGACCTTCTGTTTCACCCAGGCCCATCACAACACACTGAGCTCCATCCTTCCAACCGGAGCTGCTGGGAACCTAGGCACCTCTTACGAATTCATTTGGAAGGTCAGTGGGATGGCTCAGTTGGTAAAGGTGCTTGCTGCCAAGCTTGCTCACCTGAGTTTGATTCCCTAAGACCTCCGTGATGGAAAGAGAGAATCAACTCCCAACAGTTGTTTTTCTGACCTCCACACAAAAGGACTCGTTTGGAGAAGGGTTCACAGCTAGTTTTTTTTTCCCCTTTGGTTTTGTTTTGGTTTTGTTGTTTGTGTTTTGAGACAAGGTTTTTCTGTGTAGCCTTGATGTCCTGGACTCACTTTGTAGACCAGGCTAGCCTTGAACTCACATCCTGACTCTACCTCCTGAGTGCTGGGATGAAAGGCATGCACCACTATGCCCAGTTCCCTTTGTTTTTTGTTTGTTTGTTTGTTTGTTTGTTTGAGATAGTATTTCTCTGTGTGTAGCTTTGGCTGTCCTGGAACTTACTCTGTAGATCAAGCTGCCCTTGAACTCACAGAGATCTGCCTGCCTCTGCCCCCCAAGTGCTGGGATTAAAGGCATGTGCCACCACTGTCCAGTGCTACAATTTTAAAAAATGAACTAACACAACTATTGAGAGATGGCTCAGAGGTTAAGAGCACCGACTGCTCTTCCACAGGTCCTGAGTTCAATTCCCAGAAACCACATGTTGGCTCACAGCCATCTATAATGTGATATGATGCCCTCTTCTGGACTGCAGGTGCAAATGCAGGCAGAGCACTGTATACATAGTAATAAATAAATAAATCCTTTTTTTTTAAATTATAAGAACCAAGAAAGCACTCTCAGCTGGGCGCAGTGTGCATGCTTGTGATCCCAGCACTCGAGGAGGCAGAGGCAAGCAGATCTCTGTGAGTTCGAGGCCAGCCTGGTCTACAAAGCAAGTCTAGGACAGCCAAGGCTACACAGAGAGGCCCTGTCTTGAAAACAAAAACAAAGACAACAACATAACAAAAAGCACTCTCAGCAGTAACTCTAAATGTCAAATAGTCCTAACAGTCCAATTAAAAGGGCACACTAACTGATTGGGTTAAAAACAAGAGTCAAGCCAGGCGTGGTGGCACATGCCTTTAATCCCAGCACTCGGGAGGCAGAGGGAGGCGGATCGCTGTGAGTTCAAGGCCAGTCTGGTCTACAAAGTGAGTCCAGGACAGCCAAGACTACACAGAGAAACCCTGTCTAGAAAAACCTAAAACAAAACAAAACAAAACAAACAAGAGTCAAGATCCAGCCGCTGGGGCGGGAGAGATGTCTCAGGTTGGAAGTGCTAGCTGCTTTTTCAAAGGACCCCAGTCCAATTCTTACCATCACATCAGGCAGCTCAGCAACAACTGTAACTCCAGCTCTGTGGGTGTGCACACATGATGTACGGAGATAAAAATAGTAAAACAAAAACAAAAACAAAACAAAACCTAAATCTTATTAAGTTAGTTTTATTGAAATTCCACCACCTGGAATATTCACAAAACAGCAGGCACAAATGACTTGGCCCTTTAGAAAGATAATAGATTTTGAAGTTTCTAGCACCTTAAAAGTCATGAGAAGTAGCCCAGCTGGCAGTGTGATTGTCTGCCTGGCACCCTGGGTTAGTGCCCAAACACTACATAAACCAGGAGTCCTCCTAGCTCTGGATAACTCATAGTTATCCACAGATACGTGGTGAGATAGGTATTAGCCTGGGCTAAAAGCCTATCTCAGACAGAAAACCTGCCCCAACATGGTTCAGGCTTTTGAGCTGCAAAGCCGGATTTGCACCTCCAGAACAATCTGTGATGACTCATCTGAAAGGCTTTCTCCTGGGCCCTTGTCAACAGCTGAGTCACTAATTCGCTTAGACTGACAAATTGGGCCCATGTCCCTTTCCAAGCCTTTTCTTTTCATGTACCCCACCACTGCCAGGCCATTGCTCACCCCAGAAACAAATGCCCAAAAGGGTCACACTAGTCTCCTTTTGGCTCAACTCTTTCCCAACACTATACTGCTAAAAATAGTTGAAAGCAGACTTTGTAAATTCAGGGGTAAATCTCCAGGCTCAGACTTTCTGTGCAGCGAGTTCTCTCTCTCTGCTTTAGCTTGCCTTTCTTAGCTAGCCAGGAACTAAGGCGGTTTGCTGACCTTGCGTGCTGTCTGATATTTTTCCTTCTAAGCCAACAAAAGAGTAAGAAAACATGAGGTGAGTGTTTACAATGCACCCCTGTATCTCACCCCATCCCTCCAAAGCAGCCTGCTTGACTTTGCTTTAACCCAGGGGTTCTCAGCCTGTAGGTTACAGCCCAAAAAGAGCATCAGAAAACACAGATTTTTTTTTTGAAAACATAGATATTTACATTATGATTCACAACAGTAGCAAAATTACAGTTGTGAAGTAGCAACAAAAATAATTTTATGGGTGGGGGTCACAACACAGGGAACTGTATTGAAGGGTTGCAGCATTAAGATGGTTGAGAACCACTGCCTTAACCTGTATCCACAAAGAGAAACAATCCTGCCTCTCTTCCCCACCCGTCATCTTCCTCACTTCCCAAGGCTTACCATGCCGAATGCCAAGTTCAAGAACCAGACTCAAAGTACAGACTTTTTCAGCAAGTGCTTCTTTCAAAGTCTTCTGTACAGTAGTTATTCTGCTTGTCAGGAGGGCAGGTCTCAGGATAGCACAGATGGCCCCGTTGGTGAAATGTTTGCTGCACAGCAAGCATGATGACCTGAGCTCACATCCAGAGTCCACGTGAAAGCCAGTTCCGGTGGCACACACTTGTCAACCCAGGCTTGAAGAAGCAGGGAGGCAGAAGGGGCCCTGGGGCTCAGTGGCCAGCCAATCTAGTCAGCTGGGAAGTTAGAGTTTAAATAAGATGCCCAGGCTTAAAAAATAAGGTAGAGGGACTGGAGAGATGGTTCCTCAGATACGAGCACTGGCTGCTCTTTCAGAGGACCCAGGTTTAATTCTGAGTGCCCACATGGTGGCTTACAATCATCTGTGACTCTGATTCCAGAGGATCTGATATCCTCTTTTTTTCTTTCTTTCTTTTCTTCTTCTTCTTCTTTTTTTTTTTTTTTTTTTTTTTTGAGGGGGGTAGTTTTCCAAGACAGGGTTTTGGGGTTTTTTGTGTGTGTGTGTGTGTGTGTGTGTAGCCCTGGCTCTCCTGGAGCTCATTCTGTAGACCAAGCTGGCCTCAAACTCAGAGATCTGCATGCCCCTGCCTCCTTAGTGCTGGGATTAAAGGTGTTCACTACCAGCACTTGGCTCTCTGATATTCTGTTTTTGATTCTGCAGGCACAAGACATATATGTGGCACATTGATATACATGCAGGCAGAACACCTATACACATAAAGTAATATTAAAAGGAAGGAGATACAGAGGAAGGGCCCGAACATTAACCTCTGGCCTCTACACAATGTGAACACATGTGTGCAAACACACAGGCACAACACAACACAGGGCAGGGCTATGTGTGGTTCGTAGGCAGAATGAATGTCTATGAACCAGTATCTACCCAAGGCCTCAGTTGGGCAGCCTGGTTTAAATTGTAGGGTAGTTAGTTATTGTTCCTCCCTACTGTTTTGGTGTGGTACTCAAGGCCTCACATGTGCTAGGCAAGTGTGCTTCTACTTAAGATACATCTTCAGCCTTTTAAATTTTCATTTTGAGACACAGTCTCACTATGTAGTCCCAGCTAACCTGGCACTCTCAATCCTCCTGCCTCAGCCTTCAGAGAGCTGAGAGGGAAGCTCACATGACTTCCCACTTCTGTCTCCCAGAACTGTAAGAGAAGTGTTTGTTTTAAGCCATCCAGATTATGGCAATTCATTATGAATTTGTCTCACAGTGAGACAGCTTTGTCTCACAGTGAGCCACAGGGTGACCCATAGACCTCTAAACAGCAAATACTGACACACTGAATGAGCTCCTGAGGCCTGAAAAGGGATCTGAGGCAACAGGATGAACCCCCAGCTGGCCCCACAGACACTCACTCAGTACTGCCTTCCCTGCATGTCCTCCACCCCTCAGCCTGTCCAGACCCAGCTACCCGAGTTAGAATAAGACTCCGCCCATGCGCAGCCACAGGGACATCCCCATCCTTATTTCGCTGGTCCACATCCTACTTATCTTCAGGTTTTAGGTTTAGGAGCAGGACGTACATCCGACTCCATCCTCTATCACTGTATTGTTTTAGTTCTTGCTGCTGCTACAACATTCCTGACAAGAGTAACTTAAGCCAGGAAGTTTACTCTGCCTTCCGGTTGGAGCGTGCCGTCAGCCGTCATGATGGGGAAAGCATGGAGGCAGGGCCGAGAAGCAGCTGGTCATCCTGTGTCCACAGTCAGGAAGCAAAGAGAGATGAACTCCCCGGATCTCAGGATCTCAGCTGAGTCAGGCCCAAAAGAAACTCCAGACAAATGGCTTCCTGAGGTGCCTATTTGCATACCAAAGCGTCTGCTGGCCTCCAGACTCACTCACTACCTGTGGCTCCTTTCCGTTCTCACCCAGTGCCCTGTTCTAAACTCCAGCCCACAGCCTTCCCTTCCCTCAACTTCTCAGTTGGATTTAACACTGCCATTTTGGCCACGCGCTTTCTTGGCTCTTGGTCCCCTCCCTTTGCCTGCTCTGCTGTTTGCTCTCTCATCTTTTCCTCCCTCTCCCCCACCCTCGCTCTTCTGCCACCCTCTCCCCGCCTCTCCTCTCATGGCCTAGTTCAATCTGCTGGCCAGGTTTAGTCGCCGTTCTCTGCTCTAGACTCTTCCCGATGCTTCTGTTAATACTCACCCTTCTCAACCATGCCTTGGAGCAGCCATGTCCTCATTTTATTTAAGCTGGCCTTCTCCTTTTTATGCAGTCTGTGACCCCAGCCCATGGACTGGGCATGCTCACATTTAGGGTGCGTCTTCCCACCTCATTTAGCCAAATCTAGAAATGACCTTCCACATACACCCAGAGGTTTGTCTGGTTTCTAGACCCTTTCAAGTTAATAATGTCGACAGGCAGTAGTGGCGCCTGCAATCCCAGCACTCAGGGAGGCAGAGGAAGGGGGAATCTCTGTGAGTTTGAGGCCAGCCTGGTCTACAGGACTAGTCCGAGGACATCCAGGACTACACAGAGAAACGCTGTGTTTTTCGAGACAGGGTGTGTGTGTGTGTGTGTGTGTGTGTGTGTGTGTGTGTGTGTGTGTGTAGCCTTGGCTGTCCTAGACTCACTTTGTAGATCAGGCTGGCCTCAAACTCACAGCGATCCGCCTGCCTCTACTTCCTGAGTGCTGGGATTAAAGGCGTGTGTTTTTTAAAGGCTAGTAATATCAACCTCAACATAAACAAGGATGCTTTGGGTTAGAAGTTCTCAGACAATAGGGACATTTCTTGACTTGTGGCCAAAAAAGAACAAGGATAAGAAAAAGCTAGGTGCCACATTGTCTGATGGCTCAGAGACTAGTTTCTGTGTCTTCATTCACACTCTGCCGTGTGCAGCCAGCAGATTGGAAGGCTTTTTTGCCTTCTTAACAAGCAGCTCTGGGCAGTTTCAGTGGCTCTCCCCCACCCTCACCCCCACCCCCACCCCCACCCCCACTGCTCAAAGACTTTGATCTTCACTCTGATTAGTCCCACTAGGAGGGTACAGTCACTTCTGAATCAATCAACGGTGCTCAGAAGGGACAGAGTGCTCAGAACACTCAAGCCAGCTGGCAGGGAGAACCTACTGCCTAGAACCACATGGTCCCTGAATAGAACTGGGCACAGATGGACAGAATCAATGCTGGGACTCAACAACAGAGCGCCCATCTTGCCCACACCCCTTTCTCTGTGCTGAATGCACTGGACAGCTCCTCCACTAAGACCCTGATCATCCTTGTCAGGTATTTTATTTCAGTATCTGTACCTCACTCAGGAGACTTGTTAGTCCCTTGGGAGCGGAGCCTTTCCTCATCATCTGTAGGCTTCAAATGGACCTTCCATGTGGCTATTGTTCAATCAAGTTTTATTGGAGTTAATTATAGTGTGTGTGTGTGTGTGTGTGTGTGTGTGTGTGTGTGTGTGCGCATGCACCTATGTGTTCTTTCTTGTGTATGCAGGTGCATGATGTGGCAGAGTGGGGTCAAGTGCACCTATGTGTTCATGCAAGTGGAGGCCAGAGATCAGCCCCAGACATGCCTCGAATGCTGTCCACCTTGGTTTTTTTGAGGAAAGGTTTCTCACTGATCTGGAACTTGCTGGTTGGACTAGCCTAGCCAGTGAACCCTTCGGGGACCTCCTGACTCCATTTCTCCAGTGCCAGGATTCAACTCAGGCCTCTGTGATTGAATAGCAAACACTTTACCGAATGAGCCGTATCTCCAGCCCTGAGTGACATTTTTAAAAGCAAAGAAAGAAAAGCTGTTTACATACTTCCAGATTCCCAAAGGACCCTGTCACCCGCCCCCCCACACACACGATTAATCCCTTCTCCAGTAAATGAGGACACACACAGGCAACAAAAAAGCTCCCAAGTGCTGTAACTTGATACATTCAGAACATTCTCGCCATTTTAAAGTTAAGTCCCATGTCCCCTGCATTTTTTGTGCATGAATGTGTACAGATTTATAAATAGAAGTGGAAAAACAGTAAGACTGTGTGAACTCAATTGGCAGGGGCCCTGGATTTAGACCCCAAAATATAGCTGGCTGACAATCACTATGAATAGGTTGGTTTTTTTTTTAATTCAACTCAGCACATTATTTTATATGTTCTGAGCAATCATCCAGAATATTTATTCAGTAGTACATTTTTTCCACGTTATTTTTTTCCCCAAGTGTGTGGCTTTTTCTTTAAAAAGAGATGAGAATCTCAGGCACAGATAAATATATACTCCGGCACTTGGCTATAATACAATTCTCTATAGGCAGTTTTGTCTCATGTCTGTGGGGTTGGTTTAAATTTGGAAACTTCCGGAAGGCCTAAGTCTCTCTCTCTTGTTCCTTTTCCCATAACTTAAGTTGGTGGCAGGCATCCTGAGAGTGAGACAGACAGAAAGAAGCTCAGCCCCAAGCTTCTCAAGGGCAAAGACCCTGAGGATGCTTTCATTTATGACCCATCTGGTGACCATCACAAACAGTCAAGCAGTTCCAGAACTTTCCCAGCATTCTCACACTGTTGTTCCACCTACGTTTTTTTCCTTTGCTCACCCTGCTCCAAACCCTATACATCTCCCAAGAGCTAGCCCCACCGCCGGACGGGACCCGTCTGATTATAGCTGACTCAGACTTGGCCTATGTTTAAAATGTAAACCACATCTCAAGACTTTGCCCTGGCTATCATATGTGTATCAGAGGTAGGGGTTAGGCTTCTAGACCGTATATGTCTATCTTAGTGCCTTTTCCTGCCACTGTGATAAAACACCCTGACAAACCAACTCAAGGGACAAGGGATTTTTTTCTGACTCACAATCTGAGCTATAGTCCATCATGGAGGGAGCTCTATAAAGCAGGAGCTTGAAGCAGCTCTTCTCATTCTACCCACACCAGGAAGCGGAGAGTGATAAATGCCTGCTACTGCTCCGTTCCCATTCTCCATTCATTCATTCATTCATTCATTCATTCATGTGCATTGGGGTTTTGCCTGCATATATGTCTGTGTGAGAGTGTCGCATCCCCTGGGACTGGAGATACACTTTGAGCTGTCATGTGGGTTCTGGGAATCAAGCCTCATTCTTCTGGAAGAGCAGCCAGTGCTCTTAACCTCTAAGTGATCACTCCACCCCCACCTCCGCCTTTATGTATACAGGCCAGGATCCCATGGGGAACAGTGCCACCACAGTGGGCTTGGTCTTCCAGTCTCAATTAGCATAATCAAGCTAATCCTTAGCAGAGCTTCCCAGAGACCTGTCGCCCAAGTGATTCCAGACCCTGTCAAATTGATAGTTAATACTGACCGCCATAGTATCCATGTTGCCCAGATGGGCTAGTGGTGCTCTATGGGAGTTTTGGAAAAGGAACAGACCTGGCTAACTTCATGTAGCCCTTCTTGCTCTGAGGTTCTTTCTTCCCATCACTGATGCTTGGTGGATACCAGGGATGAGCCACCAGGAATCAAAGGCTACATATTCCCGGGAAGCTGAAACAGTCCTGGCTTGGTGATGTCTAGGTCTCCTCATAAGTAGGAAGGGGGCGGGGCTGGATAGATGGCTCAGTGATGAAGAGCACTGGCTGCTCTTGCGGGGGACCCAGGTTCAGTTCCCAGCGCCCATATGGCAGCTCATGATGATCTGTACCTCTGGCTTCAGGGAATCTAACATTCTGCACACAAAATAAAATTAAATAGACTTTTAAAATACTTTTCAAAAAAAAAAAAAGTAGAAAGCTGTTTAAATCACCCACCATTTCTTCCTACTTGACACAGCAAAGCACAGTCCTATACTGACTCATGGCATCTTTCCTATGACTTGGGGCCCAAAATATCTTGGTCATAAGGAGGCCTTTGATTGACTTCACTAGTCCTGGTGTCCTTCCATGGTCATCGTTGGTAGGGGATAGGACAATGCAAAATCTCTGTGGGTCAAGGCAGAGGAGCATTTGAAGGACATCCCCATGTTTTGAAATGGTCACAGGGAACTAGAAATGTCCTCAGATGCTCTCCTTTTCAGCTCTGCAGTCATCCCAGCTTCCTGCTGGCCATGATTAGCAACTCTCACTATTCCAGGAGGCTGGAGCACTTGAGGACCTATATCAGCCAGTACTAAGCTAAGCCCCGCCCACCTGCCACTCGGGGGCTTCTCTAATAGCGTGCTAGTTTCTTTTCTTCAGTAAAACACCATGGCCCAAAGTAATTTTGAGAAGGAAAGATTTATGTGACTCACAGTTCCAGGTTACAGTCTATCAGCGAGGGTAAGTCAAAGTGAAAGCCCATGTGACATCCTAAGTCTTGACCCAGGCAGTTCCTCAGTTGAAGCAGGCTTTCTAGACGATTTCAGGTTGTGGTGAATTGACAATTAAAACTAGTCAAGGGGTATGTAAGATGGCTCAGCAGTTAAGACCATCTGTGTACTGCTCTTGCAGAGGACCCGGGGTCAGCTCCTAGCCCCTACCTTGGGTAGCTAGCAACTGCCTGTAACTCCAGCCGCAGGAGATCTGCTTCCGTAATATTGGGCTGTATCCAAGCCTGTAGGGCATTTTTTTAAAATTAGTGATTAATGGGGAAGGTCCAAGCCCATTGCTGGTGGTCCTGAGTTCTATAAGAAAACTGAGCAAGCCATGGAGAGCAGTCTAGTAAGCAGCACTCCTCCACGGCCTCTGCATCAGATCCTGCCCCCAGGTTCTGCCTTACGTTTGGTTCTGTTCTCACTGCTTTTGATGATCAACAGTGCTGTGGAAGTATAAGCCAAATAAACCCTTTCCCCCCTCCAAGTTGTTTTGATCATGGTGTTTTATCACAGCAATAGTAACCATAAAACATATACATAAATTAAAAATAAAATATAATTTTTCTTTTTAAAAAATGTATTGTAATTTATTCACATTACATTCCAATTGTTATCCCCTCACTTGTATCTTCCTGTTCCCAGCCTCCCTCCCTCTTCTGCCCTATTTCCCTCCCCTAAACCTCTGACAGAAGGGGACCTCCTCCCCTACTATATGAGCCCAGCCTATCAGGTCTCATCCAGATAGCCTGCATCCCATTCTTTTGTGTGCTGCCGCAGCACCTCCCCATCAAGGGAAGATGATCAGATTGGGATGCCAGAGCTCATGTCAGAGGCAGTCCTCACCCTTCCCACAGCCGTGGAGAACGAGCTGTCCATTGGCTAGATCTGAACAGGGGGACGAGGGGAGTAGGGGAATGGAAGGGCCCAGAGGGTTCAGGAGTTCCACAAGGGGACCATCAAGCCTGGTGGATCTGGACCCAGGGGCCGTGAACAAACTGTCATATCAACCAATAAATCATTAAAGCAAACAAACAAACAAAAACCTAGTCACCTACGGTTACAGGCTGGTTCTCAACCGCCTCCTGTCCTGCATGCAAATGGCACGGTAGCCCTAAAGACAGGACATGGGCTGCTCTGAGGGACTCTAGCACAGACTTGTGCCCTCTGTGGCATTTACCAAAGTATGCTATCAGTATCTCTGAGGATTTTGTGCTGTAGAGAATCAAAGAGTGTCATCTTACAGTGCATAGGGCATTTCAGAAAAACAAAACAAAACAATGGTTTTGCCAATAAGCAAAGACAGGGTCACTGTTGTGATGTTGCTAGAGGGAGAAGAGTGGGGCCTGAGGGATCTGTGGGCTTGGCGATCTTATTATTGTATTTATTTATTTATTTATTTTTGCTTTTAATAATGCTGGTGGTGGGGTCAGTATTGTGTGTTTTTCCTCGGGTGTTTTCATACATATTCAGTCATTTGATTTTCACAATATCAACCTGACATAGGACAGCCTTGGACATTTAGTGAAATCGAAGGAAGCAACAGGGACTCAGAGAAGGACACAGGAAAATCAGACTTAGTTGTCAAGCTAAGTAACACTAGGATCGATTGCATCACAAGCCCTCTAGCAGGCAGCCATGACACTCTGTAAAGAGGAGACTCATCACCACAGCCACCATACCCACAACTGCCAGAACTGCTACCACCAATGCCACTACCCTCACAACTATCACCATCACTTCATGGCGAGCAATGAAAGGGCTCTTTGCGAAAGTGTGGTTAGGGCCAAGGGAACCCATGCAGGGACAGTGATGGATTAGGCAGAAGAAACAGGAAAAGGCCCTGGCCACCCATGTGCCTGGAGGAGCCAAAAGAGAGGGCGGGGCCTGGACCCACAGTAAGAGCTCTGCATGTAGGACCGGGCCACTAGGAGAGAGCTGGAGAAGCGCAAGAAACGGCTTCCTTCCTCCCATTCCTCCAACTTCCTGTTGATGCCTTCCATTGGCCAAAAGCAACTGGGAGCGTTGAGTCGGTGAGATCAGCTTCCCACAGCCTCGAGCCTGTGGATAAGATTGCGGAGCTGACCAAAGGAAATGGAAGCTGTCCAACAATGATCTACCATGCGCTCATTTCATGGCAGAGACCACACCAGGGAGTTGGCCTGGTGGTTTCCTGGCACCTTTGTGTGTGTGTGTGACCTCACCCTGTGCCATGGCTATGGGATCTCAGCTGCTCAGCTCTGGCATATGAAAGATGAAGCCTTATTTTCCTAGAATTTTATTTAATTTCTATATAGAACCTCCACTCTGGTGAGGGGCAGAAACCTTAATCTCCACCCACACATTAAAATGTTTTCATTAAGGATTAAGGATTAAACCCAGCGCCTCCATCCACTGTGGTTTTGCCAGTGACAACACGAACACGTAGTTTTACCAAGGGCTTCATGCACCTTCACAGGGCTTCCACGGGGTCAAGTCAACATTTGCTTTCATTCCTGTATCAACAGCAGCATCTTTCAAGGTGCCTCTGTTCTTGTCTGGATTCTTGTCACTGGGTCAGTCATGATGACCTGCCTTACTTTATGACCTTTCTGGGCTCTATTCTCCTTCCACCCTTCAGGGAACTCGATTTTCTATTGTCCTTAATGTAACAAGGGTGGTATTGAAGGTGCTTGTGACGGTGGAGACGGACGTGGCAGAGGACATGCAGGAGTAGGCCAGTGACTCAGGCTTTCAAAAGAAGCAAAGGGGGTGCAGAAGAAGAGAGGTGCCAAGTGATAGAACTGACCTTGAAGAAACTCCTACGTAGGTTGACGGCCTGTGGCGTAAAAGCAGTCAGAATAGAAAAAGACCAAGAAAGCCTTTGATCCCCGTCTCCACCCAAGCCTCTGACAAGGGAGTATGAAATAAAAGCAGCTCACGTCCCAGGCATGGGGTAAGAATGTTCCATTTGTGCCCTTAAGTAACTCAAGGATGATTTATTGTATCTCCACTTAATTGTCTGATCTGGTCCCTGCAGAAGCCAGGAGGAACCTGGAGAAAGACTGTAGGGCAACCACAGACTCAGCCAAATATGGCCCCAGAGTGACTTTGCAAGGGCAGATGTCACTGCTCAGGCATGTGGCCTTTGATTTTTTTTTTTTTTCTTTTTAGGCTTTTTGGGACAGAATTTCTCTGTGTAACAGCCCTGGCTGTCCTAGACTTGCTTTGTAGAACAGGCTGGCCTTGAACTCCCAGAGATATGGCCTGCCTCTGCCTCCCATTTTGCATTCACATGGACTAGACAATAATAATACACACAGTTTCACCTGGGCACAATTTGGCTCACTTAATTTCTGTCGTAAAACAGAGTGAGGAAATCTGGACCAGAGGGGCCACAGAGCATCATACTGACCCCTTTTCAATTGTTCTGTCATTTTGTTTTTGAGACAGCATCTCTCATTATGCAGCCAAGGGTAGTCTGCAGCTCCCTACATAGTTTTGGCTGGCTTCAAACACAGACAGTCCTGCTCACCCTCCCAAGTACTGGGATTACAGTTGTGTGCCCCAACATACCACAGATTTGTTGTACTGATGGGTCCTTCTGCTTAACAAGATGAGAACAGGATAGGTAGCCATGTGATTTTGAAGATTTAGAAGCCAACATATCAACAAAGCTCTGATGGAGGCAGTGGCCAGAGTGTGCTGGGGTGCTGCTCCAAAGACAGACAGAATTGCTGCATGTTATAGCTCCCATCACAAAGGAATCACACAGGCTTCCTGGGCTCCACCACTAGGAGTATGAGTCAGGATGACATTGAAAGCTGCTGACTTCTTTAAATGGTCCTGAGCAGGATGGGCTCGGTTGCAGGTTCAGGCTGTGGTGCAGTCTTCCCGCAGGGACCATGTAAATGAACCAACCCTGTGGCGAAGGAAGTGATGAAGGAGAGAATGCATGCTTTTTGCTAAATAGCTCCTGCTGTGTTGTTGGGCCCCAGTAGGAAGGGAAGAGCTATCCTTGGAATGTCCCGTGATCTGAATATGTATCATGTGATGGGAGAGTAACAGGTAAAGCCTGGGCTGAAAGAGATGCATCAGGAAAATTGTTTGAACAGGCATCCAAAAACCTGTATGTGATGGTTACTACCATCGGCTTGACTGGGTCTGGAATCGCCTAGGATGCAAATCTCTGGGCTTGTGCATGAAGAAGTTTTGTGACTGGGTTAACTGTTGTGAGAAGACCTACCCTGAATGTAGGCAGAAGCATTTCATGCGCTAGGGCCCCTGACTGCACAAAAAGGAGAGAGTGAGCTGGCACAGTGTTCGTGACTATGGATGCAGTGTGACCAACGCCCTTTCCTACCATGACAGACTTCATCCTCAAACTGTGAGTGGAGACAAACGCTTCCTTCCTCTTGTTGCTTTTTTGGGGGGTACTTTATTACCACAATGATAAAAGACATGACATGCTCACAGTTGTGTCAGCACGCCTTCCTCATTGCAGCATTTCTATGGCCATCCATCAAGTAGGAGAAAGTGGGGAGTCATAGAAGACTGGCTGATGGATGAGGAAGGGCCTGAATTTGATTTGCAAATGGGTTGGGTTTGCTCATGGATGCAAGCTGGAGGACAGTTGCTCAGAGAAACACTGCTGGTGGGCCATTACTGACCCTGGTAAGAAGTCCTCACAATGATGGACATTCAAGCAGTGTCCCTAGGTATGGTGTGTGTGTGTGTTTGTGTGTGTTTGTGTGTGTGTGTGTGTGTGTGTGTGTGTGTGTGTGTGTGTGTGTGTAGGGAGAGTCATTTACCAAAGGCAAGAAGAATATGACCTTATGGTAGTGGCAAATGTCCTGGCAGGCTGGCCAGCCTAGAAGGTAGAAAGATAGCAACAGTAGGTCTGGGAAAAGGACATATCCGTAGCTGGAGTATATGCAAATGAACACAAAGATCCCAGGTCTTTGCATCCTGTTAATAACCAGGAAGCATTAATCATGGTATTAAATAACCAAGTAGGTAAAAGAGCTCCTGCACTGCGGCATGAGCCTGGAAACTGGCATGACAAACACACAAGCAGATGGCCGCAGAGGCAGAAGCTCCGGATGAGTTAACCACAGGGCTCCCACTCACCAAGCTCATGCCACCTTTGTGGACTGCGCCGTTCAGCTCTCCCTTCAGGAGAAAAGCTTGCTCTTCTGCTACAAAGAGCACAGGCACGGGACTGAGGCTGAGGACCCTGTCAGTCCCTACAGCGGAACCTCGAGCAGTCTTGCAAGAGGCTGAGCCCCAGAGACATTTCTGACCCTGCACAACTCTTCAGCCAGGCAGTCTGTGCTCTGCAGCTGCCCTCCAGGCTGACCATGAGTTAGTTCACAGAGCCTGCATGGCAAAGGAGAGCTGTCGCATCCACTTCTGCTCTCTGCCTTCCAGCCTTGCCAGGTGTCACACCTCTTGACCCTTCACAAATATGACTTCCCCAGTGAGCCAAACCCCTCGGACCCTCGCTCTGCTTCAGAATCTGCTTCTGGGAGGCTGTGACACGGTGCCCTGGTCCACGTGACCTGGGATTCCTTAGTAATGACATCGGTCAGGCCAGCTGTTAACAGGTTCCATGGGGGCCGTTGCTCAATCTTGTCCTAGAGACTAGCCCACATTCTGCTGTGCAAACGCTTTGAATGTGGGCCAGAGAGCTACGTGCAGAGGACCTGTAATTGGATTTCAGGCCCAGACTGTATAAAGCCCCTTGTGGGTGCAAACATGGTGTCTACTCCAGGAGAAGGAGGCAGCAGTGAGTTGCAGTGAGAAGCCAGCTTTCTCATTTGACATATTCTCACAGGAAATTCTGAGGATTCCGAGAATTCTAAATCTGAATCTGGCCTTTCAGGGTGTCGAGGTAGGTGGATGGAACATTATGTAACAGTGTCTGTACTTGACTGATAACTTTCAAGTATTTATTTTAAATATTTAAACATCTAAAAATGTTAGGAGTCAGCCTTGGGATTCATCTCATTAATTTCATTTGGGTCAGTGGGATGCAGTGACTGGGGTCAAAATCGCTCCAGCTATCACTAGCCATCCTGCAGAGAGAAGGAGCTTCTACGCAAATCCTCCTGAGATCTGCCATGCCCTCTCACCAGGCATAGAGGCAGTGTAGGACTTAAATGTCACACTGAAATGACCAAAGTGGGGTGTAAAGTGAAGCAACAAATCAGATGTTCATGGAAAAGTCATCCAAAAACGAAGACAAATTTAAGCAGAAGCAAGAAATTTGTTTCTCATACACATAATTAAGACTCTCGGAGCTGGGGGGAGGGGTAGAGTAGCTCAGTGGCAGAGTGCCTGGCATTTGCATGTCCCTGGGTCCCATCTCCAGCTCCACCAAACAGAAAACAAGCAAACAAAAGCCAACCAAGGCTATAGAGCGAGATCCTACTTAAGAAACGAACAAAACCCCCTAGGCCTGGGCTGCAGCTCAGTGGGTAGCATGCTTACTCAGCACGCCTGAAACCTGGGTTCAGTTCCGAGTGCCCTATAAAGTGAGCAAGGTAGTGCAAGCTTATATTGCCGCCACTTATGAGGTGGAAGGCAGAGGATCAGAAATTCAAGGTTAAAGGGCTTAAGGCTAGCCTACTACACATGACAGCCTGCCTCTATATAAGGAAGTAAGTAAGCAAGCAAAGAAGCCAAAACCTTATAATTATTGATAATAAAAAAATTTGGGGTGGGGGGACTAGAGAGATGGCTCAGAGGTTAAGAGTACTGACTGCTCTTCCAAAGGTCCTGAGTTCAATTCCCAGAAACCACATGATGGCTCACAACCAACTATAATGAGATCTGGTGCCCTCTTCTGACCTGCAGGCAGAATACTATATACATAATAAATAAATAAATCTTTAAAAAAAATAACAACAAATGTTCATCAGCCATATTGATTAAGAGACTGATTTAACTTTACATAAATTTTATCTTATCATTGTCATATGAAGAAGCAATCAGCTGTAAGCATCAGTCCAATAGTGTAGGCAAAAGTAAGGATGCTAGAGAAATGGATTTTCAGAGGACCCAGGTTCAATTCCCAGCACCAACATAGGATGGTTCATAACTGTCTGTAGCATTAGCTCCAGGGGATCCAATGTCCTCTTCTGGCCTCTGTAGGCACCAAAGCACAAGTGAGCACACACACAGACACATACACACACACAAATCAGCACTCTGGAGGCAAAAGTAGACAGATCTCTCTGAGTTTGAGGTCAGCCTGGTCTACAGAGTGAGATCTAGGACAGCCAGGGCTACACAGAGAAACCACATCTCAAAAAACAAAACAAAACAACACACACAAATAAATAAATAAATAATAAAAAATAATAGCCTGCTATTGGCACACACCTTTAATCCCAGCACTCAGGAGGCAGTAGCAGAGGGATCTCGGTGAGTCTAGGCTTTTCTACATAGCAAATTCCAGACCACTCAGAGTTAACTAGTGATATCTTGTCTCAATAATAGCGGTAATTATCATTATCTAAAAAGTATTTTAAAATAATTGTGTAAAATGGTTATACAGGAGCTGGAGAGATGGCTCAGAGGTTAAGAGCACTGTCTGCTCTTCCAGAGGCCCTGAGTTCAATTCCTAGCAACCACATGGTGGCTCACAACCACCTATACCCTCCAATGTCCTCCTCTGGTGTGCAGGTGTACTTGCAGATGGAAAATTCATATAAATAAAAATTTTTAAAAACGGTTATACACACGGTTGTTTATTTTGGTTTGTTTTTTTTTTTTAAATCATGTTTATACTTACTATTGTGTGAAAGAGACTAGATGAGAGTGCATGTGCACCACAGTGTACACGTGGAGGTCAGAGGACAATCTTCTCAGTCAGTTCTCGCTTCCCGCCTTGCGTCTGAGGGAAGGTCTCTCATACTCTATCTCTGAGTACTGCAGGCTAGCTGACCTGAAAGCTTCCCGAAGACTCTCTTGCCTCCTCCTCCTCCTCCTATCTCACAGTTAAGAGTGCAGGGATTACAGCTATGAACTACCACAGCTGGCTTTCTGTGCATTGTGGGGATTGAACTCAGGTCCTCAGGCTTGCTCCTGCTGACGCATCTCACTGATCCTAGATTTTCCCTTTATGATGTAATTGCAATTCACTGTTGATGTCCCCTAAGTAAATATTCCTTTCAGGACTGGGATGTAGCCTAGTGGTAGAATACTTACTTGCCCAGAGTGTGCAGGCCCAGCACCCTTCCCCAACCAAATCCCTTTAATGTTGCATTACAAATGTGTCTCTTCCTTCTCTTAACGGGCCCTTCATAGGGACTAAACTTCAGGCCTCACTAAGCCTGTGATTTTGGGAGGTAGAACAGATTGCCCCTGGTTCACAGAAAAATCAGGGCTGGGATGAACTTGCTTACTCACTCTGAGTCCGGATGGTGTCTGCTAGATTTTGATATCTTCAGATGTCAAGATGGCCAGTCTGTGTGTGTGGACCCTCCATCTACTCCTACTCCACAAGTTCCACAGGGAAAGCCAAAAGGGATCTTGTAAGAAAGAGGCCTCAAGTTGTGCTCTGTAGCACATGCCTATAATCCCAGCCCTCAGGGTGGCAGAGGCAGGAGGATCTCTGTGAGTTTGAGGCCAGCCTGGTGTACAAAGCAAGTCCAGGGCAGTCAAGGCTACACAGAGAAACCCTGTCAGAAGAAGAAGAAGAAGAAGAAGAAGAAGAAGAAGAAGAAGAAGAAGAAGAAGAAGAAGAAGAAGAAGAAGAAGAAGAAGAAGAAAAAGAAGAAGGAGAAGAGGAGGAGGAGGAGGGGAGAGGAGAGGAGAGGAAAGGAAAGGAAAGGAAAGGAAAGGAAAGGAAAGGAAAGGAAAGGAAAGGAAAGGAAAGGGGGAAGGCCTTGATGAGTAAGCTTCTGCCAAGAGGGTGCTGTAGCAGCCAGCTCTGCTACAGCCCACACAGGGAGGTGGGGGTAGGGAGACAGAAACCAGAACCAAGTGACTCAAACCTCCAGCTTCTTTCAGAGCACAAGACAGGTGCATCCCGGAGTTCTGCATCCCAGACAAGGACCTCAGTGAAACACTGCTGTGGCTTCCACATGATCAAGGCGGGCAAAGAAGGCAAACAGCGGAAGGATTTCATGCCTGTGCATCCTGCCTCCTGAAACAGCCCAGTTTTGCAAAAAAAAAAAAAAAAAAAAAAAAAAAGCTTGGTTGTGCAGAGCCAAGGCCACACCCAGCTTCAGGGTTGCAGCCAAGGGGCCTGACTGACTGACCACTCATCTTTGGCCTTGGGCCTGTGGACACTCCTTTTGTTAATCAGGGCTCTTGAGAATCACGAAGCATTGCCTGTCCTGTGTAAGCCCACAGATTCAATCTCTAATACAGCAAACAAATACATTTTGAAAGCAATAAAGTCGTTAAGAGCATTGCCTCATAACAAAGAGGACCTAAATGTCACTGGAGGGTGTGATTCTTAAAGGGGTGACTCTGATGTAGCAATGACAAGGGCAATGAAGATGAAAATGTGGACAAGAGGCTGGAGAGATAGCTCCAGTTATCAGTGGTTAATACTGCTCTTATAGAAGACCTGAGTTCAGTTCACCGCGTCCCAGAGTCAGGTGGCACACAATCACCTGTGACTTCAGCTCCAGGAACCTGACGCCAATGGTACTGGTGCACACTTGCACATACTCACATATATGTAACAAAGGGCTGGAGAGATGGCTCAGGGGTTCAAAGGACTTTTTGCTCTTCCAGAGAGTGACCAAGCTTTGATTCCCAGAACTCATTTGGGGACTCACAGTCATCTGTAACTGCAGTTCCAGGAAATCTGACCCCCTCTTCTGACATCTGTGGCATACACAAGGTGTACGGACATATGTGCAGGCAAAACACCCATACACATAAAATAAAAATAATTAAATATTTATATGTTAAATTAAAAAAAATCTTTTAAAGAGCGTATCAATGAGAATATTAAAGTAGCTTTTTCCAAAGGTGAAGTGGATACAGTTTGAGAGTTGCCGTCTTGGCTGAGGTTGTATACTGTTTCACTGATGTTAAGATTTCCTTTGCGGGCTTTTCCTCAGCTGCCGCCAAGGGTGGACTTAGATCTTTGTCTCTGTCTCTCAGAATATAGGTCTACGGGCTGGAGAATGTAGTTAGAGTGCTTGCCTTGTATGTGCAAGGCTCTGGATTCCATCAAAAACCAGGTGTGGTATCAAGAGCTATAATCCAGGAGGATCAGAAGTTCAAGGTCATCCTTGGATACGAGGTGAGTTCAAGGCCAGCTTGGGCTAGGTGAGGCCCTGTCTAAAATAAATTTATTATTATTATTATTATTATTATTATTATTATTATTATTATTATTATTATTATTATTAGAACCTAATGTTTTTTCACAAACCTGTAGCTGGGACATCTGGAAGCCTGAGAGCCACTCATGCAGTCCATTCAGACAGGGGTGGGGGGGTGGGGGTAAGGTGGAGTGGGGTGGGGGAGGTAGCCTATTGTCATCCTGGCCAGACGGACACAGTGTTAGATGTAAAAGAAGACCTGCCTGGTGCATCTTCAGCATTTGTGAGACACAGGCATCTGGGGATTTCCCCTGGTGTAGACAATAGCTGACTTTCGGAATGAATTCCAACCTGCATTCCCAGGGACATCCTGCCTCTGACAAGCCCCCCATCTTCCCCCACCCCCACCCCCACCCACGACATGGCTGCTATCCTCTGCTCAGTGGGAATTTCCAGCACCAGAGCCTGGAGGCTCCACCTCCTCCCACTCAATGACTGGGCTTCCAGGTTGGCTGTCTCCATGGTGAAGGTGAGAAGAAGAGATAGAGGTTGGATCGTTTCCATGGCAACTACACAGGAGTGGTGGTTTCCTTGGCAATAGTGGGAAGGTAGAAGCAGCTGGGCTCAAAAGATCCCTCCCCCATCTTGGCTTCTCCACCACAAAGACCACATGGCAACACAGACTCATGCAACTGGGATAGAAGGGCAGTGTTCTTCTGGGCTCTGAAATCAGAAGACTGTTTGGAACACATTATTTCATTATTTAGTTTCTCATCTATAAAACGGGCCTAAGAATAGAAGTAATCAAGTTGGATTGTGAGAAATGTCAACATGAAACTTGGGTATGTGTGGGCCAAGGTAAACCTTTGTTATTGCGAAGTACCTGTGACTATCACCCAGCAGTTACCACCATTGCTTGAATGCAGAGGGGGCGGGGGGAAATCAGGGTTTATGAAGCCATCCAAGGAACAAGGAGGCTGGGAGTCAGGAACCAAGTAGGTCTTCCTGAATCTTGCTGGTCTAGAGATGGTATTGTGGCTGGAAGCCAAGCACTGGAACTGAAGAGCAATGCTGCTCCTCCTCCTCCTCCTCCTCCTCCTCCTCCTCCTCCTTCTCCTCCTCCTCTTCTTTCAAATGTAATTGAATTTTATGTGCATGAATGTGTTGCCCGCATGTTTGTCTGTGCTTCACAAGCATGCCTAGTGTATACCCACAGTTGCCAAAAGAAGGTGTAGGACCCCCCGGAATTGGAGTCACAGGAAGTTGTGAGCCAACATGTAGGTGCTGGGAATCTGACTCGGGGCGTCTGGAAGGGCAGCCAGTGCTCTTAACCACTGAGCCGTCTGTCCAGGATCTCCATACTCTTCTTCCATCACGCTCATGATCTTTACATTGTAGTCTCCCTGGCCTGACTGGGATGTGTTTGTTTCCATACCTCAGCCAAAGACCCCCAGAGCAGAGCTCCCCCCCCGCATCACCCATGGTTTGCCCCCTAAGCCTCGAGTTTACAGTGCAGGCTGTACAGTAAGTAGCAGAATGAAGGAGTGAGTTTATCCAGCGGTGTCTTCCAACCCATCAGAAGATTGGCAGGTACTCTGTTGTGTTCCTGAGTGACTTAGCCATTGTGAGTCTCTTATGGTCTTCCTGAGTCATGCAATATATGAATTATCATGGCTTTGTTCTGGCATCTATGTTGCTTAGAAACTGAAGCATCACTCTGGAAAGATAAGTAGCTTTAGGACCAATCTGACGCTTAGAATCCAATCTTAAATTCTGATACATCCTAGCAGTGTTGCTTTGGGTAACTCAACTTCCCAAGCATCGTTTTTCTGATATGTAAGTTTCTTTTGTAGTTGTTGTTTTGTTTTGGTTTTTCGAGACAGGGTTTCTCTGTGTAGTCTTGGCTGTCTTAGACTCGCTTTGTAGACCAGGCTGGCCTCGAACTCACAGCGACCCACCTGCCTCTCGTCTTCCGAGTGCTGGGATTAAAGGCGTGCGCCACCACGCCCAGCCTTATAAGTTTCTAATGACACTATCTCGCCACAGATTTGTACAGTTAAAAGATTGTATATATACTTATGTGTGTGTGTGTGTGTGTGTGTGTGTGTGTGTGTGTGTGTGTGTATACATGGAATGTGTGAGCCAATAAGCAGCCTTCCTCCATGGTTTCTGCTTTCTGGCCTAACAGCTGAACTGCCCAGGTTGACTTTGGTCATGGTGTTTGTCAAGGCAGCAGAATAAAACTTGAAGACACATACATGCTAACTAACACACAAATGCAGAATTCCAGGACAGAGTGGCTAGGCATATAGGTCTGTTGGTAGAATGTTTGAGTATGGTGCACACACCTATAACCCCAGCACTTGGGAAGTAGAAAACAAACAAACAAACAAACAGGATCGTAAGTTCAAGGTCATCCTTGGCTACATGGAGAGTTCAAAATCAGCCTGGTCTACATGAGATCAGGTATTAAATAAGTAAATAACAGAACAGAGACCCATTAGAGTGCTAACCTATAATCCCTCCCTTTAGCCCAGAAGCAGAGTAAGGTTCCTTGAGGAAGTGTAATTTAGATAGCCTTTCCCTAGCACTGAACATCAGCAGGCCCTTCCCTCATCCCTGATCTCACCAGCAAATGCACTCTATTAAAGCAGACAAGACCATTTTTCAGGAACCCCCAACAACCATATCTAGTTCATGGTGAGCTTTCTTTGATGCCAGATAAATTTACATCCCTTAGGGTACATGTGGGGAGCAGATGAAGTCCTGAGTGGATGTGTATTGTTCACAAAAGCATGACCATGTCAAGGATCCCAGTGCCTCGGATCCACAGAAATGGCGAAGCCCCGCCCCCTACCGGGTCCACGTGTGGATATTGACAGTGTGTACAAAAACTAGTAACCACAGCCTCCTTCTTTTGGATGATTACAACCTGACTCTGCTCCCCTGCAAAGACACCCTCCAACACACACACACACACACACACACACACACACACACACACACACAATACACCACACACACACACACACACACACACACACACACACACACAATGAGATTAGCCAACCCTGCCTCTTCATTCAGGCGTATACAATATCCCCGTCTCCTCAGTTCAGACTCAGATGTATAAGAAAACATGCTGAGGTTCCTCAGTTTCCAGGCTACTGATGGTGTGTCTCCCTCAGAGGCCACGGGGCAACCCAACCCCACCTTTTCTATATGTGTGCCTTTCATTTCCTCGCTCCCTGCCACTCTAATGAGCTCAACCGCTAAGCCATGTCAACAACACAGGTTCACTCGGGAGTCCATCTGCTCCCTCCAGGTGCGAGCGACCCTTGGCGGGCTGGAGCTATGAACCAGCACTGCCTATGTGGTGAGGTCTTTAGATGAAAGAAAGTTCCCTTGCTTCCTTAAGTGCCGAGAGCTGCTTGATGGACAGTCTGCGTCGTCAACGAGGAGGTCTCAGGGTCTTGAGAATGCCTCAGAACATCAGCCAGCCATCAATACCAGCCAGCCGTCCTCACCAGGCCCCTAGCGTTGTGATTCAGAAGGCCTAAGGAGAAGGGCAAGATGGCAGCACACTCAGAAGCCAGACCATGGGGGTGGGGGAGGGGGAGTGCCTTGGTGATGAGGGTGCTTAGAGGTGCAAGGTCACTTTTCCAGGCTCTAGAGTGACCGCGTGCCGGGGAAGGAGGAGAACAGAAGCCATAATGTATGCTCGCAGGCAGGGTGCTTATCAGGGTCAGGGATCCAGCCTGGGAGGAGCACGGTGGAAGCAGGGCAGAGCACTTAGAGGTGAAGCTCAGCAACACGTGATCAGGAGCGGAGGTGACCTTCACGTTATCTAGCCAGCGGGCCACGCCGGTTTACCTTCCTGAGTGCCGGTCGCTCCAAACCAACATGACCATATATTAGCAAGCTAACTGCAGATATTGTAAGCCACGAAAGGGGCAACAGCCGTCCCAGTGGCTTGGGAAGCAACTATGACCACTAAGATTCCTCCTAAGAAGGCAGAGCAGAAACCAGTCAGAGATAAAAGAGCAAGCCGGATGCTCAGCATACTAGTCAGCGCTGGAACTCAGCCATTCTCATTAAAAGCATAGATGGGAGGAGGCTATCAGGCTGGGGTGGCTACAGGGCCTTGTTCCTATGGGAACAAACAGAAACCCAGCTCCAAGCAAAGATAAAATGTTTCTTAAGCTCCACCAATCAGAGAGCACCAGCCAACCTCCTCTACTTGGTTGAACCAATCAAATCTTCTCTTTGTCCTTTTTTTTGCAAATACCTTATGAAAGTTTTTTTTTGCCTTCACCCTTGAGCAGAGCACCTGCAGCTGGGTGCTGCCCTTGGTACAGATGACTGAAGGCTCTCATAAACTCTTTCAACTTTAATGTGCCCACATGTGTCGCTTAATGCTGTGAGCCCACTCGCGGCAGTAAGCCCATTGCCCAGGCACCATGCCAGACATGCTGTCCTCACGGGTGATATGGCATTTGAACAGAGGAGCAGGCCGGGCCCTCTCCTTTGTGCAAAGGCTATCTAGCATTCAGAGGAATAGGAGTTCAGGGTAGGGCAGTCTCTGAAATTGCCTAGGTGATGCTGAGCCAAAACAAACAAATAAAACAAAACAGAAACTCAAGCAAGAATGTTGGTCTAGTCGTCAAAAGAAGCTCATTGACTTTAGGTTTTCTGGCTGTGTGACCTTGGAAAAGTGTCCAAGCCTCTCTGAGCCAAATCTGAAAATGATCCTCATGCTATTTACCTTACACGGTAGACGTGAGATTTAAAACGAACACGTTTCCAGTATAGTAGTGCACGCCTTTAATCCCAGCACTTGGGAGGCAGAAGCAGGCCGATCTCTGTGAGTTTGTGGCCAGCCTGGTCTACATAGTGAGTTCCAGGATAGCCCGAGCAACATCATGAGACCCAGAAAGTTAATATTGGACTGACACTGTCCTTGACAGAGGCAGAGGCAGAGAGTGCTAGCCCTTGGCCTTTCTCACCGGATAGCCACGCAGCCACTGTGGGTTCTATAGAAGTTGCTCTGACCAGAAGGCCGGTCATTCTGTTATGGCCTAATGAACCATGGCATCTCTGTAGGCAGTGGTTCTCAGTCTCTAGATAAGAAGATTGGAGCTGGGTGTGGTGGCGCACGCCTTTAATCCCAGCACTCAGGAGGCAGAGGCAGGCAGATCACTGTAAATTCAAGGCCAGCCTGGTCTACAAAGGGATTCCAGGACAGCCAGGACTACACAGAGAGACCCTGTCTCAGAAAAAGAAGAAGGAGAAGAAGGAGAAGAAGAAGAGGAGGAAGAGGAGGAGGAGGAGGAGGAGGAAGAAGAAGGAGAAGGAGAAGAAGAAGGAGATTGGCATATAGTACGGACTAAGGTTCAGTGCTTGCCAAGGTCTGTCTAGACTCGGTCATTCCAAATTACCCTGCTCCACCCCCAACACATGGTGGGGGCACAACAGAAAAAGCAATGAAAGCCATCTTAAGGGTGAGACCAGCCACTAGCAGCTCTCATAATTGGGAGAATTAAACTCATCTTTGCCACCCAAGTTTGCTGTAAGTGGGAGGAAGCAGAATATTTTTATTCCCGCTAACCTAAAAAATGCTGTTATAAACAGAATCGATGGAAGATTCCAAGCCACAGTCTTGTTCTACAGCTCAGGAAACTGAAGGCCAGAGAGGGTCTACAGCCTGTCAAGGCTGCACAGGCCGCCTGTGGATGATCGAGGACTCTGCCCGCTGCACTATTTTGTTTTATTTATTTAACCTATTGCTTTTTTTTTTTTTTTTTTTTTTTGCTTTTGTGAGGTTTTTGTTTATTCATTTCTTTGTTTTGGGAGGAGGGCTTTTTCTTCCTTCCTTTCTTCCTTCTTTCCTTTCTTTCTTTCATTTTTAAAGTGTGTTTGTGTTTTTCTAGTTCACACTTAAAAAGGTGTTTGGAACGGTGAAGCCGGACTTGGTGGGTCATGCAGGTAATCTCTGCCCTGTGGAGCAAATGCAGGATAATCATGTCCATGGTTAGAGGACAACTTTTGGGAGCTGGATTTCTCCTTCCACCATGTGGGAATTCAGTGATCAAACTCAGGCCATCGGCTTGACAACAAGTGCCTTCGTCTGAGGAGCCATCTCCTTGGCCCTGTTGTTTTGTGAGAGTCTTCCAGCCTAAGCTGGCCTGGAGCTCACGGGGTAGTTCAAGCCCTCAAACTTGTGATTGTCTTCCATTTGCCTGGGATTACAAGCAAGAGCCACCACGTCCAACTTCACTGTTCTGAACTCCTTTTTACTTAGTTTTTCCTTGTTTTCATTATTTTTCATTTTTTACAGATATATGTATTTTATTAAACATAGATACAATAAACTACCTACAGCAAGAAGACTGAACTCCTTTTAACTGTGAGCTAGAAGAACACCACAGGTGGCTGTGCTCACAAGCTTCATCAGCCCAGACTACAAGTACGTGTCCTAACTCAGTAACCTAGGCTCTTACAGATTTGCAAATGATAAGGAGAGATGGGGACAGGGGAACCAAAAGTGAAAAGACTGGCACTGGAAAGACAGATCAGCAGTTAAGAGTACATACTGCGGGCTGGAGAGACAGCTCTGTGGTTAAGAGCACTGCCTGCTCTTCCAAAGGTCCTGAGTTCAATTCCCAGCAACCGCATGGTGGCTCACAACCATCTATAATGTAACCTGATGCCATATTCTGGCCTGCAAGTGTACAAGCAGACAACACTGTATACATAATAATAAATAAATCTTAAAAACAAAAACAAAAACAGAGTACATAACGGCTCTTCCAAAGAACCTGGGTTCAGTACCCAGTACAAATCCAAGTTTGGTTCCCAATCAGGTGGCTTACAATTGCCTGCAACTCCAGTTCTAAAGTATTGGATATCCTCTTTTGCCTTCCATAGGCACCTCCACTCATGTGCAGCTGCACCACACAGACAGACAGATAGATGCACACACACACACACACACACACACACACACACACACACACACACACACACGGTAAGAATTTTGGGGCTTGGGGAGCTAGCCCATTGTTTGAGAGCATGGGCTTCCTTACAGAGGTCCCAAGTTCAATTCCCAGCACCCATGTCTAGCAGCTGACAACAACCCTTAACTTTAGCTGCAGAGGATCCCATGCCCTATGCTGGCCACCAGGGGCAACTGCACGCCCATGGCAGATACATCAAATACACATAAACAAAAGGAAGTCTTATTTTACAGATTTAAGTGAAAAGGCAGAGTGGGAGTGATGCAGTCTGCTTTTACTTAAAATCCCACAAAGGGGGTGGTTTCATGACAGAGTTTATAGGCTGTGGCTGTAGCTGGTTGGTAGAATATGCTTGCACGGCATGCACAAAGCTCTGGATCAATAACCAGTGCCTTATAAACCAGATGTAGTGGTAAACGCCTGCCATGGCTGCCCTCAGGAGAGAGAAATAGGAGGATCAGATACCCAAGGGCATCCTCAGCTACACAGCACAGGGCAACCTAGGATGTGTGCGACCCCTCCCAGAAAAAACAAAATTCGATAAAACAAACAAAAGCACAAGTGTCCTTCCCCACAGTGCCGGAGGCTGAAAGTCCACAGTCGTCCTCTGTACCAGCAGACTCACTCCTTCTGAGGGTTAGGAGAGGGATCCATGTCAGCATCCCTCCTTGGCATGAGTGGGTGGTTGCCTTCATATCTACATGGCAGACTCTGTATGTATGCATCTAAACCTTCCCCTTTATTAGGATATCCAGCCCGTGAGACTGGAAACCCACTCTACGCCAAGATCACCTCATCCGAGCTAATCACACTGTAACAGTCTGCTTTCAAATAAGGTCACATTCTGAGGTACCAGTGCTAGGACTGTGGAGAATGAATTTGGGAACCAGTGGGTACTCATGTCAAACCACGAGAGAGCCCTTTCTCCTTTTTGAGAATAGATCCAGAGTGGCAAACCTTTAGGCTGGAAAGCCTAGATAGGCCTTGCACATTTAGAAATATGACACATGACCTTGTAGGTCAATGAGATAAGAGTGGTCTACTCCAGGTCGCCCAGTCTGTCCATCCTAGGTTTACTCCAGCATATTTGGGAAATGTGGTGCCAGGTTGGGTATGAGAATCATTCCACAAAAACATGTTCATGGGAGGAGCAACATAGATTAGAAGGAGGTGAACTGTGTTCCTCTAAAGTTGATAGTTAAAATCCTATATTTAGAGATGGGGCCTTGATTTAGAATGAATTTGTTTGCATGGACCCTGATATATATATATATATATATATATATATATATATATATATATATATATATATATATATATATATATAGAGAGAGAGAGAGAGAGAGAGAGAGAGAGAGAGAGAGAGCGCCCCACCCTTTTGTTAGAAATGTATGACCATGTTAGTACATTAGATCTGCAACAAGCCCTGAACAAAGAAAAGCCACTGTTGGCCAAAACATCTTCCAAACTGAAGTTCTATTTACTCACTTAATGCTTATTAAGATCCTGAAACAATAGAGGCCATCCCCAACTGAGTGGAAGGTGAGAACACACTCCCAGAAAGTTGTCGGATCACACACACACACACACACACACACACACACACACACACACACACACACGGGGAGAGAGAGAGAGAGAGAGAGAGAGAGAGAGAGAGAGAGAGAGAGGCGTGTGCATGCACCCCAAAAAGAAAGAGAAGAGAGGAGAGGGAGGGAGGGAAGACATGGAGTATGAATGTATGGCCGTGCTCACATGTATACATATAAAACAATTACATTCTATTCGTTCCTTTCTACATGGCTATGACCACAGTATTGACTGAACTGATTTAAAGGAGGAAAATCTTATTTTGGCTCATAGTTTCAGAGAGTTCGGCCCACTGTATTGGGAAGACACGGCAGAGAAGATCCAATGACATCATGGGGGAGTGGGAATCAGAGAAAGGGGGACACAGAGGATGCCTGTCCTCCTCTCTTCCTTTTATTCTAGCTAGGCCTTGGCCCATGAAATGATGCCACTCATATCTGAGTGTATCATCCTCCCAGAGTTAGCCCTCATTCCCCTCCCCCACCCCACCAATTTTTCTGAAGTTCAGATTTTCTATAACACTGAACAGTTTTAATCATAGTTGGCCAGTAAGATGGCTTGGTGGGTAAAAGTGCTTGCCACACAAATCTGGCCACCTGAGTTCAATCCCTAGAACCCAAAATATATGCATATGTACATATACACTACATATACCCATATATGGATGTGTGTGTGTATGCAGGGGCATATATGTATGCTTATTTGGTTGTCTCCCTAAAATAAAACACTAGCATCCGGCTCACTGACAGACTGTGACAAGAAGGGCTCTGCTGAGATTCTTCCATGTGGGCCAAGCAATGCTTTGGCTGGCCTCTTCTGAACTTGTCCTCCATATCCAGGGACAACACAGGCAAGAACACTGGCCTTGAGTTGCAATCTTCCCCATGGCCTCTGCCTCTTTGTAAATGCCAAAGAGCATTGCCTATTTGGACAGCGAGCGTCTGAGCCTCTTTCGCAATACCGTGGTGGAATCCACGGGCCGTTCCATCACCCAGTGTCCTTTTTACAGGGACACACAGAGGAAGTTTTGGCTGGAGCTTCATTCCAGGAAAATGCCAGAGCTCTTGCGAATCGATTTGTATGCATTCTTTTGTCAGACGAAAAGAAAAGTATGTAACTCAGTGTGTTCCTCCCTTCGTTGTTAGCTGCCAGGAAACACAGACCCAAACTTGAGATCCCTTTAGACTAACCAGTTGTTAGGGTTATGGGGCTTCAGAACATTAGAGCTGAGGACCCTTCCCTGATACCTATGGAGGAATTGAGGCTGGCTCCCTGCCTGTTACTGGGCGTCTCAGGAGTCCAGGCTCCCTGTTTCCTTGACATAGGCCTCTGCCATTCTACGCCCAAGTGTCTCCCTTTGCACTGGGGCTGCTGCCACTCTCCTGTAAATCCCACTGTGTGATGCTGGGCTCCTGCTATCCAGGACCAGAGCAAAATAGGAACAAAGTTGGGTTTTCCAGCCACCTGCATCACAGCTGTCTTTGATGCAGATGCCTTGTCTCACTTAGACTGCCTCTTGTTCTACTCTATACTCACAGACTAGTGACTCCACCTTACTATAGCATCTTCTAGGCTTCCTCTTGTGCCGCTCTTCTCTCGCAGAGGCCAGTTTCAGTTAGCTCCGGGCATGGCTAAAAAAAAAAGAAAAAGAAAAAAAAGAAAAAAAGCTGACTGTCCATGTGGACAACTGGTCTACCTATAGAGACTTTCCCTCAAGTAGAACTTTTCAGACATTCTCTCTAGCCCACGCTATTTCAAACTCATAGAATACATAGATCTGTAGGGTCTATCACTAGTACATCCTGTAGAGATTATGTACGTGAAGGTAAGGAATATGTGTTTGGGGTCATGGAATGAATGTTTACATGTTTACGTATACATTTAGAAGCTGGAGTTCAGTACTGGGTATCTTCCTCTACACCTTTTTTTTTTTTTAAGGTATTATCACTCACTGAACCTGGAGTGCACTGAACAGGCTAGGCTGCCCAGCTAGAAAGCCTTGAGGATCCTCTTGTCTTTAGATACCCTAGTTCTGAGATTCCAGGGGCCCACTAAGGCATCCAGCTTTCATATATGGGTCCTCAGAATCCAAGCTCGGGTCCTCATACCTACATGGGAAGCACTGAACTGACTGAGCATCTTCTCAGCCTTGACGTGTCCTTTTGTTTTCATATTCCCACAGCATCAGAAAACCTCCTAGCTGAGTACAAACTTATGTGACATTTATTGGGGGCAATGGGAGGAGTGCACGGGGCCTGGTTCAGGAAGCATACTCAGGCAGGATATGGGATGGGTCCACCTCCCTGGACTTTCCCCTCTAAGCTCACCTATGAGGTCATGGCAGGAGATTGTGGTGGGTGAGAGGGAGAGCAGGCCATAAACATAGGCAAGAACCACCTAGTTCCCTGCCAAGGCAAAGAGGCTTATAACAATGAGTCACCATTAATTACAGGGCTGGTCATATATTATCTTATTTAGTCTTCACCCTCCAAAAAAACTTAAAGCCAAGAAGTATACAGCTTGCCCAGGGCTGGGTGGTTAACAGATGGATCTATAGAAATTCAATCTGATTTTAAAACTCTCCCCAGCCCTACTGTACAGGAGAAAGGCAACCTGGACCCCCTTCTCCTAGGCCACAGAGACCCTCCCTCAACTAGAAGACTGAGGAGGACATTCTCACAAGGTGCAATGGCCATTTTAAGAGGAAGGGACTTTCTGTCACAGCAGACAACATAACCACGTGCTGCTACAACAAACACAGCTATTTCAGACACCAGAGACTTGAAAAAGCCAAGGGAGGAAGGGCAGCTTAACACAGCTCAGGGTTATTTTTGTGCAGAGGAGAATGACAGCCATTAGATATATGACTAAGAGTTCAGGAGGTGTTGGAAAGAGAAATATTTGTGTTTTATCGCCAGACCCAGAAACTCCTGCAGAGTTCTAATCTTTGATGAATTCTGTCCGTTTAGCAGGCAAAATAATATGAGGGGGAGGGTGGGAGGATATTTCAACACATCAAACACCTGACCCCTGAGATGACTCCTCCACCGGCATAAGGCATCTCTGGCTTCCGACCTTGAGCACAGTTTAAATGGGTCATGTTTGTGACGCAGCAGCAAAGCAGGGGTACACACAGTTCTCCAGGGCAGTTGGTGGTAAGGCGCCTAACCAGAAAATGAATATGCCTTTCAACAGGCCACATTTCTCATACCTTGCCAAATGTTCTCATTTCCTTCCATGTTCTCCTTGACACTAACAATTCAAAATGTGGGCAAAGAATGGTGCATTCAAAGAATATTACAGAGCATTCAACAAAAGAGTCAAGGAGAAAGGAAAGAGCGAAAAGTCAGAAGGAAGTCCTGGATCAGGTGAGGCTCTGAAGCCATGAATTCCCCTCAGGATGAGGCCAGCTATTGGTAACATAAAGTCTCACAGACTGGGCTATTTTAAAACATACTTTTTTGGGGGGCGGTTCAAGACAGGGTTTCTCTATATAGCCTTGACTATCCTGGACTTGCTATCAAGGACTGGCTGGCCTCAAACTCACAGTGATCTGCCTGCCTCTGCCTCCCAAGTGCTGGGATTAAAGGCGTGTGCCACCACCACCCACCCAAAACACAACCTTTTAAAGATACCTGCAATGCAGAAGAGACTTGATATCCTATGAGCATATACATGGGGAGAAGGTCCCCTCAATTACAGTCATAGGGGAGGGGAGTAGGGGGAAAGCAGGAGGGAGGGAGAAATGGGAAGATACAAGGGATGGGATAACAACTGAGATGTAATATGAATAAATTAATAAAAAATATATAAATAAATAAAGACTTCAAACATTAAAAAAAAAAAAAGATAACTGCAATGGCCAGCCAACTACAGTTGGCACTCTAAAGAAATACGAGGTCCTGATTCTCCTCAATGACCTTGCTCCTGAGGAAATCACAAGATAGCTAGCTCTAAAAGCAAGGTAGTCGGAAAGGCAAGGGGGAGTCCCTTAGGTGGGGGGAGGGGTCCTACAAGTGAAGACAGCTTTTGTAGAGAAGAGCCTAACAAGGGCAAGCATTCCCTCATGCCCACCCCACCATGCCCTGCCTCTGACCTCGGTGCTTGCTTTGATCTCCCCTCATTCCTTTGCAAATCACTTCTGACCCACAGCTTCCTCACAGGCCTCAAATAAAGACCCTGAGAGTCTGCACAAAGTAAAGACTTCCTGCACAGAGCCAGAGCTGCGGAAATAAAGCACATTCTACTGAGGTCTGCTGGTGCTGGCTTTCCATTTCTAGTTTGGCACCATTTTGTTTTGTTTTTGTTTTTCTACACAGGGCTTCTCTGTGTAGTCCTGCCTGTTCTGGACTCACTTTATAGACCGGGTTGGCCTTGAACTCATGAAAATCCTACTGTCTCTGCCTCCCGAGTGCTGGGATAACAGATGGGCTCCACCACACTGGGCTTCTCATAAGGTAATATGCAAAATGAAACACACGTAAAGTATACACTCTTTGAGTGTACAGTTCAGTTGTTTTTGGGTAATCATGGAGCTTAACTTCCACTGTTTAATGCCAGGGTATTTGTGTGTGTGTGTGTGTGTGTGTGTGTGTGTGTGTGTGTGTGTGTGTGTGTACACCTATGTGCTGGTGTGCATACCTGAACTTTCATGTGTGGAGCACAGAGGTCAACTTTCAGCATCTTCTATTGCTCTACACCTTAGTTTTAGATTTAGAGACAGGGTATCTATTGTACCTGGTGCCTCTTGCCTCTGTTTCGATCAAGCCTCTCTGGGCTGACTCCCTCGGTGCACACAGCCACACCCACCTTTTATGTGGGTCCTGGGGATCCAAACTAGGTCCTCATTATTGTACAGCAAGCACTTTAACCACTGAGTCATCTTCCAAGCCCATAATGCCAGAATATTTTCATTACCCTATAAAGAAATCCCATACCTATTTAGCAGTTCCTCAGTACCACACCCCTTCCTGGACCATCTCTTTGCTGGAAACAGCTGATTCTACATCAGGTCAGAACTAGGTCGGCTTCCTGTTCTATAAAGGCCTAGGTGGGACCAGGGACCAGTGAAGACAGGGGCTGAGGGCCCATCAGCAGCTGGTGGCAAGGAAATGGGTACATGGTTTTAAGATCCACAGTTGCAGGGTCTGTGCATAGTTTAGTTGGTAAAGCACCTGCCTAGTTTTTCCGAAAAGCCTAGCACCTTATAAACTTGGCTTGGTGACACACCTATAATCCCAGCATTTGGGAGGTAAAGGCAGGAGGATCAGAAGTTCAAGAGTGTCCTCAGCTACAGAGAGAGTTTTAGGCCAGTCTGGGCCATAGCTGCACGGCTTGGGCGTGGATCTCAGAGGTGCCTGGGAGACTCTCACAACAGAATAGATTCAGAATTCCAATAGGGATCTCTTTTTCTACCATGCACGCTGGATTCTGATACCCAGAGGCTCAGAGAGGACTGGGCTAGGCCCATTACCAGTACTGCAGAGCTGGCTCACCGAAGGCAGGTCAACGAGAATGCGCAAAAACATGAATGCCCTCTTCACTCAATGGCGCTATATTTTGGGTGCTACACATCTGGACTGAGACCCAGCGTGCTCCAGCATTTTCAACTTAAACACAGTTCTTCCGGTCACAACCACAGTGTCTCACGTTGAAGGGAATAGGAGAGGGAGGCAGGAGTTTAAGCAGGAGAGGAAGTGTGACTAGAAGTGGAATTGGGAAGTTGCACTTTAAGAGCTTGAAGCCAGATCCCAGGAGGCAAAGGCTGTCTTGTGCCAGCTAGTGGTTCCCTCTCCTAGGCCCATAAGCTGTGTGTGCAGGTGTGGGCAGGTGAGGCGGGAAAGAATGAGCGAGCCCAGTCTCACTGCCCTCACCTGGATATACAGACACCTGGAGTGTGCCTGGGCGCTCCTTGAAGCTCACACAAAACCCCAGTAGTCCTTTGAGATGCCACTGTCCTGCCTGGCTATCTCTGATGTTGGCTTGGGCAAGGTGGTCCTCAATAGCTGTTCCTGCTGTTCCTTAATAGCAGGGGTGGGAGCGCTCTGCACTAGGGAACCAGTCCCTTTCAGAGCTCTTTGGGCAACTCTGCAAATAAAACTCTCTATTTCCAGGGCTCTGCAGACAACTGGGAGGGGCTGGCTGTACAAGCCAAAGCTTGGTTGTGTTCACTGTCACAGTGAGGCCACTCAGGATCTGACCCACTGTGACCTTTCTTTGTCTCCCCGCATAGCTGTTGCTAGAAATTCCCATTAAACTCTTTCCTTTTTAGAATTCTAATAGGGTATTATGTTACATAAATTTAAGCCCCGAGAGAACATTCTGTTTCAAAAAAGATAGCAGCATGCATATCAGGGACCCAAGGGCCTCAAGAGTGACTGAAACAAGAAACAGGGAAACTGTCAGGACATCTCTGGGGTCTTGGGGGGAGGGGAGTCACTGTGAGCTCTTGCAGACAGGCTCTCAAGGCCTCCACATCTGGCCCACTCATCTGGCCCTGCCTGGCTTGACTAGCTTCCCCTCTCAAGGGCCTGGAAGAAGTGGAGAAACAAATCACAAATCAAAAGTCAGTAACAAGCATCAGATTAGTGAGCTTGGCTCCCTCTCAGGCCGGGTTTGCTAAGGTGGAGAGAGACTGTCCTATAGCAGGCCTGGGCTTTGGGTGGGGCTAGTTTTGAATAAAGGGAATAGGCACTGGGAAGGTGGCCATACAAGCATGAGGCCCTGGGTTCAATCCTCCAGAATACACATAAGAATAAACAGATAATCATCTAGGCCCGGTATATCACACTGGTAATCTCAGCCCTGATGAGGCAGACAGGAAGACTCCCGGAGTCGGCTGCCTGGTCAGCCGAGCCTACTTGGCAAGCTCCAGGCCAATGAGAGACTATCTCCAAAAACAAGGTGGACACAGTGCTTAACAAACAACAGCTGAGGGTGTCTTCTGGCCTCTACCTTCAGACAAATGCATACAAACAAAAGTGGAGGAGGCAGTGGGGGCAGGGAGGCAGACATCCACTGCTGTCTAGAAAGGTCTGTTGCCTTCCACACAGCACAGCGGCTGCTGTGCTTTGTTGTTCCCATAGTAACACCCACCCCTCTGTTTCAGGAGAGACTAGTTGTTGGTCCATAGCACTTGGATTCCCCCTTGGGACCTTGGTCGAGCCCCCTCAGAGCCCAGTAGCTGCAGGAGGAGATATGAGCTCTGCATAGCCTTGCCCAGGGCAGCTCCGTACCCTCCTGCCAAGCACAGAGGGTGCCAACTCCACTTCCACACCATGGAGGGGTGCCAGGCAATTCACAGGTCGTCTCTGCAACAGTAACAGTCATAAATACTCAGCTATGAGATGTGCTTTCTTGGCCCTGGGAGGCTTAAATGAGCCTCTTTATTTCCCAGTCTTCCTGTAAAGGGAGAGTGCAGCAGAGCTGGGAGGAAGGGCATTCCAGAAATGCCACAGAGCCCTCAGTGAGCCTGCTAGAGGAAGCACTTGAGAGAGAGGGGGGAGCTGCAGGAAGGGGCCCAGGCCCCAGGGCCAGTGGCTGCCAGGGTGAGGGGAGGGCCTGGCCTTGCTCTCAGAGGAACCCCTGGGGCCAGGGTAGGGCTGGCTTCTCATCCAGGCCAGTTTTCCACTACGTCACGTCTTCTTCGGTTCAAATTGGTGGAATGTTACCACAGTATGGCATCTGAGTGAACTCCAAAGACAGTTGTCTTGGTCAAAGATCCCGGGGAGGGGGGGAAGTGGCCGGGATTAACTTTAAACCAAATCATTTTCAAACAGTCTCCACCCAAGTCCAGCCTGTTTACTCAGAGGGGGAAATACGGCCATTTTCAGGCCTGCAGCTGCTGAGGAGTCCACTCTGGCCACAGCATTCTAAAAGGAAAGAGAAAGCACTCTGCAAGCAGTCAGCTCCTCCCGACCAACTGATATCTTTTTGTTTGCAAATGTCGAAGCTGGGGGTGGAACCAGGAGCCTCAAGTAGGCTATGTGAGTCTTTCAGCTACATTCCCAGTGTGAGTATAGGGCTGGGTTAGCTATCCCTGGCCACACAGAGAGCCTATGCTATTTACACTGAGGAGGTAGCTCATTGGTTGAGTGCTTGCTTTGAAATCATGGGGAACAAGTCTGGTACCACAGAACCCACGTTTAAAAAAAAGAAGAAGAAGAAGAAGCCACACTTGATGGTGCAGCCTCCAGCACTGGGGAGTCAGCCTAATTGGGGAGCTCCGGACCAAAGAGAGACTGCCTCAGACAATAAGGTGGATAGTTCCTGAGTAAAGACAACAGAGATTGGCTTCTGTGCTCCTCCGTAAGCATACACCTGTGCACACGCGTGCACAGACACATATGGCTGACGGAGAAAACCAACTCCAGGAAACTGTTCTCTGACCTCCACTTGCGTGCGTACACACAACGAATAAATGAATAGACAGAAAGGAAGGCAGGCTCCATGCAAACTTTGTTTTATGTTTTGTAGGACTGGGAATCAAGTCACTGAGCAATACCCTCAACCTCTGACTGGCTTTTCTATGTGACCTCTTTTGGCTTGAGCGAGCCAAGGGGCATCTCTTCAGGTAAAGCTTTTCCCATCCCTGCAAGTGTACACACACCTGGGCCGCGCTTTCATTTTGTCTCAGTAAATTGGGTCTCTGGGGGCTAATGTCCTTTGGGCATAAGGCTAAGGTGGGAGACACCCATCACAGCTACTTTGTCCCCTGTCAACCACAGAGAACGGGGTGGGCAATCTGGGCTGTGTGTTATGTACGTGTCCATGTCTGTGTCTACCCATGTGTTTAGGCATGTTTGTGCCACAGTGCATGTGTGGAGGTCAGCGACACTTTTGAGAGTATCTCTCTCCTTCCACAATGTGGTTCCTGAGGATCAAACTCACTCACGTCACCAGGCTTGGCAGGAAGTGCCCTTATCTACTGAGCCATCTCTCAGACACCTGGAATTCATTCTTGAATAGTCCTTTGTAGCAAGTTGTGTTTTCCAGACTCTGAAGTTGCATTTGGGAAGACAAGGACCAAGTCTTTTGCCTTTGAAATTCTCTAAGAACAGGAAGGTGTGTAGGTGGCTGTCACCAAATCTCCACCAGTCAATCTACCCACACTTGGAACATCACCCCAACTTGTTTCAGTGTCCTGTGGGTCCAGACATCGGACTGAAACAGAGAGCAAGGAACAGAACCCTGGGGGAAACACAGCACTTAAGCATCGGCAGTACACAGGGCGGAAAGTGGACAGACAGAAGTCCGAGCAGGTGTGAACTGCAGATTCTGGAGGAGCCTCGCAGTGAGGTGTGTGGGGCTCAGAGATGCCTGCATGAAAGTGCATCTGCAGGTATGGGAGGGCAATCTCACTCACTCTAGTTCATCACTGATGTATCATGGAGGGCCTACTCCATGCAAGCACTGCGCTCCAGGCTGCAGCCACAGCGGAGAGTGTGACATGGGAAAACAGACCAAGAGGAGCTTCTTACTTGGTTCCATATGGCACTAGGAGTCAGTACTAATGACAAGACACAGAGGACACTGAGGAAAGAGTGTGAGCCAATGAGAGCCCAGCTGGACCTGGAGGCTGAGTAGGAGACTCAGCCTGGCCAGAGAAAGAAGAACTACAAAGAGGGTGGTACTTACAAGACCCAGGGACACTTGGCTTAACTGGTGGAATTGAAGTTTCCAGAAGCCTATGGCTATGGGGGTGGCACTTGTAGAGCAGGACCCAGCAGTAGCATTTTGGAGCCTTCTTTCTACAGGTGACAGATACTGAACACTCAGCTAGGCGCAAAAGAACAAAGTAAGAAATGCCCCTGGGTGGGGCACACCTTTAATCCCAGCACTCAGGAGGCAGAGGCAGGCAGATCGCTGTGAGTTGGAGGCCAGCCTGGTCTACAAAGGGAGTCCAGGACAGCCAAGGCTACACAGAGAAACCCTGTCTCAAAAAAGCAAAACAAAAGCCCTGGGGTGACATCAGGAAAAAGCACAGGAATGGCTTCACCATAACAGGCTTGATGCCAGCCAGCTTTTGTCTCTTTTTTTGTAACTTTGGGCCAATAAAGGATGGAGCCGAGCCATTGGTTCAGCTGTACCCTTGGCAGACTGGCAGGTAGTACGATCAGATTGTGTTCCAAAGGTTAACTGCATGACCTCAGTCCTGGTACCGCCTCTGGAGCCCAGAGTGCTCAGACTCAGACTCTGTGGCAGATATACCCGAGTTTTCCTGTGATATCGCTCAACCTCTGTGGGTCCTTGAAGAGGTCAAAGATGGGGTGTTTCCTGTGCCCAGCTCAGCACCTGGCAGAGGACAACACATAGCAAGTGTTCATCCTTGAAAGTGAAAGGAGGGCAGGGCATGGTGGTACATGCTTATAATCCCAGCACTCAGCAAGGCAGAGGCAGGAGGACTCTCTGTGAGGTCAAGGCCAGCCTGGTTTCCAAAACCAGTTCAGCACACAGGCACATGCATGTACACACACACACACACACACACACACACACACACACACACACAGACACGCATACCTACACACATGCATCCTCTGCCCTCTCTTGAGCCTATGAGCAGTTGGAGGACATGGTGAGTTGTGATTACAGGAAAGCTAAGCTTGTGGTGTGACGCTGCATGCACAGTCCCACTGGACTGCTATCAAATGGCTCGGTACCTGTCCATGTGGGTCATAAGGTTCAGTGGATGGGGGAAAAAACCCACATCTGTGAGACCATGTGCTCTGTTTAAGGCTTTCCAGGCACCCAATGTCTCCATTTCAGGGAGGCTGTTCTGTCACTCCTATGGACAATGACTCCAGGCTGCAGGCACCCAGGTATATCTTAAGGAAGTCACAGACATGAAGGTCCCACCTCCCAGCTCTCTGCTTGTTCAGGAAGCCAGAGAGGACACAGTTGACACTTATTGCAAGGGTGGGGTCCCCTGGGGTCAAAGTCAGGGAAAGGCGGAAATCTGGGATGCAGGACTGGGAGGGTCCCACTGAGGAGACTAAGCGAACATTTGTTTAGTGTCTCTGCTCTGTGCCAGGCACTGAGCCAGGTGACTTACATACATTAAACAACTTATCTCCAGGACAATCCAGGGACTTAGGACATGCTACTATCTTCATTACATAAGCTCTTATGAGCCCAGTGACATGCTTTTGTGCCCGCCGTGCCAGTGTGGGCCCTCTCATTGCTCGGGTCTCCTCTAAATCATCACTTTTGCAAACAGCTTTCTGGGTTCTGTTTCTAGCCCAGCACTCCCCTCTCGTCTTTTACTTTGCATAAGGCATAGGGTCCTGGAAGCGTCACATATACACCGTGTCATGAGAGTACCACACACACACACAATATCACATACTGTACATACATGTACACAATATACACAGATCGAAAAAAACAGGCAAAGAAAAACATTCTTTCCTGTTGTCTACCACTCTTCTTAGACACAGTATGAGAAACCAGACTCACCCGTGATCTCAGGCATGTGGCTGTGGAGTGCGGTTGGGACTCACAGCAAACTTCCTATTGCAAAGCTTACACAGCCCTTGAAGCATGGCAGGCATTTGAAGAGGGCTCATTGTAGCTGGAAAGAAAGTCTTTTAAACCTCTTCCTTAGCACTATAATATGCATAAATCATAGCTGCTGTTTTGTTGAAGAGAAATAAATGCATTCTATCTACTCAGGAATGTATTTTTTTTTTTTTTTATTAAAAAGGGCTTCGTGTATCTTTGGCCAGCCTCAGACTCATTATATAGCTGTGGCTGGGTTTCCATCTCTGATCCTCCTGTCTCTGTCTCCCAGGTGCTGAGATTATAGGCGTGCACCATCATGCTTGGCTCACAAGCATCCATCTTGAATGGACGCAGCCGCAGCTCGTACCACCACGCCGTTGACACTAACTACACCACCTGTGTGCTTTGCACGCTCCCTTTCCTTCACTTTTCCTACCCTAGGCTTAACAATCACCACCCGCTATCCATTAGCACTGACACCTAGCACGTGCTTGGTCACAGCAGCTGCTCCCCTCTTTTCCCCTGTCTCTCTAAGGTGTGCCTGTGTCACACATTCTCTCCAGCTCAAGCCTTGGGATGGGGGTGCCCTTCTGCTAAATTCTTATACCCTTATCTTCCTTCCCTGCCACTCAGAGAGCTTTGATTTTTTTTTTTTTTTTTTGGTTTTTTTTTTTTTTTTTTTTTGGTTTTTTTCGAGACAGGGTTTCTCTGTGTAGCCTTGGCTGTCCTGGACTCGCTTTGTAGACCAAGCTGGCCTTGAACTCACAGCGATCCACCTGCCTCTGCCTCCCGAGTGCTGGGATTAAAGGCGTGCGCCACCACGCCCGGCTTCAGCGAGCTTTGAAAGGGGATATTTGTCTCCGAGCTCCTAGGAGATGTGCATTGTACCTAATGGCCCAAGGTCTTGCTTTGCTTACCCGCTAACATGGTGCTCACTGGAGCACATCTTCTATCAGCAAGGATCAGACTTACAGATATGCACCAAACCTTTTGGCAACGGGACACAAGGCTGTGTGTCATTTACAAAGTCCGTGCCTGAGAACAAGGAAAGGGTCACAAAGGAAACTTAACATTTCAATAGGTTTATGGTTTTTGCGTCAGGCTGAGCTCACAGCCATTCGTGGCTGCACTAGGCTCTGTGTGGACGAGCATTTCATTTTTGTTTTTCGAGGCAGGGTTTCTCTGTGTAGCCCTGGCTGTCTAGGACTCACTTGCTTTGTAGACCAGGCTGGGCCTTGAACTCCAGGATCCCCCTGCCTCTGCTTCCCAAGTGCTGGAACTAAGGGTGTGATCCATCATACCCAGCTGATAGAGCTTTTTATTTTATTTTATTTATTTTTGGTTTTTCGAAACAGGGTTTCTCTGTGTAGTCTTGGGTGTCCTGCACTCACTTTGTAGACCAGGCTGGCCTCAAACTCACAGCAATCCACCTGCCTCTGCCTCCCAAGTGCTGGGATTAAAGGTGTGGGCCACTACGCCTGGCTCATAGAGTTTTTTAAAGACAAGACACAGTGGACATAGAGCAAGCCAAGAAAGAAAGCAACACTAAAATGTGAGTCAGCTTGGCTCGGAACTGAGCTCTCTTTCGACCTTTGCCTTGTAGACCAAGCCTGGGCTCCATCACTATAATGCTGCATTCCCTGGCCGGAAGATGGCCTGCGCCTATGTGGGTAGAGAGGATTTCAGGACCAGAGTTGGTCACAATGGAAAAATCCCCAGCATGTAAACAAAGGCTAGATTAGGGGTAATGTGGGTCAAGGGTCAAACTACGAAAGCAGAATCAGGTCCAAGGGGTTTTAGGGCACCCAGAGTATTGGAGCCAGAGGATCAGAGGCAGACCTGAGAGTCTCAGGGGTCAGAGGGCAGAGGAACTGTGAGGACAGCCAGGAGGGTCTGGGCAGCCTGAAATCTGCCTCACTGGTATTGACAGTGTGTAGATTGGCTGCTCTGGGTGGGGAAGACTCCTGTGTTGGGCGTCCCCAGCTTGCCTGAGCTCACTGGTGACAAACCCAAAGGAGAAGACACAGTGAGATTTCAATTTCCTGTTTTCTTACCACTGTGTGTGTGTGAGTGAGCACGTGCACATGCAGGCGGGGGCAGAGGGGCACGTCTTTTCCCTTCAAGCACCCTCACATTCGGGAGCTCCTGGCCCCTGGCTAACTCTCAAGATTGTTTCACTCTGGGGTTACACTTTTGTCAGGCTTTGACGTTTGGGTCAAACTGCTCAGGAGAACTCATAGCCACAATCTGCTGGGTGGCTGCATTTTGCAAAACTGCCCTTTTTGCATAAGCCATTGGCCTCGGTGTCTGTCACTGAGAGTCACTGAGGAAAACAAGGAGAGCCTTCATCCCAGACACTGGGACTCGGACTCCAGAGCCCTTCTTTAGAAAGGCTGCAAATGGTTTCCTCTGGCCACTTTTCCACAGCAGGAAAAGTCTGTAATGGGCATTTTGATTTTCAAATCAGATATGCAAATAAGCTGATAACAATTTAAAAAATACAAAACAACAATGTTTAATGGCATTGGCAAAGCCTTTGGCTTGTGAGTTCCTGCTACACAGAGGAAATGGATTTACAAGGGCTAGGAGGAAGTGAGGAGGCTGACTTTCATGTCTATTTTCATTTTCCACTAAAGTCCTGTTTCCTTTTGACTTTGTATACACAAGGAAAGGCCGGTTGTTGTCGTCCTGTTATTGCCGATAACCTGAGTCCTTAGAGTCCATTAGTTTATCTAAATAGGTCTCTAATAAACCTCTCACCATTCGCAAAGTATTGCTCCCTGGTTATTAAGGAGGATAATAGCAGATAACGCTTCACTGTGCAGCAGTTACATAATGCACTTACCAAGCACCCAGCACACATGAGACATACTGTGAGGTGTAGCTCAGCATGCAGTAGATGAAGATAAGGCATATTGTTGGCTGACCCTGAAGTGCTACTTCTAAAGATCTGTTGGAAAGACAATCATCAGTATGACAAAGGGGTTGTGGGAATCCAGTATTGTGTGCATTCAGTATTATTTCTGGTTTTATTACCGAGGGCAAAAAGTAAGAATACAGATACATATGGGGGCAGATGAACATATTACATTAGTTTCCAATTGTGAAATATGCAGTTGCGAAAAATCAAGCTTGTCAGGTAATAAGATGGAGTTTGCAAAAATGTTAAGAAAGACAGGATGGGGGCTGGAGAGATGGCTCAGTGGATAAGAGCACTGGCTGCTCTTGCAGGGGACCCAGCACCCACATGGCAGCTCGCAACTGACTGTAGCTCCAATCTCAGGGGAACTGGCACAGACATACATGCAGGCAAAACATCAATGCATATAAAATAAACATAAATAATTATTTTTTTAAAAGAAAGAAAGAAAGAAAGAAAAGATTGAGGCCAGGGATGTAACTCAGTTGGTAGAGCATTTGTTTATCTATTGTGCACAAAGCTGTAGTGTTGACCTGCAGCTATGCATAAACTGGGCGTGGTGGTCCACACCTGTAATCCCAGCTCTCTGGAGATGCAGGCAGAAAGACCAGAAGTTCCAGTTGGAAGCCAGCCTCATGAGACTGTCTCAAAGAACAACAGAATTCAGACAAACAAGCAAACAATCCCTCCAAGCAAATAACAACAGTAGGTGCCGCAGGCTCGGCGTGGTGGCACACACCTTTCATCCTAGCATATGGGAGACAGAGGCAGAGGCAGGTGGATCTCTGTCTTCATAGTGAGTTCCAGGACAGTCCGGGCTATGTAGAGAGATCATGTCTCAAAAACAAAACAAAACAAAACAAAACAAAACAAAACAATAACAGTATCAACAAAATAACTGATCCAGTGTTGGTGGAATAGTGGGAAGAATAGCTATCTTCCACATAATAACAAAACTGCCAGCCCAGAATGTGCAAACAATACTTCCTAAAGTGACCAGACGTCCCTCCTGTAAGCACTCTCATATGCCGAAAGATCCACCAGCCCACTCCTCTGGTTGTGTGGCTACGGAGGGAAATGGGAACATAACATTCTAATAGTCATTGCGGCCGTCAGAGACACATTGTATGTGTGCTTCTGGCAGGAAGCTAGGCTGTCAGAGGCCAGCCTGAAGGCCAGGGGTCAAACAGAGGCAGAGGAAAAAGGACTCTCAGACACTGTGGGCTGCACAACACATAATGTTTATGTGTGTGAGAAATTATGTCAGTTACTAGTAATGAAAATATTAGGAAAAAAAAAAGCCAATGGTTTTGAATACTTCTCAACACCCTTGTGAAACCTTCCCTTCTCCCCGTTCTATGAGCAAGTGAATTGACAATTTGACTCATAAAGGCTATGAGACAAGTCAAGGCTGTCTGATTCCACAGTTGAAGTTCTTTTCCTGAAAGCATAGTACACATCATGATTGAGAAGGGGAAAAAAAGCCAAAGCTTCAGATACTACATAAAATACAATGACTATGTGGCCCCCTGAGCACCAGAGAGGCTGCTGTTAAAACTGGGCTAAACAGCAGCACAGACCCTTCTCTCTGTGTGTAAACCCATTTACTTCGTTGCAATATCAACCTACTCTTGAGGTTTGTGGGGGCTGCACCTTTAAAGGAAGCCATGTCTCCATGCTTGCTTATTCTAAAAGGTGGGAGATCCTAAGCAGGCAGGAAGGTTGGTCTTACGGAGGAAGAAGCAGGCCCAGGACCTGCCTTGCTCAGCCCAATGTGGTTCTTGCAGAGGGAACCACTGAGGCCATCGGCTCACCACAATACAATGAGGAGACAGTGGTGTTTACAGTGACCACTAGCCTCTGAGAGAGCGAGCCCCTGGGACAGCTGTGAAATAATTAAAGCCGACTCTGAATAAGTGAAGGGCACATCTCCGCATAGAGGTCTTTGCAGAGTCTGTGGCTGACCTTATGACTGGCCACCAAGAGCCATAGTTGTGTGCTTTGATAAACACTGACTGCATCTGTGCATCTAAAGGATGACCTACTAGCCTTGTCACAGTTACAGCTAATTGCTGTAAGATACCTCACTGGATGGTTAGCACAGAATGGAGGGATCTCCCTCTTCTTTTGAGTTGACAGTGGTGATACAGGTCTGTCCTAGCAACCGTGAGGCAGCAAGAGGGTTTCTGAGATGCCTTTGTGATGTAGAAAGAAGTGACTGAGTGTTTCTTCTTTCTGCCCAGATTGTCTCTGTACAGAGAAGACAGTGGGCCTCTGCCCTAGGGACAGCAATGTTGCCACCGTCCTGGAGACAGCTAGCATGCAAGTGGTCAGCCCCAAAAGCCACAGGCAAATTCATGGTGTTCATTGCTGATTTGCAGACTGGTACCTCCACACAGTGTGATGGGGAATTGGACCTAGGACCTCATGCTATGAGACCAAGCTGAGTCCTCCAGCCATCAGATGAGTTCTTCTACTCAGAGTGGGTATATGTGAAATATATATACATTAAAAAAAAAATACAAAGCTAATCTAATTGACTCCTTGCTTGAAACCCACCGGTGCCATCCCTTGAGATGAATCCCAGGCTCTTTAGCACAGGCTCAAGCCCACAGTGCTCTGTCCACATCCACTTTTATTCTCTTACTCATCATTCCACAGTGGCATGGAAGCCTTCCAGGTCTTTGTACATGCGTTGCCTTGAGTAGTTCCTGTTCCAGGTACCTGGGCAGCTCCCTATGTACCCCCCCAGAATCAGCTTAAAATATTCCTCACCTTGGAAGCTTTCCGTTGAGCATACTGTGCCCAGATTCAGTTTCCTTAGCTTGGAGCTCTGGAATCACAGCACTTGCTATGCACTGTTAGCTTTGCTCAGAGGCAGGGCTCTTGCCAGCATGCACATTATCCCCAGTGGGTAGTGCCCATTAGCACTTACCATTATATGCCAACTGTCTGAACGGTGAAGGGGTCATGCCACAGTTCCACGTGCCCATGCCCTTAACTATTATCGATGACTGCATAACAGAACTTAGATCACTGAATGAATCCCAGTGTGTGTAAGTAACCTTCATTTACACCTCCTTACTGGGTTCTAGCCTCCCCGGGGATGCACACCTTTTCATCTGCAGTGCCTAGCATGTGCATGATAGATCCACAAAACAAAAACAAAACCAACCAACCAAACAAACAAACAAATAAACCTGTTTACTACCCTGCCAAGAACTACCCTGCCAAGAGAAATGGTCCCGAGCCTCCGCTTATCCTTTCCATCCTGCATCCCACACTGCCCTTACCTGGTTTATTTTACCTTGCCTCTAAGGTCCTTCTGAAAAGTTAATTATCTCTATGAAGCTAGGTGTGTCTGGCTCCCCGACAGGAAGCCCCTGCACCTGTACGCTGATGCTCCTAAGACTGTGTGTTTCCTGCATGTGTGAGCCCAGCCTGTAGTCTACCCTCCGCTACTTCACTGTATCTAATGAATAAATGGATGCATGGAAGGTTACATTTCCACCTGGGAAGGCTTCAAGATGGAGTGCCATCTATCCGTCCCGATTTACTGCTACAGGCCCAGGGACCCTGGGCGTCTCTGGTTTAGAGGGAAAAATCAAACTATCTCAGCACACCAGGACAAAGGAGAAGTCTCTCTTTGCATACGACTAAACTGAGGTTCCCCACTGAGAAGGTCACACAGCCAGTTACATAACCACAGAGCTGGCTGAGCTATCAAGACCGATCCCCGTGCATTTCAGGAGCTGTGAGTCACCGAGATCTCATTCCTATTTCTGCTGTGACATGATGTGCTTTTTTGGTTTCTCGGCAAAATAATGTTGATTATTTAAGATTGTAAGGCACTGGCCCGGAAAGTTGGTTCAATGTTAGCAGGTGTAAGACCCGGGTTCCATTCATAAGCATAGTAGAGCAAGCAAGGAAGGAAGGAAGGAAGGAAAGAAAGAAGGAAAGAAGGAAGAAAGAAAGCCAAAAAGTGAAGTATGTAGCAAATTAGAGTAGACAGCATCTTGTAAAGAAGACATCAGAACTAGGTACATGTGATGCCACATATCAGAGCCGAATCCTCTCGGTATGACTCAGGTTTCCTGGCTCTGCATCTCACATTTTCCAGGATGCACTATCTGCCTCCAGCATCATGATCAGCAGTGGTTAAATATCGATTTTAGGCTCACTCATAGGAAAACACTAGCATTTCTAATCATGATCGTTGTCATCATCGTCATCATCATCACTTCCTACTTCTAGGAACTTTCTGACGGAGGCATAGACCAGACTTGTCTAACTTTTATGTAAGAGAGCTGATAAGATCCAAAATAGGTTACTAGAAGGAGCCTGAATGGCATGTCAGAGAGTTTGCACACGGGTAGGGTGTGTCGTGTTTGTAACTGCATGTGAAACACTTGGTGGGTTAGGGCTTTCAAAACTGTGAGTGTGGGGCTGGGAGATGGTCTTGTGGGTAAGAACACTGGCGGTCCTGGGTTCCGGTCCCCAGAATCCATGTAAATAGCTAGCTAAACACCTAGAAGTCCAATACAGAATCTGGAGTTGAGGAGATAGAGGGATCACTGGGGCTTGTCAGCCAGCTAGCCTAGCTGAAAAAGAAGGCACTCCCCAGGCTCAGGGAGAGACCCTGTCTTAGGAGAATAAGTCAGAAAGTGATAGAACAGGGCACCTTCTCTGTGTGTGCATACACATGGGCATATAGATGATTACACTGTACCTCATATAGGCATGTGTGTACCTTTACACATGTGCGTGCGTGCGTGTACACATACACACACACACACATACACACACACACACACACACGCACACACACACTGCAAATGTGAACAACATAAGCAAATTCCCCAAACACAGTCTCTGTAGAGAGTATGACCTTGGTAGGTATTTGCTAATAAATTAGTTTGTCTTACAAAAAGATTTTCATACTGTTGTTGGTAACATGCTTATAAACCCAGCACTTAGAGAGTCAGGCAGAGGTTCAAGGTCAGCCTTGGCCATCAGCCTGAGCTACCTGAAACCCTATCTCAAAACAAAACAAAAACACCAACCAAAACTCCCTGGGAGGTTGAGTGTCTCTCAGAACGCTATTTCTGGGGAATATGAGGTGCCGTGCAGTGACGTTTTAGGCCTAGAAGGCAGATCTGCTCCTTCAGCTTCTGCCCATCAAAGTGACAATGAGGCTGGCACAGGCCAGAGTGAGCTCTAGCCAGAAGACCTGCTGCTGCTGCTTTACAGAGGGCATTGGGTCTTTCATCTCAGGCCAAAGCCGGTCAAAGTGCCAGCGCGGAGCGGCTGCCTCAGTTCTTCGGCTTCGGCACTCCACGAAGCCGTACTGGGAGACCGATCAAAGGAGCCAGAGTTGAAGTGGTCAAGTTCCCTGTGGCCTCCCAGGAATGCTGTTCTCAACAAGGGCGAAGAGCTGTGAAACAGGAGCTGCGGTCCTGGAAGGTCACTCCTTTATTTGACATATGAGGAAACTGAGGCCTGAGAAGGGGGTCATAGCTAGGCTCACATTATGAGCTGCATCTGCCGAACAGCTCTGTGGCTGTCACAGTGGTGTTTGCTTTGCTCTTCTCACCACTAATATTTTACCTATTTTTTCTTGGTACTTCTGAATTTCTGCCCAGGATCCTCCAGAATTCATGTTCTTGCTCAAGGTTATTTACCACACTGTCTGGGGAGATGGCTCAGTGGGTAAGGAGACTTGCTGCCAAATCTGATAACCTGTGTTCAGTCTCTGGGTCCAGACGGTAAAGGAGGAAACTGACTTGTCCTTGTCTCTGACTTCTTCATGTGCACTCTGACACATCATGCCCAAAGTACACACACACACACACACACACACACACACACACACACACACACACACACACACCCTGTGTCGTAGTTAGGGTTTCTATTCCTGTGATGAAACACCAGGACCAAAAGCAACTGGGGAGGAAAGGATTTGCTTCAGCTTAGGACTCTCAGGTCACACTCCATCACTGAAGGAACTCAGGGAAGGAACCTGGAGGCTGCTTACTGGCTTGGTCCCACTGACTTGCTTAGCCTGCTTTCTTATATACCCCATGACCACCTGCTCAAGAATGGCACCAACCCTGTGGGGCTGGGGCTAGGTACATCAATCATTAATCAAGAACTTGCCAACAGACAATGTGATGGAGGGGTATCTTCTCTCTTTTTCTTTGATTTATTTGTCTGTTTGGTTTGTTTTTGAGACAAGGTCTCACTATATAGTGATGTAGCTCTAGCTATCCTGGAACTCACCATATAGACCAGGCTGGCCTTGAACTCACAGAGATCCACTTGCCTCTGTCTCTCTAGTGCTGGGATTAAAAGCATGCGCTACCATGCCACACATAGAGCCATTTTCGCAACTGAGATTCTTCATCCCAGATAACTCTAGCTTGTGTCAAGTTGGAAAAAGAAATTCAACCAGTGCACACTAAAAATAAAATAACAATTTGTTTTTGGGTTTAACTTTTGCAATAATTTAAAACATGGCTCTCCTTTTATTTTCTTGCCTTTGACGGTGCTGCAAATGAACAGACTTTACAATGCTAAGAGCATGGTGACAGGAACAAGTGCTTTGCCAAGATTCAAGCAGGGCCCAAAATACTCCTTACCAAATGGCTGCCTCACCCAGTAAATCTTTACCCATTCCTGATCTGAGAAGCGGCCTGCAAAGGACAAAATCACACACACAGAGAAGACAGCTGCCATGAGGACATGAAAAAAGAGCCCGGTGCCTGTCAATGGGGGAGCAGAGGAGACAGAAGTCCTCCTGCACCTCTGCCTTCTGGGCCTCAAGGAGGTGTGGCCTTTGTGGCATCAGTTCATCAGCCTGATGGTTAAAATCCTTCAGATGTGAGAGGGAGGGAAGGAAACCTGTTCCTCAGCCCCTTCCCAGGGCCTCCACACAGTGGGCCCAGCTAGAAGACAAGTCATCAGGAGCTCAGAAAGGCAGGTCGTAGAGGCCAGTCCTGGACACAGAACAGGTGAACAGCTTCGTATCGAAGCAGATAGAACATCCAGTGAAGTTCCCAGTGGAATGCAGGGGAGTTGGGGTGCCCACTCTGCCTGTAGAGCCTGGGTGGGGACCCAGGACCTTTCTAGTGTGCTGTGTGGCTAGGAAGGGTTCTGGTTCTTATGCTCATTGCCTGGCCAGCCCTTCTTCAGGCAACTGATACTCTGCGCTTGCACATACTCCTTGCCAAGTCCTGTGTATCTCACTGCCCATCCCAAATCATAAGACCATGACCTTAACTTTCCTATCTCTAAGGTTCCTTTAATGCCAGGCATGTGCTTCTAAGGACAGAAGCATTGGACTCATTTTGACCAGTAACTCCACTGAGGACCACAATGACCTACCTGTGTTGAAAGGGGCTGCAGCAGTCACTCCGAGATGCCAGGAGGGAGTGGTGGAGCTCATCACTGAATCATATCACCTTTGAGTGTAAGTAGGGTCATTATGAGGGCCAGAGTCTATTAAAGCTATGGGACTGGCATCGTGTCCATGGGCATAATGCCCTGAACCAGTGCTCCTGCCTGGTGGCTTCCAGCTCTGGTCTGCCAGGTCCCAGCTGCTGTTCAGTGTGTCAGGCTGATGGAAACAATTAACCCTTTCCTTCATACACATGACTCCCATTGGCTGAGATCTGAAGCACCTTCCCTTGAGGGTCCTGCTAGCAAAAGCAAGCAACAAACAGGTGTCGCACAGCTGTGCAGCCCACAGTTGTCTAACTCTGCCTATGGGCATGTTGGCAAGACATCTGGGTTGAGAGGCCATGGCCCTTGGCTCTTGGCTTTGGAGTAGTTGCCACAATACACATATGGAAAGGGGCAATAGAGGAAGCAGGGACCACTTTACTCCAATATCAAGTAAAGGTGGTTATCCTTCACTGATGAAGACTTGAAAGTCTCAGGTCATCCTGGCACCTTCCTCCTCTCCCTGCCAGGCTCAGAACACACTCAGAACTGGAACCAAACAGAACCATACCATGCTGTAAGAAGAGACTTTCACTGTGTGTGTGTGTGTGTGTGTGTGTGTGTGTGTGTGTGTGTGTGTCTTCTCCTTGTGTATGTTTCTATGTATGTGTCTCTCTGTGTTTCTGTATCTCTCTGTCTCTCCTTGTCTGTCTGTCTGTCTGTCTGTTTGTGTGCCTCTTTGTCTTACCCTGGGGGTGGGGGGGAGGGAGAGAGAGAGAGAGAGAGAGAGAGAGAGAGAGAGACTAGGATATTTGCATTGCCCTTCTCCTGTATCTTCTGATTGGATTTTTAACACTACTTCTGCAGACGAGGAAGCACAGCTCAGCAAGGTTACAGGATCCACTCAAAGTTGCCTCGCTGAGAGGCAATCACCACTGAATACCTGTCCCTCCCTTAGATCACAAGCCTCACAAAGACCCAGAGGGAATTTGTTCTGTTGCCATCACTGTGCAATCAACTCCCGAGTATAAGTGAATGAATAAAAGGAAAAAACAGAGGGGAGGCCTGTGAGCTGCTGGGAAGTGTGAGTTTGCCTTCACTGAGTGTGGACTCAGCACACCGAATGGGGTGTGAACTTTCTCCTATTTTTCTCCTATGTGTTCACCATGAACAGGGAGAGAGGGAGAGGGAGAGTAAGAGGGAGACAGAAAGACCACAGAAGTGAGTTAGTTAACATAGCCAGAAAGGACCCAAGTGAGATCTGAAAGGATGTTTTTGTGGTTCTGTCAAAAGGACCTTCACCCTGCTGCTCATGACCTGCCCATGCCCTCTTCTGTAGGCCTGGGTTATGAGCAGGATAGCTTCTTCTGTGTTCACTCCTTGGAGGTCAAAGCAGTCAATGGAATAACACAAGGGCAGCCCCAGCCATCACAGTGTCGCTCTGAAGGCCAAAAGTACAAAGTGGCTCCTCATTGCATAATAGGACAGGCTTTCATGGAAACCGAGCATATTCCTGTGCACTAAGGAACCTCCACTTGACCTTCAGTGCCTTTTCCCCTTGGTATGATTTGAGGTTTTTTGTTTTTGTTTTTTTTATCTTTTTGTTTTGTTTTGTTTTTGTTTTTCGAGGTAGAGTTTCTCTGTGTAATAGCCCTAGACTCACTTTGTAGACCAGGCTGGCCTCAAACTCATAGTGATCCACCTGCCTCTGCCTCCCGAGTGCTGGGATTACAGGCATGTGCCACCATGCCTGGCTTCAAACTATTTCTTTTCTTCTCTCTCTCTCTCTCTTTCTCTCTCTCCTCTCTCTCTCTCTTTGGACAGGGTTTCTCCATGTAATAGCCATGGCTGTCCTGGAACTCTCTTTGTAAACCAGGCTAGTCTCGAACTCACAGAGATCTGCCTGCCTTAGCCTCCAGAGTGCTGGGATTAAAGGCGTGTGCCACCACGCCCATCTGTAAACTTTCTTAACCGCTTCCTGTCACTTTACTTCTGAGGATTTGTTCCCAAGCTGTATCCAGTCATGTCGAGAACTTTTACTTCACATGGATGTGAAGTCAGTGGGAGGTATAGCTGGAGAGACCGTGCATGGCATCAGTAGGGCTTATCTGATACCTCGGCAGCTAGACAGTTCCAGGATGTCTTTGGCTTCCTTTGTGTTTACCCTCTATATCCTTACACAATTACAAACATCTCTCTCTAGTCATTACTCATGTTTCCTTTATTCACTTCCTACTTTCCCATCTCAGTCCGGAAGACTGGGAAGGACCAGGTGAGGGAGGAAACAAAGTGGGATAGTTTTAGCCAAACTACGAATATGAATATGGTGAGTCAGGAGAATTGGGTAGAGTGAGGTCAAAATTAGCCAATGAGGGCTGGAGCAATGGCTCAGCTGTTAAGAGCACTGGGTTTGGGGTTCAATTCCCAGCACCCACATGGCAGCTCACAACTATCTGTAGCTCAGTTCCAGGGGACTCCAATACCCTTTTCTGACCTCCAAGAGCACTGCACACACATGGGACACAGCCTTATGTTTCAGGCAAAATACCTATACACGCAAAATACTATCTTTAAAATTAGCATATAAAAGGCCCAGTTGGAAGAGATAAAGATTAGAGCCCTTCTCAACTCCGCCCCCCATCCCCAATGAGGCCAACATGTAACAGAACAGGTACAGAGACAGTACGTGCTGTTTAAGTGACCTGTGAACGTTCTACTCCATTGGGCCAACACAGGTTATCACTGACTGTCTTACTCCCATGGCAGTGCACTCTTACTTAAGAAAATGTCCCTGAAGCTGGGCAGTGGTGGCACATACCCTTAACCCCAGCTCTCAGGAGGTAGAGGCAGAGGCAGGAGAATCTCTGAGTTTGAGGCCAGCCTGAACTACAGAGCAAGTTTCAGGACAGCTAGGACTACACAGAGAAACTCTGTGTGTGTGTGTGTGTGTGTGTGTGTGTGTGTGTGTGTGTGTGTGTGTGTGTGTATCAAAACAAAAAAAAGAAAGAAAGAAAATGTCCCTGCTTCTTCTACTGTGCATGTGTCCCAGTCTAATTTCTTGGACACAAAAACTTGGACATCCTTGTGGATATCCATGAGACTCTGACGTCTGCTTACAACGAAGGGTACTCCATGGCCTCACGTGTGGACAGCAGGCACCTTGCTAAGCATTCTCTTAAAAACTACTGGGGGTGGGGTGGGGGGCGAGAACTTGACAAGTCACTAGAGCCAACTCCTTTATTCAAAGAACAGGAGGTGTTTGTGGAAGAAGAGTAGGAGCCAGGTCAGGGAGGGGTGGGAGCTCGATGGGGAAGGGGGAAGGCCTTCACAGGTGGAACATAGCATGAGGAGCTGCCCTCCGTGTCTGTGGAAATCAGTTTCATCAGAGAGGGAAGAGGCAAATTTGTTCCATTTTGAGGAAAAGCCAGAAAGACTAGAGAAAACTCAAGAAGCAGGCTGTGACTCCTGGCAGGAAGCCCTAGGTCCAGGCTGAAGATTTCCTCCAGGATCCCATGTGACCCAACATTGGAGGAAGAGAACTTATGGGAAGCATCCTGGACCCATGGCTATCCTCACTAATGGGGACAAAGGGATTGCCAGCAATGACATCAAGACCGCCTGCCAAACTGGCAGGGCTGGAAGCTATGCTTCCCAGGACCCCGGATATTTCTTGACACCATGATTAATTCTCAGACACCACAGGTCTGGGTTTTCAGAGTGACCTGCCACTTCCCTCTAAGGGTAGATGTGAGCCCCAAGCAGCTGCTTCTTCCCAGGGAGTCATTTCACAGTCCGCTGGGGGAGAAGCTGTATCTTTCATCTAGGGATCTTAAGGAGCCTTAATAACAACCACGCTTCATTATTCCTGCTTTGTGGATGAGGACACTGACTCACAGAGGGCTTTGGCGCTTTTCTCATTCACGCTGGGAGTTATTACCAGAACCATGAATGAAGACTTAGGATGAAACTCTACTTCATAAACCTTTAAACCTGTACCCTTTATAGTAGTGGAGTTTACAAAAATAATGACCCCCTTTGCACTGAGGGTTCATGCCTTTGTTCTGTCATTAAGTCTGGCTTAGGTGAAGCATAAGGATCTCAGTACAGCGATCCAACACGGATCCTTCAGTGTGATACAAGGTGGGAAAAGTTGTGTGTTTTATTGGCAATGCCCAGACCATTCAGAGTTCCTTGTTTTCATCTACCTACTGACCCATCCATCTATCTATCCATTCATCACTCAGTAACTCATTCCAGTAACCCACACCTCAGTTTCTATGACATCACCTGTAAAATAGGCGCAGTGATATTACCATTGGCAAAAGGCTGTCTTGGAAATTAAGATAATTTCTATGAAGCACACTGCCTAACATATGGCAAATCCTTAAGGTAATTATTATCATTAAACAAGTAATTACAAGAGACATATCAACATGCACACAAGCATGCATGCACACTTGCACATGAGTGCACACACACACACACACACACACACACACACACACACACACACACAGAGAGAGAGAAATGAATTATTCCTTTTTTTACCCCCTGAACTTGTTTTGTAGACCAGGCTGGCTTTAACTCACAGAGATCTGCCTGCATCTGAGTGCTGGGAATACAGGTGGGCACCCGGCACAAATGAATTCTTTTGTTTTTCTTCTTTTTTTTCTCAAGACAGGGTTTCTCTGTGTAATATCCCTGGCTGTCCTGGAACTCTCTTGTAGACCAGGCTGCCTTTGCCTCCCAAGTGCTGGGATTAAAGGCGCCTAGCTACAAATGCTTTTTTTTTTTTTTTAAAGACAGGGTTTCTCTTATAGTCCTGGCTGTGCTGGACTCGCTTTGTAGACCAGGCTGTCCTCGAACTCACAGAGATCCACCTGCCTCTGCCTCCCAAGTGCTGGGATTACAGGCGTGCGCCACTACAAATGAATTCTTAAACAGGCCTTTGTAGGCCGGAGGGGGCAAAGTTGCAGCTGAAGGGAGTTAATTCCTGGGGAAGAGACAGATCTTCCAAATTAAAAATATAGAAATGAGGACATGACCCTTCAGTAAACAAAAGAAGAGGGAAAGTTCTGGATCCTCACTTTACGCCATGAAATGTCAGAAGGATTGGGATGATATTAAATCAACATGAACCACTTAAAAAGGGTAGAAACGTGGAGAGCGAGGACAGAATTGGGTGGAGCTCTCATATCCTGGAAAGGTGAGTTACAAAGTCCTAGCCACTCACATTCCCGCCTTTTATTTCCCATTGTTCTTCCTTAGAATAGAACAAATACCTCTGCAAATTCTTGCTTGACTCACCTGCAGTCGGGACACCTGAACCTCAGTGTTAAAAAGGAGCTGGGATGGGACAGGTGAAGTGCTACTGGAGGAAGCAGAGGAGGAGGAGGAGGTACCTTTGAGAGGGGCAAGCACAAGACAGTGAGCAAGCAGGAAGGAACTGGGTTAGCATCATTAGGAAGCTGCCACTCCTCCTAACCTCCTGCATCTCTACTCTTCTGTGTGATCTGAAATCCTGGGTCTGAAATCTTCCCCAGCCCAGACACAAAATCCTGAAGCTACGAAGAAAAACATTCACGGTATTTGATCAGATGAAAAGTAGAAATGTTTGTGTCACAAAATGTAATGTATTTTAAGGATATATTGTAACAACGTAGTGCATTCTCAAAGCTAAGGAACACCTACAAACCACCAGGAAAGAAGGAAAGCCAACTAGGGGTACAAACAGGAATTTTAGAAGCAATGGGCTTCCAAAATACTCATGCCCAGTAGCAACTAAGAGAATGCAAAAGGAAATGGTATGTTACTGTATTTGATTGTTTAATTGACAAAATTAAAACATTTACAATACTTCTTTTTGGCAAAAGTGTAAGGATAGATGACAATGTGTACTGCTTATTATTAGTATGTGTGTGTGTGTGTGTGTGTGTGTGTGTGTGTGTGCATGTGCACACCCACATACATATATACTACAACAAACATGGGAAGGTCAGAGAACAGTTCTGTAGCCATGGTTCTTGGGATTGGACTCAGATGGTCAGACTTTCAAGGCAGACCCTCTTATCCACTGAGCTCCTGGCCAACCCACAGCCTTTTAACGGATAATTTTGCAGTAGCTGTGACTTTGAAGGATGTTTTATTAAACAGTCTGCTTTTAGGAATTTGTCTCATTCACATCTATCTCCACACAGAGGCAAAAGTATAAGAATGTCAATAGCAACATGAAACTACTTATTTATTTATTATTTTCTTTGGCTTTTAGAGACAGGGTTTCTTTGTGTGGCCCTGGCTGTCCTAGAACTCACTCTGTAGGTTAGGCTGCCTGGAATTCACAGAGGTTTACTTGCCTCTCCAGTGCTGAGATTAAAGGCACGCACCCATCCCCCACCCCCACCCCCCAGCATGAAAACATTTACTAAGGGGTAGCACTGAGGACACTGAGATACAGAGAAATTAGGTAACCTTCTTAGGATCACACAGGTAACATGTGGTAGTAGCAGGTAGCTCAACTGAACCCAGGGCTTTGCACTTGCTAGGCAAATGCTCTACCACTGAGCTTAAATCCCCAACCCCCTGTCCTCAATGGTCACACTATTGAATACAGCAAATATAATATGGGATTCTCGTCCTTGGGAGGCAGAGGCAGAGGCAGGTGGACCTCTGTGAGTTTGAGGCCAGCCTGGTCTACAAAGTGAGTTCCAGGACAGCCAGAGCTATTACACAGAGAAACCCTGTCTCAAAAAACCAGAAAAAACAAACAAACAAACAAACAAAAACAAAAACTGGGGTGGGGGTGGGGGTGGATTCTCATATGGTAGGATAGAGTACAACAGTTAGAGAAGGAAGATTTCTGTCTACACATGTAGACACAATAATGGGAGAAGAAATATAAAGTTGCAAAATACAATTATATGGCACCATTCTATATATATGAAGGGTATATATGTATATATATAATGGATATATATGGAAGATATATATGCAAAAAATTATAAGAATGTACAATAAGCCAGGTGCGATGGTGCATGCCTTTAATCCAGCACTTGGAAGACAGAAGCAGGCAGATCTCTATGAATCTGAGGTCAGCCTGGTCTACGAAGTAAATCCAGAACAGCTAAGGCTACACAGAGAAATCCTGTCTCAAAAAAACAACAACAAAAACAAACAAACAAAGGGGTCATGCTAGCAAAAAAAAAAAGTTTAATTAAAAGGAAGAGAGCGGGGCTGTTGGTGCACGCCTTTAATCCCAGCACTTGGGAGGCAGAGGCAGGCAGATCACTGTGAGTTTGAGGCCAGCCTGGTCTACAAAGCAAGTCCAGGACAGTAAAGGCTACACAGAGAGACCTTGTCTCAAACAAACAAACAAACAAACAAAAAAAGAGGGTGGTTTCATAGTTGCCAAGAGACGAGAATTTTCTTCCAAGTAAGTGATGGTGTGTGTCTTGTAGAAATATCTTTAAATAAATTACTTATTATTTTGTGTGTCTGGGCATGGAATGGGGGGAGGGTGCATACGTCACAGGGCATGTGTGGAGGACAGAGGACGACTTTCTGGAGGTGATTCTCCCCTTCCACTTTTAGTGAGTTCCTGAGACGAAACTCAAATCATGCATGGGAAACTAAGGCTTGCACGGTTAGCATCTTTGCCTGCTGAGTCAGTGCTTCTCAACCTGTGGGTCTCAAGCCCTTAGGGGTCAAATGACACATTCATAGGGGCTGAATATCAGATAGCCTGCTTACTAGATATTTACATTACGATTCCTAACAGTAGCAAAATTACAGTTATGAAGTAACAATGAAAATAATTTTATGGTTGGGGGTCGGCAAAACATGAGGAACTGTATTAAAGGGTCCGCAAAGTTAGGAGGAAGGTTAGAACCACTGTGCTGAGTCATCACAACAGCTCCCAAAATTTTCTATACCTAATAGCTATCCATAGAAGTATGTGTGTCCTGCTGATTATTACTGTTCTTTTTGTTTATTTACTTTTTTGTGTGTGCACTTGTATGTATGCATATGTTCAGGTGCACATGTACGTGTGTGCTGGTATGTGTGGAGGTCAGAGGTTGACACTGGGTGTCTTTCTCAATTGCTTTACACTTATTTATTTGAGATACAGTCTCTCTCTGACCCTGGAGCTCCTCTAGGCTAGCTGGCTAGCAAGCCTCAGGGATCTTGCTGTGTCTGCCTCCGTTAACACTGAGATTCCAGGTGTGTGGCAGGCTTTTTACATGGCTGCTGGGGGTTGAACTCAGGTCCTCATGATAAGCTTGCATGATAACCTTTTTACTGATTGAACCAGCAGCACCTTAGCTTCCCATTTTAGGGGTCTTTGAGATAGGGTCTCCTGTAGTCCAGTCTGGCCTTGAACTTGCTATATAGCTAAAGATGGCATTGAATTCCTGATTCTCTTGCCTCTACTCCCTGAGTGCTGGGATTCCAGATGTGCACCACCATACCAGGGTACAACTGTTCTTTTAAAACAAGGTTTCCAAGCCTTGAGACCATACCATGGCTACTGCACCAAAGCCCAAAAACATATAGCCAGTCATTTCAAAATTAATTTGTAAGCCGAAGATCACAGTGTTCCTTTTGAAAGCCCATTATACTATCACCAGGAAAAAGGACTTGTAAGATCTAATGATTATCTAATTATCATGCGTCAGTGCCTGGGTGAGAGGGGTGGTTAGCTGGCTCCACTCTCCTGGCTTTGGGTCTGTGGAGGTATGAAGGGGTAAGTTCACCTACAGGCTTCAAGAACTGTTTTTGACCAGAGGCCAGTTTTACTATCTGCAAGAGAAAGGGCTTTCTTGAGTCATCAAGGGCCTCTTCCTGTCTTAGTGTCAGAGTGGCTTCTCCCCAGGAGCAATGTTCCTGGAACACTTGCTGGGTGAAGTGCAGTTTTGACAAAGCCAGGGCTGTAGCCTACCTACAAATTTACCTTGAGACCCACATGGAGCACAGTCCACTATTTAGGGGTGTTACGTTGTAGCTTCTCTTAGAACAGCCCAGTAACTAAGTTTTTCACATTTTGAAATTCAATACGCTCTTTAGCATCTTTGCTGTTGTTTTCAAGACAGGGTTTCTCTGTGTAGCTCTGGCTGTCCTGGAACTCGCTTTCTAGACTCGGTTGGGCTCGAATATGCCTGCTTCTGCTGGGATTAAAGGCGGTTATTAAGTAAACCGCTCTATTAGGCTTCTTTAGAAAGGGGGAAAATCCCATTCACTTAGGAATTACTCTCATTTGTTTAGCTGATCATTTCAGAGTGTTCACAATTCCCTTTACATTTTTCACTTCTGGTACATTTTCTCTTATTCACAACTGGCCTGCAATACCTGTTGGATTCTTCCTGTGAATGTGAGAGCATGTTTGTATTATTCAGTCGCTGGAGGACTGGGTCCATTCCCAGGGCTTTGGTCATTATGAACATTCTGAATAGCCCTGCTGTAAACATCTTCACGCAGAGTCCTCCCCTCTTTGGATCATTTCCTTACACTTGGACTTCCTTAAATGGGCTTACTGGGTCAAAGGGGCTCTGTGAACAGTTTTATAGCTGTGGCACATAGTTTTCAGATTGCACCCTCAGAGGATCTGACCAATGGCAGAGGCAACGAGAGGGCAGGAATGCGGAGAGGCAGCCCCTCTTTGACCCCTCAAAGCAAGGCCCCCACGATCGCCCTCCTGTTCCTTCTGCGTGGCCAGTGTCTAAGGTCTAAGGCTAGGGGGACACCGAGGTCAGGGAAGGGCACAAAGGTTTCGGAGAGCCAGGTTTCGTGCCCTGGAGGCAGGAGCAACTTCTCCAGGCCTCCCAGCCCGGGGACTCGGAATCAAAGGAGTCCAAGATACTAGGATCAGGCTAGGAAAGCGGCCTCCCCGCCTCCTAGAGCCCCAGGCCAAGGCCCCGGGCGCGCAGGCCCGGGAAAGGCGCTGACCCGAGCGCTGCAGTTCGGCGCGGTTTGCATAGCTGAGCGCTGAGTCAGTAGGACAGGGAGGGCGGGGGGGGGGGGGACGCGGACGTCAGCTAGGCCGCTGGGTCCGGCCGGCGACGCGGGACATGCAATGGGAACCGGGGAGCGCCGCGCTGCCACTCGTTCCGCTTCCCAGCTCCGGGAACCCGCCAGACGACGAAGCTAGACTAGGCGAGCCGGAGCGGAAAAGAAGCCTTGCAGCTTAGCTTGGCGGCGGGGCGGGGCCGGAGACCAGGGGGCGGGGCGTGCCGCGGTGGGCGGGGCTGGGGCGCGCGCGGCCGACCGCGGGCGGAGGGGCTTGTGGGTAGCGGCGGCGCGCGGCCGAGTAGGGGCCGCAGCGCGGACTGCGTGTGAGGGGAGAGGGTTTGTGGGCGCGCGAGGCGGCCGGCGGCGACATGCGGGCGGACGGGCGGCGGCCGTAGGGGCCTGAGCCCCGAGGGCGGGGCGGTGCGGCGCGGGCGTCCCTTCCCCGCTCCCGCCCGCCGGGTCCTGGCGAGCTCGCTACGGGCCGGGCAGCGCGCGTGCGGCTGAGGGGCGGGGACGCCGAGTGCCTCTGCTCCCGGCCCGGCCGGGCGGCTCCTCAGACAGCGGCGCGCGGCGGGCCCGGGCGGAGGTTCCGCGGGCGGCGCTAGGCCCGGCGAAGCGGCATGAGCCGGCCCCTGCCGACGGGGAAAATGCCCGGCGCCCCCGAGACCGCGCCGGGGGACGGGGCGGGCGCGGGCCGCCAGAGGAAGCTGGAGGCGCTCATCCGAGACCCTCGCTCGCCCATCAACGTGGAGAGCTTGCTGGTAGGTACCGGTTCGGGAGGGAGCTCCCCGCCCTGCGTAGTCCCCCTTGGCCCACCCGCCCAGCTTCCGGCTGTCGGGGAGACTGTGGACTCAGGTTCCGGAGTGGAGACCCCACCTGGGGTTCCTCCTATCCACCTCCCTGTGGAGCGGGTGTCATCTCGGCCGCCCCCTTTCTTGGAGCGCGCTGGGAGGAAACACCCCTGGTCTCCTTCCCGCCTACCCAGTCGGTTTAGGGCGGAAAGGTGGAGGATTGGCTGTGCTTCCTACCCCAGACTAGCCAATTTGAAAGTGTCACGCAGCGTGGGAGCTTGGGTGCAATCGAGGGAGAAAGAAACCCGATGCTCTCCCTGTTAGGAGTACCACCTGGGGTACGTGACAAAGAGCTGCCCTCACGGCGTCCTCTTCGTCAGGAATCTGGGACCGCACAGCTCAAGTTTTGTTTTCAGTTGCTCTTGGACATTCCCTCGTAGCTATTTAGTGCATTTGAATTTATGTAAATTAAATTTCCGGAGATTGTTGCTCGGAAGCCAAGAAATGAGTCTGAATTGTAGAATGGAATAAATCTCTCCCCTTGTCTTCCCCATAGCATTCAAAATCCAAATTAAGAGCCTTGGGAAGGCTGTTAGCTGGAGCTCGATTAAGAAAAGAACACATTTTTACAGTAAACGCCGCGTAGAATGCTGGCATACTTCTGGGCTTGTTGGGGGAAGCGATTGTATTTGGCAAACATATTTGATTAGTGTGCAGCTAGAGATGCATTTATGGGAAAAAGTGGAGAGGAGACGGCGAAAAAGATACTCTAGCTATTAGCTCTGGAAGGCTCGTCGTAGGGTGGGCAATCAGGCATTCTGTGCCAAAAAGCATGTCAGTTCTGGGCCCTGCTAGGAGAAGCCTGGTGATTCTGATGAGAAAAACTGTCTCCTCCCTTTCCACTGACTAACTTTTTTTCTGAGGCCGTTGGTTATCCTTTGAGGTTTCTGGGATCATTTGCAGAGTGACTCAGTCTTGTTTGGCCACAGTGCAGGAACTGACTAGAGGGTGGGTATCTTTCTATAGCATGTGGAGATGAGGAGATTTTGACTTTTTTGGGCGGGTGTGTGTGTGTGTGTGTGTTTGCCTGGTAGCGGGTTCTTGTGGGACAGTTTTTGGAAGTCTTTAGGATTAGTTGCATGGTGGTCATAGCCTTTTCTGCATGTAAATAAAGCAAAGCTTCTCGGGTGTCACTGCCAGCATTTTGACTTTGGTATTTCACTAGCAAAATTTTGATCCTAGGCCAGAAAGTTCAGTTAAAAATAGTGCCTGTAAATCTCAAGTGTTCACCAGGCTCATCCTCAATCCCAGATAGAAATGTCTTTACATTTCACATTCATCTCTTGTATTTTAGAGATGTTAATCATCGTTAGTAGGGTAATTCCGAGCTTGGAACTAAGCTGTTTAATACCTGTGACGCGACTGTTTTGTTTTATTAAAATTCTTCCTGAATTATTACACGTGGTCAGTGACAGTTCAATTCCTTCATTGAGTAATTACTACAGTCAAGACCCACATTTGTTAAGGTGACATTAGGGTTATGAGGGTTGACATGCTGATTTGACAACAGGTTCACACACTGCTGCTTTTAGTTGATCACATGTTGTTGAGAATCAGTACAGGTGTTATTCTGGAGTGCAGCAAATATTACCAACAAAAAGTGACCTCTATTCCTTTAGTTCCTAGTCCTCTGTTGCACAGCAAGTGATACAAGTTGAAAACATTAAAATTACAATAATTATATCTAAGTTATGTATATTTTATCATGGAATATTAGAATGAATTATGTGCTGGCTGGTTTTATGTCACCTTGACACGAATTATCTGAAAGGAACATCAGTTGAGAAAATGTCTCCATAAGACCCAGCTGTAGGCGGTGCCATATCTGGGCTGGTGGTCCCGGGTTCTGTAAGAAAGCAGGCTGAGCAAGGCATGTGGACCAAGCCAGTAAGCAGCACTACTCCATGGTGTCTGTATCAGATCCTGCCTCCAGGTTTCTCCCCTATTTGAGTTTCTGTCCTGACTTCCTTTGATGAGCAGTGATACGGAAGTGTAAGTCAAGTAAAACCTTTCCTCCCTTGCTTTGGTCATGATGTTTCATCACAGCAGTGGTAACCCTGACCACGACAATTTAAAATTGTAGTTGTGGTAGTAGCCTACATAAAATTTGCCATTTCAGTCATGTTGAAGTGCACAGTTGAATGATAACTGCATTCACATTGTTGTGCCAACCATCACTTCCATTCATCCTCACAACCTTTCCTTCCTCCAAGTTGTAACTCTATAAATTAGTCTTTAAACTGATAATATTAAAAAAAAAACCTTTAAAAATGCTCATGAAATAATAGCTGTTATTACTTTAAAGATTTGAAATCTTACTATGAGCTGTATTTCACAATTGATCATTGCTTTACTTAGTATTGCCTTTCTTAATAGTTTAATACAAACAGCATGAAATTTAGTTACTGTATTCAAAAGCTTAGAAAGCACCATGGCAAGAGATGGTGAAGCATACCTGGATTTTCTGTAAAATGTTTTCAGTAGGTTAGGCACACCATTCCAAGGGGAAAAAAGTTACACAAGATAGGATGTAAAGTCTTAATCCACTGCATGGGTACATCTCACTTCTTCGTGCATTTGGCACATTTTTGCTAGCCTTATGTTTTTCATAAACAGGAAATTATTTTTGTTACACATTTTTCCTAACACAGTTCTAGGTGCATGCAATTATCATTTTGAGTTTGCCATCATAAGTACTAGTCATTGTCGAGCATATGTAGGGCTGGGTTGCAGGATACTATCAGTGTACAGACTAAATTATCTTGTTTCTTGCAGAGGCTAGTTGCTTTATTTGGCCCTAAAATAAGCAGCTCTTTTGAAGTTACAGATTGCGAGCTACTTGTATTATATAAAAATATTTTTGAAAGAGATTTGCTTCTGTAATTTAAAAAAATCTATTTTGTGTGTTTTGAGTGTGGGCATGTGTTCTGTCATGGCACGTGTGGAGGTCAGAGGACAACTTGTGGGAGTCAGTTCTCTCCTCCTATATCATGTGGGCTCTAGGGATCAAACTCAGGCCATGGGGTTTTCTGGCTTGATGGGAAGTAAGTACCTTTATCTGCTGAGCCTTTTTGAAGGTCAGTGTTTTGAAATATTTTTAAGGGAGGGCCTTCAGTGATATTCTCTTTCTTTCTCTCTCTCTCTCTCTCTCTCTCTCTCTCTCTCTCTCTCTCTTTTAGTTTTTCGAGATGGTTTCTCTGTGTTGCCTTGGCTGTTCTGGACTCACTTTCTAGTAATACTCTTTTGTAGAGTCTGAAACCTTTGGGTAAATCTCTGGTTGTCAGAGATCCTCACGTTGCTTGCCCTGTGTTTTAGTTAACTAACGTGTGCTGGAGAAATGTCTTAAGGTTTGTGCTTTGGGGTTTTATTTTGTTCTTTCAAAATAATGGTCATAGTAACCTGTAGTGTGCAGGTTTTTGTGGATGGGTAAAGGTGTTCAAACATTTATTTACAATTTCAGTGGGTTGAAAAAATACTCATTAAAGCTTTTTATATTTACATTTGTTTATTGATTTGTGTCTATTTTGGGTGGAGTGTTGAGTGTCATGGCACAGGTATGGAGGTCAGAGGACAATTTGCAGGAGTCTCCTTCTACCATGTGGATTCCAGTAATCAAACTAGGGGTGTTAGGCTTGGCATCAAAACTGCCTGTAACTGCCAAGCCATCTGCCTGGCCCCAGAAACACCTATTAGGGCTGGTATTTGCCAACTGTATGAAAATATTACTATATAGAAATTTTAATTTTGGTAGTTCTGGGTATTGAACTCAAGTCCTTACACATGCCAGGCGAGTGTCTGGCTAGGACCTCAGCTCCATAAATACCACAGTGCTTTGGTTCTGTCCATTTATGTTGGCTCTTCACCCAATTAAAGTACAAATATGTATGTTCACTCTTCCACAAGTAATGACTGAGACTGTTTTAAAGATGTAATAAAAATGACGTAGGATAAAAGATGAAAAAGTATTTTGTACATGTTCATTTGTGAAGAAGTAGGTAGACATTTAGAATATACAGATTAATTACTTTAATACTTAAATTTTGAGTAGGGCGTGGTGGCATATACCTGCAGTCCCAGCACTTGGAGAGGCAGAGGCAGGTGGCTCTCTGTGAGTTTGAGGCCAGCCTGGCTTACAAAATGAGTCCAGGACAGCCAGAGCTACACAAAGAAACCCTATCTTCAAAAACAAAAAAAACATTTTGGTTGTTTTTGTACATTTATTTATTTGTGGGTGTGTGTGTGTAGAGAACTGAGGAAAACTTTCAGTTGATTCCTACTATATGGGTTTTGAAGTCTAACTCAGGTTTGTCAGGCTAGGCAGTAGTGCTTCTTCCTGTTTGCTGAGTCATTTATAATATAGTAGATGTCATAAGCTGGGCAAAGTATGCACACCTTTAATACCAGCACTTGGAAGGCAGAGGCAGGCTGATCTCTATGAGTTTGAAGCCAGGCTGGTCTACAGAATGAGTTCCAAGCCAGCTACATAGTGAGATCTTGCCTTTGAAAAAAAAATGTTATAAGTGATTGGTGCCAAGTCTTTCTAAGGACCTGTTTTTATTTTTCTTGGGTTGATAATGAGGTAGAACTGCTGTGTAATAAGATACATGCATATTTGCTTTTTAGGAAATGACAGGCTCTTTTTAAAGTGGTTATACTATTTTACACTTGTGCCAACAACATAGGAGGGAGAATTCCAGTTGTTCCCCATCTTCCATACCATTAAAAAAAAACAAACAAACCGGGGTTGGGTAGTGGTAGCTCATTGTGTTGTAATTTGCATATCCCTGATGACTACCACACACACTGGCCATTTATATAAAATATGTGAATCATCTGTTGGAGTATTTGCCCCTTTGAAAAGTTGGGCTGTAGTGCAAGCTTTTATGTGCTAGACATAGAAATGATTTTGTGTCTAAAGGGAATGCTCTAAAATTTGTTTTGTGAATGTTTTTTCTCAGTCTGTGGTATACCTGTTCTTAACCAATTTCAACAATGGTTATTGCTTTTTCTGTCCAATTGTTGCCTAGCCCTATTGCGTGGAAATACCCTCTTTTGCTTTTATTCTAGAAGCTTTATGATTCAACATTTATATATAGATCTAGGATACATTTTCACCAAGTTTAGTGGTGTGCGTTAGGGATTGAATCCGATTTTCTTTTCTTCTTTACATACTCAGCATCATCATCATCATCATCATCATCATCATTTTGAGAAAAGCGCTTTTCCTTTTTTTTTGGGTTGTTTTGTGATCTTTGCCAAAAATTACTTTACTAATAGACGTGTGTGTGTGTGTGTGTGTGAGAGAGAGAGAATGTGTGTGTTGTGTGTGTTTTGTTGTTGTTGTTTTGTTTTTTGGAGACAGGGTTTCTCTATGTAGCCTTGGCTGTCCTGGACTTGCTTTGTAGACCAGGCTGGCCTCCAACTCACGACAGTCCACCTGCCTCCGCCTCCTGAGTGCTGGGATTAAAGGCGTACTCCACCATACCTGGCTCTTGAGTGTTTTCTTAATAGTCATCTTTAAATTTTTAGTCATGGTCATGTTGTTTAACCAAGCTTTGTTTAAAAGTCATTTCTTTTTAGTTTTATCTGTGGAAATGGGCAGCTAGCCAGCCATGTCTGGTAAGATAGGAAGCATCTTAACACTTTATAATTGTTCTATACTGGGTGCTTATGATGAGGGTTACTGGGGAAGAGAAAGTTGATGGTTCAGTTCAACTGTATAGGCCCAGGATGACATGTCACTGAAAAATCTAGAGGGTTGGTAGGGTAGCTCAGTTGATAAGAGGTGCTTGCTGCCAAGCCTGGTGACCTTGAGTTTGATCTTGGTAGACAAAGAGAATTGACTCCCCCAGTTATCCTATGATCTCTGCATGTGCACTGGCGCACGCGCGCGCGCGCGCGCGCGCGCGCACACACACACACACACAAAGTAAACAAAACAAAAAAAGCACACTTACCATTAGTGGGCTAGCTTATTGTATGGAGCTTTATATGCAGGTTAGTATCAAGTCATGGGGGCTGCCTGTTCTTTATCTTTGCTGGGAGTTGCTTTCCTTCCATTTGTGCTTTCCTGCTCCTTCAAGGTGTGATCACACATGTAGGTGTTCTTGGACAGATCTGCAGATGGCTTGTTTTAAATGACCTTCATTTACCCTTTTGGAAAGTGTTCTGTTCAGTGTGTAGTCTCATTCTCATAATCATTTATTTATTCTCTCTTTTTCTTTTTGATATTAGGGTTGTGTTTTAGTTAATTGGTGTTAACTCTTGGAGACTATTTCTAAAGACTTTATGGCTTGTTTTCCAGGTATCTAACATTCTTTATAACTGGTTGTTTCATATTTAATGCCTAATTTACTTTATTCTGTAAAAGATTTTTGAACAACTTTAGTTATGATGTAATAGGAAATTTATTTTTAAGGGATTACTGATTGGGAACTAGTTTCTAACACTTTCCTATTAAGTTTAGCTTTTAGCTCTGGAGATGAGAAGAACCTTCTTTTGGTAGAAGTAAGCCTGCTTTACTACTTGGGTAGTGGTGCTGAGGAAGTCTTACAGTCAAGTATTGCCTGTTAAAAAAATACTTTCTGGCCATTGAGGTTATTTATTTAATTTACTTATTTATTATTGTTGAAGTGAAGCGCTCACTGTGTAGCCAACTGGTCTTGAACTCTCTTTGTAGCCCAGACTGCCCCTGAGCTCATGAACTTCCTCCCCCAGCCTCTTGAGTACTGGGGTGATAGGCATGACACTTGGCTTGTGAGTTTATTTTATGCATAGAATATAGTTTACTGCATAGAATATAAACTACTTAATGCATAGAATATAAAGTATTTGAATATAAATGTTTTTGTCTTCCTGTTCTTTAGTTATTTGTTGAATTAATAATTCGGCTTTAAGTAAAAGGAATGTTATCTTTAGAGGTATATTCCTTCTAGCAGTGATATTACAGTGGACCCCAAGTAAATGATGTGTTCCTGTCATTTGGCTCTAGTCCATCCATAAGAAGGAAGATAGGCACACATCTTATGCTGAGAGGATAGAATTGGGAGGTTGGAAGTTGGCTTGTAGGAAAAGCATTGTAGGCATTTTCTAGGTAGTACTGAAACAGTGTGTCTAGAGAAAGAGAAATTATTCTGTGTTTGAGGTGAAGCTAAGACACTGTGTAGGCTAAACAGCCTTTAATCATTTGTGTGTCATCTGTTCCCCTGCCCTGCCTTCTAGTTAATCACATCTAGTTCCCTGTGGAGCCAGGTGATTTCTGTGTTAAGTCAGCTTTTCATATCAAGAGGAGGTGAAATGATGGTAGTATGTTTCAGGTTAAACCTCAAAATAGTATATTAGCTGTTAGTAATAAAGCAATATTTGCTTACTAACAAAGTTAAAAGTCAAAGGGCATGAGAGATTTTGATCAAGGATGCAGATGTCTCCCAGCACTTGGGATGCAGAGACAGAGATCTTTGAGTTCGAGGACAGCTAGGGCTACATAGAGAAACCCTGTTTCAAGAAATCTGGATGTCATTACAAGTCATAATGAAAGACTGTATTGAAAAACTTCACATAGTAAGCATATTTTAAAGCAACCCTTACTACATTTTATTTATTTATGTGTATGCATGTCTTCTTGGGAATGTATGTGCCACTTGGAAGTCAGAAGACAAATTTTTAGAGTGTCTCTTTGTACCGGGGGATCAAACTCAGGTTATCAGACCTGGCAGCAGGTGCTTTTACACACCGAGCTATTTTGCCAACTCCATGATTACTAACATTTTTATTTATTTTTACATGTGCTTATTTATTATTATAATGTTTCCTTTTCTAATAAATGTAATGGCTTTTCTATATTTAAAATAGTTATACAAATGAATTTTGAGTTAGAGTTACTCTTTTTGTTAGTGGTGTTCAACTAGAGAAAGGGAATAATAAATACTGTATTTGTTTGTAATTCATTTGTAATGGTTGAATATATAAATATGATTTGCAGGCATAGATGGTATGTATGCTTCTCTCTCTTAATTTGTTCTTAGAATCAGGTCTGAACTCAGAGTCTGGCTGAAGGACAAGTGTTAAATGATACTATTGTTTTCTAGCTTTTCAAGTTATTTTTATTTTCATCAGGATATTTGTTTTGTTTTGGAGAACAGGGTCTCTATTATGTAGCTCTGGCTGTCCTGGAACTCATTATGTAGAGACCAGGTTACCTGCCTCTGCCTTCTGAGTGCTGGGAATGAAAGCATGTACTAACACACCTCAGCTTCATTGAAGTATGCTTTATATGCTATAAATTAATCTATTTGCAGTTTAACTAAACTATCACCTTAACATGTTCTCATTACCTCTAAGATTCTGTTGTGCCGGCTCTCAGTCAGTCCTGACTCCAGTGCCAGCTCCGGATCTGTATCTATAAGTCTCTCTCAGTCTCCTCCGCCACCTGCCTCTCTTTCTGAATAAATGGTATCATACAATATTTATTTAGTTTTCTGTTGCTGTGATAAAACACTATGACCAAGGCAACTTGTAGAAGAAAGTTTATTTTGGCTTACAATCCTGGGGGATAAGAGTCCATCATGGCAAAGGAGGTATGACAGTGAGTGGCATGTATGGAAGCAGGACAGGAAGCTAAGAGAGCTCACATCCCCAACCACAAGCAGGAAGCAAAGAGAACAAACTGGAAGTAGTGTGAGGCTTTTTACCCTCAAAGCCTACTCCCAGTAGCATACTTCTTCAACAAGGCCGCACCTCCTAAAGGTTTTACAGCTTCCCCAAACAGCACCACTACCTGGGGTCCTTCAGTACTCATACTTGTGAGTGACATTTCTATTTAAACTGTCACACACAATATTCCATCATTACGTTTGGCTTCTTTCCCCAGTATAATGTTTTGAGGTTCATCTGTATTGGAGCATGTAGTATTTTGTTCTTATATTGCTGAGTAATGTTATTGCATGAATTATATATTACATTTTATATATGAATTTACCATATGTGAGGACATGTTTTTATTTCTTTTGGCTAGATTTCAAGGAATGGGATTGTAGGGTCATGAAGTAGTTTATGCTTAATTTTGAAAAGCTGCCAGTATTTTCTGAAATGGCTGTAGAATTTCATATTCTTTTTATCAATGAATGATAGTACTTGCAGTCTACGTTGCTAATAAAACAAATGAATTTCAGTTGTGTGCTTTCTTAAGCGGTGTGGGGGGTTGGGGGGAAAATAGTTTCTTCCTATGTTGCTGAAATTGACCTAGAACTCCTGGGCTCAGGTTATCCTCTGGTCTCAGCCCCTGGTATAGCCAGGACATCGGGCATGGTCTATGTCTCAGTTGCTCTTTTCTTTTGATTTTTACTAGTGAGTGTGGTCTAGTTTAAATCAATATATTCAAATTGTTTTTATGTAGAGAGATGCTAAATAATTGAGAGTTCCCCTCCCTCCCCCACACGAGAGTTGTAGTTAACTAGCATTTTTTAAAAAATAAACTTTATGGAACCTTTTTACTTTTGGGTAATGAAAGAGTCTTGTTGAACTCTGTAAACTCTGATAGAGGCAGTAAACTCAACTAGTTGGGCTCTTTCTCATTCTCTCTTTCTCTCTGACTCTGTCTCTCTCTCTGAGACAGGGTCTCACTATGTAGCCCAGGCTGGCCCCAAACTATCTTTGCTTCTGCCTTAGCATCCCCAGTGCTAGGATTATAGGCATGTACCACCATATTTTGTTCAGTTATTTTTAAACAACATATGTTGAGGACTCTGATGTAAGCATGGCCTTTCCACCTCTTTTGATTCTGTTTTGGGTTCATCTTTTAATTTTATTTTAATCAGTTGTTAGGAATAAGTTTATAAACATTGTCATCTTGACCCCAGTTTGAGTGCTATACCTTTCTTTTCTATATACAGATTAGAAACAATTCTTATTGTTACTCTTATAACTAGTTTCCTATAGAGTGGTAACTACCATGATGTAACCATTGTGTTGGCTTTGTCTTTGAATACCCTGAAAATTAGCGTACAGATAACATGTCCACGCTTGTTCACAGGTAGCATTGCATACTGATTTGTAGGGTTGTATTATTTGCACATTTTTGGGTCTTCTCAGATGATTCCTATTTGAGAATTCTATAGGCACAAGACTTAAGTATTTTGCTTTTTATTTAAGCATATTTCATTTAGAAGCCTAGATGATTGAATTGTTTGGTGTTTTTCTAAATATAACCCTTACCTTTAGTAAGAATCAGAGGGAAATTTTCTCAAAAAAAAATTTTTCCCCCTGAGACAGGGTTTCTCTGTGTAACAGCCTTGGCTGTCCTAGTCTCCATTTGTAGACCAGCCTGCCCTTGAGTTCACAGAGATCCATCTGCCTCTGCTCCCCGAATTCTGGGATTAAAGGTGTGTGCCATCACACCCAACTAAGAATTTTCTTTCATGTTAAAATTACTTTTGGCTGTGGTGTGTGTGTGTGTTTGTGTATCTTAAATATATAAAATACATTAGCATAGTTGTCTTGAACTGATTCTTTCAAGAGCTACTGAAAATGAATTTTGGTATGTTGAATTCTTGGGAAAACACTTAAAAGTGTTAAATATGGGAGGCTACTATTGTTTACGTTTTCTCTTGAGGCTCTCCCTTTGGAGATCCTTCTGGGGAGCTTTCCCCATGAGGTCTCCTGAAGTAGGTGGACTGAGGTAGCCAGAACTTTGGATTAAAGGAGCATTTTTGGTGATTGTGATGCAAGTTGTCCTCAGGAAAAAGATGAGAGGTACTGTGGATAAATATTTTTTCTTGTACTAAGTGAAAAAAAGTCAGACACAGGTATTTAAAATCTTTTGAGAAGACAGAATTGTGTATGTGGCTGACATACGAAGGATGCCAGGGTCATCACATTTCATCTTTTAGGATTCTACAAATCAGATTAGTTAAGGTTAGCCGGCTTCTCTGCCTTTTCTCTGTTCCTCCTTCCCTCCCTTAATTTGCTGGGCTTTCCTAAAGGAAGCATAAGTATAAAAGAGAAAAATACTATTGTGATAAGGCATACATGATAAAAAATTTATCATTACACTTTATGTTAGTTTAAAATTAGAGTGTATAAAAACTTACTTGTAAGAAGTTTAAAACTGGGCTGGAGAGACAGTTTAGCAGTTAAGAACACTGGTTGTTTTTCCAGAGGACCCCAGTTAAATTCCCAGCACACACATGGCAGTTCACAACTGTCTGTGACTCCAGTTCCAGGAGATTCACCTCTCTTACAAATGCAGCAAAAATAGCAGTGTACATTAAATAAAAAATTACTTAAAAAAAGAAGTTAAAACTTACAGTAATTTGTGTGTTTATGTACATATGTGTGTACTTGTGTAGGTGCACAGATGCCATAGTGCATTTGTGGAGGAAATCAGAGGACAACTTTTGGGAGTTGGTTCTCTTTCTTCCCCATTTTGGTCCTAGGGATTGAACTCAGGTCTTCAGGCTTGGTGGCCAGTGCCTCCTCCACTAGATGAGCCATCTCACTGGCCTCAAATGTATAATTTTACTGTGTGACAGAGAATGACCTTAAGATTCTAATATGATGATGATGATGATGATGTTTTTTCCTTTTGAGATAGAATTTCATGTATCCCAGGCTGGCCTAAACTTGCCTTGTAGCAAACAATGACCTTGAACTTTTGTTCTCCCCACCACCTCCTCCAAGCCTTGAAACTATTGGTCTGTACCATCATGCCCCATTTGTATAGAGCCAGAGATTGAAGCCAGAGTTTTGTGCTTGTTAAGCAAGTATTCTACTTAACTGGACTATAGCCTCAACCCAAAATATGTGATTTTGATATTTTGTATTTAATAAATAGGAAAGTGAAAAATAACAGTAGTCATGGTTACCGAGTCAGCTTAATTCATGAGGAAAAACTTAATTAAAAATTTAAAATTGAATTTATGTTCCTTCAGATTATAGCTCCTAAAGCAGTGTGTTCTATGTCTATCCTGTGAATTATACCTGTGTGTAGAAGACAGAGAAGCCTTCAAACATTAGTTTGTGGTAGCTGCAGAGGTAGGTGGATCTCTGAGTTTAGGCCAGCCTGGAGTACAGAGCAAATTCTAGGATAGCCAGGGCTTCACAAGAGAAACATCTGTATCAGAAAACAAAAAACAAAAACAATAACAACATAAAGTAAAGTGTAAAATGCAATTCTTATTTTTAAAACAATTTTAAAATTTTACATGCAAAATAGCTTTTGAGTTATTGGTTATACCAATATATTTGTATATCAATATACTGAGAGTATTGTTTAGATTTTTTAAATGTATTTTTAAAATCATTTTCTCAGCCAGGTATATAGGTGCATGCCTTTAGTTCTAGCGCTGGGAAGCAAGGGCAGTATATATTATCTTATAGAAGTTTAAAATATATATTGTAGAATTTTGAAATTGTGCTTATTGATTTTTTTTTTAAACCTGTAGTATGAGTGTTTTGTATGCAGTATATCTGTGTACCACATGTGTGCTTGCTGTCCTTAGAGTTCAGAGGTGGGCATTGCAGATCCTGGAGCTGGAGTCAGAGATAGCCATGTAGAGTAGGTACTAGGCATTGAACCTGGGTCCTGTGAAAGAATAGTGCTTCTAATAGCTGAGCCATCTCCAGCCTGTGTTTATTGAATTTTGAGATAATAATTACATAACTTGGAGGAGAATGGCAACATGAGTTTTTAATGGTTTGTTTTTTTGTTTTTTTTTGAGAAAGGATTTCTCTGTGCAGCCTTGGCTGTCCTAGACTTGCTTTGTAGACCAGGCTGGCCTTAAACTCACAGTGATCTGCTTGCCTCTGCCTCCCGAGTGCCGGGATTAAAGGTGTGCGCCACCATGCCCAGTGGCAGCATGATTTTTGTCTTTAATATTTGAGTTATCATGGCTTAATAAAACCGCACACGCTCCTGGCCAATGTGTAATTAATATTTATGAAGTGCTCGGGTGGCATAGTAAAAGAATCTTTAGAGCTGCAACGGTTAGTTCGGAGGATGTAGCTGAGATGGTAGAGTGCTTGCCTAGCATGCTCTGGGCTTTAACTCCAGCCCAACATAAAATCAGTACAGGATGTGAACCTCAGCACTTAGGCAGAGGTTGAAAGATCAGACATTCAAAGTTATCCTTGGCTCTGTAGAAGTTTGAGGTCAGGCTGTGAGATGCTATCTCAAAAGACAAAACAAACAATAAGGCCCTAAATATTTAACTATTTTATTTATTTTTATAACCTGGTCTAAATAGAGAGTTCCAGGCTAGCTGGGGCTGCATAGTAAGAATTTGCCTCAAAAATAAATCAATAAAATAAAATTGAATAAAGAAAGATATGATTTTTAAAAAAATGAAGGCTCTAAAGTTGTGCAGTTTTGAGACTTTCTGGGAAAACAACTTGTTTTCCATATTTAAGATAGCTCCATAATAGAGAGCAGTTGATAAAAACAAAGCTAAATTTAGAGTTAAGAAAAAGAAACCAGCTCAAAATTAATTTGTGATTTTTTTTTTCTGAGAAAAGTTACAGAATACTGTAATTTTAAGAAGTTACCTCTTTTGAGAGAGAGAGGAGTTGTTGAAAATTTTGTCTCTCAAGATGCTGTGAGTATGCCAGCTCTTGGCACTGTGTTCTAATGTTCTTAGGAGCAGGCTTATTTAGTTTGATTCAGCAAAACCTCAAAAGCAAAATAAACATTAAAAAAGCTATAAAAGCAATATGTGCTTACTTTAAAAAGTATAAGAGATGTGCTCCATAACCTTTTCTCTGTGGCCTGTGTTATTGAGGCACTAGTCTATTAATCTCTGAAACACTCCCATTTACATAGTTATGGTCTGCGCCACTCTGGACAGGAAGGAGGTGTGGGAATTGACTCAGAACTTGATGGCATATCAAGTTTATTTCTATTTTGTGAGTATGAGTGTTTTGCTTCTGTGTATTATTTTGTGTATTCACCTCTTGCCTGCCTGTTGCCCATGAAGGCAAGAAGAAAGCTTTGAGTCCCCTGGTATTCGAGTTACAGATGGTTGTGAGCTAGGCGCTGACAATCTAACCTTGGTCCCCTGGAAGAGCAGCTACTGCCATAACCACTGAGCCATCTCTCATATCCCCACCAGCATATACTCATTAGCCAAGAGAATATATCTGAACTTAATTTGGTTCTTTCCAGAGAGGCCTGATTTTTTTTTCTTCCCATGATAGAAATAAGACAGACCCTTTCCGAATTGCAACTGTTCCAGGCACTGTCTGATTACTGAGATGCCCGGTGTCTTCTCTTCCAGAGAAATCTTGGGGCTTGTCTGAACCACCAGTCGCATTTCATAGCTGCCTCTTTCAATCTGATGTGTAAGTCCTGAGACACTTTTATGGCCAGTCTTTTCCTTGGCTGCTCCTCCATCTGTAATAAAAATTTCCTCTTGTTCTAAGGTTAACACACTTGCTTGCATCCTCAGATTTTTTCCCACCTAATCACCCTTCCCTTTGCCTTAAGCATCTGTGTTTCTCCTAAGTTAGAGCCTTCTTTTAGAACTTGGAGATTCTGCTCTCAGTGTGTTTAGGGTCCTCACCGTGCAGGGTCCTCTTCATTGTAGCACCATGGTATCCTTCTCTTAAAATTCTTACTCAGTTTGATTGATGTACCTGGGTTATACATCGGGTACCTCTCCTCACGGCTATCACTTGTTGACAACTTTCTTATCTATATCTTATTGTTTTTGAAGATGTAGGCATCTGGCTCATAGGCTTTCCACAAGAGATTGGCACTGTTCCTTTGTGTGAATTTAGTGTTTACAATGACAGAGAACTCAGAATCCTGGCTTTTGTCTCCCAATTCCATCTCCTTTCACTGTCTTTCTCTTCACAGAATTCACTCACTGAATCCTATGGAACTATTCTGGATCTCATCATTGTTGGAAGACCACTTTGCTGCTTAGATCACAAATGTAAAAACATCACACTCGTTTGAGTCCTCCTCTAAGCTTCTTAATGTTCATACTTTTGAGATAAAAGGCTCTGAACACCTCTAAATGCTTCCTTCACTGGTGGACAAGAGTGCAGTGCCCGTCAATTCGGATCTCTTGCTACAATGCTCAGTTTCCTTGCACCATTGAATCTCTACTATATATATCTGGCACAGTCTAGGTTCCAGATGAGTTTGTCTCTGATCTACAGAAAAGGTTTTTGTTGAGTAGTAATGGAAGATAGTCAAACAACTAACTGGATTAATAACACTGCACACTCCTGGATAACAGTTTTTGAGAGCTGTCAAGCTTTAGGGTAATTCTTTCCTTCTCCTTAGGGGCTTTCATTTTCTTTCAACTTAGGAAAAAAGTCTTCCTCCACAGATGGTGTTCTTGTGTCCTGGAAAATAGAAATCATCAAAAGAAGTCCCTTAAATTTCCTGTCACTTGACACACCAGTTCATCTACATAGACGGTTTGTTCTTCCTTTCCTTCTGTTTTACTCATGTTCTGCCTATCATCAGAAAGATTCCTCAACTGTGCTTTGGATCTTTCCTTCTTGCTTGCTGATAAACTCTTTGACTTAAATTTCTCTCTTAATTCACTCCTTAACTTAAAATACTTAAGCAATGTATTTCCTATTCATTCAAGGAAAGTTTATGTGTATTTCTTTGGACAGAGCATGCTGGTGCTTCAATTAGATCCAGGTTGCTTCTTACTTCTTTCTTTTCCTGATCATTTTCCTTTATACTTAACTATCAGTTCCTGGAGGGCACCATGCACAATATGACCATTACTTTCCTTGGTAAGAGTTTTGCCATAACATTTTTGGAGTATTCTTTTTTGAACATTGCCCTCTCTTGGGCCCCCGGTGCCCATTCTCATGTATATTTGTATGTGTGCACCAAAATAAAATACCTTTCCTAAAAGGTGTGGGAAACAAGCAGCAGGTACCACTCTTTTCTCCCTTTGTGAGCATCAAATTGGCACATACTGAAAGATGGGGCTTCTGTTGTTTCATTCATTGTTTATGCTCTGTGTTAGGTCCCTTTGTCTTTTGCAGCCTCTAGTCTTTTTTTTTTTTTTTTTTTGTCACATCCAAGTAGTTCTGTCCAGACAAACACACTTAAACTTTCCTTGAATGAATGAGAAATTCGTTGTTTAAGTATTTTAAGTTAAGGAGTGAATTAAGACTTGAATTTTACAATAAACACTTTAGCTGGAGAACAGAAAGTTGTAGGACTAGAAACACTGGAGCAAAGACCACTGGAGAAGAAAATCCCTTGTCTTTTTTTCTTTCTTTCTTTCTTTTTTTTAAAAATATTTTATTTAATTTTAGTTAGTGTGTGCTTTAGTGTGAGGGTGTCAGATCTTGAAGTTACAGACAGTTGTGAGCTGCCATGTGGGTGCTGGGAATTGAACCCGGGTCCTTTGGAAGAGCAGGCAGTGCTCTTAACCACTGAGCCATCTCTCCAGCCCTCTTTCTTTCTTTCTTTCTTTCTTTCTTTCTTTCTTTCTTTCCTTCTTTTGTCTCTGGAAATTTGATCTGTATCTTGTACACATTTCTATTGGTCATTTTCAGTGTTCTTTTAGAAAATGTATTATGGAGCTAGACATGGTGGTGCACGCCTTTAATCCCAGTACTCAGAGACAGAAGTAGGCGAATCGCTTTGAGTTCGAGGCCAACGTGGTCTACGAAGCTGTGAATGCAGGACAACCAAGGCTACAGAGAAACCCTGTCTTGAAAAACCAAAAAAGTATTGTGATTAGATACACATGACATAAGATTTTCCATTTGTGTCACTTTAAATGTGCAATTCAGTGCCACTACATACATACATAGTATTGTGCAATCATCATCATGATCTATTTTTAAAATGTCATTACCTAAAATAGAAATATTTATTGAGCAACAAACTCTTATCTTCATTGCAACCTTTGTAATACTTCTCTGCAAAATTGTTCACATGAAATCATTCAGTATTTTCCTTGTGTCTACTTTATTTCAAGTCATCCATTTGCATTACTCCTTATGTCCCATAGCTCTTGTGCATGTAAGGAATATAATTATATCTTTAATACTCTTGATCATTATTTGTGTTATCTTGTCATTTTGCAGTCATATTCATTTTATGCTTTTCTGTTCAATAACTATTGAATTTTTCCCACTCCTTGGCTTACAAGTAATATTTTATGGGTTGACTGAATGCTGCTAATTTCAACTATGGTTTGTTATAAGGAGCCTCGTGAGGAAAAGTAAATGATATTTACAGCTGCGTTTGTTTTTAAAACTTACTAGGTTTTATGGTATATAAAATAATGACAGATACTAGCCTTGCTTTATACATGTAAATATGACATATATAAATAATGTAGAGATATACTAGAAATTATAATGTGTTGGTTCCCACAAGTATAGTTTCCATTAAGTTAAATTTTAATTAGCAATAATTGTGCCTCAGATAAACCTAATTGGCTACAATACTGCCACTGCACAAAGCTCAGTATGTGAAGTTTTAAACCATTCATAATAGTATTTTGAATGCATTTAACAAGTACTGTGTTTGAGTAAATAGTGTTAACAGGAAAGGTAGTACATGCAAAGTTAGAATCACTTTCTTAAAGGACATGTAGACAGCACGTAGCCCATTCATAGTTATTGTAAAGAGAGATCAAAGGACAGACATTCACTATTGTGATATGCAAAGACCTGTATGGCCATTTTTGTTGGTGTATGTCATAATGCTTTATTCATTCAACAGTATACTCTTTTTCTACTTACTAATTTGTCAGTTAACCATCACAACCAAGATTACGCAATATTTTTATTACTCTAAAAGTTTCTTGATTTTCTTTTACAGGCAGTCCCATCTCCCATGTGTTCTTTTGTGTGTGTGTGTGTGTGTGTGTGTGTGTGTGTGTGTGTGTGTTTGAGACAAGTTCTCTCTGCATAACCTTGGCTATCCTGGACTCACTTTATAGACCAGGATGGCCTCAAACTCAGAGATCTGCCTGCCTCTGCCTCCCATGTGCTGGGATCACAGGCGTGTGCCACCAAGCCTGGCATCTCTCATGTTTTCAAACAACTTAATCTTTTCTCTCATTATAAATTGCTTCTCTCTTCTAGAATTTCTTAAAAATTGAAACCTGTAGAATAAAAGCACACAATTTTGTATGTCTTTCACTTTGCATATATATATGTTATATATATATATATTGTAATTAATTCATATTGTTGGATTTATTTGCTAAAACTTCCTTAGGGGATGAAGAGCAAATTAAGCATTTTATCAGTTTTTGCAGAAGACGCGGGACTTTGAAATTAGAGATAAGAGATATTATTAACTTTGGAGACAGTAGCAGCCAAAGCTGCATGTCAGTGTTTCTCAGTGTGTTAAAAGAATAGTGCAGATCAGTGCATCCTGTTACAGAGCATTGAACTTGGAGTTGTGCTGTTTGTAAAAGTACATGAAATAAGAGAGTCAGCTCTGCACTATTATTCTTTCTCCATTTGCTTTTATTTTTTACATTTTATTTTATTAATTTATTCAGATTACAACTAAATTGTTATCCTATCACTTGTATCCTCTGGTTCCTCCCTCTTTCCCACTTTCCCCCTATAACCTAGGTCTCCTAGGTCTATGACCGAGGGGAATCTCCTCCCCCACTATATGGTCATAGGCTATCAAGTCTCATCTTGGTAGCCTGCTTATTCTTTCTTCGAATGCATCGGGCCTCCCCACCCAGAGGAGTTGGTCAAATATGGGGCTCCAGAGTTCATGTCAGGGTCAGTCCCCACTCTCTATAACTTGGAGAATGTCCTGTCCATTGGGTAGATCAGAGTAGGAGTTCGATGTTTACTACTTGTATTGTCCTTGGTTAGTGCAATACTTTGAGCAGAACCCCCTGGGTCCTGATCCACCCATCATGATGTTCTTCTTGTAGGTTTCTAGGATCCTCTGGGTCCCTCCATATTCCCATCTCCTATAATTGTCTTACCTAGAGTCCCAGTGGGATGTCTTCACATCTATCCCAGTCTCCTGGTAAGTGAAGACTTTTCATGGGGACATGCCTTTTGGGCTAGTGCCCAATTATAAGTGAGTATATATCATGGGAGTCTGTGCTTCTGGGTTAATTCACTCAGTATGATCATTTCTAGTTCCACCCATTTGTCCACAAAATTTTGGAATTCCTTGTTTTTAATAGCTGAGTAGTATTCCATAGTGTAAATGTACCATAGTTTCTTTATCCATTTTTCAATTGATGGACAATTAGGCTTATTTTTTTTTTAAGATTGATTTATTATGTATGCAATGTTCTGCTTGCATGTATATCTGCACACCAGAAGAGGGCACCACATCTCATCATAGATGGCTTTGAGCTACCATGTGGTTTCTGAGATTTGAACTCATGACCTTTGGAAGAGCAAGCAGTGCCTCTTAACCTCTGAGCCATCTCTCCAGCCCTCCATTTGCTTTTATAAGGAAACTATATGTTTAGTCCTTTAAATTTTGAAACATATGGCTCATTGTATGATCATTTTTTTTGTACATGTTAACTAAAAAAAAGGATTCTTATATCTGTGTGTTTATGGTGTGTGTGTGTGTGTGTGTGTGTGTGTGTGTGTGTGTGTGTGTGTGTGTGTATGTACGTACGTGTACATATGTACCCTCTGAGGCTAGAGGAAGGTGTGGAATCCCCTGGAGCTGGAGTTAGAGGAGGTTATGAAGCTGCTAGACATGTATGCTAGAAATTGAAATCAGGTCTTCTGCAAGAGTGGCAAGTTTTCTTAAGTACTGAGCCATCTCTCCAATGTCTTTTCTACATGTTCTATGAAATCTTTAAAAAATAGTATACTTGGAAGGCCAATTGTGGTGGCTCCCACTTTAAATTTCATTACTTTTACTTCCTGTACTGAGGAAGAGGCAGGTAGATCTCTGAGGTTCAGGCTACTCTGGTCTACAAAGCAAGTTCAAGCCAGCCAAAGCTAAATAGTGAAACTGTGTCAAAAACCAAACATGTAAACAAAGAAAACAACATTAATAAAACAATATATTTTGGCTTGAGAGATAGTTCAGTGGTGAAGAGCACTTTTCAGATCTCAACACCAATGTCATGCAGCTTACAGCTACCTGTAGTTTCTGTTCTAGGAGCTCCGAATCCGCTTTCTGGCCTTTGTAGGCACCCCCATGCAGGTGCCATACACTCACACGCGCTAGCACACACACACTTATAAATAAGAAAATAAAAATAAATTTTAAAAAATTATGTTTAACAGTTTTTGAGGATACCGTGGTCAGATCAAGTGGTTGATAATTTTGACTTGCCTTACATTTGCTCCTTTGTCTACCCGTTTCTTTGACTAGGAAAGGTTTATTACCTTTGTCCGTTGGCTTTAGGTTTTTTTGTTTGTTTGGGTGTTTTTTATGTATTTAGCATCTTTAGATGTGGTCACTATATTGTGACATTTTCTTTTATCCATTTCCTTAAAGTCTGCTTTGTTTGCTGTTTGCTTTCATTTTAATTGGTTTCCTTCCTTCCTTCCTTCCTTCCTTCCTTCCTTCCTTCCTCCTTTTGTCCTTTCTTTTTTCTTCATTTGTTTTTCGAGACAGCGTCTCTGTGTAGCCCTGGCTGTCCTGGAACTCACCCTGTAGACCAAGCTGGCCTCAGACTCAGAGATCTGCCTACCTCTGCCTCCCAGTGCTAGGATTAAAGTCGAGCACCACCACTGCCTGGCTCTGGTATTCATAATAAATATAATTATTGGGGTTTTAATTTACAATTTTAGAATTTACTTTTTGAAATTTTGTGTGTGTGTCTATGTCCTCATTGCACTTAGGATTAATTATGATTATATTATCCCTTCCCTCACTCTTGCTTTACTATATATCTTTTTCTTTTATTGGCTTCTCTAGACTTGTTATTTTGGTTTTTCAAATTCTTACAGTCTTAAAAATACAGAGCTTTTATATTTTAAAAAATTGTTTTGCTTTAGCATTGTTGCTTCTATCTATTGTGCTGCTGCTGCCCAAACTGGCCTTGAACTCATGGGCTAAATGGATCTTTCTGTCTTGGGTAACTAGGTCTACCCTCTTACTTGGCTTATGATATATTTTTTTAAAATTTTGATTCTGACAGTTAAAGGAAGGGCAGCATTATTATCTGGCAGATCATGAGAAAGGAACATTTGTACAATGAAATGCTACTGATTTGAACACTTTGTGTATAGAAGCCATAGTGTTTTCAGATTTTTCAATTCCTCCCTTAAGTATAGATTCCTCCCTTAAGTACAATACTAAACTAATGGAAACCATTGTAGTGATTTTTATTTAACATTGGCAGTTTTTCAAGGAAATACAATGAAATACAGAAACCTCAGTTATACTTATCTCTTGGTTCACACCACTTCATTCCATAGCGAATTTCATGTCATTGTGTTTTCTTTCGAGGAATCTCTACCTGCATGTACTTGTGTTTTCTAATCAAGTCTGATGTAATTAGTTCTTGTTTATTTAATTTTTTCAGTGCTGTGAATTGAATCCAGGAATTCATACATGGCAGCCAAGCCATAGAGCTGCATTCCCAGCATTATTTACTTGTTTTGGTTTTTCAAGACAGGGTTTCTCTGTGTAGCCTTGGCTGTCCTAGACTCACTCTGTAGACCAGGCTGGCCTCGAACTCACAGCGATCCGCCTGCCTCTGCCTCCTCTGCCTCCCAAGTGCTGGGATTAAAGACATGTGCCACCATGCCTGGCTTCACTTGTTTGTTTTGAGGCTTTCATGTAGCCCAGTCTAGCCTTGAAATGCTCTATGTGGCCTAGCTGGTCTTGAATCCTTTTGCCTCTATTGCCAGTATTACAGGCATGTACCATTATACCCTGTTTCCTTTTAAAAACTTAATTTTGATGCAAGATATTAATTTTCCCTCAACTTCCTAGTAATTAGAATTAGAGGCATGCATCACTATGCCTAGCCATATTTGGTGCTTTAATACTGAATGTTTATGTGATGCTGTTATTTTCTTGTGCGTTTACTGGCTCTAGTACTAACTTTCAGATGGAAGTAGGCTTGCTCACTAAGCTTCTTAGCCTATCTCAGTCAGGTCAGTCAATTCATCCATGCTGTAGACCTCTTTTGAAATGATATACCATACTTGTCAGTGGATTGAGTTTACCTGTTTCATATTTCATTGCATTTATTGAGAAAGTGAACCTATTCTGTGATTGTGTGTTAAATTTTTATATCCCAAGAATTTAAGTTCCTATTAATTCTTGCTTAGCTATAGGATTGGATCTTGGAATTGTAGCAGTAACTCAAAACATCAACATTCTCTTCCTTGCCAGTTTACATTTTAATGGGAACCAGTTAGGTGAGTTAGTATATAAGGTAAGAAGAAAGAAGAAAAAGGACAAGAAAAGGACAAGAAACACAGTGATTAAAGTTTAGACAGTAAACTGGGTGGTGGTTCCCAGAGGCAGGCAGGTCTCTGTGAGTTCGAGGCTAGCCTGCTCTATAAAGCAAGCCCAGGACAGGCAGAGCTACACAGAGATTCCCTGTCTCAAGATTCCCCCTTCCTTCCCCCCTACCCCAACCCCCCCCCAAAAAAAAAAGAAAAAGAAAAAGAAGAAAGTTTAGACAGTAAAAACTTGAAAAATAGAGATCTGGTTGAGAGAACTAACCATACTAATACAGTGTGAGCCCTCCAGAAGGAAATGGCTTGTCTAAAGTCTGAGCTGAAAACATGCCTGGCATAATCCACTTTAAAGAGCTTTAGTTAAAACAATGGAAAACAACTTATATGCGCACTTTACATAGAGACTCCATTCAGATATTGCCCAAGTAATCTTGATTGAAAATGATGGTGATCTAGGACCGTGTATTTCATCTAATTTCCATGTTCTTCTATCTCCTTCCATCTGGAACGGCACTGGGAGGCCTTTCTTTTGAGCTGCTTGCTCTCCAGAGTTTTGAAGACTACAAATCATTATCTTTGAATTTGGGTTTGTAAAGTGTTTCCTGGTGGTTAGGGCCTGGTGATATTTTTGGCTGATATCTCAAACATGATGCTGTGTTCTCAAATCTTTTTGATGGGCACATGGGATGGTGGTGCTGGCCACTTGCTTAAAGATAATCTCTGCTGTTTCTCAGGTTTCCTTTTTTGTAATTAATAAGTATATTATGCTTTCCATGTGGGTGGGTATTGGGAACAGAACCCTTATCTTCTGCAAGAACCATACATGTTTTTAATTACTGAGCCATCTCTTTAGCTTCTGAGTATTTTATGAGGAGGCACTTGGGGTATGTGAAAACTATGTTTCTATTTCAACTTTTACCTACTAGTTTTAGAATTTATTGAAATTTTCCAAAATAATTTTACTTTGCTGTTATTGGATATTGGTTTTTTAATTCAGTTATTCTGTGTGCATTCATTAATCAGCATTTTTCTGTAAGATCTTATTTATGGGGGTGCATTACCATCATAACTACACTGGCTTCTGCAGCACATAGAATAAGAATAGAACACCTGCCGTTGCTTACTTGATCAGGTTCCAGGTTTGCCACTAAAGGCCATTCCACAATAGTGTTTATGCCCCCATTGAAATGTCACCATCAGTCGTATGTGTGGAAGAGGGGGGAGGAAGATTGTTAAGAGCTAGAATACAAGGAAGTCTGCTATGAAATAGTTTTTCCTAGAAATGGATGCATAACAAGACTGGAACAATGGTAGTATCAATGGGCATGTTAAGATAGAAGGGAGAAAATTTTGTGGAGTCCTACTCCTAGATAAGAACTAAGACAGCGAGTGACTGCTGGGAGGAGAATTAGCCTCCTCCAGGCGTGAGTGCCCCTTTTGATTGTTCAGTGCAAAATGGCCAGCCCTGAAACCATACGCAAATGTACAACAAAAATAGACTCAGCAAGTTGTACACACACAACATACAATAATAAGAAAAGAGATTATGAGCCTGAAAGTGTGTATGTCTGTGTGTCTGTGTGTACATGAGAGAGGTTTGAGGATAGCTGGGAGATGTTAGAGGAAGGAAAGGGAGAAAGGAAAGTAATGCCATTTTATTTCAATTTAAAACATTTAAAAAATAATTTGAACAATTTTGAAGTCTCAGAAAGTTTGCAGAAATAGTAAGGAATTGTCGTCTTCCCTGTTCTTCATCCAAATTCCTTTAATTTTAAATAACTTGAATTTTATAAGCAAGACTGTGATACAATGCATCTGAGTAGATAGTGCCATTTTATGACCCTTGTACTTTTCTTTTTGGTACAAGATACCATGAGATCATCTTGTTGTTTTCTTGCTTTAGCCTTGGACTCAGCCATTTCCCTAATGACTTTCTCCTTCTTGTTGGGAGTAGTGTTTCAAAGTCAAGATGAATACTGAGTGGGCTCATGGCTTTTGTAGTATCTCTGTACCAAGATACACCCCCCCCCCTTTATTTTTTGTTTTTGGTTTTTTGAGACTGTGTTTCTCTGTGTAGCCTTGGTTGTCCTGGATTCACTTTGTAGACCAGGCTGGCCTCGAATTCACAGCGACTTGCCTGTCTCTGCCTCCCAGAATGCTGAGATTGCAGGCGTGCACCATCACGCCTGACCATAAATGTAGTTTTGTTACTGTTACAAACTGTAAATATTTGTGTTTTCCTATGGCTTAGGTGACTCCTGTGAGAGGGTTGATCTATTCCTAAAAGGGGTCAGAACCCACAGATTGAGAACCACTGCTTTAAACAGGCAGATCTAGGAAAAAGATCTAAGTATATATCCAGGGTTGGGGTAGAGAGAGTAAGGGAGAGAAAACATCTGGGTTCACATTTCCATGTCTATCTTTAGATCTTGAGGTCCACAAATTGTAAAAGGGTTGATATCATTTTACACTCCAGCACTGTTTCTTTAATTCAACCTCTTCTTCCATGTTTGCACTTCTAATGCTGATGTGAAATAGACTCCTATTTTTTTTTTTTAAGATTTATTTATTTTTATGTGCATTTGGTGTTCTGCCTGCCAGATCCTTGGAACTGGAATTACAGACAGTGGTGAGCTGCCATGTGGGTGCTGGGAATTGAACTCAGGTCCTCTGGAAGAGCAGCCAGCACTCTTAACCACTGAGTCATCTCTCCAGCCTGACTCCTCTATTGTTTTATGGTTAGCTAATTTGTTTGGTTGCTCCATATGGAGCCAGTCTCCTAACCCCACAGGACTGTTGTGCTGCTCAGATGTCCTTTTTTGTTAGAGCTCTGGTTGCTGTTGAGCTATTGAACTATCTCTCTCTATAATCTCTCTCTCTCTATAATCTCTCTCTCTCTCTCTCTCTCTCTCTCTCTCTCTCTCTCTCTCTCTCTCTCTCTGTGTGTGTGTGTGTGTGTGTGTGTGTGTGTGTGTGTATGCATATATGGCTCCTTTGGTGACAAAACTTTTAAAAGGTCAGTGTGGCTGCAGCAGAATGAGTAAAAGTAATAGGAGATGAAATTAGTTCATAACTGGGAATTTGTGCTTTACTCTCAACAAAATTGGAAGCTAGTGGAGATTCTGAGTAGAGAAGTGATAGAATCATTCTCTGTGTTCTGTTAATTAATGAGAGGAGGGGGAGGGCAAGACTGCAAACAAGAAGACCTGGTAGTAGGCATTTACAAAAACTTAAGCAAAGTTATGTAGGGATGGTAGAACTGGAGGATCTCCAAATTCACTTTGAAAATAATGCAAACAGGATTTGTATGTGTTGAATTTGGGCTTGGGAGATAAGAAGTCCAGCTTGATACCCAAATGATTGGTCTGAGTACTGGGAAGGGTAAGATTGCTTCTAACTGAGATGTGGAAGAACTGAAGTAGATGTGGTTGTGGTGAGAGGGATAGGGCATAGCTTTGCATGTTGTTTGAGAGACTTGTCTTGGATTTGAGGTTGTTATAGTTGTTGTTGTTGTTTTTGAAAAGACACTGAATTTAGAACCCATCAGCACACAGATGGCATTTACAGACATGAAACAGGGTGAATGCCACAGAGCAAATGGGTTTAAAATGCAAGAGGCCAATACAGGAAAAAGCCAGTGAAGGAGACAGATGGGACAGTCAGATGCTGGAAAACCATTTATATTCACCAAAGCCAAGTGAAGGAAGATTTTCAAGAAGGTCATAGTGAAAGATTGTCCACAGATGTAAATAAACTTGGTCATTGGATGAATGATGCATATGTAGGTCATTGATGAGCTGAAACTATTCTGTTGTAGCAGGTGGTGGTAGGAGAACTCATTGGATTGAGGTCTAAAGTTAACAGGAGTAACAAAGCTAAGGAGAGCTACTGTATATATTTTTCAAAGAAATTTCTTGTAAAGAAAAAGGGAAAAATAGAATGATGACTGTGTAGGAAATGGTTTCAAGAGACTTTGTTTTCCTATAGTAAAAGAAACAATATATTTTAATAACAATGGAAGAGAGGGGATAAGAGAGAGAGAATGAATATTTGAATGAATATGAATTGAATAGAAAAAGAATTGAGTAACTCAGGCAGTCAGTTTTCCAGAACTGTACAGTACGATTGAAAGACCAGTTAGGACATAAGTGGAAGGGTGTGATTATGATGATTGGCTGTGGAGTTGAAGTTATAGGAAGGAAGAGGATGAAACAGAGTAGGAAAAGACAAAATCTGGATTGAAGGTTGCTGTTGGATTGAAGGTTGCTGTTGGATCAAAGAAATATTGGAATTGAGGCATTAGAGCAGTGTTCTCAATTGTTCTAATGCTGCGACCCTTTAATACAGTTCCTCATGTTGTAGTGACGCCCCCCAACCATAAAATTATTTTCATTGTGACTTCATAACTGTAACTTTGCTACTGTTATGAGTCATTATGTAAATATCTGATATGTAGGATATCTGTGAAAGGGTCTTGGGATCACAACCCACAGGTTGAGAACCACTGCATTAATGTGATCTGGAAAGATAAGATGTTGCTTAAAGTACAAAGTATTTAAAATTGAAATTATGGAGATGTTAACAGTTATTAGTGATGCTACCACAGGAATGAGTGTTTAATTATGATAAGATTAGTCTTCAAAAGTAACAGTGCACAAGGAGTCAAGACATATAGAGCTTGAGATTAGTAGGTGACTTAACAAAGAAGTGGTAGTGAGTCACTGGTGATCTGATGCATAGCTGAGTTCTCAGGAAGGGAGGGAGAATAGTTATAGAGTAGTCCCGGGGAACAGGGAGAAACAGCTATTCCACACGTAAGGTCCATCATACAAAACAGTTGTAGAATAAGGTAATTCATGCCATCAAGAAAGAGCAGGGCTTCAGCTAGAACATGAGTGTATAAGAAAGGTCATTTTAAAGGTTCAGGAGTAAATGAATTGCAAATCTGTATAAATAATATTTAATACACTAAATGTAACATTTAATCTTTAATTATTGTTAATATTTGAGGAAGACTAAGGTATTAGGATAGAGACATTAGAGTAGACAAATTGAATTTGAAGATTTTGTTTTGTTTTTTGTTTTAAGACAGGGTTTCTCTGTGTAGTCCTGGCTGTCCTGGAACACATTCTGTAGACCAGGGTAGCTTTGAACTCAGAGATCTGTCTGCCTCTGTCTCCCAAGTGCTAGGATCAAAGGTGTGCACCACTACCGTCTGACTGAATTTGAAGGAATTTTGAACTTGAAGAACTTATGGCTAATAGACTTGATACGCTATGTGCATCAATAGCTATTGTAAATGTAGAGTGACATTCTTCTTAACAAAAAGAACATGTAATGTCAGGCAGTGGTGGCGCATGCTTTTAATCCTAGCACTTGGGAGGCAGAGGCAGGCGGGTCTCTGTAAGTTCGAGGATAGCCAGGACTACACAAAGGAACCCCCACCACTAACTACCACCACCACCTAAAACAAACAAAACAAAACAAAACTCAAAATATGTAGAAGCTTATGGGCCACCAATTTTAAATATTAAATATAAGATGCCAGAGAAGGAGGAGGGGCGCCCCAGAGAGAAAGAGAGACAGAGACAGCGAGAGAGAGGAAGAAGGAGGGCAAGAAAAGAGGAGAGAGGTAAGAGAGATAAGGCAGGTTTGCCTTTAAAAAAAAATATATATATATATATTTATTTATTATTGTATATACAATGCTCTGCCTGCATGTATGTCTGCAATCCAGAAGAGGGCATTAGATCACATTATAGATGGTTGTGAGCCACCATGTGGTTGCTGGGAATTGAACTTAGGACTTCTGGGAGAACAGTCAGTGCGCTTAACCTCTGAGCCATCTCTCCAATCCCAGGTTTGCCCTTTTTATAATCCTGGACAGGGGCACACCTAGTGTCAGGCAGGTAATGACATCATAGGTTGCTAGGCAGAGTGGGGGGGGGCAGTATGCTACCACAATAAGACAATTTTTATGCCTGAGGGTCACGAAGGAAGATATCATGGAAATGTTTCCTTTGAGTTCTGTTTTGAAGAGTAGGTAAGATGTGGACAAGTAGAGGAGAGCAAAGAACACTGTCTTACATTCATGGAACATGGCTTCTCTCAGTAAAGAAGGGATGTTGACTGATGAAGCAGTGAAAGACCAGTTTGAACAGTTACAGAATCTGTGTATTACTGTGAAAGATCATTATCTAGGCAGTTCTGGTATAGTAGGTAAATAATGTGAACTGCATGTGTAGCTTATATTTTTCTAGTGGTCTCTTTTTAAAATTTATTTATTTTTATTTTATGTGCATTGGTGTTTTGCCTTCATGTATGTCTTGGTGAGGGTGTCAGATCTTGGAGTTATAGACAGTTGTGAGCTGCCATGTGGGTGCTGGGAATTGAACCCAGGTCCTTTGGAAGACCAATCAGTACTCTTAACCGCTGAGCCATCTCTCCAGCCCTAGTGGTCTCTTTTTAAAAAGTAGAAATAGAGAGCTTAGAAATTAAAAGCAGAGGACTACATTTAGTTTTTGGCACCCACATTTTGGCTCACAACCATCATCTTTAACTCCATTTCCAGGACTGGAGAGATGGCTCAGAGGTTAAGAGCACTGTCTGCTCTTTTTTTTTTTTTTTTTAATGTATACATTGTTCTGCCTGTGTGTATACCTGCATGCCAGAAGAGGGGATCAGATCACATTACAGATGGTTGTGAGCCACCATGTGGTTGCTGGGAATTGAACTCAGGACCTTTGGAAGAGCAGGCAGAGCTCTTAACCTCTGAGCCATCTCTCCAGCCCTGCACTTTCTCTCTGATTTGTTTCTTAATCTTGAGTGCCTTCCAAGGGTATATGTTGTCAAAACCCTGTGTTTTTTCCATCAATTGTTTCTGTTGCATGTCAGTCAAAAGAAAACAAAATAGAGGGAGAAGTATTGTTTCCTGGTAGTGTCTAAAATTTTAGAATAGATCCTTTCATATTAAGGAAATGAAACAAAACAGAAACACTAAAGAGATTTTTCATATCTCTTAGTTCAATGGTTGATTTAATTCAGGACATTAAACATCAATGTCTAGGTCTTAAATGGTTTTTTGATGGTTATTAGTTTTAATGTGTGGGTGTTGGAACAACTTGGGAATTATCTCTCTCCTTCTACACATAGAACTTTAGAGACTGAATCAGTTTGTCAAGCTTAGCTGTTGATGCAATCCTGCTAATGTGTTCTTGAAAAGCCACACACAGGGAATATTGGAAAAATTAGAATATCATCAGACTTTTAACCAAAAGAGTAAGATACATTGTAGTAATTAAAATAAATTGTGATCACTCTAAGTCTCCTGGCAGTTGTGCCCAGCATCACAAGCATGTCAGTACCTGCAGCCTTGCTTAAGTCCTCAAGGCTTAAGCTTTTTCCTTTGAGATAGTTTAATGTCTTGAGCAGGAGCAGTAGGGGGCCTAGGAGGCTCTTGTGCTTTTTAGGAAAGTGTTTCTGCCTGACTTCTGGCCATTTCCTTAATGCTTTGTATGATTCTGTTAACACTTTTTCTTTATTTTGGGAAAACTTGTTCATCATCATTTTTAAAAATTATTATGATGGAGGAAATTATGTTCGCTTAGTTGTTCCTTCCTTTATTAGCTAAATCCAAGGTAGCTGTATTACTGAAATTCAGATTTTACCAATAGAAATTGTGAGATCAGGATAGACTCTGGGTGATCTTGATCATTACTGAGGAGGTCGATGTGACTACCATCTCATTCTTTTTTGTCTCATATTTTTGAATATGAGAGGACTGTGCCATGTCCTTTTTGTTTGCTGTTGCTATTTGCATTTTTGGTTTTAATTTATACCTGTGGTATATATATATATCAATTTTTAAATATTTGCAGTATAATGGACAGTATACATATTTGAATTTTATAGTTTGCTAAATTTTCACATGTTCTAAAAAATGGGATAATTTTAATCTGTGAAGTTAGGTAAGATATTTAAAAATTAGTAGGCAATATGCAAGAATAACCATGATAAAACACATACATATTTGTATTATGTTATAGTTGGTTAAATGTTGCTCCCTAGAGTGAAATGTTCCTGAAAACCATGGCATTACTTTTTAACCTTGTGGAACTATAGCTCAGTGGTGGAGTACTTACCCTAGCTTGTAGGGGCCCTAGCTTTATCCATAGCAGCTACCACAGCAATGCTGTAAGAACCAATCTGCTCACTTCCTGTGTCTCAGCAGATCATTTTGTACACCCTATGGAGTATCCAAATGTATCCAATTTAGGATATTTTTCTGTTCACCATCAAATGGATGCCTATAAATATTATTCTGGGCTACAGTATGACTTATGGAAATCAGTTTCAATCCTGGAAGGTTGTTCAGAGTCTAAAAGTCCATTTATTACTTGTATTTTGTTGCTTCTTTTCTTTTAAATGAAAGAAAGATTATGGATGTTTGTGGGTTACAGTTAAAGGAAAATCCAGGTTCAATGTCTTTTGAATAGTTTTTTTTTCTTTTAATGCATTGCTAATGTGTACTTGATTGATAAGAAATCCTTGGTCCTACTTAGGGTTAATGCTAGGAATGAAGGAACACTATGCAGAGGAGTTATAGGTGGTGATATAGTTACTAACTATACTTTAGAAACTACATTTGCACATATTAATTAGCATTTATATTGCTTTTTAATAGTGAGAATTCCCCTCTTTCCAGTAAAACATTATGAGCTACCAAATGTAAAGTAGAACAGAGAGGTATAAATTAGATTCCCCTTAATCATCCTTACCCATCGATGCATAACACTTATTCATCCCTTGAAAAAAATAGCTAAGTACACATGTGCTAGGAGAAATAAAAGATAAGGCAAATACTTAAAGTTTATTAATTTATTTCCCCCTCAAAAGGTTTACTTAAAAAATTTTTTTTTCTCCAAAGACCAGTAAGATGGTTCAGTAGGTGAAGACCCTTGCTGCCAAGTCTGGCTATTTGAGTCCAGTCCCTGAGACCCATGTAGCAGAATGAACGGATTCCTGCAAGTTTTCCTGCTACAAATATCCTGTGGCTTGTGCCCCTTCTGTAGATAAAAACAAAATAAATAAACAAACCAAAAAACTCAACCAAGCATCCAAATACATGTATGTTAAAGCAGATAAAGAGAGAAAGAAAAAAAAAACCAACCTAAAATCCCTTAAAGGTGAGATATGTTTTGCCTTCTGAAGCTTCTGTGGAGAAAATTTGGGTAGCTGAAGAGATGGTTTAACAGTCAAGGGAGTTAAGCATGTCTACTGCTCTTCCAGCGTTCAGTTTCCACCACCCATCTCAAGTGGGTCAAACCACCTTAACTCCAGCCCCAGGAGATCTGCCATTCTCTTCTGGCTTCTGGGGATACCTGTGCTGGAGTGTACCCACATGTAGACACACACATACATGTAACAAAGTAATGGAAATAAATTAAAAAAAAAAAAAGCTGTTTTTGCTTTTTCGTTAATATGAGGCAGGCCTTTGAATCTGCATATTACACACAAAGCTAGAAGGAGAGAAGACAAAAGAGCACATATTTTAGAACAACTGCCGCCTGCTGCCCTCTATCCTGTGTCTATTGTATGGACAACAGAGAAAGCTGCTGTTTCCTGTATTCCTTTTTCAGTGTGGGGGTCTTAGGGTTTCATTGCTGTAAAGAGACACCATGACCACAGTAACTGTTACAAAGGAAAACATTACTTGGGGCTTACAGTTGAGAGGTTTAGTCCATTATTATCATGGTGGAAAGCATGGCCGCATGAAGGCAGACATGGTGCTGGAGGAGATGAGAGTTCTATCTACATCTTGATCTACAGGCAGCAGAAGACTGGTTGTAAGCCACACTGGGCTTAGCTTGAGCATAGGAGACCTCAAAGCTTGTTCCCACAGTAACACTTTCTCCAACAAGGCCACACCCATAATAGTGCCACTCCCTTTGGGCCAAGCACTTGAGTCTGTGGGAGCCATACCTATTCAAACCACCACAGATGGTTTGTTTCTTTTCTAAAATGAAATTTAAATTAAGAAATGATTTGGAGATGGATGGTTAAAAGTAAAGGACCCAAGTTTGGTTCCAGCAACCACATCAGGCAGTTCAAAGTACCTATAACTCCACATTCAGGAGATCTGACATGCCTAGGTTACTGGACTCACAGTACAAACCCACACAAATTTAAAATAAGATCTTTCAAGTGACTTTCTTTTTCGCATAATGTATGCTCTGTAAATTTAAATTCCTAATGTCTGTGGATACAGATTTTTACACTTTTGTGCATGTGAACTTGTTTTAAGCAGTTCAATGTTTAGATTTGATGGGAAATTGGGTACTACATTTTAAAGAATAATGTGATAAAGCCGGGCGTGGTGGCGCAGGCCTTTAATCCCAGCACTCAGGAGGCAGAGGCAGGTGGATCACTGTGAGTTCAAGGCCAGCCTGGTCTACAAAGTTAATCCACGGCAGCCAAGGCCTGTCTCAAAACAAAACAAACAAAGAATAATGTGATATTCAAGTACTTAAGTGACTTAAGAAAAAAAAGATTTTATGGGGCAGGTAGATCTTTTTGAGTTCAAGGCCAGCTTGGTCTACAGAGTGAGTTCCAGACCAGACATGCGCGCACACACAAAATTATTTTTATTTCTGTTTTTGCTACTTGTATGCAGGTACCCACAAATACCAGAAAAGAGTGATGGCTCTTCTGGAGTTGGAGTTACAGGCTGTTGTGAGCTGCCTGATGTAGGTGCTGGAAACTGAAGTTATGATCAGTGACTTTTTATGTAAAATAGAAAAAGAATATTTTTTTCTTCCTTGTTAAAGATAGTCTTGATGCTTCCTTGTTAAAGATAAAGTCTTGATGGTTAGCCCTGGCTGGCCCAGAACTTACTTCATAGACCAGGCGGGCCTTAAACTCTGAGAGATCTACTTGTCTCTGTCTCCTGGGTGCTGGGATTAAAGGTGTGAATCAACATGTTCAGCAGAATCCGGGCATGGTGGCGCACACCTTTAATCCCAGCACTTGGGAGGTCGAGGCCAGCCTGGTCTACAAAGTGAGTCCAGGACAGCCAAGACTATACAGAGAAACCTTGTCTCAACAAAACAAAACAAACAAACAAAAAACATGTCCAGCAGAAAATGAAAAGTCTTAATTTCTTTTGTTTCCAAAATAATCCAATTGAGCTGGCTTTGGTGGCGCACACCTGTAATCCCAGTACTCAGGGAGGCAGAGGCAGGCAGATCTCTGAGTTTGAGGCTAGCCTGGTCTACAAAGTGAGTTCAGGATAGTCAAGGCTACACAGAGAAACCCTGTCTTAAAAACAAACAGACAGACAAAGAAATCCAATTGTAATGACATGTCAAATGTTTTTGTGTTTGGAATTTCTTTAATTCTATCTCAGGTTCCCTAGCAGGGCGGCTGTCCATTTCCCCATCACTGCTAAATTGCACACAATGACTGCAAGAGACACTTTTTCACCTAGAAGACATTCCGACAGAAATGTATTACTTTTTCTGATATTTTAGAATGGGGGAAATACTTCAAGGACAGTTTGTTTTGTTGTTTTATTTTGTTCTAGGAAGAGTTTGGGAGTAAAATAGTACGCTTTTTGAATCTTGAGTAAGAAAATATTTTTGTTTATGGAGGAAATATAAACTGAAGAAATGTAGTAATATAACAATTGTCTAATTTTATCCTCAAATTTCTGAACTACATGTGAATATTTTGATTCATATCTTCCCCAACTTAGTATTTTAGAAGAAAAAATAATTAATTCAAATATTAAGAGTACTAATAATTACTTGAAGTTGTATTGAGTTCAATACTAGCAATTCAGCTTTTTAGCTGAGCAAATCTGGGAAGTTGTTTTAACTTCTAAGCTTAATTCACAACTAGAAAAGAAAAAGATTAATACCATTTACTTTCCCAGTCTGCTAGGAAAATTAAATGAACTGGTGTTAGATTTAATTGTCTGGCCATTCTGATACCAGACACTGAGTAATTACTAGTCATTGCGCTGTCATCAGCACTGCTGTAGCATTAGAACCACACCAACCTGAAGTTTAAATCTGTCTCTTTGCAAACTTCAACTGGGTCCGTAAGAAATCCTCACACATTTTCTTACAACTGAAATATATTGATGACTTGCTGTCACAACTCATTGTTATGCAATTATTATCATATTGTATTAGTCTCTCAGGACCAGAGCTGGGGCAGAGCTAGCAAGGCACTTGCACTAGGCGCAAAATTTAAGGGGATACCCAACCCCCCACAGTAATTAAATTAAATATTTTTAGTATAATATTAAAAATGAATATAAAATTCTATCAGAAGCCTGGCACCATGTATACCTTTAATCCCAGCACTCAAGAGGCAGAGGCAGGTGGATCTTTGAGTTCGAGACCAGCCTGGTATACAGAGCAAGTTCCAGAAGAGCCAGAGCATCACAGAGAAACCTTGTCTCAAAAGCAATATATATATATATGAAAAAAAAAAACTAGAAGCACTTGGCTACCATGTGCATAATGACAATATCAATGCAGAATGAAAATACTTTTCTGGGCAATTTCAGAAAAGAGACTTTTAATCCAAGGTGGGGAGAAGTGGGAAAGCACGTGAAAATTAAGTACCATCCAGGCAGATGAGTGGAAGAGAATCTTCCATAGGAAAGCGAATACAGGGCACAGTGATTTGGAAGGCTAGAGACCAATTGGTTGTGTGTTCCTCACTGCAGGATCCTTTACCTCCTCATAGTTCAGAGTGTACATGCTTGGTTACTCTCTCAGAGTCCTAAGTATGAATGATACCTACTATGAGTAGGTATCATTAGTGTGCTCCCTAGGCTTTAGGCTGCCCTCGAACTCATAGTGTAGACAAGGGTGGCCCGAACTCATAAAGATCCACTTGTCTTTACCTCCTGAAAGCCTGCTCTTGGGGGTGGGGGAGGTGGCATTTTTGTTGTTATTTGTTTGTTTTGGGACAGGACTTCCTTGTGTAGCTCTGGCTGTTCTAGAACTTACTCTATAGACCAGGATAGCCTCAATCTCAGCCTCTGGAATACTGGGATTAAAGGTATGCCCCACCATTGCCTGGCTCCTTTGGCTTCTTGGAGGCAGGGGTGGCTTTCTAAGGAGATGACTTTCCTGTAGTTTTAGGTAAGAGTTTCATTAAGAAGAAATAGGAAGACTTTTTAATACTGTATTGAGCCAATGACTCTGGCTTTTATAGTCAAGTTAATCCATGTGACAAAATACATGGTTCACTTTCACCTTAAAATTTTTTATATTGGAGCCCACTGTGGTGGCATACAGCTGTAATCCCAGCACTTTAGGGAGGTAGAGGCAGGTGGATCTTTGTGAGTTTGAGGCCAGCTTGGTCTATAAAGCTAGTCCAGGGCAAGCAAGGTTACACAGAGAAACCCTGTCTCAAAAAACAAATTATATTGTTTATCTGTTATTATATGTTTATATGATACATATATGTGAGTGCAAGCATATGTGTGCCATGGTGTTTGTGTAGAGGTTAGACAACAACTTTTGGAAGTTGGTTCTTTCCTATCTTGTCGAGGCAAACTCAGGCTAGGGATTCCAGGAAATTCTCCTGTCTCTGGCTCCCACCTCTTGGTAAAAAGGCTAGGATATAGACCCTTCAGGCGTTTTGCCATGGGTAGGAAGGTTCTGGGTCGAGCTCAGGTCATCAGGCTAGTGCAGCACTTTACCTGCTGAGCCATTCCAACAGCCTCCTTTACCTTTTAATTCATTCCTGTTTCTGTGTTCCTTGGTAAATTGTGTCTTCTTCAGGTAAACACCTCTTCTAAGTAATAAAACTCTTGTTAAAGAGTACCTATAAAACAATACATTATTATAAATAGCTATTGTTTAGCTCTTAGTGATAAATGACAGCAGGTCAGTTAGCATGGACTTAGATTTTTCTGGGTGAAATAGAAATTGAACATTTTTGTGGGACAATATAAGCCTAGTCTAACCTTTCAAATTATCTATACATATTCTAGGATATGTACTCATATCTGAAGATTTGGAGCTAGGAACCTCAAATGAGAGAAAGCATCAATGTTTGTTTTCCTGGGTCTGGGTTACCTTACTTAGTATGATCTTTTTTAATTCTATCCATTTACTTGGAGAAGATGTCTGTCATCTTGTTCACTCTTGGTGCCTCCTTCCCTTTGTTCCATATGCACTAGGCACAAAATTAATGATTGTTAAACAAGTGAAATAAGTTGTGTTTATCTTTCTTTGCTTTGCTGGCTTTGTGCACACTGCCAGCTTTTCAATTAGCATTCTCAGGCTAGAAAACCTGTTGAAGCTGTTGGGGATGGAGAGTTTTTCAGTATATCAATGTTGGTTGGTGTTTACTCACTAGGGACAGCATATATAATATTTAAAGACTTTTGAATGCTTGAGAATTATACAATTTTGCCTTATATTCTTTTTTTTTTTTTTTTAAACAGGATGGCTTAAATTCCTTAGTCCTTGATTTGGATTTTCCTGCTTTGAGGAAAAATAAAAATATAGATAATTTCTTAAATAGATGTAAGTATATTTATTTTTACTATTCATGTTTAGACACATAGCTGTGTTTTAAATGAGATGTGTTTGGTTAATTTTTTGGTACTTAAATCTATTAATTTGTTAATCTATGTCCTAGCCACAGTTACATTGTTGAGACACCATAACCAAGAAAACTCTTAAAAAAGAAAACATTTACTTAGGGGCTTGATTAGAGTTTCAGAGGTTTTTAGTCCATTATAATCAAGGCAGGGAGCATAGTGACACACATGACACTGGACCAGTAGCTGACAGCTACACCCTGATCTACAGGCTAAGAGAGGGACACTGGGCTTGTCATGGGCTTTTGAAACTCAAAGCCTACTCTCAGAGACACTTTTCTCCAACAAGGTCACATCCCCTAATCCTTCTAATCTTTTTCATTAGTGCCACTCCCCAGTGACTAAGCATTTGAATATATAAACCTAAGAGGAACATTCTTAATCCAGTCACCACTACCTATTAATTTATCAAACTTGATTTTATTAAGTTTGCCATTTGTTTCATTCAAAAATAACATTTTTAAGGTGGTGGTAACACATGCCTTAATCCCAGCACTTGGAGGGGCAGAGGTAGGCAAATCTCTGCATTCAAGGCTAGCCTGGCCTACAGAGAGCCAGGATAGCCAGGGCCACACAGAGAAACCCTGTCTTAAAAAAACAAACAGACAAAAACCAAATAACAAAATAATATTTTGTATTTTCAAAGTGGCTTTGCTAAGCTAAGTTAGAATATGTAAAATAGATAAAATTTAAGATTATGTATGAATTGTTAAGACTGTATAACTTTTGGCTATGGCTGATTGAAACGAGATTGTAAGTTAACATTGAAACTGTGTGACTTTGCTTTTATTTACGCAGAAGGCTATTTTGGGCTACAAAGCAAGACAGTCTTTAAAAAAAAAAGAAAAAGAAGAAGAAGAAGGAAGGGTTAATCATCCCAGGGGTCTAAGGAGGGAGGTGGCTTAGTTGTTGAGATCACACTCTGTCCTTGCAGAGGACCTGAATTTAGTTCCTAGCACCCAATTCAGGCACACAACTAACAAGTTAGTAACAGCTAACTTATTTGTTGTTACTAAATTCTGGGGAATCTGATGCCCTTTTCTGGTTTCTGAGGGCATTGCACACGCACACACGCACACACGCACACACACACACACACACACACTCACTCACACACTCTCTCTCTCTCTCTCTCTCTCTCTCTCTCTAGCATATAACACACAAAATTTAAAATTCTAAAACTGTGCAATAAAAAGGGGAAAGAAAATGTATCCTCTTAAAAAAAAAAAAAGGAAAAAGAAAATGTATCTTCTTTATCCCCACCGCTAAGTCCTTTATTTTGGAATTGTCAGCACTAGGGTATTTCTTATTTAAAAGTTTCTACAATGGTTGATAGATTTGTAATATGTGATTGCCATATTTTAAAGAACTGGGTTAAGCTTCATTGTTAAATTTAGTATTGCAAATGACTTTATCCCTTCCTCTTCTCCTTTGAGATAATGTCTAGCATTATCGTCTGGCCTAGCCTATAACACACAGTCCTTGTGTTATGTTTAGCCTCTTGGTCCTGGATGACATGTCTGGTTTTGTGGCTGCTTTCTGCCATTATAAAGCACATTGGGATTGTGTGGGCACATTGGGATTGTGTGGGTCATTGATGTCACTTGTACATAGTGGAGTGAGAAATGGAACTGCTTTAGTACTGCTTTTTGACAGTGATCTTCATGGACAAGTGCCAATAAATCACATCACTTTGGTTCCTTGATGTGAAGATAACATACATCTCAGAGTAGTTGTTTATTTCAGTGCTGGGGATTGAACCTAGAGCCTCACATATTAAGCAAGCAGTCTGTCTCTCAGCTACACCCCTTCCCCACATTTTAAAGTTTTAAAATAGTCCGGGCATGGTGGCGCACACCTTTAATCCCAGCACTTGGGAATCAGAGGCAGGCGGATCGCTGTGAGTTCGAGGCCAGCCTGATCTACAAAGCCAAGTCCAGGACAGCCAAGGCTAAACAGAGAAACCCTGTCTCAAAAAAAAAAAAAAAAAAAAAAAAGGTTTTAAAATAGGATCCTATAAAGACTGACAGGATCAGCTGAAGATTTCTACTATGTAGAAATAAAATGTTCACAAATATGGTGACTACTTTTGAAAGTTCCTAATATATATGATTGATATTAAAATTTGCTGATCTCTTTATTATAGATGAGAAAATTGTGAAAAAAATCAGAGGTTTACAGATGAAAGCAGAAGACTATGATGTCGTGAAAGTTATTGGAAGAGGTGCTTTTGGTGAAGTTCAGTTGGTAAGAAAGGATTTGTTTGGTTTTTACTATTTTTTTTTTAACATCATAACAGCTGAATAGTTCTAAATTCTGTTCTTGGCCATTTGAGAATTGGTCAAATCATTCCATCTCTGAGAACCTCAGTGTTCCTATCTTTAAAAAGAGGTTAGCCTGTCTCTAGCTGTTCAGCTCTAAAACAGTGGTTTGGAATAATGCCAGTTTGGTTTCACATGTGATTTGCCTAGGAGTTAATACTATACTATATTATACTCTGCTATAATATTGTATGACAACTGTGTTTTCATTAAGAATGGCCAGACTGGCCGGGCGTGGTGGCGCACGCCTTTAATCCCAGCACTCGGGAGGCAGAGGCGGGCGGATCGCTGTGAGTTCGAGGCCAGCCTGGTCTACAAAGTGAGTCCAGGACAGCCAAGGCTAACACAGAGAGACCCCGTCTCGAAAAACCAAAAAAAAAAAAAAAAAGAATGGCCAGACTGAAATTGGACATGATAACAAATGCCTCTACTCTTAGTATTCAGGCCAATCTCTGATTTCAAGGCCAGCCAGGTATACAGTTCTAGGTGAGTTTTAGGGAATCAGAGCTACACAGTGAGACCCTGTCAAAAACAAGAAAATGGTCAGACTGAAAACATTTCTGTTTAGCAAGCTGCTACATTTTATATATAAATATGTAACATACATATAAATGTATATATTATTATATACACACATGTTCATCACAGTGAAGACATAGTTTATCTTTGCAGGTGAAAGTGCAGATACTTTTAACAGTAAACAGTATATTTATATTAAATTATGCATTATAATAGTTTTCTTCTTTTTAATACCTAAGCATGAAGCTCCAATATTTGTTCTTAGAGTCCAGTCCAGTTCTGTCCTTTGAACCTAACAGTGTTTAATCCTCTTGATGGATAAAACTCTTCTCCATGTTCTGACTGGAAAAATAGAGACAGTATTACCTATATTGTGAGGTTACTGTGGAGGATGATGATTAAGTTCATTAATAAGATAAGTAATACTAGTTAGACTCCCTAAGGGTTATGCTTTATTATTTTTATTGCATATTTGCTATATAGAGCCAAATCACATATTTTATACAAATGTCTTGTTTTCTGCACACTTAAGATTTATTGCTGCTGACCAGAGGTGGCACATAGCTTTAATCCTAGCACTTGGGAGGCAGAGATAGGAGGGTCTCTGTGAGTTCTAGGCCAGCCTAATCTACAGAGTTCCACGACAGTTGAGGCTGCACAGAGAAACTCTGTCTCGAAAAACAAGACAAAAATAAATACAAAGATTTATTGCAATTATGGAAGAGATACTAGAATTTGGAGTTGGAATTTGAACAGATGGGTGTCAGATCTTGACCTTTGTTTTTCTTTTAGTTGTGTGTGTTTTGTTTGTTTGTTTAAGACAGAATCTTCTAGATTCTAGGCTGGCCTGGAATTCAGTGTGTAGTTGAGAATGCCCTTGAACTTCTGATCTTCTTGTTTCCACTTTGCAGGTGCTGGATAACAGGCACCTTAAGCCCTGTTTTACTTGATGTTGGGACCTAGCCCCAAAGCTAGGCAAGAACACTTATTCAGTTGAGCAACATCCCAGTCAAACTGGTCATGCTTTGTTTTGCTTTGAGACAAGGACTCACTTTGTAGCTCAGGCTGGCCTGGTACTCATTGAGATCTGCCTTCCTCTGTCTCCTAAGTACTAGGATCTATCATTCTCCCTCCGTCCTTTCCCCCTCCTCCCTCTTCTTTTTTGTTTTTGTTTTTTGAGGCAGGGTTTCTCTTTGTAGCCTTGGCTTTCTTTAACTCGCTTTGTAGACCAGGCTGGCTTTGAACTCACAGAGATCCGCCTGCCTCTGCCTCCCAAATGCTGGGATTACAGGGGTGCGCTGAGCCCAGCCTGATTAAAGACATGCACCACCATGCCTTGTTCCAGCTTGCCATGTTTTAATGTCAGAATAGTTACTGTTCCCTGTTAATGTTTTTTTTAATAATGTAGTGTGTCAAAGGAATGGAGGAAAAATATATAGGCACAAATTTTATTTTTGTTATTGCTGTTAGTCCGGCAGAAGCAGGATCTCTGTAAGTTCAAGGACAGCCAAGGCTACATAGAGAAACCCTGTCTTGAAAAAAATCAAACCAAAACTAAAAAGAAAAACATCTTAACATTGCATTATTCTGGTGCCTGACCCAAAAGCTTATGTCTTATTTTGGCTTTGCTCCAGCCTTTTTATCTTAGACAGGAACCCTTTAAAAGGAATATGATTGAAAAAGAAATGTCCGTGTGTTTTTTCCATCTGTATATCCTTTTTAAGTTGATTTGTATGTAGTAAGTTAGTATGGTGGACATAGTAAGAGAATGTTCCAATTTAACAGCATATCTTTTTGTTTTTTTGTTTTTTTAGAGAGGTTTCTCTATATAGTCTTTACTGCAGGCATTGCAGTCATGTCCACCCCTATTTACTTACTTACACACACACACACACACACACACACACACACACACACACACACACACACGGGCAGGGAGGGAGAATATTAAAAAGAAACTCTTAACATGTCATCTTTCTTAGCCATCCATTCTGGGCCAGATACTCAGAGAGTGCATTGGTTTTCTGTATTCCTATTAGACAAGAGTTTCACTCTGTGTTTTTCAGTGTACCTTTTAAAAGAAAACTTTAGAAATGAACCGTTTTTCTCTCTCTGGGTGAATTCTCTGTGTCTTTTTCTTTTTCTTTTTCTTTTTTTTTTTAAGATTTATTTATTTATTATGTACAGTGTTCTGCCTGCATGTCCACCTGCATGCCAGACGAGGGCACCAGATCTTATTACAGATGGTTGTGAGCCACCATGTAGTTGCTGGGAATTGAACTCAGGACTTTTGAAGAACAGCCAGTGAGTGCTCTTAATCTCTGAGTCATCTCTCCAGCCCCCTCCATGTCTTTAATTCATGTTATTTTATTTATAATACTAAGTCTTATGCTCTAGTTTGTTGATATTTTCATTCCTTACACACAAACACACACACACACACACACACACACACACACACACACACACACACACACGAGAGAACTGTGTCTTTGAAGTATTTTGACCATTCTACCAATAATTGATAGCGCTTCCTCTAAAGCGATTCATCCACACCTGGAGATATTGTCTTCTTTAGTAAAGTACACACTTAAAAGACTACCTGTGGAGAAGCAGAGAGAAAAGTAGCCCTCCTCATCGAGCCATTGTCAGTTAATTCCTACATTGTCTGTGTGTGCATGTGATTCTCTAATACCATTCATGTAAACTCAGCTTCTTGATTTTTTTTTTTTAATGTAAAGTTGGATCTTTACTCTTTTTAAGGTTATTTCTGAGCTGCAAAAATTATCTTCCTCCTCTGAGGCTTTCACAGTTCTTGGGTCTTCTATTCAGTGTTGGCTGCCATAACAGAAACCATGAGGATACTGTTTTACTTGCATTTTAGTGGAGGCTTCATTCACATCAGACATTACTCCATGCTAGTTTAATATACAAATTGAATTTTCTTATAAAAGTATGATTTTTTCCTCCAAGACCGGTTTCTCTGTACAGCCTTAGATGTCCTGGACTTGCTTTGTAGACCAGGCTGGCCTCGAACTCACAGTGATCTGCCTTCCTCTGCCTCCTGAATGCTGGGATTACAGGCGTGCGCCACCACGCCTGGTTTAAAAGTATGATTTTATTAGTAAAAAATACGTTTGAAAGCCTCAAATGACATGTCTGAATAAGAATGATTTTCAGATTTGTCCACAAGGTTCTAAGAATATCCTAAAGCATGTTCTCAAGCTTCATTTAGGAATGTCTTATCTATTTACTTCTCTCTCTCTTTGTCTGTCTGTCTGTCTATCTTTCTGTCTCTGTCTCTCTCCTCTTAAACACAAAACCGTCTATAATGAGATCTGGTGCCCTCTTCTGGTGTGTAGGTATACCTGCAAACAGAACCCTGTATAAATAATAAATAAATAAATCTTTAAAAAACCACATCTTTTTTTTTCCTTTTTTTGTTTTGTTTTTTCAAGACAGGGTTTCTCTGTGTAGCCTTAGCTGTCCTGAACTCGCTTTGTAGACTAGGCTGGCCTTGAACTCACAGCGATCCTCCTGCCTCTGCCTCCCGAGTGTTGGGATTAATGGTGTGCACCACCATGCCCGGCTCAAAAAACCACATCTTAACTATAGAAAGTATGGGGTGGGGAGGAAAGAGGAGTTGCTTAAGTTCCATCAATTAGGGTATAACCATGGTTAGTGTTTTATCTTTCCATTCCTTTTTTTGGGGTGGAGAGTGTCTTTGTTCCTCCTACACACATATACACTCAGTTGATGGTGTTTTGTACTCAGTGTATTTTCAAAATTAAAAATGAAAAATTTGACATTGTTTTCTGAACAGAACTATTAGGAAAAGTGACTTTTCTTGTCGTTTAAGTACTAAGACTAGTGATGGGAACATCATTTTGTGGTAGAATGAACCTTATTTCATTTGTTTGTGGTAGAGTTAGCTAATGTTTTTATTGAGTGTATTTTATATGCTAAATTTTTAGTCATTATTTCTCATTTTGTCTTTGCTTTGAAATGTAGAGGAGTTAAGTAAATCGGCCACCTAGTTTATAAATATCTCTGCTCTTTCCCAGGTTTGTTTACATCTGAATCCATGTTTTTAAACATTACTCTGTTGAGTGTGATAACGAATAGCTACTGTGTCTGACTGTTTGTTCGTGTATCTGTCCATCTATATTGAATAGAGGAGAAGGAGCTGGAGAATAAAGGGGAGTCTACAGAGATTCTGAGGGAGATTATGATAGAATAACTCAGAGACATCCTCAGAGGAAGATGAGTGGAAACCAGCTTTCCTAAAGTAGCAGCACTTTATTGTGCTACTCTGTCACATCACTGCTAATGAATTTTAAAGGTATGGTGTAGATATTTGGCATGAATAAGACTAATGTCTGTGAGTTACACCAGAGATGAGAAGCTAGTGGTTCCCACCTTGTGCTGTGAGCCAGTAACTATCCTATCCCATCTTTTACATGAAATACAGCCTTACAGCCAAAATACTATTTTTTCCAAGCAGAGAGATTGCTTATGAAAATTACTCTAGTGTAAAATTGAATGATTATTATTTGGGGAGACAGTTGGGTGTTAGCTAGAATATACAGGGCAAAGAAGTTCTTGCTTGTGGGGAGATAGTTTGAATTTATTCTCATTTTATTAATTCCCAATATGAATGAGTCTTTTTCTTCATAGATGATATATTCATATTCTCTCCCCCACCTAAATATTCTTACTGTGTTCAGAGTCTTGTAGACACTGCATAGAGACAACCAAGTGTTGAATTGTTGAATTGGACAATTTAGCATTGTGACACCCACTGGGCAGTTCCACAGTAAAAGCATGATTCTGTTGAAAGAAACTTAGGAAGCAGGCCTGCAAACAGTACATCTGTGAGATGATCACAAGTACACGGAACTGTACACTGGACAGTAGCTGTATTAGCAAAGATGAAGACTGGAAACATTTTCTCATTTAGAAGTCTTCTTAGGGCTACGGTGTATACTTTTTATTCAAGTTAATGATTACCAGCTTCCCACTAGTTAATAGATACCATTTAGCCTCTGTTCTCAGGTCTACTATGCAGCAAAAGTATAAATAATGAAAATAGTAACAGAAATTAATTGACTCTTAATGTTCTGTGGATTGTTTACTGAAGTTAAGAGAACATTTAAAATTCAGTTTGTTTTCAAGTAAATGAAGGTTTGAAGGATGGTGTAAATATGCGTAGAACAGAGTACCATAGCAACTTCTGAAAGCTTGTTAATAGGTTTTTTTATGATTGTTTATTTTGAGATAATCTGGTTATTGAATACAAGCCAGTTAGAAAGCTAGTGTATCTGCTGTGGTAGAGTTTTCTAGTTTTACAACTGTTATTGTTTAATCTAGACTTTTGCTCTGTATTTTCATATTTCTTTCTGGTGCATTTATTTTCAGTGTTGTATAAACTTTATGTCACTATGCAGATATAGCAGGGATTGCTATTAGAGCCTAGTAACAGCACAGAAGACAAGTACAACCTACAGCTTTTGTCATTTCAGTTACCATTTTCATGCAATGTTACATTTCAAAATACTTCAAATTTCAGAGCATTTTAAAGGAGAGATGATAAAGGAATGCTTTATATATTTGTTCTGTCAAATTACTGACATGGAGTATTAAATTTTTCAGCTGAAAATAGATTTGTAGGGTTTTTTTTTCTAATTCTGATAGTTTTTGCTTAATGCATTTTCAAGTTTATTTATTAAAGGTGCAAACATTTAGAATTATTAACCTCCCCACCACCATGGTATGGGATGTATTATGCATGCATGTATTACAGGCTGGCCTGGCACTTAAAGATCAACTAGCCTGTCTCTTATGTTTGTCTCTTTTATTGAGATAGACTGTCTTTGCTATAAGTCTTTTTTACTATTTACATTCATTTCTAGTGTAACTTTGTATCCTTGCTGTTTTCTATGACAAATATGTCTGTCTTTCCCTTAATTAATCTTCAGCCTGTCTGGTTTATATCTAAGCCACATACATTTATGTCTTGCTTCTTAATTGTTTGATAATTCATTAATGGATATATTTAGTCCATTTATATTTACACATATTTTAAACAGCTTAAAATTATCTTGGATGCTCCTGAGTTGTCACTTTCATTTATTCATTTTTTTTTCAAATTTATTTGTGCTTATACTCACTCAATTTCTCACTTTTTAATTGCTGTTCTGTTAAACCCTTCTGAAGTTTTTATTTGTTACAGAATTTCTAATTGATTTCTACTACATGTGTTGTTTTATTTAAGCATATTTCTAATAGCTATCTTTGCTTGCTTTTTTTACTTTTTTTGTAAGAAAAATTTAAAGCTAAACTTAACTTTTCTTTTGACTGCCTTTTTCCTTTTTCTCTTCCCTTCCCTTCCCTTCCCTTCCCTTCCCTTCCCTTCCCTTCCCTTCCCTTCCCTTCCCTTCCCTTCCCTTCCCTTCCCTTCCCTTCCCTTCCCTTCCCTTCCCTTCCCTCCTTCCTTCCTTTTTTTTTTTTTTAACTGTCTTTTTCCTTAATGATATTATGCTTTCCTTTTTACCTTTTTAGTAAGTCTTAAAGTATTTCCTAGATCTTGTGGCTATGGGGTAGAGAGTTTGAGGTTTGTTAATCTCTTTGAAGAATGTTTGTTTTCATTCCAAAAGTCTGTTCAGTGACTTCCTACTTGATCATCCTTAATTTGTTTAGGCTCAGTTTTATACTTTGTCAGAGTAGGTATGCGGAAAGAGCAAGGTAGTGCTGTTATGTCCTTTTACTTTAATTGGGCTCAGCCTCTAGTAGAACGGCTGCTCCATTTATTTATGTATTTGTTTATTTGCATCTATGTTTTGCCTGGATGTATGTCTGTGAAGGAGTCAGATCCCCTAGAGCTAGAGCTACAGGCAGTTGTGAGCTGCCATGTGGGTCTGGGAATTGAAGCTGAGTCCTCTGGAAGAGCAGCCAGTGCTCTTAACTGCTATGCCGTCTCTCCAGCCCTGCTGCTTCCTTTTGATGTTTATATTTATTTACTGTTAGGTTTTGTTAGGTAGTAGTAGAGCAGCGGTTCCCAATCTGTGTGTCATAACTCCATTTGCAGATATTCTGCATATCAGATATTTACATTATAATGTATAACAGTAGCAAAATTACAGTTATAAAGTAGCAATGAGATAATTTTATGGTTGTGGGTCACTACAACATAAGGAACTGTTTTTTTGTTTTTTGTTTTAAAGATTTGTTTGTTTGTTTGTTTGTTTGTTTGTTTTCCTGAGTGCTCTATCTGTATGTACACCTACACCTCCAGGCCAGAAGAAGGCATGAGGTCTCAGTATAGATGGTTGCGAGCCACCATGTGGTTGCTGGGAATTGAACTCATGTCCTCTGGAAGAGCAGTCAGTGTTCTTAACCTCTGAGCCGTCTCTCCAGCCCAAGGAACTGTATTAAAGGGTCGCAGCGTTAGGAAAGCTGAGAAACACTGTTCTAGAGAATAATTTATCCTCTAATATTTATCAGTTGCATGCCCAGGAAATTTGCAAGTTATCTTTCAGTCTGCTTCATGTTTCCTCATTTCTTTTGAATTCTAATTTTGACTCCACTCTCACCACCCCGCAACTCATCAGTATCACTGTGCTCTGCTTAAGAAATTCTTCTTGTACACCAATTGAGAAATTATTTTCAAACTGTTCTGGGCCATTACGGATTTAACTTAGTCATGTGCTGCTCATTTTATAAAGTCTTGGTGGAAACTGTTGCTTTATACTATTTGATGATGGTTTACAGTGGGAGGGCTAGCTAGTTCCTGTTATTCTATCATAACCAGAAGGATATGATTCTGACTGGTGAATATTTGTATTGAATGTGCTAGGAATTGTCTATTTTCTAGAAGAGATTTGTTAAAAGTCCATGTACATAAAATTACTTGGTTTTGTTAGGAAAAAAAACTTACTGTATTAAATAGAACATTTTTTAGTGATTTTTAAATTTTTATTATATTTATATAGTATTGGATTTACAAATTATGCTGTTTTCTTCCATTTCTTTTGGGAAAGATATGAGCGTTCTTTTGATTTACTTTATTTTAATCAATAAAAGTATGATTCTAGATGTAGATAGCATTTGACAAGAGGTAACTAGACTATTACTATTGACTCCTCTTTAAAACTGGAAGTTCACTGGTGACACATGCCTTTTAATCTCAGCTCTCCAGAGGCAGAGGCGAAGGCAGAGGCAGGCAGATCTCCACTTTCAAGATTAGCCTGATCTATATAGCAAGTACCAGTCCAGCCAGGACTATATAGTGAGACCATGACTTGAGAAAATCCTGAAAATTAATGGTTGGTCAGTCATAAAGTTAAAGAATTGTTTTTCAGCCGGTCGTGGTGTTGCACGCCTTTAATCCCAGCACTTGGGAAGCAGGGACAGGCAGATCACTGAGTTCGAGGCCAGCCTGGTCTACAGAGTCCAGGACAGTCAGGGCTACATGAGAAACCCTGCTTTGAAAAACCAAAAGGAAAAAAGAAAGGGGGGGGGGGAAAGAATTGTTTTTTCAGATGTTTGATATCTTCTGAGTATCTTTTATTTTTGCCAGCACTGGCATTGAACTTGTTACTGGGGATTAGTAGAGAACAAAACAGGCGTGAAGAATCTCTGTTGTTACTGCGTTTACACTGTCCTCTGGGCAACTGGCAGTAAGTAGCAAACATCCAAAATAATAGAGATTGTTGGAAGAAAGCAAATGAAGTTGTGAGGAAATGCTGAGATTCTTTATAGTTTTTAAGAAAAGTATTTATTACTGGTCCCTAGCGAGGTTCTTAATTTTATTGGGTAGTCAGACAAAGCCTCTTTTGAAGAGTTTCATATTTCAGCTGAGTCAAAAATAAGCTAGTGTCCTCGGGTGAGAGGTGGAGCCAGGGACTGTGATGGATTTTCTAATGAAAAATAAAGAAGAAAGGTTCATTCTTATATTAGAGGAACTAAAAGAAAATAATTGTACTTAAAGTATGAACAAGAGGGCTGAGGAGTTGGCTCAGTGGTTAAGAGCACCGTCTGCTCTTCCAAAGGTCCCGGGTTCAATTCCTAGCACCCACACGGCAGCTCACAACTGTCTGTAACTCCAAGATCTGACACCTTCACACCAATGCACATAAATTAAAATTAAATAAAATTATTTTTAAAAAAAGTATGAACAAGAACAAAAGGACAAGGTTTAAATTGGAAATATGGCTCTAGGCTAGTCAGGACTCTAGGCACTATGGTCAAAAACTTAATCTCTTCTTAGCTTCTTCCTCCAACCTTGGGACCAAATGCCAGTGAGCGTCCCAGAGGGAGAGAACTGCAGGGGGGATTGCAATATTGGGTTGGCGTGACTGGCTCTGAGGTGGGTTATGCTAATTTCAGGTTTACAGGTATAGAAACCATGTAGACTCTGGATGTACATTTCAGCCTCAATTTGTCACCTTTACAGTCCTCAGGCAAATTGAATTCTCTGTGTCTTATATTTGCTGTTCTGACAGAAAGGATCCCTCACTGTGACTAAAGCAAAGATTAAGGTAATGTATCAGAACACAGTAGTGCCTGGTACATACACTGTAATAGGCACAAATCTTAATCATTATTGGATTAAATTCTGATGCTGAGAGATAGGACAATAAGTTGTGATTCTTAAGTGATGTAAGATTAGTAAGTGATATGGATCAAAAGCAAGGAGGAGAAAATGAATTTGGGATATGCTGGCAGGAGAGGGAGACAATGAGTTAAATCAGAGTAGGTGTTCTGAGACAACAGTATTTGAACTGGGATCTGAAGGAGTCAGGAAGTGAACTCAGGAGAAAGGACTTTCCACAGAGAGCAGCACATGCAAAAGAGATGTGGTGAGGAGTGACCAGACTTGGTTTATTTACATAGCTCAGTAGACTGAATGGATATGAAGGAGGAAACTAGTGGAGATTTTGCTGGCAATTGGAGTAAAAGATATTGGACCTGTTTGGCAACAATGGGAGTCACTAGACATGGCTGGATCAGAAACAAATTAAAGGTAAACTGCATGTTTTTCTGACAAAGGAATTTTTAGCGTGAGCAGCTTGAGTAATGAAACAGCCATTTACCAACTTGGAAACTACTGTACGAAGAGATACATTCAGGAATGCAGCTTGGATGCTTCAGTTTTGTATACATTACTAGTTATTTGTTACTATCTAGTATGTGTTATCTGTTATAGCTTACACTCTGTATTTCTTGGCTTTGTGATATTTTGCTATGTTCTAAGAATTAAATGTGGTTGTGAATAGACCCTATTCTTACTCTGAAGAAACTTACAGTCTATTAAGCAAAATAGGAATTGATCAAATAACCATATTGTTGGTTATTTTTTCTTGGAAATTAATTTTTTAAATAGATACTTAGAAAAAATGAAGTTGAGTTAATAAAATCAGGTTATCTCTTGCAAACTGATCTATTATATTATATTCTTAATGTTAAGATAATGAGTGGTGTGTACATTCTCATTTCAGACTAAAAGAAATGCTTTTCCCCCTCAGTAAACATTTTTTTTAGATTGTCTGTTAAATAGTATCTTACTTTAAAAAAAATAGTTAGCTTAATTAATCTAACTATTTTAGATTAATAGTTCTAAATAGGAATTTATTTAGCTGAAATGAGATAGTTGCTTATTTGGCTAGAATTAAAAGGTATATTTCCTGAAATATTTGGACCCTTATATATGTTCTTCCTCATAAGTGTTAAACTTCTACTTTGGAGACTTATATGAGACAGGGTCTTACATTCATTTATTTGCCTAAGGGGCAGTTTGTTTGCAGCTAGTTGTCAACAGCATTGCACTGCCATCATTCTCTTTCAGCAATTAAAGTATTACTCATGTTTGTCTTTTTTTTTTTTAATTCATAGGTTCGTCATAAGGCGTCACAGAAGGTTTATGCAATGAAGCTTCTTAGTAAGTTTGAAATGATAAAAAGATCAGATTCTGCTTTTTTCTGGGAAGAAAGGGATATTATGGCCTTTGCCAACAGTCCCTGGGTGGTTCAGGTAAGCATGCCAACTTTTATAATTCTATTGTGTTAAAGTGCCATTCAGAAAAGTGTTTTGTGTGTTGGACATTAATGTGCTTTGTTCACATAGTAAAAATGTAATTATTTTTTATTAGACCTGATTCAGGATGCTTGTTTAATGTTCCTTGGTAAAATATCTGTATAGACATAGCATGCAATGATTACTTAAGTTGGTAATAAAAACTATTACTTGAAACCATTTCCTTTTTAATTATATGAAGCTTTATATGAAGATTTGGTATGATCAACCAGTATGCCACTCTGAATTCATCCTGTCATTGGATGGATTTGTACTTACTGAGATTGGTTAGTTAGACCTCACACTGACATTCTCAGCCTATCTTAACTGGGACAGAATGCTTTCTGTAGTAAGGATCTTGAAATTTTGACAGTCCTTTATTTTTTTTTTTCTGTAATATACAATGTTACTACTGCTCCTGAGTCTGCCTTATAACTAACTATGGATTAAAGAATTGATTGATATATTGCTTCTTTTTCCTGTTATGTACACCACCAGCCTTGCTTCTTTCTCTACATGGTATTTAACTCCAGTATCCAAATCTACATGTGTTTTTGAACAATGGTGATAAGTAAGAGTAGCCACATACCAGTGTGTGCTCAAAAGCACTTACATATCTTGCTTGAAAGAGACAGTGTGGAGTTTTTTTTTTTAAGGCCATGTGTCATTTAAAAGGTCACTGGTACAGCTTTTAAAAAGTGATGCTAAGGGGGGCTGTAGACATGGCTCATCAGTTAAGAGCCAGGCTGTTTTTCCAGAGGACCCAGGTTTGGCCAACACCTACATAGCAGCTTACAACCACCTGTAACCAGTTCCAAAGGATCCAGTACCCTCTTCTGGGCTCCACAGACACCACGCACACACATGTAGTGCACTTACATACATGCAGGCAAAACACCCAAATGAGATTGAGCTTTAGCTGTCCTTTTTTTGGTGAATTATACCTATTGTTTAGATATTCTTATGTGTACAGGTCAAACTATTTGTGCATGTATGGCAAATTACGGGCCTTGATAATTTGTTTGAATAAAGAATGATAACAATGTCTGCCTGGTGGATGCAGCTGCAATCCCAGCACTTAAGAGGCTCCACAGGGGGATTCTTTCTGAGTTCTACTTTATCTACATAAGGAAACCTTGTCCCAAAAGGAGGATAGCACTAAAGTATTCCACTTTTAGCTCTAAATCACTCACTGGGATTTCTAGTTAGCCATTTCATACAGTGCTATCTTTTGATCTTTGATCCAGCTGAGTAGATTCCTACTGAGGAAGAAGGGATCTTTTTATTATTGCAATAATCTCTGGGTTCTGCCTTTACTATTTGCTTGCTTGTGAGATGGGGCTGAGGGGGCCTGTGCTGTTTGGTGGGCTGTACAGATAACTTTTCTTGGGACTTACAGTTACTCTGTCTTTCTGGGGTCTGGTAGCATGACACAGCAGCCTGGGAGCAGGTGACAATGTTGCTTGCTGCTTATCATAAATAAGGAGATGGAGAAGAGACTAGAAAGATGGCTCCATGATTAAGAGCACTGGCTGCTCTTACAGAGGACCTGGGTTCAATTCCCATCTCCTACTTGGCAGCTCACAACTGTCTGTAACTCCTGTTCTAGGGGATCCAGCACCCTCACACAGACATACATTCAGGCAAAACACCAATGTAATAAAAAATAAAAGTAAAAATTAAAAAAAAAGATGGAGAGTAGGAAAGAAGAGTTAGTTCTCTTCCAAGTGTGACTATTGACTGTTCATTTTTATGGGCCTTGTTTCTTCTGTTGGTTGAATTGGTATCTATTAGATGTTTCTAAGCTGCTTCTACCTCTAACTCTCTTCTGTGTAAGTTATGAGCAATAGTTTGTTTAGTTTTTCAGAGCTATTGTTTCCTTTGTTCCTATTATGCCTTTTTTAAAAAGTTTTTTTTTTAAATTTAGTTTCCTACATTCCATGAGAGGAAAACAGTCATTTATGTCTATTTTATAGTATACCTTGGAAAAGTAATCATATAAACTTTGTCTGCTGTTTTCTCATTAAACGGGCCTCACTCAGAAGTAAAGGTTTTCATAAATTTTAACTCTGTTTTAATTGTAGTCTGTTCTTTCACTAGTAATAATAATTTTGAGGTTTTCTTTTTCATGGCTTTGTTTTTAGTATAATTTTGTTCTTTCCCCTTTCCAGCTCTTTTGTGCCTTTCAAGATGACAGGTACCTGTACATGGTGATGGAATATATGCCAGGTGGAGACCTTGTAAACCTTATGAGTAATTATGATGTGCCTGAAAAATGGGCCAAGTTTTATACTGCTGAAGTAGTGCTTGCACTGGATGCAATACACTCCATGGGCTTAATACATAGAGACGTGAAGCCTGATAACATGCTCTTGGATAAGCATGGTCATCTAAAGTTGGCAGATTTTGGCACATGTATGAAAATGGATGAAGTAAGTAAGACAGTAAAAAAAATGCTGTTTAAAAAATTTATCCATTTTGTGTGTCTGTGTGTGTGTGTGTAAGAGAGACAGACAGACAGACAGAGGAACAGAGAAAATGCATGCATATGCAATGATGTTCATGTGGAGTTCAGAAGACAACTCTGTAAAGTCAGGTTTTCCCCTCTGTCATTATAAGGGTGCTTGCAGAGCCCAGAAGAGGGCATTGGAACTTGTGTAATTGGAGTTACAGATGGTTGTGAGCCACAATGTAGCTTCTGAGCATTGAACCCTCTAGAAGAGCTGTCAGTGCTCTGTAACCCCTGAGCCATGTAATCCCAGCACTGGGGAGGCAAAGTCAGGCAGATCGATGTGAGTTTGAGGTCTACAGAGTCCAGGACAGCCAAGGCTAAACAGAGAAATCCTGTCTTGAAAAACAAAACAAAGCATGAAAATGGTAATCTTTGCTGTATTTTAGGAGCAATGCCAGCATATCATTCAGAAACTTACATAGCTTAGACCAGTGGGGTGACTCAGTGGATAAAGCCACTTGCCATCAAGTCCCTTCTTGGGATTTGGTGAAAGGACAAAACCAACTTCTGCAAGTTATATGCTTGTACGTACCTCCACAATTTATCAATCAATCAACCAATCAATAATAAAAGTGACAAAGAAACTATGTAATTCTAAGAGAATCCAGCTAGGCAGCTTTGTGTAGCTAGGGCCAGATGAAGTGTGAGTCTGAACACTTGGATTGTTTAGTTGGAACACAAGAATGGTAACACCTGTGCTGTACTGACTGAGAGCCTCAGAAAGAGGTAGGTGCACCTTTGCAGGGACACAGTGCTCAGTTCTAATTCTCAAAAATGGACGGGAAGGCCTGGTGCCTATTTAAGTCAGTCTAGGGCCTTTAATACTTTTAAAAATAAAGAGTTTTATTTAACATTTCATATTCTACCTTCATATGAGGCATTTTGAATGGTTTATAAGACCAACCCCAAGACTTCTGATTGATCAATTTTTAAGTTTTCAGTAAACTCTTTGACTATATTTTGTCAATGACAAATCATCAAATATATTTAGAAGACATTTAATTTAATACACTTAAAATAATTTTTTGGTGTATGTGTGGCATATGTGTACAGGTACGGTTACCCATGAGTGTATGTGTATATTCTGGAGGTGTATGTTAAGTGCTTTCCTCTATCTCTCTCCACCATTTTATGAGAGGGGGGGGGATATGAATATGTTTATGCGTACATGTGTGATGAGGAACCCGGAGGTCAGGAGTCTTCTATCACTTATTACCTTAGACAGGGTCTCTCACTGAACTGAGAACCACATCAGTTAGGCTGGCCAGTATCTCTCTCTCTCTCTCTCTCTCTCTCTCTCTCTCTCTCTCTCTCTCTCTCTCTCTCTCTCTCACACACACACACACACACACACACACACACACACCATGCCTGGCTTAGGTGTGAGTGTTAAGGATTTGAATTCAGGTCATTATGCTTGCTCATCAAATGCTCCTACTCACTGAGCCATGTCCCTTGCCCTCCATGTTGTTGTTGCACCTGGAAGACTGGCTGGCCAGTAAATCCCTGAGGCCTACCTGTCCACTGCATTTCTTCAGCCTGGAGTTTCAGGCTTGTGCTGCCATGTCTGGCTTTTTACTGGGTTGCTAGGAATCCAAATTCAGGTTCTCACTTTTGCACAACAAACACTTTTACCTACTTTCCCAGCCCCCAATCAAAGTAATTTTGAGTAACCTTTTGAAAATGAATGCCTGCTTGTTTTCCAGCTCAAACTTCTTTCATAGATACAACAGAATGAGTGAAGTTCAAGCTCGTCAGCCTGTGCTATGAAGCCTCTTGATACGACTTTTTGTGATGTCCTGTCACAATACCTTGTAGCTCCAAAGTTGTGATTTATTATACAATTCTTTCATAATGTGTTACTTAATTCATATGCTTTATATATGCTGGATCTAGGCCTTTTTTATTCACATGTAGAAACCTGGTTCAAAGATTGCTACTTTACGAAGGCTCTTTAGGTTACCTCCATATCCTTTCAGCATGTCTCTCTTTAGTGTGTTGGCTTTGATTTTGATCCTATAGAATATTAAAAACTTGCCTGTTTGTTTTTTTCCCCTAGCCCTACAATCATTCCAAGAAGCTCTGATTTCTTTTATTAGAGAATGGTACTTAGTAGTCATCTCTATAGTACTGGATGTGCTCATTGTTCCTGAAGTATCATGACTTTCAGGCTCAGTCAGTGGATAGAGCTAGGAGGCATAGGTTATACATACCCAGTATTAAGCCATGTGCTCATGTGTTTACATTTGAGTCTCTCTCTCTCTTGATACTATATCAAGTACCACTATTTATCATTGATATATCTGGTTTAAGTCTAACAGCACAAGGTCCAATCTAATCATCCTCATTTTTTAAAAATCTCTTTCTTAAAATAGTTAAAAACAAACAAAATCTGGCTCTTATTAGCTAGTTATAGATTTTTTTTTAAAGACTTGTTTAACCCTAGTATACATTTATTTTGTTTCAGTTGCTAGTTCCTACTACTGTAATAAATAGATTTGCTAACATTGCATTTTGGATTGACGATGTCCTGCTAAAATAGCTAGTGTTTTGTTTTGTTTTTTTAAAGCTTCTTGGATTAATTCACTGTGATAATGCTAATTCATGAAAAAAAGTCAAATTTTTACTTTTTTATATGTGTAGCTGCCTCTGGTTTTAAAAGGATTTTTCTCTATCCTTATTGTCTCTCGTACCTTTCAACAGAAGTGTAAAGTACAAGATAGTCCTTGATAAATGGAACTTATAGGAACTGAGTACTCCCCACCCTGTAGTGCAGTGTTTGTTTAGCCTACATAAACCCCTGGGTTCAATTTTCAACACTACAAAAAATTAACAAATTGTGTGCCCTGCCTTTTAATGTTACTGTCTTATTTTATCATGTGTAGTAATCCATACAAAGTATTTCTATGTTATCTGCCCAAGCTTCATAGAAATTATTAACTCATATTCAAATTACAAAGACTAATGTATCTAATTTGCTGTATTTGGAAAAATGATATTCCATTTATTCTGCTAAATTTAAGGACACGCAGTATACCAGTTTTTAAATTAATTTTTCATGTTTAACATGCTTTATAGCATTGAAACATTTGTACAAATCATGTCCACAAAACACATTGAACTTTTTTTTCCCAAGGAAGTCATGTTATTTAGGGCTGTTTGTTGTTGGTTGTGGAGGTAGTATATGGTGATGGAGAGTGAACCTAGGACTGTGCATACTAGGCAGACACTTTAAGCACCAAGCTCTGTCCTTAGACCTAGCATGTTAGTATTTCTATAGCTTCTTTGTGAGAAATGTAGGATATACCATGAGCAGGTAGAGGAAGTGAAGGATTAATTTATTAAAATCTTGACAAGTTGGACAAAACTTAGAGTGAAAGAGCTTTGTACTGCTAGAGTGCCTTTGTATGCACATGCTACATGTATAAGCTTGATTTCTCTTGCTCTCTTTCCCTCCTATCTCTCTTCTGTGATGGGTGGGTTTTTAAATTTTTATTTATTCATATATTTTATGTATATGAGTGCTCTGTCTTCATGGATACCAGAAGAGGGAATCAGATCCCATTATAGATGGTTGTGAGCCAGTATGTGATTGCTGGGAATTGAACCCAGGACCTCTGGAAGAATGGTCAAGTGCTCTTAACCAGAGCTATCTCTCCAGCTTGTGATGGATGATTCTTATCTTTGTCAAAAAGACAACTTGAGTAACTAGGGAGATGGTTCAGTGGATAAGATACTCACCCATCAAACATGACCATCTGAACACAGATCTCTCACAAAAGGCCAAACATGGTGGCATATAACTATAATACCAGTACTGAAGAGGCAGAGACAGAGGATCCTTGGGCTCTGCTAGCTAGCTTGTCTAGTCAGTTACTGAGCTCAAGGTTTTATGAGAGACTCTGTCTCAAATAATAGGGAGAAGAGTGATAGATGAAAGCAGCCAGTATTGACCTCTAGCTTACACACAAACATAACACCTTACACACATACAGACTCTAAGAAGGTACTTATAAAAGGTATCTTACTACCTAACAAAACCAAACACAGGTAAAGGTATTGAATCACTTTGCCAAATATGTTGATGACACAGCTATATATTAGAAATATGTAAAGCTAAGACGTGTCAACCTTTATAGTCTTTATTTTAAATGTTTACTACCTTTCCTGAGTATGCTTTTGATAAACTGTGAACCATTTCTTAATTCCATGTCCAAGCTGAGAGGTGCTTTTGCCATTCATTGTAAGTGCTTTTGTTGCTTTCCCAAACAGCAGAGCTGCTTTTTTTTCTTAAGAGCTTTTCTTTTCCTCATGTTGTATCATTAAGATCTCATTTTTGTACCCTCTTACTTTATAGTGTAATGAATACACGAACAACAAAAATTGTCTGCTTCTATAGTGTTGGGAGCTCATTGCCATTTCCTTTTTCCATGGATGGAACTCATCCGTGGTCTCACTAATGCAGACATTTCTGTGCATTTGGTGGTGTCTACACCTCCTGAGTCCTGGAACCATGTCAGCAGTGGGTTCTCTTGGAAGTGATACATGCCATTGTCTGTCTGATAATAAGAGTGTGTGCTCACTCTGGATGTTTGCCTTTGTATTTTAATTCTGCTGTTTACCCAGACAGGCATGGTGCATTGTGATACAGCAGTTGGAACGCCTGATTACATATCACCTGAGGTTCTGAAATCACAAGGAGGTGATGGCTACTATGGGCGAGAATGTGATTGGTGGTCTGTAGGTGTTTTCCTTTTTGAGATGCTAGTAGGTAAGTCAGTATTTGAATGTCTTCTCTTTTGAAATCCCTTCTTGTAACACCTTGTAGTTTAGTTAAGAATTGGAATATTTAAAGGAATTGCCATGTTTAAGGGAGGGATTAGAATGTCTGAAAACTGAACTAGCATCTGATGGAGAACTGGTGAGGTGACTTAAGATAGTGGTTCTAACCTGTGGGTCATGACCCTTTTGGGGAGATTATGTTGAATGACTTGTTCACAGGGATCACCTAAGACCATTGGAAAATATAGATACTTACACTATGATTCATAACAGTAGCAAAAATACAGTTACAGAGTAGCAACAAAAATAATTTTATGGTTAGGGGTCACCACAATACAAAGATTGCAACATTAGGAAGGTTGAGAACCACGGGTGTAGGAGGTAAAAGGCACTTGCTGCCGAGCTTGATGATTGGAGTTTGATGTTCAGGACTCAGGGGACGGTAGAAGGGAACCAACGCCTACAATTGTCCTCTGACCTTCACCAGTGAGTGTGACCTGTGCATGGTTACACACACACATGCTGGTAAATAAAATGATCTAGAATCTGATCTAAGACTAGCATAGTGATTGAAAAGAAATTAAAAGTTTGCTCTATGTTGGTAGAAATGTTTCTCCAGTAGATCCTTTTCTTGTTTTTCTGAGTTTTTTCATATAGCTAATGCTGCCCTAAACTCAAAATTCTCTGCCTCAGCTCCTTGTATGTTGGGATTACACATGTGCCACTATGCATCACTAGTTCTTGATGCACATGACATATGAAGGGAACTGAATTTTGGCCCTTTACAGAGCACTGCATGCTTTTGACTACTAAGACATCTCAGTAGCACCCAAGATTTCTTAATAAGCTTATTTATGGAGCCAGGCATGGTAGCACGCACCTTTAATCCTAGCAGAGGCAAGCGGATCGCTGTGAGTTTGAAGCCAGCCTGGTCTACAAAGCAAGGGTAGGACAACAGCCAAGGCTGCACAGAGAATCCCTGTCTTGGGGGTGGGTTGGGGGGAGCTTGTTTATGATAAATGTTTTAAATGGTTGAGTAAATATTTAAGTAAATTTTGGTATTTGTTCCAGTAGTTGGAAACTGTTCTTTAGTTCATGTAATCTTGTTATATCATTGATTTGCAAACTAAATTTTATTTACTATTTGTGTGTGTTTTGGGACTTTTGTTTGTTAGAGACAGGATCTTTCTATGAAGCCTTGACTATCCTGAACTGAACACAGAACCAAATATGTATTCGGCCTCCTTCTTTCTTCTTTCTTCTTTCTTCTTCTTTTGAAACACAGTCTTGTTATGTAGACCAGGCTGTCCTGGAATCCAGAAAAGATCTACCTGCCTCTGCCTCTGGAGTTTTTGTTTTTTGTTTGTTTGTTTCAAGCCAGGATCTCACCATGTAGCTCTGGCTGTCCTGGAACTCACTCTATAGGCCAGGCTGGCCTCAAACAAAGACCTGCTTGCCTCTGCCACTTGAGTGCTGGGATTAAAGGCATGTGCCACCATGCCTGATGCCACAATATAATATTTCAATTAGAAAAAACTCAGAGACAGATTTATTTTTCAAGAGTAGAAGGTCATTGGCATGGTTACATTTTGATTTATGGCGTATAGGCCATTTGCTCTCTCTTGTCAGAAGATAGATTTAAACCTAAGATATTTAAATGTTATATGAAAAGTATTTAACGAATTCTTTATTCCACTCATTACTGTTTTTCTTTAAAATTTAGGAGATACTCCATTTTACGCAGATTCACTTGTTGGAACCTACAGCAAAATTATGGATCATAAAAATTCACTTTGTTTCCCTGAAGATACAGAAATTTCTAAACATGCGAAGAATCTCATATGTGCCTTCTTAACAGACAGGTAGTGTACACACAGAGAGCAGCCCTTTCACTTTTACAATTTGTAGAAGTGAAGGCATGCTTGCTTTGTATTAATATGAAGTCAGCCTCTCTTGTTATCTTAGTTATATTTAATTCTAGTTTAGGCCCCACACCCACCACACTCCCTGCAAAGTAGGAATTCTATTACCTTCATCATTTTGCACACAACCTAATTATAATGTAATTTCAACCTCAATCCTTGTATCTATAAAAATGCATAAATGATTTACTAAATAACTACATTTGAAAGATAAAATTTATATCACTTGTTTTACCCCTTTATGTAGTAATCCATATTATTCTTGATAAACACACACACACACACACATATAAAACTTTTAAGAGCAATGGAATTTCTATAGATAAATAATTTGTAGTTTATAATCTTAAAAACTATTTAAATTAAATTCCTAAGACTTTTGTGGTGATTCAGGTATGGTGGTGCATATCTTCAATCCTAACACTCGGGAGACAGAGGCAGGCAGATCTTTGGGTTTGAGGCCAGGCTGGTCTACAGATAGCCACATCCAGGATAACCAGGACTATATAGTAAGACTCTGTCTTATCCCACCCCTCAAAACACAAAACAAAAAAAAAACCCTATTTGTTTAATACGGAAGTGCTTCCTTCCATCTCTTTAATTTGCATTTGTATATGAACAAATCTGTTCTGGAAAGTATGATCTTAAAAAAGCAAATAGATGAACTGCCTTGGAAAGAGTGAGCAAACTATTTGATTTTTCCTTGGTTTCTCTAGTCATTTCTTGAACTGTAAAATTGGGTAGCTATATGGTTGATGAACAACCAGTGTTGATAAAATGAAATATAACCCAAATTATGTTTGCTGGGGTTAGTGAAGATTTCATTATAACACGGGGTACAAACTGGGAATTCACCAAAACCACACTTACATACATGATTTTTATTTCCATGTAGTTTTCAGGAATGCTTATGGGTGTTAAAGAATGAAATTCTTAGTCTTTTTTATTTTATTCATAATGATGATTTTAATATAAATGGAGAGAGAGCTTCTAGTATTAAATATGGGTAGCTCAAGCTTCAGATATGAGTTCTTTTTAAGAAGAGAAAAGAGATATTTAAATGGTGTTTTTATGAGAGCAGCCTGAAGTAATTCTTTGCTCAGAGTTCTCATGTGCCAAGTGGGCCATGCAATTTGGCATGTTCAGAGAGACTTTTTTATCTGGAAGTTTTATGTTCTTTTGATTGACAGCAGAATGTCAATGGAAGTAGAATTTATTTCCCACATAGCTTATTGTGTACCACATACTAATTATATCTCTTTAATCTGTGCAGAGGTTAGGCATTTCAAAAGTAACATAGCTTATTTTTTAGAAACACTTAGGCTGACACTTTTAGTAAAAGTTCAATTATGATCCTTGCTTTGGTAAAAATGTTAAAAATTAATATTTGTATTCTTCATAATATATTTTTAAACTGCATTGTTTAGGGAGGTACGACTTGGAAGAAATGGAGTAGAAGAAATCAAACAGCATCCTTTCTTTAAGAATGATCAGTGGAATTGGGATAATATAAGAGAGAGTAAGTCACTCAGTCTAAGTGTTTCCATTTGGTTCTTATAAATTGATTTTCTCTTCGGAAAAAGCAGACATGTTTGATAGAATGGATAACTCAGTTTTAAATTGAGAGATTTTATTTTCCTGTGACAACATTTCTAATTAAATAGTTTATCACTATTCTAGTAAGCTAGTATGCGGTTTTTTAAAGCAACCCAATTGTTTTTGTAATAAGCAATATACATTTCTTAATTTGGCAGTTTTGGAATATGATCCTTTAACTTGAGTACTTAAGTTAATAAATTAATAGTTATTTGTTGAGACCACATTTTGATAAAACAGTAATTTACTTTATGTATATATGATGTTGATTTATTTTAAGAAGAAATATCTCTGCTTTTAAAATGTGAAAAACTAGCCAAGTGGTGGCGGCACATGCCTTTAATCCTAACACTCAGAAGTAGAGACAGGGGGCTCTCTAAGTTCAAGGCCAGCCTGGTCTACAGAATGAGTTCCAGGACAGCCAGGGCTACACAGAGAAACCCTGTCTCAAAAAACAAAACAAAACAACAATAACAACAAAAGTAGAAAACTGAGGATTCTATACAATATATATGTTATTGCTACTTGTAGTTTTTAGCCCCTAGAGTAATATAATAGACCTTTGTTGTTTGATATATTAGTCTATATTTAAAGCTGATCTAACATAGTAATAAATTACTTACATAGTTTTAATTCTATTAACTCTCAAATGGAAGATATGTTGCTAGATTTTTAAAAATAAAATATATTATCATAAAAATTAGTTGATCTAGCCAGATGAGGTGGCACACGCCTTTAATCCCAGCACTCAGGAAGCAGAGGTAGGTGGATCTCTATGAATCTGAGGCTAGCCTGGTCTACAAAATGAGTCCAGGGCAGCCAGGGATACACACAGAGAAGTCCTGTCTCGAAAAACAAAACAAAAACCAAACAAACAAAAAAGCTGATCTTTTATTTTGTCTGTGAGTGAAATAATATTTTCTTTCCTCACAGCGGCAGCTCCAGTGGTGCCTGAGCTCAGCAGTGACACAGACAGCAGCAACTTTGACGACATTGAAGATGACAAAGGCGATGTAGAGACCTTCCCAATTCCTAAGGCTTTTGTGGGAAATCAGCTGCCTTTTATAGGATTTACCTACTTTAGAGAAAATTTGTATGTTATTTATTTGTTAAATTTTATTGTTATAATAGCCTATCTGTCAGATTTTTTCCTAATAGACTATCTAAACTGCTTGTAGTTTTATTTCCTCATTTGGTGTTTGAATGTTACATTTTATTTATTTACAAATGATTGAGAGACACTGTTCTACGTATTCTTTTGAAGATGGGCAGTAAGAACAAATACTTGACTTTGAGTTTATTATCATGTGAAAGATATAAGTGAATAGAATTATAAAGAAAGGTAGTCTGTAATTTGCCTTTAAACAGATTATCACAGTGGATGTTCTGCTAAGGGATTTTTGACTAGCAAGCAAGGAGGAACCACTGAAAACTTTTAAGTATTGGAATAAAATGTTACAAGTGTTTGAGAAACTTCTTGGTACACTCACATGTAATAATGAAAGTGAACAGCTGTCAACATTTGCCCAGGTTTGGGTGTTTCTTAGGATGAAGTAACAAAACCGGACAAGTGAAGGTGGCCTTCCTAATAATGATAATATTCTAAAAGTATTTTGAGTTCTGAACAAAATAAGGGAATTAGGCTGAAGGGATGGCTCAGTGGTTAAGAGCACTGGCTGCTCTTCCAGGGGACCAAGATTTGATTTCCAACACCCACATGGCAGCTCACCATCATCTGTAATTCCAGTTCCAGGGGATCTGATGCCCTCTTCTGGCCTCCATGGTCACCAGGCACACATGTGGTGCACAGACAAATGTTTAGGCAAACACCTATATACATAAAAAGAATATATGGGTTTTTTTTAAGTGTCAGAGATAAAAGAAACATCCATTTTTATAGATGGTGGGAAGGTCACAACTGAAAAAGACTTAGGGGGCTAACAAGATGAATCACTAGGTAAGATCCTTGCTGCCAAGTTCTGTTGACATACATGGTGAAAAGAGAGAACCAACTCCCACAACTTGTCCTCTGACCTCTACATGTATCTCCTGGCGTTTGAGTACATGAACACACAAAATAAATGATTGTAAAAATTTGTTAAGTTTTTAAAAAGACAATGTATAAATTACAACATCAAGCTTATATGTTATCTTTGCAAAAAATAAGAGATGTTCTTTTCTAAGAGAAATGATAGAATATAATCATTGTAGAAACTCAAGTGGAATCAAGGGGGCCTATGTTGTGACTCTAGTCCTAAAAGTTAAGACTGCTTGTGTGGAGAGACAGAGAAGTGTGACTGACCACCCATCAGCAGAATAAATGTTTCACTTACAATGTTCAAGTAAGCTCTGAAAGAAGCTTAATTATATAAGACTAATATGTTAAAATGAAATGAAAAAAAAATTCTCATTCCATCTTTCCAGGTTATTAAGTGATTCTCCATCTTGTAGAGAAAATGATGCAATACAAACAAGGAAAAGTGAAGTATGTGTGCATTTTTACTGTGTTTTTACTTTAGTCACATATTCAAATACTCATACCACTAATTTTTTTTTAATTATCTATTTTTTGTGTGTGTCCAAGTGTTGTGCCTGTATTTATGTCTGTTCACCAAGTGCATGCAATGTTAGTGAAGGTCAGAAGATGGGTTGGGGCCCCTGGAATTGGAGTCCCAGACAGTTCTACCATGTGGGTTCTGGGAACTGAATCCAGAGCCTTAGCAGAGCAGCCAGTGCTCTTAACCATTAGACCATCTCCAGCCCCATCATTTACATATCCACTTGGTATTTCTTTATAAATCATGAAATACCATTCTTAGAGTATAAAGTGCTGTGTGCAGCACAACTTTGAAGTAATTAAGTTATGTGAATTTGTGCTTTTAGCTTCATTTATTAACAAAAGTGGTAGATTTATAAACAACTATATTACCAGTTAGAAGATGTCTTAGTGCTATAAAAGAGTAAAAGCAGTGGTGTAAAGAAGTAGGGCAGAGGTTCACATTCTGAGTTTCTGTTTACAAATGTATTTATATAAAGAATATTTCTCATAATGTTAAAATATCTTGTGACTGCTTACAAAGCTAAATCATACGTATACAGGTGTAAGTTATAATGCTAAGTTTTCTTCAAATGTAACAAAAGGTAGAAAAGCCTGCTAGGTAATTTGGGAATAACATACATTATAGGACTTTTATAAAATATAACAAGCATTAAAATGTTTTCTTTCTTTTTTCCTTTCTTTTTTTGAATAGGAAAGTCAGGAGGTACGTTGTCAAATACACTGAAAAGGAGAAAAACTCATGTTTTATTCTAATCATAGTCTGCTTCCCATTTGGAGTACTGCATCTACCCAAGAGACTTCCCATCCTTTTTCCTACCAAGTACCCTTTTAATTATTTTTCTTATGAATCTATTGTTTAAAATATGAGTTTTGTAGTTTATTTATCAATGACATGTATGTTCCGAGTATTACAGTAGCCAAAAGTACTTATCTTGACTAGCTCATGAGCCTGTATTTTCTTTTTAAAAAATCGTATTGTTGGAAAGTGTGTGTGTGTGTGTGTGTGTGTGTGTGTGTGTGTGTGTGTGTGTGTGTGTGTGTGTGTGTGTGTGTTACACATGGATGAGGAGAAAGATAGTTGACTTAAGGTGTGTGATGGCTGGCACACACTAGTAGTCCCAGGGGAGGCAGAGTAGGCAGATCTCTGACTTTGAGACCAGCCTGGTCTACCAAATGAGTCTAGGACAGCCAGGGCTATACACAGAGAAACCTTGACTCCGGGTGGTGGTGGTGGTGGTAGATAGTTGACTAACCCCAGCGATGGTGGCACACATCTTTAATCCCAACACTTGAGAACCAGAGGCAGGCAGATCTCTCTGAGTTTGAGGCCAGCCTGCTTTACAGAGCAAGTTCCAGGACAGCTAGAGCTATACAGAGAAACCCTGTCTTGAAAAAACAGTAACAACAGCAAAAAGATAGTTGACTTTATTTACTTACATGTTTAGTGTGTATGAATGTGATTGGGTGTGTTTGTATGTACCTGTGTGTGGAGGCCAGTGGTCAGTATTTTTCTGAATACTCTACATATTCTTTTTTACCCTCTCTTCTGGGAAAGGGTCTTCAGTGTACCTGGAACTCAGAGAATAGGCCAGAACTCAGAGAATAGGCCAGACTGATTGGCCAGCAAGCCCCAGAGATCTGCCTGTCTCTACTGTACTTTTCCCAAAGCTCCTCCTTAGCACTGGAGTTAGAGACTCAAACTGCATGCCTTGATTTTGTTGTTGTTTGGTTTGGTTGGTTAGTTGGTGTTTTATTTTATTTTGGAGACAAGTTTCAGTTTGTAGGCGTAGCTGGTCTGGAGCTCACTGAATAGACCAGGTTGGCTTTGGCCTGCTTCAGCTTCTCCAGTGCTAGAGATTAACACACCTTGACTTCTTGTGTATGTTACTCAGTCTCTCATGCTTGTACAGTAAGCATCTTACTGGCTGAGCCATCTTCCCAGCTCCTAGCCTATACTTGTTTTGGGACAATAGAGTTGTTTGTTTGTTGTTTTAAAGATGAATTTAATATTTAAGAACCACCTCACCCCACCCCAGGGCACATACTCATTAGAACTTTGATGTGTCATTTCTGCCTTGGTCTGAAAGTATTCACCCTTTTAAATTTTAGTTAATCAAGTAGATGTAACACTACTGCCATTGTTGTTGTTGTTATTTTGAGGCCTTCAACTCAGTATTAACAGAGCAGGCTGTTTTTGAACTCTCAGAGATCCTCCTTCCTCTGCCTCCAGAGTGGTTTAAAGGCATATAACAAAACACTTAGAATACATTGTCTTTGGTATTTAGTTCTTGTTAATGGGACAGCACTTGTAAATTCATGTAGGCACACTCATACATGTAAAATGATAATAGTAAATTTTTTAAAGGGGATATTTTAAATGTATTATTATTCAAATTTTAAAAATCATTCTAATTTGCTTTAAAACAGCTAAATAAAAATTAAAGAAGAGAAACCAGGTGTACACCTTTAATCCCAGCAGAGGCAGGCAGATCGCTGTGAGTTTGAGGCCAGCCTGGTCTACAAAGCGAGTCCAGGACAGCCAAGGCTAACACAGAGAGACCCTGTCTTAAAAACAAAAAATAAAAATAAAAAAAATAAAAATAAGGAAGAGGATTTGAAATTAATTAGCTATTGTTTACTCAAGATTCATTTAATCCTTCATAGTAGTATTCCTATCACTCTGTAGGAAATCACAAGAGTTTATTCTTGTAAATGTGTTTTTATGTGTATATATGCTGCAAAGGACAGTGGGAGGTGAGGGAGCTTTCCCTCTAAGTCAAAGTCATGCTAAGGAGGTACAGTTCTCCTACTCTTACAGAGAGATCTAGTAAATGGGAAAGGCCAAACAGGATCATTGTTTTCTTTAAGCTTCTCATCTTTGTGACCAAAACTTATAATTTCTTATTTTTTGACAGATTCAGAAAAAATTGTATGCACTAGAAGAACATCTTAACAGTGAGGTACAAGCCAAGGAGGAGCTGGAACAGAAGTGCAAGTATGCTACTGAGCTTAAATAGTGCTGAAAATGAAAAAAAGCGCGAATTAATTATATAAGGACTTCTTCAGTAGTCTATACTTTTATTGTGAATTAGGATTATTTTATTTACTGTTTCTTTCTAAAATTTTTTAGATCTATTAATACTCGCCTAGAGAAAACAACAAAGGAGCTAGAAGAAGAGGTAAAAATTTCCTATACTTTATTAACATTTTTGTTAGTAAAAATCTTACATACCCTCTTAGCTACAGAGTTTTCAGAGAGTACCATGCAATACATATTGGTAAAATCTACCAATACTTGAGCAAGATGGAAATTATTATAGGGTGATTTTTGTTACCTAGATTTGTTTTGTCAATTTGAGTTAATTTAGTATGTGTAGGTATTTCAAGATTAAAAAAAAAAAACTATAATGATATATATGTATGAAAATGCCATAATGAAACCATTATTTGTATGGTAACATAAAAATTAATTTTTAAAAACTTGATTTATATGATGATTAAATTGGCTGCTATGCTTTAAATATAGGAAGTAAATTTTAAAAATAAAACATTAATAGTAATAACATTTTAAGTACATGGGATTAAATAGTGGCGGTTCATTAGTGATAGAAATTTCTAGAAAGCTTGACTGTTGTTAATATAATAAATTAAATATGCAAACATGGAGAACACTATAATTTTAACAAAACAATGATAGTTTTTTAGGTCTTTTTTAAAAAATGTGTGGAGATTACTGACAGTATATGGCTGATTTCTCTGTGTATTTCCTTTTAATAATAATGTTAAATGCTATTTTAGATTACCTTTAGAAAAAACGTGGAATCAGCATTAAGACAGTTGGAAAGAGAAAAAGCCCTTCTTCAGCACAAAAATGCAGAATATCAACGTAAAGCTGATCATGAAGCTGACAAGAAACGGAATTTGGAAAATGATGGTTTGTGATACAGACTCATAAATGTTTAAGAAGAAAAATATTGAATGTATGTGTTGTACTGAAGCTTGCTGCTAAAATGCTTTCCTTCTTAGTTAACAGCTTAAAAGATCAACTTGAAGATTTGAAGAAAAGGAACCAGAACTCTCAGATATCCACTGAGAAGGTCAATCAGCTCCAGAAACAAGTAGGTTGGTCTGTGTCCAGAAAGTAATAGGTTTATCCATGCCTGTTAATACTGATTGCAATTGCAGTGTTGCTATAGTCCTTAACGCTAATACTTGAGGGGATAGGGCCTGGGGAAATACTTTAGTTTCTTATTTAAGTAGCTTGTAACAAGATAATAAATTGATGTATCTCTATTATATTACATCTGTGGTTATCTGCTTGCTTTTGAATTGGCTACCAGTTGGATGAAGCTAATGCTTTGCTGAGAACAGAGTCTGATACTGCAGCACGGTTAAGAAAAACCCAGGCAGAAAGTTCCAAACAGATTCAGCAGCTGGAATCTAACAATAGAGATCTACAAGATAAAAACTGCCTGCTTGAGACTGCCAAGTTAAAACTTGAAAAGGAATTTATCAATCTTCAGTCAGCTCTAGAATCTGAAAGAAGAGACCGGACCCACGGATCAGAGATAATTAATGATTTACAAGGTAAGAAAGAAGTGATTGCATTTCATTTGCTTTTGATAATTTATAATTTTGAAATAATGTTACATGGATAATGTATTGTAGTAACTTGGTGTTTTTTCCTGTGTGTGTGTGTGTGTGTGTGTGTGTGTGTGTGTGTGTGTGTGTCAAGACGACAGGGTTTCTCTATGTAGACCCAGATGTCCTGGAACTTGCTCTGTAGACTAGTCTAGCCTTGAACTTCTAAATCCACCTGCCTCTGCCTCTGCCTCTGCCTGGGACTAAAGGTGTGTGTCACCACTCCTGGTTTGTTTGTTCTTTTTAATGTAGTGTTCTGTTAGTAAAGTCAGAGACTAGGGCTGGAGATACAGACTATTTAGCTGTTTAAGAGCACATATTGGCCAGACATGGTGGTGCCAACATTTAATCCCAGCACTCAGGAGGCAGAGGCAGGCGGATCGCTGTGAGTTTCAGGCCAGCCTGGTCTACAAAGCGAGTCCAGGACAGCCAAGGTTAACAAAGAGAGACCCTGTCTCCGAAAACAAACAAACAAAACAACAACAACAACAACAACAACAACAACAACAACAACAAAAAAAAGAGCACATATTGCTAAGAAGTTTAGTTCTTAGCACTTCTATCAAGTGTATCTATCACAACTGCCTGTAATTCCAACTTCAGGGATTTCAACATTCTCTTTTGGCTTCCTTTGGCACTGCACTCATATACATAAACCTATCCTCAGACACAAACACATAAAGACATAGTTAAAAGCTACAAAACAAAATTAGACATTACAAGTATATTGATAGAATTTGTGAATAAAATACATACTTTTGATTAGTAGCTACTAGATTTAGGTTGTCAGTTGGGTTCTAGCTAAATTAACTTTAAAGTAATCTGACAGATTATAAAACTCTTGCTCGCAAATAGCAACTCTGTAGTATGAGAGTTTTAATTGAACATATTTTGAATGTGTTTTATTTTTTAGGTAGAATATCTGGGCTGGAAGAAGATTTGAAAACTGGCAAAGCCTTACTAGCAAAAGTAGAACTGGAGAAGAGACAACTGCAGGAGAAGCTCACTGACTTAGAGAAGGTAAACATGGAGTGCTGTACTTCATGTGTAAAAAAGGACACTGTGATTTAGATGAGAAGTTACCAAAATAAAAGAACAATTCAATAACTGTTCACTAGATAGAATATTTATATATATACATGGACTCTTTCTATTTGGACTATAACTTTAATACCATATAGACTACCCTTGGTACAGTGGACAACATGGAGGAAGGGACTCAAGTGTATATAATGATATTGCTGTTTATTTGTTTTTAGAGACCCAGAGGAAATTAGGACTTTTTAAGATAAATATTTTATTCTTTGATAATTTTATATAGCATAAAAAAATTCAAATGTTGACTGGGATAGCTTAAAAATTAAAGTATGACTTGTAATATTCAGAGTTTTGTTTTGCTTTTAATACTATAGAGCCAAGGATTATTTCTAGTTAATATTTTATTTTCATTTGTTTATTCATTGATCTGAATATATAGTGTTTTCTATTGGAGAAATATCAGGATACAGTGTTGCTTTTAATAGTATCACAGTCTTAATAGGTAGCCATGATGACAAAAACTTTTGATCCCAGCTCTCAGGAGACAGAAGCAGTTGGATCTATGAGTTCAAGTCTCAACCAAAAGCAAAGTAATGATAAAGCCTCTAGGTAATTTCAGTGCACTGCATGCAAAAAATGCTAGCTGTTTGGACATAGTGTACCTTTCAGGTGTAGAAAATGAGCCCTGACATGATAGGTCATACAGGTACACAGGAAAAGGTGCACAGCTACCTCGAGGATCACCACTAGAACAGAGCTGAAAATAGAGAACAGCTGTGGCTATATTTGCTTGTTTAGTCACAATTTCTGAGTATGGTATCAGCAAACTAACCTTTAAGTGTCACATAATGAATACTTCAAGTTTTGTTGGCCATGTGGTCTGTGTTGCAAATCCTCGGACATATATAGAAAGTAGATTGACTTCTGTTATCTAAGACTTTCAAACTTAGAACATCTGGTTGGGCATGTAGCTCTGTGGCTGCACTTGCTTAGCATGTTTAAGACCCTGAGTTCAATCCCCAGCATCACAGAAAAATACTATTAATTGGGTAGTAGGACATCTTGAGGTTTTTGTTCTTGTTCTTGTTTAATGTAGCTAGATTTAAAAACATCACTATGTAGGCCAGGCTGGCCTCAAATTTTCGGAGATCTGCCCGCCTTTGCCTTCTGAGTGCTGGAATTAAAGGTCTGGCCATAATGCCTGGCCATTAGATAAGATTTTTAAATTTTGCAAAATAATGCTTTCAAAAGAGAGACCTTGTCTAAATAATGCCAGCATCCTGTGCAGCTGCAAAGATGTCTCAGAAGTTAAGAGCACTTGTTCTTCTAGCACTCACAAGGTGGCCTACAATCTGTAACTCCAGTTCCAAGGGATCTGTCACCCTCTTCTGACTTATATGGGCACCAGGCACACACATGGTACATACACATATACAAAAACAACACACACTTAAAATAAGTAATTTTTTAAAATGTAAAACTAGAGACAGCTGGGGAGCCTCCAGAGGTGACAGGAAGGTGAGAGCAGATACAGTGTCAACAGCATCGGTGGATAGTGTCAGGGCGCAGATAGAGAAATAGAGTAAGAGGCTAAGAAGTATTGTATGGTCAGAATAGCACTCTAGTCATTTTGCTGAAATTAACAGGCTCAATTCAGATCTCAAAACAAGACAGTGGATCATTGCAACATAGAGTCCGTTGGTTACTTTTACAAGAAAGAAACTTGGATAAAGAAGAAAAGGAAAGTACTGAACATTCATAGTGACACTATTTAAAAGTAATTTTTAAAGTTTTTGAAATTTTGTTAATAGTTACCATTGGAAATGTTTCATAGGAAAAGAGCAACATGGAAATAGATATGACGTATCAACTGAAAGTTATACAGCAGAGTTTAGAACAAGAAGAAGCTGAACACAAGGCCACAAAAGCACGGCTAGCAGATAAAAATAAGATCTACGAATCCATTGAAGAAGCTAAATCAGAAGCCATGAAAGGTATGCATCGTGAGGAGTGTTACAGCAACATCTTCCAAGAGCTCATTCTAGAGTCAGCCTTTGATTTTACAAAATATTTATATTGCCAAGGGAACTGAAAGGAAGAAAATTATTAGGGAAACCTTATATACTTCTATTTCTTAACCTTTGATTCATTATGAAAATTTCTAAATACTAATTTATTTTACCATATTTTTAGGTCTGAAAGAAAGTGATTGTGTTTCAGTGGCATTGAGGGTGAATGGTGTGCAGTGTGACACTCTGTATCTTGATAATTGGGAGATATGTTCTTTGACATACATTTACTGTAGTTTGACTTTTGCCCGCTGTGCTACAAACCTGTTACTAGTTATGTAAAATGAGAACTTAAGTAGTAGCTAGTCCAGCTAGACTCAACGGTAGCTCACTGAGTATTTTGGACTCTGACATAGTAAAGATGCCAATCAGATTTTATTAAAGTCACATCATACTAATAGATCCCAACTTTAACTTCCATAAACCAATCTTTGTTTTAGAGTTGTCTTATAATAGTTTGTTTATTAACTTTTTATTATTAAAACGATTTGAAATGACAGAATCAGAACTTGAAAATATTTGTGTCTCAGTCTTAAAAACTCTGGAACAGAAATTCACTTCTTAGTCACACATGATATTATGAATAGCTTATCAAGAAGTAACCTTTTAGGCTTTAAGTAAAATTAAGATTTAGATTTTCTTATTAGAACCAATTTAGTTTAAAGTACCAATTCAGGACAATAAGAAATAAAGCAAGCCATAAACAATAGTGCATGCCTTTAATTCTAACACTCAGAAGGCAGAGGCAGGTGAGTCTTGGCCCTGCCTCCAAAACAAAAGAAAAATGAAGCTGTCACTTTATTTATACAGTTTAAAGAGATTAAATTGATGTAGTGTATTATCTTCTTGTCTGTGGCCTGGAAGAGAAATAAGTTGTTTTGAGGTGTAATTTATATGCAACAAAGTATAAATAGTTTTGATGTTTGTGTTACACTCATATAGCTACCACCAAAGCAAAGGTAGAATATGTCTACCACCCCTCAGTTTCCTTGTGCTTCTCTCTATTCTCTGCACCAATAGTATGTGATGTTTTTTTAATGAATTTTTTGTTTGTTTTTGTTTTTAGACAGGCTTTCTCTGTTTATCCCTGGCTGCCCTGGAACTCTCTCTGTAGATCAGGCTGGCCTTGTACTCAGAGAACCATTGCCTTTGCTCCTAAGTGCTGGAATTAAAGGCATGTGCCACCACCACTCGATGAATAATTGTTATTTATTTATTGAATAAGTGAATGGATTTATTTATTGATTATTTTCCAAACGGACAAAAATGAAACAATTCAATGTGATACAACTTTTATTTGTTTCCAATGGTTATGTGGAACATACATAATATGTGATGACTTCCTTATATTTTACATATAAGCACACAACACTTAAATATTACATACGTCAGTCAAGCCTGAATCTAAACTCTTTATATTGTTCTGCATGTTATCACCTCAGTAGATTAAGAACATGGCTTGAACAAGTAATTATTACCAGTATGACCTTGTCCAGATGCTAACTTTGCTAGTAACTTGTTCCCTGTAAAAAGATGATGATATTGTGAGGTTGTGAAAATCAAGTGTGATTATACATATAAGATAATTGGAAATACTACCTATTTAGTAGCATGTAGAGAATACTTCATTTATTTGTGCATACTTTTAAAGATCTTTCATTAACTATTTTAAATTCTGGCCAGGGAGGTGGTTTGATGGATAAAGTTCTTGATGTGCATGGATGAGCCCATGTAAAAGGCATGGCAGCCACCTTATACACAGCACTCAGAGAGGAGATCCCTGGAGCAAGTTCACCAGCTAGTCAAGCCAGAATTAGTGGATTCCATGTTCACCCAGAGACCCTGCCACAGGATATAAAGTGGAGGCAAACAAGAAAAATATCTGACATCAGTTTTAGGCCTCTACACACATGTGAAGACATGTACACTTTAAAAAAATAATGCCCTGAAAATTCATGGATTTAATTTTTACCTAATGAAACTTTTTTTTTTTTTTGAGACAGGGTTTCTCTTTGTAGCCTTGGCTGTCCTGGACTCACTTTGTAGACCAGGCTGGCCTTGAATTCACAGCGATCCGCCCGCCTCTGCCTCCCGAGTGCTGGGATTAAAGGCGTGCACCACCACACCCGGCTCCTAATGAAACTTTTTGTAAATGATAGTTGGATGTTAAACAGTAGGTGTGAGAGGGCAGAGGAATCCTATTTGGATATGAACTGAAATACTAATCAAAAGGTTAACTAAAACTTACATTTAAAATTGAACTTACTTGTGTATGAATACACTTTGCTGATCACCTTAAGATGAAAGTGCTTTTAAAGGGTTGTTTTCTGATTGATAGGTTTATTGCAAATCATTTAGAAAAATGAAGGAAAGTATAACTAAAAAAAGATTACCTACAATCCTATTAAGTAAACATAATACTTTGTAGATTTATTCCATTTTCTCTGCCATTGTACTAATTCTTTAAAAACAAAAAAACAAATGCTGTGAGCATTAATGAGGGCTTATGAAGTACCTGCCATATGCCTGGCAATATTTTACCTTTTTGCCATATTCAGATGGTTAAATGCTGTTACCCTCCCAAATGAAAGGAAAGTTGATTCCTGAATCTTACTATCTCCCCAAACATAGCTGGGTGGTGGTGGCACACGCCTTTAATCTCAGTGCTTGGGAGGCAGAGGCAGGCAGATCGCTGTGAGTTCAAGGCCAACCTGGTCTACAAAGTGAGTCTAGGACAGTCAAGGCTACACAGAGAAACCCTGTCTTGAAAAACAAAAACAAAAACTATCTCCCCAAACATAATTTTCAACACCTGCATAATAATATACTAACAGGAAAAGAAAAGTGTTGGAATCTGCCTGGAATGCCTTCAGGTCAAAATTGTCACACTATTTTATTGAAAGATGCCAGTGTCTTATAGAGTCATAAAGACAAAATTATTTTTTATTAGAATAGATGTGATATCACTAGTATGATGTTTTATATTTTACAAATGAAACTCCTAATTTTCCAGCTAAAACTAATAATATTTCAAATATATTTGAAGTGATAAGAATGTTTAGTTAGAAAGATAACAATATAAAATAGTACCACTTGCTCTTAATTAAAGAACACCTCAAACACGTGCTTGTATCCACTGTTATTGTAATAGAAATGGAGAAGAAGCTGTTGGAAGAAAGGTCTTTAAAACAGAAAGTGGAGAACCTACTCCTGGAAGCAGAGAAGAGATGCTCGCTATTGGACTGTGACCTCAAACAGTCTCAGCAGAAACTAAACGAGCTGCTGAAGCAGAAAGACGTGCTAAATGAGGATGTAAGTGTTATTATACTAGGTAAAAGTGAATGAGCCAATAATAAGCTAGTTTTATTGGGAGATTTAATAGTGACTGCATTCTTTATTTTTTCTTGTAATATCCTATAGTGTAAGTTGGCTTTAATAGATTTTGGTGATAAAATAAGTCAGTCATTGAGTAATTTTAAGTTACTTGTACCTTAAAGATTATATTTTATTTAAAAAGAATAGAAATATCTATATTTTAATGTGAAGATTATATTTTATTTAAAAAGGATAGAAATACCTATATTTTAATGTGAGATAAATAAGAATATTATCAACCGGGTGTGGTGGCGCACGCCTTTAATCCCAGCACTTGGGAGGCAGAGGCAGGTGGATCACTGTGAGTTCAAGGCCAACCTGGTCTACAAAGTGAGTCCAGGACAGCCAAGGCTACCACAGAGAAACCCTGTCTCGAAAAACCAAAAGAAAAAAAAAAGAAAATTATCATCATTCTTGAGAAAAAAGTAAGTTATTTATTTAAATGTCAAGTGTACAATTTACTTTTTTAGGTTAGAAATTTGACATTAAAAATAGAGCAGGAAACGCAGAAGCGTTGTCTTATGCAAAATGACCTGAAGATGCAGACCCAGCAAGTTAATACCCTAAAAATGTCAGAAAAGCAGATAAAACAAGAAAACAATCATCTCTTGGAAATGAAAACAAACTTGGAAAAGCAAAATGCTGAACTTCGAAAGTAAGTTAATTGGTTCAGTTTGATAGAGGGTTTCTGGGAGTTTTTGTGTATTGTATATAGTAGTATTTATTTAAAATGAAAGCTAGGTGTGGTAATATTCCTATAATCCCAACACTTGGAAGTGTGAAACAATAAGATTGGAATTCCAGAGCCATCTTATATAGAAAGATGAAAGTAAAATAAAACTGAAATACCACATTAGCTGTTGGATTAATGACATGATGTAGCCTCAGGAAAAGCCTGTGCATGGCACTGAAGGAATTAGTTTTTTGTTTTGGTTTTTAATATGTGTTTTTTGGTGTTTTGCTGTTGTTACTGTTTATAAAGTCTCACTATGTAGCCATGGCTGGCCACAACCTTCTAGGAATCTTTGTCCTCAGCCTCCAGAGAGCTAGGATTACAGGTATAGTCACCACACTTGGCTTGCAGTAGTTTAGATTCCTGTTTTGTTTTTTGAAGCATGATCTCATGGAATTCTCCAGGCTGGCTTTGAACTCATGATCACTCCTACCTCGGCTTCCCAGTTGCTGGGATTACAGGCTTTGCCACCAGGCGTGGTGGTGATGAGAGTTTTAAAAAGTAGTGATGAAGTTAATGCTAGCATGAAAATGACTTGATTTTGAGAATTCTTACTTTGCAAAGTGGCTGGATTAAAATATAAGTTACTAACAAAGACTTTCTGTGTTCTCAGAGAGCGGCAGGATGCAGATGGGCAGATGAAGGAACTGCAAGACCAGCTTGAAGCTGAGCAATATTTCTCAGTAAGGCACAAATAGTTATTTGTTTCACTTTATGTATATTCATATTTTCAGTATAGGCACATAAGTGTACCATGTCCATGCCTGGTATTGGGAGGTAGATGCATAGCTTTTGTTTGTTTGCCCTTGCTTACTTTGGTTCTGGGTTTTTAAAACAGCTTTGCTACCTAGCTGGTCTGCATTTTGCAAACTTTCTGCCTTCACATCCTGAGTTCTGGGATTATATATAGTAGTTTACCACCATACCAGAGGTCTTACACAACTCATAAAAAGTAGACGGGGATTAGGGATGTAGCTCAGTGGTGAAGTACTTGTAGCATGGAGGAGGTCCTAAGTTCAATATGTAGCACCAAAAAGAGAGAAAAAAAGTACTGGGCAAAAGACTGTAGATTGTGTAACATGATTGCTTTATCCTGCTGGCTTGGTGGTAATATGTGTCTGTAGTTGGAATTACCATGCAGGCTGTGATGTGTCACTTGAGCCACAACATTGAGGCCAGTCTCCACAACAGAAGGAGAGACACTGTCTTAGAATAAGAAATCAGCTGTTAGCTGGGCGGGGTGGTGCATACCTATAATCCCAACACTCAGGGAGGCAGAAGCAGTGAGTTCAAGGCCAGCCTGGTCTACAGAGAGTCCAGGACAGCCAAGGCTACACGGAGAAACCCTGATTCCAAAAAACCAAAAAAGGGGGGAGAAAAAAAAAAGAAGAAGAAACCAATTGCTGTTGCTAAGACATAATTTTTTTAAAAGATTTATTTATTATGTATACAGTGTTATGCCTGCATGTATGCCAGAAGATGGTATCAGATCTCATAGATGGCTGTGAGCCATTATGTGGTTGCTGGGAATTGAACTCAGGACCTTTGGAAGAACAGCCAGTGCTCTTAACCGCTGAGCCATCTCTCCAGCCCCACTAGGGCATAATTCAAAACCTATGCTATTACCAGCCTGTGAAGCTGGTTAGAAGCATTACCTTTTGGAAGAATGTGTGTTTGGGTTATTTTAAATACATAATTTTTAAGTTTATTTTATGTGCATTGATGTTTTGCTTGCATATATGTCTGTGTAAAGGTGTTGGATCCTGGAGTTAAAAATAGTTGTGAGCTGTCACGTGGGTACTGGGAATTGAATCTCAGTGCTCTGGAAAAACAGTCAGTACTCTTAACCGCAGAGTCATCTCTCCAGCCCAGATATTTGCTTTGTAATGAAAGGAATAAAACTATTATTTGACCTTTGTGGGTTTTTAGAGACCGCCTTAAAAATATGAAACATTTTTATCCTTCTGTCCCTCCTCCTTCTTTTTGGTATTGTTTTGCTTTTGTTTTGTTTTGGGACAGTGTTTCTCTGTGTAGCCTGGCTGTCTTGGAACTTGTTCTATAGACCTTTGCCTCCCATTTGCTGGGATTACAGGTATATGCTACAACCACCCAGCAATGTGAAGTATTTTCATGTAGTAGTTCCACTGATCTGAAAGAAATAAAGAAAAAAAAAATCAGTGTGTGTGTGTGTGTGTGTGTGTGTGTGTTTCATCTCTTCATTTATCCTTCCAACTTGTATATTTAACTGGAATTATGCTGTGATATCCTGTTGAAAGTCATACTTTCACATTAGGGATTGAGTTTGCTGGGGACTGGGTATAAGGCATGCAATCTACTGTACACTTGGGCTGCTAGCCAGATGTTTGTTTAATATATTAGTAACTAGAAAATGGACAAGCTCACAAAACTACTGGTTTCTCAGGAGCCCAAAACTACATTAAGAACATATTTGTATATATTGAGCTTTTTGCCTGGCTATGTTTTGAATGTAAGTCATATTCTTGAGAATAATAGACATGCATTACTGTTTTGTTACTTAGACCCTCTATAAGACACAAGTTAGAGAACTTAAGGAAGAAAGTGAAGAGAAAACTAAGCTTTGTAAAGAGTTACAACAGAAGAAGCAGGATTTACAGGATGAAAGGTAAGGACAGGCCCTGCCCCTTGTCCATAGGTAAGTGCCCCATTCCCCATCTGTTTTCCACCAACTAAAAAATCTGATGAAAAATCAAGTAGACAAACCTTTTGCTTTCATATTGAAAATCGATCATTAAAATGCCCTCTCCATGGGATCTGGGCACTTAGCTTATGTAGACTGTGTGCTTAGAATACATGACAGGTCCTGGGTTCAATCCCATATCATATGCCTACATTTTTTTACATATCTCTGAAATACAGAGACTCCTTGGCTGCCCAGCTGGAGATCACCCTTACCAAAGCAGATTCTGAGCAGCTGGCTCGATCCATTGCTGAGGAACAATATTCTGATTTGGAAAAAGAGAAGATCATGAAAGAGCTGGAGATCAAAGAGATGATGGCTAGACACAAACAAGAACTTACTGAAAAGGATGCTACAATTGCATCTGTAAGTAAAATTCTTGGTGTTTTGGGAACTGTCAGATGTAAAATTTAAAACGGCTGTATTTGTTAGCAGACTGTAACAGTCTAACTAAAGAAACATTTCAAAGGAAGCAGTCGGTCTTATGCTGTCAGTTGTGCAGACATGAATTTCACAGTAAGGGGGTGAGGAGTTAACAGAAGGAGGTACATATACAAGACCCAGGGGTGTGCAGATAGTGAGATAAAGCCACTGGGCACAGTAAATAAATAGTTTTGGAATAATGGAGTTTTTGAGCAAAAGGAATAATGTTAGATCCTTACTAGTTAGGTAAATTGTATCTAGTTTAAGGATCAAATGTGAAAAATAAAAACTGTAAGCCATCAGACAGACCTAAAACTACTATGTGATAGAAGATAGCCTAAATAAAACAAAGAGAAGATGGTTTTTGTCTATAATACATACAGAACTCCTGTAATCCAATAAAACAACTGAAACAATTTAGAAGAAAATTGACCAAAAGAGACAGCTCAAATACATAGGTAGCTGCTTCTCTTAACTGTTCTCCAGCAAAAGGTCAGATGAGTGTCATAGCCTTGAAATATCCTTGCATACCCTTTCCACGACGGAAAGAACCTGATGATTTCAAGTGTCTAGAAAGTTGCATTTTTCTTTACAACAAATGGAGAGTTAAATTCAGTTTGATAAGTGTAATATAGTCAGTAGTATGACACTCTCTGGTAAATTTTAAGTATGAAGTATAACCCCAGGAAAGTCCACACAAAGATAACTATGCTAAACAAATTAACACATTACTTGTAGCCACATAATACTTACAAATAGCAAACCCTCACATGTCTCCATTGGTAAACAGTTGTGAGGGATGGAAAGATGGCTCAGTACTAAGAGCATTGGCTACTCTTCCAGAGGACCCAGGTTTGATTCCCTGCACCCACATGGTGGCTCATAGTCATCTTATAACTGCACTCTAGTTCCATGGTGTCTGATGCCCCTTTCTGGCCACCGAGGGCACTGAACACACATGCTATAAAAACAGGCATTCACGCAAAACACTCACATACATTAAATTAAAAGAATAAACAAACCTGGCCATAGTGGCGCACACATTTAATCCTAGCACTTGGGAGGCAGAGGCAGGCATATCGCTTTGAGCTTTTTGGGCTACATATGAAGTTTTGAGGCAGCAACATTTTTATCAAGGATAAGGCTGGCATGCTAATACAAGGGGAAGTGAAGAGGTGAGAAGTAGTCTACTGGTCTCAATTTGGACTGCTGTTTGACAACTAAAAATGTGTAAAGTGATATATGAAGGTTTTTTTCCCTCCCACTTCTATTTCTCAGCTTGAAGAAACAAATAGAACACTAACTAGCGATGTTGCAAATCTTGCAAATGAGAAAGAAGAATTAAACAACAAGCTAAAAGATACTCAAGAGCGTATGTATTAGCAGGAGGTAACACTTTTGGGGAATATACCTAGTAGCTGCAGTCTGGTGTAACTTTAATGTTTCTGTTTATTTCAGAACTGTCAAAGTTGAAAGATGAAGAGATCAGTGCAGCAGCTATTAAAGCACAGTTTGAGAAGCAGCTGTTGACTGAGAGAACACTCAAGACTCAAGTACGTCATCAGAATGGAAATGTGGTTTTGAGTTTTCTATTCCTGTCACCTGTCACTTCTAGATTTATAGGGTGGAAGCTAGGCTCAGCACAGTATCATTATTTAAACAATTTTCTGATGTGTTTGTTTGTTTTGTGGGGTTTTTTGTTTGGTTGTTTGTTTGATTTTTTTTTTTTTTTGCAGGGAGAGGGGTCTAGAAGAAACTTTATTTGTATGGATGTGTCCCACATGCTCTCCAAGCTTTTTATTATTTGTTAATAGCCTGAAGAGTCAAGATGGTCTGAAAGGGCTTGTGCGATTATTGACACCCCTCTGCCAGCTCCCACAGTTAGTTGTATTTGTATCATAAACATGTGGTTGATAGTACCATTCTCTGTTACTGGATAGGGTACTTTTAGTGCCAATGCAGACTTTACCTCCTTCAGAATAGGAGGAGGAACATCTGCCTTTTAAAATCTCTCCTATAATAAAAGTTGAATTATAGTAGAAAGTGACTCAGATCAAGCCTGTAATTTAGTGGGGAAACACATCCAGGGCCTGGCATGTGGTAGGCAAGCATTCTACCTAAGCTATACTCATAGTCCTGTAAACACTTTAAGCAGTTGTTCTCAAAAATCATGAGAAAGTGGGCAAGATAACTCAGTGGGTAAAGATTCCTACCATCAAAAATCATGAGGATGAGCTGGATGTGGTGGCGCACGCCTTTAATCCCAGGCAGAAGCAGGCAGATCACTGTGAGTTTGAGGCCAGCTTGGTCTACAAAGGGAGTCCAGGACAGCCAAGGCTAACACAGAGAAACCCCCTAGAATATAGAAAATATATTAATAAAAGAAGTGCATTATTTGTATTATTTAAAATAAGGTAAAAGTATTTTGTGTGTGCATTTGTCATATGTGTGTGTATGTTTATGTGTATATACATGTGGAGTGTGTGCATGTGTGCATGCATGTGAAGACCACATGTTGGCTTCTGGTGTCTTCCTGTATTACTATATACTTTTTTAAAAATTATTTTCATTTATGTGCTTTTGCCTATAGAAGCCAAAAGAGGTTATTTGGTTCCACTGAAGCTGCAATTACAAGTGGTTCTAAGTGCTTGGTACTTAGGTACTTGGGTGCTAGGAATTGAACTTAGTTTTCCCAGAAAAAAAAACAAAAGCAGTTTAGCCATTGAGCCATCTCTCCAGCCCCTCTCCACCTTATTTTTTGAGACAAAATCTCTCACCAGATCTAGAGATCACAAATTGGGCAAGACTAGTTGACTAGTGAACCTAAGAGATCCTTCTGTCTCTACCTCCCCAACACTGAGGTTAGAAGAATGCACCACTCTGCTTGGTTTGTGTATGGGTGCTGGGGATCTGAACTCTGGTCCTCATGATTGTACATTAGACACTTTAGCGACTGAGCCACCTCCCCAAGCCCAAAAGTGATTCTATATAACCCTGTGTATAGGAAATGAATTCTTGGTGATTATGTAACTTGTTATTGATGAGTTTCTGAGAAAACAACATAACTTATATTTATCATATGCTTATTTTTTTAAGGCTGTAAATAAGTTGGCGGAGATCATGAATCGAAAAGAACCTGTCAAGCGTGGTAGTGACACAGATGTTCGAAGAAAAGAGAAGGAGAACAGAAAGCTACATATGGAGCTTAAGTCTGAACGTGAAAAATTGACACAACAAATGATTAAATACCAGAAAGAACTGAATGAAATGCAGGCTGTAAGAATACTCTTTTACACTAAAAACTTTTTTTTTTTTAACAATTATTTCCTTTTCTTTGGTTGAAGAACATTTCTATTAGTAATTAGTACTAAACCATGACTCACAATTACAATGTACATTTCATCTGTTAAAACATTTTCTTACAGCAAATAGCTGAAGAGAGCCAAATTCGAATTGAACTCCAGATGACCCTAGACAGTAAAGACAGTGACATTGAACAACTGCGGTCACAGCTCCAGGCCTTGCATATTGGTATGGATAGTTCCAGTATAGGCAGTGGACCAGGGGATGCTGAGCCTGACGATGGATTTCCAGGTACACATCCTTGGTCAGCCCTTGCATTTGCATTAAATTTAAGTCAGATGATTGCTTTAAGTTCCACAACTGACTTTGCTCTTGAGAAAAAAAATTTATTTCTTTAAGGAAAAACCTACTTCTTGGACTACTTACTACTTGGGACATTTTAGACTTGTTTCATTAAAACCAAACAAATAATAAATTCTAAATGCTTAGGTGTTTAGCTCATATATAGTGCCTATCTGTTTTTTAAGCTTTCATTTTTTTCTTCTTTTCTCTCTGCCTTGCTTTCTTACTTGTGGGTATTTAGTCCATATCACTCAGTCACACACTATGGAATCCATGTCCTTCACCTACCAGCGTTCCTCTACCTCTCTCAATATTGCCACTAAGCCCTCCAGTTCTCACATACTCCTTGACTCTGACTCTGAAGAAGATTCTTTGCCTTACTTACCCATTTCATCGGAGCCTATTAGTACAGGTGATATCCTGAAAATCTTTCTGTCTTTGGAGTTCTGCCAGCTACTTAATTTTGTCTTTTTGGAAAAAAAACAAAACAAAACCATTAACTAACATCTACTCACTCTAACAAGCTGTAAAGATTGTAAAGATGAAGTAAAAAATAAACTGCTGCATGAACTATAATTTGCTTTTAGGGCATTTTTCAAATAGCTTGTGATTGCATTGCTAGATCGTTTGATTTTTGCCAACTTTCCATAATCAAAGCAGTATGTTTTATATTCTTGAAAGTGCATGGTGTCCTCTATTTTTAGTAAACTTTTCCATAGTTCTATATTGAGTGACAGTACAGAAGAAAATAAAAACATATGACCTGTTTCAGTGAATGTGTTCACATTTTCCCTGAGTATATACATGTCCACAAATATACTAAGCCTTCAGAAAAGGCCCTGAAAAGGCCCAGAGGTGAAATGATGGAGAATCCCAAATGCATCTTTTAAACTCACAGAGGTTCTCACTGATCTCTAGGCTTCAGCTTCCTCATCTACATGAGGGATGGAATTGTGTGTGTGAAGCTGTGAAGACATTGAGAACTTAGGTTAAAGCATCTAGTATAGTTAGTGCACAGCAGTTAAGATCTGTACCGACTTGCATTATTAGAATAGTCTCTTAGAATGGCATAACCCTGCCAATTTTATTTGAAAAATACTGATAAAATTCATCAGCACAGAATCCAATGACTTAAGATACATTTGTTGATTAGAGTTTTACTGATTCTGATATTTTGGGGCTTATAAATCTTGGTTATACTGTTGCTTCTTAAGTATTTTACACAATGAGGATAGCCATTCAAAAACTCGCTGTTTTCTGACCACACCCTCATTTAAGAGCTTCCTACTCAACAGTACACAGCATACCTCTAGTCAACTCTGTCTCCACAGGAAGAAGGAAGGGCTTGATATAGACGTGCAGTGAAAAGAGCTCAGTGGCTCGTGTGTTGTGAACTTTCCAGTGCATGAATTTAACCAATGTGTATTCGATGTAATAATTCAGAATATTTATTTTTGATGTGATATGACCTGGGTTTCGTTTTCTGGTGTGTAACATGCGTCTACTGATTATACATTATTACAGTAACCTAGTACTGTATGGCCTAAATTCTAAAGGGCATTTTGTTAAATTCCTCATTATCAGGGGAAAATAATTTTTATTTATCTTCATCTGTTATGCTTACTTACAGAGTCAAGGTTAGAAGGATGGTTGTCATTGCCTGTGCGGAACAACACTAAAAAGTTTGGATGGGTTAAGAAGGTAATTAGTGCTTTTGAGTATGGTTCCTTTTCCTTGTGGAGTTGTAGGATAGACATGCCTACACTTCCTGACATACAAAACCTGTTTATACTTTCTGGTGTGGACTGATATGATTTTGTTTATCTCTTTGGAAGAAATTTTACTCTCCTTGGGTTGTTACTGAAACTAATTTTGAGGTCATTATAGAAGCTTGTTCTGGTGCTGTGGTGTCCTGGTGGGCAGCAGCTCTAGATACACTAGGAATACACCTGTAGTCCAGTGCTACTGTGTTCCTTGCTTACTGTGACTAAGTTGACACAGGTTCACTTTTTAATATTGATCTCAAAGCTTAAAATACATGTGGTTTCAGTTTCATTGTTACAGAAAAATAAATAAAAATCTATAAGTAAGTTTGTTGCTACCTTGAGGAAAAGTTCCCTAAAACATCATTAGTACTTTTTATTTAGTTTCATAGCATATGACTTTATAACAAATAAAGAATTTCTTGTGGAAAAAAAATAGTGCTTAGTACTTTCATCACTTCTTTTCCTCTTTTTTACAGTATGTGATTGTAAGCAGCAAGAAGATTCTTTTCTATGACAGTGAGCAAGATAAAGAGCAATCAAACCCTTACATGGTTTTAGACATAGAGTAAGTATCAGACTTACATTACAAGCCTAATGAGAAAGGGCATGATGACAAGCACAGTGCAGCTCTCACTTTACTAGTGTAACATTTCCCTATGATTTCCTTTATAGAAGGGTGGCATTATGTGGTGTGTATTTCATGGCTCTTTAGTACATGATTTTCTGACAGAAGTTCAACCTGGAATTTTCTCTATCTTAAACATTATTAAAACAATAAAGCAAACTAGTCAGCCATGTTAACCCCTTTAATCCCAGCACTTGAGGGGCAGATTGTGGTGGATCTGTGAGGCCAGCCAGGTCTACAATATCAAGTTCAAGGACAGCCAGAACTACATAGTGAGACTGACCCTGTCTCAAAACAATAACAGTAACAACAACAAAACCCAAGCTAGTCTATGAGCTTTAACATGGGCCAATAAATAGCTGATTTTTAACATCTGGTATAAGATATCCAATGTAATAAATCCTTGGGTAATATTTTATTCATTCCTTTATTTAAAATTCTTCTATAGCAAGCTGTTTCATGTCCGACCCGTTACCCAGACAGATGTATACAGAGCAGATGCTAAAGAAATTCCAAGGATATTCCAGGTAAACATTTGTTTGTTTTTCATCCTTAGAGGTTCACATGTGGCATGATGTTTTAGATTCCTTTCTTCACTGGCCTTGGCCTGCATCACATTACCTTTCTGTCTTGACCCCAGTTGGGACAGTTGGTGCTGCTTTTGTCTGAGCCTAGCACTGTCCTCCTGGTTTGTTTATTGGTTTATGTTGTGCTTCTGAGCTGTTACCCTTTTGACAAGATTGGTTGTTGTTTTTTAGGGTGTGAACGTACTCCTGTTTTGGTTTTATTCTCAACTCTGGAAATTTTAAAAATCCACTTAACAAGTTAAAAGCTGTGGCACACAAATGCCTGTAACTCTAGCTCTGTAGGTTCAATGTCCTCTTCTGACCTCCATGGGCAGTTGTGCACAGACACAGATAAACATTCATATTCACACAGCCTTTTAAAAAATTTAAAGCTCTGTATAAAAACAACTATGTCTGATCCATTGTGGGGAAGTTGTCTCTCCCCCCCACCCCCAGTGCTTATGCTGTTTTATTTGGGTTATTTATTTGCATATCTTCTTTTTCTTTTATCCCTCAACTCTCTAAACATCTAAAATTAAAATGTGCATATAGTTCACCCATTTTTCTGTTGTTCAGGAGTATAAACAACTACTATAGTTGTCATATTGGACTTTTGTTGTTTGTTTGGATAGGGAGGGACACTGGAGACTGAACCCAGAGCTTTGAACTATACTTCTAGCCTTAAATGTCCCTCCCAGAGGAGTGAAGGGGGGGGGGGGGAAGCACCTAATTAAGTGAGAATTTGCCTTTTGTTGGCCTATTCTGATAGTTTCGCTATAGCAAAGTAAAAGATAATAAATCAAAATTAAGGAGATCCTATTTAAACAGGTCAGTTCTTTTTGGTGTGAAGTAAAATGACAGTCTCATGTCTCTTACATGAGCTCTGTCTTCCCAGGCTTTTATACGTGCCAGGCAAGCATGCTACCACTGAGCCACAGTCCTAGCTTACATAAACCCTTGATTAGGTAACCTACTTAGGTTTGAGCATCAACTTCATTTTGCTCTCATTGAGTACTTTTTCAGAATATGAGTAATTTATCACTTGATACATTAAAAATAACATAATGTGGGGCCTGGAGAGATGACTCCCATAAAAACTGGGTTTGGCTCTCAGCACCCACTTTTAGGGGACATGATACCAGGCATGTATATGGTACACATACATACATTCAGGCAAAATATTCATAAAATAAATCTTTGGTGTGTAGTAGTCACTCCTGTACTCTTGGTGTTTATAGATTCTGTATGCCAACGAAGGAGAAAGTAAGAAGGAGCCAGAATTTCCAGTGGAGCCAGTGGGAGAAAAATCTAATTATATTTGCCACAAAGGACATGAGTTTATTCCTACTCTTTATCACTTCCCAACCAACTGCGAGGCCTGTATGAAGCCACTATGGCACATGTTTAAACCCCCTCCTGCACTAGAGTGCCGTCGGTGCCACATTAAATGTCATAAAGATCACATGGACAAAAAGGAGGAAATCATAGCACCTTGCAAAGGTAAGTAAGGCGGTTTTTGCTGTGCTAATTACTTGGGCTTAGATCATTTTAAGCACATTAATTCATTTCAAATAATTCCTTTTGTAGTTTATTATGATATATCATCAGCAAAGAATCTACTGTTATTAGCAAATTCAACCGAAGAACAGCAGAAATGGGTTAGTCGGTTGGTGAAAAAGATACCTAAAAAACCTCCAGCACCAGACCCTTTTGCTCGATCATCCCCTAGAACCTCAATGAAAATACAACAAAATCAGTCTATCCGGCGGCCCAGTCGACAGCTTGCTCCAAACAAACCAAGGTAATAAATAAAATATGGTAAAATTGAAGCTGCTTTTTAAAAAATTACTTTTTATATTCAGGCTAAAAGTTTTGATAACTATAATTTTTCCTTTGTTTGATATTTTAATGAGTCATTGGAAACCAAGTATTTTAAACTTAAAGTATGCATGTCTTATTCATTGATGTGGTTAAAAATGTATTTAAGACGTTACACATGTTAAATTCATCCAAAATTAAAAAGTGATACTTTATTACTTTGCTATATAATCATACTATTTTTAGCTTTAATAAGCACATGGACTGAGTAGTGGTTTGGAAAATGACATTAAGATTACACATAGGCCCAGGCACTGGTGGCGCACGCCTTTAGTCCCAGCATTCGGGAGGCAGAGGCAGGAGGATCGATGTGAGTTCAGGGCCAGCCTGGTCTACAAAGTGAGTCCAGGACAATCAAGACTACATAGAGAAACCTGTCTTGAAAAACAAACAAAAAACAAAAAAACAAATATTACACATTAACTGTCATATGTCAGGTCCACACATACATATTGCAAACTTCTTTTACTTAGATGACCTGAGAGGCAGAACCGAAAGCAGCTTCAGTTTTAATTCATATCCGTAAGTGCAAAACAATGTTTGCGACTTAAAGAGCAATACAGTGCAGCTTTAAGTCCACATGCAGAGTGACATGGGCATTGCTTGGAATTGAAGCGGTAGTGTGATGGGAGAAACATTGAAAGCATTTCTCATATTGCTGCACTGATTGCGGCTTCATTTAATTAAGCATTTGGATTCAGAAAAGCCATTTCTCCTTAGGTAAGACAGCATTTATAAACATTGTTTCTCATAGAATGTGAAGGTTTGGTTAGCATGGACAAAGCTTTAATCTAGGTCAGGGATCTAATTTTAGCCATCATGTTGCCTAACATAGGGCCTTTAGTATATGAGTGATAATGTGTACTGTTACCAGACCACAAGCTTCTCATAACAAACTTTTTGGAAGTAGTATCTCAAGGAAATAATTTAGAATGACAAAGGTAGAATTGGTGTTTCAGCAATAAAATGGTTGGATATTTTATATGTGCAAACTATGGTACAATGAGTTGAGCATGGTGGCACATTCCTTTATTCCTAGCACTTGGGAGGCAAAGGCAGGAGAATCTCTGTGAGTTTGGGTCCAGCTTGGTCTACAGAGTGAGTTCCAGGACAAAACAGAAAAAAAAATGATAAAATTAATGCAAAATAGTGACTATATAATAGTAACTAAGCTAAAGGCCTTTTGAGTCTTACTGAGCACACATACATACCGGGCACGGGCGTGCACACACACACAGAATGAGGGAGAGGGAAGGAGGGGGAAGAACAACAATTAAGAACAGGTCCAAAATGTCCATAAAGGAGGCTAGAGAGGTGGCTCAGCAGTTACAACCAACTACTACTCTACTCCTCTTGGGGAGGATGAAGTTAGTTCTTACCACTCGCTTCAGGTGGCTCACAACTGCCTATAACACCAGGCCTGAGGTATCCAGCATCCTTTTCTGGACTTGCACAACTGCACTCACTTGCACATATAGATAGAGAGATACACACACATACACGCATAATTAAATTGTTTTTTAACCTAAAAGAATTGAGAGACCCTGGAGGCTATTTTATGTGTACCTTGTGTAAAATATCTGAAATTTAAGTTTTTGTTGTCAGTATTGTATAACTGCTAATACATATATGCTGTTTGAGAACCATTAGAGTCTGCAATCTTAGCTGTAAATTCCACTGTTTGGTAATGATGTAAACAGAAATTGATGGTTTAAAAATGGGCTTGGAAGTACTACTTTTAGAGTGCTTCCTTGATCAGGTAGTGCATGAGTTTAATCCTAGCATTTGAGAGGCAGAGGCAGACAGCTTGCTGTGAGTTCAAGGTCTACATAATGAGCTCCAGGCCAGGTGGGGCTGCTTAGTGAGACTATGTCTTGAAAAAAAAAGGACTCAACCTTATTGAGCAAAGGAATTAAATTAAAACCATACTTTTTTGTTTTGTTTTTCAAGATGGGGTTTCTCTGTGTAGCCTTGGCTGTCCTAGGCTCATTTTGTAGACTAGGCTGGCCTTGAACTCACAGCGATCCACCTGCCTCTGCCGCCTGAGTGCTGAGATTAAAGGCATGCTCCACCACACCCGGCTAAAACAATACTTTTTATTTGTAATGTTATGTTGTACTGAGCCTGGGAGAGGATACAGTGCAGCTGGTAGAAAATGGTAATGTGATGTCAAAGAGGAAGCCTGAATCCAACTAAAAAGAGATGGGTAGAATTTGCTGAAGGACTTTGACTTAATGTTTAAATTTAAGTTTTTCAATAACCTTCCAACATCTAAACTGAGCTGATAGTGAAAAAATGTAAAGAAGAAAAAATTGAGTTCAGAAACATTATATTTTTAGCTTGAAATAACCAGAATTAGCTGACTGAATGGAAGAGAATGAAGTGTCTATATTTTTAAATATAAGGTTGCAATATTGGAACTGGAGAAATGGCCCTGTGGGTAAGATCCCATGTGCAAGCATGATACCTGAGTTCCATCCCCAGTATCCCAAGTGAAACTTGTGAATGATAGTACATGCCTGTAACACCAGCATTTGGTACCAGAATAGGGTTCTGGGAGTTTACGAGCCAAGCAGCTTCTCCAAAATGGTGAGCTTCCGGTCTAGTGAGAGATCCTATCTCAAGGGAATAAGGCATTAATAGAGGAAGACATACCCAAAATCCTCCTCTGTTGTCCATGGAATCACACATGCACATAACTGTGACACTGGCACATAAGTCAAAAGACATCAGAAGGATATAAGATACAGATTTCCATAAAATATCTGTAAATAGAGCTTAGGTATCCAGAAAAGCCTACTAATTTCAGTCTTCCAAATATTCAACACTTTTGAAGGAGTGATTTGGATTGGTTTGTCTACTTTAAGTTTATAATCATGAGCCTTCTCTGTCTCCCTTCTTTTCCTTCCATGGCTTACAGTTCTATTGTAGAAAGGTGTTACCTGGGCATTCTGAAGGGAATATTGACAGATGTTGAGCTTTGATACTTCCCAGAGTGGGTGTCAGGATAATTTCTCAAAATTATCTACATCTACATCAAAAAACACTCTGGGCAGGGCCGGGCAGTGGTGGCGCACGCCTTTAATCCCAGCATTTGGGAGGCCGAGGCAGGCGGATCTCTGTGAGTTTGAGGCCAGCCTGGTCTACAAAGTGAGCCTAGGACAGCGAAGGCTACACAGAGAAACCCTGTGTTTTTGAAAAACAACAACAACAACACAAACAAAAAACAAAACAAAAAAAGAAACACACTGGTTAGTTTGGCACAGTAGCACATGCTTGTAATCCTAGCACTTGTGAAATAGAGGCAGGAGGATCAGGAGTTCCAAGCTAAGACTGGTCTACAGTAACTTTGAGGCTAGCCTAGGCTACATTAGACCTTGTGTGGTAAAACAGAAACAAAGCAAAAAATTATTCAGTTTATTTAAATGTGCAAATACTGGGGCCTTCCTACTTCTATCAGTCATATCCAGATTGCAGAACAAGGTCTGAGAGTACTTTATAGGTAAATATTATACACTAAAGTTTAGAACCACTGACATGGTAAACAGGTGTAACACTGGGGACCAGAAGGTTCCATGGCAGAACTTCATGAGCATCACAGTTATAATAATTAAAGGCTTACCCACCTCCCTGATTTAAATAAAGGTGATTGCAATGTTACAGTATAGATACTTTAATTGGAAAGAACAGGCCTGGGTGGTGAGATGACTCAGTGGGTAAAGGTACCATCCCTCAAACCTACATGGATTTGTACAAATTGTCCTCTGACCTTCAGGCAACTTCCATGGCATGTGTATATTAACACACACAAAATAAATAAATGACTTTTTTGTTTGTTTGTTTGTTTGTTTGTTTTTTCAAGACAGGGTTTCCCTGGCTGTCCTGGATTCACTTTGTAGAACAGGCTGGCCTCGAATTCACAGGGACCTTTCTGTCTCTGCCTCCCAAGTGCTGGGATTAAAGGCATGCCCCACTATGCCTGGCTATGAATGTAATTTTAAAAAAGCAGAAGTTGTCTGTGTAATCTGAAGAGAAGATAGAGTATTAATTTTAAAATATATTTTAATTAAAAAGTGGGCTGGAGAGGTGGCTCCTTGGTTGAGACCACTGGCTGCCCTTCAGAGGGCCTGAGCTTCTCGCGCCCACATAGCAGCTCACGACTCTGTAATTCTACTTGCAGAGAGTATGACACGGTCACACAGACACGCATGTAAGCAAAACACCAGTGCACATAAAATAAAAAAGTATTAAAAGAAACATTCGAGTTCCAGCCATATGAGAACATAGCTGTGGCTGACCGACTCAGCAGGTAGGTGTCCTTCTGGAATTGAGAAAACTGTGTTCCTGTCGCTGCTTCCTTTCAAAAGAGTTTATTGGTTTTGGTGTTATTTATTAACAATTGTCAGCTGGTAACACACCTTTTTGTACTTACACATTGAGAATCAGGGTAGTTACATCTTTATCTGGACAGTAGGAATAAGTGAGAAGAGCAAATTATGTTCTTAGCTCAGACAGAATCTGTCTTGGGTTCCTTCCAGCGAACCTTTCTGCAGTGTGCCTGGCCTGTGCCTGGCCAACACGGGTACACCTGCATATGCCAATGGAGAAACTTTCCTGGGTGTATCCATCTGAACTGTTGCCACGCTGCTCCTGAAAGGGGAGTTAGAGCATGCACAGCACATTCTAGCCACAGTGCTGTGGTCTACAGTCTAAATGATAGAGCATATAAACTTGTGAACCTCCTGTTACAGATTGCTTGATTTGGCATTTAAAGACTGGGATTGGTCATTTGATGATGTTGATGGTGATGATGATGATGACGATGTGTTTGATTTCTGAAGAAATAAATGGGTAAATCAAAAAAAGAATGAGTTTTTAGTACTTTCCATGTAGTGCATGTGGTTTGCACTTGATCTTTTTCTGGACTAGTTTTGAAATTTTATGATGTTTTTAATAGGATGTATATAAAAACTAGTTTTCAGAAATAATGTTTATATTTCTAACTAGAATTTCCATGGCAAGTGTTAAAGTGAAATGCTATGTTCAGATTCTGTTTGTTTGTTTATGGATTTTTGAGACATGGTTTTTCTGTGTAGCTCTAGCTATATTGGAACTCAGTAGACCAGGCTGGCCTCGAACTCACAGAGATCCACCTGCCTCTGCCTTCCAAGTGCTGGGATTAAAGGTGTGCGCCACCACCGACCAGCTATGTTCAGATTCATTATTGGCTATCATTTTTCACTGTTGTTGGAATTAAAATATTTTATCTTAGAAATTAAGCATTTAGAAATAAAAAAGGAACAAATATATTCAGAGAATTAAAACTTAACAATGTTTTTATAGTCTCAGACTAGTTTGTGAACATAGCATGGGTTTGTTGTTTGTTTGTTTTTCTCCCTCCTTTTTTCTCCTTCCTTCCTTTCTAACTTGCAAAAATAAAAGCCATAAAAACTTTTTAAGACTGATACGGTGCAATGAAGTAGCTCTTTCTGATTTGTCTTTGTGATGTGGAAATTTAACATTACCCTTGCTAAAAAGAATATGAGTGACATGGAAATGGAAAACCAGGCATTGTAGCCCACTTTGAATACCAGGCTTTTGGGAGGGGGCGGGGGCAGAACAATGGAGACTTCAAGGTCATCTTCAAGCTGCATAGTGAATTTGAAGCCAGTCTAGGGTACATAAGACCTTGTCTCAAAAAGAGCACTGGGTATTACAACATGAAAGACTGCAGTTCCCACTCAGCAGGAAAGGCTTGTGAGATCCATGCCAGACAAGCCTGAGGAATGAGACCCTGCCTCAGAGGACAGAAAAGTAGAGTGTAAAATGGTTTGCTTAATAATGACATTGAATGAAAATTAAACCTCCTAATTTTAAATCATCACACAGAATAGACACATAAGAATGTTAAGTAAATAAATAAATAATTTTTTTTTAAGAAAAAGAAGTAATCTGTGTCAGTTGAGCACGTTGTGAGGACATGTACTTACTACATCATGTTATATAACATTGTGAATGTCTTTACATATGTATACTACAACATGTTTATTCCTATTTCAGTTTCTTTGTTTTGTTTTGTGATAGGACCTTGGGCTTGCTAGACAAATGTTCTACCCCTAAGCTGTATTATAACAGCTAGAGTCTAGCCCTTTACTTCTATTTTATAGCTATGAAAAAAATGTGGCTTGAGGTTCTACAGATATGGAGAACCTGACCATAAATCCTGCTCCTTCAGCTACATAAGGTAGCTAGTAGCTCAGCGCTCAAACAAGGCCCTGCTGTAGTGCTTTGATTAAACTTAACATTGCCCATTAACTGCATTGAATGTTTGTGGCCAGTGGGACTTAGAAAATCAATTGTTGTATTTAGAGAGAATGTAATTGCATGTACTGAAAACTAAGAAAGTATTATAATTGAGTATGTCAATGCATGAATTGGGTTTTAGAAATACAGAGGAAATAGAGTTTAATGATAAAAGTGAAATACATTTTCAGGGAATTTAATAGTCTCTTACTTAACTGTATCAACTAACATTGTTTTTCCTTCCTTTCTAGCTAACTGCCTTCTATGAAAGCAGTTAAATTGAAGGTGATCATATTCTTCCAGCCACAAGACTGAAATATGATTTCTCAAAACAACTAAAAAGCTATATTTTACTGAAAGACTGATACACACAAGCGCATGTGTGTGTACATGTTCACACACATACATGTACATATGCACACATATGTGTGTGTGCTTCCTTCCCTCATGAAAAAATTACAAATTATGGAGAGGTTTTCTGGGCTGCTCTGAAACAAATTAAACAGTGATTGGTGAGTAAAGGTGTCATGCAACTCTTCCAGACATGCTTCATAAACCTCTTGGCAGTCACACTACATTGCACAGCATTGAGAAGAATTTAAAGAAATCACATTTCAGCTTCAACAGGGTTTTCACCAGCACATTAGCCAGAAGAATTTTGGAATGAATCCTACTACAATGATGCTGACTGCATCTTTAAGAGTGACCATGATGTTGTGTTCATGTATGTATGTACATATGAGTTGAGCCTCATATGTGTGTGTGTGTGTGTATACACACACATACACATACATAAAAACACATTGTACTGTAATACTGCAAGGTTTTTTTTACCTTACCATTTTATTTTTTATACACATTAATCAGACATCATTACTTCAGTTGCAACTATGCACTTGTGTAAAGCCATAATGTTGGAGTTTATATCCTTCATTCATGTACTTGATAGGAGATGCATGTTTGTGTAAACAGTAACTGTAACAAAGTTTAAAGTTAATTATTCCAGTTTCCTAATGCTTATGGTAGGCAACTTTACCCATTTTGAATGCCTTAATTTAATTTTCTTCCCCCCCCCAAATCTAAACCCTTTTCTATATTTAAGAAAAGAAAGAACAAGTGTCTACCAGCTCTTAGGACGCAGCTTGCTTGTGGGGAAAGTAGTGCACTATTTTACATGTAATAGTTATGTCAGTGTCAGCCTATTTGATGTATAATGGTTTTTAATGTATTTGGTCATAGAAACAATAATGGATTATATTGAAACTAATGTGTGTGATATACATCTGTTATTTTTTTCATCCCTTTTTACAGACTTCAACTAGTCTGTGACTACAGAATTTTAAATTTGCTGATTACCGTAAATGTGTTTTTATTTATGGTAAAGACAGTTTTTTTCACATTTTCATTCAAGATTCAGAAATTGTCTCACGTATATTAAAAAAAAAAAACTTAACATGTACTGTAGATATATTTTAAATATTTAAATGTGTTCCTGAAACAAACAACTGTATATGGCAGTAATTCAGCCTTGATATGTTGGAAGAGGCAGCCTCAAAAGCGCTTAATTTGATTTTTATTATTAGATGCTGCTGAGGTTAGAGAACAGGTGGGATCTATCCTGCTATGCTACTGGCCCAGGTAAGTGAGCTTAACCGCACAGCAGAGTGCAGCAGTGGGCAGCAGCAGGTTCTGTACATATTCGAAGTTCACTATGGTAGTGAAATGTTTGCCTGATATTTCAGTGAAGCCAGTAAACATTTTTTATTGCTTCCCTCTGGGGTCAGTGAAGAGATGTTGTAAAAAGTTTGATTCTTGTTATAGATACTATTGTGGAGATAGTGGCCTTTGGCCTAGTGATATACTAAATCCAATTCTGTGACCTTCAGGTGGCCCAGTTGCATCTTTCATGCTGTCTGTTAAGACTACATGTGCATGCCATTTCCCTGGAAGCAGCTGTGTTCTGCAACTCTGGTTTGGAACACAGCTTCTTTCCTCCTTCTTTTCCTCTCTTCCTCCCTCCCTCCTTCCTTAAGATTTAAAAATGAAAATATATAAAATTTATATAGAAGAACTATTTCCATTCATTAGAGTTGTTTAAAATGAGACTGATTTAATATTTTATATAAAGATTTTGTTACAATATGGGAGGTTCTATCCTATTCTGAATTGGAGAGTATATAGATATATATTTTTAAATAAACTTTATTAAGGTGAAATAATGTCAAGTTTACACATGAATAATTGAAGTATTTCAGTAAAAAAGGCAAAAGTTTAAATTTTGGATGCTGTGTGTGTATATATGTATTAGAGTTTGAAGAATCATGTTGTGATGCAGCTGTACAAGGCAATTAATGTGAAGGATTCAGGGGAATAAAACATTCTGAAGGGTGAAAAATCTCCATGGAGCTTCTTCACATATGGTTTAATAGGGATTTTTAAGGTCATTTGTCCAACTGACAGAATTTCGTGTAAAAAACATGTGACCTTAGGGAAGTATTTGTTTTTCCTTGCATGTACTTGCCATTTCCCCCCCAACCCAATAGCCATTACAAGAGCAACCTAATTTTGTCCCAGTTTCACTTTTTCTTGAGGCCCCCCCCCCAAACCTTCAATGCTTAGCAGGACAGATACAGTGTCCTTTGTTCATTTTCCCCCCAGAGCCATGAAAACTCCAATTGGTACCTAAAAGACAGGGAATACTGGGTTTCCTTAGTTGAATGCTATACTTTTGCATTGTGGAAACAAAAAAGAAGCAAAAAACTTAAGTACCAGTATTAATGTAAAATTTAAGCATTAATTTCCAAAAACATTATCTAAAAGCAAGTTTTTTTTGTTTTTTGTTTTGTTTTTTGTTTAAAGGAACCTTTCTGAAAGTTTGAAATGCCCTGATCAGCTAAAGGATAGGCAGGTTAGTGATTCTAAGGGAAAGCTGGTGTTTGTGGCCAGCCTGTGAGAGGCCACGGGCCCTACAGAGGCTTTCATTACTTCATGATCCTAGTGAGAAGTGCTGGAGGCTGCCAAAACAACTGAAAACATCATGCTGCTGCTGTCGTCTGTTAGGATTCCCAGAGTAAAGTAGAGAAACTCAGACACTAATTAGCCTTACAGTCATGCTTTAAGCAGCATGTTGAAACCCCAAGTAGACCTTGTAGCTTCTGAGCTTCACAGGCCCTTTGACTGCTACTGAGTCTCCTTTCCTGCCTGAAGGTGGCTTCAGCTCCCCTGGCTTGTGGAGGTGCCACAGCCAATGTTAAAGCACTTTGACAAGCACTGTGTGACAGTGCTAAGTGTTGTGCCCTGGGGCCTTGCCTTGTTCCCTTCCCTGCGGTGACTTTTGTTTGGAACTGTAATAAGTTATAAACTGCATGATTTAGAGAGTCATCCTGGACCAGCTGCCCCCCTCCCCGCAACAAAAAAAAATCCTAACCTCAATTTATTTTTTATTTTGTTGCATCTTTGTAGTAATGTAATTGTATTTTTATGCCTGCTTTTTGTTTAAAAAAATAAATAAAAGAAACTAAGATGTAAGCACCTTTTCCTGTGAAGTAGTTGTGGAGTGCTGCAGCTCTTACTCTGTCTCCCTAAAGGATGCCGATAGAAAATGGGATGTCACCATAGTAAAACCACATCTGCCTCATGGAGAGTTTAGTTCTGGAGTCTGCCTCTGATTCACTTTGGGCATGTAGACTTAGTCAGATTCCAGGTGGGGAGGGTAGAGGACACAGGGTGCCTTTCTGCCTGAAAGTAGTGTGATCGGCACATTTACTGGTAGTTTGTGGCTGCCTTCTGGTCTGGGCTTGGGTATTCTCTGAGTTGCAGTACACTCATCTATAAAGTGCAGACTGTATCTACCTTACAGAGACTGTTTGAAATAGGATGCTAGTGCATGTGAGATAGCTTCAGTAATCCAGATGTTCCCTCTAAAGGCGGGGGGGGGGGGGGGGGGAATAAATGGCCAATTGTGGTGATGCATGCTGGTAAAATAAGCTAAAGAGGTCGAGACAGAAAAATGAGTTTGAGCCCAGCTTGGGCTACAAAAAGGGAGGGTTTTCTTTGGTGGTTGGTGTGGATATTTGTTTTTAATTTAAAAGAATTGCTTTAGGCCGGGCTTGGTGGCGCACGCCTTTAATCCCAGCAGAGGCAGGTGGATCACTGTGAGTTCGAGGCCGGCCTGCTCTACAAAGCAAGTCCAGGACAGCCAAGGCTAAACAGAGAAACCCTGTCTCGGGAAAAACAAACAAACAAACAAAAACAGAGAGAAGGAGAAAGGAAAAAAGAGTTGCTTTAAGTAGTGGTAAAATAAAAGTCCTGATTGAATATATCTAAAACACTTGTTGGGGTAAAGACCACAATTTATAGTAAATTAATAAGCTCATGGCCCACTTGTCAGTGTATATGACGAAAGATGAACTTGGCTTTTGTTTTTTGACACTGATTGAAGTAACCATAGATTAATTTATGTTTAGATGTAGTATTTCTTTCCCCTGGGTCCACTACAAGCTACTTAACAAGTTTAGCTGACTTGCTAAGGAGCTGTACAGCTAAGGAGTTGAAAATTCATGACAGCTTAAGATTCAGTGGAGTTCATTAAATGAAAGTTTATTTTATATAGTAAACTAAACATTTTCCCCAAAACATCATTTATTTACTTGGAAATATCAGAATAATAACATAAAAGAAAGTGAGCTTTTAAATGTTGGGTTTTAAAAAACATTGGAGGAGCCAGGCGTGGTGGCGTGTGCCTTTAGTCCCAGCACTCAGGAGGCAGAGGCTGGTGGATCGCTGTGAGTTGGAGGCCAGCCTGGTCTACAAAGTGAGTCCAGGACAGCCAAGGCTACACAGAGAGACCCTGTCTCAAAAACAAAAAACAAAAAAACATCGGAAGAACTGTAACCAGCGATGCTTAGTATTTGTTACTTTGGTAAGATAATGTTAAGATACTTAGTAAGGAGTGGGTAAGACTTAGCAATACTCTTTACTGTATACCTTCCAGTAGCTAAAACTAATACTAAGTTCCAGCATTGGTAACTGAGGTATAGCCCTTTAAAACATGGCGGCAATGTGCTTAAACTGGGAAGACCGTTGGGATTTCCTTAAACAGATCAGGGTTCTGTTTAAGAATTCTTTAAGGCACTCCATGAAGTGTTGGAGAACTTAGTATACGAACCATTATATCTGTGCACATTTCATTCCTGCTTGACGTGAGGAGATCTTACACTGCGTTGTGATCTAGTAAGCCAAGCCCTTGGTCATGAAAGAGTTGAACTGTCCAGGTGGGCACAGTTCCATTTCTGACTGAGCACACCCCTCTCCTTTTGAGAAGACTAAGGTCCTGAAAGCCGAAGTGTAGATGTAGCTGGCTCTTCTGGGAGAATTTAATTATGACTTTTAAGAGCCAAGATGGTCTCTTGGGTGGTTTCCAGGTGTCAAAGCCAGGTGTGGTGGTCCACTCTAGTCCAGCATGCCCAGTGCTTAGAAGGCTAACGAAGGACAATCACAAGTTGGAAGGTGCCCTAGGCTATATAGTGTGACCTTGGTGGGGGTGGGGGGCAGAAAAACTCAATGTCTAAGCTCTTCCACAACCCAGGCTACCTCAAACTCCCAAGTGCTGGGATTGCAGATTTGCACTTCCATATCCAACTAAGTAGCTTTTTCAAATTTAACAAACTTGATTTAAAGCTTCTGAAATGATTGAGTAGTAAAAGATTTTAAATACAGCAATGAGAAGCAATGGTGCATCCCCTGGTTCTGTCATTTGAGGTCCACTGTGTGTAGAAAGAATACATCTGTCATTCAGCCTTGGTGACAGGCTTCCGGTAGTGAAGTACTGTTGCTGTTACCCATATATTTAAAGCCAACATGATCACAAAACGGATAAGAACTGGAAAAAAAAAGTTTTGACATTAAAAAAAACTGGGCATTTTATTGCTTTAAGTAGAAATAATAATGTAAGGTTTCACCCCAATCCCCAGACAAAACAAGATCATAAGAACACAGGTGTTTCCTGGGAAAGGACTTTGCTGTAGAAATGCCCACCTGGGCATGCGGCCATGCATCCATTACCTCATTGAAGTAATGTGGCTCTGGCTAAGAAGTGTAACTAAGACCCCTTTGCTTATACCTCGAAGACAATGTGTGTCTCAGAATGCTTCATTTGTGAGGACCATTCTAGTAAAGTGTGGTGGACCCTGCCCACACACCCATGAGGGAAACTGAGGCAAGAGGACTGCTTGGGGTCCCAATGAAAAGCCAACCTGGGCAACACAGCAACGACTGCATCTCATGAAATTATTGCTGAGAAATCAGCCCTGTGTCAGTACATACTGTATAATGAAGTAGCCACCAAAAAATGTGACCGATAGACCATGAGAGCAACAGCGTAACTTGCCTTTTAAGACAAGGTTGTGTTTTTGTGTGTTTTATGACAAGTCTCACTGACTCAAACTCTGTAGCTGAGGATGAATTTAAACTGATTCTCCTGTCTCTGCAACCAAAGTGCTAGGACTACAATTTTAGGGTGTGCTGAGCATTGAAGCCCAGGGCTCCCCACATGCAAGGCAAGCCACTTTAACAAATGAGCTACAGATGCATATGGCATACTAGCACGTCTCTGTCTTTCCCTTCCCCCCTCACTCCCTGTTTTTTGTCAGGGTCTCTTTATAAGTTCCTAGCTGTCCTGGAACATTTTATGTAACCAGGTTTGCCTTGAACTCACAGAGATCAGCCTGCCTCTGCCTCCCGAGTGTTGGGCTTAAAGGTATTACACCTGGCTGGCCACTGTTTTTAAAAGCTAGTCACTTAGGAACAGTGGTGACAGATAAGAAACAGATTTCCGTGGGAGCATTCTTGATCATTTAGGTACAGGCTTTTTTTTTAATATTTATTTTTTTATTTATACAGGATTCTGCCCACATATGTGTCTACACAACAGAAAAGGGCACCAGATCTCATTGTAGATGGTTGTGAGCTACCATGTGGTTGCTGGGAATTGAACTCAGGACCTTTGGAAGATCAGACAGTGCTCTTAACCTCTGAGCCATCTCTCCAGCCCCAGTACAGGCTTTTTTTTTTTTTTAATGTGTGTAGGCTCTTTGGTGTTTAAGTCCTTTTCCTCCAGTGGACTCATGTCCCACAGAGGAGAGCAAGGTCTGTCTCCTTTTCCATCCCCTGTCACTGAATCAGAGCTGACAAAAGTGCAACTTCCCAGAAGGGACTTCACCCTTCTGCAGCTTGCTTTCTCAATGAAATGTCTAGTGCTGAGGACATTTGCCAATCATTGGGTAAGTTTCTGTTTTTTCACTTTCCAAAGGTGCTGTGTTGCAAGTTGAGAACAGCTTAAGGGATTAATTGATTTCTTTCAGTTGACCAGTATTTTCTTAGCTTTCTTACATGAGCGTGTGCACACACTACTACTACCACTACCACCACCACCACCACCACCTACTTCCTGTATGAGCATGTAACTTGAGCTATTGCTTTAAAATAGTTGGAGGTGTCTTTCTGCTCAAAGGCTTGTCTATAGTTCTGGCCTCTCTGGCTCCTGCACCTCCTCCTCCTCCCCTGCCTCCCATGTCCTGAACTCCTCAGTATATCCAGCCGTGGTCATGCCTTGTATTATTCCTCTGATCAAGATGTTACTCAGCTTTTAAGATCTTCCTCTTCTGCAGATTAAGCTCTTGGTTCCCTGGCGTAGACGGGCACTTTCAGCTAGCTTCCCTATTGGTCTCTCATTTTTGTTTTGAAGATCTCTAAGGCTGGCCTGGCTCTTTTGCCTCAGCTGCTTAAGTATATGGGACTATAGGTGCATGTCACCACACTCAGCTACTCCACTCCAAAAATCCATTTCACAGCATAATTCAACAGTTAATTGTGTTCCTCCTTGTCCAATTTATTTGTTGAAGTAGAAACTCCAGGATGAGAATTGACTCCCGTGAGTATGTATGTTCCTCCCCTAGGACTACAAGGAGTGGATGCTTAATACAGGTCACTGTTGAAGACTAAATGCATACTCTTTTGTCTTCTGAATCCATAGCCCAGTTGAACCAAATGGATTTGTTAAACTTTATGATGGGTTCCACGTGGAGACCCAAGTCTCACCAAAAAAATGCAATCAGGAAGTAAAAAATTTTTGCTTACTTGTCAGATCGTTGGTGGTCATTAAGGTTGTTATTACTCTTGCTGTAACAGAAAATTCATAACAGTAAGTTACCTGTTTGTCACACATTTTTGCATTTCTATTTAGCTCATGCTTTTCCAATTCACTATAACGATATATATTAACTTCTTGAATATTACTGATGGCATCCTTGTTAATACTGTACTGTGTGTCTGTCTAATGAGCAGCCATGCACTGTGACCTGGTTATATAGAAGCTGCTTGCAAAAGCAGAAGTGATAACAGTAGCTCAGCACTGCCAGAGAGGTCTCCATGTGCTCACCTAAAAAAAAAAAAAAAAACCCTTAAAGTCTCATTTGTATATTGAGTTTCCGGGCAGTTTAGTTGAAGAAAGGCTTCCACTAACTTAAAAGATACATGTGGTGTGTGTGTGTGTGTAGATATATAAAGGTATATGTAGATATATACATATATAAAGATATATGTAGACAGGCTGAAGAGATGGCTCAATGGTTAAAAGCACTGACTCTTCCATAGGACTTGGGTTTACTTCCCAGCATCCATGTGGGACACATAACCGCAGTCCCAGAGGATCTGACCCCCTCTTCTGGCCTCTGTGGGCACCAGGCATGCATGTGGTGCATACTTAAATTTAGGCAAAATACCCAATACATAAGAAACAAAAATGTTTTGAGATAGAGTCTCACTATGTATCACTGGCTGGCCATGAACTCCCAGGGGCCCACCTGCCTCTACTTCCTGAGTACTATGAGTAAAGGCATGCATTACCATGCTTGGCAAAAATTCCTTAGCAATGAACACCACTCTATTTTTCATAGGTTAGAAAACTAAGACTTGACAAAGACAAGCTCTTCCCGTCTAACCAGAGTGGGTTTTGTTTGTTTTTGTTTAGCTTCTTTCTCCATTAACAACCCCAACAGGACCCTGGGTAATAGTTTAAGCCAATACTCAGTCAGTTACAGCCTGCATTATGTCCCTTTATATATGGGAGTATTAGCACAAAAATGACCCAGACACTCAGTTAACACCAGGGAGACCCTGATAGTGATGAAACCCAGTCCCTAGAGAGTGATGATCTTACTTGCACAGGTGTAGGCAGAGAGGCCCCAGGTGAGTGCACTCACAGCTCCTGAGTCCTGTGCCTTCCACAAATACTGAAGCTGGGCAAACTTACTGGCTGCACTGATGACTGTGCATAAGTTCTGTTGTGGGGAAAATGAGAGTTAGGGGCCTAAAAGGACTGATAAAGTACACTTTTTTCTCTCACAATTTATTCTCTGGAGAGGGGGTACAACTCATGGGAGCCAGTTCTCCTTCCACCATGGGATCCTGGGGATTGAACTTGGGTCTTCAGGCTTGGCAGCAAGCACCTTTAACCACCTAGTCATCTCATCAGCCCAGATACAGTACTTTTTAAGCCAAACTTTCTTTCAAGTCTAGCAATCCTCAACCTGCCAAGGTTTGAAAGTTCAATTTGGTGAAGAATGGCCCTTAGCTGCCTCTGGTGGGGAGTGAACTGGCCAAAGATAGCGAAGAATCAGAGACCTGGTTACAGACCCACCCCATCCCCTCCTCCCCCCAGTATAGCAGTAGAGTGTCTTATGTGTCTATTCCCTGTCCTGAGAGCTGTGTCTTCTGTTACTTCTCAGACAAGTCACAGTGGGAACTGGGCACAGATGGCCTGCAGGAATGCTGACCACAAGCAGGGAAGCCTGTGAAAAAAAAAGGCTTTTGAAAAATTTGGGTGCCAGGCCAGGTCAGTGTGGTGGAAAGAGACACCAAAAAGGGAGAGACACCAAAAGTGGGTTATGACACAGCCATGTCTGAAAAGACAAGCTACTTGGAGTATTTAATTTTCATGAAAAAAGCCAACTTTGAGATCAAGGGGTAGTCTGGGAAGAGGCCATAACGGAACCCTGGTAGTGTCAACACATACTCAAGGAAAAGCCTCATGTTTTCCTACAAAACAATCCAGTGCAGGCAAGGGACTGGGCAGAAGCTGAGATGTGAATAAGCTGCATGTAGCCATATAAAGTACCAGTCCCCAAGTCTACCTGAGAGCAGGTACACAGTAATTGCTTGTAGAGGGACTAGGGGAGGAGTCACAGAGTGGAGGGAAATGGGAAAGCTAATTCTTTAAAAATTAGGCTGTCAGGGATAGCAGAATGGCTGGGGGGGGGGGGGGAGAGATTGCTGTGGGTCCTGATGGCCCAAGTTCAGTCCCAGAAATCCACAAGATGAAAGGAGACAACTGATGACTGCAAATGTCTGCATGCATCCCCATGCACATAAAATGGGGGGAGGGACATTCTATCTTAATGCTCCCCTTGAGCCCCAAACTCAAAACCTTTCAAGAATAATGTCTTCTAATAATTGGCTGCCATTGCCTTTTCATCCTCAGCACAGCTGCACCCTCAGTGCTCCAGAGCAGTGGTTCTCAGCAACCCCTATGCGGATATCATGTATCCTGCATGTCAGATTCATAACATCAGCAAAACCACCGTTATAAAGAAGCAACAAAATAATTTTATGGTTGGGGTCACCACAACATGAGGAACCTTACTAAAGGGTCAGTCACATCATTAGGAAGGTTGAGAGGGCTGACTGTAAGTAAGCACCCTTAATTACTGGACCAAGGTCACCTGATAATGCCCTTGAAGAATGAAACCAGGATGGTTGGATGGTCCATAGCAAAACTTAGGCTGTGGCCATTTAATTGAAAATAATAGGTGTTTTTTTTTTACCTTTATCAGAAACAGTATAATAGCTGTTGCCAGGATCAGTACAGCTGTAATTGCCAGAATACAATGACATTTGCAAGCTATACAGGATGCACAAGATTAACGAGATTAATGATGTCCAAAGCCAATTGTTACTTCCTTGACTACTAAGGGAACATAACAGATAAATTGGCCTGAACATTTCACTGCCTGAGGGAGTGCATTGGTCTCTGAGGACCTGGAAGGCACCTTGTGCCTCAGGAGCCATGGACTCTAACCTGAAAAACCTATGGTGCATGCCTCTCAAGGCAGCAAGGCTAAGCCAATTCCATGGTTCCCTGCAGAGAACCACTGCTCTAAAGTGATGTGAGGCAAAGAGAAGGTATGTGCTTTTTCAGTCTCTGTTAGTGGCACCACTCACCATGGCCAAGTCGATGATCCATTTCTGCAGGCTGAGGATGAACCAAGAAGACACAAATCTGGCCAAGTGCTAAGGGACCCAGCAGCAAGTCACTGGCAGGCCCACCCACCCCTCCATCTCATCCCACACAGACCAAATCAGACCACAGAGTGTGACGAAGAGGCCAAGACAGAGTAGGGAGCTCTTCTGCTGGATAGTGTCCGGTTTAGAAAAGATGCAAGGGGTTACATGTGAGCATCTGTCCTGAGTTAAAAAGAACAGAAGAAAAGTATGGAAGACGACATGCCACACGACATGTAACCTGGGATTGGGAATATCCAGAGCTGTAACTCTCTTCTGGTTTTCTTTTTTAAAATAATTTATGTTTATTTTATGGGCATTTGTGTTTGGCCTGCATGTGTGTGTGTGTGAGAGTGTCAGATCTGGAACTGGAGTTACAGACAGTTGTGAGCTGCCATGTGGGGGCTGGGAAATGAACCTGAGTCCTTTGGAAGAGCAGCCAGTGCTCTTAACCTCTGAGCCATCTCTCCAGCTCCCCCAACTGTTGGTTTTCTGACCATGCAGACATCTCAAATGCATCATCAAAATTAAGCACTTACTAGAAGGGTCCACCCTTGCAAAGGAGAGGTGGTCTGCAAAACAGGTGTGCTGTGTGTGAACCTTTTACTGAGTCCTCACCCCTTTCCCACTAATTCTATTGTAAAAGCACAGTAGTAGCAGTGTATGATGATAGGTAAGGAGGAATCATTTTCTATCTGGCCTGTGCAGGAAGCTCAGTGACTACATGAAACAAAGAGCAGAATGGAAAGATCAAGCCTGGAGCGGGGAGGGGGTGGGGGCCGTGGGAGGCGGGGGTGCCATTGTCAGGCAGGAGTGGCTGGGAGGAACAAATTGCTTCCCACTGCTTTTCCTTGGGTTTCATTCTTTGTTCTGTCTACCTCCCACATGCTATCAGCATACAGAAGAAACCCAAAAAAGGCTGAAAACAATGGTTACATTAAGTAAAGGAAGGGATTACACTAGAGATGGTCAGTGCCAGGAGGCAGCAATGGCCAGCATCCAGCTGTGCTGAACTCTTAGCAAAACATTTTCTATACTAAGTGTAGTGGCACATGCCTGTGATTCCAGCATTGGGAGGTGGAAGATGGAAGCTCAGGAGTTCAACGTCATTCTCAGCTACATGGGGAGATGAAAGCAACACTCCCATGAAACTGACCTCAGAGCAGAAGTGGAGCACAGCTATGCTCTCCCTCTTTGTATGAAGGGAAGAGAACCTGAGCCAGAGGGCTGATCACAATCTGAGACAGCTTCTGATCAAGACTTGCCCAAACCCTGTGTGTGGCCATGTCATGGAGGCAGCAAAATTAGCCACTGCCATGCACTTACTTGACCTTTTAAGGGACATGAAATTCAAGAAAAGTGACAACAAATCTTTACGAAAAGGGCTGATGTGAAACCTAACCTTTTGCATAGAAGATGCCACCAAGTGGCTTAGTCTGCTGATAGTTGGCCATTCTGCACTGTAGGCCTCCAAACTAACACAGCCACCCACATGACAAGGCACAGCCTCTAAATTACAATTTTGCAGGTGTCTGATTAGAGGAAAACCGCCCTCATCTGGCCCATGCCTACCCACTCACTGAAGGGCACCTGCCAGGTGCATCCTGCAAGGGACTTGATGCCAGGCACTCTCATATTATTAATCCCCTGGGGACATTCTCTGAGAAGGAAGGAGTGCCCAAGATAAGCACAGATGGGGCTTGTTTGCTCTTATCAGGGTGACTGCACACTACTCATGTTTAGCAGGGACACAGCAAATCCCATTGGTCTTGAGCATCCTGGCAGTGGGATACCTCTGGCAATAACTGTATCAACCTAAGATTCATGTCAAGACTTGCATTTGTGATTGTTTTTTAGTTAAAAATGAAAAGGACCCTGTCCATGTATGTCTTAGCAAATACCATCCCAAGTCCTTTTTTTTCCCCAGTGCAGATGACAGAATCCAGAGCCTCTTGTCTGCCACCACTGAGTCCCTTCCTTAGCCCCTCCACCTCTGTCTCCAGCTCAGATGCAGGAAGGATACACAGCCATGTAGGGCAAGGCTTGCTTCACATTCCCATTGAAATGAAAGACGAAGAGCAGGAGGACAATGTCTGAAAGAAGAGGCTCTGTGAGATGGGCAGGGCAGCTGGAGGGCAGGCTGGGGATTGGAGGGCCAGTTACCTTGTGCAATGAGAATGGGGTATTCCAGGTAGGTGAGCAGCGGGTTTTCGTAGTAACATTGGTAACGAAGAAAGACAAGGAACCTGGAGACCAGATGGGCAAATATTCACTGCCAACCCTGTGACCCTCCAGACCCCAGACACTGGCACATTTACCACTAATTCCTGTGGCCTTTATCATACTTGTGACTAGTCTGAGGATAGAGCTTCGGGAATATTGCCAGAGACCTATATAGCATGTCCAAGAGTCCTTGAGTGTCAGCACATGCTCCCTGGAATGTGAGCCAGACACCTTCAGGGGTCACTCAACACTGCCTACCATATCACAGAGATCACTCGGGAAAAGGTCCAAAAAAGATGAGGCCATATGATGCAGTCTTTTTACGTATACAGTGTTCTGACTACATGTATGCCTGCACACCAGAAGAGGGCGCCAGATCTCATTATAGATGGTTGTGATCCACCATGTGGTTGCTGTGAATTGAACTCAGGACCTCTGAGCCATCTCTCCAGCTGCCATGATGGAGAGTCTTTCTACGAGGTGTTGCCCTAGTTCTGGCTGTTGTGCTTTTAGGGGGACCCAAACACCCCACCCACCCCTGTGCCCTGGGGAGTATGTCTAAGTCCTTCTGTTTAAAAGGTTCCTATCAACCAGGTTTAGAGCCTCTGGTGTGGTTCAAATAGGCTCTGGGCAAAATTCATGCCCGAAAACCATGGTTTTAGAGTTCCAGCGCTCAGACAGAAATCTAAGGCAGGAGTCTGAAGGGAGGTGGCCTTTAGCATCTTCCTGATGCCTCAGAGCCTATCTGACTGGTAAGGGTAACGCAGGCAAGCAAGCAAGGCCCAGAAAGGAAGCAGAATTGTAGTGGCCATGTAGGAGGGAGGGGGAAGGGAGAGAGGGGAGCCAGAAGGAAGATAGCCTGGATTCCGCTGGGTTGCCCCTCCTAGTCCTGTTGTTCCTACCTCAGGATTAAAACAACTCTGAACTGAAGCTGCCTGTGGGGATTATAGAAAGAATGCGTGTAGGAGCCCCAGGAAGACCTTCAGAAACTTCTCACGAGCTAGGCGGAGGTAGGGATAAATAACTATTGGATTTCAGTGGTAGAGCATGCTCACGCCCTCTGGCCTGAGAGCTGGTCTTAACCCTGCCAGACCTAATTACAGAAGTCGGCCATAGCGGCCCGCCCACAGCCTCGAAGGGAGGGAGGGAGGCCTTTGGGAGTTCCAGAAAGAGCCTACTTTATCTGTACTGCAAGACCCTTCCGGGTCCCAAGGAACTTTCTAAGGTCATAGCTGTTTTCTGCTAGGGTCACCTGTAGGGTTTGAGAGGATCCCTGATTGAATTTGCGTCTTTAAAGCCAGGCAGCAAAGAGGGAGCTATAGGGTGGGAGATGTGGGTTGGCGCTCTGTAGGCATCGCGAGCTTTCTATTCAGTCTGCACCCAGAAGCCTCAGCTTCGGATGCCCAAGAAGAATTTAGCAAGCCAGAGCCCAAATAACTCTTCTGACCTCATACACCCGCATCTTCTGCCCCAGCCAGGCTGTCCCTTCTGCACCCTTCACTCGGTCTCGCACCTTACTCCTCACTCCTCTCTACCTCCCACTCTAAAATGCACGTGCTCTTGTACTGTGCAACCAACGGAGCAGCCCCCCTCCCCCTCCAGCGCACGGTCCGCCGAGCGGCTCTGGAAAGGTGCACCTTGAAGCCCCCCATCTCATCCTACGGGCGCGCCCCTCCGGGTGGATACAGGACCAGTGGGTGGCAGCGGGGTGGGGCTGGTGTCAAACGGAGAGGGCTCTTAAGTACTTAGCCAGGGCTACTGCTGCTCATCCCTGCGTCTTGGACTACAGCCCTAGTTTCAAAGGTTGACCAAATTTCCCCTAATCCCACAAGGAATCTTCAAATTTTGTAACTCAGATCTCAGCCCAAACCCTGGTTTACGAGGGAGAGGGGTGGGGTTGGACTGTGGGGGAAGAGACTCTAGGCAAGAAAAATGTGGGTGGTGCTGGGTGGGGTTAGGGATGACAAGGGACAGTAGGTGCAAATGGCTTCGCCCGAGGCCATAAGGTTGTAGCTAAAGACGAGGATGGGGGGGGGTTGGGGGCGGGGGGGTTAGAGGCGGCGGAGGGGAAAAGGGCTGAATCTGTAAGATGGGCGTGCACAAGCAATTCGTACTTCCCGGGATTTGGGAAGAGGTTAGGGAGGTGGGTGTAAGCGCCCAGGAAAGTAACTATTAGCCTCTTGTCATTCCACCCCCACCCCAATCCCCGAGTTAACCCTTGGCCTCCCGGACTCCCAATTCCTTGCAGGCCTCCCGGGGCCTTACCCCACCAGCTCCAAAAGTAAACTTGGGAGGCTGATGCCCCTCGCGCTGCGCGTGGCCAGCTGCGCGTAGATCTGCGGCAGCTTGAGTGCGGCGCACACGCCCAATGTGCTCCAGTTGCAGAACCACAGCAGCCCGGCCTCCATTCTGTAGTCCTGGGAGTGCTAGACTAGGTGACTGTAGGATCTTGTAGGTGGGAACCTGGGGCTCAGAGTCCAAAGAGTCCTTCCGCCTTCCCGCCAGCCAGGCCCCGCCCTGACCACGCCTCGAGCCGCTGCGCTCCGAGTGCGCCCCACCCCAAGTCTGTTCCTCTCTGGGTGCACTCAGCCGGGTTCTTGCTGAGCTTCGGGTGCGCTCAGCTTTGTGTTTGCTCCACTTCGGGTGCACTCCGACCGGAGTCTGCTCAACTCCGGGTGACCCCTCCCGGAGTCTGCATGGCTCCGGGTGCACCCTGCCCAGAGTCGGCTTGGCTTAGGAGGCTCTCTACCGGATGTCTGCTCTGCTCCGAGTGTGCACTGCTGGTAGCTCTGCCTTGCCCTGCCCTGCCGGGCTCTGCCAGCTGCTGATTCACTTTCCCGGTTCCACCCACGGGTTCCTTTCCTACAGGAGTGTAAACGCCCACACAGACTAACCTCCGCATGGGTTGGGTGGGCACAGAGCTTACCTCTCAGGCCGTTCTGTGGAGCTCTACCACTCTCTACAAGTTATCTTTTTTCTTTAAACTTTTAAACCTTTGGTCCAGTCTGGTCAGCATTCTCCCTGTCTTACAGGCCTGGATAAGCCAAAGGACCCAGCCACATGGAACTAGCCTTCTGTCTGTGGAGAGGCTAATCTTAGTGAACTTGCTCACTAACTCTGTGTGTGTGTGTGTGTGTGTGTGTGTGTGTGTGTGTGTGTGTGTGTGTGTGTGTGTGTGTGTGTGTGTGTAGCTTAAGCCAGCCTTCAACTTATCCTCCTGCTTCTGCTTTGTGCGCTTGTGTACCACTATGCTAGGCCTTTTATTGTGTGAGTTGAGACACAGTCACGTGACCCAAACTGGCTTTTAACTACTGATTTTCCCACTACCCTTAGGCTTGTTCCGTACCATCTGAGAACCCGCGCTTTCCTTCCTTCCCTCCTCGTTTTGTTAATTGCTGTTGCTGACATGTGTGTGCGCACAAGCCAATGGACAACCTCAAGTGTCACTTCTCCAGTACTGTCCACCTTTTTTTTTTTTCCTTTTTGGGACAGGTTCTAACTGGCTTGGAACTCACTAAACAGGTTAGGCTAACTGGCCAGGAGGCTCCAGGGATCCCCTTGTTTTTCACCTCCCCACAGGTGAGATTACAAATACAACATGCCCAACTTTTTGTAGGTGTGTTCTCCTCGGGATCTATCTCGGGTCCGGGTGTGGTGGGGCACTACTGTTTCCTCCGGGTTGGATTCATGCTCTCTGGCCCGAGGGCTGCAGTGATCACCTGCGGGAGACTTCAGGGCTCATTAGCATTCCGTTGGCATCTCCATGGTTTATAAACTGTGAGTAGTAGTTTTCCCTAAATTGCATGGGGTGGGGGTGGGGGTGCAACTCAACTCCAGTGACTGATGCAGTTTTCTTGAGCCATCACCCATGTTGGGTGGTGCAGGTGCCTGAGTTACTTATGTTCCTGTAAATAATCCCAATAAGCTCATTGGTTGACCCAGCTAAACTTGGATAGGATTGATTGTTTGGTCTGTTGGAGCCCTACCTGGGGAGAGTTGGTGGCTTTGTATCTTCCCATGAGGAAGCCTGGATACAGCCCTTTAGGCACAAGATTGGAAGAAGGGGTCATTTTTCCCACCTCTGGAGATCACTTGGTTATGAGACACACACATATGCACAGTCAGTCTGTGCTAATTCTGTGCTGTAAGCTATGTACCAGCACATTTTCGTGTCTCCAGTCCTCACCAAGGCCTGTTGGCATACATATATACATGCATGCCCACACACACGCGCGCGTGCGCACACACACACACACAGACAGAGCTACTTTATTGGCTCTTTTTTACTTCCCTTCCAGCCCTTGTTTTTTTCATCCTAATCCCTTTCAACTTTCTCTAGGTAGGAGAGAAAGGTTAGAGGGGAAAGGGGGCATAGACTTCTATAGGCTACTTCCTGCTGATTAGGAATTTAGGAGTTCCTTGAGGCAAATTCAGTCTTCATCATCAGAATATCCAGCAGTCCAGGAAACCAGCAATTCAGCAATAGCAAATGCAGCAACAAGATGAACCAGCAGCAAGCAAGGGCAGCCACAGGGATAGCAGCTGCCACAGGCCCTCTCAGGAGTCCCCCATTTATACCCTTTCCAGAGCCCCTAGAATTAAACTATCTGTAGCTGGCAAAGATCACGCCTCTACTAGTGCATGAGGCAAATCATAATCACCTGCTGTGAAGCAGACTCTTTATCCCTCACCTGGGAATAAAACGAAAACATTCACATGAGTGGGTTTTTTAAAGAAACCAAAACTCTCACTACATTCACTCTTCCCATGAAGAAGCCAAAAAGCTCTATGGCTTCCTTCCCAAGCGGTCGATCAGATCAGTGGGGGTGTGAGGGGAGGGGGGGGGCACAAGAGGGGGGGCACAAGCCCATGCTTTGGCTAGGTTGCTCATCAGTAGACAATTCTGCTCCTAAGAAAAGTAGGCAAGACTAAAGATCTCAGCCAGCCAGCTCTGCTCTGAGTTACTCCATATTGTGTAAAGCAAACAGCCTTCTAGCTGCCACTTGCCCTGAGCCCATGAGCTACTCTATTTTACAAAGTAGCAATTTGTTCCATTTTGAGGGCAAATGCTAAGGAAAAAGACACCACATCCCATACAGGTACACAGCCGCCTAAACCTGTAGGGAGGTCATCCAAGCTAAGCAATAGCTGACATTTCCATCCATGTATAACTAACCTGTCTGTGTTCATGCACTGCCCATAAGCTACCGGCCAGTGTGCTGTGGACATCATGCCTGTGATCAGGCGGTAGCTTGCAGAGCCAGACTGAACAGCTTTCCTTTTGTTTTTTTCCTTCTCTGTCTCTTTACCAAGCATGTTTTTCCAGACACTTTGATTCCCTTACCTTCCCAGAGGCTCCCCTCCCCCACTTTTCTTACCACATTGGTTGCATGTCTACAATGTGGCTACTTTACTAAAGAAAGGACATGGTTTCTCTTTTCCAAGACTTATAGTTTGCCTGTTCTCTGTTTTTCTCAAACTCTAATAAAAAAACATTCTGGAACTTTAAAAAATGTGTATAAAGTGAACACTTGCTGATAACAAATTAAATAAGTTTTTAAAAAAATCAATTCTTTGGTTTACACATCATTTTATAATTTATTAAAAATGAAAGCAAATTTGCATGCTGAGATGATTGTGTTCATCTTTACATAAAGAATTAGATCTTGGCTGAATATTTGATAGACAGAAAATAGAACATTTTCAACAATTTTCAGAGTTGACTGATATTTTTATTTTACTTACTTTTTACTTTTTTATTTTCCCCCGAGACAGAGTTTCTCTGTGTAGCCTTGGCTGTCCTGGACTCGAGACCAGGCTGGCCTCAAACTCACAGTGATCCACCTGCCTCTGCCTCCCAAGTGCTGGAATTAAAGGCGTGCGCCACCACGCCCGGCTATTTATTTATTTTGAGACAGGGTTTCTCTGTGTAGCCTTGACTGTCCTGGACTCCCTTTGTAGACCAGGCTGGCCTTGAACTCACAGCAATCCACCTGCCTCGGCCTCCCGAGTGCTGGGATTAAAGGCGTGTGCCACCACGCCCGGCCAATTTTTACTTTTAAAAAAATTCTATTTTTATTTTATGGGTTTGAGTATTTTGCCTGCATATATGTCTGTGTACCTCATGCATGCCTGATGCCCATGGACCCCATGGAACTGGAGTTACAGATAATCATGTGGGTTCCGGGAAGCAAACCCTGGCTGCTGGAAGAACAGCCAGTACTCTTAACCCCTGAGCCATCTCTGCAGCCCCCTGATATTTTGATTTTTATAATTGCCAATACTTCCCCTTTACATAAATAATACAAAATGACACAGTGCATTTAAGATTTAGAAATTATCAAAAACTGTTCTAATTGCAAGCCAAATTCATTTTTAAGAAGTGAAACTCGAGTCAAATGGAGCAGCAGTTGCCTGTGTGTGTGCACACGTGTGCATGCATGTGCCTGTGTATAGTGTTCCATGCAGTACCTCCTGAGGTTGTGTGGTGTAACAACCTGCTAAGTACAAATCACTCACACTGTATGTTCAGAGCCACAGCTACAGAGAAGCCACATGACATAACACTGGCCAGCACTGCCAGAGCTCCTGGAGTCCATTAAGGGTTTGACTTTGAACTCTTACTGTGACCAAATTTTTGCAGACCCCACGTGCAGTTGCACGACCTCAACTCAGTTTTGGAACCACGGAGTGATTGCTCGGCTCCCTACTACAACATGATGGAGTTCACTGTCCGTCTGTCTGTCACCTGACATTTATTCCCCACGGTGCTCTCTATAGTCTCTCTGGCAAGGTTTCGGACTGTACTGCCTCTAACCTGGGTCACTGCCTCAGTTCCCGTTGTCTTTCACAAAGTGACAGGATGTGTCTTTCTCCTTTGCTGACACTTCTCAGGTCACACTCACTCTTTTCTTATCTGTCTGGCTTGGGAGGGCTCCTTGGGTGACATAGCTGATGTCTCCAGAGTATTGTTTTTGGGAGGCACATCACGTCAGTCACCCTTCTACAGATGGGCTTCCCTATTCATCTCTAACTAAAGGTTTCTATGGCCTTTATCATTCATACCTAAATTAGCTGTGACTATGTTAGACACAAAGATGGGGATTTCCGCCCTTCTTTATTCTATAAACAAAAGAGTTCAGTACTTGAAACAATGTAAATCTTTTTAATTATATGTATATGTGTTTGTGTGCATATGAGTCAAGGGTGTAGGGACAAGGTTGGCCTCCAACTTTCCTTCATTTTGGTGTCCATATTGTCCCAAATTTGGTGAGTTGGCACCCTCGGGCTGGTTCATGTGTCCCTTTTACATTATCTCATCATTTCTAGTACAGGAAGATGCCTAAGGGTCATTCTGCTCCATTGGCGGTGGTCATCCTTTATCACTGGAAGCAGACAGGCATGGAGCAGAGGGAGGCAAAGATGCTCAGAGAAGCAGTGGCTGGAAGTGAACGGGGCTCCCTCCTGCTCTGCTGTGGTCCTTAACTCTCAGCCTAGTCCCTTCTGGACCCCTCATGCTGCTCAGCCTGTGGGCTCTGGGCTGCCCTGGTTGACTCTCTCGATGAAGCTCTGTAGGCTTTTCCAATAATGTTGTGGAGGTTTAGTGCCACCTCTCCATGCCTAGACCTGGAATCTGCCTGGCTCATCCAGCCTTCCCTGTTAAGGAGCAAAAGAGAAGATGCCAGTGGCTGGACCCTTCGTCTCCATTCCCTTGGCCCATGGATGAGATGGCAAAGGTCAAAAGCAGGCACTTTCTTGGAAAGCCTAAAGATGAGGCAGAGGCAAGGAGAGTCCATGGAATTAGCTGAAGCCTTCAGAGTGAAGCAGACACTGTATGCCTCCGTGTCCTGTAGGCTCTCTTGGTTCATCTGGGTCTGGCAGAGAGAAGCCTGTGCCCCAGGAGCCTGTTGGTCCAAAAAATTGGGAGACACATGTAGACAAGATCTTCTCCCAGTGTAATGTTCTAGTCAAAGTCTGTGTGTGGGAAAGAAAGGAGGCCGCAGTGTAGTGTCCCAGGCAAGGTCTACATGGGAAAAGAGGTGGTAAGCTGCACTGTAAAATCCCTGCTGACCCACGCACTCTGAAAACAGCCCCCTGTGATGATACCCTTGAGCTCTGTCTCCTCCTCTCCCCTGCCCATCCTCTCACTGTGGAGATGAGGAGCTGGAAAGGTATCGCTGTCCTGAGCCACACATCACAGAGAATTGGCCAGGCTAGGCCTAATGTTTGCCGTGCCTTCCAAACTTCCTGGGTAGTGAAAAAAAATATCTATGATGATGATTTGGGCTAAAATGCTGCAGTCTGTAAGTGGCTGTGCTTCTAGGCTTGGGAACCAGTCCAGAGGGCCCCCGACCCCCGACCCCTGACCCCCGACCCCGTCTATGGGAAGGACTGTAAGCTTTGTCACAGGTGAAAGCAGTCTTGGCTGGCTTTACCCTTGGACACACCATGGATACCTTGAGATAGACTAGGTGGAGCCATCCTGGGCCTGGAATTCAGGAAGCAGACCTGGGGACTCCACCTGGGTTATTGCTTTTCTAATTAACCCTCAATGGGAGAAGAAGGCCGCCCTTCACACGTGACACAGGAAGGTGGAGAGGAGAGAGCAGCAGCAGGTTCAGACCAGCACGCAGGCCAGAGACACCTAGGGACCCCTCCCTTGGAACGGATACTGGAAGGTTCACTCTTTTTTCCCTCTTGTGTAAGCTAGTTGGGTTGTATAATAAAGTTTAATTGTTAAGAAACAGCACCTACATCCATCCCATGCCCACAGGAGTCAAAGTCATACTGTGGCCGTATCACATGACCATCTTGGGTCAGATGGGTACAGAAACAATTCTATCAATACAGGTGCAATATGTGTTTATGGCATGAGTGTGCCTTGCGTTACTCTACTCACTATACCCCCAGCCTCCCAAAGAGCTCTTTCTATTTGAGAGTCTAGGAGCAAGAAAGATAAGACTGGGGCTAGAGAGATGACTCAGCAGTTAAAAGCACTTGCAGAGATACCTGGGTTCCATCCCCAGCACCCACATGGTGGCTCACAGCCATCTCTAACTCTAGCTCCAGGGGATCCAATGCCCTCCCTGGCCTCCAAGGGCCCCTGCATGCACAAATATGCCCGAGGTACCCCAGCACTTGCAGACAGACAGACCAAGGCAGAAGCTGTGAGCAGCCTTATAGTTACATTAAGAGGTCAGACTCAATTCATTAGACAAGCCCTGACCTTGACACTGGGCTCCCTTTCCACAGTCTCTGGGGTCCTGGGAAGTGCGGAGGGTCTGTGGTCCTGGGAAGGTTTCTGGAATCCTCCCCCTGCTCCGTGTGGGACTGAGCCAAGAACACCTATGCTCTGAGGGCAGCCTGGGCCTAGTCCACCCACCTGCTATGGCCGGCCCTGAGATCTCCTCTATACTGGCTGCAGCTCAGCTTCTGGCTTCCTCTTCCTAGTGCCTTCCACAAAGAAGAAGTCCATGTGGGTGAGGGCTCTCCCCAGGGGCGTTTCCACCCTGCTGCCCACCTCTCGGCTGGTGGAGCTGGGACGTGTGTCTGAGAAGAACGGCACATCTGCAGGCAGCTCCTCAGGCTCCTTCTTATTTCCCTGAGGAGAGGAGACATCCCGGGTTACACACTTTTGCAATAACGAGGAACCTGTGCGCTGCATTGGAGGTGCTCTTTGGATACTCATATCCCAGTGCGGATCTGCGAACCTGGATGGGAGTTAGAAAGCATCTTGACAATATCCAACCATTTTCAGGCAGAGTGGAGGGCGGCCTGGAGATGCAGACTCGACTCAGGGAGAGCATTTACTCACGTGCGTGCGTGCGTTCTCCTCAGGGGACTTGGGCACATTCCTACATGCGGCAGACCCCTCAGTTAGGGACGATGTCTCCGTGGCAAATGAGCCACTTGTAGTTCGTTGTGTTGCTTAGTTCTGTTTTTGAGACAAGGCCCTGGCTGGCCTGCAACTTGCCAGAGAACATGCTGTCCTGGGCACTACAGAGATCCGCCTGCCTTTGCCTCCAACATGCTAGGATTAAAGGTGTGTTCCACCACAACTGGCTCACTTGTTTTATTTTTATTAAAACCAGCAAGGATGACAAGATAGCTCAGCCACTAAGGGCTAAGGCACATACTTCTAAACACCAAGAGTTCAGTTCTCAGCATCCATATTATGAAAAACGATCTCTCCAGCTACAGCTACAACAACAACAACAACAACAACAACAACAACAACAACAACAACAAAGTAAAGGATGAAGAAGAAGAAAGAAGAAAATCCATCTTTTTTGTTTATTTACTTGTTTGTTTTTTCTAGACAGGGTTTCTGTGCATAGCCTTGGCTGTCCTGGAACTCTATGTAGACTAGGCTGGCCTCAAACTCAGAGATCCACCAGCCTCTGTCTCCTGAGTGCTGGGATTGCCACAACCTCCCAGCGAAAATAGATCTTCAATAAAAATCAACAAACACTGGGTAATTTTTTTTTTCTGAATGTTCTGTTCCATTAGACCCCAAGTTACTTAAAACAATGCTTCTATTCCTTACTCCAGCACAGAACACAGAGCAGGTTCTCAATAAATTTAGTTAAATGGAGAGAGAGAGAGAGAGAGAGAGAGAGAGAGAGAGAGAGAGAGAGAAACACTATCTACCCTGCAAGCAGTTTTCCAGAGGGGAAGGGGGAGGCAGCCTTACCAGAAGGTCGTAGTCTTTCAGGAAACCCCAATTCTCAACCCTGCAGAGGAAAGCACAGGACTGTGAGTGGTTTGCTTGTTTGCTTCTTTCCTGGAATATCCTAAAAGGTTAACTCCCACCAGGTCTTTAAGTGTTTATATCACCACAGAGGATTTAAAATGCTGGGCAACCACTATATGACCAGGTGCCTGTGCTGTACTCACGGAGCAGCCCACAGAGTGATCTTTTCTATCTTGTTCTTGTAATTTCTACAAATTCCTCTTACTCCAGTTGTGTTTAACACTTCAACTTTACATTGCCCTTACACATTCATTTTTTGTTTTAGTCCAGGTTAGCTTAGAACTCACTATGTAACGGAGGGTTGACCTTTTCTTTTTAAAAATCTGAGACAAATATATATATATATATTTTAATTTTTGAAAGAGGGTCTTACTGTGGTCCCAGCTAGCCTGCAAGTTTCTCTGTAGCCAGGTTGGCTTTAAACTCAAAGAAATATGCCCGCCTTTGCCTCTGCCTCTGCGTGCTGGCATTAAAGCTGTACACTGCCATACTTGGCAACCTTCAACTTCAGATCCACCTGCCTCTACCTTCTCAACGCTGTGATTACAGGCGGCGGCCATCACTGCTTGTTATGGTTTGAATGAGAACGGCCCCTATAGGCTTAATCATTTAGATACTCGGTTCTTGGTTCTTGGTTGGTGGAACTGTTCGGGAAGGATTAATACTGGTGGCCTTGTTGGAGGAGCTGTGTCACTGCGGTCAGCTCTGAGGCTTCAGAAGCCCATGCTGTTCCCAGCTGGCTTTCATCGCTGTGTGCTTATGGGTAAGGGTGTGAGTTCTCAGCTACTGCCCCAGCAGCATGCTGGCCTGCTTGCTGTCATGCTCTCTGCCACGGTGATCATAGATGCTAGCCCTCTGGAGCCATGAGGCCCAAATTAAACATTGTTTGTTTGTTTGTTTGTTTGTTTGTTTTTTGAGACAAGGTTTCTCTGTGTAGCCTTGGATGTCCTAGATTTGCTTTGTAGACTAGGCTGGCCTCAAACTCAACAGTGATCCACCTGCCTCTGCCTCCCGAGTGCTGAGATTAAAAGCATACGCCACCACGCTCGGCTCTAAACACTCTTTTATAAGCTGCCCTAGTCATGGTGTGTTATCACAGCAATAGGAAGGTAAATAAAACACCATGTTAGCCTCAATTTTACATATTAAAAGTTGTTAAAGAATTTATATGTAGGTATGCACCTTGTCTCAGTGTGCACCATGTGTGTACAGTACCTGTGGAGAACAGAAGAGGGCGCCAGATTCCTTAGAACTGGGGTTGCAGGCAATTGTGAGATGCTAGATATGGGTGCTAGGAATTGAACCTGGGTGTCTGCAGGAACAGGTGATCTCAGGCTGGAGAGATGGCTCAGAGGTTAAGGGTACTGACTGCTCTTCCAAAGGTCATGAGTTCAATTCCCAGGAACCACATATTGGCTCACAACCATCTATAATGAGATTTGTATACATAATAAATAAATAAATCTTAAAAAAAAAAAAAAAAAGAACAAGTGATCTCAACCATTGAGGCATTTCTCCTGGACCACGTGTACATATTTTTAATGAAATCTTGTTTGGGTCAGAGGGGTGGAGAGTGTTTGTTTTTGCTTTCGTTTTTTCCAAGTTGCCTGCTGCATGCAGGCTTTTATCCCACTTCCTGTTTTCAGGCAGGCCATGCTGCGGGGAAGTGAATGGCCTGTGTCGGTGCTTCTCCTCTGCTCTCACACCACAACCAACTGCCATATATTCAAAGCGACACCCCAGGCACCTGAAAGCAATTCCATAGCACCAGGGAGCATCCTCTAATCCCATTTCTACCTCCCTAGAGACAGTGTCTGATTGCACAGTTTGAGAGTTCCACTCCAGTACTATCACCAGTTGCCAGCCTAGGAATGGGGGTTGGGTGGGTGGGTAGAGCACCAAAAACAACCAATGGGCATCAGCAAGGCTGTGGAAAACCAGACTCCTTGTATACTGTTAATGGAAACGCAAAGCAGTGCAGCCAGTATGAAAAATAATATGACAGCTCCCCCCAACAAAAATAGAACTAGATTTAACTTTTGATTATTTATCTGAAAGATAGGAAGCCAGATCTTGAAAGGAAATCTGCTCTCTCATGTTCACTGTGACACATTTAACAACAGCCAGAATGTGGAAACGATGATAAGTGAAATGGCTAAGAAAATGTGGTATATCTATATGCAGTAGAATATTACTCTGCCTTGAAGAAGAAGGGAATTCTGGTATTTGCTTAATGTGGGTGAACTCTGTGGCTGAGTGCCTGCTGCCTTTACAAAACTCTGGGTTTGAACCACTAAAGGAGAGAAGAGAAGAAACTAAAAATGCAACCACAGGCTTGTGCATTTGGAAAACGAGACTTTCATAACAGCTTTGGGTGGTTGCTCTGTAGCTATCTTCCTTCCTGATGTGCATCAGCCTCTCGACATTCTTTGGTTTTGTCTTACAAACTTCAAACTCACACTGGGCAGACAGCTCAGAGGCATCATACTTGCCTAGCCTACCTGCTTCTCTTGGAATCCTGGGAGGGAGCCTGCCTCGGAACCCTGGCCAAACCTACCCAGCCTCCCCTGAGCGAAGGCACCAAGGGCCCACCCCCACCCCCAGGCCAGCATCCCTTCCCAGGCAGCGCCATAGCTTCCCACTGCCAGCTTCCTCCCATCTAACCTGACATGTCCCGCTGGAGAAATGGTTGTGGGATAGGAGATAGGCCCAGAGCCCTCTCTAGGTCTATATTAGCAGCTATGCGCTGGGAATGAGGCCCTAGGTTCTCCCAGCAGCTCAGCCCCACTCTGAGTCTGGGCTGGCGTGCGTCTGTCTGTCTGTCTGTCTGTCTGTCTGTCTGTCTGTCTGTCTGTCTGTCTGTCTCTCTCTCTCTCTCTCTCTCTCTCTCTCTGTCTCTCTCTCCTTCCATGCTCCATCCCCGCCCCCATCTTTCCACATGCCCTCCCTTTCCCCAGCACCTTCCCAGACCCCAAGGCAAGTAGGGGAGAAGGAAGGCAGGGGCAGGACACTCACCAACGCCGTTGGCCTCGCTCTTCGGCTTCCACAAGCTCCCTCCACAGCTGGTCCTGCTGCACACCCGGGGCTGGAGGCCGCTGGCAGCCACCAGCTAGAGCTCTGCTTGTTTCAGGGCCATCCCGAGCCGCGGAAACTGAGGCAAGCGGCCTGGTAGGGGGCAGTCGGTACCCGGCTGATGTAGTTCTTGGGAGCCCAGCGTGTTGGCTGCCCATCGAGAACTGGAGAAGCAGGCTAGGTAGAAAAAGAGATAAAAGAGAGACCTATTGAGACTCTCGTTTTAACCCAGGAAAGCCTGCACAAGATCCTCCAACTGCATCCCCCACCAGATCCCGAGCTCAGAGTGGCTGTTGGGGATAGAAACTTTACAGGCTGGGGAAGCATCCGCACCCAGTTGTGTTTTACAGCCCTGCCTGCGTTGACTGTCACCCAGGGAACAGGCGACTCCCCAGTGCGCATTTCGCGGAAGGGGCGGACCCCAGTGTGTGCTCTCTGAGGACAACTGAGCCACTCGATTGGGTGCAGCCGGTCTGTGCTTTGCCCGCCTCCTCCTCTGGGATGGAGGGCGGGACAGTGTCTGCTGCTAGGTCCCCAGTAGGTGGTGGATGCTCCAAGCTCAGAAGTGCAGCGAGGGCTGGAAAACTCGAGCACGATCCTGTGCTGCCCCCTGGTGGAGATCTCAGGCTCCCAGGAGATGGTCAGGGGCAGAAGTGAAGACATCTTATCTATTGTTTTAGTCGGAGTTTCTATTGCTGCGGCGAAGTACTATGACGAAAGCAACTTGGGGAGGAAAAGGTTTATTTGGCTTACACTTTCACATCATAGTCCATCACTGAAGGAAGTCAGGACAGGAACTCAAACAGGGATAAAACCTGTAGCTAGGAGCTGATGCAGAGGCCATGGAGGGGTGCTGCTTTCTGCCTTGCTCCCCATGGCTTGCTCAGCCTGCTTTCTTATAGAACCCGGGACCACCAGTCCAGGGGTGGCACCACAGTGGGATGGGCCCTTTCCCATCAATGACCAATTAAGAAAATGCCCTACAGCTGGATCTTATGGAGGCACTTTTCTCAACCGACATTCCCTCTTCTCTGATGACTCTAGCTTGTGCTAAGTTGACACAAAACTAGCCAGGATAGCAATGCATGCTTCTTCTGAAGCCCCAGAGATCCCACAGAGCTCTGTCAGTCTCTCAACCACTCGGTTAGCCACAGGCTCTACCACTGCGTCACACTCCAGCCCACAATGATAACCCAACCTGCAGGTAAGAATGCAACAGCGGTAGTGACTGTCCAGGTGGCCTTGAGTTTAGCATAAAAGGCACACTGAGGACTTAAGGGTGTGTGTCGGGGGTCTTGCTGTATACCTCACTTCTGTTTCTTCCCTAAGCCTGAGCAGGCCAGCTCCTTCAGTGGTACGAGTGGCTTTTTCAATCAGCTCAGCCAAACTCAGATGCTCCCATCATGTTTGCTCCGGGCTGTTTCCTCGGAGGGCTGGTTGATAGACCCCTTATTCCTTCCTTCATACTCTGTACCTGACTCCTGTTCTGCAAGGGGCTACTTCTAACTGTGCAGCCGGAGAACAGAAACAACCAAGTGTAAACAGGTGCAGGGGGCAGGGGGTGGGGGACTCAGTCAGTAAGTCACACCTGGTTGACTCTTCTAGCCTCTGCTCTCCTGTGTAGCAATGAGCCGGGAAGCTCCTTAAGACAGAAAGTAAACAACTCAAAAGAGCTTCAGGAAGTCCCTGAAACTGACCAGATTCACTTAGGCTCCTCCTTTCCCAACAGTAAACAATCGCAGGTTCTGGGAGTTGCTCCTGAAGGAGCCAAGCTGCGTAGGAGTCTCTGAGACCAGCCAAGTGGCCAGGACGAAGCAGAGAGCTCTGAAGCTGCCCGGAAGAGGTTCAGGACAACTGAGCCACCTGGAAAACACAGTCTCCTTCCTGTGGAGTTGCCTGCAGGATGTGCAGTGTGCTCCAGGCTCCCAGGTTTTGTGAGCTGTCACCTTTGCTGGGGTAGGCATTGGTGATGCAGCTTTCTTTGAGTCATACTTACCTTTGAAAGTATCCCCTCACCCGTATCCCTATAAGTAACCCCAATAAAACTCATTGGTTCACTTAGTTGGACTTTGGTGGTATCCATATTTGGGTCTGCCACAGGCTCCCCATCTGGGGTGAGCAGATGTGTGTTCCTTCTCTATAGGAAAGTTTCACTATGAAAGAGGTAGCAGGGGTTTGTTCTTTATAAATGAGAATGATTTTTGCCCATGACAAAACTAGGGAGTACAAACTCTTAAATACAAGAAAGAGAAGACAGGGGAGGAGGCACAGTCTGGGGCAGAAGGTCGGATGCAGATACAGCCAGGCCTAGGGATGTTTTGGACTTTTTTTCTGAACAGAATGGGTACTGATAAGTTATAAGCTCTGAGGCGGAATTAGAACCACCAGGGACAAAAGACAGGTAAGCCTATCTAATAGGCCTTTCCTCTCCTTGTGACACAAAAATCAGCCAGACCAGACCATATTAGAAGCAGATAAATGCAGGTTTATTAGGCACTGCTCCTGGGAGGGGTCACTGGTCCCAAGGAACGGGGCTAGGGCAGGGAAGTTTTATAGACTGTGGGTGAAGGGTGATTATGTGTCATCCATAAGCTGGGTTTGTTCCCACGTCTGGTCAAGAGCTGAGCAGTTAGGTGGGGATTTGGGTGGCTGGCAGCATCGGGAGGAGGTTGCAACAGCTGATACCCTATGAGCATATACAGGGGGAGGAAGTCCCCCTCAGGCACAGTCATAGGGGAGGGGAGTAAGGGGAAAATGGGAGGGAGGGCGGAATGGGAGGATACAAGGGATGGGATAACCATTGAGATGTAATATAAATAAATCAATAAAATTTTTTTAAAAAGAAAAAAATATTGACAAATCTAAAAAAAAAAAAAGAATATGATACCTTTCCTTTGTTGGAGGCTTCACAGTGCAGGCGGGGTTGGAGGTGTTGTGGGATCCACTTAAATTCAACATAACTCAAACATCAGGTCAATGAAGATGACAAAAATGTATTGTAATCAAGCTGCTACTGATGGATACGGCTGCAGAACAGACTCAGGAGCTGAACTGTGGCATTGAAGGGACATTCTATAGCGTATTTAAAGGATGAAACCATAAAGTGGGGGCCGGGGTGGGGGGTCAGGGGTTGGGCTGTAGCCTTGTCCAATCATATTCTGGTTATAATCATAATTATAAAGGGTTGAGCAAGGGTGTGTCTGTCAGTTAGGATGGGAGTAGGGTCCAGGGCCTGAGAACAGAACATGAACTTAATTGACCCTACTAGCAAGATGGAAAAGTTGTCTTTGAAATGGCTGGACTCAGACAATTGTCTCCTTACAAGATGTCCCTGAGATGGCTGGACTAGGACAACTGTTTCCTTACCACAGAAGCCAGTCTGCTATTGGGAAGTCACCAGATCCACTAGGGCCTGGGGCCTTGAACTCGGTTTCTCCCTATGAGTAAATGGAGTCTAAAATCAAAATGGTAGTTATTTAGAATAAGTTTCTTTTGCTTGTTCCCAACAGTCACTAAAGTCTACTGGAGGAGTGCCCACATGCACACCGATTAATTAGCTCTGAGCAAACGTGCACAGCTTCCTGGGAGCCTGGGCAGGGGCCGTGCTAGGGCTTTAACTTGGAAACGGAGCCCTCTACATGGCTGGGGAGCAAACATATTTATCATCTCAAATACTGTTCTTTGTTAAGCTTGTGTTTATTTATTTGGGGATAGAGCACACACATACCACAGCAACCATCTACAAAAGCCATCTTGGGTCCTTCCTGCCTTTTTGTACACCTTGGACATGAATACTCTCGACCACATTCAAGGAAGAATTACTCATATTGAAAATAAGCCTCCTGTGATGGGACAAGTATGAAGTTGTAGGCATACTTTAACATCACCATTGGCGTGTGATTCTACCTACTTTTACTGTTTTCAGGCATTTATTGTTAGGATTCTGTTACAGTCTGCCTACCTGTGATGTCACTGCTTACCTGCCATGAGGGCGTGGCCCTGCCCTGGGCCATATAAAAGACACCCTCCACATGGCTCTCTCTACTTTTCTACCTTTCTAGCTTCCCTCTACTTCTTTACCCCCCATCTCCCCACCCCCACCTCTCTCTTTCTTTCTCTCCCTGTATGTCTCCAGAGACGGTTCCTGTATCTCCCTATTAAACCTGTTAAGTGGACCTGTTGTGTGGTGTGATTCCATCCCTCTGTACAGCTCCGCCGTTCACCTATAACCTCCGCCGCTCAGCTTTTTACATTTATTATGCAGGAAAACTCAGTCAGCCAATTCTCTGCAACATTATTTGTCTTAGTAATTGAGAGGAGAAATCAGGGGCAGAAGAGAAAGCTCAGCAGTCAGGACCACTCGCTGCTCTTGTTGACAACTCAGGTTCGGTCTCCAACACTTAGTCAGCATTAGGTGACTCTGTAGCTCTAGTCCCAGGGGATTCAACACTTTCTTTTGGTCCCCTTGGATACCTGCACACACATGTGCTGTGCATAAACTCACTTAGACACTCACACATACACATTAAAAACATCTTAGGAAAGAAAAGCAACCCACACACTCCATCCACTTATCAGTACGATCCTCTTCAGCTCGCACTTGCTGTCTCTGGTTTTGTTACACGTGTGTTGAACGCACAGGGAGAAGGTTGAGTGGAGACTGCCTTTGTCTATGACTGTCGTTAGCTAGCGCAGTGGGTCAGCACCCTTTAACATAGTCCGTCATGTTGTGCTGACCTCAACCATACAATTTTTTAGTTGCTAATTCACGACTGTAGTTTTGCTACTTTTAGCAGTAGTAATGGAAATATCTGTGCTTTCCAACCCCTATGAGAAGGGTCGTGCCCCATAGGAAGGAAAAAACATCAAGGGGTTTAGTGACTTGCAGAAGGTGCTTACGACAGGTGAAGGGCCCAAGAAGAGTGTGCCTCCGTCCACTCTCACTGACTCAGAAGGCCTTGCTCCCTGTGTCTTCCAGGAGCTTCCCAGATCGTTTTTAGCAACTGAGGGATACTACAATTTCATTCCAATCAAACCTCTGGAAAATGCTTTTTAAAAATTCCCAGACAGCTAATTATGTTAAACAACAACAGAACAATTGCAGGCTGGGGCTATAGCTCAGTTGGTAGAGCGCTCTGGAAGAGGCCAGAGTTGATCCCAGCATTGTATAAACTGGGCATGGTGCACAAGTCAGCTCTTCAGCACTTGGGAGACAGAGACCTAAGATCAGAAGTTCAAGGTTGTCCTCAGCATATAGTGAATTTAAGGCTAGTCTGGGATACATGAGATTTTGTTTTTAAAAATTATATAAGAAAAGATATTTTATCAGTTTTAACATACTTGGAGTTAGAAGTGTTCACTAATATTTCTCACTAAAGTGTACTAACTACTTTGTTGAAGCTCAGCTGGTTACATGTAGGGGAAGAGGGGGGGGCGGTCAGACCTATTTTGGTTCCCCCAGGCAAGGAAGCTGTTGCCAGGATCCACACCTCTTTGTTCTGGTCTCAGAAGGAAAAGCACCCAGAGATACCGAGTAGGCAATGGTTGCAATACATACTTTGAGCGGCAGAGGGCGCCCAGTAGCTTTGTATCCTGTGTGAGATTTTGTGTTGTTTTCTCCCATCTCAGGGTGACTGACTGTCCCCCCCCCCCCCGCCCCCTCCCTCCCTCCCTCCCTCCCTCCCTACTTTCCCCCTCCTCTGTTTTTTTGGATTTTGTCTTTTGAGACAGGGTTTCTCTGTGTATTCCTGGCTGTCCTGGAACTCTCGAATTCAAGAGATCCACCTGCCGCTGCTTCCCCAAAGCTGGGATTAAAGGTGTGCGCCATCAGACAGTGGCCATTTCTGATCCAAGACAGAAAACAGATTTAATGGTCAGGGAAGGACTAGGGACATGGAACCAGCAATGAACCTGGGGGGACAGAAGGTCAGGACATCAGGAAAGTGATTCTAAACATTTGCTGAGAGGTAGGCCTAGCTACTAATGACCCTGAAGGGGTGCTGGAGCCTCATGGGCTGTGTGAGGAGTGCTTGAGGGGCTGGGGCTGGTGGTAGCTGTTCACCAGTTGGAGGGGTGTCAAGATTTTAGCACCTGAGCTGATATTTACAGGCCAAACGCAGCCTGGGTGAGTGCTGTGGTGCCTCAATTGGATGCTATCAGAATCCTCCTTAGCTCACATTCTGGTTCTCAGTGGCTCATGAAATTGCCAGTGACAATGAGTGAGTTTGGCTCCAGATCAAGGGACTGAGCTATTGTCCTTACTTCTGGCCATTTAAGTCCTCGCCCAAGTCTTGGTACACATCCATCCCAGCTTGCCTGCAGCCTGGGGCCAGGCTTAACAGCTGGGAGAGCTTGACCTAAGTTTCTAGTCAAAACCCAGTTTGCTCACTAGCTGGGCTCGTTCAGACATCTTGCCTGGGTGCTCTAGTCGGGGCTACGCTGACTCAAAGAGTGAGGGTATCCATGCTGGGTCAGAGCAGGAGAGCGGTCCAGGGGCCTTCCCTTTCTGAAGTTCATGTCCATGCTGAGCCTGTCATGATAGAGATTAGGGCTGGACACTGGCCTTCTCAGGCCTCCAGATTGCTGGCCCTGGATCTGGGGGTATCTCAGCCTCCATGACCACTTGAGTCGATTCCTTCGTGCCTCCCTCCTGGATCCTGAGCTCAGGGTTATACTCTTGCTGGGACAACATTCTGACCTCCAGCAGGTCTGGGGCAGCTCTCTGCTGCTGCCATCTCCTAGTGGCGTGCTGAGCCCTGCTTCCGGAAGCAAGAGGAGCCGAGTCCCAAGAGCCACTGTGAACGGTGGCACCTCCAAGGATGAAAACTGGGAACTGGAGGAGGAGGAGGAGCTCAAAAAAGGGACATAATTTGGTTTTCACAGTAGCCATCGTTCTGGGAACACAAGCTCACCTTCTCAGATTCAAGGGACAGGGAGGCTGGGGTCTGAGGCCTGTGCAGGTCAAGGCCCCTTCAACCAGCATGCTAAGGCTGTACTGGGGGATTTTATGCATCTGCTCAGTTGTAGTCCACTGTGAGCTGCGTGGTTCAGGCTATCACACTCATGGCTCAGAGCAGAAGCAACAAGTCTAAAGCCTTGGTTTGAAAGCTCTGCGGCTTGGGCTCAAGTCCAGGTCAGAGCTCAAGGGCTGGTGCTCCGTCTCTCTTTCCTTCTTAACCATGGGAGGCAGGAAGCCTTGCTGTACAGACAAGCTTTGTATCAACTGAAAGGAGTTAACTGAAAGGAGGGAGCCTCAATTGAGAAAAGGCCTCCATCAGACCCAGCTGTAGGGCATTTTCTTAATTAGTGATTGATGGGGGAGGGACCAGCCCATTGTGGGTGGGGCCATGCCTGGGCTGGTGGTCCCGGGTTCTATAAGAAAGCAGGGTGAGCAAGCCGTGGGGAGCAAGTCAGTAAGCAGCACCCCTCCATGGCCTCTGCGTCAGCTCCTGCCTCCAGGTTCTTGGCCTGACTTCCTTTGGTGATGAACTGTTCCATGGCACTGTGAGTGAAATCCACCCTGTCCTCCCCACGTTGTTTTGGTCATGGCGTTTCACCACAGCAATAGTAACCCTGACTAAGACAAGATGGCACTAGGATTGGGAGGCGTTGCTGTGACAGATCAGACCAGGTCTTTGCGGGGGGTAAGGGTGGGGATTGTGGAAGGACTTTGGAACTTTGGGCTAGAAAAGCCACTCCACAAGGCTGTTCTGTAGGAGCTCGGAAGATAACGTTGGGTCACGGTGTTTCATCACAGCAGTAGTAGCCCTCACTAAGACGCTGATGTTGAGGAAGAAGTGAGTTTGGGGACACATGACGGGATACAAAAGACCATGGGGCTGCAAGCCCAAATCGGATGGGGAAATCCTTCATCTCCTGATGGAAGTCTCACAAGGCATGCTTATTACAGTGCCCATATTTGTTTTGTTTTGACTACTGTCGTTGCTTCCTCAGATATGTGTTGGTCCTACAAACCGGAAGGGAGCCTATCAGCCAGTCAGGGGTCCCCCGAGACTCCACAAACAAACCCAGCCCTCCCCTTATGGTTCAGGTGCCCAGCCCACCTAGGTAGGAGCTTTGCTCTAGAGTTCTGCACTGTTCAGGTTTCAATTTTGAGTCCCTGCTCTCAGGACAGTCATTATGCTCAGTGGGATGGGCATGTGTATTTAGGGGGTCCCAACAATCCTCCTGGGAATACTTTTGTGTTCTGTGTTTGGGCTTTAAATTCCCTCAGTGATGAGTGGTACAGAGAAAATACAGAGTCTAAGAACAAGCAATGTTGTGTGTGGGAGGTCAGACCTGAATCGGGTAGGGGCGCGCTTCCTCCCCTCACTGGTACTCAAAACATAGAAACTTGTTTTACAGACCAGAGGAGCAACTGTAGCTGGCTTCGGCGGCAGCGGGAGTATAGGCAGCCTGGGGCCCCAGCGTCACTGTGGAGCGGTTCTGGTAGGAACCCTATCCGTGCCTTCAGGGGTTCCTTCTCCAAGTGACAGCCCACTCCTTCATAAAAAGTGGGCACTAGCAGTCACCCCCAAAAGGTTAGATTATGTGTGATATTGTTGCTGTACAGGAATTGCCACACACGCCACTCAAGCCCCAATCTCAGCGAGATAGTGATGGTTTATTTGAACACCACACCCCAAGACTGACCATGGCCAGGGACACAGCGGAGCCAGACAGTGAAGCCGGCCTGTTTCTAAGGAAGGCCTTTTATAAGAAAAACAGTAGCCAGCTACTAACCAGGCAACCAGGTGGGAAGCAAGGAGGAGGGCAGCCTTACATCATTTTGATTAGCTAAACGCAAGAAGAATCAATTTTGTTCTGAGCACAGTGGATCCAGGTGTCTAGACAAAGCATTTTAAGCTGATTGGCTAAGATATAGGCTTGGGGACTACTTAGCTCCCCACTGTTCTGGGAGAAGGGAACATAGGGCATTGTGGTTTTGTTTAAGTAGAACATACATCATTAATTCAAGCAGAACGTTCCAACAAGTGTTGAATTGTAAGTAAAAGGCTGTCAAGATCCCAGGCAGGTAGAGTCTGAGAAGCTGAACCTAATTTCAGCCTTACCATAAAAATGGCTCCTGTTATGCTAAAGACAAAAGCAGGTGTTAACGGAGGAGCTGCCGTTTTTAAGCAGGTTACAACATTCTTAGAGCATGTAGCGTCTCACTGGACTAACACTGGCTAAGCCTGTGCTGAGTGTGTGGAAATGCCAATGCAAACCCTTGCAGATGGCGCCAGGCACACAGCAGCCCATGTTATTGGGGGCATTTGGTCTGCTGCTCCTGGGGAGAAGGTACCTCCCCAGGACTTCAGGCCAGAGCTGGCCCGGAGCTGGTGACTCTCAGGAGCCCTAGTCACTTCTGTGGCTACAATGTAAGTTTCTGGGAGATTCTTTGCTTCACTGTTTTTGTTGTCTTCCTTGTGTTCCATTGGAAAGCTTGCTGTGTGTTGTCCAGCAGGCTAGCTAACTGCCACTTTCTTAGCTCTCTACAGACCTTAGCTGTTACATTAGTTACTTTCTTTCTTTCCCTCCTCTTCCCCGCCTCCAGACAGGGTTTCTCTAGGTAGCCTTGGCTGTCCTGGACTTGCTTTGTAGACCAGGCTGGCCTCGAACTCACAGCGATCCACCTGCCTCTGCCTCCCAAGTGCTGGGATTAAAGGCATGTGCCACTACCTCCCGGTAGTTATTTTCTTTGTTGTGATGAACAAAAAAATTATAAAATTCTTGACAAGAAGCAATTTAAGGGGAAAAGGATTTATTTGGGGCTTACCGTTTGAGGATTTACGTTTGGCATGGTGGAGCAGATATGGTGGCAGGAATGTGAGGCAGCTGGTCACATTGTGTCACTGGTGGTGATAAGGAAGCACAGGAACAGAATTAGGCTATAAACCTCACAGCCAGTCCCCAAGCTCCCAAGTGTCCAAACACAGGAGCCCATGGGGGACATTTTATGTTCACCATAGCTGTCAAAGCCTGGGCATCATTTATTATTTTAAATATGTGTGTGAGTGCAGTGTGTCTGACAGAGCCTACAAGGTGTCTGATCGCTGGAGGCGGAATTACAGGCTGGTGTGAGTTGTCTATTGTATGTGCTGGGGATGGAACTTGGGTCTTTTTCAAGAGCAGCTCTCAACACAGAGGCTGATTTGTGGGCTGTCTAGGGACTCCCTCCTGACTGACAGATTCCCCCACTGGCTCGTAGACCCAACATGCTTGAGGAAACAGCTACTGACCCTTGAAGTAACCGAAACAAGCCAAATACTGGCAAAGTAACAGCTGAGCCATCTCTCCAGCCTTATTGTCGTTGTTGTTGAAAATAATTTTTTTTTATTGTGGTAGGAAAATTTAGTGTAACTCCTAACCTTTACAGAACTGTTTTTAAATTTAGTTTTGTTTTTAGATAAAGTCTCTCCTTGTGGCTCTGGCTAGCCTGGACCTATGGCAGCTCACAAGCACCTGTAGCTTGAGTCTCAGGGATCCCAAACCCTCTTCTAGATTCCTCAGGCACCAGCCATGCACACAGTCCACATTCATACATGCAAGCAAAACACCCACACACATTAAAATAAAAATCTGAAACCAACAACACACTTATTCCATGCTGGCATTTTTCTCCAAATGGGTCAAACCTTGGCAACTGGCTTCTAGAATTTACCTTTTACTCACTCTTGGAAGCGGGAGCAGCATTTCCTGTTTTCATACTTCCCTAGCCTTCTCTGACATCTCTGTGTCGTCTGTGTTCCTCCTTTTAAAGACTTTTATTTTTAGTTATGGGGGGGCGGCGGAGTGTGTGTGCCCCTGTGGATGTGGGTGTGCACACAGAGCTGCAGGTGCCTTTGGAGATCAGAGGTGTTGAATCCCCCTGGAGCCGGAGTTCCAGGAGTTGGGACTGCCTGGCATGGGTGCTGGGACTTGAACTCTGGTCCTTTCTATGCTCTTCGCCCTGGGCCACCTCGCCAGCCCTTCTGTGCAGCAAGGCCCTTGGCTCCCTTCGCTGGCCTCATCGCTCTGAGTGGTTTGACTCTGAGAATGTACGCTTACAGGAAGTATCCCGGAAGATCTCCCCCTTCTCTTGTTAGGAGATCTCAATTCCTGTGAGGTGAGAACACCTGACAACAGAATTTATAGCTCCAAGAAGCAATATCAGCAATGTCCCGGTCAGCTGCCAACGGTGGAGAACTGGTCTAATTTTAAAAATAGGCCTTCTGTGTGGAGTTACGTAGAGTCAGGTGAGGAGTCCATGGCGGTGGTAGAGGGTCCTGGCAGAGATTTGACTACTCCTTTCCCTCAGCCTATAAGGGAGGGGAGAGAAGTCTCCAAATAGTCTTGTAACATGTAGAATTTAATTATAATTAATTTGATATTTGTATATACAAGCATCAAGCTTTTTAAAAAGGTTTGTTTTTGATAATTTGTATATGATGTGTCTCTGTGTGAATGTACACATGTGAGTGCAGTTGCTCATGTAGTCCAGAAGGGGGCATTGGATTCTCTAGACCTGAAGTTATGGGTAGTTGTAGGCCACCTGATGTAGATGCTGGGAACTGAACTAAGGCCCTCTGCCTTAACCACTGAGCCATCTCTCCAGCTTCAGGCGTCCATATTTTCAGAATATTAATTTGTTGCTTCATGCAAAGTACCTGTCCCATGTCATTTAATTTTGCCATCTGTAACCTAAAGGGAAGGGTTGGACTAGATGACACCCTAGGGGCTTTATACTTCTTTATTATAATTCCTGCTACAATAGTGGGCAACACTCAAGGCTACATATGAAGGGTCAAGGTCAGCAGGCAGTCTGACTCACCACCCTGTGAGGTCTTCTTAGAGGTAGGCAAGGGTGGTTCCTGAAAGTTCCTTACTGTAGTCTCAGAGTTGAGGCTCATAACCACTTTTTCAAACTTAGCCTAAAGGTGATTTTATGATGCTGAATGCCAAGGGCAGGGGTGGCTGGACTGACTAATACAGCAACTACTGCTGTTAAATCATGAGGTCTGGCCATCTGTAAGAGGCTTGGAGGTCCCTGTGCTCACAGGTAAGCTCTAGGGCTACCTGGAATGTTAAGGCACAGGGTTGTTCCTTTGAGAGAAAAATTCAACCCCTGTTATCTGCCCAGAAGGTTGGGAGTGGGTGTGCATTCTTACCTGATGACCTTTGTGATGCCTGTGTGGCCAGAAACTGCATGAGACCCTCTCCCGGGCCCTTATTATAAGCTTGTTTTTCTCAGTCAATCTATAGAACCCAGCTTTGTTTTCCCTTCAAATTTTTTAGTTTATTTGTCCTCTTAGAAATGTGCACATCACCAGATGTGGTGGTGCACACCTTTAATCCCAGAGCTTGGGAGGAAGAGGCAGGCAGATCGCTGTGAGTTCGAGGCCAGCCTGGTCTACAAAGCTACTCCAGGACATCCAAGGCTACAAAGAGAGACCCTGTCTCGAAAAACGGAAAAAAAAAAAAAAAAAAAAAAAAGGAAGGAAAGAAAGAAATATGCACATCACAGCAGATCAGGTCACCGCAGATCTACTCCTTTGGTCTTGCCAGCACCAGCATTGACCTTTGCAGCCCCCCTGGCCTTCTTCATTCTGTTCTTGCGTTCCTTTTGCTGTTGTCAGGAAAGGCCATGTCTTGCAAGTCTGTGTTTAGGCTCAGTCTTCATTGCATAATCTAAAGAACCATAGAACCCATCTTTATGGAAGGTGTCAGATGTACTTTACAAGGAGTTTTGCTATAGTCACGTCCAATCTTTATTTAGCTTACTTTGTTCCTTGAAGAGATTTTTGTATGCTTTATTGTGCACACTGAATTGAGTTAATTATCACCAGAGTAAGTTTTCACCAACTTGTGCTGTGCTTAAACATGCCTAAAATAAACTACCTGGAGTCAGACTCTCAAATGTTTGAACCAACACCAGCTATTTAGCTGTGCTGAACTGAACGGCCTTCTTGCCTCCCATGGTTTGTCGTTCTGCTAACTGTGGAGGTCACAGAGACTCTCCTCCTCCACACCCATCCAGTCCCATCGCTCCTCCCTGTGTCCACTTGCCTTCTGGGGAGCTCAGATGACAGTCACAAATGCACAGCGAGATGCTGGCAGTGCAGAGACCGAAACACACAAATATTTCCTTTAATATTTTGGTTGGGACTGCAAACAGCTGTGAGAGGCTCTGGTGCCGAATTCCAAGTGAGCGAAGTGACTGACAGTCTGTAGCCGGCGTTGGGCAGGGAAATTGCCTTTGCTTTTCTCACGATAGCTCATTGGCATGGGGCTTGTGCAGGGACTGGGAAGCCATGCGAGGCCCCAGAACGTCTCTTTAAGGCACTGTGGTTCTTCTGGAAGCTTCCTGGGGTTCTTGTAGTACCTTGCAAGTGGTCCTGAATGCTGTCTACACACATGAGCCTGCTTTGGCTTTCCATCTCCTTGGACTCTCAGTTCACAGTGATGTGAGTCCTCTCTATCCCAATCTAAGGACAGCAAGCACTGTCTTCTGTCCCACCTTCCCCAAAGGGTGCTCCCCTGCTGTCCTGTAGGACTGGTACCCTTTCCTGTGGCCTTTTTCTGCATCTCCACTTTCTGGGTTTGAAATTGTCCCCCAAACTTCATGTCCCAACACTACCCCCAGTGTAAGACTGTCAACTGGCAGGAACTGTAAGAGGTGGTTGAGCCACCAGGGCTGTGTCCTCATAAATTGATTGGCGGTGTTATTCTGAGAGCGGGCTTGTCATAGAGTGAGCTTTTCTCTATCCTGTTCTCTGTGTGTTCTCTCACCTGTCACCATATTATAGATGTGAGAAGGAGTGAACCCTCGACCTTCATGACCTCCATGGCTGTCAGCCAAGTAAACGTCTATTATTTAAAAGTCTCCCAGAAAAGAGACCAGTGTGCTAACTCTCTCTCCCCTTTGCTCCAGCCACACAGAACTGCATGCCCACTGCAGATTGTCAGGAAGTGTGCTCTTTTCGGAGATGATGTCTTCCTTCACCGACCTGCAGTGTTTTCCTGCCCATCATTTTGGTTTGAGGCAGTTCTCTTTCATATTTCCCTGAGTTCTGGGGTTTGAACTCAGGTCACCAGGCTTGCACGGCAAGCACATTACCTGTAGAACCATCTCACCTGCTCAGTCTTCCTTTCCTTTAGGATTTTGTCACAGCAAAGAGAAAATTAATTAACACAGTGTCCTTGGCCGTAGGTTTCCTCAGGAAGGGAGCCAGTTGTAGGTTAAATTGTATCCTGGCCCAAAAAAAAAAAATGTGTTCAAGTCTTTTATGTATGTATGTGCAATGCCCACAGAGGCCAGAGGATCCTCTGGAATTTCAGTTGCTGATGGTTATCTGTTGTGTGGGTGCTGGAAATTGAACCAGGGTCCTCTGGAAGACCAACTGGTTCTCTTAACCACTGAGCCATCTCTCCAGCCCCATGTGTTCAAGTCGTAACGCTGGTACCTATGAAGGTGAAAGAAGCTGTTGCGGACACCAGCACTGAGAACTTGTTTCTGCGGGAGTGGCCATTGCTTTCCAGGGCTTCGGTTTCACAGGGTTTGCAAGGACACCATGGAAGAACAATTGAGCGCTAGATCATCTGAGCAAAACCCACTTACCTGTGGGTCCTTCCCATGCAATTAGATGACACTGAGGAATCAGATTGTTTATGTCAGAGGGGATTTGAGGTGTTTGCTGAAATAAAATGGCTCATTGTAGGACTGCACATTGCCACCTGCTGGAACCACACGTCCCAAGTCAGATACAGGATGACATCCACACAGCAAGCTGGCCTCTGCCCCAGCCTGTGCTCTCCAGTCATGGCAGGAATAGCGCCTCTCGCAGCTGTAGTTGTGCTTTGGCAGCAAGCAGCTGTGGTTGCGGTACAGTTTCCTCAAAGTGTCTGTGGAGTGCTTGGAGCAGCTGGGTTCCCACGAAGACAGTCTAGCCAGTTGCCAAAGAGGAGCTACTTGGCTGACAGACCTCTATTCAAGTCAGCCAAGCACCAGGGAGGTGGGGGTGAATAGCAATTAGGGAATCAAATCACCCTATTCCCAATACCTTAGCTGATTTGGAGGAAAAAAAAAAAGATTATTACATTAAAAGGGTTGCTCTCAGCAGAGGCATTATCAGCAGTGTTTCAACACTATTTAACAGTTCTCTATTCCTTAACAAACATCTTTGTAGACACTTAGGCGGTTTTTCACTCTTCTGCAAGAACCCCCATACAGCCACCGAAAGTTTCCCAGAAGCTGCTCCGTGTGCCACCCTCAGCCCTGGTATCTGGGCTTCCATAACCTCCTTACATTCAACTCCCCTGAGTAAATGCAGTCTGGGTTCACCCATGTGGCCAGGGGTGCCCTTCTTACATAGCCCTGAGAGATGAAGAGCTTCATATTGTTATCAGAGATGGCAGTAGAGGGGTCAGCCTCAACCTGCTCTAACTGTGGCCTCCCGGTGTCCCCCATGCTTGCTCAGCACAGGCATGGAGGGTTGAGGAAGAGGCAGACTGCTTGCCCTCTCCCTCAGTGAGCAGAGCAAGGCGTCCTGTGTAGCTTAGTTTATATATTAGTTTCTTTTTTTGTTGTGATGACACAATGCCTGAAAAAAACAACTTAAAGGAGGAAGAAAAGAAAGGTGGGGTTATTTTGGGTCATCACTGGAAGAGTGACAGTCCATCATCACAGAGGGGAAGCCATGACGTTAAGCTGGTTGCGTTGCATCTTCACTCAGGAAGGAGACAGAGATAAGTGTTCCTGTTCCTCAGGACTCCATCTCATGGATGGGGCCCCCCACATTTAGACTGGATCTTCCCACTTCAGTGAACCAGGTGTAGACAGTCCCTCACAGCCATGTCTGGAAGCTTGTCTGCTGTGGCATTCTAGATCCTGTCAGGTGACAATCAGCACTAGCCATCACACTGCGGCTCCTCCATCTGACCTGTGTCTCTTTGGTGGCACCGTGCCCACTGACACATCCCATTCTTGGTCATTAGAGCTTTTTTTTATCTGCAAAGGACCTTAGAGAGCATGTTCTTTGCATTCCTTTCTTCCTTCTGCAGACTCTGTGAAGTCAGAGATGGATTTTAATATAGAGGGACCTACATAACTGACCCCTGATGCCAGCTACTTGGATTCTTTATCCCAGTTGAATCTCTGCTCACGGTCTGAGGCCACAACTTTCACACACTGCTCTTGCATGTTGCTTAATTCCTTCACGAGCTTCTGTCCTCTTGATCTCACATGCATGAATGCATTCGAGCACACACACACAGACACACACACACACACACACACACACACACACAGAGAGAGAGAGAGAGAGAGAGAGAGAGAGAGAGAGAGAGAGAGAGAGAGAGCACGCACAGGGTCTATCTGTGAAGCCCTGGCTATCCTGGAACTCTCTATGGAAAAAGCTCATAGATACCCACCTATCTCTGCCTTTTGAATGTTAGAATTAGAGGCACGCACTGCCACACCCACCTTGGATGTCATAGCCTCTTAGTGGTGCTGTCTAAGTTCAGTGTTAAAGATTCTCTGTTCTCCTATATAAATGGTGAATGGCAAGGGGGGAAGGCCCTGGTCTCTAAGCCCTTGATGGTCCTAGATGCTAGTGGGTCTGTTTCTTCCTGCTCCCGGCCTCTAGAGTTTGTGGTGGAAGTTATTAGCTCTGTCATGTGTGGTTTGGAGAGTCCAGTGTCCTGGCTGCCATGCAGATGAACTGATATCTGGATGGCACTTCCATTGGTACCTAGTTGATGACGTTCTTGGAAAATGGCTTTGCTATGTACCCATGTTAAGCTCTCAATGCCTCAATGTCCTGTGGAGCCCGTCCAAAGAGCAAGCACTGTCCTGCCATGTTTCCTGAATGTCATGATTTGGTGGCGATGGAGCTGGGGAAGCCCTTTCCAAGAGTCTCGGATAAGAGGCAAGAATCTGTCTTGATTCTGCTCTCTACGCGTTGTGGACCAGGAAGGAGGTAGTTGCCATAGCTCCCCTCACGTACTACCTGCCTCTCTCCCCTTCTTTCCTCACCACCAATATGATCTGAAGCCTCACGGCTTTTCTTCTGCTCTCGAGAATAACCGCCCCCAATCTTTTACTCTTTAAGGGTGTATTTCCTCAGGCCCCACCATGAGTGATGACTTTGGGATCTTCTGCTATCATTTCTGCATCCCCAGGTACCAGGTAGAAAGCACAGGCCTGAAACCCAGAGGCTGTCTGTGTGCACTGGTCTTTCCAGCATCAAAAGCAAACACACTTTGACTCTCTCCTAGAGAGTTCTAGAAACACTGACATGGCACCTATGGGAACCTTGGGAAATACAATGATATTTTCGTGAGACTCCAAATGACTTTAGTTTCCCCCTTCATCCTAAAGATGACGTTTCCCCTCACAAAAGTCCTGTGTTGAGGGCTTCCTTCTGCTATCAAGATGCAATTGAATCCTGAGCACTCTTAATTCCAGGAACCAATCCATTCATGTTGCTCAGGAGGCTACAGAGAAACCTGGGCAGGGTTGGAAAAGGTGGGTCCTTGGGGACATGCCTTTGGAGGGTCTGTCTTGTCCCTGAGCACTTCCTGTCCTCCCTCTGCCTTCCAGCATTTTGTTCCATCCCCATTTCTGTTGTGATGGTCTACCTCTCCACAGAAGAGCCAAGCGACGATGGCTTGAAGCCCCGAGAACACAAGCCCCACACTAAACCCTTCCTGCTTTAATTTGTTTCTCTTGACTATTTTGTCATGGCTATGGAAAGGCAGGCCAGCCCATCCTCAATGCTGCTATTGTTATGATTGTGAGAAGCCAGAACAATTTGGGTTTAAAGCTCAAGTGGAGATAAGATCTAGGCATCAGTCCAGAACCTTCTTCACAGTTGAGAGGCCATTTTTGCCTGATGTTGGGGCTAGTGCAAGGCATTCTATGAGAAGAACCCTACATGCGAGTGAGATTACAGTTAGAGGGAGGGAGCGGAAGCATAAAGGCTCAAGCTGTTCGTGTTTCTAGAATGGTACAGTGGTTATGAGCAGGTCCTGGTTCTGTGGGACATGGGGAGGTCTGCCCTGTCCCCTCTCCCCTCGGGGCTCTTCTCAAGGGCAACAGGGAGCAATTAATGCAGAGCAGAGCACTCTACCTGCAAGCAGGAAGGTATCTTATAAGGACCACTGGCTTCAGGGCCTTCACAGAGGGGACATCTGTCCCCTGGAAAGAAGAGACACATGGTTTTGATTTTGAATAGTTCTGGGCTTTTCTGGTGCCAGAGAGGTCCTCTTACACCTTAGAGGGGGGTTTTCTCAGTTCTCCCTCAGAGCCCTGTGGGGAGGGCTGTCACTGGGCATGCGGTGAAAACAGAGTAGGAGAAAGCTGAGTACAAGGCCGCTGATATGGGGCTCTGGACCAATGAAGCTATCACCATTCCTGAGCGAACATTAGTTGAGGGATGATATTCATGGGGAAGAAATAAAGCCAATTTGTGAAGTCAGTGGCAAGCAGGTCTCTGTGTGCCTTGGAGCAGCAGAAAGGCCCAAACAGACCCATTGCTGATGTCCGTGGCTTTGAGAAGACCCTGTATCTGATTAGTTGGATGAAGAAGGGGGTGTGTGTTAGAGAAACCAGAAGCACACTGTCTGTGGGGCACTCACTGATACCTACTCAGACTGCATCTCTACATAATTGCCCAGTGGCCACGGACAGTGATCGTTATCATGTGGCATTTGACAGGGTTGCCTCAGATCCTGCAGTTGGACCTCAGATGGACAGCCCAGAAATCCAAATCTTCAGCCTCTCCCCCTGGAATGTGAGTACCGCCAGTCCTGTTATCACTTTAAGCAATGGGCTATTAGGAATGACAGCCCAGAAGTACCAAGGTGTTTTGTATTCACTTGTTTGTCTACCCCGCACACATCATGCACTCGGCAAGTATGTACCTTCAAGCTGGAAGGACTGAAAACAGTTCACAAAAGAGGTTCCATGAATCTTCCGGCCACAGGTGGAGTGGCTTGTCTGGGGTCAGCAGCTGGCTAGGGGGTACCACGAGTCTTCCAGCCACAGGTGGAGTGGCTTGTCTGGGGTCAGCAGCTGGCTAGGGCTGTTCCTCTTCTGTGCTATACTCTACCACATGCTTTCATGCAAGAACCTTTCCATAGGGTCTGGACTCGCAGGCTGACTTGTTCTGGGTGACTTGTGTGGTCCTGGCTATGCCCATTAACTGTAACACGATGCTGTAATTATAGCAACAGAGAACACCCTTCATTTCCTCAGCCACCTGCCCTGATCAGCGACAGCCCCAAGAACATACTGGAATAACTTGGACGCACCAACTCCTCATTACAAGCCAAGGCTAGCAATGAACAAAATAAATATGCATTGGAGGCTGAATGCTATAATTAGCGTTCCCATGTGGCTAACGAAAACGAGAGATGTTTTAATTCCAGGCCTCTGCTTTTGAACGTTAACTCGCTGCTAGGGAACAGTCTTCGAGGGTTAACCTGTGAGAGCCCGAGGGACAGGCAGAGTCTTAAGATGCTTGGTGTATGTGGGATGCAAACGGAGCTGCTTATGGCACTGCATAGGGCTCTGCTTACTTCCCAGAGCCAAATGAACACTTCCAACTGTAAGAGAGGCTGGCATCATCCCCTGGCACCCATGGGCTAGGTGAATCTATTCACTTAATAAATAGTGCAAGTATGTCTGTTGTTTCCAGTGAGGTTAGGAAGTGCGTTTTCCTTGCTGTCTTCGGAGTTCACATCTAGGAGTGTGATGCTTTTATCTGCTACCTCCAGACCCCAAAACATTGCCCTGCTCTGCCCTGGGGGTGGCCAGCCAGCCTGTGCTTTTTTTGATTACTGAATGGGAGAAATTGGCATTGCTAAAAGAGAGCAGGCCATATGGTCCCAAACTCCTCAGGCCAGAGGGTGATGGGATCTCTGGATCCCTATTGCTAACCCAGGAAAGGGATGTGAGGTAAACAGATAGGCAATCTGGGGTGTCCCTAGCATGGAGCCCAGGAGAGTCTGGAGGAGACGCGCTGTCTTCTGTGTTCCCAGGCACCAGCGAGTAGTAATAGTGACACTGTAAGCACCACACACACCTGGCGCCATATTCTGCGTGTTTAGCTCCAGAATTCCATGAGTTCAGGCCAGTGTTCCCACGCCTCAGCGGCCACCAGAATCTTAAAACAAGGCAAGGTGGCCACAACTGGGGCATGCAGTGTTGAACTCACAGGCAGGAGGCGGTTTAACCCATCTCAGCAAAGAAGATTGTTCACACTAAGAGCTTTTTAAAACCCAGCTTAGGAGTATCTGAAGAGTTCCCTCTTTGCCATTCAAGACTGTCTTCAACAGACACCACAGGGAAGGGAGGTTCTGAAACATCAGGACAACAGGCAGGGATCTCAAGTAGTGCCCTTGTGTGGTTGGGCAGGGCCCCCTGCAAGACAGCGCCCCCTACAGGACAGAATGCCTGAAAACAGAAGAGTTATGCATGTTTGAGAGGCCTGGGCCTGGGTATTCATCCTGGAATTTCCAGAAGTTTTTCTCCTTAACTCAAAGAGAAATGCACTTTAAAATTTTCCTTTTCACCTTGAGCTGGTTTGGAGGTTCTAGCACGGGAGCACAGCTACTTGTGTACCGAAGACCGGTCCTCCTCTATTCGGGGAAGGTCATCCTCTTCGACTGAGCGTGGTAGACCCATGGGGGCTTACAGAGATGGAAGCACCAACCAAACATGGACTGATCCTAGGCCCCCTACACCTATGTAGATGGGCAGTTTGATCTTCATGTGAGTCCCCTAGTAAAATGAGCGGGTGCTGTCTATGACATGGACTCTGTTCACTTTGCCCTAACTGGGCTGCCTTGCCTGGCCTCAGTGGATGAGGATGAACTCAGTCCTGATGCGACTTGATGCGCTGGGGTGGGTTGATGAGGGTGAGGAGGAGGGGGAAGAGGGTGGGAGGGAGGGACCAGAAGGAGAGGATGGAGGGATCTATAATTGGGATGTAAAGTAAATATATGTTACAAATACATTTTAAAAAATTTATCTTGAAACTGAGTCACACACAGCCCAGGCTGGCCTTGAACTCTCCACATAGTTTAGGACGATCTTGAATTTCCCCCGTCTCTACATGCCAAGCACTGGGATTACAGGTAAGCGAGCAGCACCCTGCCCTGTGCTCTTTCTTAAGTGGGTGTGGCTGTATCACAATGGTTCTAGGAAGCGGCAAAGCCACAGCAGCACCCTGAGGTGACCTGCTGATGGATACCCTGCGAGGCTCAAGGTGGCAGACTGGGAAAAATCTAAGGTCCTGAATCCGGGAGCCAAGAACTATCTCCAGCCTCACATCCTGATGTCCTGGTGACACAGGAACAAACTCTGCCCACCTCAAACTTCACTCACGCATCCTGTTCCTTGGGCTGAGACTCTCTGCTGAGAGGGGTGCCACTCACTCCAGGGCTGCTGGTGTTGTGCTTAGGGATGTGCTTTGTGCAGGAAGTAAGGTGTGCGTACTTTGGCGGTGTGTGTGTGTGTGTGTGTGTGTGTGTGTGTGTGTGTGTGTGGTGGAGGGGGCTGGCGGGGGGTGGTGGTGAGATGGAGGGGGCTCTATTTCTCCATCTGTGCTGTCTGGAGGGCACAAACCCAGGGAAACTTGGCCACAGACTCCACACAGCCAATGGGACCTTGAGGGTTGGCTTGATCCCTGACTTGTTGTCTAACCCAAGCTCCCCCATGCACTCTGGAGGGGGCTGGCACTACTTGTCACTCAGGGGCCAGGTAGGCTATGACAAGGACATAGTCATAGTATACCTGTCTTTACTGTCTTGATTGGTGGCTAGAGAGGGGGAATTTAAGCATCACTCCTGAGGGGAAGAGTAAATTCTTGACAGTGACACACGGACTTTGGGGCCTGGGTTTGCCTGCTTGGGATTCCTGTGTACCCCAGCCTGAGGGAGGCCTTCTTATTGGACCCTAGGGAGGTGAATATTGAGTGGATGGATGAGGAAACACTGTGTCTGGCGCTCAGCATGCAATTAACTGCTGCTAATTGATTCTGGTGACTAAACCAGGAAGCAGCGAGTGGACTAAAAAACTCCACGAAATGATTTGGCTCAATCCACCAGGAAAAGAAAAAAAATCACAGGATGACTGATTTTGGAATGGCCTTTCATTATGGGGTTCCTTTTAGGAGTAGTGTCTTCTAAGCACATCCCACGCAGGATGCAGTTAAACTGGATTCGTTAGGGGGTCAGGAAATCTCTTTGCACGGTGTGTGATACGTCGACTGGCTTCTCGACATGCCTGGCAGCTTCCCTGGACCCTGCTGGGTGGGTGCTCTGAGCTCTGCCCTTTATCTCTACCTCCTGTGATACATTGTCCCCTGCTGGGATTGCCACAGTTTGCGGTCATCTCTCTGGTTTTCATCCCTTCTCCCGGACAGAGATTAGAGATGGTGTGCAGGGTTGCCTGCAGCTTAAAACACACATGCTTTCTCTGGACTACACTTCACTGTGAGAGATTCCCAGTCTGTGTGTGTTGGCATGGAGCTGAGGGAGGCACTAATAGTGGCTTCAAAGGAAGAAAAAAGAGCGATAAGAGCCGCAGACCCCACCCATTTGAAGAATACAACCCATGGCAGGCGGGAGATTATAGAATCAGTGACCAGGACCACTGGTTAAATTCAGAGCATAGGGCTGGAGAGATGGCTCAGAGGCTAAGGGGACTGACTGTTCCTCCAGAGGTCCTGAGTTCAATTCCCAGCAACCACATGGTGGTTCACAACCATCTATAATGTGATCTGATGCCCTCTTCTGGCCTGCAGGTGTATGTGCAGGCAGAACACTGTATACATAATCAATCTTGAAATTCAGAGCATAAGAAACACTGTGCTAATTAGCAGTCATTCTTCATTGTGTAGCTGAGGGTAACCTTGAACATCTGTCTGATCCTGCTCCTTCTTCTTCCAAGCCTGGGGACAACAGACATGTGTTGGGCTGTCCTGGGATGCAGCTGTCTTTTTTTTTTCATTTCTGCTGCCTAGTTGCCTAGCAGGAAACGGAAGTGTGAGGTTTTTGGGGTTTTTTCTTTCTTTCTATTTTTTTCTTTGTAGCAGAAAAGGGTAAAGCACTGGGGCATGTGCTACCACATCCTGTCCAGACCCGCTGGACAGCTCACTGAGACCCATGGACCCCTAGGGAGAGAGTGGGGGCACAAGAGACGCAAGGAATGGACAGCAAGTCAAACAATCTGATCAAGCTGACGAAATTTTATTTTTCTCAGGCTGCTTATAAGCACAAGGCAGGATGTAGGGTGGGTGCAGAGGGAGAGCTAGGGTGAGAGCGAGGTCAGCCCCCAGCTGCTGCATACCGCACAATGTTCCCTTCATGGTCAGGTAGCCCTGCGCTGGCAGTTTCCAAGAAGCGTGGGACAGCAGGACTGGAGCTAACCTAGGTGAAACAGATCTGTATATGGTTATTGAGAAACCTAAAGACAGGAGGTCTCCTGGAGAGTTCTCTGAGAGGTCACCGAAAGGGAGGGAGCAGGAGAGGTTTTGTCAAGCAGAACACAGGGGGTCCAAATGACCATATTTGCTGAAAGTGCCCCCATTATCTCCCCCTTTCTTGTATACAATGAAAACAGAGGGGGAAGTAGAGGCCTGATCCCCCTCAAGAGATGGGCGTTGCGTTAAAAGGTCAATATTCAGTCTCTCTGGACTGACCATGTCCTCAACCTCCCGGGCGCTTTTGCGGGGGAAAGGGGGGCATCTGGTGCCATGGTTTTGCGCCAACCCTTTATGCAATCAGGCATGCTTCTCAGGAGTTTGCCAAGGAAGGAGTGCGGGCAAAACTCCCTGCAGTACTAAGCCTCGCACCCTCTAGATGGTCTTTGTGGGAGTGATGATCTTTGTGGGGCTTTATCCTCGGAGTCAGCCTCAGCCAGGCGCAGATAGTGAACCTGCAAAGGTTTTGCTGCAAGGTCATCAAACTGCCTCTTTATTAGAGAGGTCAGTCGAGCAAAGGTCCAGGGACCGAAAGATATCAAAAGTAATAGACCAAGAAGTGGTCCGAGAACAGAGGGAAGAAGAGTGGACAGCCATGGAGAAGTAGAGAAGCAGTTGTTATACCAGCTTTCGCTTTTCTCCCTCTCTCAATGTCGTTTTCCCAATCCTTCTCGTACTCTGCGCATGCTATCCCTCACCACCCCGGTGAGCCTGTTTGGGTGCCATTTTACATAAGTCAGGGGTCAATGAGTCAGGATACCAAATAACAGGAGAAATCCGTGAGGAAGACCAGACAGGATCACCCCTCTCGGAGAGAACCATCCAAGTCCAATTCCAAGGGTAATGGATGTTGGTCTGAGGTCGTTCCAATCCGAGCATGTGAAGCAGAGGGCCCATCAGGAGGACCAGGAGTAACAGGCACATCGTCGTCAGGGCCAGCTGGATTGTTGTTATGTTCTGTGGAGACAGAAAAGGATGGAGCCTCAGCAGGAGTATTGTCCTCCATGCTGGGCGATGGGTTAACTTGTCGAAGAAGTCTTTCGGGGAGCCATTGGGGACCATTTTCCTCAGTATCAAAAATGCAAGCCGAACCTCGGCCCCAAATGAGGATTGGGTCGGATCCCTTCCATTGACCCATCAAGGGATCTTTCCAGCGGGCCAGAGCAGGACCATGTTGAGAGCCAGCGTGCCATAAACGGTCAGCAGCTGACTTGTTATTTTGGCCAAGGGTAAGGAAATTAAGCACGAAGAGCTCATGTGAGAGCCAATTATGGGGGGTAGGTGTAGGGTAGAGAGTTGGAGAATGGATTTGTAATTTATGGAAGGTGTTTTTAAGTGTTTGATGTGCCTGCTTGACAAGGCCTTGGCCCTGGGGATTATAAGGAATGCCTGTAATATGCTTGATGCCAAGGGAGGCACAAAAGGCCTGGAATTTATCACCAGTGTATCCTGGGCCACTGTCAGTTGTAATAGCTTTAAGGAGGCCCATTGCGGAGAGACAATGAAGTGTGTGGGTAACAACATCCTTAGAGGCCTCGCCCGACAAAGGAGAGGCAAAAATGAAGCCACTAAAGGTATCAACAGTGACATGAAGGTATCTGAGTTTGCCAAAAAGAGGAAAATGAATAACATCCATTTGCCAAAGGACATTGGGGAGCAATCCATGTGGGTTAACACCCAAGTGGGGAACGGGGAGATGGGAAACACAAGTATGACAACCCTTTACTATCTCCGTCACCTGTTCCCTAGTGATTTTATACATAAGACGCATTGAGATGATGCCATTGAGATGATGAAGGGAGTGGGCGTGCTTTGCCTGAGTTAATGGATCGAAAAGGGTTAAAGCAAATGCGTCAGTACAGGTGGCTGCCTCTGCCAGGGCGTTGCCTTCTGACAAGGGGCCAGGAAGGCCAGTGTGAGCTCGGAGATGGGTAAGAAAGAAAGGAGGGGTACGAGTCTGAATGGACTTTTGTATCTCAGCAAATAAGGAGGAAGCCCGTGAAGAGGCTTTAATGTAAGGCACAGTTTCCAACAAGGGAACAGAATGTGCCACATATGCACTATCTGTATATATATTAAGAGGAGCGTGAGGAAAGGTTTTGAAAACCTGGAGCACAGCAGAGAGCTCAACCAATTGGGCCGAGGAGAGGTCGGTAATCACATAGGCTGCACGGCCATTTGAGGAACCATCAGTAAACACCAGGAGGGCATTTACGAGTGGCCTGTGAACTGTTTATCGTGGAAAAACGAAGGGGTGGAGTCGGGCAAACTGAATGAGGGGATCCTCAGGATAATGATTATCAATCTGTCCTGTGAATGAATCAAGGGCGGTGCCCCAATCAAAGGAAGTTTGGAGGAGCCAGTTTACTTGATCCGCCGTGTATGGCGAAACTATTAAATCAGGTTCCTTACCAAAGAGCTGTCTGGACATCCTTCTTCCTTTTATGATGAGTTGGGCAAGCAATGAAGCATAGGTGGCAAGGACCTTTGAGGGGGAGGAGGACAGAGGGACCCAAAGGAGGGGAGTTCCCCTGGCGGGAGAATGGGATGAACCCTGCCAGAAAACTCCGATGGCGGAGTGAGTAGTAGTGCAGAGCATATGCACAAGAGGTATATGGGGAGTAAAGTAAAATGTGGATTGTGATCGTATAGCTTGGTTGATTAAGGGAAGGGATTCTTTAGCCTCAGGTGTAAGTTCTCTAGGGGGAGAGGAAGGGTGAGAGTTTCCCCTTAGTAACTGGTAGAGGAGCACCAAAGCTTCAGGAGGTATCTTTAAATGAGGCCTAAGAAATTGTAGGTTTCCTAGAAAAATTTGATAATCATGGAGCGTTTGAAGAGACGAGGTTTGTACCTCAAGCTTGGGGACATAGACCTGTTGTGACTTGAGTTCATACCCCAGATACATGAAAAGGGTATTGACATTTGAATCTTTTCAGGAGCCACCTTAAGTTTAGTGGCAGAGAGAGCGCACTGAAGCTGTTGAAAACAGGCGAGAAGCCCTTGTGGACAAGGACCTGCCAAAAGGATGCCATTCATATAATGAAGGATATAAATAGAAGGCCAAGCATCCCGCACGGGTTGTATAATATGTCCTACAAACTTTTGAGCCAGGGTAGGGCTGTTCGCCATCCCCTGGGGCAGCACCTTCCATTGATATCATGGCATAGGTTGTTGGAAGTTAATCTGGGGGAGACTAAAGGCGAAGTGACTACAATCCTCTGGATGGAGGGGTATAGTGAAAAAACAATCCTTAAGGTCGATAACTATCTTATGGAAATCACGAGGGATGGCAGAGGGGGAGGGAAGACCAGGTTGCAATGCTCCCATTACTACCATGGCCTTATTTACTGCTTGTAAATCTCGTAGGAGTCTCCATTTGCCTGATTTCTTTTTAATAACAAATATAGGAGTGTTCCAGGGTGAGTTGGAGGGCTCAATATGTCCAGCAGCAAGCTGTTCCTGCACTAACAGCGTAGCCGCATTAAGTTTTTCTTTGGAAAGGGGCTATTGGTCAACCCAAACCGGGGACAAAGACTTCCAAGTAATCTTGTCCGCATGTAGGGGTGCAGTTATGGCAAGGCTCCCTAGAAAAAAGGGGTAACCAAGTCCTTCTCTTCCTTTTTTTGGAGAGGTCTCTATGGGTGCTGTTCTGCCCTGGGCATGAGTGCCCAGTTCCTGACCTGGTAGATACCCTTGGTTCATCATGAGTTTAGTTACTGTTTCATTGGAGCTGAATATCAACACATTCATTTGAGACAAAATATCTCTGCCCCAGAGATTGACAGGAAGGTCTAGGATAATGAAAGGAGTGACCAATCCTGAGTTGCCTTCCTGATCTGACCATCTGATTGCAGAAGCACTAATGAGGGGATTTTGAGAATGTCCAGTGCCCTGCAAATGGGTCATTGATTCTGTCAAGGGCCAATGTTTTGGCCAATGCTCATATGCTATTACTGTGGCATCAGCTCCGGAATCGAGGAGCCCCTTAAATGACCTCCCATTAAGAAACAAAGTGAGCATAGGTTTGGAGGGAGAAATCTTTTGTACCCAGAATGCCTCTGTGGATGGAGGGTCAAGACTGCTGGTTTTAGTTAGTGCCCTAGAGGGCCCAGGCTCCAGAGGGAGGAGCAGGGCCTGTGCCAGGCTTTGACCAGCAGGGATATATACGGGTCCCTGTAGGGCAGAGACCAAGAGTTGATACTCTCCCAAATAGTCAGAATCAATGGCACCAGGATGAACTTGAATGCCCTTTAAGGCAGAAGAGGCACGCCCAATGATTAGACCAAAGGTATTAGCAGGCAAGGGACAAAATATTCCAGTAGGAAGTAATCTAGTTCCTTCCTCAGGTATTAATACTGTGCCGGTGGTGGTACAGAGGTCCAATCCTGGGCTGTTTTCACTTACTCGCCAGAGATCTGAAATGGATTGTGGGCTGACAGAGGAGGACATTGGGAGTGGTGCCCCAAGGCTGGGGTGAATGTCAATGCTGAGTTCTGGGGTAACATGTTGGCCAGAACAAACCCAATTCCTCCAGAGTTTGCTTGGTTGATGGGGGCCGGAGGTTGCCCCCAAAGGAAGTTTCCCAACCCACGAGGAGGAAGAATGTTGCCCTGTAAATCAGTCTTGGAGCGGCAATCAATAGCCCAGTGATGTCCCCGTTTGCAACGTGGGCAGACTGTGGCTGGCTGGAGCCAGGTAGTCAAGGGTGCACTAGTTGCCCCAACTGAGAGGCGAGTTTGGCCACTTTCCAGGGTCTTATGGGGCTGGGGACATTCCCTGGCAAAGTGCCCAGGCTGGCCACAATTAAAGCAGGCTCTTTGCAAAGAATGAGAAAGGGTGGCTCCAATGGCCAGGCCTATTGCATAGCTGGGCCCTATACCTGCACAAAGTCGGACGTAATCAGAAAGAGTTCCTTTCTGGTGATGCTTAAGAACGTCCTGACATGTCGGGTTAGCATTCTCAAAAGCCAACTGCTTGATAAAAGGATTTTCTGGATCCTGAGGTCCAAACAAGCGGCTCGCAGTCTCATTAAGGTGACTGATAAAATCACTATAAGGTTCCTCAGGGCCTTGTCTGATTTTTGCAAGAACGACTGAGGCAGAGCCCCGTGAAGGGAGCTTTTTCCAGGCACCAAGGGCAGCTTGTCTCGCCTGTGCCAGGAGGCCAGGAGTATAAGCAACTTGTTCATTGAGGGTGTCAAAGGGGGAGTCACCCAATATTTTGTTTGCGGTCCAGTCTTGAGTGCCTTCATTACGGGCGTTTCTCATTGATAAGTCTTGTGCCGCCTCCTGGAATTCAGCCTTCCATAGTACAAAGTCTCCTCCTTCAAGGGAGGCATGGGCAAGTTGCTTAAATTCATTAGGAGTGAGCCAGGCCTCTGTAGAAGTCTCCAACAAGGCCAGAGTAAAGGGCGCTGTTGCACCATATTTTGTCACTGCTGTTTTCATTTTCTCTGTAACAGACAAGGATAGAGGGGTATAGACCAAAGGATGGTCCTCCACAGGAGCTTCCGGATCGCCAGCAGTGCCCTACTTGGCCACTCCCTCATCCATTTCCTCTCCTTCACTATTCTTCCGGCCCCCAGGAGAATGTCCTGATGTCTGGCTAGCAGGTGTTGCACCCCCACTAGGAATAGTCATACTGCTAAGAAGTGAGAGTCGAAAAGCATGCGTAGTGTGGGGTGGCCTCTCAGAGAATGCCTCACCATCTGAAAATGAGAGACCAGTGAGCTGTTGGTCCAGATCCCTAAGTGTTTTAAGGAGAACAATTTGTTCCTGTCGGTTACGGACTAGCTCAGAGAGGGTCGAGAGGTCAGCAATGGTGACCGTTCATGCCTGACAGAGTAGAGGGTTGGCAGCAAAAATCTGATTAAGCCACTGGGGACCATAGGGAGGCAGAGGGTGAAAAGGAGGGAGGAAAGAAACAGAGAGAGGCTTAGGATCCCCAAAATTTTTTGTTTCAGGGTTGGCTAAAGTTGAGGAGGGAGTGTCGTCAGGTTTTGCCTCCTTAGACACAATTAGGGTCGCCTCCAATTTCACAAGTGGCCAGTCAGAGTTATGGTGTCGTGTGGCTTCTTCTTCCAGGGAGGCAGCATCGCCAGGGTCAAGAAGTTCATCATCTCCAAAATCAATAAGGGAAGAATATACTGTTACAGTGCCAGTAAGCAGAGGCAGAGGGCGAGACAGGGCAGGCAGGGAGAGTGGAACAGAGGAATTGGAACACCCAACAGCTGTCTCCGAGTCAAGACCCAGCTTGTGGGTCTGGCTCCCTTCAGGAGTCTGAGGCCAGGACCAAGAGGTCACAGACGGCGACCGACCGGGAGCAGTGAAGGAGGAGCTGTTCTCCTTCGTCAATTACATTTTTGCCATCAGGCCAATCATGATGAGTTTTAAGGACTTCATTAATGAGATTCCAGTAACTGAAAGCCGTCACAGGCACCTTTTCAGGACCGAAAGTACGATAATAATCCTGGAGACAATCCCCAACCCTTCGCCACTTTTTCTCACTAATAGTCCCTTCTTGTGGAAACCATGGACAGATATCAGCTAAGAATTTAAAAAACCTAATAAGATCCTTCTCTTTAACTTTAGTTCCTCGCGTCTTGAGTGAATCTTTAAGCCCAGAAACAAAGAGATCATGTCGAGAAATTGCTTGTCCCATAATGAAAGAGAGATTTATGATATGCACTAGAAACTTATGACATGCACCGCCTGAAACTCACCAATTGCCTGAGAACCGCTCAGGACACTCCAAGTCTTGAATGCCGGCCGTTCCACTGATAGTGGGGCGGTGCTCTCTCCAAAGGCATCGCGTCGAGCCCCACGTTGGGAGGCGCCAGTTGTCCAGACCCGCTGGACAGTCCACTGAGACCCACGGACCCCTAGGGAGAGAATGGGGGGACAAGAGACACAAGGAATGGACAGCAAGTCAAAGAATCTGATCAAGCTGACGAAATTTTATTTTTCTCAGGCTGCTTATAAGCACAAGGCAGGATGTGGGGAGCTGGGGTGAGAGCGAGGTCAGCCCCCTGCTGCAACATACCGCACAATATTCCCTTCATGGTCAGGTAGCCCTGCGCTGGCAGTTTCCAAGAAGCGTGGAACAGCAGGACTGGAGCTAACCTAGGTGAAACAGATCTGTATATGGTTATTGAGAAAGCTGAAGACAGGAGGTCTCCTGGAGAGTTCTCTGAGAGGTCACCGAAAGGGAGGGAGCAGGAAAGGTTTTTTGTCAAGCAGAACACAGGGGGTCCAAATGGCCATATTTGCTGAAAGCACCCCCATCATCGCCCTCCTTAGATGAGAGGTTTTAGTTTTGGAGGGTGAATTTTGCTGGACCCTGTGGTGATGCCGTGTCTGTGCTTTGAGAATGGCCTATCAAGCTCTGCTTACACCAGTTTAGGGCTTCCCTGGCCTGAAGCTCTAAACTCTCCCACACTCCACACCAGCAGGTTTCCCATAGCAACGACCCTACTTCTTGGTACCAGTGTCCCATGTGAGTTACTGTTCCTCATTGCTGTGCTGTGATGCCTGACAGAAACAGCTTGAGAAGGACTCATAACGCTTTGCAGCTTGAAAGGACACAGTTCATCATGGACTGATCAAATAGCAGTGAGAAATGAATACAGGTGGTGGTCCTCAGGCTTTCTATTAAAAAATAATTCACTTACTTTTATGGGTATGAGTATTTTGCCTGCATATATGTTTGTGTACCACATGCATGCTGGGTACCCCAGGAAGCCAGGAAAGAGTATAGGATTCCCTGGGACTGCTGAACAGATAGTTCTGAGCTGTGGTGTGGCTGCTGGGAATTGAACCTGGGTCCTCTGGAAGAGCAGACAGTACTCTTATCCACTGAGGCATCTTCCAGCCCCCTCCACCTTTTAATCTTCTATTCAGTCTGGCTCTCAGCCTGTGGATGGAGCTGCCCACAGTTAGGATAGATCATGCATCCATTAAGCATCTCTGGAAGGACTCTCACAGACACACCATATGTGTGTCTCCATGGTGACCCTAAATCCCATCAAGTTGATAAGACCAACCATCACTGACACTGGAAGGGTCTGATCCATTAAGAAGCTAAGCAGAACATCTACCTAGCAGGAAATTCACATTTTAATTCCCAGTATACTAAGAGATAGTTAAGAGTCAACCATGTTCGAGGACACAAATGAAATTAGAATAAGTGTAACCTTATTCACATGATGTAGACCTCTGTGGTCAGGGAAATAAAATTCAAAACGACCAGTCAGGGCTCAGCCAGGAAAGTGCTAACCACGCCAATGTGAAGATCTGAGTATGTGGGTTCATAAAAAGCAGGGCAAGGTGATGTGACCTGTAATCCCAGCACTGAGGAGGCAGGAAGAGCGCTGGGGTTTGCTGGCCAACTGGTCTACCTGAACTGGTGAGCTCTGGAGTCAGTGAAGGACTTTATATATATATATAAAAAAAATAAGGGTCTGGGCGTGGTGGTGCACGCCTTTAATCCCAGCACTTGAGAGGCAGAGGCAGGCAGATGGCTGTGAGTTCGAGGCCAGCCTGGTCTACAAAGTGAGTCCAGACAGCCATGGCTACACAGAGAGACCCTGTCTTAAAAAACCAAAAAAAATAAAAAAAATAAAAAAAGAAGGTGGATAGTGATGGACAAATGCATCTGTGACATCAGCCTCTGGCCTCCACACTTGCACATGTACATATACACACACAAGCACATACTCATGTGTGCAAGTATACTTACACTCACATGTACATACACAGGTATCACATGTATCACATACACACATAAATACACACACACACACACACACACACACACACACACACACACACACACCGTAAGACTGGCAAAAAACAGGCTTTCTACTGTCAGGCATGACAAAGCAATAGTGATATTGAACTTCATGGAATTTACAGGATTGCTGGTTTTGTTTTCATTTGACCAGACAATAATTTATTTTATTTGTGGAGAGGGAGGAAGGGAGCCATGGTGAAATCTTGATTTCCAGTGACTTCTGGAATGAAGATGAGAACCTGTCTCCCTGGCTTAGTTGTCAAGCGCACTGTTACAGTATTTTCCTAAGCGAGAGGTTCTGGCATAGGGTATGGAGGACAGTGCTCTAAAGCCTCTTATCACGGAATAAATCTATCTTGCTTCCCTAAAATCAGCATCTCAGTCTGTCCAGCATGCCCAGCTGTGCTGGAGATACTGTGGTGGATGGGCAGCGCCCCCCTTCCTGCCACCCAGTTCCAGAGAGAGTGCTTGAAAATTGGATTCATTTTTGTGCTAATGGTTGAAATGATGCCCTGGGAATGTTGAACATATTATAGTGATTGCTTATTCTCCCGCAGATGTGGAAGTCCATTACTGAAAAAAAAAAAGCATGTTTTTAATTTCCTTCATTACCCATCTGAGGGCTTCTTCCTCGTCTGGACAGTTTGTTTAAAAAGAAATTGTGTCGCGGGGGCAATGATGAGAGACATGTTGGGTGAGATTAGTAAATTGTAATGATCCAGACAAAAGCAGCAGAGGCAACACAAGGGAGATGGAATAACCCTGGTGCCAGCCCCTGTCTGACAGCCGCATGTACATGCCCCGTTTCAGGGATATATCGTGTGAGGAGGTACAGTTTTTAAGGTATGGAGTGTGGCATGGTGACCCATGCCTGTAATTCCAGCCCTGGGCAGGCTAAGACCAGGAGGAGTGTATGAGTTCTAGGCTGGCCTGGATTACATAGATTGACTGTAGGCTAGCCTTGGGTACAAGTGTGAGAACCTTTCAAAGAGCCAAGAAAAGGTCAGTGAGGTGGCTCCATAGGTAAAGACCCTTGTGCAAGATCGGCAACCTGAACCAAGTCCCCAGGATCCAAATAAATGTGGAAGGAGAGAACTGATCACACACACACACACACACACACACACACACACACACACACACACACACACACTAATAGGATAATAGAACCCGAAAAGATAGAATCTATAACGTCTTTAGAGCAATAGGAAAAGATAGAGCTCTTTCAACACAGCACTCCCCATCCTTTGAATACTTTGTGTAAGTTGCACAGAGCAGGCCACAGCCTTAGTTCACACTTAATATTCTCTCCCTTCCTCTTGGTTGCTGAGCACTTTCTTCTGTGCAAAGTTCTGGGTTTTAAGCAGGCTAACTGCAATCAAGGTTAAGACTTTTGTGACTTCATTAAGAGATATGAAGAGTATCTTGAGAAAATGAGTTTGAAATTGCATTTAGATAATATTTCAGGCTGGATGTGACTCAGCAGAGCTGGGATTCTGTGGGGGAAATGCTTTGGGACTAAAACAAGCTCCAACTTAGATGACCCAAGAGCCCCATGACATTGACCATTGTAAGTGTGGACACAAGCAGACAAAATGCAGCCACATCTCGCCACGCCTGCGACATCTTAACCAGCAACCACAAAAACTCTGTATTCACAGACCCACCAGATCTTCTGAAAATGCACCTCCCTCCCCTTCTTAACATATAGCTGCTATGTTATTTTGATGGCCATGTCTATTACTTAGGTTTCTATTACTGTAATAAAAGACCCTGACAAAAAGAAATTGGGGAAGAAAACTTTTAGTTTGGCTCTGGGGGGTGGGTGAGGAGAGAGAGACGGGGGAGGGGGGCAGGTGAATGTCAGCCAGCAGGTCAAGCTATAAAACTGAGGACAACTTTACTTCTGGGGATCACATGTTCAAATATATGAGTCTATGGGAGCATTTGTCATTCCAACGCAACATCCAAGCATCTTTTCAGTCATATGAGCTGGCTTTACATTGTCTCCCTCTTTAGGTCTACCAAGTGGGAGCCAGACTCTGGCACCTGGCTCTGAGACAGGTGGTACCAAGGTGCCTGTCCTGTGTTGTGGCTCAGTGCTCATATTAGGACATCAGTATCTTCCTGTGGCTCTGTCTCAGACTGCATTCCCTCTAATGCTCCACCCCTATGATGTACAACACGTGACAATTCTATTCCCTCTAAGGGTAAATGTCTGGATGCTTTGGAGACAACTGAGTGTCTCTGTCTCTCCTCCATCAGGCAGCCAAGAGAGCTCCTGTCCCTTCATGGGCATGGCCAGCAGCCCAGTGTTGGAAAGAGTTACAGAAAACTGGTCTGACCCTCTTCAACCTCATAAGACTAAGAGGTGGGAATCTCCTAGAGACAAAATGGAGATGGAGTAGACAGACGTAGGGAAAGGCCAGGCGAACTGCAAGGTGACCAGACGCAAGCTGCAGCTGATACTGTTTCCCAGAGGCATCCAGAGCCAGCCCTCTGCTCTGTTCTCACGGCCATACAGTGTGCTGTGCAGAACTGCCTTCTCTGTAGTGCATCCTGTGCTACAGCACATCTGCAAACTCTTCATGAAGACAAAAGAGGGAACAAATCTTCTATGGACAAATTACAGCCACCCCTGGGATTCCTGGAATTCCCCGCCTCACCTCATAGATAATCCTCTCTCTGTTAAAATTGCCCTAAAGTGAGCTAAGATCCCAGCAAGGACAGTGAGTCTCTTAAGAAGTCTGTAAACCAGCTCAGAGGTGATGGTGCACACCTTTAATCCCAGCACTTGGGAGGCAGAGGCAGGTGGATCTCTGAGTTTGAGGCTAGCCTGGTCTATGGAGTGAGTTCCAGGACAGCCAAGGCTACACAGACAAACCCTGCCTCAAAACAAAACAAAACAAAAATCAGACAAACAGCAGTAACAAAAGAAGCCTGCAAACTTCTTGGCACAGTGGTACTTACCTTTAGGCCCAGCACTCAAGAGGCAGAGGCAAGCAGCGTCTCTGTGAGTTGGAGACCAACCTGGTCTACATAGCGAGTTCCAGGCAAGCCATGGTTATATACAGAGGTCCTTTGAAAATTGCCTGCACTTTCCCTCAGGCATGTTTTACTGTTTTTCCCTTAAACAACAACACCACCACCTTCTATACACAACAAACTACAACTTTGCTTAAGGAAGAAGTGTTAATTCTCTTCAGAAAGATATCTGAGATAGACACAAATATCACATCTGAGGGAAGACAGAGTCATATGCTCTGAAGGTACAATGCCTTCCATAGGTGCGTGCATTTGAACACTTGATTCGCAGCTAGTGGTGTGATTTGTGGTGGGACCTAGCTAGAGGAAGTGAGTCACTGAGGGTGGGCCTTGAGGTTTTCCAGCCTATCCCCACTTCCTGTCCTCTCTCTGCTTCCACAACAGATGAAATGTGACCAGCCACCACATGCTCCCGACTCCACACTCTCCTCACCATGAAAAGCCGTATCCCTTCCAACTGTGAGCCAAGACAAACCCTTCCTTTCTTCCTTAAGTAGCCTCTTATGAGGAATTTGGTCACAGTAGTGAGAAAAGCAACTGCTATGAACATGGAGTGCATGCAGGTACACAAGAGTGCCACTTGTTGCAGCAACTGCCATATTATTGAACTTTTTATGTGAGATTGCAGAAGAGTGATGAACCCAAAAGTGACTTGGGCTTTTTCCATCACAAAATGTAATGTCTCAGGAATCCAGGGAGCTGCTAACAATGGGGAGATGACTCAGCACAGTCTTTTATTTCGGATGCTCTTCTGCACTTCTCTAAAACTCAGATTTGTCCTTTGAAATATCAACAGGGAAAGAGAATGCACAGGAAGGTGATGGGAAGTTTGTTTGTGTTTTGAGAAGGTATGATGGTCATCTTTATTTATCCAATATTTTTATCTGTGTGTACGTGTGTGTGTGTGTGTGCATGCACACATGTGCAGGCACACTCGTGTTTGTGTTCCTGTCCATGTGTGTGCTCACAGAGGCCAGAAGAGGGTGCTTGATCCCCTAGATCTGGAGTTACTGAACTTACATGGGTTCTGGGATACCTGCCCTTAACTGCTGGGCCATCTCTCCAGCCCTGATATTCATCTTGGCCAGTTTGACTCAACCGAGAATCACTGGAGAATGCCTCAGTGAGGAATTGTCATGCTGGATTGGCCTGTCGGTGTGTCTGCAGGGGATTGACTTAATTATGTTAACTGATGTGGAAGGACCCAGCCCATAGTCCCTGCACTGTGTAATAGTGGAGGGAATTGGCTGAGCACATACAAGCAAGTTAACATGCACCCATTCATTATCTCTCTGTTCTTGACTATGGATGTGATGTGGCCAGGTGCTTCAAGCTCCGGTTGCCATGACATCACTGCAGTGATGGGCTGTACCCTGGGATTTTAAGTGAAAATGTACCATTTCTACAGGGTGTTTCATTACAGCAACAGAAATAAAATCAAGACAGAAGGGATTTTTATCACATTGCCTGGTTGCTTTAAAATTCACAGGCTTGACAGACCTTTCTACTATATCCTCTTGAGTTGCAGGTGTGCACTATGTGGCCTGGTGATAGGAAACATTGAGTTGATGGCAGCCTGAAGGTGCTGGGTAAGCATGACTTTACTGTCCATGTGCCTATGGGTAAACATTGCCAGTCACCAGCTGTAGCTCTCAGGCAATTACTTCACAAACTTCTGTGTCTTTCTTTATTAGCCAAAACACAGCATTTTTATTAGCCTTATTAGTAGCAAGGTGCCTCTGTCAAGCCAGGCAATGTTTCACATGCCTTTAGTCCCAGTACTTGAGAGGCAGAGGCAGGTGAATCTCTGAGTTCAAGGCCAGGCTTGAACAGAGTGAGTTCCAGGCCTCTACACACACACACACACACACACACACACACACACACACACACACACGCACGAACATGCGCGCGCACACGCACACATACATGCACACACACACAAACACGTACATGCATACATGCACACACAAACCTGTCTTACAAAACAAAACAAAAATATGACTCAGTCAAAATATTTGCTAAACAAGCACAAAGCCCTGAGTGCTATCCCCAGCACCTACCCACATAGAAGATGGACGCAACAGCCTATGGGATTACAGAATCCCAGCGCCTGGGAGCAGGGCAGAGACGGGAAGCTCATGGGACTTGCTGTCCAGTTAGCTGAATCAGCGAGAGACCCTGTCTCAAAGAATAAGATGGAGAATGATTGGGGATAACCCCTGGCATCAACCTCTGGCTTCCATATGTACATCTTCACATGTGTACACACATGAGCATGTATCCACACATACACACAGTTTAAAATGTGTGCTGCTCATGGCTGCTGTAAGGATCAAGAGGACCTGATGCCCTTTTCTGTCCTTTGCAGGCACCAAGCACTCACGAGATACCCAGACACACATGCAGGCAAGCACCTTTACACATACTGGCCTTAAAGCATTGGAAGACTGACAATATACAGGAGGGATGCCTGCCGGAGCTATTTAAGAAGCCTGGTGATGGTGATGGCCATGATGATAACGACAAGGATGACAAGCTCTTGAATTCGTCCAACTCTCTGCACAGGATCTGTTTGGAAGAAGAACGAAAGCCAGCGGCTTGTCAAAGGCTGCCGACTGAGGCACGTCACTCAAGTGGCTTCCCGGCCTCATGGAGCCTTCAGAGGGCAACACATCTTCTGGAGACTTCCATTCCCTGCTCTCCCTACACTCCTACAAGAAATGGGCTTGGTAGTCATTCTTCTCTTGTGTCTTTTCTTCAGTGCCTGGAGCTGCTGCAGAGTTGGGCTAACACGTATGCCACTTTATTGGAAAGCCGTTGGCAGTGCTCATGTGCAGGCATAGGCTTCTGCGTAAAACCAACATTCAAGCGCATGGATGGGTTTGTAGCTCACTCATCACAGGGTGGGGTGGGGGGCCCTCCCAAGAGCTGCCTGGCCAGGTGCCCCTTGACCTTGCTCTGTGAGTCTAGTTTGCCTTAGTCAGTAAGATGCCAGTCTGTCCTCACCCAGGGGCCTTGCACTGGAGGCCACTGGCTGCACTGCTTTGTGAGGTATCCTTTCAAGTCATCACTCTGTCAGTCTGGCTCTCAAGCTGGTCCATGCCCTGCTAGAAGCAGTTGGTTGTGTGTGTGCTGAAGAGAGCGGAGGGAGAAGATGCTGCCACGTCTGTTATCAATAGCTGCACCTCAGCTCCTAACTTGGAAAGCCCCACCCCTGTCAGACCCCCACCCCTGTTGTGGGAATGCCTAGATGAAGGAGGTGGGGTGGGTGGATGAAGAACAGGGTGGGGACGAATAGAGCCAGAGGCTTGGAAAGGCAGGAGGCAGCCTGCCTGAGACCAGGTGTTAGGCACGGGGAGGGAGGAACTGGCTGCAACCATGGCATGGGCACAAGAGAGTATGTGCTCCACAGACTCAGCACTGCGCACTCTCGCCTCCTCCTCCCCCACCTCCTCAGTACCCACAGGCCTCTCTCAGGAACCTCTAAAGCAGTATGCACAGACTGATGTGTAGAAGGTGGCTCTGTGTGTCATTAGGGGGCTATGCAAGTGGGAAGGTAAGGGGAGATCTGATACAGGAGGTGCTAGGAGAAGCTGACGTGGTATAGGGCTGTGTTTAAAGGATAAAGGCCAATGGAGATCTGTTTTCAAACTGTGAGTGATTATTAACTGTACTCTCTATACGTCTAACCAATGCATGGTTTGTGTGGCCCAACCCCCTTTGTGGTATGGCCGTATGTCCCACTGAACCGTTGCTCCAACATCAGCCCCTCACAGTAGTGAGTTTAGAGGTAGACCCCTAATGGCAGGCATCAAGGAGGAGAGTGCTCATAAAAAGAAAGGCCTGGTATAGTGGTTGGAGTGAGATGGCCCCATAGGCTCGTATATTTGAACGCTTGGTACCCACTTGGTGGAACTGTTTGGGAGGGATTAAGAGGTGTGGCTTTGTAGGGGGATGTGTGTCACCAGGGGTGGGTTTTGAGGTTCCAAAAACCCATGCCATTTCAGGTCGAGGCATTTCTCTCTGCCTTGTGCTTATGAATTAAGACATAAGCTCTCAGCTACTGTTCCAGCACTACGCCTGCTAGCTTGCTGCCATGCTCCCTGCTGTGATGAACTCTAGAGCTGTGGAGCTATAAGCCCCCCAAAAGAAACGCTTTCTTGTATAAGTGCCTTGGTCTTGGTGTCTTATCACAGCAATAGGCGCCTTAGTAGGACACCCGGGAAGGCAGGCTCTTGTTGACCTTATGCTTTGATATCACTTCTACGTCCAGGTGTCAGACTTTAGCAGCCACCTTGTCTCCAGGGAGAAGCCATACCCACACTGTGAGTCAAGCCAAGCAAGAGACAGGGGACAGGCAGAGCCTTGGCTCTCTGTGTCCTTTCTGAGTTGCCCTAGAGCAGCCTCCTTTGAGCTGATTGATATGCGGGGTAATAAACCCCGCTCCCCTTGGAACCGCTTGAGTCAGAGTTTTCAGTGATTGAGTCAAAACTTCCTGGTGTATGTTCTAAAGCGCGTGTGATATGAACTGTCATGGAAATACAGAGCGAACATATGTCAGAGATCTGACTTCATCCATCAAATAATCAGGGAACTGGTGAGATGTAGGAACAGTGTGAAGGAAAACCCAGAACCAAGCACACACAGGGGAGTAAAGAATGCTCTGAGAGGAGGTACAGGCTGCGGAGGAAGCTCAGCTGGCAGAGAGCTTGCTTGACATGCATGGGCCCTGGGCCTGGTTAAGAAAACTGAGCATAGTAGCACAAAACTCAGGAGACAGAGGCAAAGGGATCAGATATTTAAAGTACAGTGGGTCTGGAGCTGATTTGGGCCATGTGAGACCCTGAAGAAATAAATGAATACATAAATAAGTTTCAAGGAGACCAAGCTTGTCTTTTCACATGGGAAGAGAGGAGGGGACCCACCCTTCCACCTGGGAGGTTTCATTTATCTTGCCAGTGATGTGTATGCTTCACAGAGCTGCAAAGTAGCCAGAATGAAATGGCAGGCAACGACTCTATGGAAAGAAGATGCTGGATTAGATAACGTCTGCGTTTCCTTAGAACATCAAGAAACCATTTGGGTCTTTCTATGGTGGTTGATTTTGATTGTCAGTGTGATTAAGAAATGTCTAAGGCACACCTTTGGGTTTCGTTGAGTTGGAGAGCTGGCTCCAGATGCTGCTGAGCCTACCAGAGAAATCCACCCTTACAGTCCTGCTTGGTACCACTGCTGGGACACGGGGAGGGCAAAAGTGGCTCACTGGCTCTGCAGGGAAGAGGCCAGGGCAAGGGCATAGGAGGCGAGGGTGTGCCCTGCTGAAGGGATGCTGGGGCAGAGTGAGAAAAGGACCCAGCAGGTATTTAGGAATCTGAGCAGTAATCTTTTTGGCCCTCTTCAGAGGCATTTCATAAGTTATCTTCAGTAAAGATGCTGACTGTCTTGTGTATATGGTCACTCGTGCTGTTGATGTGACACAAAGTATCTGACAAAGCAACCTGAGGAAGAAAGACCTTGCTTTGTCTCACAGTTGTAGCACACAGCCAGTCTTGGCAGAGATATCCCGGAGGGAGGGACGTGGAACACTACATCTGCCTTCAGGAGGCAGAGCAAGGAATGTAGTGCTCAGATCACTTCTTCCTTTTGTAACCCAGGCTGGCCTTGAACTCATGATCCTCCACCTCAACCCTTTCATCATATCCTATGAGCATGTGCTTCCACACAAGTCTCACTTTTTCCTTTGCACTTGGCTCAGGACCATAGTTCATGGGGTGGTGCCACACACATCCAGTGTGGGTCTTTCCTCCTCAGTTACATCTTTCCGGAAACGACCTCCTAAACACCACACTCAAACCCACACCCACAGTGCACTTCCAAGATGATTCTGAATCTGGCCAGGTTGACCATCAAGACTGACCATTGCAATGAACTTGTTCTGCAAAGGCTTAGGTGGGCACGGGAGACATGCGAAGTACTCCACATGACACTAGATCCTCATTTTGCGTATTTAGGGTCTATTAATGTGGGTCTCCAAAGTAACTGAGTGCCCAGACTCAATAGGATATAAATGAGAAAGTGAGTAGTGAGGGTTGCATGGGGAGGGGGGGGTGGGGGGGGAGAAGCATAGGAGGAGGAAGGGACAGAGGGTGGGAGAGAAAATATATATAGGCAGCTTTTAGGATAGCATTTGGTGCACAGGGGTACACTATGACTGTGACCTTCTGGGTGACAGTGTTACTCATGCCCAGGAAGGAATGCACCTGACTGGAAGGTGCTGAGCAGGTCCCCATGGCAGATGTGGTCTCTGCTCCTTGCTTTAGAACCTCAGAAAAGTGGTCTGTGCTCCTACGGCTTGTCCATGGAGCCTTGGGTCAGCCTAGGCCTAGGCCACAGGATCTCCATGTACCCTTCATTGTACCCTTGGCCTGAAATACCCTCCATCTCCCACCCAGACCCTCTAATGCTTTGTCTTTTCAGTTCCTTGAGTGTGTGTATGTATGTGTATGCATGTTTGTAAGCATGCATGTATGTGTGTATGTATGTGTGCAAGTGTGCAGATGTGGGTCTATGCCAGAGGTCAGTCTTGGGTGTCATTTCTCAGGAACCATTCACTTTGTTTTTGAGACAGGGTCTCTCACTAGCATGGAGCTTGCCAAATAGTTTCTGGTGGGAAGCCTCGAGGTCGGCTTGCCCATGCCTCTCTTGTGCTGGCATTACAAGCACATGCTGTTGAGCTGGGTGTGGTGGCGCATGCCTTTAATCCCAGCACTCCGGAGGCAGAGGCAGGTGGATCTCTGAGTTTGAGGCCGGCCTGGTCTACAAAGTGAGTCCAGGGCAGCCAAGGCTACACAGAGAAACCCTGGCTTGAAAAACCAACCAACCAACTAACCAACCAACCAACCAACCAAAAACAAAAAACAAAAAAAACAAGCACATGTTGTTATGCTGGATTTTTTTGTGTGTGTGTGTGTGTGAAGCTTTGAGGGATCAAACATAGAAACTCATGTGTATAAGGTGTGCTGGTTAGTTTTATGCCAATCATCTGTGAGGAGAGAACCTCAATCGAGAAAATGTCTCTGTAAGATCAAGTCGAAGGCAACCCTGTAGGGCATTTTTGAATTTAGAGGTTGAGGAGAGAGGGCCCAGACCATTGTGGGTGGGGCCACCCATGGGCTGGTGGTCCTGGGTTCTATAAGAAAACATGCTGAGTAAGCCATGGGAAGCAAGCCAGTAAGCAGCACCCCTCCACGGCCTCCTCATCAGCTCCTGCCTCTGAGTTCCTGTCCTGACTTCCTTTGGTGATGAGCAGTGATGTGGAAGCCAAATTATCACACCCCCTGTTGCTTAGGTCACGGTGTTTCATCACAACAATAAAGCTCCAAGTGAGACATAGAGAGAACAAGCACTTCATCAACAAGATAGAGAGTTGGGCATGGCAGTTCACACGTCTTGTGTATCTGTGTGTTGGAGATGGTACAGTGGCTGGTGCAACAGGGATGAGCAGCTTTGTGTGACCTCCAAGGACAGTGAGGGGGTCAGTTGTCTCTTCCGCCTGCTGTGCCAGTCTGTAGGCTGCTGCAGGTGGAGCTGAGCTGTGTGTCCCCTCCAATATTGATTGCCTAAGGAGGTGACAGACGCATCCGCTGCAGCTGTCTTGTCAATGAGGAAGCGGAGTCATTAGTGTTAAAATTGTATTGCTCCACTGCCCCAAGCTGTGCTCACTTCATGTAAATTGAATGACAATAAGAGGTCCCGTGGTGGCTTTATAAATGGCCTGTCACCTCCCATGGGGAGGGAACTCTATGGCTACCAAGACCTGCTGCACTTCAAATGTCCAAGATGACAAATGGACCATGCCTTCCTCTTTAATAACAGTGATTTGTCTCTGCTGGTGGCAGAGGAGCAGGCTGGGGCTGTTCACCCACCTGCTCTGCTGAAGACGGCTCCATCGGGGGAGCTGGGGGCTCAAAGTGGTTCCCGGGACCCCTGAGGTCAGTTTGGTCAGTGTTGACAGAAGATCCCAGTTGGGTGCTTTCTCCACGGGTGGTCAACACCACAGCGCTCCGCCCCCAGCTCTTTTCACTCCTGGTGAATGGTCAGCTGTCCCTCCTCATGTAGCCTCCTATACTCTGGGCCTTTGCATTATTTGGGGACTGCACACTGGTGAGATGGCTCAGCTGATGAAGGTGCTTGTTGCCAAACCTGACAACTGGAGTGTAGTCACTGGGACCCACAGGGTAGAAAGAGAGCACTCTCACTTTCCCATGCATGTTGTGGCATGTGGGCATCCCACACATTTACACACACGGTACATAATAAAAATATAATTGTTATGGAATGTTTTCCTTGTGTATGACGCAGTTCTGGCCATCATGGAGTCGTAGGAGCTATGATTTCCTGTGGGAGATGATCCTTGTGAGATCTGGCCCACTAACGGTCCCCTGGTGGAAGGGGTGGGGAATTGCCATCAGACCAGCTGAGATCCAGCCGTTGCTTTCTCTGCCCCCAACCCCACCTGCATCTATTTCTACCCCGGCTGCCCATTGTCTTACAGGGTGCAGGAGTATATAGAAGGTGGAAGGGTATGTGAAGTAGGGGTGCTCCGTCTCCGCAGCTTTGGTGATGTCATTATCCACGCTGGGGTGAGAGCATCTGGTGCTGCGCACGTCAGGGTCAGCTACGCTCCTCTAAGTAAGGCCAACAAACCCATTCCTACACCAGGCTGGATTTGGGTGAAATAAACTTTGGCTCATTCTCAGTATATGGGGTGAATAGATGTTTGCCATGTCTCCCCAGAAAAAGACATGCAACAATAACATCTGTCATTGCAGTCCCTCCCGAGTGTAAGCTTCGGTGGCACTAAGGCCGCTTGAGGTGTTATGTAACTACTCCTGCTGTCTGGACCCGAGAGCTGGAGAAATGCCAGGCAAGATGCTGATGAGATGAGGAAAAGGCTCCTGTTATATACAGAGGAGCACCTAAGTCTGTTGCCATGGGGACCGTGGAGGCGACGGCTCAGCTAATCAAGAGCCCCAGTGATGCAGGGCTGAGAGTCACCGCTGGGCCCTTGCTCCCCTCTGAGGACTTCAGCTTTGTGCTGAGTGACAGGTGACTTGTTACAGCACTTGCCACTTCAATCAGGTCCATGAAATCACTTGATACTGAACCTCAGAAGAACCCAAGACCCCTTGTCTTGACAAATGAGGAAACTGAGGTCAGGAAGCAGTAGATGCGCCCGTGACAGTGGTTGTTGATTACTGATGCTCATTCCCCTGGCTCCTTCCTAGGTTCTTCCAGCCTCAGAGAATAGCAGAGTCTATGAGAGGGTATGGGAAGGGCCCCACAATGGAGGGGCATAGTGAGATGGCAGTGGAGTGTGTGTGTGTGTGTGTGCGCACGCGTGTGTGTGTGTGCATGTGTGCGTGTGTGTGCGCGCGTGTGTGCGTGTGTGCGCGCGTGTGTGTGCGCGTGTGTGTGTCTGTGTGTCTGTGTATGTATGTGTGTGTATGTGCGTGCGCGTGCATGTGTGTGTGTGTGTATGTATGTGTGTGTATGTGCGTGCGTGTGCATGTGTGTGTGTGTGTATGTATGTGTATGTATGCGTGTGTATGTGCGCGTGCGCGCGCTCACGTGCACGTGCGTGCATGTGTGTGTATGTGTGTATGTATGTGTATGTATGTGTGTGTATGTGCGTGCACATGTGTGTATGTGTGTGTATGTGTGTATGCACATGTGTGTGTGTATATGCATGTACATGTGTGTGTGTGTGTCTGTGTGTGCATGTAGGAGGTCAACTTTGGGTATTAGTCCTCAGGTGCGGAACACCAGGGGCCCACCTATCTCTATCTCGCCGGTGTCACCAGGTCAGACTTCCTTCTGTGGGTCCTGGGATTGAACTCAGGTCTTCATGCTCATGTGATGGACACTTCATCAGCTGAGCTGTCTCCCAGCCCAGCTGCTGTTGTTTCCTTAGACACATCACTAATGTTCCACCTTTTAGAAGCATCTTCTCTCTGGATGTGGCTGAATCCAGAGGAGCTAAGCTGGCGGGACATGGAGGTCTTTTCTGCCTGTATTTTAAGCAGTGCTTTGAAGCCTTAAGGATAACATGGTGTTCTTTGGCTGGGCTGTGGGTTCTTGAGAAGATACATGGGCTGAATCTGTGAGCAGAGGTGGGAGTGGGGACCCTAGGGGCAAAACCAAGGTGCCTGTTTCTCCCACCAGAGAGAAGGGTTGGAGAAGGGTCAGCCTTGGGCCCTCTAAACAAGGAGACAGACTTTCGTAGCTTAACAAGTGGGTCCCTGGGTAGATAACACTGGAGAGACAGATGAAAAGGACTCAAAGGATGGGTCTCAAGAGATGTGGACAGAGCAGTCACACTGTGGCTGTGGGCTGCAGGTATAAGGTTGGTCAGAGATACAGAGAAGCTGAGCCTGACTCCCTACTCCTGTGACTCTGCCCTTGGATGCTGGGCTGAGCCAGCAGAACCATTTCCCTGGTCACCAACAGCCACTGGTTCTTAGGGCCCCTTGTGGTTTTGTCTGCACTGACCCTGGTGAAGGAAAGAGCAGGCAGAACAGCCACAAGCATGAGCCTGTGCAGAGCCCACAAAGCACAAGGGACTCGCCACATCCATGTGCAGGTGACTAGGGCCTTTCCTGCTGTGCATCACCTGTGTTCTTCCTGCTTGAGGGAATTGAGGAGGTGAGTTGAACAGTGGAGTGGCACCTGGCACCAGCAGTGCCACAAACACAGACTCCTCTCTCTCCTCCTCCAGAGTCCTCTGTCTTCTCCTCCTGTTAGACTCATCCCTGAGGTGTAATGGCAAAACAAGCAAACAAAAAAAACCCAAAACCCTAGTTTTGTTGTTTTTGTTTTTCCCCCTTCTGGTCTGTTCACTAATGAACACATTTCTACCATCGGTTTCAAAACCTCAAGTGTTTGTTGCTGGGTGTGCTGGCCCTCACTTTTATTTATTTATTTATTTATTTATTTATTTATTTATTTATTTTTGGTTTTTCGAGACAAGGTCTCTCTGTGTAGCCTTGGCTGTCCTGGACTCACTTTGTAGACCAGGCTGGCCTTGAACTCACAGTGATCCGCCTGCCTCTGCCTTCCGAGTGCTGGGATTAGAGGCGTGCGCCACCACGCCCGGCTCGCTGGCCCTCACTTTTATCCCAGAAAATGGGAGGCAGAGGCAGCAGCAGTCAAATAGATCAGTTCTAACTGTACACAGAGAAACAGGGAGTGGACCTGGGGCCCAGGGAGCACTGAGCACTGGCTTGTCATTAGCAAGTTGTTTTATTGCTGTGCTCAAAGTACCAGACAAAATGCAATTATGGGAAGAAGAGGAGCAGAAAGACAGTGGACTCATAGGGGAGAGAGAGAGAAAGACAGACAGACAGACAGACAGACAGACAGACACACACACACACACACACACAGAGAGAGAGAGAGAGAGAGAGAGAGACAGACAGACAGACAGACAGACAGACAGACAGACAGACAGACAGACACAGAGAGACAGAGAGAACAAACAGGCAGTGGCACAGGATGAAAAAAATCCCAAACGCCAGTGACCAGCTTTGTCCAGAGGCGTCCACCACTGACCCACATCCTCATCCCTCTTTTTGCCTTTTATTATGAGCCGTTGCCTAAGCTGATCTTTACCTCACTGTTAAAAATCACAGGAGGGTTGAGAAAGAAAGCAAAAACTAACTTCTTGGGCTGAGGTTAAAGTGAGGCTTATAGAACATTGTATGGTAATGTATACTTATATTAGAAAGAGAAAAACGGTCATAGAAAAATGGTGTAAGTCTAAGCCTTAGGGATTAGAAAAGGATGAGGGTAAAGCCAAGCGGGTGGATAGACCAAGTAAAGCCATCAGTACAAATCAATGAAAACAAAGATGAAAAGTAGTGGAGTGAAAGCAGCGAAGGCTAAAGCTGGTGCGTTGGAAGGATTGGGAAGACGGATAAGCTTCTAGCCAGCTCAGCAAGACAAAAACAGGAGAGATGTACAGCTTAACACAGTGCTTAGAGTTAACAGCGATGAAATCACTCAGAACTCTTTATGTTCTTACTGAAAAACAGAAAAACGTGAAACAATCTGCTATGCACCTTGATTTAGACAATTCCATAAAGTACACACATGGAAAAGCACTAAGTACCTTCAGTGTTTTATTTTTATTAGTTAAAAATATTTTAAAATATGCAAAATTCTAAAACCAGCAATGGAGGCTAAGGGTATAGCTACAGACTCTACAGCTATTCAGGGAGTCCAATGACAAGTATATGCTCGTGACTTTGACAACTTAAATAAAACTGACCAATTCCTTTGGAAGACAAAACCTATGGAGAGTTATACAAGCGGGCCCGAGAAATGGCTCAGTGGCTGTTCTTCCAGAGGACCTGGGCTTGATTTCCAGAACCTACACAGTGTCTAACAACATCTGTAACTCTAGCTCCAGGGCACCCAGTGCCACCTTCTGGCCTCTGTGGGCACTGCACACACATGGTACACAGACATACGTGCAGGCAAAACACCATACACACAAAATAGAGAAATCTTTAAAAAAGTATTCAAGAGGAAATAAGCTACTTGCATGTGCTATAAGTACCTACATGTATTAAATAAAAGGATTTTATAGTTAAAGTTATAGTTAAAGGATCAGATGGTTTTATTGACAAAGTCTAGCAAACACTTGAGGTAACAGAAAGTCAATTCTATATTACCTTCTACAGACATGTGATGGGGAAGGAACATCCTCCACTTGTTTTATGAGGCCAGCTTTACCATGATAAAGTTTTTAGATGAAAATAACACTGCAGGTGAACACCAACATACAAAACCTTCAGTAAGATATTAGCAAACTGAATCCGGTGATGCATTAATCGAATACTACCGCATGGTTATATGAAACTTACCTCAGGAATATGAAGCAGATTGAACATTTGAAATAAATTAGTATAATTGCCATTCTAACAGACTAAAGGCGACAGAGCTGTAGGATGATCTCCAAAGATGAGGGAGAAGAATTTACAAAATTCAGAGAGCATTTGTCTGGGTGCTCTTAGATTAGTAAGATGCTCTTAGATAAGGTATTCAAGAAACATATTGTTCTATCCCACTCACTGGTGAAAGGCCCAGTGCTAGTCCCCACCTCAGGTCTCCATGATTGGCAGAAGTCATCTTTACCCTCTGAGATACTTTACTAGCCCTGGAAACATTTCTTAACATTGTATTTCCTTCTGACAGATAATAACTTAAAAATATTTGTTCTTAGGCAATTTCACACATATATACAATGTATATTGGTCATGTTTACCTCTCTGATTCCCTTTCTTCTCAACACACCACCGCCTACTTTCCATGTCTTTAAAAAAATTATTTCAGTGAACCACTGAGATTGTTTTTCTTTTTCTTCTTTTTTTCTTTTTTCCTTTCTCCCAAGACAGAGTCTCTCCATGTAGCCTTGACTATCCTGAATTTACTTTGTAGACCAGGCTGGCCTCCAACTCATAGAGATCCACCTGCCTCTGCCTCTGCCTCCCTGAGTGTTGGAATTAAAGGCGTGTGCAGGCTCAAACTATGGCTGCTTGCATGTGTAGGGGAACGGGGCTAGATAATGGAGTTTGGGCAATTTACCAGTAGAAGAAAAACAACCCAGCAGCCATCAATGGCCAATAACTCTTCACGGGAGGTGGAGCTTGGTGCTGGAGTTTGTCTGGCTTGATCACGTGCAGCTGCTGAGGTCTTGTGTGCAATGGCCATGGCGCCGAGGAGATAGCACTCCTCCCTACCTTCCAACTCTTACATCCTGCCCCTTTTTCCATCCTTTGAGTTTCAGGAGACCATCAGGTCTCTTTCAGAGGCTGTTTCTATTTATCTGTGTCCCTTGAATATGTCATACTTTTCTTTCTCTGTATGTCTTATGATGGTTTCGGTTGCAGACTGGTCAAGCATTGAGTCTTATAATGGGGTGACGCTCCTGGAGATTCAGAGTGTCTCCTTCCTGGGAACTTGGTTAAAATGTAAAAATCAAGCTGGGTGTTGTCACATGCCTTTAATTTCAGCACTCAGGAGGCAGAGGCAGGTGAACCTCTGAGTTTGAGGCCAGCCTGGTCTACAAAGAGAGTTCCAGGACAGCCAGGGCTACATACAGAGAAACCTTCTCTTGAAAAACAAAACAAAGATTTAAAAAAACAACAACTAAGTATGGTATATATATGTATGTACATATATATGCGTATGCACACGTGAGTGCTGGTGCCCTCGGAGACCAGGTGACCAATCCCCTGGCGCTGGAGTGATGGCTGGTTGTAAGCCACTAGAGGGTACTGGAAACCCAACATGGGACCTCTGCGAAGAGCAGCAAATGCTCTTAGCTGCTGAGCCTGGTCTCCAGCCCCACAGACTTACTTTTCTGTCTCTGTCTACCCTGGCTCCTGCAGCCATGCACAAGGCACTCTGGGGCTATGGCCTCACTTACATATCTGGTATACGGTGGTTGCTTGAGCTAAGAGCTGAACCCCAGTATTATTAACCACACTCGCCTCCCAAGCCTTCCCCTGAAAGCTCAGCTTCACGGGCACAGACTCTGCAGGAGCAACGGCTGTGTAGGTGGGGGACAGATTCCAATGCCTCCCACTCAGCCATCCTTTCAGCTTTTTTTTTTCTCCTCCTTTTAGCACCATCATAATTCACGGACTCAAACTCAACTGATGCACGTTAAGCCTTTGAAATTAGGAATCCCATCGATGTCCAAAGTCATCATCGGCCAGTAGGCGGCTCTTTAGACTCACTCAGAGGCGCTTCTTTCCCTGATAACTTCCTGGCCTCTGGCATGACAAGATGCTCCGGGCTCTCCTTTCACATCCTGCCTGGAAATCATTCTCTAAGGAACCGTGACTCACTTAGATAGGCATTAGTACTTAGGACCACAGGCTTGTTGTGCTGGGTGCTCATTACTTCAGGATTAGTCATTGTTTTCAGTGGGGAGAGCTAGCAAATTACAGACCTGCACGGTTTTTGTTAAGCTTGTGGATCTCACATCTGTCCCTCCCTTATTCTATTCCAAAGCACTCTAGTTCCACCGACTCCGTCTTAATCACACACGCCCCTTAGCCCGCAAAGCCCGCAAAGCACGGTGGTGGTTCCGTAAGAGTGCGAGCACAGTACTTTGCTGCCAGCAGTATAAAAAGCAGAAGAAGGGTTTAGGGTTTTGTTTTCCCCCAAAGGGGGCAGCTAGTTCCTTTGTTCAGAGGTTCCATCCCACTAGGTGGGTGGCTAAGGCCCAAGGACTGCTCTTTAAAACCAGGTGGATTACTGCCTTTCGGAGGAGAGGCCACACCCCAGAAACAGTGAGGTTTGTGGGTTTCATTCTACTGTTGATTTGAAGGGAATGCTCTTTGAAGTCTTATGTTACTTTAAAATAGATAAAATATTTATATCAAAGCTACAAAATGGGCATATCCAAGAACTCCTAACTTCCAACCCTGTTCTGGCCTCCTGCTCTCCTGTAAATAACAGTAATTCATATTTTATTACTTGTCCTTTAGTTTGAAAAAGCTGTAAGTGCAGGGGGCTGGAGAGACGGCAGCTGTGGTTATGAGCGCTCCCTCATAGATCATGAGGACTGGAGTTTGGATACCAGCATTCACATCAGATGGCCCACATATTCCTGTAACCCCAGCTCCATGGCATCTGACTTGGGCACACACACACACACACACACACACACACACACACACACACACACACACAATGTCCATACCCACAGATTCACAGACACCTGTGCACATACTCATGATTAAATAAATAAATACCCGCTTTCTTACATTGATCGTCACCTTGCTCATTAACAACAGGTGCTGCAATTTCCCACGTGTGGGGTACAGAGACCATGCTATAGCATGCTGCAGCTGGGCGGCAGTCTGTGGTATATCTATCTGTAACTGCCACCAACTCCATCTAATTAGTGTTTGAGTCTCTTCCAGTCTTCTACTATGACAGGGCTGTGATGATGGTGGGTGTCTGTCTTGCTTTTGAGGGAAAACCTACCCTTCAATTTTATGTTTGTATGTGTATGTGTTTATTTATTTACTTTAGAAAGGGTCTCAAGAAAGCCAGGCTGGCTTTGAACTTTCTATGTAGACGAGGCTAGCTTTGAACCCTTGTTCCTCCTACCTCTACCTCCAGGGTGATGGGACCACTATACCTATCTGTGACTTTTTCACTTTTTCATGGGTAAAAGCTTTAATTTTTCTTATGTATTTGAGTTAATCTTTTATTCATTTGCTTAGTTGCTTCTGGATTTTGAGATTATGCTTTTTTGTTGTTTGAATGAGGAATGCCATCCACAGGCTCAGACATTTGAACACTTGGTCCCAAGTTGGTGATGCTCGTTGGAGAGGTTTAGGTGGTCCAGCCTTGCTGGAGGAAGTGAGTCACTGTGGGGCCGGGGGGGTGAGGTGGGGGCCCAGGGCGGGGGACTTTGGGAATTTAAATAACTTCCAGTTCACTTTCCCTCGTTAGTGTTTGAAGATGTGGTCTTCCAGCTTCTTCTTCTTCCTGATGCCGTGCCCGCTGCTTGCTGCCACTCCTCGCCACCATGACAAACCTTTATCCCTCTGAAACCAGAACCAAAATAAACTCATTCTTCCATAAGTTCCCCTGGTTATGACTTTATCACAGCAACAGAAAAGTAACACTACAGCTGTCTTTTTGTCATCTGCTTTTGGACAGGATCTCACTATGTAGCCCGCGCTAGCCTTGATTCTGTACTACACTGCCTCAGCCTCTCAAGTGCTGGGACAATCGGTGTGCACACCCCACATGGCTGAGGCATTAAAAAGCTAGTCACACTTCATGTTTTGTTTTAGAACATATGGGCTTTACTCATGTTTTGTTCTAGAACATATGAGGGTTTTTTTCTCTTTTTTTTGAGACAGAGTTTCTCTGTGTAGTCCTGGCCATCCTGGTCTTGCTTTGTATGCGAGGCTGGCCTCGAACTCACAGAGATATGCCTTCCTTTGCCTCATGAGTACTGAGATTAAAAGCATGTGCTACCACACCTGGCTTGTATTGTATCTCTTAACCGCTTGTCTTAGAGACACTATGAGCATGGCAACTCTTATGAAAGAAAATATTTTATTGGGACTGGCTTACAGTTCAGGTTTAGTCCATTATCATCATGGAGAGACACATGGCAGCATGCAGGCCAACATGATACCGGAGAAGGAGCTGAGAGTTCTACATCTTGATCCACAGGCAGCAGAAGGAAACTGTGCTACACTGGGCTTAGCTTGAGCTTATAGGACCTCAAAGCCTGCCCTCACAGTGACACAAGGCCTCCAACAAGGCCACACCTCCTAATAGTGCCATTCCTTATGGGTCAAGCATTAAAACATGAGACTATGGGGGCCATTTCTATTCAAACCAACACACCACTTAATATATATTCTAATGAAATGGACCCGGTCTTGCATTAGTCTAATGTTTATGCATATATACTCATTTTCACTTATTAAAAAGCTTGATCTTGGGGCTGGAGAGATGGCTCAGTGTTTAAGAGTACTTGCTGTTCTTGCAGAGGACCTGGGTTCAATTCCCAGCATACACATGGCCCCTTACAACCATCTGTAACTTGCCCCGGGGATCTGACTTTGCCTTTTGGATTCTGTAGGAACCAATCATGCATACATGCAGGCAAACACTCATAAACAGAAAGCAAAAGTAAAATTTAAAAATAGTTGATCTTATATGTTCTGGGGTATCTGATGAAGTAGAAGGGAGCAGGCTAAGGGGTGGAGATGATCAGGGTATATTGTTTACATATATGAAGTTGTCAAAGAACAAACAAAAGGATATTATTTTAAAAGAAGCTGACCTTTCCCCCCAGAGATTTGAAATGCTGGCTTCATTTTATACTACACATGGGTGCCTAGCCTAATCCCTCTGTTTCAGTCCTGGGCCTGAGGTCATGGGCTAACACCACTTCAGGAAGAGCTAGGGTCAGATCCTAGGACTGTCGTAATGTTCCTCTCCAGCCCAGGAAGAAATATCTTATCCATGTGGAGGAACACATGACATATTCGTATTTGTTCAAAATTTCTTCTGCCCTCTCTGGAGTATTTTCCAGTGTTTTTCTTTTTCTTTTTTCTTCTCTCTTAGGTTTTGGACGTTGTATCTGACACAGACACATGCTGCTCAGATTGCCCTTCAAGAAGGGTCTGACAGCTGAGGAGATGGCTCAGTCAGTAAAGTGCCTGGCACACAAGGCCTGGGGTCTGATTGCCCAGCATCCACACAAAAGCCAGCTATTGTGAGGCGCATGTGTAACCCCCGTGCTGGGGTAGCAATGGAGACAAGCTGTCAGAGCCAGGGTCTGAACTAGCCACGGCTGTATCGTGAGCCCTTGTCTAAAAACCAACCAACTAAAACAAAACCCAAGAAGGTGGTACTGGCAGCTCGGGTGCAAGGTTATCCGTGTGTGCATGCATGTGTGTAGTCATGTACAACGTGAGTGTGGAGGTCAGAGGACAATTTGCAAGAGAAAGTTCTCTCCTTCCATCGTGTGTGTGTGTGTGTGTGTGTGTGTGTGTGTGTGTGTGTGTGTGTGTAGGCGCGCGGGGAATTGAACTCAGGTTGTCAGGCTTGGTGGCAAGTGCCTTTACCCACTGAGCCATTTCCCTACTACCCCATCCTTTCCTTTTTAAAAACATTGTAAGTTAGCATATGAAACACTGGATTTCATTATGGCATTTTCATACACACATGCCGTTTTACTTTGTTCTTACTTGTCTCCATCCTCCACTTAGTTTTAGTTAGTGATGGAGAGCTGTTTGGGGGTGCTCAGCAGGCAGAGTGATGAGATTTTGCTGGCTGTGCCCGTGCCCCTCCCTACCCCTTCCCAAGCCAGGTAGGACCCCAGGTCCCCTGAGGCCTTAGCATTTGGGAGCAGATGAGACAAGAAGGAAGATGGGCGCCTCTGAGTTCTTTCCACCAGAAACAGAGGCCATTTAGGGGGTGGATCATAGCAATCCCCACAGCAGATTTCATTTCTAAAGTTGTCTTTGAACAGACGGTCTTCGTGTACCAGTTTTCTTGAAGAAACTACGGAAAACAAGCAGATGCATTTATATCTAAAGAGCTAATGGTTTAAAAAAATCTTTGGGGACTGTTCTGAGGCTGAACACTTGGTGGGGGATTCTTTTTTTCAAAGGGAAAGCTTATGTGCTCGCTCCTGATCCTATAAAAGCTTTTTAGGACCCCGCATTAAGCCGCACTGCTGCTAATGGAGCAGGAACATTTTCCCTGGGATAATTGCCTGTTATTACTCAGAACCTAACATCTTTAGAAAAGCCTTGGGCTCTCTCTGCCAGCCCCAATCTCACGGCTGATGGGGCACCCAAATATCTCTGCATTTTTAGGGGCTGTGGCAAATGCACAGCCACTCAACTGACCCCAACACACAGAGTGCTCTGAAGAGGAGGCTGAGCCACGTCCTCTGCGCACGGAACATCCTCTCCAGCCAGCCTTGCAAGGGGCTCCCAGAGGCTTAGAACCAGAGGCCCTCAATTTAGCTTTGGGTTCCCCATCAGCTTACTCTGTGCACTTGGAACAAATCACCCACTTTCTTGCATTCAACTTTCTCATCCATTGGAAAGGACACACATTCCTATCTCACAGCATAGCCAGCAGGGTGGCAGACAAAATTGCATATGAAAGCACTCAGCACAAAGATTGACGTGCAGTGATTTGTCTACTGCATTGAAATCTGTGCCCATCTGTGGTTTGGGTTACCCTCCTCCTCCCTCAGTGGCTCCCACAGTCTATTAGCATCACCTGGAAACGAGAGACAAGAACAGCATGGAATTCTAACAGACACAAAGCCTTGTGCCTGCCCTGGACCTATGCTCAGGATAGACACTCAATAAAGATGGCCAGCCACTCCCTGTCCCCATAGCACTGTGGGGGAAGTGCTCCTAGGATTGTATTAACAAGCAACTGATTATCATTTGGAAAACTGAAATACTGGTATTATGAGGAGCTAATTTTCTAACAGAACTTGTGTAGCTAGGTGTAGTGACACATGTCTGTAATTTCAGCACTTAGCAGGCAGAGAAATAGCAGGATTGTAAGTTTAAAGACCGCTTGAGTTACATGGCAGAGACCCAGTCAAAAAAGCTGAGGAAAATAATAAGAATACAGCAGATATCATGTCAAACAGCAGCTGGAATGGATCCTTACCTTGTAAGGGGAATGCCTGTCCCAGGGAAATGTCTCCATGACCCTTACTAAACCCTCCCAGGGAGCCAGGTTCAGATGGAGAAACACAGACTGGATTATACCAGTGCTGCCCGGGGCCTTGCATGAGTGGGATGTATCACAAGCAAGCACATGACCATCTGCCTACATGCAGATGGCTAACCGACCCATGTTCCTTCTGCCTGAACAGGTGGCTCTGGGTGGCTGGCCGGGCTGCAGATTCAAGATTCTCAGGTACTTTGGGGATTTCTGTGAAAAAGTGTCCATGCCAGGCCTGCAGGTCCCTGACTCTGCTGGACTCAGGGGAGAGGTAGCTACTCCATGCCTGCAGGTCCTTGCCTCCATTGGAACCCAGGGGAAAGGTGGACACTGCATACCTGCGGGTCTCTGCCTCCACTAGAACCCAGGGGAGAGGTGGCCATGCCATGCCAGTATGGACTTGGAACTGGCCAACCTGCCTGCCCTTGGAACGTGGGCCTGTTTGGTGTTTTTACAGAATGAGAGACCTGTACCTGCCAGGGAGCTCCTTGCTTGTGCTTCCTTTTAAGCCTTGTGTCCCTTTTAAGAGGCGGAGCTGGGGTCAGGCTCTCACACAAGCATGCCTTACATGCTAAGTGGCAACCCGAGGTGTGGGGGCCTAGGTATGTTAATCCTTCTACCCCCATTCTTACCTGTAAGGGACATGATCTGGGGCCTGGAGCAGTATGTAAAGGCAAAGCTGACTATATATGGTAGTGTTGGCACAGTGAGAGGTCACACATGGCATGGTGTCCTCTCAGGGTTCTTCCCACAGGCAAAGGGAGTACTATGGTGGGTTAAGGGTTCTACAGGTGTGCATCTGTGTTTGGAGGAGGGCTTCAGTGGGGCGGGGAATGGCACACTTCAGTGGGCAGAGGGGAGTGGTGGAGCTGGCGCAACCATGTGGGATACAGGGGAAACGAGTGCAGAGGAGGAACAGTGTGGAGGCCGAAGCACAGCTAGGCTTGTGGCCAGGTGCAGGTAGGATGAGACTTAGGAAGCAAGAAATGACACCTGTGCTTTGTATCGCCCGATGGGAGCTGGAAGCCTCTCCCAAAGATTAAAGGCCAAGGTCCCTGGTTCAAGCAGTGCTCATGCGGTTCTAGTGTTGTTCCCTAAGGGCACTTCATATGCAAAGTGCCTGCACTCAGGGACAGAGCCTTCCCTGCAAGTTAGAACGCTCAGATTTTATTTATAGGGGGAAACAAAAAGGAAAAACACCAAAAACAGCTTACTGAATTGCAAAGAAATCCAGTCTCCGTGAAATTTGGTTTTTAAGAGTTCCGTTTATTAACTGTTTTTGTAGCACCAGGAGCTTCTACCAGGCTTTGCAAGCTGTGATGTTCCAGATAAATCAATTCAGGTTCGGCCCCGGGATATGAAGGACAAATAGCCCAGAAATCTTCCCCACTTTCCTTTTCATTTATGTTATGCGACAAGCTCATCTGACAGCCATTGTGGGATGAATCAGAACGGCAGAGCCCCCAGGGGAGCAAAATGCAAGTTTTGAATATAAATTTTCCACCAAATGAAACAAAGTGGGATTCCAGTCTGGTATAATCAGCTCCACAGGACACGCCTGTTGTCATGGAGCGGCCGGCAGCCTTTGTGACAACTGTGCTGTTTGCACTCAAGCCCCCGTTTCTAGTGATGGAAAAATGATATGGTGCCGTGGGGGAGACAAGGGGTGCCTGGGGCTGGGGAGACAGCTTAGCCAGGAAAGAGCTTGGCTAGCAAGCACTAGGACCTGAGTGCAATCTCCACAACCCATTAAAAACCAAAACAAAACTAGGCACAGTGGTGCATGCTCATAATCAATCCCAGGACTGGGGAGGTGGAGACAGGAGGACCTTGGGGGCCCAGCAGCCAGACAGTCTGGATAAACTGTGTGAGCCAGGCCAATGAGAGGCCCCGTCTCAAGAGAGCAAGGTGGCCATCACTGAGGAATCACAGCTGAGTCTGACTTTGGGCTTCCATATGCGCGCACACACACACACACACACACACACACACACACACACACACACACACACACACAATTTTAAAGAAGGAGAGATGCTTATGCACAACCCAATGGGTGACTCCTTAATTCAAAATCCATGCCTCCTTCCTCCAGGCTGATGCTGTCTAGAGCACCCATAGGCCTCAGGAAAGGCATTTTAAAGCCACTCTGTTCTTATCCTGCTTCATTCTGATTGGTTTAGATTTAGGTTTAGATTTAGTATGACAGCAATTTGGTCAGTGAGAACTTGTAGTCATGAAGAGACCCAGCCTTATGCCAGGTCCTAACTGCTGAGAGTACCAAAGAGAGAGAAAAAAAAATCAGGCTTTGGAAGATGGCAGTATGTCACTGGGTTAGCAGGTCCTAGAGCCATCTCATTCTGACAATTTTTACTGACTAAGTAGCATATTTTCCTTCCCCATGCTGACATTGTCCTCTCCTATAGAGGGCCATGTCATTCTCCAAGCCTTCCTCATCTCTCTCCTTGGATATTTATGCATGTAGTAATGTCATCAAGTGGATGAGAAATGAGACCACGTGATATGTTTCATTTCCTAGCCTGATGCATTTCGGCTCTGTCCACACATGTGCTTTTCATAGCAGAGTGGTCCAGGAGTCATAGCACTGGACTGAGAGTCCAAAGGTGGAATTCTCGGTGCTGTGACACTGGGTGATCTGGTGAAGGGCATGCTGCTGTCTTTTGGTCCCATTCTTCCTATTTGTAGACACTGAGGTTGGCCTGACATCATCCCTGGCTCTTCCAGTTGGTGGCCAGTTCATCCTACTTGCACCATCCTGAGTGATATCTGCATCGCCTGCTATCTGTCCCAGAAAACCAGGATTTCTCTCTTGTTTTTGTGCCAATGGAGGGGGGCTGGCCTGGATCACTTGGGCTGGGCTAACCCTTCATTTTAGGAGCTTGAGGTGCTGTTCGCATGAGGGACTCCACAGGGCTAAAAAGAGTGTGGATCCATAGGATTGTGTCCACGAAATCACAATGGAAACCACAGGTGCATGCAGCATGTTGACTGAGTCCTATAGGTGTTGTTCGTACATGCGTGTTATTTGTACATGCATGGTAGCAGTGCCTTTAAGGTATACATAAGTGTTCTGGATAGTTTTATGTCAACTTGACACATGCCAAAGTCATCTGAGATGAGGGAACCTCAGTTGAGAGAGTGCCTCCATGAGACGAGGCTGTAGGCAAGCCTGTAGGGCATTTTCTTAATTAGTGATTGATGGGGAAGGCCAAGCCCATTGTGGGTGGGGCCATGCCTGGGCTGGGCTGGTGGTTTTGGGTTCTATAAGCAGGCTAAGCAAGCCACAGGGAGCAAGCCAGTAAGCAGCACCTCTCCTTCCTGCCTCCAGGTTCTTGCCCTGTTTGAGTTCCTGTTTTGACTTCCTTCAGTGATAAACAGTAAGTGTAAGGCAAATAAGCTCTTCGTCCCACAAGTTGCTTTGGTCCTGGTGTTCCATCACAGCAATAGTAACCCTCACTAGGACATAAATTGGTACCAGGATCATGGGTATTGATTGCTGTGACAGGCCTGGCCGCGTTGACTTTGGGAGGATTGTGGAAGGACTTTGGAACTTTGGGCTAGAAAAGCCATTAAGTGTTCAAAGGTTGGTGAGCTGTTCTATGGGAGCTTGGAAGGTAAGAATGTTGAGGGCAGTGTGGATGATGGAGGCCTGGCTTGAGAAGTTCCTGAGGGATGCTTGAGAGCCACTTATAGACCATCAGGTCCAACTGCTATTTGTTGGGAATCTGTGTTGGTCAGGTGGGGCTGAAGAATCAGCTGTGATTAGCAGGAACCCAAAGGGGCTGGAGCGATGGCTCAGTGGTTAAGAGTACTGGCTATTCTTTCAGAGGTCCTGAGTTCAATTCCAGAGATGCTCAAGTAAAACTTTTGCTTTATCGGGACAATCGATGCTCGTCAGTTGGAGCTAAGAAATTAGCGTCGATGAAGAAGAGACCTGTGTTGATGAGGTGAAATCTGGGAAGTGCTTCCTCAGAGTCAGCTCATGGAAGCTGTGTCCTGAAGGTAGGCAAGGTTGAACCTCATGCTGGGAGCTGAACTTGGTAGCCACCCAGGTGGTTCTGGTTTTGAAGGCATGAAGGAGTCATGGAGAGCAGCTGAGGCTTGGCACTGTGAGCGGCCGGGAGAGGCCATTGGTGAGGGCACAGCCTCAGTGGCAGTTGAAGGCCCTGGATTAAAGGGGTTAGGCAGAGAGGTTGAGGCTTGGCACCATGAGGAGAGCCCAGAAGAAACTACTGGCAAAAGAGCAGCCCAGCTGCAGCAGAAGATTCTGGCTTCTTGGAGATGCCAGTACCATGGGATGACCACCACCACCAGTTATCAGTGGTGGAGTGGAGCTGGCCTGAGCTTAGGAGACACGCCTCATGTGCTGCAGAGGGTGGAGCCAGAAAAGTGAGCCAAACCCCACTGGAGAAGCCCAGAAGACGGTGAGTGAAACCTAGATCTTGGATATTAAGTTTGGAATGTGGTTTTGCTCTGTTCAGATTGTGAAGAAAGTGTTTATTTCTGATCTTACAGGAGCCCACAGCTGACTTTGACTTTTTAAAGAGACTTTGGATTTTAAAAGGGGCTTTGATTTTTAAAGAGGCTGAATCTTAAAGTGTTTGAGTTTGTAAAGATTGTGTGACTCTTTAAATTTGTAAATTGTTGTTTTTATTGCGATGTTGATATTAATGTGTGATCTGGGGATGAGCAAGAAAGGAAAAGTTGTCTTGACAGTGATGAGGGGTCATTTGTGCTGGATAGTTTTATGTTAACTTTACACAGGCTAAAGTCGTTTCAGAGGAGGGAACCTCAATTGAGAAAATACCTCCATAGGATCTGGCTGTAGGCAAGCCTGTAGGGCATTTTCTTACTTAGTGATTGATGGGGGCGGGCCCAGCCCATTGTGGGTGGTGCCATCTCTGGGCTGGTGCTTCTGGCTTCTATTAGAAAGCAGGCTGAAGAATGAGAAGCAAGCCCTTAGGCAGCCCTCCTGCACAGCCTCTGCATCAGCTCCTGTGTCCAGATTCCTCTCCTGACTTTCTTCAGTGATGAACAGTGATGTGGAAGTGTAAGCCAAATAAACCCTTTCCTCCCCAAGTTGCTTTGGTGATGGCGTTTCATCACGGAAATAGTAACCCTCACTAGGACATGTCACAATCTAAGCGAGGAAGGTTGCCCACAAGTTAGCTTTTCGTCATGCACCAAAATCCCTCTCCTGCCCCCAGGAAAGTAAAACAAACAGACAAACAAACAAACAAACAAAAATCTCGTCACAGAAGCTGTAGTGTATTACACAGTATAGCCTTTTGCCCACATAGGTTTACTTTCAAATGTTCATTGCTATGAGTCATGGGTCTGGTTTGTGGCCTACACTATTGTTACCGGATCCTCACTGGGACTGCTGTCAGATATCCCGTTGTTGCTGTGTGTCAAGGAGATTCTTAATCTTTGAATCTGCAGGTCCGGCCCCTTCATATGTTCCAGCAGGTCATATATGGGGTAGATGTTGGAGTAAGGTTGACTCAGAGCCCTGGATCAAAGCCTGCTCCCTTGTCCTCAGGGCAGGGCCCACTCTCCCACTCCTTTGTCATCATGGCAGGGTTGGCTCTTCTGCTCCCGTGTCCTCAGGGCAGGTCCTGCTCTCCCACTCCCCTGTCATTATGGCAGGGCCAGCTCTCCGATTCTTGTGTCATCAGGGCAGGGCCCGCTCTCCCGCTCCTGAGGTTGTTAGCTTTTAACACTTGCCCCATCTCCCCAAATCTTCTCCCACTGTTTTGGAGAGTTGTATAATCTTTTTGACATGGGGCCTTGCTGGGCAGACATAGGGTTCTAGGGGTGAAAGTAGAGGGCCATAGCTTAGGCCCACTTCTGGTCCTGGTTTCTCTTTGCTTCTTGGTCTCTGGAGATGTGAGCCAGCTGTGAACAGTGTCCCACCACCACAGACCAAGCTGGTTTGGTTCTTTTGTAAAACCGTGAGTCCAAAACACTGTGTCGTCCCATAAGTCCCTTCTTGTCAGGGTTAGGGACAGTGTGTGGAAAGGTAGTAAGCACTGTGCACTTTCACTTGCCACCCATTTTAAAGAAGGCCATGCTTTGTAAGGAGATGAAACCCCAAAGGCAAGCCTGGCTCCGGGATTTCTCAGTATCCAGCACTGTTTAAGAATTAAATACATGTTAGTGGAGTTAGTTGACAAATGTGAGGCGAACTGTAAGTGCTTATTACTGGTTTTTGGTTCTAGACATAAGAGTGAGTCTGGTGGTCATAGTAGCTCATCACCGTGGGCCTGCTCCTGTGTGGTCTTGCTTTCTGCCCACCAGCTACCTTGATCCATCTTTCTTAACTTTAAGTAATTGCCCATCTTCCTGCCTCAGGACAGCTGTGAGGGATGTGGTCTTTCCATGGGCCCCTCTTCTCTGTGTTTCACCATGTCACCCTGGCTAGGTGGCCCATGCTTGAGAGCTCAGAAGGAACTTCGACTATTTATCAATTTATTGGGAATTTATAACAAGGAAAGCCTAGGTCCAGGTGCTGTGAAGCCTCCGTACCAGCCCCGCCCTGGCAGAGAGCCACTGTAGTCTTTCCCCTTACTTGAGTTCACCACAGTTTGCCTTTTGTGATTTGTGATGGTTGCTGACCTTCCAAGTCCCCTGGATCCTGTGGACAGAGCCCCTGCGAGCAGGCGGTGCTGTCGGGGCAGAACTCCATGCCTGGTGCCTGGAGTAGTGGGGAGTTGGTGCTGTAATCTAGCCAGCCTCCAGGACGTGGGCTTGTCTTTTAGTTTCACAGGTGAACTGAGGCCTTGAGTGGGTTTTGTGGTGCTTTGGTGTGAAACACTAAGGATTTTGTATATTTTAAACTCACATTCCTTTTGTCTTCACTTGGTATTTTGACCTTAACTAAAGCATGTGCAAAAATGTCAGGCTTCTGTTTGTTGGGGAGAGGGGAGGTGTGGGCCTTTGGAATGGGTCTGTGGAGTCTGTGCGTGGGAGCCTGTGGGCTGGACTTTGTTCGCAGGAGATTGTTCTGAAACCTGAGGTGGGGGGTAGGCAGGTATGCCCCAGAATTCATCACCGGAGGGACACTGCTGTCACTGGGTTGCCTCCTGCAACTGTCACCAGGGTTCCTCTGTTGGAAAGGATGAGTAGAGCAAGACGCTCGTCCCTGGCTTGACTTAGGTGGCCAGTCACTGGGAGCAGGTAGCAATAACCTGTTAGGACTTGGGGGAGGAGCGGGACTTTAGAAATGAATAAATACGCATTGACAGACTTCATGGCCAAAAGCTCACTCTGGAGACTCTGTGGATTTGTTTTCTGTTTTCCAGGAATGTGTGTATCTTTCCGTGGCTCTGTCTCTTCTCTGTACTCACGGTGGGAAAGACACCAGCAGGGGAAGGAGATGGGGCACATGCAGAGATGGCGGCGTGCGGAGGAGACTGGGACAGAACGACAGAAGGAGGGATGCTGGGAAACGGCATTAAAGGAGGGGAGTCCTGGGATTATTCATTAGAGAGAGGGGTCTGGAAAATGCCCATCAGAGAGAAATGTTGGGAACAGGGAGCTAGAGAGGAGGGTCCTAGGGATATACCATGAGCTATTCAGGGATCCTGGGGATTGGGATGTAGTTGAGTGGGACAGGTCATGTGCAAGGCCCTGGGTTCAGTTCCCCAGCATGAAAACACACACACACATACACACACACACACACACACACACACACACACACGGAGGGGAAGAATCTATATCTATACATTCTTTGTAATGTGTGTGTGTGTAGTATGTATGTATGTATGTATTTATGCATGTATGTATGTGTAGAATATACACCTAGGGAGAGGGGTCCTGAGAATACACTATCAAAGATGCTAGTAATACATCCAAGAGGGATGCCAGGACTGCCCGTCAGAGAGTTCTGGGGAAATGTTCATTAAAGAGAAGAAATCTAGGAGGTTTCGTTGGAGAGAAATCCGGGGAACCACTAATAGAAGAATGCTGGGGAAGGCATCAGAGGAAAGAGCTTGGGAAAGCCATCAGAGTCCACTCTCCTCCATCCCCATCCTCTTCCTACCCTCTTCCCCTTCTTTTCTTCCTTCTCCCCTCCACTTCCTACCTCCTCACACCCGATCCTCTTCCTTTTCCTACCAGGTGCCTGTTACTGCCTGCCTCTTGCATTCTCAGTTACAATATTTTGAGATCTTTAAGACACTAAACACTACAGACAATATTACTCATTTCCTGATAAATTTAAGAGTGAGAGATGTTCACTATTACATATTTAATTAAAATGCTCATCCTTTGATGGCCCAGGGGAGTAGTATGCTTTTTCATCTAAATCTCAAATGCACACAGTGGAACCGCCCCAGCCATGCAGCGAACCAGCCTGCCTTCCTCGGGGAGCTCGAGCAAATACCAAATCTGTTTGCACAGGAATGCACCCCACCATGCCTGTGAGGCCATGGGTGTGTTTCATAACATCACGTCTGGGGGTGGGAAGGCACCTCTGGCACCTTTAATGCTATTCTCAGAAGAACACCTCTAACCAAGCAGGAGCAACTAGACTTCCCAATTGCAACAATCCACATGGACTTAAACATTTTAAAAATGATGTTTTGATGGTGGTTGAAACAATAGGGCCTCGGCTGTGACTGGACCCCTGCTAATTGCTCCTTTATTTATGTGTTAATTTAATGGGCTCCTTCTTGATCTGTTCTTCTTGTCTAAAATTTTTGCTTTGAGTCTCTTTGCTCCTACCCGCTGCCTCAGGAGGGCCTGCTCTTTGCCTGGCTGCCTTTGGGATAGCAGCAGGGTGCAGCTCCCTCCGTAGGTAGGTGCTCTGCAAAAGTGCCAGGAGCAAAGCCGATGAGAGCAAAGGTGGTAGCAGGTAGCATCCCTGGACAGCTGTGGCTGGCTGCACGTCAGGAGAAGCTGTAGCGATTGCAGAGTAAGACAGAGCTAGAATTGAGCATCTTTGGGGAAGCCACTAAACCTCCCTGTGGATGTTTCCTCAGCTACAGATGGCTAATATTATGCCTTTGCTGGGGAGTGTGGTGTGAATCTGGAAAATTCCCATCCCTAGGTTCATGAGGCAGGGAAACCATGGATCAGGGTGCCCACAGATGCTGTTCTTAAATTCTTCATTTTAAGCATCTGTACCGCCCCCCCCCCCACTTCCTGCTATTCTGCTGCACCCCTCTCCTGTCCCCCTGTTAATAACATTCCCTCAGCAAAGCTGGACTTTATGCCAAACTGTGTGAGCCAGATGCCCATGGAGAGATAAGCAGACACAGCTGCACTCCGAGGCCCGGGGGGGGGGGGGGGTTAGGTGGGGTGGGGGGAGACAAGAGTGGCACTTGCTGGCAGGAGGTGGAGAGCAACTTCTGATGGAGGCCTGTGTCTCTCTGGCCCTGCACATGGGAAGCAGCCAGGCAGCATCACTGGGCCTTCCACCCACTGAACACATTTCTATGGTTATTCTAGAAATGAACCCTCTCATTAGTGTTGAAGCTTGATTCTGGGCCAGCTCCTGGCAGGAAACGCACCCGTGCACCATGTGTCAGTGCTAAGCTCTTTCTCCCTCCACCTCAGCATTCTCCTTTGCACAATAGCGACTTAGCATATAAATCTGTCACACACCAGCGGAGCCTGCCTGGGCAGCAGATGCCTGCCTACAAGTCACTTCACTTACATTTAGGCTTGCCATGCCTCTCTAGTGACAGAAACTTAAATGTGGTCACCTTGGGGGCCCCACTGCCTTCTCTGGGGTAGTATTTAGGCACCAGAGGGTTTATGTCACACCAGGACACATGTAAGGGCAGGTGACTGCTCCACTCCTCATGCCTACCCTGATGTTGCCCTCCTGCCTGGATCTAACATGCCCTCTGAATGCCAAGCCTATGAGGGAGGTGGGGTCTTCTAGGACCGAGTCTCAGCATTACCCTTGGCCCCATGGTTGTCTACGCTGGTTCTGGCTACTGGTGTCATAAGCAGACAATGTTGATGTTTATGGTTCTGTGAGGTGGGAATTCTAAGCCCAAGGTGAAGGCTGGTCCAGTCCTGGCTTCCGGCAGCTGCCTTTTTACTCTGCTTACTTAGCCCTTCCCCAGTGTCCATATTCAGAGAGAACACAGAGATCCATTTCACGGGCTCTCTATACCAGTGGTTCTCAAGCAGTGGGTTACCACCCCTTTGGGGGGGGCCCAGACCAGATATCCTGCATTTCAGATATTTATATTACGATTTGTAACTGGCAAAGTTACAGTTATGAAGTAACAAAGAATAATTTCATGGTTGGGGTCATCACAATGTGCGTGAGGAACTGGATTAAAGGACTGCTGCATTGGGAAGGTTGGAAACCACTGGTCTAGACCCTTTTTACAAGGCCACCTTGCAGGTCAGCTCATTTTCCTGCCATTGACAGAGCTCTGAATCCTCCCTCGGTCCTCAGAGCCCCTGCTATGGGGCAGGCACGGAAAGACAGAGTGGATGCCGAGCGACTGTGTGACCAGAGTGTGACCAGGCGTGCTAACTGTGTCAGCATACTTAGGCTGGTGGCCAACATGCCTGCAGCTATACCCAGTGGGAGATGGTGGCTAGCAGGAGGGAGGGGCTTCCTGTTTGGGAAAGAGAATGGCCAGTAACATAGCCAGACTGAAGTATTGAGTGGAGTGTGGAAAGGTAGCCGTGCATGCGGAAGGAGTAACGCCCAAATTCAAGTCCCAAATAGTAACTGCTTGGTGATTGTTCTCATAGACAATGGACCAGAAAGCTGGAAGCTGAGGTCAAGTCCAAAGATCATGAGATGCAGCCTTCACCTGGCAGCTCAGGCAGGAAAGGTGTGATGGGCTTAGTATGCTGGGAAGAACCAGTGCTCCTGGAGCACTCCTGGGTCTCAGCATTACTGCTTGCGCGCCTGGCATCTTCTGCTGGATGAGGCGGATGGTGCTGCCAGCCCGGGGATTGGAGCAGGGAGCCGAGGCGCTAGACCACTGGTGATGGGAGCATCCTCTTCTTTCTAGCTGGATGTAGAGCCCTTACTAACTGTAGAACATCAGAATGTAAGACAAATAGAAGACACACACACATGCACACACACATGCACACGCACACGCACACGCACACGCACATGCACATGCTCACACACACCATGGAAGGCAGGTAGTTGGGGGGGGGGGATATATTCCTTATAGGGATTAGAAAATTTGGCTTTCTATATGGCTAAGTCAACATAACAATGACAGTTTGTTCAAGTAAAGCCCTGGGACGTTTCTGGTGCAATTAAAAAAAAAATTCCTGTTATGTCCCTTGAACCCTTGCCTTCATTTTCTCAATCTGGAAAGAGGATACTTGATATTTGGAAGACTTTTTCTTGGCATGAAAATCAGCTTCCAATTCCAGAGGGGAGTGCAGTCCCCTGGCAAGGTTAATGCTTGATTGGCATAGCATTGATTCCATGCCAATTATTTCTCAGCAGGGCTGGCTAGAGCTTGTGGGGATAGCACTGTGGGGTGGAGATAAGAAAACAATCAATTTTCCATAATTAAAAATATTCCCTACTCAGTTTTCAATTGAAGAAAAAAAAAAGGAGCTTGCCTAATTTTTTTTTTTCCAGATCTGCTCTTAAATTCCAAGTGTAATATAAACACTGATTTATCTGTTCAGTCTTTTAATGGTATTTCTCAGGGAGCCATCCACCGCGCATTGTTGCATCCCAGCTGTTTTGTGTCTTGCTCTTTGCTGTGTCATGTCAGGAAGAAGGAACTGGGACCCAGCCTTCAAAGGCTGACATTGTCACCAGGCAAATGCCACAAAGATGTAGGAGTGGGGCACAAAACAGGAAGCCCTCCAGGTCTGTCTCTGATGGGTCTCTAGACAAGATCCAACTGAAGTCTCCATGGGGTGAGAGCTAGGAAAACAAAATTAAATAGGAAGTATTCATGGCTGGGACTCACCTGGCTGAATGCTTGCCTAGCAGGGCCCAAGCCTTGGGTTCAATCTTTAGCACACACAAACCGGGCATTTTGTGTGTGTGTGTGTGTGTGTGTGTGTGTGTGTGTGTGTGTGTGTGTGTGTGTGTGTCTGGAATCCCAGCATTTGGGAGGAGAAAACGGGCGGATCAAGTCAAGGTCATTCTCAGCTAGAAAGTTTGAGGCAGGCCTGGGATGCATGAGGCCTTGGGGAGTGGGGTGTGGGTGCCGGAGTGAGGATGGAGCAGATGGGGAGAGGGAGAGAGAAAGATCAAGGGAGGATGCTTAAATCTCACTCAGAAGGGGAAATAGAAAAGACAGAGATAGTGGATGAAGAGAGGGAACAAGGTAGGAGAGAGGGCGCGGAGAGGTGTGGGGGTGGAGATCAGACCTGGGGATGAAGAGGGTGCTGGAGGAGAGAAGGCCGGTAGAGAAAAGAGGACCTGTGGGTGGGGCATCTCTGTGACAAGCTGGAGACCTAAGTCAGGGTAGGTTCCTGGGAGGATATGGGGGGCACTCTACTAGCAGGGGCCCTAGAGACTGAAAAGGACACCACCTAACTAGACAAGGCTCCAACTTGACGGAGGAGAACACCAACCCACCCACAAATTTACCCTGCCTACAAGATGTGCAGGGATAAAGAAAGCAGACAGAGCAGAGACGGAGGCAATGCCCAGCCAATGCCTGGCTCCAAGGTGAGACCCAGCTCATGGGAGACAGGCAGCCCCTGACACCATGAATGATATGCTGCTATGTTAGCAGACAGGAGCCTAGCAGAGTTGTCCTCAGAGAGGCTCTGACCAGCAGCGCTTTGAAACAGATGCTGGGACTCGCAGCCAAACATGGGGTGATGCGTAGGGAGTCTTGTGGAAAAGTGGGGGAAGGAGAAAAAGACCTGGGGGTGACAGGAACTCCACAAGAAGAGACCAACAGAGCCAACTAACCTCGGCTCAGAGGGGCCTGTGGAGAGACTGAGAGACTGAAGCACCAACCAAGGACCATGCTAGCAAACCTTGGCTTAGCTTCCAGAGTTCTAAGGTATTAGGGATTTTTTTTTTTTAGCCATTGAGTTTATAAAGGAACAGACACTGGAGGCCCTGACTCTGTTATTCCTGTTGATGACATCCTGGAATTTTGTATTCTTGACCTTATGGACAAGGCATAGGATGGATTGATGTCAATCCAAATGGTTAACACTCACCATTTAAATAGTTAATTTGGTCAAAATCTGTTAAGAGCCTGAGATATTTTCCTCTGAGTAGCATACACTGTTGTGGGCCAGGGACAGGTTCCTGCCAGACCGCCACATTTTGAGCAATGTCTGTCTGTCTTTGTTGGGGAAGTGGTGCCATCAGGCTGTTATGGGGTTGGCCACGTGACCTGACTATTGCACTCTGACACAGAACTGTTCCTCAGTGTCCACAGGTGATGGATTGCGGGTTCCTCTGGTCATCTCCAAGTCTGCAGGTGCTTGCCTTCCTTATATAAAATACATTGCTTGCACAGAAACTAACATGTCTCCTGATTCCTTACGACACCCAACACGATGAGAATGCTATGTACTGTCATTGTACTATACTGCTTAGGGAACAATAACTGAAAATTTGTTTGCATTCAATAAGACTTTTTTTTTTAAATCTATGGTTGGTTGTGTTCACAGAGGCACAAGCGAAGTTATACTCGCCCGCTAGGCTGAAAAGCAGTCTAGTCAGCCAGTGAAGTCTGGGGACGAAGCAAAAAGGTTCTGATGACAAGATGAATTGTAATTTGGAAACAATTTAATTTCTTGATTCCTGAGCGAAATGCTATTGATGTAATTGAGCATACTAGCAGAGAAAGAGCACAGGAGCCTCAGAAGATGTGCTCTGAGTTTTTGATAAACTTTAATAATCCCTTAATGATGTCTTAAAAAAGAAACAGCACACAGAACTACACGCAAACTTCTTTAATGTAATAAAGAATATCTAAAAAAAAAATCTCTACAGGTATCATTGTACTTAATGGTGAGGCATTAAGTTAATTTCTACTAAAACTCAGAAAAAATTTAATGATCCCATGTTCACAACATAATTTAATGTAGAACAAAAAGTTCTACCCAGGGGAGTAAAAATAGCAAATAGAAATCTTGTGGACTAGGGAAGAAGAAATAAAAGTGTCATTTTTTCCCCAGATGAGATAAATTATCTAGAAAATCCAAGAGATGAGGAAAACCATTAACACTAGCAAGACACCAGCAAGAGGCTTTTTTAAAAAATTAAAATTGTATTCCAACTAATCATCAGCTATAAACTGCCATTTGAAATGACACATCACCCAGGCATGGTGTCTCCTGCCTATAATCTCATCTCTTGGTAGACTTTGACTAAGGGAAAGGGGATTGCTGTATCTTCCAAGCTAGCTTGGGCTCCAGAGTGAGACCATGTTTGAAACAAACAAAATTTAATCATGCAGAACAGCTGCCAAACAAGAAAAAAAATGAACTAAACTGCTTTAAAAAAAAAACAAAAACAGTGTTCAAGACTTTAGTGTATAAAATGGTAAACTGTATGGATTAACATTTTTTAAAACCCATAGATGTATGTCCTATTTATGAATAGAAAGACTGTATCATGAAAATGTGGATTGGAGGGTAGGGCTAGAATTCAGTTGGTAGAAAGGCACTAAGCCCCAGGTTCAACCCCCAGCACTGCATAAACTGGGCATGGTGGTACAGGCTATCTTTGAACTGTCAAAACAAAGGCAGGAGAATCAGAAATTCAAGGTCATCCTCAGCGACATATTGATCTGAAAACCAGTCTTGGATACGTGAGACCCTATCTAAAGAAAACCAAAGGAAGCTAGCAACCACGCAGCCAAACTAACAAATTATCCAAGGGCTTCATGAGATTCCAATTTTATAAACAGAAGAGGGACCTTTTATTTATTTTTTCCCCACAAAACTCAACAAGATGATTCTAAACTTAGTGTGTGACTGAGTATAGTCTCAGAATAGGCCTAGGCGTGGAGGTAGCAGCATTACCTTCTGGATCAGAGCATCTCACACAGAGCCTGCAGTTTGTGGCACTCACGATAGACAAGCTGAGCTAGGGGAGCCATGGAGGGACTTCCCAAAGCCTGTGTGCATGTGCCACCCACAGAGCTGTGGTGGGGAGTGGAGGGAAAATGGACCCTGTAATGAATGGTGTTGGGGTAACTGGTTGTCCACAGGGCGTGCTGTAAACTCAGAGCTGTACCTCATCTCTTAGCTAAGTCAGCATTGAACAGATAAGCATCTTAACTTCGAAACCTGGCAGAATGCCTTCATGGTCTCAGAGCAGAGTGGGACTACTAGACTGATACATTTACTGCTCATCCGAACATTTTAAGGGCGTTTAGAAGACAAGTCACAGGGCTGGGGGAGATGGCTCAGTCAGTAAAGTTCTTGCTATGCAAGCAAGCATGAGGATGTGAGTTCGATCCCCAACCCCCATGTAAAAAGCTGGGTGTGGTGACATGTGCTTGTATTCCCAGTGCTGGGAAGATTTGACAGGTGGACTTTGGGGTTCACTGGTCAGCCAGCCTAGCTGAATCAGCCTCAGGCCAAAGAAAGACCCAGTCTTGAAGCAAACAAAACAGGGGGAAGGCTCTGAGGGGTGACACTTGAGGTTGTCTGTGGCCTCCATACACATGCATGTGCGTGCATGCACAGACGCACAAACACATACATGCACACTCACACGGAAAGTCAAGTCACAAGCTGTAGAAAACACGTAGCTGACAAAAAAATCTAGAATACATAAAAAATTCTGAAAGAACCAAAATAAGCTACCCAACAGAATGAAAAACCACAGAAGGCAAATAAGTCATAGGAAGATTGAAGATACATTTAACTTATGGGGAAGGAAGTGCAACCATATTAGCAAATAAAAAGATGCACACTCAGTCCCTCGTGGGGCATCACTTCACACTCCACCCACTGACCATAAGTGAATGTCTGGGGAGATGTGGTGTTAGTGAGATCGGACTGCTGGGCTACCTCATCTAGACACCAGTGGCACCAAGAATAGCACAACTGGTTTAGAGAAAACCAGTGCTATTTAATCATCTAGAAGATTCAGCAATTCCACCCTAAAGGGAAAAAAAAAATCTTACACATGAACACTGTGAAATAGGAATATCCACAGTGACAGAGTGTAATTTACAAAAAATCATGTAGAAAACTCGAAAGCTCACTGACGAGAGGATAGGCAAATAATGATGCCATGTCAATAAAGCGAGGAACTACACGCACTGTGCCCTGCAGTGAACACGCAGAGCTGAATGGATTGGGAAGACACACAGCTGAATATAGTTTTTAAGACGTCTACTAGGCCTAGAAGTGAAAGGCTGTTTTTCTGGTTACTCAGAAGTCTACCACAGGGGGATTTCCACATTCAGGGCCAGCAAGGACGACAGAGTAAATTCAAGGCTGTTTTTGGGCAACTCTGTCTCCAAAAAAATAATAAAAAATAAAAATAAACTATATGCAAATCTGACTGTTACAGAACTATTATAGCCGAGGAAGGTTTGCATTGGCTAGCTGACAGATGGACCAGTGTCTGGCCTTTCGTGTGTGGGTGTGAAATGTTGGGATGGTCCATCTGCATCTGATCTGGGCTCTGCATGAAAGCCAAGACCTGTAACCCACAGAGTAGCTTCTGCCCCTAGACGGACTTTGAGACAGGAATGGCTTTTGTCTCTCTCAGAATTCCTAGGTAGGCTAGAGCAGCTTCCTGCTGGGCTGCCTTGTCACTGTGTTTCTGCGAGTCACTTCTGGATGCTAGGCCTTGAGCCTGGGCCTTCATCTCTCCCAACAGTGCTGGAAGCCCACATTTACACTTCCCCCTGACAAGTTAGAACAATGCTTTTTACTCTTTGGAGTAGAGTTGTGAGAGACAGGGTGATCATGGCTTAGATTCGCATGGCCCCGGGGTGAGAGAGCACTGCACAAGGATGGAGCTGAGAGAGAGCGAATCTGTTTTCTATTGTGCAGAATGGTCCTTTGGGAGCATTTAACCGGACTGCGAGGTCCCATGCAGCTTCGTTTCTGGACATGAGCTCTTCTATGCTTCGCTTTACAGATTCTACGCCGTGGATAGGTGCAACAAAAGCATTCTATCAACTAGATATATTAAGAAAGGAAACAAAGGGGGGGGGTTAAGGAATTTTGTGTAATGGGTCACTCAGGAATCGCCCAACAGAATTCAGGAGTGAGGAGCTAGAGATGGCTCAGCTGGTAAAGTGCTCACTGTACAAGCAAGAAGCTGGAGTTTGGTCCCCAGAACACACACACACACACACACACACACACACACACACACACACAATAGGGTGTGATGGGTGCTCCCTTATAATTCTGGTGCTGGGGGTTGGGTATGTGGAGACAGGCAGATACCCCAGGCTCTTTGGTAAGCCAGTACAGCCTTCCTGAAGAACTCCAGGCCAGTGGGATACTGCCTGCTCTTCCAGAGGTCCTGAATTCAATTCTCAGCAACTACATGGTGGCTCACTCATGACCATCTATGATGTGATCTGATGCCCTCTTCTGGTGGGCAGGTATACGTGCAGGCAGAGCCATGTATACATACGAAATAAATCTTTTTTAAAAAAGAGAAAAAAGAAACAAAAAACCTGAAGTGGGTGAGGCCTAAGAAGAGACATTCGAGGTTGACCTCTGGCCTTCGTACGCACACACATACATGTGCATCCCCCAAAACATGAATGTATATACACACACAAGAAAGCAGGAGTTAGAGGAGGCAGCAGGTACTGCTGTGGAGGGCCGATCACTAGAGAGCACAAAACTGGTCCCCAGCATTGCATCTGACCACATGATGAAATCCAGAATGTCAAAATACGGTTCTTAGTCTTGAGGGGCTTCAGAAACCCGAGTGCAATTGGCGGCTGTTACGGTAGAGTAATGGGTCATAAAAGTTAGATTCCCCCTCGAAAGTTCCCCCGATTCCTTTCAGAAGACAGATGGAGAACTACACAAGCACTAGGTGACAGTAAACTTGAAATATGGGATGGCAGAACCCCCCCCAGCGGTGTCCCCCACTTGTTTAGGGGAAGCTGCTAATAACATGCAATTATGCGTTCCTCCCCATGGAGCAAATTGCAATGCTTTGCAGGAAAAGACACTTACATAATGATCATACAAACTCTATCGGCTTTCATTTTAAAAATTAATCTTCAGGCAATTAGGTTGTTAATTTGGGATTTAATTAACATGAGTTCTAGATACAAAACAAAATTGAGTGTTCTCAGGCCTGGCAAGAGTAATGGTCGAAGGCTGGTTGTGGGGATGGCACACGTGTGTGCAGGGGTGTCGTGGGAAACTGAGATATTTCGTGTACTCTATAGAGGCAAGAGCCAGAGATTTCTGTATCCTCAAAGATGTTAAATTAGGCAAACAAGTGATTTGTAACTTAAGAGTTCTAGAAAAGAAAGGTAGGGGTTGACATGAGTTGGGCGTCATGTTTTCTGGTGTCTGGGGCTCAGTATCAGAGTAGAGGGACAGTTACAGGATGCACAGAGACCTTGGGGGCCATGGCTGCAGGATTGGGAGGGGAGAAAGGTGGGAGATATGGAATTCAAAATTAACACTCATGGGCTGGGGAAGATGGCTCTGCAGTGTAGTGGTCATCCTGCCAGCACGAGGACCTGAGCCTAGATCCCCACAGTGTCCCTAGAAAGGTGGGAGCGGGCCAAGGCTGTGGTCCCAGCATCCAGAGGCAGAGACTAGCAAATCCCTGGAGCTAGCCAGCCAGTCTAGCTGAATTGTTAGGGACTCTGGGTGGGTGGGGAAGGCAGCAATTAAAAACATCTGACATTAACCTCTGGCCTCCACATGTATGCACACCTGCATGCGCTCCTAAACACACATCTACACACACACACACATCTACACACACACACACACACACACACACACGTCATATCACCCTTGATTACCTAAGCTTTTCAGAACAAGTGTAAATCTGTCCTTCCTCCCTCTGTCCATCCAGCTCCATTTTCCTTCCCACCGTCTTCCCCTCACGTATCCAGCCCCTCGTGGCTATTGAAAAAATAAAAATAAAAAGCAGCTGGTCCTTTTTCAAAACCTGGCCTCTTGAAGCTGAAGATGTGTGAACAGAGTGGCTGATAGGGGAATATGGCAACTCACCAGGTGTTTAAGCCAAGGGCCCTTCAGATGGCTCTGCGATCCCAAAGAAGGTATCAAAATGCCCCCCCACCTTCCCCCTCCCCACCCCCAGGTCCTGTTGACAGTTCATGTAAAAATCCTGTGATCAGAAATGTCATCTACCTCTGTGGCTCTGTGCTCAGCTCTTTGAGGATAGCATCCCAGTTTGGGGCTGCTTCCCAGCTGCTTGCATGTGAGCATGCTTACAACCTTGCGGTCTCTTCTGGAATGATCCTCTCTATAGTCAGCTCACAGGGCAGAGGAGATGTGGTTTGTGGTGTACATGCAGCTACACAGTGACAAAGCTTCGGAGGAAGGTCCTCTCTGGTCCAGCAAGCTGTATAAGCTTTGTTTAAGATAGCTTGCCAGGCATGGTGGCACACTCTGGAGTCCCAGCACTCAGGAGGCAGAAGCAGGTGGATCACTGAGTTCAAGGCCAGCCTGGTTTACAGAGGGAGTTCCAGGACAGCCACGGCTACACAGAGAAACCCTGTCTTGACACCATGCTGCCCCACACCCCCAAAGATAGATCAGCCTTGGACACTGATGGAGCCTGCTCATGGATCTTTCTCCAAGTGACCCCAGAACATCTGTGAGGACTTTGTAGAGGGGAGCCCTGAGACAGAATATTGGAGAAAGGAGAGGGGCCAGGCCCACAGAGGACATCTTATAGGGACCTGGAGCTGGGATAAAGGGAGCCCCAGTGCACAGCTCCTGTTCCAGAGGCAATACCCTGGGCAGTGGAGCTTGGCAGGGTCAGCTGGAAGCAGAAAGGCAGGTTGTAAATGTTCCCGTGATCCAGCAGGAGGTCACAAGGTAGACGGGGGTCCTGTGGTAGATGCAGCAAGCATCCACTCCCTCCTGATCTGTGAACAATACAGGGCACCACCTCTTCTATCCAGGACCCCTCAGGCTGCCCCACGAGTGGCACGGTTACGAGCTGCCTTGAGGGGTCAGGTATTCATGTGGGCCTGTGCCTGTCCCTGCAGATGGTGACAGTGTCTGGTGGACAAGGCTGGATGGAGTTCAGGCCTGTCATGTTGGGCCCCCCCCCCCCCCCCGCTCCCTTTCTTGGCTCATTTCCTGCTCCATCAGCTGAAGGTTTCAGAAGTTAAATTCAAAGTTGCTGGTGATTTTGAGTCACCTTTTTTTTTTTTTCAATAGCGCCTCTTGAGTGAAGATTAGGCAGCTGTGTGGGTGCCTGTTAAGGGTGCCTCATTTCCACACTGAGAGCCACCCACACAGCAGATTTTAGTGGTACTTGAAACCGGGACCTGATTTTGCCTCTCAGCTGTTACATTAAAATAAAATGCCCTTCATCTGATTACGAAGAGAACCAATTTAAATGTATAGATACCATTTCCCTGAGGGGAGGAATGACTTCATCGATTCTGAGACCTCGTGTCACTTCCTGCGACACACACAACAGGACGCGTTGGATGTGTGCCACATTCACTTTCTAAGAGAATCGCCCTGGACAGAGGAGAGGATGGTGGTTTGAGTCATGGCTCTGTGGCTGCCTTGCTGTGTAGCTCCAGTGAGTCACCTCCCTGAGTCTCAGCCTCTGTCCACATGGGGACAGTCACCTCTGCTTGTGCATCCTAATGAGGGATGAGAAGCTTTTAGCACACTGGCTGTCCCATGTCACAGCCTCTGCCCTTGCTGTAGTCTTAGCAGTCACTACTTTTACCTTTATCCTACCCTTTTCTTTCTTTCTTTCTTTTTCTTTTTTCTTTTTTTTCCCTCTTTTTCCTCTTCGGACAATTCTCCTGTTCTTTCGCCCCCTCTATCTCCCTGTTGCAGCAGTAATGTAAGTGGTTTTGTTTCTCTTGCCCAAACTGCCAAGCACACAGGCCTGAGCAGGCTGCCCCAGAATCAACACAGGATAAACCTGGTGTGTGGGTTGGTGTTTTTGTTGGTTTGACTCAAGCTATAGTCATTTGGGAAGAGGAAATGCCGTTGAAGAATTACTGCCTTTAACAGATTGGTCTGTAGGCAACTCTGTGGGGCATTTTCTTGATTAATGATTGCTGTGGGAGGGCCCGGCCCACTGTGGGTGTGGTCACCCCTGGGCAGGTGGTGCTGTGGGGTGTAAGAAACCAGATTGAGCAAGCCATGGAGAGCAAGCCAGTTAAGCAGCATTCTTCCGTGGTCTCTACTCCAGTTCCTGCCTCCAGGCTCCTGCCTTCACCTCCCTCAGTGGACTGTGACCTTAGATATGTAAGCCAAAGAAGCACACACGCACACACACACACACACACACACACACACACACAAGTTCCTTCATGTCATGGTGCTTTATCACAGCAATAGAAGCCTAGTGAGAACATGGAGGCATCTCTGTGGCATTCACAGTTCTTTCTGCACATTTCTCCTCTTCTGTGCTGAAGTCTCTGTATTCTACTCAAGGCAGGGGAAGTGCCCAGACTCCTGGGCTCCCCGTGTTCCCAAGGCACAAACCTAATAAGCCTCTAGTTTCACTGCTCCTATTTGACTTGAAAGGCTCTGTTTGGGGGCCATATAGCTGGGCAATACATTAGTCTCCCAGCTTTGCTGTGGGAGCGCCTCTGCTGGGTATGTTCTGACTACACTTGTCAAGGTTCCTTTTTGGGACCCTAAGACCACTTGGCTGAACACACTGACTCTTCACTTGACCGACAGACGCTCAATGGGTATCTGGAATGGATGAACAGGGTTGGCATGTTGTGTCATTTTGTGTCTGTCTGTTAACTGAGGTAGCCTGTGGGTCAGATTCTGTTGGGCCTGCGTGTGGAATGTTGATTGCCCACTGAAGCTGGTGTCTTTTTTCTGCTATCTGTGCGCTCTCATCTTATTTTTTTAGACATTTTTTGTGTATGTACATGTGCATGTGTGTGTGCATATGTGTTCACGTGTGTGTGTGTGTGTGTGCATATGTGTTCACGTGTGTGTGTGTGTGTGTGTGTGTGTGTGTGTGTGTGTGTGTAGTCCATGCACGACACAGCCTGCGTATGAGTTTGTGTGGGAGGTGGGAGTCATGTGACAACTTGGGGAGTTGGTTGTCTTCCTCCAGCATGTGGGGCTCAGGATGGAACTCAGGCTGCCAGGCTTGCTGGCTGAACTGGCAAGTACACTTACCCATGCCAGGAGCTTCTTACCCTTAATCTTTTATCCCTGAAGCAGCTCACACATTTAACACCCCACAGTGTGTCAGAGGCTCATATTGAACCACATGTGAAGGTGTTTGCCCAAGATAATGGCTCTAGCTATAGAGGAACTCAGAAGTTTCTGTGACAGCTTGGCCACAAGTCTAGGTAAGAAGGAAACCATCTTTTGACATCGAATTACCAACTTTTCCCCTGTGCCAGAGAACCAACAAAGCTGTGGCTGTCCATTCTTTTGTAGAGCAGCCTGGTTTCTTTTAGCCAGTGCTCTGTCCCCTCCCTCTGCTCAGGAGCTGAAGTCTCACTGAAGGTTTGATTATAGGTTTGGGATGTTTGCTTCTATTGTTTCCACGTCAAAGGGTCCTGTTTCCCTGGTGTCTTAGATGATGAAACACCAACACCAAAGCAGCTTGGGAAAGAAAGGATTTATTTGGATTAAGATTCCCCATCACAGGTCATCCTCAGAGGAAGTCAGGAGAGGAACCCAAACAGGGCAGGAACCTGGAGGCAGGAGCTGATGCAGAGGCCATGGAGGGGTGCTGCTTACTGGCTTGCTCCCCATGGCTTGCTCAACCTGCTTTTGTTTGTTTGGCTTTGGTTTTTTGGTTTGGTTTGGTTTTGGTTTTTTCAAGATAGGGTTTCTCTGTGTAGCCTTGGCTATCCTGGACTTGCTATGTAGACCAGGGCTGGCCTTGAACTCACAGAGATCCGCCTGCCTCTGCCTCCCAAGTACTGGGATTAAAGGCATGCACCAGCACTGCCCAGCCTCAGCCTGCTTTCTTATAAAACCTAGGACCTCCAGCCCAGGCATGGTATCACCCACATTAGGCTGGGACCTCCCTTGTCAATCACTAATTAGAAAATGCTCAAACAGGCTTGCCTACAGCCCTGTCTTATAGACGCATTTTCTTAACTGAGGCTCCCTCCTCTCAGATGACTTTAGCTTATGTTGTGTTGACATAAAACTGTCCAGCACACTTAAAGTGACCTTCTCTCATCACACAACGCTGGTTGTCCCCACCCGCAGGAGGCTGAGAGCACCCTTCCTATAGCAGCTAGTGACGATCCATCACCAGATCCCTCCTGGGCACTCGGGGCAGTCTGCTGCATGAACACAGGCCTGGACACAAGCTGTCCTTTTTGCTGAGTGTGTTGTTTGTCTGTAGGTCTTTCTAGATCCAGCTAAGTGGGCCTGCATCCTCTCAGAGTTTCCAGAGAACCTCTCCAAGAAATGTTGCTTTGCCTTTGGGTTGGGGTAAGTTCTACCGAAGCACAAGGCAGTGCTCTTTTACCCGGTGCTTCCTTAACCTGCTCACTTCCATCTCATGGCTGCCTCTTACTTGCTGGAGGCAGCTTGGATTTGGAGTCTTTTTCTCTCTAGATCCCAAGGTCAAATTGGGGGCCTGAGGAAGAGTGCCTAGCTGCTGTGGGTCTACACCACAGTCACAGAGGCTACGCTGCTGTGTCCTCTGCTGAGGTTGCAAGGAGAGGACCTTCTCTGAGGTCCCCCGCCTTTCTCCCACTAGTCTTTGCCAGATCAGTAAACCTGTATCCCAAGGATGTGCCTGGACTCTTTTCCAAAGTGGGAGGCAGAAGGCAGGGGTATATAGCAGGTTGTCTGTGGATTCTGCAGTGACTCCTATGGTGTCCAGTGCATCTCTCACCACCAGCTCTTCTTCCTCTTAGCCACACAGCCGTGATAGGCTAGAGCAGTGGCTTTCTGTCCAGTAGGAAAGTAAGGGCGCCACTTATGGCCCCATCTCCTCTCCAGAGAAAGTGGAAGCTAACTTGCTTAGCAAACCACCCAAGAAGTTAGCTACCCCCTCACTTGGCAGGGACAGAGCCACAGTTCTCTGAGACACTATGGCCTGTTCTCACATTGAGGCAAGACTGGCTTTCGTGGCTCTGGGCTTGTGCTTATCTATCTTGGCTACCATCCTAGAGGAACAGGTGGCCATCAGGCTCCCTCCCTGCTGCCTGGAGAAATGCTCACATCTCATACGTTTTTCCATGAATTCTCACGCTCTCCTCCTCTCTACGTTGATGAAGGTGGGTGGTGCACAGCTGGCTGGCTTGTTCTGGTCATGCATTTGTTTCCTTTGTGGGCCTGAAGGCAAAGCATCATTTATTCCTCATTCTTTTCTAGGACCCCACAGAGTGAGGGACCAGTAGGTATTGGGATGAATACAAAAAGCTTTGGCGGGTGGTAGAGGAAAACATTACAAGGGACATTAAAGTCTTCAAAGGTGGCCTTTCTGCCAAGCCCACCAACCGGAGGCAAAGGGAGTGAGGCGACAGGGCAGCCCCATGACGACCCTGTGCAGCTATTCTTAGCAGTCTGTTATGGGCTTTGCTGGCTTTGCTGATGTTTTTCCAGGTAGGGAGCAGAAGAACAGACTAAGGGGACATATAGGATTGTCCCCAGGCAGCCTGCACAGCTGTCACAAGACTGGAGAGCAGATAGAGCATGGGTCCAAAGACAAGGCTTTAGGCCCTGCAGGGCTGGACGGCAAGCTGCTTCTCCCAGTGTCTTCCTGACTTCCAATGTGATAGTGTGTCATTCCTGGCCCCGCTTCCCCACCTGTAGTGGCATGGCTATTGGTGATCACAACCAGTGGATCTTGGGAGGGGGAGCAAGGCAGTGATGGTAGCAGGGGGTGGGTGGTGAGGTGGGAGGGGTGGGAGGGTGGGAGGGGGGGGATGGACTCTTAAGGTAGCAGTAAGCATGTGAGAAACGGACTTCCTCCTGGTAGGTTTCAGTGAGGCAGCTATTTAAACCTTTGGGGAGTGGGTAGAGGCTTTTGGGGTGAGTGTACATCATTGGCCAGGGCCAAGGTTCTGGGAATGCCTTGTTTGCATGAAGGGGAATTCAAGGTGCTTGCTGGACATAACCTTAAAAGGAAAGAGGAAGTTTAACCCTTAACCTGGCCAAGGGGTCATAAGGCTAGTGTGCTGGGACAAGCATGCCCAAGTAAGGCAGGGAGAAGTCCTACTTCTGCGGGGTCTCTCTCGGGATAAGATTTTCAGGGTTTGGACATGCCTCCTCCTCACTCTGCCTCCAGGGTGGCATGGCTGCTTGGCCCCACAATGGTGAGCTCAGGCAGTGTTGTTATAGAAGAAACAGCAAATGGGGGCATGGTGACACACATCTGTAGTCCCTAAGGTTGAGGCAGAGGGATCACTTAAGCACAAAAGCTTTGAAGCTGCCTGGTGAGGGGATGGGAGCAGGTGCGAAAAGGGTGGATACGTTCCCTGGGCAGCTGGACCACAGTCATGAAGTTCACTGGTTCAAGCTTTAATTACAACTCTTAAGGCAGACAGAGGGCTTTAAAAAAAAAAAAAGATGCCGGGTAGCTGATAGATGATATTTGCTTTGAAGTACTGATTTCCCAGCATTCCGTTTTGGTTTAACTACTGTGAATGTTAGGTGGTTTTCAGAGTCCCTGTTAACTGCTCTCTTAGAAGTCGCAGCTTTGCTCAGGGTGCACGTGACCTCTTTTCTTGCTTTTAATTTTGAACAAGGTAACAATGAGAGGGAATTGGCCCAAGTCTCTCCTGACTCCCCTGTCCATGCCGTGACCGTGGGCCAATCAGCCTTTCAGCTTTTCAGACACTTGCCGGCTCCCTCAGTAAGGAGCAGGGGCCGGGGTTTGTGCAGAGGCTGGGAGGCTCAGGGGGCACAGGAGCCTATGGATGCCATGGGAAGCTTGTGCATCCACAGGAGCAGATTCCTTGTGATCTTCAGTCTTCACTGTCAGCTCGCCACAACTTAGAATCCCCCAGGAGGAGAGTCTCGACTAGATAATTGTCTTTACCAGGTTGGTCTGTAGCTGTGTCCATGGGAGACTGGCTTAATTGTTCATTTCTGTAGGGACACCCAGCCCACTATGGGTAGCACCATTCCTAGGAGGGGTTCCTGGACTACACAGGACAGGAGAAGGCTACGTGAGAACAAGCAGACAGCATGGCCGCACTCATCTTTCTCTCTGCTTTTGACAGTGGGTGTGATTTTCTGGTTTCCTGTCAATAATGCACTGAACCTGGAACTGTGAGTCAAATGAACCCTTTCCTCCCCCGAGTTGCTTCCAGTCAGAGTTTTTCATAATAGCAACTGCACGAAAACTAAGAAAGGCCGTAATGCGTATGCTCTCTTTCGCTCTCTTTTGACTTTTCAAGACAGGGTTTCTCTGTGTAGCCTTGGCTGTCCTGGACTCACTTTGTAGACCAAGTGGCCCTCGAACTCACAGAGATCTGCCTGCCTCTGCCTCCTGCGTGCAGGGATTAAAGGCGTGTGCGACCATGCCAGGCCTTAATGCCCTCTTGTTTCCCTTTTTCCTTGCTCCAGGACTGAGGCTCTGTTATCTGTTGGGTTATATTTGCACCCACCCTCTTTCTCTTCCCCTGCCCCCCTCCTCCCTCCCTCTTCTCTCTCTCTCAAAAACCCTTGACTCTCCTGATGCCCTTTCTCTCTACCGTCTGATGGCAAGTTTCCCTTTCATCTGTCCTTTGATGCTCAGTTTATTTAATTGCCCCACCCCACCTGCAACCTTTGTAATCCGCAGCCTCCATTGTTCCGCTTTAACTGGCCTATATCCCAAGCTGTGTCCCTCTAGACACCCCTGGAATGTTTCCTCTTTTGGGGTCAACCTTGCTCTGCTTCCTGCGACTTCCCTTCATCCAGAATATACTGAGTTATTTCAAAGAACAGACAGGAATGGACTGTCTAGGGAAGGGCAGGCTGCAGAGCAGAGCCCTTCCCATCCAAGGGTTTACAAGTTTGTAAACGTGGGAGAAAGAACTAGAATGTTTTAACTTCCTGGAAAGTGTGTGAGGCTAAGGGAAAACTTCCGGCAGCCCCAGGAGACACAGGCTTGTGTTGAAGCTCTTATGGTGGTGGTGGTGGCCGCGGGGGTTGGGGGGGATTGGGGGTGTTGGGGGAGACGGTGGCAGCAAGGGGGTGGCGGCGGGCAGGGTGTTTGGCTTCTTTTCTTTTTAAAATATCATTCGATTTCCTTTCCGATCTTGAGGCATATGTTTAGACATCGGATGCATCCAGAATCGGTGTTGTGAGAGCCATCTTAATTTTCTTTTAAATGATAGCGCGTCCTAAGAAAGCCATTTGTCTGTTCATCTGTCTTCTCCTCATTGATTTGAAGTATTGGCTCCGTGAGCTGCCAAGTCCATCTTCTATAGATCTGTTCCTGGGTCCTCTTTCCTGCCTCATTCATTTCCTGTGCCAGCGCCACATGCTTTCTTGACTGGCAGAGAGCTGTCATTTCTGAGCCAATATGCTCACCAACACCAGTAATCCACATTTTTTTTTTAAACAAGGGTAAAAGATGCTTGCAGGATCCCTTGTTCCTGAAAGCCATCTGGCAACACTTGGTGCTTAGAAAAATAATGAAAAAACAATCTGATTCTACTTAATTGTTTTAAAATTTTAAATTTGAGCACCCTTCTTAATAAGGCAGCCTCTAAGCTTTTGAAGCAAGGGAGAGAGTTCCAGGCTTTTAATTGATAGGATGTTTGCTACCAGGAGATTTGTTTTTCAGTTTATTAACAGTTTATTCTCAAGTCTGGGAAAACAAATCAGATTTTGGGCAATTTTTCTGTTCTTGTTCCAGCATTGGTGAGTATTCCACTCATGTGCCATGATGTTTTGCACTGAATTTGTGTATGAATGTGTGTGTGTTTGAGCATGTGTATATGGATGTGTGTGTTTGTGTTTGAGTGCGTGTAAGTGTGTATGTAAGGAGGTGTATGTGGGTTTGCCTTGAGTGTGTTGTGTGCACATGTATTTTTGAGTGAGTGTGTATGTGTGTGTGTGTGTGTGTGTGTGTGTGTGTGTGTGTGTGTGTGTGTCCTCATTACTGGCCTCAAAGGCACACTTTGTATGTGGACTGACATTTCACACTGAGGTCAAAGCCGGCTTGTCACAAGGCTGTTGGCTGACATGATGCTGAGCTCAAGTTACCAGCTGTGCCTGCACAGTTGTAACTCGCTGACACCTGGTAGTGAGGCAAACAGGAGGGGATTTTCCAGAGTGCCATTCACAAATCTAAACAAAGGCTCTTGGAGTGAGGAGTAGTTGGGGTATGTGGCTACTTCAGGGTAGGGGGCAGTGTAGATCAGGCCTGGCTTGTCCCTCAGTCATGGGATGACTTTTGCAAGTGACTTCACTGATTCCTAGGACTGCCAAGCAGGTCAGGGACCATGCAGGTATCTGAAGTAGGAGAAGGAGAAAGGGGACATGGCCAATACAAATTCAAGATTCCAAGCCAGGGTCAGAGTGCCATCCATGGTCCACCCTTGGTTGGGCTCAGGTGACCCAGGGGAGTCCTAAGAGGCATCTCTGTGTCACTCCAGCCACAGCGCCAAGAGCTAGAAAAGTTCTCCCCTCCCCCTTCGCTGGCATCTTGGTGTCCCTGATACCAGAAGACCCAGACTGTGGCCCCACAGGCAGGCTGTTTAGTGTCAGCATTTAATTGGTGCTCGAGGCTCATCCGCCTAACCCAGAGCCAGTGATATGTCAAGGGGGCAGTCGGAGGAGTCCAAGCCGCTTGCTGTTTTCCAACTGTTTAGCACACAGTGCACCAAGAAGGAATAGAAAAGGTCCAGGAGTCCAGAAGGTTATTTGATTAGGGCTTGGCTATCCATACTTAATCACCCATGGTGGAGGAGGCTGCTTTGTCCCTAAGAGCTTAATGGCGTCTCATTCCTTAGCATTACAAAGAAGGGTAGAAACAGACTTTCCCTTGAGACTAATAAGAATCACTCATTAGAAGCCACTGGTCTGACTGAAAGTGGGGGAGCAACTGTCAGGGGGGCTTGGGGCAGGCAAAGGGTGAGGCTGGGGGGTGATAACAAGGGCAGGGCACTTTGGGGGTAACGGGTGGCTGTGGTCACAGGCAGAGACATGTCAATCATATTAAAGATGTCAAATCTACAGAGTTGGTGAGGACCACACCCATGCGCTGGCATTGCCTGGGGCTTCCATTCCTGCTTCAAGCTGAACCGTGCTGGAAAACGGTCCCCAGTAAAGTTTAGAGTACTGAACTCTTTAAAGACATTGCAGCAGCTGGGCGTGGTGACTCACGCCTTTAATCCCAGCACTCGGGAGGCAGAGGCAGGTGGATCGCCATGAGTTCAAGGCCAGCCTGGTCTACAAAGTGAGTCTAGGACAGCCAAAGCTACACAGCGAAATCCTGTCTTGAAAAACAAACAACAACAACAACAAAAAAGTGTTGCAGTGCTTAAAACCTCTACTAGCTTGCAACTCAGAAAGAGGCTGGAGAGCCAGGTTTTCTCAGCAGTGACTGCCGCCCTCACTGATTTGAGCCTCCCATCCAGTCCATGAACAACAACATTTATAACATGCGAGTACCATGTTAGGGTTGACACATGGGGGTCTACCATGTTACAAAATGTAGGTGGTGTCCGATGGACTGTCCTCCTATGACTTGATAACACATACGGTCTGTTGCTGGGCACAGTGGTGCAGGAACTGAAGTGGCTTGCAGTCTGTCTGTGTAGCCTGGGCTACAGAGTGACCCTGAGACCAGCTGGGGAATAGGACTCTCACTCTGCAGCCCCAATAACAGTGGCTGTCGTAGTTCCTGTTCGATCGCTGTGATGAGACACCATGACCAAGGAGACACCATGACCAAGGAGACACCATGACCAAAGAGACACCATGACCAAGGAGACACCATGACCAAGGAGACACCATGACCAAAGAGATACCATGACCAAGGAGACACCATGACCAAGGCAACTTCTAAAAGGCGGCATTTTATTGGTGCCTTGCTTACAGTTTCACAGGGTGAGTCCATTAACACTATGGCAAAGAACACAGTGGCAGGCATCTGGAGGGGGGGGGAGGGAGGAGGAGGAGGAGGAGGGAGGAAGGGAAGGAGGGAAGGAGGGAGAGACTGAGCCTGGCATTGGCTTTTGAAACCTCAAAACCCACCCCGCAGTGACACACCTCCTCACCTCCTCCAACATGGCCACACCTCTTAATCCTTCCCAAACAGTTCCAGTAACGGGGACCAAGCATTCAAATACACGAATGCAACCATTCTCATTCAAACCACCGCAGCAGCTGAGACTCCCGCAGGACCCAGCTTGCCTGGACTGTGGCCCTAGCCAGGCACTGGCAGCCCCCTTGTCTCTGTAGCCCTCAGCCCCTGTCAGCTTTGCAGCCCGTGCCTTCCACCATGATCTCACAGCTTCCGGCAGGCATATTGTGCACATGTCCCGAGTCCCTCCAGCCCTTCCCAGAAGTGGTGGCAGGAGTGCTGGGACCTGGGTACAGCTCTGGAATGTTACCGAAGCACCCAGTGCCATCTCTGCCTCTCTTCATTTAACCCCTTTCTCTGTTCTTAGTTTAAAGACACATGGATGCAGCCCAGGTCGCTAGCTGGGAGCGGGGCTGAGTTGGGACTAGAACCCAGGGCTGCAGGTACCTGGTTGCTAGAACTTTGCCACCTGCCCAGGGACTGACCAGAACTCGTCTCAGGGCCCTGGGAAGATGAGCTGGGGTGGAGGGGTTTCCTGGCCTGAACTTAGCCTCCTTTGGTGGTCTCTTGCTTCAGGATGTTGGTTCTCACCAGGACACCTCTCCTGCAGCCTACTCAGACATTTTGTCTCTTAGGGGAGAGACCATGTAGCCTCGTGTGCCCGTGTAGCGCTATGTGCTTGTGTACCACAGTGTGCCCATGTGGCGCTGTGCTTGTGTCGTGTGGCGCTGTGTGCTTGTGTAGCACTGTGTGCCCGTGTGGCGCTGTGTGCTTGTGTACCACAGTGTGCCCATGTGGCGCTGTGCTTGTGTAGCACCCTGTGCCCGTGTGGCGCTGTGTGCTTGTGTACCACAGTGTGCCCATGTGGCGCTGTGCTTGTGTAGCACCCTGTGCCCATGTGGCGCTGTGTGCTTGTGTACCACCATGTGCCTGTGTGGCGCTATGTGCTTGTGCAGCACCGTGTGCCTGTGTGGCACTGTGTGCTTGTGTACCACCGTGTGCCTGTGTGGCACTGTGTGCTTGTGTACCACAGTGTGCCCATGTGGCGCTGTGCTTGTGTAGCAGCACCCTGTGCCCTGTGGCGCTGTGCTTGTATAGCACCGTGTGCCCATGTGGCGCTGTGTGCTTGTGTACCACCGTGTGCCTGTGTGGCGCTGTGTGCTTGTGCAGCACCGTGTGCCTGTGTGGCGCTGTGTGCTTGTGCAGCACCGTGTGCCTGTGTGGCGCTGTGTGCTTGTGTACCACCATGTGCCTGTGTGGCGCTATGTGCTTGTGTACCACAGTGTGCCCATGTGGCGCTGTGCTTGTGTAGCAGCACCCTGTGCTCTGTGGCGCTGTGCTTGTATAGCACCGTGTGCCCATGTGGCGCTGTGTGCTTGTGTACCACCATGTGCCCGTGTGGCGCTGTGTGCTTGTGCAGCACCGTGTGCCCATGTGGCTCTGTGTGCTTGTGTACCACCGTGTGCCCGTGTGGCGCTGTGTGCTTGCGTAGCACTGTGTGCCCGTGTGGCGCTGTGTGCTTGTGTACCACTGTGTGCCCGTGTGGCACTGTGTGCTTGTGTACTACCATGTGCCTGTGTGGCCCCATGTTCCTGTGTACCACTTGCCTCCTTGCCTTGGGGTACCCTGGAGAGTTTCTGATTTATTTGAATAAACTCACTGCATGCTGAGGATATCTTTCTGTTGTCATGGCCTGTTCTGCTCTAATGGAGAAAGGCGATCTCAAGTCAGTCTGACCCAGAGGATACTTTGAAAACAGGCATGTAGCCTCTAGCCCTGTTAGAAGTTCAGGGAAAGCCAAGGTCCCCAAAGGCTGCCTGGGGATGACCAGGATAGCCAGCATGTCTGTAAGTGCCTGGTGCTTAATGAGTGTATGCTTAACACATCGCAGTTACATATAATTTAACAGTTTAGAGTTGCTAAGCTGTGCTGATTTAAAATGTCAATGAAATAAGGGCTGGAGAGACAGCTCGGTGGGAGATAGCTTGTTACTCGTATGAAGAGCAGACTTCAGCTCTGCAGCACCTGTGTGCATGGCAGGTGAGCGTGGAACCAGCCTCAGATCCCCTGGAACAAGCTGGTTGGCTGCAGTAGGGAGCCCATAATCTCTAGTCTAAATGAGAGACCCTGCCTCAGTAAAGTAGAGAGCAGTCGAGGAAGACATTTGACATCCACCTCAGACCCCCATATGCATGTGCCCACACACATGCAAACACAGAAACATGCATGAGCACCACACCTACAAAATTTTGAAAATTCAATGAAATAGTCAAATGTTGGTTTCCTCTGAAATGTCTTCTGTCGATTTCATTTTGAAGAAGCTAGCCTCTCTCTGAAGTTGGAATAAATATTCAAATCTATTTTTAAACGAGTTCTCCTCTCCCATACTTAGTTATTTAATTCCTTCAAGAGACTGGAATCTATTTGGGGGTGCCTGGTATTGGATGCGAGTCTAAGGCAGCTCTCACCTCCCTGTTCAAGTAACCTCAAATAAACAGCGTTTCCCCTCACAGTGTTCCAGGCTGCTTATTTTAGTGCATATTAGGTTTTAATACGCAATGGAATCTATTATGGGCTGCGACAGAGCGATCCACGTAGCCATGTAAGGACATTGTGCGGGTTGCCGCACGTCATTCCGTAGCCTCGGATGTGAGTGACAGCTTGTTTGGGTAACTAATTCTCCAAGCGCCTCCTCTTCTGCAGAACTGGGGCCTGTGCGCGCATTTCCTTTGTCATTAGGAAGTCAGGTTATTAGAGAAATCAAAGGCAGCTATGATTCACACCCTTCATTGTAACCCGCCTCCTCCGCTCCGTGGTCCATGAATTCTCTGTTCCTTGTGGCAGAGGGTTTATATGCAGCTGTCTAGATGAACAGCCTTGGCTTATAAATTTTACCCCAGCATCTGTGAACCCACCTTTGTGTCTACCCTGGGTCCTGCTGGCTTTCCAATACCACTCCCTATGGTATCCTGACTTCTTCCTTTATGTTGATTATTCTTGCTTTTTTTTTTTAACAAATTAAATTTAAATAATTATTTATATTAAATTTATTTTTAAAAATTTAAAAATACAGAAGAGAGTGAATTTACTTTGTCTAGTGTGGTTTGTAGGATGGCTTCCCCCCCCCCCTTTTAAAAAAGACTGATTTTTATTTCATGTTTTTGAGTGTTCTGCCTGCACGTACGTAGATGCATCATGTCCCTGCCTGGTACCTCCAGAGGCTAGAAGAGGGCATCAGATCCGCTGGAACTGGAGTTACAGACAGTTGTGAGCAGCTTTGTGTGTGCTGTGAATCAAATTTAGGTCTTCTGGAAGAGCATCCAGTGTTCTTAATTGCCGAGCCATCTCTCCAGTGCCTGGTGCTTTTGTTTTAATTTTCTTCTGTTCTGTTCCCTCTTTTCTTTCCTTTTTTTTTTTTTTTCTTCTAGTCCTGAGGATTAACCCTAAGGTTTTATGAATGCTAGGAAGTACTCTACCACTGAGCTACAGCCCCAGTCCTCTCTTCGTTGTTATTTTGAGTTAGCATTTAAATAGCCCAGACTGGCTTTCAGCTCTCTCTGTAGCTCAGGCGAGGTTTGAGCTTATGATTCTTCTGCCTCAGTTTTTCAAAGAGCTGACATGACTGACCTGCGCTAGCAAGCCTAGCTACGGTTCTTTAAACACACACACACACACACACACACACACACACTGTCATCCCATCTCATTTCTCTGAGAAGGGACCCCAGCCACTCCATACTGCTATCCTGTGTCTGCTGGCCCTGTGCTCCGAGGATATTGAGCTCACCACGTCTGCCTCCCTGCTGTGTGGAGCACACAGGCTTCGGTTCCTATGCTTCAGGTATGTGTGCCTCAGACCTCATGTCTTCTCTGTAACCAGGCACACGTCCCACAGACTTGGCTTACATTTTATTATCAAATACATCTCTTGTTTCCTGGAGTTACAGTAACAAAGTGTCAGCTTCCATGGCTAACGACAGAAATGTGTTGTCTCACAGGCTGGTGAGCAGAGGGATAAGTCAAAGTGTTGTTGGGGTCATCATGCCCACCTCATGGGCCCCCCACCCCATCCTCCCATCCCCCCCCCAAGGTTCTAAAAGAATTTTCCCTGGCCTATTCCAGCCCCTGGTGGTGTCTGCCATTGCTTGGCTGGTGGGTGCCTCACCATCTCTGCCGTTCTTCATAGGGTGTGTTAGTTACTTTTCTTATTGTTATGATTAAATTACCTGATGGAAGCAACTTAAGAGAGGAAGGCTTTCATTGGGTGTTCGGCTTAAGGGGATACACTTCATCATGGCAGAGAAGAAGAGGCGTTGGTCCCACTGCATCATAGCCAGGAAGCAGAGACCAGTGAAGGCCGCTGCTGAATTCTCCCCTTGTCACGCAGTTCAGAACCTCCGTCCATGGGACGGTGCCACCCAGAGTTGGGATGGGTCCTCTCACCCAAACTGAGCCAATCTAGAAGCCTCCTCACATGCATTTCCAGAGGCTCTTCTCGATCCATCACACATAGCTTCTCTTGAGCGATTGGCTTCAGTCTCCTCTCTACTCCTAAGAATATTGGTCATATTGGGTAAAGGCCCACCTACTCCTGTGTCACTCCCCACTAACTGACAATATCTAAAGTGGTCTGGCTCCATGATGTCATGGTTTGGGGACCTGGGGCTAAGCTTCTCATGTGTTTTGGAGAAAGTGGCTCATTCATAGGTACCATGTCACATGGCCACCCCTAGCTGCAAGGGAGCCTGGAAGAGGAAGTCCATATCTACTCAAGATTGGATACTGTCATAAAATAGAATATGCTGGCAGCTAACGTGCTTGCCATGGTGACCTAATCCACACTCACACTCACACACATGTCTTTGTGTATCTGTGTGTGAGTGTGAGTGTGGATTTGTGTGTGCATGTGCATGTGCATGTGCATGTGAGGTTTAGAATGACCTTTGGTGCCTTGACTCAGAAGCCATCCGCCTTTTATTTTGGGATAGTGTCTCTTATTGGTTTGGAACTCACCAAATATACTAGTTTGCCTGGCCAGCAAGCTCCAGGGATCTGCCTATCTTTGCCTAAGATTACAGGCACAAACCTGGCTTTTAAAACTCACACATTTAGGGGATTGCACTTAGGTCCTTATGCTTGCAAGGCAAGTATTTTTACTGACTCAGCAGTCTCCCCAGCTCTGGTCTCCTGATGTCACACATCCATTTCACTGTGATCTTGCAACCACAGTAGCGATTTAAACCTCCAAAAAGGGACAAACTATAGTTGCTGGCATTAGTAAGAGCAGAGGACATGTGTATATTAGCTGCTTTCTAAGGAGGCAGAGGGAGAGCAAGCCAGCTGGGGCCACTGAGCCCAGGGTGAGCTTCCACATAACTCAGGAAAACCCTGGTACCTGCATTCAGACATTGCTGTTTGTGGTCACAGTTCACTGACAGCCAATGCCTCTCAAGGTCCAGGAAACAATCTCCAGCAAAGTCCCACCACAAGGTGGGCATTAATTCCAGCACCTGGGAGACAGAGGCAGACAGAGCTCTGAGTTCCAGGACAGCGGGGATACATGGGAAAAGCCTGTCTTGAAAAACCAAGTGAGGGTTGCTGGTGGTAAAACCTTACTTATACAGAGTGGCTGGACCTGGGATCAGCCCTAAGCTGCTCTTGTATCTTGGGGCTTGGAAAAGGTGATTTTTTTTCCTCCTTGGCCTCTTCTCTGTTTAAATAGTTGCTGTTCTCTGGTGAGATCTAGGCACAGTGTCCTCCTCCCCGCCTGGCACCCTAAGGTTCTCTGCTTCCACAGCATCTGTCCCGGAACCTCTCCTTTTGGAAACATGGTCACTATCTACCTGAGCATCAGGGCAAAGCTCAAGCATCGTTCTCTAATTATCTCCCCTTCCTCATCTGTCCATCCTACCGGAAAGAGTGGTCCTCTCTACTTCTGTGAGGTAGCGTCCCCTCACCTTGCTATGAGTCTCCTTTACATGACTGAAGGTCACATTAGTGAAAGTGATCAATTAACAGAAGTTCACCTTCATCTTTCCCAGGGAACTTCTAGAACCTTCACTGTTCGCTGACCTGTTTCCCATTTGACTGCTATAGAAAGTTATTTTTTTTAATTATTTATTGTTACATGTGTATGGTGTGTGTTGGGGGTTTATGTGGGTGTGTGTGCCATAGTGCATGTGGGTAGGTCAAAGGACAACTCCTGAGGGCCTGTTCTCTTCTTCCATTGTGGGTTCTTGGGAATGAACTCAGGTCATAAGACTTGAGCTATCTGGATGGCCCTATAGCAAGTTCCTTTCAGACTTATTTTATTCATGATTAGTTGTGTGTCTGTGTGCATGCATGCATGCATGCACAGATGCCTGTGGAAGTCAGAGGTGCCAGATTCCCCTGGAACCGGAGTTTCAGGAAAGTTGTTAGGCACCTAACATAGATGCTGGGAACTGAAATTGGGTCCTCTGTGAGAAAAGTTTGTGCTCTTAAACCTCTGCGCATCTCTCCAGCCCAATGCAAGTTCTTAATGTCCCAGACTGTGAGGGTTGGTGAGGTTCACTCTTTCCTTCCATGCCCCCTTCCTTGACCTCATGCCCTTCCATAGGCCTCCCTGCTGGGAGAACCCACCAAGGTGCCCCAGCAAGGACCTTCCCCTCTCTCTTCTCTGAGGTGCATCCATAGAGGGAGGATGCTGATGATGGGCCCCCTCTGATGCCACAAGCCACTGGGATGCTCTGGTACTCCCTGATCTCATATAGTCATGAAATTAATGTGCAAATTAACCGGGAACTGACTATTCCAAAAATAAACACAGCCTCAGCTTCTTTTCTTTCTTTTTGGTGTCAGCCTTTGAAGTCCCGCAGCTTTTCCTTATGGGGATGGAATGAGAGATTTGCAATTTTAACTTTTATATCAAGCTACAAAAGAAACGAATAAGAGCTATCAACAAGATCAAAAGAAGCAGGGAACTTACAAAGAAGGGGAATGATGTTTTTTGCCATGTTGTCTGCAGATTGGGAAGACAGAGGAGAAATCTCGTGGCAGTGACTCCTGCATTGCTGTGAATAAATTTCTTGACGCAAACAGGGAAGCAGAAATTAGTTTTGTCCCATAGTTTCAGCAGGTTTCAATGCATTATATCAGGGAAGGTAAGAGGTGGAAGCTGAGTTCACAGCCACGGGAGTGTGTGGTGGAAGTTGTTCACTGTGTGGCAGACCTATCTGGCATGGGCTACTGCCTTCAACAGCACCCCCACCTTTAGGGATCTACTGCTGCAAGCCAGATCCTATCTTCTAAAGATGCTACAGCCTCCAACAGTGCCACTGGCTGGGGACTAAGCACCAAACATGAGCCTCTGAGACATTTCAAACCATCGCACCATGTGGTGGCTCAGGACAGCAGAGAGCTGGCTCTTGGTTGTGTATGGTGTAGTTCAGGGGCCCTGTGGAGTCCAGTATGAAGGAAATGCTGGCGGCAGGAGAGGAGGCTCGGGAAGCAACTCACCTGTCAGCTGGACAGCCAGGCACCTCTGAAGAGAATTGTGCTTCCGGGCTTGCCAGAAGGATTCTGGGAGCAGGTACCGATCCTGAAGGTCTCCCCTATGGAGTGAATCTGTGGGCTCTGTTCTCTTCCCCCACAATCCTTTTCCTTCACCTTTGTGTTCTTGGTGGCTTTCCAAAACACAGAGACTGGAATCCCATGAGGAGTCCCAGAGCTTTCTATCCCATGTCTCCTGTTATGCCCCCTGCGTGCACAAAATGCAAGGTGAAGAGAGGAGAATGAGGTTTCGTGGTGGAAGGTGTCTGGGAGGTCCTTGGGGGCAACAGCACCAGCAGGGCTCTGAGGCCACCTTGAGAGCAGCCTTTAGCTGCCACTGGGTGTGCCTGGCCCACAGCCCTGGCATGGTGCACCAGATCCTATAGGACAATACTAGAGGATAGTTGGAGATTTCAAAAGAACAGGACTCCCCTCTTCTCCTCCTGTCTTCCCCCCTCCCCCATCTGAGCTGGTTTGATCCCCCACAGGCTTGTGTGTTTGAACACTTGGTCCCCAGTTGGGGCACTGTTTAGGGAGGTTCAGGAGGTGTGACTTTGCTGGCGGAAGTGCATCGCTGGGAGTGGGCTTTAAGAGCTTAAGGCCTGACCCTACTCCCAACTTGTCTTTTTCCTGCTTGTGTTGGGAATGTGAGCTCTCAGCTTCCTGCTCCAGTGCTACACTGCCCCTGCTTTTATGGGCCCTAACCCTCTAGAACTGTAAGACCAAATAAACTCTTTTCTCCATAAGCTGCCTTGGTCATGGTATTTTATCATAGCAACAGAAAAGTAATTAATGAGTCAGCCATATTCCTTTTGTTCCTCCCTCCTTCCTTCCCCTTTTCCTTCCCTTTCTTTTCTCTCTCTCTCTCCCTTTCTTCATTTCATCCTCCTTCTTATCCATCTTTTTCTATCTCCTTCCCCTCCTCATCGACTTTTCCATTCATCATCCATCTCTTTCTACAAAGCCGCCATTCTTACAAATACTCAATAATACCACACGATAAGTATACAGAGTCATTATATGAAAAAAGCAGAGAGGTAAAATGATGAGAAAATCCGCCCAGGACACCTCCCCTGCGCCCGGGCATCTGCTGAGGAAGGGACACTCAGCCCCAAGCTTTCCACCAGCCAGCTAACATATTCGGTACCCTTGACTCCCAGCATCGTAAGGTAAAAATAAACCGGTTGCCAAGGAAAAATGTGGCTCGGCATGATTCCAACATCAGGAAGAGTTCCCTGGGCTTTTATGGAAGTTGAGATTGGCGGTGTTATAAAGGACGAGCTGTGGGACCCTGTCTTTGGCTAAGCAGGACCCTGGTTAGAGGACAGTGTGATTGACTGGACTCTGAAAGGCTGAGGCCAGTCGAAGGATGAATGATTAAGTTATATATTTATTTATTTTTCTTCCTGATGCAGTTATTTGCATTTCTAAAGAATATAAATCAGGGCATTAGTCGGAAAGAGGTGTGTGTGTGTGTGTGTGTGTGTGTGTGTGTGTGTGTGTGTGTACGGAAAAGGTAGGGGGAGGGGTGGGGGAGGTCTCAGGACACAGGTGATACCTAAGTGGAAACACAAAGGAAGTGAGAGAGGCACTGAGTAAGGATTTCAGGGTGGAACATCATAGAGAATAAGGTTATAATTCTAATCACGGAAGCAGCCTATGTTTGTTACACATGTGCACGCACACACACACACACACACACACACACACACACACACACCCTCTCTACAAGTTAGCTTCACACGTCTAGCTGAGGTGGCATCTGAATGCTCAAGCCTGAGAGATCGCTGATTGGACAGAATGGCCAATGGCGGAGTCACCACCCTAGGGAAGGTCCAGGCAGGAGGACTTTCTGTCTCTCTCCTGCCCACCATCTGCTTGGGGCCTTTCTCCTCTGTGGACTCTCTGGTCTGAGCCGAGGCTGGATCCCTTTTCAACTCCAAACTTATAATGTCAGGCTCGTAGATGCATCTGGAACCCCAAGAATGCAGCGTTGCCTAGTTTCAACAGGTAGCGAATTCGGCCTCTGTCCTCACTGGGTATGGCTCCCCATCAACATGGGGAGGGGAGGTGACTGTTCACCACCCCCCGCTACAGCTCTACTCTCTGTATCATGCCTGAGTTTCAGAACTTGCCATGCTGGTGCCCATCTGAAGAGCCACCGCCCACTAGACTCATCGAGAGAGCGTTAGGTGACCCCCTATGGCACTGGTATGACATTCCCCAAAGTCCATTGCTTTAGTGTAGAAGAAGATGCCGCTGTTTCCCTGTGATTACATAAGTGACTGCGCAGGCAATATTGCTTAGCGAATCTCTTCTGCAGGGGGATGTGGACAGTCTCTGCCTGAAAATAGAATGTGTGAAGAAAGTTGTCAAATTTGGAGAATTCAGATAAAACCACAAAGACAGGAACTTGTACAAGGTTTACATCAATTGACCTCCACATGAAAGGAGAAAAGCTAAGGCTGAGTGGAGTAGGAGGACAGCCGAGGTGGCCTTGGGGTGAGCCCACTGGGCCATGAGATGGCCCCTACAGCTTGCTGGGGTGCCAAGACACAGAAGGAACTTTGCAAGAAAAGGGCCAGGCAATCAGAGGCAGAGCTGGTCAGCTACACCCAACAGGAAGTCCCGATATCTGTGAAGGATTGATGATCCCAAAGGAAGGACGTACATAGGCGCCTCCCCGGTGAGGTGCCAGTCCCTCTGGACAGAGAACTACATAAGTCTGTAGTCACTCATCTTACTGGCTCTCCCTCCTGATCCACCCCTGGGAGAAGTGCCATGCACCTGGCTGGGTAGGCACTGCCATCCTGGTGTCTCTGCGGGGTGGAGGTCGGGTGGGAAAGGCAGACTGGCTACTGAGCTTGTACATTCCCCAGAGGATCAGGTCCCTGGTCCAGGATGTGAAGAAGAGGCAGAGAGGATGTGGCCATCTGCAGAACAGGCTGTGATGGCGAGAGCTTCAAGCAGCACGTCGAAGTAGAAGAAGGAGCAAGGCAAGAGTCATTTCCATAGCTAGAGTTCCACCCCAGGCTCACAATAGAGCCTCGTCCTCTGGGAGCCTCCTGTGCTAGACGCCATGTCCCTTCCCTTGTGTGACTTCCCCAGTGGGTATAGGCTTGCTCAGATGTGGTTCAGAATCTTGCCCTGTGGCTTGTGGTGCCTTGTCCTTTGAAGAGGTCTTTCCAGGGAAAACAGTAGACTCCTGAGTCTTCAGAGTTACAAATCTCAATAGGCCACCTTTCCAAGGTACCCTCAGGGTAAGTGCACACCTTCCCACCATAGAGCATTTTGGCCATTTCTACCTCCCCTCCCCCCGGAAGTTCCCTGGAAATGGCAGGTGACACCTCCCCTAGGAGCATCTTTGCTGGCATCTCTGCCCTGTAGGTGGTTGAGCATTCCAGAAAATGGCAGAAGTCACAGTACAGTGCTGTGGGGAGGCCACAGAGGGCACTCACTTGGATTTCTCAAGGCTTTCTTGACACTGCAGCTCCAGCTCCCAGACCCTCTTGTGTTGTTTAGGTCCCCTCCCCTACAAGAAGACATCCCTTCTCCACAGAGCAGGTTTTCTTTGTGTGTGCTCCTGAGGCCTTTCCTGAAGGGCAGCCCAAGGAAGGCTTTGGACAAGGACCCTGGCCTTTCCCTTTCTCCCAACAAACTGGCATGGCTCTTCCTGCAGAAGGAGGGAAGTTGGGGGTCACTCTAGACAGTGGCTCTCAGCCTTCCTAATGTTGTGACCCTTTAATATAGTTCCTCATGTTTTGGTGACCCCAACCATAAAATTATTTTTGTCATACTATGTAGCTAATTTTGGTACCTTTATAAATGGCAATATAAATGTCTATGGTTTTTTTTTTTGATGGTCTTAGGTGACCTCGATGAAAGGGCGTCACAACCCACAGGTTGAGAACCTCTGCTCTAGCAGGTCTTATAGATGCTCCTTGGCACAAATACCGTCCTCTGTCTCCACCTGTTAGAAAAACAGAAAGCTGTTCATTATTCACCGACTTCTGAAGTTTAAAAGATACACGCCCCACAAATCAAGGTGCATTTTTAATGCTCAGCCTTCAGTATTATAAAGTGAGAGGGAACTTTTTTAAAAAAATGAATTATGATAGAGAAAAGTAGGACAACCAGGGCTGGCTCAGAAAAAAATCTTTACTCCATCTTCGTAGTGGAAATTTTCTGGTTGAAGAGAAAGTTTTTTTTTTGTACAGGAATACCCCCATCAAAATGATGGACAAGGTCTTGCTTCTAGGCAGAGGCAGCATTTGCTATCCCTCCACTCACTCGGGCTAAGACTCCACACACAAACAAACTTGGGAGGAAGTGGAGAAAAGCAGGCAGGCAGCCTGGCATGGACTTCCAGTGATGGGACTCATAAACCCAAGGGCATGGCAGTAGGTGCGCTGGGCGTTCTTGCCCCCAGAACTCCAGATCCGGAGCAAAAGAGCTGAAAACAAATGAGCACAAATGATGAAAGTCCCACCGCAAAACCCTGCTCTCCTCTAGGACTGTGGCTGCCATGCGTGGTGGGAATCACAGGCCGCTGGGCTCTGAATGTGATTCACTCTCGAAGCCTGTTCTTCCTGCCAGAGCACCGTTGGTCTGACTTGTAAGAGCATCTGGTCCTCAGGCTAATGCCCTTGGAAGGGGTTAGTGCTGGAAAGAGAGGTTGCCACAAAGCCGGGCTGCCTTATGTGTATAGTTCCCTTCAGATAAAACCATTTCCCCTTTTGTTTCCCTGCCATGTTCTGGTGAAGCCAAGAGAACCCCATCCAATGCCTAACTGATGCACCTACTTGATTTTGGACATTGAGACTTTAAAACCAACCAGAGTAAAACACTTTTCCCTATAAACTGCCCAGCCTCGGGTATTTTCTTATAGCAATTGAAAAAGGGATGAGTACAGACACTTAGCATCCTTTCTTGGTGAACTGTATAGCCTGCTGCTCCCCATGCTGACAAAAGCTAGCGAAAGCCTCTTGACTTCTTCTAAGGAGGGGTTGTCCTGGGGTAGCCTCTTCTTCTTTGAGGAGGACACAGTGACCATAGAGGAATGACCACAGGTGGCAGAAGCATCAGATAGGGAAGCAATATGAGCAAAGACCACGTGGCTCTCAGGGGGAAACTGGGGAAAGATGAGGGAGACAGGCCAGCTAGGAAAGACCTGGGTAGGGTGGGTGGACATGGTCTGATGTGAGCTGGTATGCCCCAACTTGTGAGGATTTGCCCCAAGGCTTCACTTTTCCTGTCCCACAGTTCCCTCTCATGTGTGTGCGGCTGATTTTGGGTCAGGGCTAGCAACACTATTGGAAAAGACTTTGGTGAGCTGTGGCGGGGGTGATGGCATTTAGGAGCTTCAATGTCCCCATCGTAGGCATTCCCCCATTGAGGTCATATGCAAATACACTTGTCCAGACCCTGCCCCAGACGGCCATGGAGTCCAAGGCTGTCACTCATGTCACAACTCTGTCACAGTAGCTCCTTAGTCTTTAGCTTGTCTACTTGCTGTGGGACACAGATTTTCTGCCTCCTCAGCCCAGGGATGATGACACCTTGATCTCTTCATGCATATAGAGACCTGTCATGATCACCTGGAAGCTATTTATGGCAGATGCCACCAAAGACAGAGAAGATAGCACTAGGGACTTCAAATCATATATAGGTACTTCTGTGCCATGAAGTGGTGGGTTCTCCCTTCACTGCCCTGGGTCTGGAGTTAGATCCTGGCTCCTTTTGTCTCTACACCTTTCTTTCTTCGGTTTTCTCATTCAGGGTCCAACTCTCCTCTCTGACTCATAAGAAGCCAACAGTGGCAAGCTCAGCTGCCAACCCCCTCCTTGGTCTGTTCTGGTCTGCTTGCTTCTCTCACTGCCCAAAGACAGCTGGACAGGGACTGTCTTACCTTGCCTTCTATTGCTGGGATAAAGACCATGACCAAAGGTAACTTTGGGAGGAGAGGATTCGTTTCACTTTACAGGTCTTAGCCCTTCATCGGGGGACATTAATACAGGAATCTAGAGACGGGAGCTGAGGCAAAGGCCATGGAGATGCACTGCTTAATGGCCTGCTCCTCATGGCTTGCTCAGTTTTTGCTTTTTGTATATAAGCCAGGACCACCTGCTCAAGAGTGGCACTTCTCACAATGGACAGGGCCTTAGCACATCCACCATTAATCAAGAAAATGGCCTACACAGTACGGTACTTATGACCCTTGCTTAGGATCTGGAGTTGTCTGGTGATCACTTTTGAATAAGCAATTTGCAGCAACTTGCTGCCTGACTAAAATTACCAAGTCATAGTTTAAACTTGTAATTAGTTATACCATCTTGCAATAAAATGACATTTGAAACAGAAAAAAAAAAGAAAAGAAAAGAAAAAGAAAATGGCCTACAGACTTGCGCATGGGCCAGTACGATGGAAGCATTTTCTCAATTGAGATTTTCTTTTCCTAGATGACTCTAGTTTGTGTCAGGTTGACAAAAACAAAACAAAACAAAAAACTAGGGATAGATAAGCTGGTGCAGTCAGCACATAGGGTGTTGTGCTGAGAGACCCCAGGAACCTTGGCTGCCGTTGTGTGGGAGGCTCTGACGGAGACCTAGGGAGACTGTTGGGAAGAGCAAGCCTCAGGCTGCGGCAGATCCACTCCCACCCAGGAAAGACACTTTGGACATGGAAATCCCTAAAATTTGATGTCTGCTCCCTCCATCTGCAGCCTGTGCAGTGTTCTCACCCGTACATACTTCCCTCTGCAGCTCTACTTCAGGATAGGGATGGTGATCTGTTGACGGGCATTTTTCCCCCAAGGGAGATCAGAAGGAAGATGAGCCACCACTGAGGGCTGATGCAGGCACCTCAGTGTGGCAGCTGGCCTCTCTATGGCTCATTTTTTGGGCCTGGGCAGAAGCAAGGAGGCAGGTATGAGCCGGTGGTACGCCAGCTCCAAGACACTCCACAGAATGTCCATCAGCAAAGATGCCTCTCTGGGCTTTGTTTTATTTTGTTTGCTTTCAAATAACAGAAGAAATCAACAGATGCAGCAGGCAGACGATGCCTGCTAGCATTTGACTAAACACCAGCAGCCTCAGATGCCTGCCTGACAGATTCCTGTCTTCTTCACAGGCAGTCTGCGGGGATGTGATGGAATTTCTTGGGAGAACTAAGTAGTCTTTTCTATCCGCCAGGGGCCACAGAGTAGAACTGGAAACTACCTAGCTCAGTCCCGCCCAAGACCACCTATATCAAGCTCTGCTCTGAGCCCAGAGCCTCCACAGCTTCTTCATGTGGTGGGCTGTGCCAGGAGAAATGTCTCTGAGCATCTCCGACTGTTACTGTTACCAGCAAAAACCTTTAGAGCAGTGGGTCTCAACCTTTGTAATTTTGCAACCCTCTAATACAGTTCCTCATGTTGTGGTGGCTCCCAACCATAAAGTTATTTTTTGTTGTTACTTCATAACTGTAATTTTTGCTATTATTATGAATTGTAGTATCTGACATACAACGTCTATGGGGGTTGCGGCCCATAAGTAGAGCAAGATCGCTCCAGAGAGTGTACTGCCAATTATAGGTTTGTTTGTTTTGTATGTGTGTGCATATGTGCACACTTTACTGATATATAATGTACAAAAATATCAAAAATAAATGAGGATTCAGGGGCCCCGGCACTGAGCATCCAGGACCACGGCGTACAACTGTCTCAAGCACAGTGCTGCTGGTGACTTGGTTAAATCATGCTTACTGCTGTAGCTTACAGATGAGATTTCAGACTGTGTATGGTCTCACTGTTGGTGAAGAATTCAATGCCTGGTTGGTAATAGTTGATGGGAAATAGACAGAACTTGAGATATGTAATCTGGCCAGGCTGTCTGTCATTTCTCAATGCCCAGGTTCTCTCTTGTTTCCTGAGATCTAGGAACCAAAATCATTCTAGAAAGTTCTGGGGGTTTCTTCTAAAACTCTCATTCTAAAAGTTGAATGAAAAAAGTAAAAAAATCAACTGTGAAGTGAACTGATACTGTGCCCTCCAAACTCACATCCCCATTGTACCTTGGAATGTAGCCTCCCTTGGAAATAGTTCTGCAGATTAATTAATTAAACATGTCTAACTAGTGCCCTTCATTAATTACTATATTCATTTAGTACCTTTTTTTCTGTGATCATTAGAATGCATAGCCCAGGCTGGCCTCAAACTTGAGATCCTCCTGCCTCAGCACTCTGAGTGCTGGAATTACAGGCATGCACCACCATGCCAGACTTTGGCATCTTTACAAGGACACAAGACTGAGATGCAACAGGCTGGAGCAATTCAGCTGTGAAAAAAGGCTGCTGGCCATTATCAGAGGCCAGGAAGGAGCACTCAGAGGGGTGTGTGAACCTGACAGAACCTTGGACTTCCTGCGTGTCAGACTGTATGACAGTGACTATGGCCTTAAGCCTTTTAATTTATATATGCTTGCTTCATTAGCCCTAGGCAACAGACACACTGAATACGACTTCAATTTTTCTTGCTCAGTTCATTGTCTTGCACAATCTCTGGAGTGTGCTCCTACTTCCACGGCAATAGTTATAGAGAGATGTCTCTCATAGGCCGAACAGGGGACCGAGACAGTACTGGGAAGAGCAGGGCTCTGTGTGTAAGGGGTAACTTCTATCCATAACACGGGCTAGTGGGGCTTTGTGTGTAAGGGATAACTTCTAACCATAACACAGGCTAGCAGCATGAAAGTGCGCAACAGTTTGGCGCCAGCTGTAACTGCACAATGGGCTACTGCAGTAGCCAAAGCCAGGGAAGGCAGCATGGCATCTAGAAGCTCGGCCCCACCTGGACCGACCAGAGCTGTATGTCTCGCTGCCAGGGATGGAGGGGATGGGGTGGGGAGTAGCTAGTGCTGCTTGGCTCCCCATCTCTGGACTGATTACTAGTATGTAGGTGTGTCACTAACTTCCAACTCAAAAACTCCAGGGACACCAGGAGACTCCTGGTGACTGGCTATATTCCTCCATTCAGACTGTCTGACCTCTTGAGCTCAAGATGGACACAGTGAGTAGGTTGTTCTTTTGTGTGTCCTCTTCTCTGGCATGTGCAGTCAGGGCAGAGAGCATCCCAAGTCTGCTAGCAAGGGATGGAGATGTCCCTTCCCGTATGCCTCCCTCCTCAGATGTGGGGTGTCGCATGATGGTGTTTAGATTCGCCCGCGGCTGCCAGGCAGTCCAGCATGGGCAGTGTGAAGCCGAAGCCCACAACTCATTGCCCAAGGTGACCAGCCTCACCAAAGTTATCCACTGCCTTGGTTTTGTTTTTTTTCTCCCATTCTTTTTCTTTACATCTTGGAAAGCTACCTGTCTGACTTTTCTAGATACCCATCGAATCAGTGTGGGATTTGATCCCTTTGGATTCAGTAGGAACTCTAGAGGGGTTTATATATGAACCACTTTATATATGAATCACTTTATTTATTACTATTTATTACTATTGCCTTCCTTTTTGCATGTGGTGTGTGTACGTGTGAGAGATCACATGTCCCATGTATATGTGAAGACAGAGGGGTTCTGGGGTCGGTTCTCTGCTCCCACCTTTGTGTAAGTACCAGGAATTGAGCTCAGGTCACTGGGCTTTGCCACAGGAGCCTTTACCCACCGAGCCGTCTTGCCTGCCCTTCCTTTCTGTATTTTTTATTTGGAGACTGGGGTCTAAGTGGCCAGAATGGCCTTGAACTTGAGACTTTCCTGCCTCAGCCTCTCCAGTAACTGCAATTCCAAGTCTGTGCCTCATGACTCAATACCTCTCCTGTCGTAAGTCCCTCACTCCACCTCGGGGAGCCGTGGCCAGATCCTCACAGGGCAGCCGTTCATCAGCTCCATGCTTCTGGCTGCTCCTGCCGAGACTAGCCCAGCCGCAAACCCTCTTCCAGGTGGGAGCATGGTCCCCTCTTATGCTCTACCTCCCTCATGGCCCCACATCTCAGTACTTAGGCCTATGGACGCTGCTTCAGGTACCCCACAATCTCTCTACATCCCTGCAGCCTGAGCTCCATCACCCTGTGTTCTCTTTCTACCGTCTGAAGAAGCTCTGTAGCTTGTAGACTGGCAGCCTTGTGTCCTTGTGGTCTGTGGACACAGGTGGGGCTATGCAATTGCCTTCAGAGTGCTTTACTTATTTTAAAATATTGTTTCCTGGCATCTAGAAGCCAGGCTTTTCCATTCCACATACATATTCTAATTTCCAGAGTCCCTGGAAGAATCCAAGGCTGTACTAATGATGACACTGACATCAGGGCCCCTCTTCCCAGGACTGAAGGAGCCACCTTGTCCTATCTGGTCCTTGTGACCCCAGGCCACGATGGCCTACAAGTCTGTTCGTGAAGGCTCCAGAATATGTAAACCTTGTTCTAGATTCTATTTGACCCTTTGAATGTGACCAGCTGACAGACTATCCACTTTAACAGGCTCTGGTGGCCTTATCCAGGCCAGATGTCCCAGCGATCATTCATGTGTGTGTGTTTCTATATGTACGTGCGCATGTGTTGAGTGGACATGCAAGTACATGCATGTACACACACAGACACCAGAGACTGACCTTAGATGCCCTTTTCTATCATTCTGTACCTTAGTTTTTGAGGCAATCTCTTACGGAACCTGAGCTTACCAATTCAGCTGGAGTGGCTCTCCAGGCAGCCTTAGGGAAGGATCCTCCTGTCTCTGCCTCCCTATAATTAGATAAGGAAGCCCAGCCCAGCCCAGCCAACAGGCCTCTAACATAGGACCAATGGCTTCCAACTTCATGTTGTTAGGTGATGGAAACATGGAGGCCATCGGGCCACAGACAGTGGACTGTTCTATGTTTAACCAAACACATCCATGCAGGGGAGCCATTGGCTGAGGCCCTGTTGTAGCTCTTGATGATAATAGCTGGTGAGAAGGAAACTTGAGGTCGTGTCTGGATTCTGAGAGTGCCTTAGGCTTTGATACTGGCACTACCCTCAGTACCTTCTCTGAACTTGGCCAACCCTGGTGAGGATGGCCTGTGACATTCTTCCTTTTACTAGGCACAGGCCTTGGGAAGTTCCCAGCACACTATGGTCTCCCTGTCTTGGTGGCTATGGGCTTGCTGCTCCTTTTCCTATAGACATCTAAACAGTATGGCTTGGGAGAAGTGGTCCAGCTCCTCAGGCCAAGCAAGTGACAGACAGAGTATCCTCTGCCTAGTGCAAAAGCCTAGGCACAAAGCTCAGCAAGGTAACTGCCGGGAAGTCTCCTAGCCAAGCACTGCTCTTCTTGGGGAGGGACAGGCTGATTTCTGACATATGGCTCTGGCTGGCCTCCCCTCCAGACCACAGACCATGGCTTCACAGAACCGGAAGTACCCTCAGAGAGCATGCCCACTGTCCCTGTCTTGGATAGAGAAAACATCTCAGGCAGGAGCCATTGCCAAGCATCAGCCAGAGCCAAGTAGGAAGCTATGGAGAAGCCTAGGGACCTGAGAACAGGGTGCTGGTGGGGGAGGGGTGGAAGGCATGCAGTAAAGGAGGGGTCTGCCGGTGAGGCTCTGGCATGAGACTCCACCACAACGTGCCAGGGGCAGAATGCAAGGCCAAGAAATCCTGGTCTGTGTTAAAAGGGGTCCTTGCTCTGGGCCACACTACAGGAAGATGCTGAGACAGGATCCGGAATGGAGTTCTTGCTTTGGAGGGTATCATAGGGTCTAGAACCTTTTGGGACATAATGGAAAGTCTGTGCTGTTTGTGGCTGCTTTTCATTCTAGTGACCATGGAAATGCGATCCCTAACTGTGACTTATTATTTTCTGTATTAATCAGGGGTATGTATTTAGATCAGCGGTTTTCAACCTGTGGGTGGCAACTTCTTTGGAGGTCAAATAACTCTTCACAGGAGCCGCCTGAGATCATTGGAAAACACAGACATTTACACTACAATTAATAACAGTAGCAAAATTACACTTATGAAATAATTGTATGGTTGTGGGGGGGGTGGGGATCACCACAACATAAGGAGACGTGCTAAAGGGTTACAGCGTTAGGAAGGTGGAGAGCCATTGCTCTAGAGGATGAGAATTGATAAAACAGATGTGTGTATGTATGTATGTGCATGAGTGCGTGTTTGTGTGTGTGTGTGTGTGTGTAGGATTTATTAGAGTGGCTTGCAGGCTGTGCTTCAGCTAGACCAACAATGACTACCTCCCAATAGAAAGCCCAAGAATCCAGTCCATAAGACTGGTCTTTAGCCTCATCGGAATCCCGAAGAAGTAGGTTTCAACACCAGTAAAGGAATGCCTCAGCAGCAGGGTAGGTGAAGCTGCCATCAGGAGTGAGGGTGAGCAGGAAAAACAGCATGAATTTACTTCTTCCATGTCCTTCTATGTGGGCAGCCACCAGGAGGTGTGAGCTTTCTTACCTCAAATGATCTGACCGAGAAAAACTCCTCACAGGTGTGCCCATCTGCTTGATTCCAGATTTGGTCGAGTTGGCAAGATTAGCCACTGCACTGCCAGAACAATTATCTGGCAGAGAAACCTCATGACACCAGTAATAACAATGAACTACCATGCAGGTGCCACGCAACACCATCCCCACCTGCCTGCACCTACATGAGCGCATGAGACTTTTAGTTTGTTATCCATATTATTTGACCCATTGTTGGGTGCTGGCTTGAAACACAAAGAGAAAGCATGTTTACCATCAGAAGAAGCCTCCAGAAGGAAACTTAGGGCTTCTCTATTTGCAGAGGCAGGAAGGGAAGCTAGCCTGAGGTTCCCACTGAAGATGGGATCCTGAGCTACTGAGCCCTCTCCTCAGGGGAGGGGTCTCCCAAGGCTGGAGACCATGTGTAGGTCTACACTCCAGTTGGTGAATAGGCCCCAAACCCCAAGCACAGGAGGCTGCCCGGGGATCCCACCCACTGCATCCATCCTCTGGGTGAGTGAATGAGGTTCTGATGCTGGTACCCAGACACAGTGCTGCAGTCTGCGCACAGGCTTACAACTTCATCCCGGGGGCGGTGCCAAGAGATGCTCGGGGAGCTGGGGAGCATAGCAACCAACTCTTCTCTGAGGACCAGGGTCAGTTATCTTTGAACTGTAGTTGCTAGCCTTAGCCAAATGTCATAGAATGTGTGTGTGTGTGTGTGTGTGTGTGTGTGTGTGTTTTCCTGTGCATACATATGGATATGTGGATGTCAGAGGTTGACTTGACATTGGTGTCTTCTATCATTATTCACCTTCATTTCTTTCTTTTCTTTCCTCCTCTTCCTTCTCCTCCTCCTCCTTCTTCTTCTTCAAGATAGGGTTTCTCTGTGTAGCCCTGGCTACCCTGGAACTCACTCTGTAGAACAGGCTGGCCTTGAATTCAGAGAGACCCACCTGCATCTGCCTCCCCAGGCCTGGGATTAAAGGCATGTGCCACCACGCCCAGCCTTCACTGTCATTTCTAAGGCAAGTTCTCTCACTAAACCTGGAGTTTACCAATTTAGCTTAGACTAGCTACCTAGCAGGTCTGTGAGCTCACTGTCCCTGCCTCCTTGGTGCTAGGATCACAGGTGTGTGCTGCTGTGTCCAGTTTTTCATGCTGGTGCTGGAGATCTGAACCCAGGTCCTCATGACCGTGTGGCAAGCGCTTTATTGACTGAGCCACACCACCAGCCCAGCAGTCACATTCTAATGTCACAGCTAGATTCAGATCTTGGCTTATCTCTTTGGGCTCCAGGTTTTTCATGTATAAAATGGGGCTGGTATGGGGGGGGGGGAACCTGGAATAGTTTAGGGCAGATGCTGGAGGCCCCTGTAGGATACCCTGTAACAGGAAGCATTATCCTGCGCCCTCAGTTCCTGGAGCCTGTATCCTCATCGCCAAGAGAAGTGGTACTTGGAGCTCTCTAGTACCCAGAGTTCAATGGAGGTGTGCTGGACGCAGACCGTGTAACAGAGCTTTCTGCCTGCTACGCCTGTTCTTGGTGTCTAGTCTGTACAGAGACTTAAGGCAAGTTGATCTGATGGGCTCCGCACCCTCCCATTAATACTAACCTTAGGTGCTTCCTTCCACCAGCCTGGCAGATGATTCCAGCTGTCAGAATGACGACACAGAGGCTTCTTGATGGACAGAAACTGTCAGGTGGAGACCAGGGAGGAGTGGAGGCAGGGGGTGTGTGGTGACAGGTCATTGAGTTGACCAGAGGGATGACATTCAAGCAACGAGAGGTCCTCCATCTTGGCTGCATGTTGGGATGTAAGACTGAGACCTCTAGAGAGATCTCTAGTCTATTCCCAGAGTCCCCACTAAGAGACGGAGTCCATTGTCGATGCAACTGCATAGGAGTAGAAATCTATTGAGCCATTGCGATGGGGTCTGTCCAGCTCTTTCAAGCTGCAGAGACCCCAAGAAGCAGAGGCATGGGCCTTTTATAGGTTTTAGACAAAGAAGTGAGTTTCACAGTATGTGACTGGTTGGCATTTGGGCAGAAAAGCTGCAAGCAGGGAGTTACAAGTCTTGGCGTTTGGTGGTTGGGTAGTGGTGGAGGGGCAAGTTAACCTATGGAAAAGATTGGTTGAAGGAGTCATAGGGGGCGTTTATGAACTTTTTTAGTTGGGAAGGGGTAGTGGAAATTTTAAACACAGCTGGTTGTCCTTGAGTCCAGCTGGACCCTGAGCACAGACTGAGACCTTGAGTTAAGTTGGACTCTTCAAGGTTTTTCCTGTCCTTGCCACACACATACAGTGATCTGATATCTGTCTGTCTTTGGTTCAAGCTGGACCCTCTAGAAATTTACATGCTTTGGCCTTAATGGGGGTCTTTAAGGGGGGACTGAGTAGGCTGACTTTTACATTTTCCCAGACTTTGGCCTTAATGGGGGTCCTTAAAGGGGCTGGTTCCTTCATGGAATCTCTAGGAAGACTTTAAAGGTGACGACCCTCAGGATGGTGGCTTATTGTGTGTTATTTATTTTGATTTTGATTTGTGTGTGTTTGTTCATGTGGGCATGTTCCTCTGTGTGGAAGAGGGATGTCAACCTTGGGTGTCATTCTTCGGGAGCCATCTACCTTGTTTTGGGCCTGGAGCTTGCCAATCAATCTAGGCTGCAGGCCAGCCAGCCCTATTGTCACTCCATATCACCTCTCATCACTACCTCCCAGCTTTGGGATGACAGTGTGTGCCAGCACACCTGGCTTTTCACATGGATTCTCTGGCATTCAGACTCAGAGCCTCATGTTTGCACCACCAGCACTTTACTGTCTGAGCCATCTCACCAGCCTCTCGGGGTGGTGTGGCCTGAGGTTTGTGAACAGTGTGTGTGTGTGTGTGTGTGTGTGTGTGTGTGTGGTGGGGGGGAGGGTGAGACATCAGCAGCAACCTCCATCACTCCACTGTGAGGGCAGTTACCTGTGCAGAAGCCAACCAGGCCATGCTTCCCACTGGGAGTAAGATCCCAGCCAGACAAGACATGTTAGAGCCCATCCTCAGAGTCAAAGGTCCCTGAGCATCTGTCAGAGCAGAGATCTCCTGTGCTGTTATCTGAGTCTCTATCTCCCTAGCCTACAGAACATTTTAGGAGGTATCACCTTTCCTATTTCAGTCTAAACATCCACAATTGTAGGTGCCTCATCTGGTCCAGGGTAGCTCTTTGGTTCATATTCAAAGAAGCAAGCAGTCTCTGCCAAGGGTGGCAGGTCTGGTCCTAATCTGACACATCTGTCTCTCCTCTGACTTGGCCCTAGTGCTGGGGTGTCTGTGAGTCTCTATCAGGAACCTGTGATTTCTACTTGGAGAAAAAGAGCCTGGGGCCTAACAGAATCAGTGTTCTCTCTGACTACTTGCTTAAATGAAGACGTTATTTAATTAAACCATGAAGTCTATTTGCCACAAGCTACTACATTTTATAGAACAACTTTTAAATCCAGTTTAGTTTGGCTTCTGCTCACACACCATTAGTTGCTTCACTGGAAGCTGGTGTGTGTTGGGGGGTGGGGTGGGAAGGGAGGTGGGGGTTGATTCGCGAGGGGAAGTGGAAGTCACAAAAGCCGCTTTTCTAAGCATGAGTTTAGTCTGTCAGCTCTGACCTTTCCCTTTCGGCTCACTGCTATACAACAAAATACTTTGACATTTAAAAAGCCAGCTGCATCTGGCACACATCTTTATCAGGGCCGACCACTTTCCAGATCCTTCTCTCTGCAGAGTAGCAGCCAAAATCATCTCTAGGCATCCTCACCACTCCTATCCCGTCCCCTGATTTCTGCAAAATGAAGAGAGGCAGATGGAAGGCAGAGATATGAGAGTGCAGCGTTCTCTGATGCCTGCCCATCAGCTTAGCTGGGCCAGCGCTTGCTGGTGGGTGGCTGGGTATCTGAGCACGGCTCTATTTTACCTTGAAAAGGGCAGGACCGCAGGTGTCAGGAAGCGAGCGGAGACAGGTGGAGCCCCACTTCAGTGTGCCTATTTTTAGATCGGATTCTATTTAAGTGGAAGTGATAACTTCAGGGTAACTGGCAAGAGAAGAGGAGTCTATTTGCACGGTAATTGTGTTGCCCATAAAAGGAGTGAACACCCCTAAAGTAATCCAAGGGCTGAGAGAAAGGAAATAGCGAGACAGGTGACTCAGAGAGGAACCTTCACCGAAGGTGGGGGTGGGGGCTAGGATGCGGAGGGGACCAATGGATTTGCTGCCATGGGCCAGCCACCCACTGCTTCCCTTCCTTCCAGGCTCCCTGGCTCTGTGTCCCAGTAGGGACAGGAGTCCCTCTTATGAAGGCAGGGCAGTTCAGGGGACTTCCTGGTATGTGGAACTCCTGAAGCCAGGATCCACAGCCTCTAACCTTCCAGACCCTTCCATGTGGGCATGTTCATCTCTTAGATTCATGAGCTGTCTTGTAGACCTCTCATCCCGCTTCGCCTTTCCCGTCTTTCCCTGGCATGGTCTCCAAGGCCAGCTCTCAACTGTATTCCTGCCAAGATCTCAACTTACTTGGTCCCAGCTGAAGCCCCCACTACTTGCTACTAAAATCTCTGTACTGTGGCAGGGCTGCCACCAGGCACAGCTCTGCCCCGCCCCCCTTCCTCCTCCCCCCCCCCCATCCCCGTGAAGGAGCAGGGAGCTTACTGCATCTATCTCCTTTCTTCATCAGCCTGACCCAGGAAGTGTGTCCTGAGGGCCTGCCACCCTACATGTGTGAAGCAGTCATGGGGCAGAATTCACTGCTTCTGTGGCTGTTTGCACCTGAAATGAGACAGTATTCAGTCTATTGACCCCGAGGCCTCTTGGATGCCTATGGAAGGACTCCCTTGCCCAAGGGAGACTACTGGCCTATCAATCTAAGTCAAATCTGGTATAGATACTGCAAAGGACACTGGTATTCACTGGAGAATAGCATAGTGTGCCCATTATAGCAAGCAAAGGGTATGTTCGAGGATGTTTGGGGAAGATGTTTAATTAATGTGTAGATACTGTGCAAGGCAGTGGGCTTCACAAGGCTGTATTTATTCAAGAATATCATATACAGCCAGGCTGGTGGCGCACGCCTTTAATCCCAGCGCTCGGGAGGCAGAGGCAGGTGGATCTCTGTGAGCTTGAAGCCAGCCTGGTCTACAGAGTGAGTCCAGGACAGCCAAGGCTACACAGAGAAACTCTGTCTCAAAAAAACCAAAAAGAGAAAAAGAAAAGAAGATCCTATACTTTGTGCTTATTTATCCCCAGCCCATCCTACTCCCCTTTCAAAATAGCAAATACACCTGCTTCTGTGTGTGTGTATAAAATCATATTAACTACTCTTCATGGTGCTGTGGCAAAGGCAACCTAAGGAAGGAAAGGCTTATTTTGGCCCAGTTTAAGGCACAGTCCACCATGAGAGGGAACTCTTGGTGGTGGGAACATCAGGTCACAGTGCGCCTGCAGCTGGGAAGCAAAGGGCGCTGAACACTGGTGCTCAGCTCACTTCCTCCTTTGTATTCAGTCCAGGACCCCTGGCCCACGTGACAGTGTTCCCCAGGTTTGAACTGGGTCTTCCCGTTTTAAGTGGTCTAGGCAAGCCCTCACTTATGCCCAGAGACTTTTTGACTCCCAGGTGGCTCTAGATCTTGTTGCGTCTGAATATGAGCGAAGACACACGATGCTATCTTTCTGGGTCTGGTTTATATTGCTTAATGTGATGACTTTCCAATTCTGAATTAAGACAGAAAATGAAGAGGGCTGCGCCTGATAGTTTACAATAGTGATCCTTGGCCCAGTCCAGAGTGACAGCTGAACAGATAGCTGTGGGGCAGCTGTCCTTGCAGAAATAATCCCGTGAGGTTGAGTTGGTGCCTGGCAAGTCCTTCTGTGGCCGTTCCTAGCAGGGGGGTGGTGCACACCTGTCCTCACAGCCTCCTGGCTTTACATACCTTCTTGTGTGGGTTGATATGAGGAGCTCCATTTTGGTTCTGGCAACACTCAGATCTCTTTCACAGCCCTCAGGGACGACATGGATGGGTAGTCACCACCACCATGAGATCATATTGAGTCCCATTGCAACATGGGGCTTCTTTGGGTTCTGAAACTCACCCGCTCATCTCCAGGGCAACATGGGTGAATGGCCCGGGACAAGCAGAGAACCGTCACAGTCATATTTTCCTTGATAAGACAAAAGGTCACAGGGGTCACACAGTGAAGATTGCTTTTGCCTCTGATACCAGGTGCCTGAAGTCTCATCAAGTTGAGGCTTAGTGAAAACTTTTACTGAGAGTTAAAACACTGCCTCCCTGACCCCATCGGGAAGGAATCTTTCCCATATCAGAGGTAGAGGGTGACAAAAGAGAATTCACCAATGAGCCTGGGAGGTGCACAGCCCCAGACCAGTGTTGGGAGAGGATGCAGAGTCCACTTCCCTGACGATGGAAACCGAAATCAGGAGATCCTGCACCTGGCCAAGCAAGATGTAGCCCATGTTCGTGGTTGGGGATTTCACCCAGCCGACACAGATGCTCCATCCATCACTCATTTGCAAAGAAGACTAATAATAAAAGCAACAAGCAGCAGGCCGCAACATTGTTGCAAGAACTGAGCTGGTGACGCATGCTCAGTGTTTTGAAGGAGCCGGTCCTGTGAGCTGTGTGGAGGTGGGCGTTATTATTCTCAGCTTCCTTCCTGCTGTTTAGCTTTTCCATTTCTGTCCCTCTGATAAAAAAGTCTCCTAGGGTGGATTGTTTCCCGCCTTTTCTGGTGCAAAGCCGCTGCCATGATTTTTGCTTTCACTTCAGTTCCGCTTGAGAAATTATTTTCTATCCTTGCTACTCCGTCTCTCCCTTTGAAAATGTGCCCTCCTCCATTTAAAAACATTTTCAATAAATCATCACAATCTTGGTGGCCAAATCATATTTTTAAAAAAAACTGGAAGGAAGAGAGAACTCTTTAAAAAGGATGGAAACTGTCAGGTAAGGTGAGACTCAATCAGACTCCCATTGAACTGAGTTCCTGTGCCTGGCGTGGTGACATATGCCTTTAATCCCAGCACTCGGGAAGCAGGCCGACCGCTGCGAGTTCGAGGCGCCAGCCTGGTCTACAAAGTGAGTCCAGGACAGTGAAGGATACACAGAGAAACGTCTCAAAAAAAACAAAAACAAACAAATAAAACTGAGTTCCTACCTGTGGTAAGAGGCCTGGGCTGAGGGAGGACAGGTTGCAGTTTGAAAAGCCGGATGGACGCTCAAGTGTTCCTCCTCCCAGCAGTGGCCTCTCTGCACATAGTTAGGAAGCTTTTTCTCTTTGGAACAAAAAAAAAATATTAGAAAATCATCTATACCTTTTAAGTTCAAAGTTGTAACGGCTTTGAAACAGCACATCCTACTTCAGAATGGCGTGTGCTATTTATGTAGTTTGAGATACTTGGTAGCACACGCTATCTGTTCCCCCTGCATATCCCAGAGGCACGTGTGTGTACATTAACAGAACATAAGCCCTCGAACATGTAAGTCCTACGATGGCTCCCCGTCGCTCAGAGTCACACAGCCAAGTCCTTACCGTGGCACCATGGCCTCTGATCTGCTGCCACCCCACACCCTCCACCCTCACCATCCATTGCTCTTCTTATATCTGAATCCACTGACCCTCAAAATCACCTGGCATCGGCCCCTTGCCTCCGGGTCTCTATTTGTAATGCTCTCCCTGCCCCCAACCACAACCCCATGCCTTTGTGTACTTTTTCTTTGGCCTTTAAAAGTTTCCCCCTGCCTCAGTCTCCCTGGATGTACATACCTAGGCCTCCATGGCAGAAATATCTGCACTACAATCCTTATTTCCAACCAAGTCCCTTATCTCTGAAGAGCCCCCTCCTTTCTTTTGAGCTCAGCACACCCAGATTATTTCTAAATACACTTTAAAAAACAAAACAAACAAAAACCAGGAGGTGGGGACAGGCAGCCTAGCAGCTCCCACTGAGGACAGCTCTTCTGTATGTTATTCCCCTAAAACTATAGAGACCTTTAGTTCCTATAGGGACATATTAGTTGGTGTACTGCATGTTTATCTGTGTTTTACTTGTAACGTTTTGCACCCCCAGAACCAATTTTTGACCTCTTGGGAATAATATAGCTCCTGTTAAAGACACCCAAGTTAGAGGCTGGAGAAATGATTCAACAGTGAAGAGCGCTTACTGCTTCTGATGATGACCCAACCACATTGGGCAGCTCACAGCCACCTGTAATTCCAGCTCCAGAAGATACAGTGCCCCCTGCTGGCTTTCACAATCACCTACACTCACATGCACATACCCTACACAGATAGTACACATGTACCTATGTAGAAATAATAATAATAATTATAAAAATTAAGAAAACATCTAAAACTGATGCCTGAATTAGCAAACAGGTATTTTGGTACACTTTAAAGGAAATATAACTGAGGCTTTACAAAAGATATGTGGCAGTCTCAAGGTAGATGTGGGGACAGGTGTGAGTGTCACCGACCCTGCTGCTCTCATACTTATGCCGCTGGCTTTAGCTGGCAGTGAAGGGCCAATAGACAGTGGTCAGCAGAACTGGTGCTGGGATCATTTGGAGCAAATCCAGCACCACCTCAGCCCACTCCTTACACACCATTAAACACATTGTGACCAGGAGCCAGAGACCCCAGCCCCGGCATGGGTGGTTCACAGTGGCAGTGTGGTTAGCAGACTCAGTGAATAGATATGAGAGGGAGGAGCCTACCTCCAGCCTACTTCCCACCACCAGATGCTCTGTCCTTTCTCCCCTAAGCTTCTCTGGTGCCCCAGCTACAGGCAGTGTCTCCAGGCCCCAGCGGCCTGTGGTCTCTAATCTCACTATCTGTCACAGTCACTGTTTTTATAGAAATGGATTCCTAGTGCTCTTAAGTTCCTGGACTCGTGCCCTTCTCTACCAGCGCTACATGAGTCAGGACTGTGGGGGACCCCATCTGCCTCTAGGACCAGACACTAATTGCTTATGTAGAGAAGTTAAAAAAAAAAAAAAAAAAGCTTGGTCTTGAAGACTCAAGTTGACATCGTCCAAGTGTTACTTAGGAAAAACAAGGCACCTGACTATTGGGGATGGAGGTGACAGTTACACCCAGCCGCCTGCTAGTCATTCCCAAGGTCCCGCTGTGCTCTGCATCAGCCCTCAGAGTCCAGGTCATGTGGTTCTGCTTGGTACGTAAGGGTTATCCTTGTAGCCCCTAGTGTCCAGCACTATCCTGCCTCCCAGAATGCTCACCCCAGAGTCTGAAGGGGAAGGTGGCCAAAGGAGGCCTGTGCTGCCCACTGTGAACTCTCCCAGTGAAGAGCTTTTTACTTGTTGTCCTGGCCTCTTGGGTCTCTCTCTTGAGTTCCCCCCCCCCCACACACACACATTATCTGATCACAGCTTCTGAGCCGGGGCCAGCGTGTTGGGACTATATGTTACAACTACTTCCTGGTCACCTTGAGACCAGGAAGACCTCTGTGCAGGACCTGTGGGCCAGCCTGGTGGTTGCTGGTGTTGGGAAGTGGCCTATAGGGCTGCTTGGATGTCACCCACCACTACATTTCACACAGCATCAAGGGTCACAGAGGAACTGGGTAGGCATTCTTGGAGTTCTATATGCTGTTGAGGCTTCCCTAAGGTCAGCGTCCAATGGGAGTACATGGAGAGAAACACAGGCCATGAGTCCTTAATGCTGAGCCTCTGTACGCCAAACCAACATGCCATGAGTCCCATTCCACTGTCTTTAGTCACAACCTCCATGCCTTAGCTTCAGTTGGGACTGTTTCTAGGGGATTCTAAGTTGTATCAAGTTGATAATAAAAACTACCCAGCATGCTTTGTAAGATGACAAAAATCACAGGTAACACTAGTTTATATATCTGAAATTGGGTAGAACACAAGAGGTGCCAGAGTTTGCTCCCTCTACCCCCACCATGGTCATAGTTAATTAATTGGTCCCAGAGCCTGGGACATGTCAAGAAAAATGTCAAACTTTGAAATGGTCATATATTAAATGTATTAATATGCACACACACATATATCCTATATAAACATATATATGCACACACATATACATATATAGTGTGTAGATATACACAAATACATGATATGTATATGTGTGATGGTACATATATATGTAAATGTACCATACATGTACATACAACATGTATGCAAAGTGGACAGCCAGCTTTAGATTGCTCAGATCCCCTGGGATTATCTGATAGTACAGATGTCTCTTTTTCATTATCTTTAATGATTATTCCACTTTTTAAAGATTAAAGTTATCCCTGGGGACATGATGATGATGAGCATTGCTCGTTTTCATAGAAATTTTTTTTTAAAAATGTGCCCAAATTACAAGTGAATCCCCCCATGGAGAGAAGTGAGTTTTGCATCTATTATCTATCAGCTTCATTTCAGCTTCGTGGTTGCAGACAGCTCCGTCTGATGTCTGGGCTCCTCTTTGAACAGGTTTTTCTTTCTTCACGGTTCTCTACTTAACTGTTTAGTGAACAAGTCAGATCAAATCTTTAACTTGTGTCCACTGTATATTTCTGTTTGAGTCAAGACTGTATTCATAAGATCAACAAGATGTGACCAAACAGCAGTAATAATGAAAGGTGTTATCTTAATGAGCTCTGGTTGCCATGCTTGTCTGAGAGCAGAAGTCCAGTTAGGAGAAAATGAATCTGATATTTCTGATGGCAGAGAGAGAGAGAGAGACGTGCACACAGACACAGGGAGAATGAATAAGGATGAATATCCTGGAGGCACGTTTAGTCCCTTGATGTTGCTGAGGTCTGGATGTGTCCTCTGATTTTCATATATTGGAGCAATCACCAATGTGACAGTATTGAGAGAGAAGGCCGTTAGGAGATGACAGAACTACATCACAATCCTCCCCCCACCTCATTCTTAGGAAGTCATACAAGGGAGTTTCCTAACTCTGCTGCATCCACCTTGCCTCCATGTTGATGGTATGGGAACACGGACTGTCATTCAAAGCAGAGAAAATTCACTCTGGGCACTGGCTGCTGGGCCACGGACCTTGGGGACGTGACAAGTCCACTTGAGTGTCTACTGCTTATAGATAAGGTCCGTATTCTATATGCATAGATAACAGGCCTAAGTATTTTGTTACAGTGACAGGCACGGGCAAAGGCACCAGTGTGCTGCCTGAGAATCACAGTAAAGTGACCTTTGACTGGCACCACTGCAGCTCGGCCAGGGACCTTCCGCAGAGCCCTTGCATTGCAGATAGACAAACTGAGAAGCAGGGAACCTGTCTAGACTCTAGATGCCCCATGGCACAGCAGGGTGGACATTACTGAGACTGGGGCACTCACAGCAAGATTACAACCAGGTCTGAGGAAGAAGCTCAGAGCCAGTGGCAAGCTAGTCACATCCTTAGAGGAGCACCCTTAGTGTCCCCAGAGTAGACGTGTCCTCAAGACCACTTTCCAGTCACCATAGAGGACCATAGTCCTCCCCTGGGGACTGGCTATCGCAAATGTGACTTCCTTTCCCTATACGATAGGGCAGCCAGCCTCCCTTCCATTGATAAAACACCCAGGGGGCCTATGACAATGTACCATTTGCACCCAAAAGTCTAAGTATAAAATGAAAGATGAACGGAAGCTACCATGGGAAAGGGGAAAGGAACATTGCCAGGGTGTTGACAGCTCTGGTTTATTCTTAGTGTCTCAGAGAATTGTTGAGAAGGGTGCGTTTTATTTCCTTATATACATAAAAAAAATCACCTAGTGGTTAGTAGACGAGGAAGCAGCTTGGATTTCCTTGGCTGGTTTTAAACAAATGTCATTATGCCCATTAGATGCTAGCTGACACTGGGAAGGCCAGACCCGAGCCCATGAAGCATGGGTTTGAAACCTAGTTCTTCTGTGGATTGGTCTATGAACCTCAACTGCGACCCTTACTACCCCTTTCTTCAACCACAAAATAGGGTGTCACCATTATCTTCTGGGGCCGGAGGAGTCTCACGTGTGGAAGGGTTGGTCTCTAGCCCATGGGTGCTATTGTGAAGCAGTGGAATTGGGAACAGGAGCCTAGAGGAAAGGCGTTGGTCATTGAGAGCGTATCTAGACACACAGGCGTCTGCTTCTCCTCCTTAGTTCTCAACCATCCTTAGGGGAGCAGCTCCCCCGCCCCTGACCCTGCATAGCCTCAGCACAGACCCAAAGCCATGGGCCCAAGCTACCATGATGGAAATAGTGAACCAAAAGGAACCTTCCTTCTCAGTTCATTTCTTCAGGTATTTTGTTGTAGCATCAGAAAGCTGACTCACACCCTATTCAGTGATGGGAACTGCATATGGTGTGTGTCAAATGCCCTGACACAGTATGGGGTGACACCTGAGACCCTGCAAGGAAATGAAGGGGTCCCTCACATTCAGTCCATCCTCAATAATCTTTGCTCGCTTTCCCTTCCAAGAAGAGGCAGGCAATGCATGTGCTGTATCCTTTCCAATACTCTAACTTGATTTAAACTGACTTTCATGGAGAACGAGGCCAGCTGGGAATCTATATAGAGGGTTGGTCCCACGCAGCTGACAAACAGCCCAAGAAGGGTGTCTTTGCCGAGTTTTACCCGCCCTTTCTCTCCCCAGTGCTTTCAGAAAGTCCACCTTTAAAGGATCAATCCTTCATTCTAAAATGTGCTATACATCAGTCCTGCCTATGCTCCTGTAGGGACAGAACCCCTGAGCTACGGCAGCTGAGTGCACTGTAGAATTCATTCAGTGCAGAGGCATTGTCTGTCACATCCCAGCTGGGCCTCAGAAGCAGCTGCAAAGAGGAGGTAGTAATGGTCGAAGGGGTTGAGACCTTGCACCCAGACTCCTCCTAGTCTTCATTACTTCCTCTCTATTAGTAGTTAGGTACCCTTCTCTGCTGGCAGTTGTCAGGGAAACAGAAGCCGAAGACACCGTTCTCTGGGTGATGCAAGGTGTGGTGGAGATGCTGTGACAGGGAGCAGGGCCTAGCACACAGCATCTGGGTTTCTGATAGGAGTGGTCCTTCTGAGGCTGCCCTCAGCTGGCTCCCTAGTTGGAGTCCCTGTGCCCTATATTTATCACCTACATTGAGCCTTTGCTATCCAGTGCCAGGGGCTCATGATACTTGGCAAGCAGATGCCAATGGGCCCCTGCAATAGGCTGCCGAGCTCACAGATTCTCCTTCTCACAAGTTCAGATGCTGGCAGTGGGAGCTAAGCTGTGTGGACTTGAACAGCTGACAAGTGAGTCCCGTCTCTATGAAACCCAGAACTTCATGCATAAGCATATGCTAGTAAAACAAACAAACAAACAAAAACATTAAGAATAACCAGACTGAGTGATGGAATGTGCCTCAATGCTACCTGATAACTATCATTCCACTTGAAATGTCTCATGATAGAGGAGATGGCGTTCACAGGACTATACTACTATACACCCCATAGGTGAGTGCCTATCACCAGAATCCTGGGTCCATTCCTCTGTCAGGGACACTCACTCCCCTAGCTGTGTGTGAGGAGAATCATCTAGCATGCCAACGTGGGGCGTGATAGATAGAGCACAGTAAATAGCCTCGGGTACTGTAGTCAGCCTGAAACCTGCAAAGACCCATGTGTGCCTCACTGCCTTTCTCAACCAGCCATGAGCCATGAGCCCCACCCAACTCCCAGCCGCCTCAAGCAAAGTGAGGAGTCCTACAGATATTGTCACCGCAAAAGCTAGGCACAGAGCAAGCCCCAGCCACCAGCAAATGGAGTTCTCTATTCCTTCCCCTCCCTCCCGCCTTCCCTCCCTCCTGCCTTCCCTCCCTCCCTCCCCTCCTTTCACCAAGCAACCGACAGTTACAGAGCCACTGGATGGATAAACATGGAACAGCTAAAAGGAATCAGTCTCCATCCCAAATGGTCCCGTGTAGAGGCTGCCTACACGCTTGTATAGAAGTGGAGAGGGCCCTTGCTTTCCACGCATCAAGGTCCAAATCCTGCTCTTTGGCCGAGAGCCGCATGGCCTGAAGTAAATAGGGTAGAAACCATCTGCGTGGTGCTCTAGTGAGGACTGAGAGAGGGTCGGAGAGACAGCGCAGTGTCTTGTGCCTTTTGAGGGGGTGGATGCTACTGTCTCCCTATGGACATTAGGACACATGGGCAGATTGCCAGACCCACCACTTCCCAGAGAAGCCAGTGCAGGAGGCTGTGTCAGCGACTCCTGGGACTCTCTTCCCTGGCTGTCATGGTCCCTCCCTTGGAAGCATCCCTGTGGTGACAGTGACAAGAGGACACATGCCTGTCATCTTCCTGGAAGGCCTTACAGAATGGAGTGGCCTCCATGGTGGCGAGCAAGACTGGCTTTCCTGGAAGCTAATAAACTGAAGATGCACAGACACATGCATGGTCTCCTGGGGACTGAGACAGCATCTGAAGAGCTGTCCTGGCTTGGAAGGTCACCATGTTCCCACTCCACCCCACAGCCAATAGGAGGACTGTAAAAATTGGAGTATAACTTACTCTGCCACAGTCAAGGCAAGCAACCTGTATAAGATGATGTTGAACCAGCAGGCTCAGTGACACACACTTATAATCCCAGCACTCAGGGAGGCAGAGGCAGGTGAATCTCTCTGAGTTCTAGGCCAGCCTGGTCTACAAAATCAAGTCCAGGAAAGCCAAGGCTACACAGAGAAACCCTGTCTCAAAAAAAAAAATGTTGAACCTCTGTCCTAGCTTCCTTTTCCCTGATGATGGAGATGCCCTATGATAGTGGTTCTCAGACTTCCTGATGCTGCCACCCTTAATATACTCTCTCATGTTGTGGAGACCCCCCAACCATGATATTGTTTTTGTTGATATTTCACAAGTGCAATGTTGTTACTGTCCTGAATCATAATGTAAATTTTTTTGGAGATAAGATGTTTGCCAAGAGGGTTGCAACCCTCACGTTGAGAACTACTGTCTTAGCAGGAAGCCTGCACAGCTGCACACCGTGAGCCTGGAAAAAGAAATCCCAGGAAGGCAAGGGTGGCGGGTACCTTCTGTCTTTTTGCTCCTTCTGTATGAATGAAGTATAGGCCCTCCCCCATGTGCCACTGACAGCTGAGGGGCCATTCTGGGCTACTCAGGCCTCCTCTAGGCTGATCAGAGACATGTAGGGAGTTACTGCCCTGTCATGGTCACACACTCTCCTCCGGAATGCCCCAGAGGACCAGCATGGCCGTGGAGCAACAGGCACATGAGAGATTGTTTTAGGAGTGGAACCCCAGTGTCATGTGAGGCAGGCACTGCACCCAGCAGCAGGGAAAGAAATGCTGTGTGCCTTACCGGAGGCCAGGCGCTGAGCTGGTGGCCCGTATGCTGTTGTCATTCGGCCCCACGGCCACCTGACATCTATCTGCTTTAAGCTGATCCAAGCACTCATGCTATTCCCTCAGCGTAGGAACTGCGGGACATAAGCCTGCTCCTGCTCACTGCGACCCTCAGAATGAACCTTGAAGCCCAGCCTGAGGGAAGCACACTTGGGTAGGATCCCGGCAGCCAGCTAGATGGTGCTGAACTGGTGTTTGCATGGTGCACAGGACCCCCTCCATCTTCTCCTGTTCTGGCCTCAGGCTGACACACTTCACACCCTGTTTTGCCACATCTAAGCCATGTGGCCTTTTTAAATAATGTCACACCTTTTCAATATTTTCTCTTCTGTCAAATGATACCAACAGCTAGCACTCACCTCGCAGGGCTGTGGGGCTGGGGCGGGGTGGTGGTGGATTGATTTAAAGCCTGTTACGCTCCGAGAACACAACTGTTGGTTGTGATGACTCTCGTGTGGGGTTAGCCCAAGCCCTGATGTTCTTCTGTCTTCCCTGAACCTCATCTCTTTACATTCAGCACTATGAGGTATGAAGCTTTTCTCTTTTTTACTACTTTTTTTTTCAAGGTCATCAGATTCAATATTAAGACCCAAAGATGTAAAGGTGCCATGCTGGGCTCCCCGGGTATGCATTGGGAGTGGGGAAGATGGTCTAGTGTCCACTGAAGAAGCTCCGGAAAACCAGGTTGCAGGGAGCCTAAGCCAGATCACAGGAGGTCACCCCATCCTGTGACAGCCATATGGGTGGCTAGGCTAGTAGGAGTAAGTCCTGAGAGGCAGGTTCCATCTCTCTCTTAGTGTGTGATCTCCCCAGAGGCAAATTATGACACAGGGGCCAGTCTAAGTACATAACAGAAATTGTTAGAGACACGGTCCCCAGGGGAATGAGAGGAGAAGGAAGACAGCCCCCCCCCCCTCTGGGTACTACTAAAGTCACAGCAGGCATCTAAGGGAGTCCCGCCTGTAAGCAGCTGAGGCTTGTCCCTTAAGGGGACACTGAGCTTCACACGAACACAGGAGATCTCTCAGCCAGCAGTGAGCAACCAAACCCGTTGCTGCCTGGGACTTGGGTGTTTAACCCTGGCCAGAATGCCACTGGGCATCTTTGATCTTACTATCTACTTAACATGAAGAAAAAGAGAGTTTCCAATTCCATCGCTTCCATGTGAGTGCAGGGGGTGCCTAGGTCCCTGGGTGGGACTGGTCTGGGTGGTCTTTTCCTCATACCTTCATGCTCTGAGTCAAGCTGACAACCCTGCAATGCTCTGCCACTGTCAGTCACATACTCTTATGCTTGCCAGGAATATCACATGGGCTGGACCACAGTCTGGCTCTTTTTGGGGGGAATGCTGGAACTCTCCGAAGTGGAAAATGTGTTGTGTTAGACTGAGGAAGAGAAAGACATTTGCTTGTTTGTGGTCTGTGTCTTGCTTCCTTCCAGAACCCTGCCTCCCGTGGGAAGAGCCAGCGGTGGCCTGTGATGATGACTTCCTTAATGAATCCATGGCTTTGTGAGGAGAGTGCTCTTTCCTTCCAAATGGGGAGGATGTCTCGGAGTTATGCTAATTGTTTAAGGCTTAATGGATGCATTAAGACTAGTCCTGGGGCATGTAGGGGTGGTTCAATAGACGGAAATCCATCAACGGAATCCATCATATAAGTAAACTGAAAAAAAAAAAACCCACATGATTATCTCCTTAGATGCCGAAAAAGCATTTGACAAAATCCAACACCCATTAATGTGTAAAGTCTTGGAGAGAGCAGGAATACAGGCACATATCTCAACGTAATGAAGGCAACATACAGCAAGCCTATGGCCAACATCAAGCTAAATGGAGAGAAACTTAAATCAATTCCACTGAAATCAGGGACAAGGCTGTCTACCCTCTCCATAGCTCTTCAACATAGTACTTGAAGTTCTAGCTAGAGCAATAAGACATCTAAAGGAGATCAAGGGGATACAAACAGGAAAGAAAGAAGTCAGCCATCACTATTTGTGGATGACATGATAGTATGCATAAGTAACTCTAAAAATCCACCAAGGAACTTCTGCAGCTGATAAACACCTTCAACAAAGTAGCTGGATACAAAGTCAACTAAAAAAAAAAAAATCAGCAGCTCTGCTCTACACAAATGACAAACGGGCTGAGAAAGAAATTAGGGAAACTTCACCCTTCACCATAGCCACAAAAGGTATAAAGTATCTTGGTATAACTCTAACCAAACAAATAAAAGACTTATATGAAAAAAAAAACCCTCAAGTCTCTAGAGAAAGAAATAGAAGAAGATATCAGAAGATGGAAAGACCTCCCATGTTTGTGGATTGGGAGAATCAACACAGTAAAAATGTCCATTTTACCAATGGCAGTTTATAGATTTAGTGCAATTCCCATCAAAATTCCAAGACAATTTTTTTGAAAGATAAATTCTCAAAAAACAAAAAACCCAGAATAGCTAAAATAATTCTATACAATAAAAGATCTTCTGGAGGAATCTCCATTCCGGATCTCAAGCTGTACTATAGAGCAGCAGTAATGAAAATAGCATGATACTGGCATGTAAATAGGCTGGTTGACTAGTGGAATTGAATAGAAGAACCAGAAATAAACCCACACATCTATGGGCTTTTGATTTTTGACAAAGAAGCCAAATTCATACAGTGGAAAAAAGATAGCATCTTCAACAAGTGGTGCTGGTCTAACTGGATGGCTACATGTAGAAAAATGCGAATAGACCCATATTTATCACCATGCACAAAACTAAAGTCCAGATGGATTAAAGACCTCAACTTAAAACCGGACACACTAAATCTGTTAGAAGAAAAGGTGGGGAAGAGCCTTGAAATCATTGGCACAGGAGACAACTTCCTGAACAGAATACCGACAGCCCAGGCTCTAAGATCAACAATTAATAAATGGAACCTCATGAAACTGAAAAGGTTCTTTAAGGCAAAGCAAACAGTCAACAGAACAAAACAACAGCCTACAGACTGGGAAAAGATCTTCACCAACTCTACATCTGACAAAGGGCTAATATCCAAAACATATAAAGAACTCAAGGACTTAAACACCACCAAGCCAAATATCCCAATTAAAAAATGGGGTACAGAGCTAAATAGAGAATTCTCAACAGAGGAATATCGGATGGCTGAGAAACACTTAAAGAAATGCTCAAAATCCCTAGTCATCAGGGAAATGCAAATCAAAACAACTCTGAGGTTTCATCTTACACCTATCTGAACAGCTGAGATAAAAAACTCAAGTGATGGCACCTGCTGGCAAGGATATGGAGAAAGAAGAACACTCCTCCATTGCTGGGGGGGGGGGGGGTGCAAACTTGTACAAGCGCTTTGGAAATCAATCTGGCACTATCTCAAGAAATTTGGAATATGTCTACCTCAAGACCCAGCCGTACCACACCCGGGCATATACCCTAAGGATGCTCCACCATACAGTGAGGACATTTGCTCAACTATGTTCATAGCAGCCTTGTTTGTAATAGCCAGAATCTGGAAACAACCTAGATGTTCCTCCACTGAAGAATGCATAAAGAAACTATAGTTCATTTATACAATGGAATGCTATCCAGCTATAAAAAAACAAAATTTGAAATTTGCAGGCAGATGGAGGGAACTAGAGACAATCATCCTGAGTGAGGTAACTCAGACCCAGAAAGACACACATGGCATATTCTCACTCATAAGCAGATGTTAGCCACTTAATTTAAGTTGACCACATTACAGTACAGAGACGGATGTGCCAACCGAGGTCCATGTAGGATGTGGACCTAGACCTTCTGCTCAGATGTAGTAGATTGGCAGCAGTCTCCTTGTGCTGCCACACAATATGGAGAGTAGGGACTACTTCTGACATGGACTCGGGCCTCCTAATGTTGTTCACTTCCCCCCTGGCAGGGTGGCCTTGCCAGGCCACAGAGGAAGAGGTTACAGGTAGTACAGGGGAAACTGGATAAGCTGAGGTCAGATGTTAGGAGAGGAGGGCTCCACTTTCTAAGAACTAGGGGAGGGAGGGAAAGGATGGGATCAGGATGTGATGAGGGAGGGTGCTACAATCAGGATGTAAAGATTCAAACTGCAGAGCAAGCAGGTAACTTATATTGCTGATCCCACTACATGGGAATAGATCTGAGACTGGCTGAGATATGAAGGTTTACGCATAGACAAGGCTTCATGTTGGCCACAGATTCTCTGTGATTTATAATTAGAGGTCATTCTTAGTATGACATGAAGGAAGATTTGCAGATGTCTTCCTTCTGCTCATACAATGAGCAGAAAACCAGCCTTAATTGCTCTGTGCATCCCACATACCTCATGCAATCATGTTGGAAGTGTATAATGCTTGTGAGAAATTATGTTTTCAGAACAAAAGAACCAGACACTGACGTTGGATCAGACCTGACAGGATTCATTCCTCTCAGCATGCTGGACCCTGACATCCTCCATCCTCCATGTTCCAGACTCAGGTGCCTCAGTTGCTGTTACCCACCAGAACAGGACAGCTCCCAGGACAGCATTGTAGAAGCTTCTGATCCCAACTGGTCCAGCATTTCAGACTGTCCAACGCAGGACTCCTAGTAAGCCTGGAATTTCACAACACTTAGTAAATGGGCCACAAATGCTATCCCTGGCTTGCTTAGCCATTTTCCCAATTTTTTTGGCAGGAGCCCTTCAAAGGTATTATTCACCCTAAATCAGCTTGAAGAAAGCTTAAGAGAACGATGTCCCATTTCCTCTAAGGGGGGTTGGGTAGGTTTCTATTTGCTCTCTTGGTCTACAGATGCTTATTTTCATTGGGAGTTGGTTGTAAGTTATTATTGGTCTTATACAGAGAGAAAATTAGACTGGACTCAGGGACATCTCTCTTTTCCTTTATCTTTCTTTTGTAGGTAAGGAGATAGGAGCTGAAAAAAAGAAAGGGGAATATAGAAATATAGAGGGAGGATGGGTTATTTTTAGTTCATTGGTATTGAATTTTGTATATTGATGCAAATCATGGTCATGTCATTACTAGTCTAATTTTATCACAAGAATATATATCCTAGGTCTAATAGATAGATATGATTCCATAGATATATAAGGTAAGGTAAAATAGTTAAATAAGGTCTTCAAAAAGCCTCAGAGACCTACAGAATATGGTATTTAAAGATGTTTTTATTATTCTAAATATTCTTTGACAACAAGACAGGTTAACTCCTGGCAACATCCAGCCTGCCTCAGAGAAGATGATGAGCATCAAAGAACCTCCTTATGAAGATAGCTTCAAATGTAGCAAACCAGCCACTGGGCAAAATGCCCTCCTTTCTGCCACAGACAGAATTCTGCCTAAAAATAGGCAAGCTCAGATGCAGGCAGAGTCGATGGCCAAACTCTGCCAAGACAGGGTAAGCAAGTCCTCAATAGTTCCTGCCTCACAAATATGTCTGTCAGATATATTGGGCTAGAAGGCCGAAGATGATGCACCAACATTACAGAGGCTTTTGGATGACTATTCAGAGAGCAAACTGTCTCAGACATTTTTCATTTTGGGAGCTGCTAACCTGCACTTCTGGTTCACTTAGGTATTTAAGTTTTATTCCTTCTCAAGTCTCTGATAGTTTAATCTTACAATTAAGCTTAGTTGGTTAGGTGTTAAGATGTTTTTAGATCAAGATACATGTTCTAAGTTAAGAGAGATGAGATATGATATTGATCTTCATTCAGAAATTTAGACCCAAAAAGATAGGAAAGATGTTTACTTCAAGTTTGCCAAATACAAATAGCCAAGTCACTATGAATGTAACATTTATATAATTCCTGATTGGCTTGTGGGTCTTCCTGCTGTAGGTAGTTTATTTTATTCATATGTAATAATATAAATGTATACGTTAAAAAGAAACATTTAAAAAAAGACTAATCACTTGGGTAGTCAGTGAGCCCTGGCAGTGTCACCCGAGGAGAGGACAGCAACAGTGCTGATTAGTTGGGACTGTACATTCACAGAGCACACTTTTGAGTGTATCTGTTCAGAGTGTTTCCAGACAGGTCTGACTGACAAGACCAACCCTGAACGTGAGCAGCACCATCCCCGCTGGCTGACATCCCAGACTGAATAAAATGGTAAAAAGGTGAAAAACAGTTGATGACCAGCATGGAACCCTTCTAGGCTGCCAAGTCACTTCCATTATCACACTTTCACCACTGTGACAAACTATAGGTCCCTGAACCCCTGCCTGACTTGCTTTGTAGCAGGAATTTGGTCACAGCCACAAGAAGTGCCACCAATACATTTACCTCAGTCGAGCACCTAAAGGACACGCCGCCTCCTTTGCAAGAGGCTGGAAGGAAGTGAAGTTGGTAAGAGGTTTAATGTCTGCATTTTTCTTAATGCAGAGAGAGAGTCTCGTTTGTGCTGGCCAAGGTCTCGAGGCGCTGGGTGATGAAATAAAGGAGGTGGAGCCTCGTGGAAACCTGAAATCCAGAGAGACAACCCAATTTTTGAAAATGGGCAAAAGGGCTGGAGAGATGGCTTCCACTAAGAGCATATCTGCTGCTGCCGTAGAGGACCCGGGATCAGATTCCAGCACCCTTGTCACGCAGCTTACAGCCACCTCCGCCTTCAGTTCCAGGGGATCCAACACCCTCTTCTGAACTCTGAGGGCTCCTGCACTCTGCACTCACCTGTGCACATGCACGCATGCATGCACACACAGACACAATTAAGAAAATAAAACTATTTTTTAAATGGGCGAAAGACCTATATAGACAATTTCCCAAAGAGGATATGCAAATTCCCAACTAGCTCAAGAAAAGACAAACACAACAACATTAGTCTTAGAGGAGTGCAAACCCAGCCCACAGTGAGCGACCACTTCACACCCATGAAGTATGAAGACGGCTCCAGTCAAAACAAGAAACAAAACCAAACCAAACCACAAGCGCTGGCAACAATGTGGGAAAACTGGGCCCTTCGCACGCTGCTGGTGGGCACAGACCGTGATTCAGTCATTGTGAGTTTGGCAAGTCCTACAAGATGTAAACATAGTCCCACTAGCTGACGTAGCAGTGCCAGCCCTAGGGATGACTGAGGCAAGATGGAAGCATCTATGCTCAGCACAGCCCTGCTCACAATAGCAAAAAAAGAAAGGTAAGAAGACCACACACACACACACACACACACACATGGCACACCACATACACACACAGCCAAACCCAGGAAAATCGCGTATGTCCAAAGACTGCCACACAGCTCCACAAGGAGCTTGTCTACAGACGAGATGTCATAAAATGGATGAGAATTAATGCATGCTACAGCTTGGCTAAGCCTCAAAAGCATTATGCTAAAAATAAACCATGCACAAAAGGTCCCATACTGTCTGTTTCTATTTATATAAAATGTCTAGACTAGATGAATCCCCTAGACTGGATGAATCCCTAGAGATGGTGAACAAATCCAGGGCTTTCAGGGGCTGCGGAGAGAAGAGAGAAAATGACTCGATAATGGAGGATTTCTGTGGGTGATAAAAAAAATCTTGAATTAGATAGCGATCACAACCACACTTTATGCTTGTACCAAAAGCCATTGTGCTGTAGACTCTAAAGTGGTGAGTTTTGCTGTAAATACAAAAATATCCAGACAGGACCTATAGTCAGCTATAACTTGTGGGGCTTGATCAGAAATTCTTATGAATTTCAGAATGGTGGCCACAGAGCACCCATGCAAGGGATGGGCCAGAGAAGGAGCAACGCAGCTGCTGGGGTCTCGTTCTGGGGCCTCCACAGCAGGAGCCGGGAGTTCAGCTCCCCATGAGAGGTCCCCAGTGCTGCTGTCACTAGAGCTCATCTGTCCCATGCCCTGGTTCTGCCTGCCTTTGCTTGAGCTACCTCCTCCGCTCCTTCTAGCATCATTTCCAGCTGGTCCTCAGAGCCCCTGATGCTTCTACACCCACATTCCTGTCAGACAGCCTGCGGTGGCTGGCCTCAGGCTCCGGAGATGTTTCCCACCAGCTGTACAAAGCCAGTGGTACCTAGTACCTTTGGATGGGGGTGAGGGCACCAAGGGCCACGGCCTGGGCGTCCTTCAGTAGATAGATGGGATCATTCCTGGTGGCTGCAACGCTGCTTTGAGCGGATATCCACAGGTGCTGTAGGGTTTGAGGAGAACAAAGGGGACAGCGCAAGAATAGCCCTGAGGCTTTCTTCCTTAGGTCCCATCCTCCTGCCTCATGATTTCTGAAAACAGACTGTATCCCTGACTGGAATGACTCAGTAACAGGAATGAAACATTCCCGGCTCCCATAATGAAGACTGAGCCCACCGACTAAGTGGTCAGCTCCTGAGAGTGTGCACAGGGCACTAGCACTGGGCACTGGGAATTAGAAGCTGGGTGATGGGGGTGGGGGTGGGGGTGGGGGTGGGGCCGAGGGGGGCAAGGGGAAGGGAAGGTGTGGCTGACTGTCACGCTGAGAGGTGCTGAGAGGCGCCTGGAAACCTGAGAGGGAAAAGCAGATTTGCCCTGTGGGATCAGAGTTCACACCTGTGCTAGCATAAGAAGTAAAATCTTCAACGAAAAGCTTTGAGTGGGTTCAGGTTCAACGGCAGATGGACCTCCAGGAAGTGGCGGGTCCCTAGGGGGTGGCAGCCTGCTGAGTCAGCTACCCCAACCCAACTGCCAGCTAGTTTAGCCACAGCTCCCCCACAGCCCTCAAAAAGTTCAGAGTAGAAAGTCAGGGGCAGCAGAAGTTGTCAAACAGCCTGCAGACGTGGCAAAGTCACATGTCCGATCAGGCTTTAAATAAACAGGATGTGAGAGGCAGAAGTGCACTCATGTATGGCACAGGGAAGGGTCGGCCCAAGATGGCAGGCAAGGTTGTACCGTCTTCATTGGTCAACAAGTGAGGAGAAAAGGGAAGCGGCTTGTTGCTGCGTGCCTTTAATACAGTTCCTCATGTGGTGGTGACCCCAACCATAAAATTATTTCATTGCTACTCCGTACTAGTAATTTTGCTACAGTTATGAATCATAAGGTAAATATGTGATATGTAAGACATCTGATGTGTGACGCCCCCCCCACACCCCCCCCCCGCAAAAGAGGTCATGAACTAAAGGTTGTGAACCACTGAGTTGAGGTTTAAAATCTCTGCACTCAAACTAGCTCACCTGCCACTCTACACTGACGATCTGCTTTGCTGGGTTGTGAAATCAACGCCTCCTTTTCACTGCCGAGTCCCTAGTGCTCTCAAAACAGGACATTTGGACTGTGCTTCCTCCATTGATGAAAATCTCACACCCAGCAGAGGGAAGCGGATGGCCAGGAGTGTGTCATTGCAGTGTCCTTGGGCCACGGCTAGCACTCTGGTCCATCCAGACACACTAGGTCAACCAGACACTGGAAGGAAGTGAGGTTTGGAAGGCCAGTGAGCCAGGGAGATGCTCTCCTGGGTGGCATATGGTACGGCATTCCTGAGAGGACCAGTATCAGCGTAAGACACCCAAGACCAAGTTCTCAGCACAAAGGAGATTTCTTTGCCCCAGAGGGACAGAGGGCAGGGATAAGAGACAAAGGCAGGAGAGAGAGGATGAGGGAGAAGAGGAAGGGAACAAGGAGGAGGGGAAGAGAGGTTTGCCACAGAGGGACAAAGGACTACCTCTGGATAGAGAAGAGACAGATGTGGCCCACAGACAAAGGTACAGGGGGAAGCCCCCTACCACGGCTTGGTTGATTTTGATTGGGCGTGCTAATTAGGGAGGCCACAAAGGGGGCTTTTGATCACTGGGCTTCGATACTTTGATAGCTGGACCTTGGTGGTCAGCCTCGGGGAGAGGAAGTGGCCAAATAAGGGAATAGACCTTAGTGCTTAGCTTTAGGGGTGTCTTTTTAGCAAGGAAGAGGGCATGGGGGAGACCGGCAAGGCCTGCCAGGGCCGTGTTCGCCATGCTTGGGCCTGCAAGAGTCCCTACAATTCCTCCAGCCTTTCTCGTGGCATATGTGGCCATCACGGCCCATGGGATGTCCTAAGCTATGGCCCTGGTCCTACTTAGAACCAGATGCATCTGGCATAGTGAGATCCATTAGCCAGATCAGGTGTGGCAGAGCAAGGTTCTTCCTCCTCGCTTTCCCGCCGCTCTGCACAGCTGGAAAGCCCACAGTCCCTGGTGCAATGCAGGAAGGCATCCCTCTGAAACAGCTCTCCTAGGCTGGGGATCCATGCCCAGGTCCCCTGCCCACCTTCCCCCTCCAGGTCCATAGTCATCAGTTCAGTGCTGGGACCTTGACGCCACTGTCTTATGGAGGGAGAGTGGTGTAGTGGGAAGGAAGCCAAGCCAGGCCCTCCCTGGGGTGGCAGTGACACTCTCGCCACCTCCACCTCCAAGTTGTCTCCTTCACTTCCCTCTCAGTACAGCACTCAGATTCCTGACCCTGACACTACTTTCCCCCATCACTAGCTGGTGCTTCCCACGCTCCTGTCGGACTCTCCACACACTCCTTGTGGCCACCAGACATTTTACTCAGCGGCTGCCCTCCTGGAACTGTCCACAGCAGCCAGGGCCACGCTGGTCAGAGAATGCAGAAGTTCATCCGAGGAGACCCTGAGAACCTTGACTGTGAAATGTATCTCTGTTTGGCTCAGCTTTATGTACTCGGAGACTTGCCTCCCAGGCCCAGACGCTGTCTTTTTCGGAAGGTTCGCTTCCTGCCTCGAGCCCACACTCTTTGTAGCTCTCCCCTCTGCGAATCTACGTCTAAGAGGCAATCTCAGGACAACAGTGAGCAGCCACCGAAGTGGAGCAAACCCTTCTTTACATCAAATTTTCTTAAAATAAAAAGTTGTGTCTTATTGCAAAGCAATGCATCTTCATTTTAGAGAAAAATAGAAAATATTGAAAACCAAATAGTAGGGGAAAAAACCATTCCGTTGTGATTACTGTGGTCACACACATATGTGTACACACACATACACACATCTGCATATATGTGTCTACATATATATATTAGATTTATTTCTGTTTATTTAAAATATAAGCTAACAGTGATCATGTTACTAATTTAAAACCCACATTTTTTCAACTAACAACACACAGTAAACGTCTTTGTATGTCAATAAGTACTTCCTACGATACACTAACACTTACATCATGTTCAAAGTCATGTGAAATTGGTCCCCAGAGTCTTTCCGTGCCTTCTTTTTGGCTTTTGTGAACAATGTTGTTATGTATGTCCTCGTAGCTAAGTCTACACACATGGATTCTTGGGTCCTTGAAGTAAATTTCTGAAAGTTCAGGCAAGATTGTTACCCACCTCTCTTCTTTTCTCTTCTCTCCCTCCTTCTCTGCGCCCCGCCCCCACCTCTCTCTTTACCCTTTTCTTTAAAATGAAGTTTTTACTATATTGCCCAGGCTTTGAACTTCTAAGCTCAAGAGACCCCCACCCCACCCCTGCATTTCAGTCTCCCAAGAATTGGAAAGACAAATGTGCTCTACCAGGCTACATGCTGATGAAGACTTTTGAATGCATTACCAAACCCTTTCCCAAAAACATATCCATTTTTGTACCCTAGTATACACAGGAAGTAAGAGCCCTACCACTCAGCTATACCCCTGGCCCTTCTAATTTTGTTTTGAAATAGGGTCCCATTTAGTTGCTCAGTTGGACCTTAGACTCACTCTACACCCAGGCTGCCCTTGCACCCACTCTGTGCCCAGGCTGCCCTTGGACCCACTCTGTGCCCAGGCTGCCCTTGGACCCACTCTGTAGCTGCTTTCTGGCTGTAGCTAGCATCTTCTAGTTTCTCTGTGTGGTCAACAGAGAGAGCTCTGATCTCTCCTTGTCTTACAAAGGCAACAATCTCATCCCAAGACCCCCTCGCTCACAACCTCGCCAAATGCTAGTCACCTGCTAAAGGCCCCTTCTCCACCCATCCTCCCATGGAGCCTAGCGCTGTTAAGTATGAACTGGGGAAAGCAAACATTCAGATTCCTGCCAGGGGTCCCGAGCTCCATAAATAAACACAGGTAAAGGGCTCCATAACACAGAGACAGGCCCCTCTGAGGACAGAAATGTCACAGTGAGGACACACTGGTTTTCAGACCAGACTTTCCCAAGCAAGAAAGGAAGCTGTCTATAGATTCTGCCGTTGCCTGGGGCAGCGAGGAGTAGGATGGCAGCAGAGAGGCCATCTGCTTGCGCTTTCACATTCACTCGTTTCCCTGGAGCTAGGGTGTTCCTGCAGCCACTCTGAGACTGTGGCACTTTAAGCCAGGGACATATGTCTAAAGTGACATGTCTGCAGTGTCCCCGATGGGCTTGGCCAATTCTGCTTTCAAGACCTATAGCAGGTTTGCAGAGATGGATGGTGAGGAGCAAATGAGGACTTTAGCGCAGTGCTGAGGTAGAGAGAGACCTAGAGGTGGGCAGCACAGGGGCTCTCAACAGGTGAGATGCAGTCAGGTCCCAAGTGACCCCAAAGATCCTACAAAACCCCCTCAACACCACAGCCACTCACATCGCCACGCAATTCAGTGAACACAATGTTAACAAATAAAGAAACCATCTTGACAAAAGGCGGACTGTGCACCAAGAAAGAAACCGCAGGCCAATCAATAATAAGCACCTCAAGGGCAATTATACAGGGGAAGGAGAGATGTTCATTGGTGGAGGAAGAAGACCCAAAGCACCCGTACTAGCTTAGGGCAATGCCCACCCACAGTCAGGAACTCTGCTTCAGAGGCAGCTGTGGGAGCCACCTGAGAGTGTGTGGAGCCTGGCTGAGGAAGAAGGGCAGATGCAGCATGCAGAAAGTCTCGGGATGAGAAGGGAGTTGAGGACACTGAGGAAGCCAGGCCTGCGACCCCAATGACCTTAGTCTGTCTGTCCAGCTCTTATGTCTTTCCTCAATATCCCACTGAAATGGCTCTGTCTCCCATCCAGGAGAAATGCTTCGGTGAAGGGCATCATGGTCACTCTCTGGCTTGGTTCCCAGCCACCCCATGCCTCAGTCCTTCTGAAACTCCTGTGTGCTGTAAGCTGCCCGTGTGGGGATTGTGTTGCTTGTTTCGGCATCCAGTGCTTCGTGAATAAGAGTGTGTCCAGAACGCCTGTACTATTCTTTTTGCTTGCATTTAGGAGCAGCACACACATACATATATGTAAACACACACATGTTCACTTTTTTTTTTTCGTTTTGTTTTGTTTTTTGTTCGTTTGTTTTTTGAGAAAGGTTTTCTCTGTGTAGCCCTGGCTGTCCTGGACTCACTTTGTAGACCAGGCTGGCCTCGAACTCACAGCAATCTGCCTGCCTCTGCCTCCTCAGTGCTGGGATTAAAGGCGTGCGCCACCACACCAGGCCACACACGCACATATTATGGGGGTATGTATGGTGGTTGATCCCTCCCAGATTGCTCTCCCAAAGTGGGCACCAGAGTAATAACAGACACACAGCAGACTCTCAAGAAGTTTCTAAGCCGCATGAGAAGGTGGCTGCAAGCAGAAAGGAGCTGTTGGGAGGGATGCACAAAACACAGCTGGAACAGCAGAGGGGGCAGCACTGAGGTCATTTACCACCAGCTGATCACGTCAGGGACACCCATCCCAAGTGCTATGGGGACAGAAACGTCTCTGTCAGAAAGATGCGGGAAAGGGGGTTCAAGCAGTAGAGTGCTGCACAGGGAAACTTGGAAGGAGGGTCTCATGTGCTCAAGGCCAGGCCTGGGTAGGACAGCAGTGTCCCCATGAGCCCTGTTCAGCATCCCACTGTCAGTGACTATACAGCAGAGAAGACAAGGAAGAGATAGGTCTAGGGAAACTGACACCCAGGAAAGAACATGTTCATGAGCAATAGCTGGGTGGGTGGGCATGGGGTGCTAAGCTGGAGGGAGCGAAGGGCACCCAGGTGGTAGGTAGAGTGTGGACAGAACTGGGTCCCTATTGGACACAGCCCACAGAGAAAGAGATGGAAAGGAGAGGCCATTCTGCAGCTGGAGCCAGGAACTCAGCGCGTCCCTTCCTTTTGGTAGGAGGAAAGATGTATCACTAAAGGGAACTCTCTGGAAATGACAGGTGGCAGACAAGAAAGCGCTGCAGCCATCTGTGCTCTAAAGATTGAGAGACACCTATGTGAGAGTCTTTGGGGCTAGCTACTGAGACCTGGTGAACTTGAAAGTCAGAGATCCTGACTGGCATAGGGTAAGGGAGAGGTGGAGCAACACACAGTGTACAGCTTTATCCAGCCTTCCTGCACTTGGTCCTGGGTCTCAGCTTCCCCGAATTACTTCGACTGGTAGCTACAGAAATGTCTCAGCACTGGGTCCTTTAGTCAATGCTGAGACTTTGCTCGTGTTTACCTCCCTCCTGCAATTGAAAGGCCTTGATGACTCTGTCCTTCTACCTCATAGAGGAATCACCAGCTTCCTGTGCTTGGAGACTAGGTTACCAAGGCACCAAGAGTTAGGGTTTTCTAAGAGGAAAATCTGGAAGCAGGGAGCTAAACGGAACTTAGTATATGCCTGGTGGTGGGGGGGTACACCTTTAATCCCAGCACTTGGGAGGCAGAGGCAGGCAGATCGCCGTGAGTTTGAGGCCAGCCTGGTCCACAAAGCGAGTCCAGGACAGCCAAGGCTACACAGAGAAACCCTGTCTCCAAAAGCAAAAATCAAAACAAAAACAAAAAAAAAAAAAAAAGAAAGAAAGAAAGAAAGAAAAAAAAAGAAAGAAAGAAAGGAAAGGAAAGGAAAGGAAAAAAAGAGAGAGAAATCAGAAGCAGAATGTGGAGCACAGCCAGGACAGGGGTGCCATCAAGCTGGGACCTGTGTTGGGTACATGGGCCTTCGCCTGCTAGAGCAGTCCCACGTACATCCCACAACTCAGACTCGAGGGGCTCACACACCCCCCCCAAGGCCTGAAGATCTTCCTGAGTACAACTTGACTCTTGTCACCTTCCCCTCTCCTCCCTACTTAGTCTTGCCCGCCCCATGGACCACAAAGCCGGCACCTCAAGTCAAGCCACATGGAGTCAGTATCACAGTCTACCACATCTTGTCCCTGTCACCACACTTGCTCCTCCGACCTGGTGCTTTTGATCTGTTTTGCATGCCTCACCCAACCTGTTGTCATCCTGTTTTTTGGAGTTTTCTTTTTCAGCATCCCTGTGTGACAACAGTTCCCAATGACTTCCGCACTCCCCTAATTGACTGGCCTCTGTGGTTCACCCCCAGTTCCTTGACACCAAAGCTCTCTGTGTTCCCAGCCAGCCCATGGGGTTGCTTGTGCCCAGGCTGCACAGCTGCTGGGGATATGTAACCATGCAGGTGACATTGTTATTACTATTTACCAGATGAGGGAAATGAGTCTCCAAGAGGGTGGCAGCTGGGTCACACTGAGAGTGGGAGTGCAGAGCCGGGGGCCTTAGGCTTAGGATGTAAAATGTTGCCAACACTCCCAGTTGTGGGTGTTTACACGCACAGAAATAGCTGGAAGGCTGGTCACGGTGACTGCCATGGCTTCTGCTCTCTGAAGGCTGCTATCTTTAGCAAACTAATTACTAATAATGTTTGCTCAACAGCCAGGGCATGCACAAGAGAAAATGATCTTTAGGGATTTATTCTTCCCAAGAGGAGGTTTGGTGTCATAGTTGCAGCGGTGGGAGGCTCTATTCTGTAACATGGGTGGCAGGGCCGGAGGGCACGACTACAGGACCCCCCAAGGCCTGTTAAGACTCTTGGGACCTACAAAGCCAGTTCCTGCCACACACTCCTCCTCAGGGAACCTAAGCAGGAAGAGAGGGGCAGGGGCAGGCCTTGTAGTGCCAATTGCTGATCTGCCACTTTCCCACCTCAAACATCAGTTTCTTTCCCTATTGGTTATTAAAACAACTACTTCTTCTTCTTCTTCTTCTTCTTCTTCTTCTTCTTCTTCTTCTTCTTCTTCTTCTTTTTCTTCTTTGTGAACTTTGCATCTTGGAGCAAAACAAGGATGCCAGTTTAAAACTTACGTTGCCACACACCCGAGGCTTAGCCCCTTTATCTGCAAGACAGGGTGAAAATGGTGCTGGCTCATGGGGCTGTAATCAGGTTGTGGGCTGTAGCATTTCATGCACTATGGGACTGAGGGCATTTGGAACCAGCTTCACTCTACGAGACGGTGGCCAGAGACAGCCCAGCCCATGCCTTCTCGGTTCATCTCAGTGCCCTGCTTCAGGGCCTGTCATTTCTCTCTAACATGTAGCATAGCCTCAAAATGCAGGTCTCCAAGAGCTGCGAAAAGTGGCACTTTTGGAAGCTGTCTTCAGAGGGAGGGGGCGTCTCTTACTCCACCCCTCAGCTATGAGGGTTGGTGTGACCTTACTTCCTAGGCCCCTTAGCTCATACCCAGCAGTGATCCTCTGGGAAACTCCCTCAGCCTCAGCCTGGACCCTCAGCATCACCTTTCCTCCTGGGGCCTCTGTTCCTTCCCACAGGTGGGTCCTTCAGTCTCCTCTCTATCTGGAGCTCTTGAGAGAATAACATCGTTTGTTTTTCTGTCACCATCACTTTGCAATGGGTCAGCCACAGTGTAAACATTTAATCAGACTTTATTGTCTAAAACAATCAATCCTGTCAGTGTCCTCTGGGCCTTATGTGCCTATGTGCACACACCTGTGTGTATGTGCTGGAAGGAGTTGGGGGGGGGGACACAGAGTCAACATGAAACATTTTTATGTCCCCTCCAAGATTGGAGCAGGTTGTACATGGGGTGAAGGTAGGCAGCAGGTTGAGTTTGGTCAAGGTCATCTTTAGCCACTGTCTCAGCAGCTGCCCCATCCTTTCCATGGCTATCTTCAAGCCACGAAGAGGTTGCCTAGAGAATTCTGTCACACTTTGGATTGGGCAGAGTTTGACTGGGACCTGGCAGAGAGACGATGTATCAGTGTCCTTTTTGCTATAGGGATCCAGGCTTTGTGATGAGGGGGTACCCACCCACACAGCTGTCACTCACTGCATCTGTCACTCTGGTGGCTACCCAGGCTGGTTCACTAGGTCATTCTTCTCCCCCGATGATGGGATATGAGGAAGACACAAGGGACAGATGTGGACAAGGCCTTTTCCTAGTTGAGGGGGGTCTACAAAGGAGGTGGTTGTGGGAGAAAGGCATGCCAATTGAATAGCAGGCATCCCATGAACCCTACTGGCGTGATGTGAGCTGAAAAGTGGGTACAGAGACTTGAGATGAGCCCAGAGTACCACACCTTGGAGTAGAAGAATTGGAATTTTAGTGTAGATTTTGGAGTAGGTCCAAAAAATATACCAGGCCAGCTCAAAGTTAGGGGAAGTGAACACTCTGTTTCCCATGACAGCTGCCATCTTTCTTTTGGTTGTTCGAGACAGAGTTTCTCTGTGTAGCCTTGGCTGTTGTGGGCTCACTTTGTAGACCAGGCTGGCCTCGAACTCACAGTGATCCACCTGCCTCTGCCTTCCAAGTGCTGGGATTAAAGACATGTGCCACCACACCCGGCTAACAGCTGCCATCTTTCGTGGAAACCCCCCTCAGAAGCTGTGGCATGGCTTGTCTATGGTCATCCTCCTCTTTTATTTAACCAACCCTTTGCAGGCAGCAAGGACATTCAGAGGTAGATGCTGTGGTTCAAAGTCTCCTCCTGACCCTCGCTCCTTGTCTAGTTACCATCTGGACTTGGAGCAGCAGGGGACAGTGGCTTCTGCCATCTCTTACTCCACACACAACTGAAGGAACCAGGTTCCCCCTTCCCCCCCCCACCCCCCCCCCCAGCCTCAGAATACCCATACACACAGGGGAGAAACTGACAGGTGTGTTTAACCTTTGACACTGGGAAATGTTATCATTTCCAAAGCTCAAGGTTACGAGACACAAAAACATATCACACACACAAAACGTTACAGGAAATTCTTTTCACGTTTTAGATAAACTTGGTTTCGAGTTGGGCTGCATTCCTAGCCATCTTAGGCTTCACGCAACCACATAAGGCTCCCAGACCACAAGTTGAACATGACTGCTTAGATCCAGTCACACCCTGGACAAGCAGAGAAGGTGGTTGGATCTTCTGAGGACTCAGGTCTGCCGGTCTTCCCTGCATTGCTGCTAGGTGACCCTACTGGTGGCATGCGAAGGGGCGCCCTTCCACTTCCTGCTTGAGTTTCATGTCTCAGGAATTCAGGTCCACCATCCCTATACAGAGAAGAGACTGTTATCACACAGAAACCTCCGCTTTCTCCTGCCTTACTCTAGAAGCCAAGACAAGTTGGTGGCTACCGTCCCCCTGAGGTCAGGAAACCCAGTGGCTCAATATGACTGAGGCTTCAAGATTCAATGTGACTAAGACGTTCGTTTCTACTTAGCATTTTTGGGGGTGGGAGGCTGGCATGGAGGTGGAGACAGAGAGCCTGTCCATCTGCCTGTTCCCTTGTCAGTCTCACTGGGGGTCCCGGGGACACTGGAGGTAGACCTGATTAGGCAACGGTGCGCTGACAAGTGACAAAGAACCCTGGCTGTGATGGTGTGCCTTCTAGTCCAGGCACCCGCAGACCCAAGAGGTGGAAGACCGGTGAGTTACACCTGGTGGGCAGGAGGGGAAATGACAGGTAAGCAGGTTGTGTCCAGGCCCAAGCTGGCCCAGGCAGGAAGTTCAGGACTATGGAAAGAATAGAGCGCGAGCGAGAGGAAGATGGAGAAAACAGACGAAAGAGCCGAGAAAACAGGGTTCAAAGGACCTCACTGTTTCTCACACCTTTGCCACTGCCAGGGAAGTCACTGCTTTCAAGGTCCTTGCTCCCAGAGGTGACACTAGCCTCTCATTTGAGCACCTGCTGAGCTCTGCTCTTGCACGTGTCCTTTCGCATCTCGTTTCATTTGCTGCTGAGGAGACCCCAGCCTCCAGCAAATGACCTTTAATCAGACCTAGAGGATATTCCCTCACCCATAGGATAATTATGATTTCCTTCTTGTGATAGACACATGTCAATGAGATCCTGCACTGCTGCATGTAGCTTAAGTATCCTGGCACCCCTAGTCCCAGTGAATCAGACACATTTACCCACAAAAACCCTCCCCACCAACCAAGGTTTATAAATAAAGGCTGGCTGGTGTGCTTGCCTGCTCTCTTGCTCGCCATTCCTCTATCGCGACCACTTGAGGCTCCATTTATTCTGAGGGCGGGAACTGCCGCTGGGCGCCCAGCGGTCAGGCAGCAATGGCGGAACTGCCTTTGCAGCCCCTCGGGTCTGCTCCACCACTGCCACCACTGAGGCACTGGCGGGCCTGCTTCTCACTGGACCTGCTTGCCAGCAGGTTTCAGACATCTGCTTGCTTCCTCTGTGCTTGGCACAGCAATGCAAACAAGGAGGGAGCTGTGACACTTGATATCAGGGGTTTGTGGAGGTCTCGAGTCGTCACTGCCTTCTGCTGCCAGCAATCTCTTTCTAAAAGAGCTAAACTGTAACACTCCATGGAAAACTCACTTTCCACCTTCCCCCAGAGAGACTGGGAACCTGGACTAGCACCCAGCCTCAGGTCTCACCCTGAGCACTCCAAGGTGCCCCTGAGTGAGAAACAGGACCTTGGGAACTTTGACCTTGAGGTCTGTCCATTCTTGTCCTCAGGCAAGCAGTGCCAGGACCAGCCGGCCGGACATGGAATCCAGGCCCTTGCCCGACGCTGAATGACAACTTGCTCCTTGTAACCTCTCTATGAGGCTGTGACTCCTATTTTACAGAGAAGAAGGTGGCTCAGAAAAATCAAGCGACTTCTTCAGGTAAAGTCAGAATTAAAACTCAAGTATGGCTGGCCCCAAAGTCTGGATGTAGCCTGGCATAGAAGGGTACATAGATACGCCACACACACACACACACACACACACACACACAAACTATAGAAACCAAATTTTATCGCTGTACAGAGACACCATGACCATGGCAGCTCTTATAAAAGAAAACATTTAACTGGGGCTGGCTTACAGCTTCCGAGGCTTAGTCCATTATCCTCATGGTGGGAAGCATGGCAGCGTGAAGGCAGACGTGGTGCTGGAGAGGGAGCTGACAGTTCTACATCTTGATCTGCAGGCAGCAGAAGGGGACTTCATGCCACACTGGGCGGAGCTTGAACCTAGGAGACCTCAAAGCCCACCCTACAGTAACACACTTCCTCTAACAAGGCCAAACCTACTCCGAACAAGGCCACACCTCCTAATAGTGTCACTCCCTATGGGCCAGGCATTCAAACACAGGAGACTATGGGCGCTGTACCTGTTCAGTCCACCACACAAACCAATCTACATTTTAGCAGAAGGAAGCACTTGTTGCTGTGGGAGGGGCCTCTTCTTGTCACAGAAGCAGGCTTAGAGAGGCGATATGGGATCTCCAAGGTCGCAGAGCCTAGCATGCATTGTCCCATGTCTTGGAAACCTTAGAAGAGGCTGCTCAGAAGGAAACTGATGAGCCAGGGACAAAGGAAGATGACAGACCCAATATCAGGTCTCACACTTTCTGAAAGAACCCCATAAATTTCCCTGCTCAAGCAGATCAGGATTGGGGGGCTCTCCCTAGATCCTGGGGCAAGCATCCTGCTTTGGGGGCCTTAGCAGGAGAGAAGGGCCTGGTTGCCATGGTTTTCTGGTGCCTGTCACTGGCTCACAGCAATGCTTGCTTGTTTCAGCTGTGTATTCTGAGTCATGCCGGATCTAAGCTTTTTGCATTACTCTGAGTTACTCAGGAAACTGTGAGGAGAACGGTGCCACGGCATATGCAGTGAGGTGGTGGGTTTCTTGCACGAATGTACGCATGCTCCTGCCTATCACTCTCACTTATTCATCTACTCAGGACCTCTATTTATGTAATCACTCTCACACTCAACTACTGTCACGGGCAACGAAATATCCCTCATTCACCTATTCACTCCGCCTTGAGCACTCACCATAGCCCAAGCCCCAGGCCCTGTTCCAGAGTGTGCAGCTGAACACACCCATGAACAGCAAGCAGAGTTCATCAATATTTACTTCCTGAATGTTTACATGGAAGTGGGGGGAACATGAGAGGAGCCTGGAACAAGAAGGGCTTTTTGTGACAGAGGAGGCTTCCTTCATTCTGAAAGGGATGCCTGCAGTGGGAGAAATCTAGCATGGTTAAGGTATTGGAAGTCAAAGAATGAGTGAGCTGTAACGTGGCAGCTGGAGATAAAACAAAATACTCCTGGTTGTCTAAAGTGCCCACAGTGGGGTGTCCCGTCCAGCAGGACCAGTAATTACAGGGTTGTGAGGGGAGCCAGACCTGTGAGATGGGACTGAAAAGAGAGAGCCAAGACCGAGTAGAACTCCTATCAAGGTCTGTTTATTGAGTCAAAAGCAAAAGTTTATATAGGGTGGAGGCAGGAGCCAAGCAGTAGGGGAGGGGTCTGAGAATGCCTCCAGCTGATCCCAGCAGGGGAACATCCTGTGGTTCATCAATTCCTATCTTATCTTAGCTAACTATCTCTTGGAAAGTCCTGAGCTAACCTGTTAAATAACATCTGCAGGGGGTGAAAGGAGGAAGTTAGCTAACCTGCTAAATAACATCCGCAGAGGTTGAAAGGAGGAGGTTATGCAGAGGCTGAAATGAAGAAGTTTAGCTTTGGAACGGGGCATCAGTATTTTGCCTTAGCCTTGGGTGGCTCCGGACAGTGGAGGATGGGGGGGAGGTTGGGGGCTGAGAGTTCTGGAAGGTGAGCCTCCTGTCAGTGTCACTCTTACAGGGTTTCTCTGTGTAGCCTTGGCTGTCCTAGACTTGCTCTGTAGACTAGGCTGGCCTCAAACTCACAGTGATCCGCCTACCTCTGCCTCCATAGTGCTGGGATTAAAGGCGTGCTCCACCCCACCCAGCCCAGTGTCACTCTTGAGTGAGTGTAAATCTGAGGGTTTCCTGATCCTTTCTTGGCCCCACTCTGCCTGGGAGGCTGCTGTCTATCTGTCTATCCTGCCTTAGTAGTCATTGTGTCCTGGCTTCTAGGCAGTCCTGACCCTTCTAGAAATTATAAGGTGGAGGAGAAATGAGTGTTTGCTTCCCAAACTTCTACTCAGGTCACTAATCCCGGCATTAGGGGGTGGTTAAGGGTAGGGATCAGGCATCCTCCCTTGGTACTGGTCCCAGGAGCTTGTGCCTCCCTATTTCTCAGGCCCAGGACACTGAAGCAGCCTGCCTCCCCACTTTCTGCCCACACTTTGCATTTGTAATTTTTTTCCCTACTTTTCTCCAATTCCCTACTTTGCATAAGCCATTGCTCACCTGCCTGCCCCTGACCGAGGGATGCTCTGCTCCAGAGCAGCAGGTGCTGGAGGAGACTGCAGATAGAGGGCGCTGAGGCTCAGTGTCCTACAAGTCAGGGCCTCCAAGAGCCCAAGGGCCCACCATGTCCCTGCTGCAGGTAGAGGAAATCACTTAGCTCAGGGAGCGGCCACCTGGCTGGACAGTGTTTGTGTGGGGGAGGGAGGAGGGCTGGGCTTTCTCAAGTTTGGCTGTACCACAGGGTAGAGAGTCTGGTAGGCTGTCTCTATGACTCAGAGATGGCAAAGGGCACAGGGGAAGGAGACTATAGCTGAAAAGCGGTGGCAGTGGGCTGGAACGTACTGCACACTCTGTCTTGGGCCCCAAAACTGATGTGTTTGGGGAGCTGATGGTTCCTAGGACTTCTGGTCTCTCTCCTGACTGAAAGCCTCAAAGGCATCCATCAGTGAGGATGTAAATGCCTGTCTGTTACCTCCTAGGACTTCAGGAGGCCAGGCATCCCCAGCACTGGGATGCTGACATGGAGCGAGTGTTGACAGACATTGTGATGATGGGAACTATTTGCTCAGTTCTTTCTGCCCCTCAGCATCTCTGTGCCCTGTTTCTCTGTGAGGGTTCAAGGTCAGAAGAAGAAGCAACTGGAACAGCTCTGTCTTAGTCAGTGTTCTATTGCTGTGAAAAGACCACATGACCATGGCAACTCTTATAAAGGAAAGCATTGAATTGGGGCTGGCTTATGGTTCAGAGGTTTTGTCCATTATCATCATGGCGGGAAGCATGGCAGTGTGCAGGCAGACATGGTACTGGAGGAGGAGCTGGGAGTTCTACATCCAGAGTTATAGGCAGCAGGAAGAAATGGCCATGAGGCCTGGCTTGGGCTCTTGAAACCTCAAAGCCCACCCCCTGTGACACACTTCCTCCAACAAGGCCATACCTACCCCAACAAGGCCACACCTACCCCAACAAGGCCACACCTCCCAACAAGGCCACACCTCTCAACAAGGCCACACCTCCCAACAAGGCCACACCTCCCAACAAGGCCACACCTCCCAACAAGGCCACACCTACCCCAACAAGGCCACACCTCTTGATCCTTTTCAATAGTGCCAATTCCTGATGACCACACATTCAAATCTGGGAGCCTCTGGGGGCCATTCTCATTCAACCCACCAGAGGCTCCTTCCCATCCCTTTCAATCAGGATGTGAGGGACACCTCCCCCACCCCACCTCCAGAGGATGACCAATATTCTTGAGAAGCACAGGGGACCAACAGGACAGAAAGGTCAGCTTTCCCTCACAAGGCTAAACGGTTTCCACAGGGATGGGGAGGGCACACTCTATGACTAGGCATCGTCTGCTTCTCCTGGTTTCCCAGAGGCAGCAGCTGAAGCATGGCAGGGCAAGGGCTCACTGTTAACTCATGTGAGACTGCAGGATCTTCTCTCTGAGAAAGTCCCCAAATGCTGTGAGGCCCCAGGCAGGCTCCACTGACAGGTGAACAGGTAAACAGATGTACTGAATCCATGAGATGGAATAATAGTCAACCATGAGAATGGAACGAGTGCCAGCACGTGCTAAAATGTGGACCGGCCACCAAAACATGATGCTAAGTAAAAGCCAGTTGCCAAGGGCCACATACTGTAGAACTCCATTTACTCGAAACTTCTGGAACAGATAAGGCCCCGTGTTAAAGTGTGGTCCCAGCTGGAACTGTGAGAAAGCAGTGGAACCTTTAAGCAATGGGACCTCAGGCTCTGTCCTAGATCACTGGGGGTGTAGCCTCAAAGGGGGGAATGGGACTCCATCTCCTTCTCCTTCCTCCTTCTGTTGCATCCTGGTTGTGAGGTGAGCGGGTTTTCTGCCATGATATGCCACCACAAATCTAAAAGCAACAGGGCCAACCAATCACAGGCTGGATCCTTCCAAACTGTGGGCTAAAATAAACCATCTCTCCTTGTAAGCTGATGATCTCAGATGGTTGCCATAGTGACAGAAAGCTGACCAACATGTAGACAGAAAGCAGACTGGCAGTTGTTTGGGGCTTGAGTAGGTAGAATGGACAGTGCCTGCTCCATGGGAAGGCGTTTCCTTGGGGATGACAAAAACGTCTTAGACATAGATGCATGTGATGTTGAGCAACACTATGGATGTGCTAAATGTCACTGAATTTACTTAGAACACAGCTAGAGCTTGTTTTACACACTACGTGAATTTGATTACAATCTTTCTCAAAGAGCCAGGGATCTCTGCCCTGCCCTAAAGCAGGGCACTAACAAGGGCATCAACATCCTAACAAGGAGTGCCCATTGGTGAGTGGCAGCTTGGGATCACATATAAGTTGATTTAGCAGAAACAGATTCTGGAATGTGGTTCCTGTGTTTGTAAAGCAAGGCTCACCTTTCACAGAGGAAAGCCTGGGTCGGGAGGAGTAGCAGGCTTCGTGAGCAATAAGGGAACCCCTACCCAGAAAAAAGGCTGCCCCCCCATCATGAGCAGAGAATTTGGGGAGCCCCCCAGAGGAAACTGCAGTCACTCTTGGTCATTTCCATCCAAATGCTTAAGGGCCTGAGCTGGGTAAAAGAGGGTGGGAAGGGATGACCTGCAGCCCCTTAGCCTCTTCCATTCTGTTCTACATGGCAGAGATGGACACACCATGCTGTGACCTGAGTCTGGGAGTGACAAGAGCTTCACTCTAACAAGCATGCTAGCCAGCCCCTGTCTCCTGGAGAAAGCTCAGCAGGAGCCTTGGCTAGAACCTCCAGCCCAGCATCCCAGCATGGCACCAGGAGGAAGCAAACACAATCTGTGCCATCAACTTGAGTGAATCTGGAACCAACTACTGGTCACCCTTTGGGTAGACCTGTGAGTGCATCTATCTTGGTAGACCTGTGAGTGCATCTATCTTGGTAGACCTGTGAGTGCATCTATCTTGTTGCCGCCACCGCTACTACTGCTGCATCTGAATGCAGTATCTTCATCCTTGCAGTATGGACTGAGGACCAAGGCTCACCAGCAGTCCTGTAGGTCTTTGCCAGCTTGGGATGGGAGCATCCAACCCTGTGAACTGAACAGTTCTCAGCCTCTCCAGTGTGCAGACAGCAATTGTTGCCCTACCCAGCCCTGTAGCAAAGCCAGGCTAATACATCGCCTTGAGTAGTATACAGTCATGTGGGAGTAGACACAGCCCTGCATGAATGCGGATTGTTGACATGAGCAGGGCCATGTCAAGGATCCTAATGCCTTGTACCCGTGGGAAAGGCAAAACTTGCATATAGACTGTAAATAGATGCTACCAGTGTGTGCAGAAAGTATCAACCAGAGCTTCCTCCTCCTGAATGATGACAGCCAAGTCTGTTCTTCTACAGAGACCTCACCACCACAATAAGCTAACATGCCTCCTAGGTGAGCTGTGTACAGTAAACTTGCCTCCTCATTCTACTGTATATAATAAACACGGTATACTGTATATATGTTCTACTGTATAAGCAGTTTCCAGGATGCTGGAAATGGACACGCTAATGGAGTGTCTCCATCAGAACACAAGGTCAAACCCACCCCAGGTCTATATATCAATTCTGTTCTTCTGGAGAATGTGAACACACACACCCACATGCACACACACACATGCACACAGGCATGCAGAAGACACAGGCAGGATAGAGGATGTCTTAAAGGAAGCAGGCCAACTTCCTATGCATGTGAGGCGCTAGCCTGGCTTGAGGCAGAGGGTAAAGTCTTATCTCTGGGATCAGAAGTAGCATTGGCAAAACTAGCTCTGCAGTATCCAAGACAGACTGCTCTCCAGAGCCTGCCTGGAGCGCTGCCATCTTGAGGTGTTAGACTGGGGCAGATGGCTCCCACTCAGAGCCTGATTCCTCATCTGTAGCAGTGAGATGGTAGGGCCTAGCTCTCAGAGTGGCTGCCTAGTAGAGGCTCCTGGGATACAGCCAGGACAAGTCTCAGAATCCCTGAATCTAGTACAGGACACAACCTAGAACAGAGCAGCTGCCTGGCCAAGAATGAAGCAAAGCCATGCCTTGAATGCTTGTCCTCAGAACTCATGTGTTGCAGCCACACTCCCCAACCTATATGTTAATTGTATTGGGAAGCAATTAGGACACATTAAGATCCTCCTGAGAGTCCCTCAATGGCATAAGAAGAGGAAGAAAGACCAAGATAGCACATTCATCCGCCTCCCCCATGTGATGTCATCCACCATGTTGTGATGAAACAGGAAGCTCCATGACTGGTGCTGAGGAGATTCCAGGCCTAAGTTCAGCATTTGGGAGGCAGAGGCATGCTGATCTTTGTGAGTTCTTGGCCAGCCTGGTCTACACATAGTGAAGGACAGACAGCTCAACAGTAGAGTACTTACCTAGTACAAGCCATGGGTTCAATTCTCAGTACCACAAAAGGAAAAAAAAAAGATAGATCCAATTTTGATGATTTGTTCCATAGCTACTCCTAGAAAACCACTCACTCCTAAGAAATTACCTTCAAGAAGGACTTGACACAGGGTCTTCCATGACAGCCTTCTTCCCAGGTCCTACTTACATGGGTGACTCTCAGAGTCCCTGTAAGAAAGGAGCAATGTCCCCCAGGGGACCCAGGAGGAAGAAAGGCACGGGCCACCCAAGTCTTCCAGCTCAGAATTGGTACAGAAGAGACACAAACCTGAAGTGGTTCAAGGCCATCTCTGATCCTGATCTCCCCATAGCCCTCAGGAGCTGGCTATGCATCTGTCTGCTGTGGCAGGATGCGCACACCACCTAAACCATGGGTGTCATGGAAGCAACGGCCTCTACAACTCGACTTCCTGGCTATGCCCTCTTCTGTAGACCCCAGGTCTCTACAGAAAAAAACTATATAAAGAGAAAAGCAAAAACCAGAAGAATTCCAAGGGCTCCCCAGCTCTGCCAGCCAAGCATCTGTTAGGCCAGGACCAGAAGTTTGTTGGGTTTGTTGCCTGTCCTTCCTTGGCCCACCAGGCTGTGGGGGCATTAAGGAGACCCATGTAGACGCACATCCTTTGGTGACACGGCTATATTAAGATCAATTCCGTTGTGCAACAAACATTTGAATCATTCACAGAGCCCTAAGTGCTTGGATTTGAATATTCATGAGAAGCTGCCCAGAAATGACTAAAATACATGCATACATGTGTATATATAGTCAGAAAGCAAGACAGCCCTGGAGGTGAAGAATAACAAAAGGCAATTTGTCACTCTGATGTGAGGGTGCAGCAAATGTGGGGCTTTGTACTGGATTCATTGAAGAAGACTCATTCATTCACACTGATGTGCAAAGCCAGGGCCACCAGCAGCTCCACCCACACCATCCCTATAGTCTACCAATGTCAGAGTCACCAGGAGTTCTGCCTACACCCTCTCCTCAGTTATGTCAAAGCCAGGGCCACCAGGAGCTCTGTTCATACCATTCCCACCATCTGCCCCATAAGCCTAAAGGGATTTTCTGATTTTTTCCATATTACAGACAGGCAAGCTGAGGCTATTGGTAAGTTCCATAAAGGAACTGGAGTTATAAAGCCTCTGGGCCCAAAGTGCTGGGCCCAAGAACTCACCCCATCCATGGTGAGCTAGGCTCAGACTTCACAAACTCATCATTGCAGAGCTGGGGAGATTCTCAGTCAATAAAGTGCTTAGAGTACAAGAGTGAGTGTTTGAGTTGAGTTCCTGGCACCTATGTAAAAAGCTGGGAGACACAAGGGTCTATGGGGGCTTGCTGGCTGACCAACCTAACCAAATTGGCAAACTCAAGATGAGACCCAGTGTCAAAACAAAACAGCAAAGGCAAAAAGCCGGGTGCCTGAGGATGCCAAAGTTATCCTCTGAGTTCCACATATGTGTGCCTGGGGACACGTGAACACATACATACACATTCATATAGGCACATGCACACACACATTCATATAGGCACATGCACACACGTGCACATGGAACTCTACAGACGGACAGACTTGGGTGGGAACATGAGCTAGTATGAGTAAGGGACAACAACAGAGACCACCTGGAAATTAAGTGTCATAGTTCCAAAACAAACCAGACAGAGAAAGGACAAAATGGACAGAGCTGAATTCCAGTAATAAAGATGATAAAGCCAATGGAATTTCCAAACACAGAGCAGAAGGGAAAAACCACACACACACACACACACAATCTCAAAAGCATACATGAAGTTAATATACGCGAACAATTTATCTTTGGCTTTTAGTAAGAATCCTTGAATTGAAAAAGAACAGAAGGAGGAGAAAAATGAAGAAAACAGTGATAAGAACCCACTTCTCTGGCTAAAGAAAGACTTACATGTTCAAAGTTCCTTCCAAGCAGAAAGTGGCAAAGGCTTACTTTCTAAGCAAAACTTCATGTTCAGAAAGAATTGCCAAACTCTAAAGATACAGAGAATTCTAAAAAGCCTCTGTGAAGCATCAAAAGATTTTGTGAAATGTCCCTGTAAGCTCATGTGCATGGCCCCTGCTCTCCACCTGGTTGTAGTATTTTGCAAGACTATGGCCTAAGTAGTGGAAGCAGGTCACGGAAGGTTTGGCCTTGAGGATGATACAAGCTTTGGGTCCAAGCTCTCTGCTTCCTGATCTGCCAAGATGTGGATGAACTGTGTTGCAAGCTCACTGAGGCTTCCCACTGCGATGGACCGTGCCCTCGAGCCGTAGCCAAAAGGAACATCTCCCTTAAGTCACTTCTGTGAGGTATTTGGTCACAGCTTTGAGAAAATTAACAAATATAGACGTGTAGAGAGACAAGAAGTGAGTCGGATAACCTTGCCAACTTGTGGGTCCTATGTGACCAAAGACATAAACATGGGACTGAGTGTCTTCTGTGCATAGACCTGCCCAGAGAGACACACTCAAGGGCAGGGCTCCAGTGAAATGAATAATAGCTCACCAGCTGAGGAACTAAGTGGCTACTCACCACAGGGTGAAAAAGTTCTAGTCCTTGAGAACCCAGGGTGCAAATCCAGTCAGGAATCTATGAAATTCTGAGAAGAACACCTTCCTGAGGAAAATTCCAGCATGGCTGACAATCAGTATAGTAACTGGTTATCCCTGGTAGTGAGGAGAAGGCTTGCCCAAACCCTGAGTTTATGGCATGTGCCCCTGTCACGCAGTGTCAAAAGTTGTTTTGTTCCTATGTCTGAGATGAGGGATAGTTATATAATCAAAATATTTCAAAAGCCAGTTATTCGCTTCAGTTGGTTTGGTCGCAGCACAGATATAACTATAGGCCCAGAGTTTTATAACTTGGCATGGCTAGGAGGGGCAGAGGAGCCTCTAGTCTCACTTTCCAGCAGTGAAAGACAAGAGGTAGTGACGAGAACTTAGGTGTGGGAAAACAGAATTTTAAGCATATTATATAAAGCAACAGAGGCATGGGGAAGTAAAATATGCTTGGCAGAGCCTGGGGCTGCGGGAGATCTTTATTAGTATACATGCTGAAGTGCCTCTCTTCCCAGTGGGGGGAAGGCTCTCACTCACTCTCCACCTTCTCTGTGACAGACACTGTGCGGTGTGCTGGGGATCCAATGGTAAACAAAATGCCGGCCCCTGTCCTCAAAGAGCTGGCAGCCTGGTGTGTGTGTGTGTGTGTGTGTGTGTGTGTGAGAGAGAGAGAGAGAGAGAGAGAGAGAGAGAGAGAGAGAGAGAGAGAGAGAGAGAGAGAGAAAGAGAGACAGACAGACAGACAGACAGACAGAGACAGAGACGTTCGCTGCATACATTAGAAATCATATAAACTAAAACAAAGCTGCAGGTTTGGTAAGTGTAATTGGAAAGGCAGGGGGTGCAAAGAGTGCTGCTTCCAGAAGCCAGTAGATGTGGGGCTCAGTAGAAAACCAAGGTTCTGGAAGATAAGTCCAAGGGACCAAGCAGGAAAGATGGCTGAGAGGGAGTAGAAAGCCAAGGTCCTGGAGAAGAGAATATGAGAAATCAAGAAGTGGAGGTGGGCACCTGGGAGGTAGGTACACACAGCCACAGAGGCCGGAGGAACAATTTCAGTCTAAAAGCATGGGAAGCATTGCTGTCCTCTACCCGGGAAAAGATGGGATGAAACGAAATCTTCCAGGTCATCCCATGAGGCAGGCACAACCCTGACACCAGCCCCAGAGAATGATGGCACTAACCAAGAAAACCAGAATAAGCCAGTCTCGTTTGTCAATGTCTAGGAAACAATATTACATTTTTAAATGTTTTATCAGCAAGTGGAATCTAGGAATGAATTAAGAGAAAATAATACCTTATAACGATACAGGTTTCAGCCCCAAAGTGCAAGGACAGGTAAACATTAGATGTTCATTTATTGTACCTCTATAGGGATTTCTTAAAGAATGGAAGCTTATGAATTTTGAAAGGACTCTGGCCAGCTCGTGCATGGCGAGCACAGCTCTGGCAGGCCTTGCCCTCTCCCATTCCCTCTGCCTTGCTAAAACCTGTTATATTACAGTCCTAATGCTAGCCACCAAGGTCTGTTCCTCTTTTGTGCTGCTTCTTCCTCCTGAGGCTGACCACCAAGGTCCAGCTATCAAAGTATTGAAGTCCAGCAATCGAAAGCCCCCTTTGGCTCAATTAACAAGCCCAATTAAAATTAAATACTTCATCCTAACATGGGCTTTCCCCCTTTTACCTTTATAAGCCACCATGTCCTATGGCCTATATCTGTCTCCTCACTATCCAGAGCCAGTCCTTTATCCCACTCTGGGACAAATACACCTGCCCTGCCTCCCTTGTTTCCTTCCTCTTCTCCCCCACTATCTCTCCTCTGTCTCCTGTCTTTGTCCTATATCTCTGCTCTTTGTCTTTAGGGGGCATGTGCTGAGACTTGGTCTTGGAGGTCCTGAGCCAATACTTTTCCTTACAGTTTTGATAAAGCATATGATGCCGGAACAGCATCCACAGAATGTAAGTGCTCAGTCCCTCTTTTGAACAACTAGGAAGCCAGCAAAAGAATGAAAGGTTCTTGGCTTGATGAAGGATATCTACCAACAGACCCTGCCTCACCTGGGGAAGGCTATGGAGGACCACACAGGACCCAAAGCATCCACCTACACCATGATGAGGCAAAACGGAGCTTAATTACAAAAGAGGAAAAAAAAAGGGAGAGAAAGAAACAGCTGTTTCTGAAATTATTAAGTCAAAGAAAAGCAACTGAAAAAAATCATCAGGGCAATTTAAAAAAATCAAAAGGTGTCTGCAGCAGGGCACTGGTTCTCAGTGGGCCAACCACAGCAGCCTCAGCACTGACAGAGCCTGCTACTAATACAGAGTGAGTCTCAGGCTGCCCCTGGCCCCCTCATTTGCCTGTGAAACAGAATGGAGCATTGACATAGGGCGATGGCTGATATTGTCAGCCTGACAGGGCCTGGAGTCACCCAGGAGACAAGCCTCTCTCTGTGAGGAAGTTTCTAGATTGGTTAACTGGGGTGAGAAGACCAACTCTGAAGGTAAGCAGTACCCTCTCAAGGCTTCATCTCTCTCTGCTTCCCGACTACAGATGCAGTGTGACCAGCCGCCCCATCCTCCCGCCTCCCCTCAACAAATGGTGACCCACATAAGCCCTTTCTCCCTTAAGTTGCATTTTGTCCCTATGAGGAAAGGAGTCATGTCTCAGGGGTCCTGATGTAGCCATGAACTGATCAAGAGAACATTCTAGATCAGTGCTGAATAGTGGTGGCAGAGGATATCCCAGAGATGTCCTAAGTTAGGTGACACTGAAGCTAACGACTGAAGAAGAGGGTGGTGAGAGAAGACAAAGGGGGAAAGTTCCAGGCAGAGACCCCTGGAGTGAAGCCAACAGGACAGAGTGCAGATGTTGGGCAGTTTTTTATTGCTGTCATGAATACCTGAAAGAAATTATTTAAAAGAAACAAGGGTTGTGCAGGTGAGATGGTTCCTTGGGTAAGAGCACTTACTGTGACAGGAAAGGACTAGGTTCAGAACCCTAGCACCAAGGTGGAACATTCCGGTAGCAGCAGACTCAGGGAGAGGAGACACACAGGGATGAGTCTTGAATCTGAGTGGTTTTGCTTCTAAGGGACATTTGCAGTCTCTAGGGACTTTAAGGTTGCCATTCCCTGGATAGAGCATGAGGAATCATGTCACTGGCAGGCAGCAGTCAAAGGCCAGAATGCTGAACACCCGGCTATGCAGAGTGGCCCCATGATAAAGAACTACCAGGCCCAGTGTGTCCACAGTGCTGATGCCGAGGACCTGAATTCCAAGAAGGGTGTGGTTGTGACCATGTAGAGGGCTGGAAAGGAGGGTGGTACAGACTAGGTGTCCTGAGATATAGTCTAAAGAGCTGTTACCCAGAGCAATTGAGAGCCAAGGAAAACTTAGCATTTCAGATGGAGCGTTCTGGCCTCAGAACGGACAAGCAAGAAATAAGATTTCTCTGCTGACCTTGGGTTCTGGGACGCCAGAGATCTCCAACAAGAAGAGGTGTTGGCTCTTCTCTCCTGAGTCCCAGAAAGACTGATAGGACAAAGAGAATGCCTGGACCACACTCCCAGGGGCTTCTCAAATTCCCTGATTGCACTGGTCTTGCTGGAACCATACATCAAAAGTCAGAGCTGCTGGAAGCCTATTTCCTCATTTCCTCACCCCCGGCCTTCAGAGCTGCTGGCCCAGGATGAACCAGTGATGCTGGTCTCCAGAGAGCTCCTTTTATTGGGCATCAGCTCTCATAAACCACTGTTCCCCTCATCAAACCTGAGCTCACTATAAGCTTAGTGTTTCACTCACTCGACACTCTGCCCCAGGCAAGGCTGGGCTTGGGGTTTCTTCCAGTCCATTTTATGGCATGGGGCATTAGTTATTCTCCCTGCTCTATAGATGGTTACTTATTGTGGTGGTCTGAATAGGAATGGTCCCCATAGGCTCATATATCTGAATGCTTAGTCATCAGGGAGTGGCACTGCTTGAGAAGGATTAGGAGGTGTGGCCTTGTTGGAGGAAGTGTGTCACTGGGCTGGGCTTTGAGGTTTCAAAAGCTCAAGCCAGGCCCGGTCCCCAGTCTCTCTCTCTCTCTCTCTCTCTCTCTCTCTCTCTCTCTCTCTCTCTCTCTCTCTCTCTCTCCCCCATCCCCCTTGCCTGCAGATCCTAGTATAGAACTCGCAGCTGCTTCTCCAGCACCGCCATGTCTGCCTGTGTGCCACCATGCTTCCCACCATGATGACAATAGACTAAACCTCTGAACTGTAAGCCAGCCCCAATTCAATAATTTATTTCATAAGAGTTGTTGTAGCCATGGTGTGTCTTCACAGCAATAAAACACTAAGGTACTTGGCAAGGGGTAGAGATAGGTAATACCAAGTTGGTGGTGCTTGATGGTCACACCCAGAATGAATGGTCAGGGACAGCTTCCTGAAGGAGGTAACCCAGTATCTGTCCCTAAAAGCGTAGCCAGGTGAGGGTAGAGCATCCACCTCCTTTGTGCCGCGGGACTGTGTGCGACAGTACTGGGTGGAGACAGCTGCCTCCTCCACAGTTCTCTGGGACCCAGCATCCTTCTTGCTGTAACCCCCACTCCTGCAATGATTGCCCTAGGTGCCTAGGGCTGCTGCACATAGGATACAGATCTCTCCCAAGCACAGGAATGGAGTGGTTGTAGCCTGTAGAGGTAATGGGTATCTGCTGGAGGCAAATTCTTAACTAAAATTTACAGTAGCAGCGGAGAGCCAAGGATTCTTCTCTCCCTCTCCCCTCCCCTTTCCCCTCCCTCTCCCTCCCCCTTCCTCCCCCTCCCTCTCTCTCCCTCCTCCCTGCCTCCTCCCTTTCTCCTTCCCTTTCACTCACTTCCCCACCCTCTTCTTCCATTTCCCACCCTTCCCCTCCACTCTCTCCCAGACCATGAGACAAATGGGCTTGCCTCTATGTTATATGTCAAATCCTCGTATTTGATACGTCACCACAGACCAAGGCAGTAAGGCTAATCAACCACGGACGTCTCTAAAACTGAGACCCAAAAAAGAAGCTTTTCTATTGACGATCTGGGGTTTTAGCCATAGTGACAGAAAACTGATGACAGTGTCTAACAACGACTATGAAGCCGGCTGAGTGGTGAAGGGAGAGGTGTCAGTCCGAGAAGCAGGTGACCCAGCCCATCTGATGGCAGTCTGACAACCATGCCGCTGCAGCTCTCAAATACAGGCTGGGGAGCCACCCTTGCAGCCACATGGGAGGACAACCATCAGGAGGAGTCCAAGAGGACGGAGCAGGGTCCACAGAGAAAGTAGGCTGGGGACATTTTTCCCTAACAGCCCTTCCTGACCAGAGGACATAGAAAGTGCCCCAGACCAGAGACAATGTGATGGGATGTTTTCCATATGTGAGCTCTTAACTGCTCTTTCTCTTAAAGATGCACATGGGGCCTGTGAGTTAGTAGGCTACCAATCTATGAGCTCGGTATTCGGACATCATGATCCAGGGGCCATTTATGGGGACTTTGACTAGAGTCAGTGTCTGACACACAGAGAAAGAAAATGGATGCTATAATGAACGCCCAAGTAGTCACAAACTGAATGTGACAGTTCCCAGCATTTACTGTTTCTTATTAGACCTTTGAAACATAAGCGTCAGATGTGCATACATTCTCCTTGAAGATTTCAGCACTGCTCTCCAAAAATAAAGTGAGACGTTCTTCATAGCCGTGCTGGGATTTAGGCACCTAACAGTGTCCTCAGGGCACCAGGCATGTCCTAAGACCTTCTTTATCCCGGCTATGGGGTCTGCGCTGCTCAACGATGAGGGCCAACAGAGACCTAATGGCCGCGTGTGGCTATGAGCTTGACTGCAGCCCAGGTGCCCTGTGACCTCTGGTCTCTCCATCTGCCAGCATCTGGCCTGGTTGCCCCCTGAGGCTTTGTGGGGAGGGACACCAACTCCCACCCCAACACAGGCATAAGAATGAGACTATAAAAATGTTCCAATGCCTTTTCCTGGGCAGAGTGGCCCACACCAGGCAGAGGAGGGGACGCCGCAGCCTAGCCCAGCTGCAAACAACGGTGATGCTGCCTCTTCCATTTTTCAGGGGCTTTACTTCAAAGTGAGGTGAACCACTCAGAGGAGGGAGCGCAATTAGTATATAAACACATCTGGGAGACAGGAGGGGACAGTCACAGTGCAGACCTTTCTCTGTAGCCACTTTTCACTTCCCTGTGAGTCCAATAGAGGGTGACTCCTTGCACAAGCTCAGGCCAGTACCCCCAGAAACAGAAAAGAGTTGAGTCTACAGGGCAGCCAGAAGGTCCCAGCCTTACCCTATGTAGCATAAATCACCTCCACCCCCCAAACCAGTCACCGTCCCCTGCCTCATGCCACAGCCCTTTTCCATGTACCAAAGGGATTCCTTAAAAGTGTCAGAGCAGCAAATCAATGACTGACTTAATCTCTAAGGCTCTGGGGTGTGGTCCAGGGTGTGGCCCAAATTCCTTCACACTCTTTGGAGGCCTTCTGGACGAAATTTACTGTTCTCCCTTCCTTTCTCACTTGAGGGTGCTAAAAGTGCATGGGGTAGACACCTTGAGAAGCTTTTCTCTGGGGTACAGTCACTGCGTGAGGTCCAGGGAATAGGGGTGACTACCCCTTACTGTCAATAGCCCAACATCCATTGGTGGAGTTAAAGGGTAGGAAGGGCAAGATCAACTCCGCATGCAGAATAATAACAAAGGTTCAATGCAGAAGGATTGGTTTTGTACTGAACACGTGTGAGACACTGCTCTGGGTTCCAAGAGACACATCTGTGATCCAGAGACATCTTTCTTCCCCTAGAGTCCATACCAAAGCCCAGATCACTGCCCACAACCAGAAGAGCAGATAGAAAGCAGTGTGAAGCAGGACCGTGAGGGAATTGGCTCAAGCACAGACTGAAATGAAACAAGACTGTGCAAGCCACATAAATCCTGCTCAGTTCCTGAGACATGTCAGGCTTGATGTTGGGGGTCCCCATCTGCAGGCAACACTTCTGTGCTCCAGTTGGTCATCTCATAAAGCCCTTTGGGGCCTCCTGACCTCAAGTTCTATGGCCTCAGGTCTTAGCAACAGAGTGCTGCTGGCACTTCTGAGGACGGAGGGCAGACCTGTCTGCAGCCCTGTGCTGGAAGCCTGGTTCTCCGGGGAAGCTATGAGTGGAGGCGGCTGCTTCAGGGTACAGTGGACTTCTTCCTTTCCTTCTGTGGGAAGGGAAACACAACAGAGACAAGGACACAGACACAGGGACACACACATGAACACACACGCAGAGACAAGGACACACTGACAGAGACACACAGACAAATACACAGAGACTCATATACAGAGATACACACAGAAACATACAGACAAGTACACAGACAAGTGAGTACATTGACACACAGGCATACACAGAGAAACGTACACATGGATACACAGACACACACACACATGCACAGACATACACAAAGACACACAGAAAGACACACAGACACACAGAGATAGATACACACAAGCACATGTACAGACACACAAACACACATGCACAAACACACACTAACGCAAAGATAATCATACACATACATATAGACACACACACATGATATTGTACCCTCAACATGTGCTCTGATAACACAGATCCCTCACACTGGCTGTGAACTCCAGGCTCTAAAAGGCCAAGAGGCCTGTGGGGGTCAGAGATGACCTAGCCACTGTGTACGGAGGGCTGCGAGAGTGGTGAGCCCGTGGTGAGCTCCACCACACCATGGGAACTGTCTCGTGGGCTGCTTTATCGGGTGTACTTCCAAAATCTCTGTTTCACTTGGTCAGGCCCCTACCTGTGACCATCAGTGTGGGTGGGGTGGAGTGGGGGATGGGCTGAGCAGGAGGTAAACATAGAGACTGGATTTGTGTGTGTGTTTGGGGGGGCAGGGGGCATTGTTTGTTCCCGTAGCCACCAGAGCTTTGGGGTGCCGAGAAGTCATACAACCTTCCCACATCTGTTTCCACCACATGGAAAAAAATAACTGAACCCTACAGTTTCCATGGCATGGATTCTGTCCCACTGCACCAGGAGGACACAAGGGCAGTGCTACCTCAGAGAAGGAAGGGGGCCAGCAAGGGAGTGACACAAAGGTAGAATCCTGACCAGCAGAAGGGTGCCAAGGCCAACAGGGACCTCCCATGCACAGTGGGCAGTGTGGCAAACCAGAGGCCTAGTGCAGTGCAGAGAGTAGGAGATGCTTTGGGGCCATGCCATAAAGAGGACAATGATAAACTTAGCAGGCCCCTGTCACCTTGCAGTTGGGGAGACACCAAAGAAGCAGGAAAAAGGGCCTGACTTGCAACCCCATTCTCACACAAGAGCAGAGCGGGCAGCCCAACTGCCAAGGTCTCTGGCTAGCCCTCCTCTGCGGCCCATAGGTCAAGAGCAGGTGTACTCACAAGCCAAGCCCAGCAAGAGACAAGACAGCCAGGGAACCCAACAAGGAGAGCGGTGCTCCTGGTTGCCTGAGCAACCACGCCCCAACAGAAACCGGGCATGTGTGCAAACCTTTGTGCTTCTCCCCCTCCCTCTCCTTCCCCAGTCTGGGCTGTCACTGTGGCAAGCCCAGCCTGTCTCTCTAGCCATGCTTTTGACAACGACAGTAGTCCTGGCATGGTGGTGGGAGTCCTGCCAGCGCATTGTCATCTATTACAGTCAAGTCCATATGGGGAAGATCTATGCAGAATGAGGGGTCGGTGATGGTGGCTGTAGGCCTTGGTCCCTGGGCAGGGGTGGCTTCTTAGGACTATGCAGTTGTTTGGTGTGCATGGATGGCTTCTCTGTAACTGTATAACCATAGATTTCCTGTCACTTCAGCCAGGAAGTGGGTAGGGGATGGCAGGGGTCACATCTTTCATTTCTAGGCTCCGCATTGATTGCTGCCATCAGTACCGGCCCGTGGCTTCTGCCCTTTGGACCCCAATTCCCACATCTGTAAAGCTAAAGCTAACTCATTGAAAGAGCTGCAGACAGCCCCTGAGGCTGGCTGTCGGAGAGCCTCACAAAGAAAAGCTGAACACAGAATCTCTTGGGTGGTTTCTCCTATTTGGAAGCCCACATCAACCCTGTAGCTATGCTGTGGGCTGCCACAGGCATAGGACAGAATTCACATATGTTGAGGGCAGGGTAGCTTTCCACCTTAGATATATGGTGTGAGTGAAACCCTCACTCTGGTGGTAAAATGCACCGTCGGGCACAGGCCCACCATGCGCAGAGCTGTCTTCCCACAGGCGACAGGTGGGAGGCCTCTGGAAGCAGTGTTTCTCATTTCCCCAGAGGAAATCTGTGACTTCAAATCATTCTGAGGGGAGGGGCCAGGCAGCCTTTCCCACAGAGTGAGAGAAAGCAAGAGCTGGGGTCTTGCAAACACTGAGAGGTCCGGGAACTGGTGGCTGTCACGGCAAGGCCATTGCTAGTGTCTTACCCGCCTCAACAGCTCTCCTTCCAGGGAACAAATCTCGCCATTATCTCAGATCACCCTACTTATTTTATGAGTGCATCCAGACTGAGGTTAAAGCTCCTTGCTTGTGGTCAGGATGGAACCTCAGTGCCCCACAGCCACAGAACTGCCCAGAGTAGCTCACCAATGGAACTATATTGACCTTTTTTCTTACCTTATAAAACACCACCACTGAAGCGCAACCCACCACTTACAGAGTGATGCCTTCCAGAAACTGGATGACAATATTTTTCACCTTATTAGGAAGCTGGGTCAGCCCTGAGGTGGAGCCCTGGGGCCCTGGGCTCTGGTTTGAAACTGCTGGGTGGGGGTGCGCTAGGGTGGGGCCAAGTGACCTGCCCATATTCAGATGAGCAAGCCAGCTGAAGGTTCTGTCTGGTTCCTGCCACTGCCACCAGAACCGGCCTATGGCTTCAGTTCTCTGTGCCTCAATTTCCCCAATCTATAAAAGGGACTGACCAGTTTACCCATGTGTTATTTAGAGACTAAACAAAACAGTCTGTGAATATGTCACCACATGTCCTTTCTTTTAGAAATCAACTTGTATTTACACACATACACAACTCTACTCTAAATGGCACAACTGGGTACTCTCAATGTTAACCGAAGCAGAACAAGGTATCCTTGTGACCTGCAGGACTTTAAAAAAAAAAAAAGGCTCAGTTATTTCAGTTTAGGACCACAGTTTCCTATCTAGGCAAATACACAACAATATCCCATTTTTCTCTCAACATAGACCATCTGCAACCCCCAAAACATTTTCTTGCTCTTAACAGAAGTGGGTAGTGAGTGGTGCCCACACAGGTGAGATAGGAGCCCCAGAAGAGAGATGTGAAGAGACAGTGGCTAGGAGTCAGGAAGGTGGAGGGGAGGGGCAAGCCTGAACTGCAGGGAGCAGGCTGACAGAGAAACCAGGCAGGGAATTTTCAGGAGTAAAGGAAATGTGAGCTGAGAGCCTGTGGCACAGTAAGGACAGAAAGAGAGGCCTTTTCCCTGCAGTTCCTAATCTACCACCAGCACCAGGTGTCCCTCTCACAATTCCTGCCTCCTAGGAAATTCTTGTTCTTCTGGAAAGGTTCTTGGGCATCCTGGAAGCTACCTCAGATGTCTCTTCCAGCCCAGGGTGGGCAAACTCCTCTGTCAGAGGAGAAGGTGCTGAGGTTCTAGGGGCCATCTGGTCGACCTCAACTCATCAGCTTGTGTCTTGTACCTCCCTAGCCATCTCCAGTAACTCCAAAACACACAAACAGGCAGGTTAGTTCCAATAACACTTTATTTATTGACAACAAAATTTTAATTTAAAGAACTATTCACGGTCACAAAATGTTATTTCTTTGAGGTTTTTTTTTTTCTTCTTCAACTATTTAAAAATATAAAACCTATTCTAAAGTCATGGGTTGTGCAAAAACAGGTGGCCCACCAGATCTGGCTTCACGCTACAGTTTATAGGCTTATTCTGGTTTTTCAAAGCCAGTTTGTAGACCAGCAGCCCCAGCCTCCAGCTGCACCTGGGAACTTGTTAAGAATACCTTTTTTTCAGCTCTATAAACCCAATCCCTGGCTTTCACACAATCACCATGACTCATGTGTACCTTAAGTTATAAAAATACTGACACTGGAGGGTCATCTCAGACATTCTAACTTCAAAGGAATGGAGTGTAGCCTGGACACTGAGCTTTCAAAACTCCCCCTCCACCCCCACTGGTTCTAAGGTACAAATTTTCAAGTACTTAAAACCCAGTGATCTCCCAGGGGATAAGGACTCCTGGCTCTCAGAACATCTGGGCCACTCCTCTATGACAAAGCATATCACTGTGTAAGGATCACTATCAATCACAGAGTCCCCCCCCTGGGACTAGTGTCCCACTGGATCCTAGGCTGTGGAGATCTCACTGATAGGTTTGGTCTCCCACTCCAGAACAAGCAAAAGATGCCTTGGAGCTGCGTGTACTCTTTTCTGTAATTCATACTCCCCATCCCCATCTCTAGTACCACTGCCCCAGAAGGCAAGGAACACAAGAAGATGGCCTTCTGCCCCAAGGGCAGCCAGCTTCTCCCCCATCCTGGGACTCCGAATCCTCAAGACGATACCATGTCCTCTATTACCAAGGATTTTGGGGTAAAGGGGACAAAGACAAGCCAACCTTTCAGTAAATCTACTAAGTCCCGAGAACCCACACACCCCAGTAGACCCTGTCCTCCCCTACCTAGAGGCTCCACTTCCTCAGACCCCAGCTTCTTCCTCTGCCTTTGATGGTCACAGGACCTTGTGTCATCCTGGAGAAATGTGAAGAGGAGCCATACAACACAGTTTGAAGCAACCAGTGCTTTTAGTCAGCCTGACCGGAAGTGCTAAAGACCTCCAGAGTCCTAAGTGAGAGGGCTGGAGGGACATGGAGTAGTCCCTGTGTCCCCTCGGACAGCCACTAACATCACTGTTACATGGACCATCTCCCTGAGTACCTTAACACTGAAGCCATGGAGTGAGCCCGCACCCGAAGATACAACCTTGACTCTCAAGACTGACTTCCCCCACCACGTGACAACCTCTCACCTCCTGGAGACCCTGCCGTAAGAATCAGAAACTCAAACCTTGGAAATTCTGGAAAGGCAGACCTAGAAGGTACCCTGAAAAAAAATCAGCCCTCCTCATCCTTCTTAGAAAATCTGAAGCTCAGGGAAGAGAAAAGAGCTACCTGAAGTAGAGGCAGATGGAGGACAACCTCGATCCCTCCATTTATACCCTCCACCTCCTACTCTACCGTGGTGTTCCTTCCTTGGTGCCCCCACAGCTGGGGTGGGGGTGGGGAAGAGCAGAGCTCTACAGCGCCTAGAAGGTGGGAAACCAAAAAGGGTTAGGCCTTTAGGCACGGACAGCTCTTAGCTTATGGCCAAGAACAGCATTATGGTACTCTGCCCATCCTTTAACTGCCCTTGTGCCCAGCCCAGGGCCTGTGGAGACCACAGTGGGCAGCTGTGCAACTAGTTCCTTCCCAGCCTAGAACAATAGAGAAAACAGCTATGACTGAACTGAGCCATACTGATGCCAGGAGCTGAACTAATAACTGTGATTCTCTGATTCTCCCTGACACACAAACCACTGAGGAATTCAGACACCCGCCCCCACCCCCTGCCCTTATAAGCTTCCCAAAAGGCCTCTCCCCCAATACAGCCTGTTGCTGGAGAGACCACATGGACTTGGGAGCAATCAGAACTAGGGCTGAATTTCTCCTCTGTGTGACCCTGAGTCTCAGTTTTTTTTTACCTGTAAAATGGGGGTACCTGTCTACTAGCGTAGCTGGGAAGAAAGAAGGGAACATGTAAAAAGGACCTTGGGTGACTCCTATGAGCTAGCTGCCCCACCAATGGGCTCTTTAACCTCTCCTTCTTCCCCAAGCCTTGGGAAGCCTGCTTTTCCACAGAAGGAAACAGGAGAGTAGCTCCTGGAATGTGGCAAGGCGCCTTGGAACTGAACCCTGCCTTCCAGCCCTTCTTTAATTAGCTCCCAACTAAAAATAACTACCCCCCACTCCCTGTGAAGCTGCACACCTCCTTTCTGGCCTGGCACTAGGGTGTGCAAGAGTCACTCTTGGGGCGACAACCAGCCCGAGACAACCCACAACATGGGGGGGAGTATGCTGAATAGGAGGTCTTATTGAAGGGGACACAGAAGCAGATGTGGTCTTCTGGCAGGCCATTCTGATAGACCCCAAGTGGCCCTGTGGCTCCCCCAGACTTCCCCCATTTGGACAGGGGGGCACCTAAGGAGTCTTACCCAGCCTTAGCAGGGTCTGCTCAGGGGAGGGCTGGGTGACACAGGCAGCTCCTCTGAAACCATAGGCGTGCCTACTGCCATGCCTACCCAATGGTCTGTCCATCCACAGCCCAGTCTGTCCCAGCCAGGAGGTGAGCCATCACTTGCAGCTCTGGAGCCGGGTCCTATGATGCTTCTCCTCCGTCAGCAGGGGGATGAAGGTATCACTGTGTGAGAGCTTCAGCCGGCTGCCCCAGCTTGGCCCCTCCCTGGCAGCAGGCTCTGGGGGCAGGGTATCCAGGTCACTTCGAGAGCCCCCGGGTTTGCCTTCTGCACTGTTGGAGTTGAGCTCCATCAGCTCTAGCTCATGTTTGGCTGCCGTCTCCAGGACCCGCTGTTTGTTGTAGTACCTGACAAAGTTGTTGATGATGGGGTGAATGGGCAGGGCGATGGCAATTACCCCGCACAGGAAGCTGATGGCCGCGTTGAGCTTGCCCAGAGTGGTCTTGGGGTAGATGTCACCATAGCCCACTGTGGTCATGGTGATTATGGCCCACCAGAAGGACTGGGGAATGCTCTTGAACAGGGTTTCAGGGTGACTCTGCTCCATGGTGTAGCCTAGTGCGGAAAAGACAAAGATGCCCACAGCCAGGTACATAAGCAACAGCCCCAGTTCCTTAAAACTGCGCTTGAGAGCATAGGTGAGGGTCTGCAGCCCGGAGGAGTGGCGGGCCAGCTTGAAGATGCGTGCGATGCGCATGATCCTCAGGGCCTGCACAGCCTGCTGCACGTTGGTCAGCTCCATCATTCGTGCGCCCAGGTGCGTGAGCGTGAGACTCACGTAAAAGGGGAGAATGGCCAGCACGTCCACGATGTTCATGAAGGACAGGGCAAAGTGCAGCTTGTTGGGCGACGAGAAGAGGCGCAGCAGGTACTCCAGCGTGAACCAACCGATGCAAGCAGTCTCTACGTTCTCCAGCGTCGGGTGCTCCACACGGTTGCCCTCTGCATCCACCACCTGCAGCTCGGGTATGGTGCCCATACACATGACCACGGAGGAGACAAGGATGAGCAGGAAGGACAGAACTGCCACTACCCGCGCGGGGCACGAAGACTCGGGCTTCTCCAGGAACTTCCAGACGCACTTCTGGCAGCGGCGCCAGCGGCCCTCCGCTGCGTCCACACCCAGGTCGTCCAGGATGAGCTGCACCCTGCGCGCGATCTCCTCCAGTTCCTCCCGCTTTTCGCTCAGATGGCTCTTGCAACAGTCATCCAGGAATTTGAGGTCCACCTTCCAGAAGTCCATCTCGTTCTTGAAGCAGATGGGACAGATGCCTTTCTTCATGTGGACCTCCCCGAAATAGTACACCTCAATGACACACTTGAACGCGTCCGGGTCCCGGTCAAAGTAGAATTCGCGCTTGCCCGGGTCGTAATCGTCGCACAGAGAGAAGATGGTGTCATAGCCCCCGGCTAAGCAGTTGATGAGCTCTGCCAGCCGGGTCTCAGGGTACTGGCTGAGCAGATCTCCGTAGAGCACCTGCCGCACGCCCCCCACATTCACCACAATCTCAATGTCGTCGCCTGCCGTAGCAGAGTCCTGGCTTCCAGGCTCCGGGAGGCTTTGCTCCGCAGACGGGTCCATACTCCCCACAGGCGTGCTTGCAAGCCCGGGTTCCATGCGCCCTGCCTCTGCCGCCGCCAATACGAGGCCCTCCGGGACAACAGCCACCTGCCAGAAGAGGCACTCACAGAGGGCGGCAGCAGGCTGGGGCTCGCAGCGAGGGAGCCATGCACCCGATGGCGGGGCTGCGCTCGGGCATCCAGGCGCGCTGGCGGCGGACTCTGCGGTTGGTGGTCTTTGGTTTAGGGACACTCACCCAGGGCTCCGGATATGTCTCTTCAGGTCGATCCAGGACAGGACGAGGCTCTTCTCTCAGGCAGCAGACAGTGTTCTCCTTCCCCGGGCGCGATCTGGCTATGCAGAGAGCGAACTTGGACTGGCTTTACCGGAGCCGGTTCCGAAACACAATAGGAATTCCAGCCTGACGTCAAACGCTTTGCTACTGTACCCTCTTCTGGTGAGATTTCGCACCACAGGAGCCGCAGCTGCCCAGGAACGAGTTAACCCTTGGGCAGACCTACACAGAAGGCCATCACCTCGCCACCAGCGCCACCCGCTCAGCCTAAAGACTCAGAGGTTATGTCCTAGGGCTTTAAGACCACCCCGGCTCAGGCTGCTAAGTCCCACCAGCGCTGAGCCATACCACTAGGTGAGAGAGGATTGAGGACCTCTGCCTGTTGTTCACCAAGCCCCTCGAGGGGCAGCTGCACACTCCTTGAGCACATCCCTTCTGTCCTAGGCTTTTGTAGGCCCTGGAAGGGTTCGGGACACTCCTGAGCACCGCCTTGTCCCCTACCCTAACAACTTGTCCCAGCCTCCACAATAAAAAGGAAATTGCTGCAGGTCACTGGATAAAAGGGGAGTTGAGCTTAGCTACCCCTTATCCCAAGGTTTTCCTGCCTGCCTAGCTATTAGCTTTCAGCAGGCCAGCACCAGCACCATTAGCTCCCAGAGCCCTGGATTCCTGTGGCACCTGTGCCCACCATATCCCCCCACTCCCCCACACACACTCTGAGGGAAATCACTTCTTACAGTTGGATCTCTTTCTGCTCCTCCCCCGCCCCCATCTTTCCTAAGCAGAGAGCATAGCTAGTACAGTTCATGGTTCTTACCACCAGGGTAACCAACCCCGGATCTCTCTATAGCCTGGAATTGGGTTTTAAAACATCAGCTGGGCCCAGATATAGCTCAGTTGGTAGAGTCTTTGCCTAGCACACACAAGGTCCTGAGCTGCTTTCCAGCCCACATAAGCTGGACTGGAGCCGCTTGCTCTATGATGCCAGCTCTCCTCACTTAGGAACGGGAGGCAAGACGAAAAGGAGGTCAAGGCTATCCTCTCGAGTTGGAGGCTATCCTAGGCTAGGGATTGGCTCAAAAAAAAAAAAAAACTTGGAAGATTGAATAGCTAACAGGACAGTGAAGCTATTCTGTTTGATCGTGTGGTGGCAAACACGTCATTCACACTTGTCAAAACCCTCGGAAAGCACAAAAGCAAGAGGGGTCTGTAAAGGACACTGTGGGCCATGTAGGTGATGGTGATGCTCTGTCTCTGCAGCTTCCTCAGTTGTAACAAGCATTCCACTCCCACAGGGATGTCCACAGTGGGGGTGCTGGTCATGGGGGAAGCTGTAGGAACAGGGGCCTGGGACATTGCTGCTTTCTACATAATTTTTCTGTGATCCAATGACTGCTGGTTTTAAAAGACCGATAAAAATGTGTTCTGTACCCTAGATTTCTTAGACGTTCAAGACCATGCCGTCCATGAGTCATGGAACCGGTACAGTGGGCCACTGGCAGTATTTTTCTTTAATGGGACGATATAAAAACCAGATGCAATAGAACTCAGCACACAAAGTATTGTTGGAGAACATCTTAAACCTTTTATTTTATTTCCATTTAGCATCAGTCTATGATATGTTACTCAGAATAGGAAATTGAGGCTGAGAAAAGTTGGATGATGGTAACAGTTAACACCAATACAAGAGCACTGTGCATCCAGCACTCTACACTAATATAAGAGCACTGTGTACCCAGCACTCTATCCTAATACAAGAGCACTGTGCACCCAGCACTCTTCACTAATACAAGGTCACTGTGCATCAGCACTCTTCACTAATACAAGAGCACTGTGCACTAGCACTCTTCACTAATACAAGAGCACTGTGCCCCAGCACTCTACACTAATATAAGAGAACTATGCACCAGCACTCTACACCAATATAAGAGCATTGTACACCCAGCACTCTGGGTGCTTTAAATTTTTTTTTGTTCCCCCAGCAGCTCTCTGAGAAAATAGGATATCAAGTAACTGCCACCATCACCCACTGCATTTGGAATTCAAGCTGCTAGGCTCCAAGGCTATTTCCTTACTGCAGCCATCCCATCATCTCCACACCCTTAGATCCATATTGTCTGTACTCTTCTGGGCCCTCTGCTGTTGTTCCCTGTACTGGCAGGGCCCAGCACAAATGGCATCTAATTCTGAGCTTTATGGGCTTAAAAAGACCCATTCTCACTCACATATTCAAATACTTACTGAAGTCCTGTGTATGTGTATGCATGCATGCCACACACACACACAGACACACACACACACTACATCTGTGAGTGTGTGTGTGTGTGTGTGTGTGTGTAACAATTACAGTTAGGGCAACACATTACAAGAGAGGGAAGGATGCACAGGGCAGTACTTCCTAAGCTCCCTCATAAGTGGTGCTGTCTGGGGTCCAGCTGGTTGGAAGTGGCGCAAAAGCAAGGTGTTGGGTCTGGCGTCATACCTCAGCTGGCAGAAGGCTTGCCTAGCATGCAGGAAGCCCTGAGTTCCACCCTCAGCAGTGCATAAAAGTTGAATGCCATAGGATCAGGAGTTCAAGGCTATCCTTGGCCTACATAGTGATTTTAAATGTAACCTGTCTCAAAAACAAGCAAAGCCTTCAGTGTTCATGGGGTTTGGTGCCTGATGGAACTTCAGCCACCACCCCAGGTACTATCACTGTGTGCAGGTGTTTCAAGAACACAGAGGTTTAGCCGGGCATGGTGGTGCACGCCTTTAATCCCAGCACTCAGGAGGCAGAAGCAGGCAGATCTCTGTGAGTTCGAGGCCAGCCTGGTCTACAAAGTGAGTCCAGGACAGCCAGGGCTACACAGAGAAACCCTGTCTCAAAAGAAAACAAAAAACAAGAAACCAAACAAACAAACAAACAAAAGAGCACACCTCACCAGCACAGAAGAGGTTGGGTGTTAAAACTATCCTCCAAATTTAATGTACAGTGGTCACAGAGTTGTTGTGTTCTTACAAATCCCAAGAAAAGGGCAGAGGCAAATGTGGGTTTGGCCAGGGAGAGCCGAGATCAAGGAGAAAGTGGGAACCTTCCCTGGGGTCTCCACAGGGCAGAATGAAGAACTTAAGTCTGAGGAGCTGGTGTCCTCTGGCAAGCTCAGGAAAGCGGCAGTCTCCCTTGTTTTGGTACCTGGGTCTGGGATGGTTTGGAGCAGTTATGGCATGTGAGGATTTGCTGAGGGGGCGGGTGGGACAGGGCCTGGAACTGGATTGGTTATCCCCACTGGACTAACCCTGCAGGGACATTCTCTACTCAGGCGTTGTGGTCACAGATGTCATAGCAGAGACCACAGAGGGACACTGCTTGTTGGCTTGCTCGCCATGGCTTCCTCGGCTTGCTTTTTATCCAACCGAGGATCACCTACCTGCTCAGGGGTGGCACCACCCACAATGCACTGGGCCCTTCCACATCAATCACTAATCAAGAAAATGCCCCTGCAGACATGCCTACAGGTCAGAGACATTTTCTCAGTTGAGGTCCCTTTTTCCCAGATGACCCTGGTTTGTTGTCAAGTCAACAATAAAACTAACCACCATAGTGGGTGAATCTGCTCTCTTTGCAGTGCTTGAAGACCTGAGGTACAGGCATCAGTCTTACTAATAATAGGAGGGGTGGGTATTGTGCCAGATTTGATGGGGTCCAGCTGCCTGGCCAGCCTTCAGCTGCCCACTAAACTCATGTGGTGGCTGACCACTTTCACCTACAATGACCCAGACAGTAGCTACTGGCTACCTGGCTTCTGAGCATTTGAAATGCAGCTAGTGCCAGGGAGGAGCTAAGTGTTTTAGCACCACTTAACCTTAGCAGCTTTATTAAGAAATAACTCACAATACACACAACTGCCTCGTGTGTGTGTGTGTGTGTGTGTGTGTGTGTGTGTGTGTGTGTGTGTATGTGTGTGTGTGTGTGTGTGTGTGTGTGTGTAGCCATGGAGTCCCAGGAATCTGCTTGTCTCTGCCTCCCTGAACCTGAGAGCACAGGCATGTACCACTATAGTAGGAATTTTGACAAGGGTTTTTGGATTGAACTCAGGTTCTCATGATGGCTCAGCAAGCACTTTTCTGGTTGAGCCATCCCCCTGCCTCAGCTTCCTCCTTTGCAGTGGACAACGGCTCTTAGAATATTCACCAGTTTGTGCACCATCCCCACCAATGAGTTTCACTCATTTTTTTGGTTTTGTTTTGTTTTTGAGACAGGATCTCACACTAGGTAGCTCTGGCTGTCCTCAAACTCATTACATATACTAGGCTGGCCTTGAACTCATAGAGATGCCTGCCTCTGCCTCTTGAGTTCTGGAGTTAAAGGCATACACCACCACACTCATCTCAGCTCATTTTTGTCATCCCAAGAAACAGTCCTGGGGGATGAGGGGGTAAGGGGAGTGGAGGGGTGGGAAGGTAGGGGGTGGAGGGTAGGGGGGTGGGGAGTGGGGGGTGCTAGAGAGACGGCTCAGCAGTTTAGAGCACTGGCTCATCTCCCAGAGGATCCAGGACCCACATAGCAGCTCACAACTGCCTGTAACTCTAGTTCCGGGGGGCCTGGGACCCCCACACAGGCATCAATTCAGGCAAAACATCAATGCCCACAAAAATAAAGCTCGAAAGCTATTTTATATAAATGAACTCTCATAAGACATGTTTTGTAACAGGTTGGTTCCTTTCACTTAGAATACGTTAAGACATTTGTCAGTTCTCCAGTCCTTTTAATGACTGAGCAGTGACCATTTTACTGGTAAATCACACCTTATTTCCAGCCCTCTGTGCCCCATGGCCACTGCATTAAGCAGGCCAAGCAAGAGTGGGTATAAGAAGGTGGGACTAGTAAAGTCCAGACAGCAGGGATCCCAGCCTGGTCCTGGACCAAACACGCACTTCACACACCTGAGTCCTTGCACCGCTGCGCTGCCCACCTAGCCCGGGGCTTATTATTTTTCCCACCCTTCGAAGCTCAGTCCTCAGGGTTTGTGCCACCGGCAGGAGGTCTCCTAGGACTATGCTGCTTCCCCATGGTCCCCAGTGATGACAGCCCCTTCCCTGCACACTCACAGAGGCCCCTCCTGTCCCATACATAGCACAGGGCCTGGACATCCAAAGGGGCTAGGGAGATGCAGGGAGGGGAAGGCAGGAGAGGTTACTCTACAGATTCTTTCTATACAGTTTGGAAAACCATGAGGGTGTTCTTGTCTATGGTGGGCTTTCATTTGCTCTGCCACCCCTCAAAATGGCATCTGCAGTTTCTGAGGCACGTTGGTGAGAGAGGCTTGTCCTTTGAATATGCGTGGCACCATGGTAAGCCCCACTGAGAGGTGAGCGACACCTGGGTGCTGAGTGGAGTGCAGCCACACTGGTGAAGGGGCTGCTGTGAGGGCGTGGCTGGTGGGGGTGGGGCTGCTATGGGGCCACAGCTGACGGAGGGGCTGCTGTGGGGGCGTGGCTGAGGATGCTGGGGGGCGTGGCTGGTAGAAGAAGGGTTGTTGTGGGGTCACAGGCTAGCCTTCTTTCTAAAAACAGGCTACAGACATTTTCCTTCCAGTCTGAAAGACGCGAGGCCAGCAAGAAACCAAACCTGCACACGCCTTGATCTTGCCATCCAGCCACAGAGCTGCACAACTATGGACAGCTGCTGGGGCCAAGCCCTTCTCTGACCATTAGCCAAATGGGAGGCCGGAATGGGGCTCCATAGATGTCAAAAAGGCTCACATGATGCAGTTTCCTTGAAGGTCACTGTTGCATAGAAAACCCAAAGCAGTCTGAATCCGTTTAGAATTTCCTGAGGGTTACACAGGACAGAAAGGTATGAGCTTTTGGCTAAATCCGGAAGGTCCCTCACTGTGGTACGTTTGGTCCTATATTTGACTTCTATGGGAATATTGTACATTTCACGGCACCATGCAGGAGGCTAGGGCGAGTGAAGGGACAGCCTGCATCTTCTATTAAATACCAGCAGCACATGTGACTCGTGGGCTCGCCATTTAAATAAGGATGAGAAAAACCCACCATCAAGTTATGAGTCTAGGAAGCAATTGTTTGAGCTACACTTTTCTTTATCAAATGTGTCTCCAAAATAAAAATTGAACAATTGCATTTGGGGCTACAGTGCTCTGTTTTTGCGACATTAGTTAAAACCAGCACACGTATACCTCAGTGATTGTCTAGAGAGAGGAGAATGCAAGCTCTAATCTGTTCCCTTTTTATGAGCAAACTAATCAGTTCTGTCCAGTTAGGGGCTCTTTGTCGTGCTGAATCTAATAGTGCCTTTCTTTCCTTAAGCTTTGGCTCTGTAAGACGGAAAACTTACATGTCATTATTTCCTGGGCCCCCCTGAGCACTGGCAGGAGACCTCGCCCCATCCTCCTGAGCCCAGCCGCCTACCCAGAACTCAGTGACAGAAGGCTCAGTTCATCTCCTGCTTTCTTGAGGTCAAGAGCAGGAGGCAAGCTGAAGGGGAGGCGGTGCCCGATGGAAAGTAGGCAGAAAGCCAGGATTTGATGTTTCCACTGAAAACATCAAAACCGCTGAGTTTGGTTTTATTGTGTTTTTAATGTCTTAGTTTTTACATCAGCAAAATGGAACTGGTGACCCCTTTTTTCCCCACCTTGAGTGCAAGATTTTACAGAAACAACTAAGATACTGTGTGGGTTCTGTAAATGGTCAGATGCTTGGTGCACACAGGCAGGTGGAGCAGGGTGGGGGTGGGGGCAGGGGTCAAGCTCGGCTCCCTCCCGCCTACCATCTCAGCAGCCAGCCAAGGTCCACAGCAGCCCCTCAGCCCCGCCCCGCTCTTCCCTCAGCTTAGCCTCAGCGGTGACTCATTGGATGGTGGGTGGGAGAACCATGCTGGCGCCAGAGATCTAGAGAAAGAAGTTTGAGCCTTTGTGCCTAAGTTGTAGGTACACTGAGGCTGGGGCGAGCAAGCCTGGGCCGCTCTGACTCTCAAAGAGAAAGACGAATGGAATAAGAATTAGGAAACAAAAGCAAAGCCCCTGCTTCCAACCGCCAGTGTGGGGGAAAAGGGGAGCTCTGGAGAATGGGAACGAAGTGGGTGGGGCTGTGGAGTGAGGCAGAACTTGAGTGGGTGGGGTTATGGTTTGGGCCAAGGACACCAAGTGTCTGCTCTCAAACAGATGAAAGGAAAAGGTTGAAGAAAACTCCACCGCGCCCCTGCCCCCCCTTCCCCTCCCCGTGCCTCCCCCCCCCCCCCCGCCTTACCCTCCTCCCTCCTCCCTGACCTCCCACCCCCCTTCCCTCGCCTCAGCCCCTAACACTGAGTAGCTGGTGTGAGTGACCATACTCAGCTTCACTGAAGCTGCTGGGGATTTGAACTTAGGACCTCTTGCTTTCACCACAGGTGTTCTAACCCACTGGGCTGTCTCCCAGCCCATAAGAAAGCTCCTTAAAAAAATAAAAAATAAATAAATAAAAAAGGAAAAAAGAAAATAAAAGAAGAAGAAAAAAGTCCTTTACAGCCCATGTTTGCTGGGGGAGAGACACTCATGAGGCCCCAACCCATACCTGAGCATCTTCAGGCAGTTAATGGTGGTTGGGGGAGAAGAGACATTTTCTTCAGGGGTATAGCTACTAGTGGGGTGCCCACGCTCCTGCAAATGTACCCCTCACCCGTGCTCTTATAGGTAACTAATTAAATCATCAGTTAATACAAGTCGAGATGAAGAGGGTATTAGTTAAGAAGAGGAAAGAGTGGAAAGGGGACATGAGTGAGTAATATAACCAACATATACTACACGCACGTATGAAAGTGCCATAAGGCCCACTGTCATGCAAATTAACATGCTAATAAAAACCTTCTTACAAGTCCTTTAGCATCTCCCTTCATTTGGAAAGTGAGATAGCCTCCTGTATTTGCATCCCTACCCTTCTATGGCCTAAAAGTCAGAACAAGATGTAGTATAATCCTGTGACTATACCACAAACCAACTGGCTGCTCAGTTCCTACTTTCTTCTTTTTCTTTCCTGTGTAAGTGTATGTGGTGTGAACATGTGTGTGTATATACATGCTTACATGTGGGGGCTGTGCACATGGGCACAGCTATGTGTGTTCATGTCTGTGAACCTGAGGTGGACATTGGGTGTGCCTCAGCATCTTCTTCTCCTGCGGTGATAAAATACTCTGCCAAAAGCAACTTGAGGCGGAAAGGGTTTGCTACAGCTCACAGTTCCGGGTTACAGAGTCCACCATCTGCCCACACTCCATCTGCCGTTGCTAGGAGAGAGCAAGAACGCACACATCCTTCTGCTCTACTTACTTCCTCTCTCTAACAGCCCATAATACCTTGCCTAGGGATCCGTGCCACTCACGGTATTCAGGCCTTCCCACCTCAATCAATACAGTCGAGATAATCTCCCACAGATGTGCACACAGGTAAGGCCAATCTAAACAACTCCTCACTGAGGCCTCCCTGCCAAGGCGACTCCGGACTCCGTAAGGTGTCTGGCAAATACACTAACCATTCACAGCTTGTCTTCCTCAACCCCCCTCTATTTATTGGGGCTCAGCCTCTCACCGAATCCAGAGCTTGCCATTTCAGATAGTCTGGCTAGCTGGCTTACGCTGGGAGTACAGACAGGCTAGCACGCTTGCCCACAGTGTATGTGGGTGCTGGGGATCTTATAAGGCAGGTACTTTATCCACTGAGCCATCTCCCCAGCCCCAGTAATAGCGCTTTCAACTGTGGGTCATGAACCCATCTGGGGTTGTATAATTGAATGTCAGAGTCCCCCAACCCCCCCCAAAATACCACCAAGAGAATGATTATACTAAAGGTTTCCCAACACACATTAGCTCAAGAATCTCAGGTGTGACGAGGCAGGGGTGTTCCTGGCACTGGTTACTCTATGTATCATGTGACCTCCCTGCAACTGTGGCTCTAACCACACACATGCGCAGTTCGCACCGCGTGTGCCACGAAGCCACACCTGAACCCACGCTGAAGCACCTCTGCTCAGGTGCCAGACTGTCGCACACTATTTACTGCAGTCTTTTCCCTACATATGACGTTTTCTTCTCTTACAGAAACAGGATGGCTTAATTACAGAAAAACAAAGACAAAATGTTTTCCCATCACCATTCCTCAGCATGAATCAAATTGGTTTCTCTTTGGGCTGTATCATGTTTGGAGGCTTGATTTTTTTTTTTAATTGCTGTTTGAGTAACTGACTTGAAATTCATTTTTAAGGAATTACTAAGTGATTTTTGGCTTGGAGTTAGGACAGAATTTCCAGCAAACCTTGTTATGGCCTAAACATACTTCTGCCATTTTGTACTCTGTATTTATGTCAGCATCAACAATTATAAAGTCAAAATATTGGTCAACACAGGAAAATATGGAAGGTGCTCAGCATCCTACGGCATCAAATGTGCAGCCAAGACTTAATTCTTGGTGGAAAACTAAACAAGCACATCCACATCATTAGTATGCAAATTTGCTTTCATCTTTAGTAAATGGTAAAATTGTGTGTACATGAAGGAATTTTTAAAAAATGAAATTCCTTGTGATTTATTATCAGTGTTTAATCTGCCTATCTGTTTGCATATAGCTGTATTTCTGGGATTGTACAGTAATCTCTTGGGTAAAAGGGGGTCACCAGTGGAACCTGACTTAAACCCCCCACATTGTCACGGTTTCCAGGCTCAAAGGTATGGCTGCGGCTCCTCCACGCTCCCATTCTCTGGTGTCGCATCCGAGGCTCAGGGTCCTCCCCAACACTCACAGGTGGAGTCTGATTCCTTACAGCGAGCTGTAAAACCTACCAAAGTCTGATTCCTCTCTCAGCCCAGCAGTGGTCTCTCTGAACTCAGAGAAGGTTCAGGCTGTCTCTTAAGAACGCTTGACAGCGGCAGGCCCATACAGGAGATTTTTCTTACTCTTTATTAGCTTTTATTACTTTACTCATGCTGACAAAAGGTCATCATTGTGTCCTCAAGATGGACTTTTTCACTTTTGCCGTGTAAGCCAGTCAGAAGTCTGACATCTGTCTTGTTCGCTGACCTCCTAATACTCAAGGGCACACCAGTGGGGACAAGAGGCATGGGACCATCTTGGAATCCTATCTACTTTATAAACTTTCTTGAATTTCTAGGCCTTTCTGATAAAAAGATGATAGATGACTGATAGATGTTTGATTGATAGATAGATAGATACATACATACATGCATGCATGCATGCATACATACATACATACATACCTAGATGAAAGAAGAGAGAGGGATGGCCAACTATTCATCTAGTAATGACTCACAAGCATTCTACATTAGTATTCATGGAATATTTTTACCTACTCCCCTGTGGCTGAATATTAAGTTTCTCTCCAATCCTTATGAAAATAGTGATGTAAGAACTATACTTGTTTGTTCCATGTGTTCTTGGGTCCCTGCAGAGTGAATGCTACCGGGGACTTGTTATGCCACAGAGCAGGCATTTAAATTTTTGACAAAACAGCTCAAGTATCTTGCAAGCCAAGACCCTGAGTGATAGATAGTCCCTGCTTCAGGACTTCATGATTTCTGAGTAAGATATAAATTTGTTTTTAAATTTTGGTTTTTGGGGCTGGAGAGATGGCTCAGAGGTTTAAGAGCACCATCTGCTCTTCCAAAAGTCCCGAGTTCAATTCCCAGCAACCAAATGGTAGCTTACAACCATCTGTAATGAGATCTGGTGCCTTCTTGTGGTGGGCAGGCACACGTGTGGGCAGGATACTGTATAAATAATAAATAAATCTTTAAAAAATTTTTTGGTTTTCGGCAGAGTTGAAATGATATCTCGCTTTAATTTTCATATATTGCTTGTCATTTGAGTATCAATGAAGTTCTTTTTTCATTTGTTTTGTTTTGGTCTCTTTTATTTCTCACTGAAGCGTGGCCCTCCTTGGCCATATTGAATAACAGAATTAGATAGTCACCCAAGATGCTATTACGGAGTCAGATCAGCAAAGCCAGCTATGTGTCTCTCTTCTTTCGGACACACCCCATGCCATCTCTCATCTCATATACATGCTGGACTCTGGACCAAGCACGGGAAATAAAGTCATTTGCCACCAAGACTGTCTGCCCTAACAGGCTTTGTCTGTATAGCAAAGCCTAGTGTAAGTCACATAATTTAACCTAAACAGGACAGCTGGATGAACAACAACAACGACAACAACAACACTCCACACTCAGGGCATATTGCTGAAGAAGAGGCAAAAAGAATGTAAGAGCCAGAAGGTGTGAAGGAGCACCCTGCAAGCTGTCCTCTGCATTTGACAGGACTGATGGACAGATGAGCACACAGCAACTGTCAGGTTACCTGCGAAGATCAAGGCAGCCAAAGCCACCCAGAGTTCCAGCACAGATGGGGAAGGTGATCTCTGGCCCCGCCCCTTATGCACGTAGCTGGTGGCTTCTTCTGCAGGAGAGGGGCTCCTCCTTCCAAGGGGATAAGGACGCCGATGGATTCCCATGTGCCAGTGGATGCCCCACACTAATGCACACATGAGCAGCGCTACCTGAACTTAGAGGGTTATTAAACAATAAAGGATAAAGTTAGAAAGACAGTTGAGAGGATGTTGGGGAAATTGGTGACAGGAAATGGGGTTTATATGTGCTTATATGCCATAGTATACATGTGTGCTGGTTTTACATGCAAATACTGGTAATTCTTAAAATTTCTTCAAAGACATAAACCACAAGACATCACTCAAAAAGAACACAGACTCCATGAATAGCCCTTTCCAATTAATCAAACAGGAGCTGGTCCTATGTCTATCCTATAATAGAACTCCAGGTCCAGGTGCTTCCAGAGATTGCTTCAGAAGGCATTCAAGATGGCGTGACACTGATACAGGACAGACACGTAGACCAGTGGAGTGGAGTGAGAGCCTGGGAGTGACTCCTCCCACTTATGGGCAGCTGGATTTTCTCTAACCCACAGAGTCTGTGAAACAAACAATGCCAGGATGCAGTTCACGCAACAGGATGAAAAAGTCAAAATTTGAATCAGTTTGTACAGAATGTATTATCACTTTAGAATTATAAATTTTGTTTAAAATTAAGTGGAATTATTATAATCAGAGTCAAATCTTACTGTACAACAGTCTACTGTGCTACAGTAGCCTCATGACTCTTAATGTTTATTGTGTCATTTGGTTCAACAAGAGTCCGTATGGGAAGACTGGCCTATACTACTGGGGTGTGCAATCACTCTTCAATATTTCCACAGCCAAAAAACACTAACAAAGCCTTTGTCAGAGTACATCCCCACCAAGTCACTTCTGACTTGTATAATCATTGCAATGGAATATTATGCGGTCATAAAACTAAAGTCATATTCACATGCAAAAGAAGAAAATCAGACCTCTTTCTACAGTTAAGGACAGGAGAAAAGTCTCAAAATTAATTAAAGACTTTTGTAAGACACGTAGCCATAAGAACCTTAGAAGAACACTTAAAAGCAAGCTGCCTGCCATTTTTCTCTTGGCAATTATTTCATGGATGTAAAGAACACAGTGACAAGGCCACTGTGGGCAGACCATAGCTGACCTGTCAGAGGACAGATATCACCCGACTTCAAGACTTACTACAAAGATGCAACAACCGAGCCAGGATGGAACCAGGAAACAAACAGACAAGTAGGTCAAAGCAACAGATTAGAGAGCTCAGAAATAGATTCAGCAAAATATAGTCAACTGATCTTTGACAGAAAATCAAAGGCAGAAGAGTAGATCAAAGATTACCTTTCAACAAATGGTGTTGGAACATCCAGGTATCCACATGTGAAAGAAGTGTGTCTAGGAAGGGTGCAAACACTTAGTACAAACTTTCAAATGGGATCATAAAGCTGAGCATAGCAGCACATGCCTGAAACCCTATAATCAAGAGGGAGGCAGGAAGGCACAGCCACATAGTAAGACCCTGTCTTAGAAAGAAAGAAAAGGGATGGGGAGGGAGGAAGAGAAGAGGAGAAGAAAAGGGAGGAGAAGAGAACAGAAAAGAAAAGAAGAGGTCATAGGAAAAAAAAAAAACCATGAACCTACAGGATAATATGGTAGAGAATTTAAGTGATTTTGGCTTTGATAATGACTTTTGTCAGGCCTTATACCAGAGGTACAATCCACAAAAGAAAAACAGTGGTAAGTTGGCTTCCTTTAAATTTAAATTTCTGCCCTAAAAGGGATAATGTAAGAGAGTGATAAGGGGCTGGAAAGATGGCTCAGCAGTTAGGAGCACTTGCTATTTTTGCAAAAGATGTGCACCCATATCAGGTGGCTCACAAGCACCTGTAAGCCCAGCTTCAGAATGCCCCACGCCCTCTACTGGCCTCCTCATGCACCTGCACCCACATGCCCACCCCACACAGGCATCTATCCACATAAGTAAAAATAATACTTTAAGAGAAATTGAGAAATTAAGACAAACAATATGAAAATGCTTATAAAATATACATTGGGTGTTTATCAGTGTATTTATCATTAAGTACAACAATGACAGAACAAACAACAGGATTAAAAGATCAGAAACATCTGTGGATAGACACCAAAGCATGTCTCCAGGTAACAAGGGAGCCTATGAAAGATACTCAACATCCCATGTCAACAGAGAAATGCAAATTAAAAACAACAATGGGTATCACCAACTACTTCTCAGAGTGTCCCGAAATTCAGAACATTGCAGTACCGAGACCTGGTGAGGACATGGAACAACAGGACTCTGACTGCTGAGAGTGCAAAATGATGCCTCCACTTTGGAGATGTCCTGGTGGTGCTTCACAAAACCAAACATTCTCTGACCCCATGACCATAACCATGGTCTTTGTAAGTGAATCAGCTGAGTGAAATATGCCATACAAAGATAGAGCGTAGATGCTTACCCCAGTGTCTTTCAGTGGATAACTGCAGTACACCTGGACAATGAACTTTGTGCAGGTAGAAAGGGAATAAACTTCCAAGCCATGTAAAAACGACAAAAGAAGCTTAAGTGTATGTTACCAAGCTAAAGAAGCTGGTCTCTTAGAGCTACAGTCTCTTTAATTGTACCTGTGACATTCCGGAAAAGGCAAAACTATGGAAAGTATAAGAGGATTCATGTTCACAAGATTAGGGTGAGCTGGAGAGATGGCTCAGCAGTTATGAGCACTGTTTGCTCTTCCAGAGGTCCTGAGATTGGTTCCCAGGAACCACACAGTGGCTCACAACCATCTATGCTGGGATCTGATGTCCTCTTCTGGCCTGTAGGTGTACATGCAGTAGAACACATATATGTGTATATTACTCTTAAAAGTTTTTTAAAAAGATTTTTAGGGTAGCAAAGCTACCTTAGGGTATGTGTGTTTGTGTGTGTGTGTGTGTGTGTGTGTGTGTGTGTGTGTGTGTACCATTGCATTCATGTGGAGGTCAGAGGACAGCTTTTCTTTAGTTCTTTCCTTTTATCTTGCTTTGGGATACAGTTTCTCTTATGTTTGCTGACGCCAGATTAGCTAGCCCTTGAGCTTCCGGCCAGTTCTCCTATCTCTACTTCCCATTTCTCAGAAGGAGTGCTAGGATTACAGATGTGCGCCTATGTATCTGGCTTTAAAGGGGGCGGGGAAGGAGGGGTTCTGAGGACCACGCTCAAGTTGTCAGGCCTATGTGGCTACATCTTACACCTGCTGAGTCAACTCCCAGCCCTATAGAGTCAATTTTTTTTGTAACTGTTACTATATGATAGATACATGTCATTATATATTTGTCAGAAGTTACAATATTCCCAGCAAGCATGAAGCCTATTATGAACTCCGCATTTTGGGTGATGTTGAGCCAATGAAGTTTCATCAAATGTAGCAAAGGTACTGGTACAACGAGGGTGGTTTACAGAGAGGAGAAGTTGGAGGAGGCGCCTTCTGTGTACCTTCTGTGCAGTGTATCTGTGGAACTAAAAATGCTATGAAAATAATTTATTATGTTTTTGTTTGATTTTTTTTAAATTGGCAAAGAATCATGCATACTTATTGGCTACAGAGTGTTGTTTACATCCCTTTATGCACTATGAAATGATCAAATTAGGCTAATTAGCATAGTCACCACCTTAAATATTTATCATTTCTGTGTGGTGGGAACATTTAAAACTCACTGTCCTATATATATTTTTTTTTAATAAACAACTAAAGCTTTGGGGGAAGAAATCCGGCTGTGCAGGATCAGGCAGGGCCAAGCCTTTACCTGAGCAACAGCTCAGGTAAACAAAGACAGGGAGCTGGAGGCCTGAGACGGCAGTGGAATTCGTGGGATTTGGGAAGGGTCCGGGATGAGGCTTGGCTCCTGACACTAGTGTGTACTCGGGAGCCCCGCCCTGGAAAGCACTGGACAAAAGGTTATCTTATGTTGTCCCCAGCTCTATCTCTGCTCCCAGATGGAGAGGAAATGAAGATGGTGACAGCAAGGGAGAGTGAGTGGGTCAAAAGAAAAGAGGGACGGAATGGTGCGGGGAGGGCAAAGCGGCGTGGGCTGGAAGGGAGCCAAGAGCAGAGTGGGAGGTGATGGAGGAGGGCAGGGGGAGGGCAGGAAGGGGGGATGGCGTACAGAGAGAGAACACTGAAGCATCATCGTGCAGCCTTTAGAAGAAAATGACACATGGGGCAGGACTTGTTAATTACTGTCATCTGTGGGATGTGTGAGTCCACAGGAACCAAATAATTATGATGTCATGAACCTCCTAGTGTAGTCCACGCCCCCCCCCACAAGTGAGCACACAGTCACCAGAGGTAGTGGTTTGTGTGTCCCCAGGGGCAGACTGTGCCGTAGTCAGAGCACAGGCTTCGTGATGGAGCTCTCTGGGGAACAGAAAGAAGACATCTTGTGTGGGCACAAGAATCAAACAGGACTGCGCATGAACACCTACAGGCCTGTGGGGATGCTTGGTCTCCAGAGAGTCTGGACCGGAAGCCCTACCTTCCATTCAAAACAGTCTCTTCCACTGTAACCCTCCCAGCAGATCTCAGCCTCAGCTTGGATGCCTCTGGTTATACAAAGCTGACAGCAGCACGAGAGGCAAATGGTTGGGAAATAGAAAGGTTTCTTTCCACTTCCTGATGGCCAAGGGGTTCCAACCCAAGCCCGTTAGGCTGCGTCCTTCCAGGCAGGGAGCTAATCAGGGCACACTTTGGAGTACTGCCTCTGCTGCAATACCCCCCTGCGTGACCTTAAACAGCCATTTGGTCTCTTTGAGCCTCTATTACTTTCTGTTCTGGTTTGATTTCCATTGCTCTATTAAAAACATTCTGACCAAGAGTAATGTAAGGGAGCCAAGGGTTTATTTTACCTTAAAGCTATAGCTCATCATTGAGAGAAGTTGGGGCAGGAACTTGAAGCAAAAACCATGGAGGAATACTGCTTGCTGGCTTGCTCACATCCCTAATGCTCACCTAGATTCCTTATAGAGCCCAGGACCACCTGCCCAGGGAGTGGTGCCACCCACAATGGTCCGGGCCCTCCTACACCAATGAACAACCAAGATGGTACCAGACACCCACAGGCCTATCTGATCTGGACAATCCTTCACGGAAACTCCCTAGTCAGGAGGCACCAGTCTGTTTTAAGTTAACAGTGGAAGCTCCCTAGGACACCTTCCATGCAGAATAAAGATAATTGTCACTAGGCCTATACCGGATGGTCCCCTTGAGTGGCTGAAAAGGTGCACTGTGAGTGATGAGGTGAAGATCTGTCATTATATCTATTTGTCATAACATTGGGATGGGAAAGAACCTAAAAAACAAAACAAAAAAAAAACGAAAGAAACAAACTTCTTTGTGTCCCAGCCAACAATATTTATACAAGTTTTAGCATCCCTGTCTATAAAACTATGCCAATAGTCAGAAAGAAAAAAAGAAGACAAGGTTGGGTTTGGAGAGATTGGTGTCCACATTCTGCCATATCTTACAGTGGTGCATGTACTAGCACAACTTAGCCCACTGCACTGACCTCTTCAACTTCCATTTGCCTCCGCCCCAGCCCAAGGGGCAGAAAGCATGGAATGTGGACAAGCTTTGTCTCTATCTCCTATTTCAGAAGGGCTCTTGATCAGTTTAAGCCACTCCCATAGTCCTATTCCACCCATGTCCGTTATCATTTTATAGAAAGGTGAGCGGCCCCCTCCCAAACCACCCAGAGTATTTATCCCATTGGCCATGGTGATGAGGGATGGCCGGAACTCAAGCTGTCCCAGCTACGAACATAGTGAAAGATTTTGTTATGCTAAGAAAAAATCCCCTCCCTCTGCAATGTGGACCAACAGATGCTGTGTCCCTGGAAGCAGCTAGTGTCCGTCTTATAACCAAAAAAGAGAGCCAGCTTTCAAAGGAAGCACACGTACTCAGCGGCAGTGCTGGGACTCACACAGATACTGCCCTTTTTATTGCTGAAACACTAGGTCAAGCCGCTGTGGGAGCTCGAGTTATGGCTGAGCTTTCTATTGAGAGAGCCAATCTACTTAGCTGTCGCTTAAACCACTTTGGGTCACAGCCTTCAGTGCCCCCATTTTCAAACTGTGCACAAGGAGATATGAGCAGGGAACTACAACTTAAAACTGGAGGTTGGTTAAATGGCGGGTAGCCAAGGTGCCAGGTTGGTGTGTCCACATTTACTCTGTAGCCATAAAACATGTGTGTAATGGGGGAACATGGGAGTGTTGGTTGGGACAGGTGGCTGCTTCTCTGGGCCTTGGGTGTGGTCCTACAGAGGAAGGCTAGAGCACGAGGAGACCACTCGAAAGCAGAAAACGAGAGAGTGATGTGCTTGGGCAAAGATCTTCTCTGCCCCTAGCAAAATGAGACTATGCCTGAAGAGCCCAGCAGTCCACGGTTTCTGGAGCCAGGTGAGCCATGTTCTCTCTCTACGCAGGTACTGGGAGCAGAAGCAGAGCCAGAGCGCTTAGCAGGTGCCCAGATGAGTCTTAGGTTTCCTTTCTTGGGCCCTCAGTGTCTGAGGACAAAGGAAGTGTGCCATGGCCACCAGACACTTTGGAGTCAGGCAGCCACCTGCTGTATCTCCTGAAGGTGCTCTTGGCTCTTTCTCTCTACGGCTAACTATGAAGCAGCGTAGCCAGGAGTGGAGGAGGGTGGGGAGGGATGGATGGAAGTGAGCGGAGGTCTGGGATGGAAAAGAACAGGAGAAAGGCCACCTGCAGGATAGGGAGATAAGAAAAACTCCAGATTACTGAAATCCAGAGTGGGGAGGGCGGGGTACAGCCTTGACAGTTTGCTCCACAATGCCTGGGTTATTTTCAAACCTATTGCTCGCTCTCTCACTGGGAGGCAGTGTAGGTGGGGACTCCTTGCATCATTCAAGATCCCTAAAGCCATGTTCAGGAAGAAGCCAATTGGGCTGTGAAGAGCTGGGTAGGGGTGAACAAGCTAAGGGCGGAGAAAACAACCATGCAGGTGGACAGTGGAGGTGAAAAGAAGAACAAGGAGAAAGGGCAGAGGTCAAGGTTAACAAAGGTTTAGGTAAAAGTCATATGCCATAGAAGGATGCTCCTGCTTTGGGGCCAAGTCAGGACAGCCTTGACAGGGCTGGCTAGTTTCCTCTGGGTTTTGCAGAATGCCAGGTCTGTGCTGTGGCATAGACTTGTATAGACTTGGCAGACATTGCCTCTGCTACACAGGGAGCAGGCCCTGGGGCTGGCTCCCACATCTGAGTATTGCTCTTCCCAGGAGCTAGGCAGAAGACACCCCTGGTCAAAGAGTGTCCATGTCAGCTTAGCAGTTTCATAAAACCTTGGTCAACATCACTCATTCACAGGCCAACAGCAGGGAGGTGTTGACCATCTGGATGAGTGTGGAACAGTGTCAAAACCTCGACAAACAGTCGATCCCAAACGGCTCTTGAGGCTTGCCTGTCTCGGTTCCAGCCATTTACAGAGCTACAACCAGGAACATGCACTTGCTCCAGGGACCCCACCCCAGCCCCCTTCAGACAAGCAACCCAGATGGCCACCTGCCAAGCTCAGCTTGCCCACCCTGCAGCTGAGAGGCTCTTACATATGCTGATGTAGATTATGCTCTTCGGTCTCGACTTATTCAGCAGCTGTCTGAGCCCACTGTGGGAGCTATAGGTAACCTTTACAGCCAGAAATGGCTGGCTCCTAACTTTGTGGGCTCAGATAGGTCATAGTGCCTGTGTGGGTTTCCTGGTGACTGCCCAGAGGGGCTCAATAACACAACCCAGCCTGATGGAGGAGTTCACAACCATAAGTTTTAGGGGTGAGCTTTGGTGATCAGAAGCGAAGGCTCATGAATTCTTTGCTTTTCCCAAACATTCCTCTACTTAGATGTGACTGAAACCAGCTGCAGCGCTCTTAGGTTGCTGTGACCTCCCTATTCATTTCTTGGTCTCCGTTCCCTTCCTTTCTGGCCCCACTGCCCGTGGGCTCCACCCTTGCTTCTATGGAATTTCAACTCCCCCATCCTTCCCCTGTTGTTCTCCTAGGCTCAGTTTTCTAGAGAGTATGAGCCAAGGAGAAGCCGCTCCCAGAGAAAGCTACTACCTTCAACTCCTAAGCACCCACAGCCCAAACACAGAAGCCCAACCACCAATGGCATCTTTACAATATCCTGTCTCTTGTGGTACAGTCTGAGACAGCACAGGCTTCCACATCCTCAGGTTGTGTTGTAATTATTATGCCCGACAGCTTGACAGCTTCCAGGACCACAGTGGCCTTACCTACCTCATTATTCAAGTTACAGGCATGAAAGTCATGGGGCTCCCACCTCAGAATGCAGGCTGAAGTCTTACCCTATTTGGACAGGGTCTTCTTGGGTATTCTAGTTTTATTTCTGTTGATCTGATAAAACACCCTAACCTCCCCACCTCCCGCAAAAAAAGGGGGGTGGGAGGAGAAAGGAATTTATTTCATTACAATTCCAGGTTACAGCCCATCATTGTGGGAAAGTCAAGGCAGGAACTCCAAATACCTAGCCACATCATATGCAGTCAAGAACAGAGAGACATTAATGTATGCATGCTCACTTGCTTACTTAAGCTCAGCTCCATTTCTCCACTATTACACAGTTTAGGAACTTCTGCTAAGGGAATGGTGCTGCCCACAGTGGGCTGGGTCTTCCCACATTAACTTAATTAAGACCATTCACAGTGGTTAAGAGCATTCACTGTTCTTCCAAAGGACCTGGATTTGGTTCCTAGCACCCACATAGCAGCTACTAAACATATTCTAGTTCCAGGGATCCAACACCCCCCTTCTGGCCTCTGCAGGCACTGAAAACATGTGATACACTTCAACAACACCAATACACATGAAGTAAAAAATTTTATCGAGGTGTGTGTGTGTGTGTGTGAGCGAGAATCACCTACAGACATATCCACAGACCAACCCAATGAAGGTGATACCTAAGACTCTCTACCTAGGTGGCTCTAGGCTATGTCAACACTATAATTAAACCAACTACCGCAGCAGACATTATCATAAAGTTAAGATGAGTTATAAACTATGATAAGTTCTGATCCCATATTGACCTGTGGCCACATACAGCTTATGTTTCCAACCAAATCTTCTAAGATAGAATAGAGATTTATCTCTGGGAAAGTAGGTGTCTTCTAAACAACAGTTCCTCTGACCCAAGTTGTCCCCCAACTCCAGATCTTTATGGAAACCTGCAAACCGGATGTGCAACAGGGATAGAACGGAATCATGAAAATGCTCTGACTTCATTAGACCATGGCCTCATCCAGGCATGCCACTGCATACTTGTAATCCCAGGACTCAGGAGGGAGAAGCAGGAGGATCCAAAGTTCAAGGTCATCCTCAGCTCCATAGAGAGTCCAAGGTCAGCCTAGACTGCCTGTCTCAGCATCTCAAACAGAAATCTCTAGCTGGGGCAATAACTTGGTGGTAAAACATTTACCCAGAATGCATAGAGGCCCTAGGGTTCAATTTCTAGTACATGCTCCCCTCACCCCATTAAAGAAAAGACCACAGTCTTACCAGCAAGTCATTTACCCTGACTATTTAATGAATTGCAGAGTGCCTGAAGATCATCTGTCATCAACAAGCTGTGAGGCTCTCTTGTCCTTGTTTTACTTTGTATGAAATAACCAGAGACAAGCTGGGCATGGTGGCAAATGCCTTTAATCCCAGCACTCGGGAGGCAGAGGCAGGCTGTGAGTTGGAGGCCAACCTGGTCTACAAAGTGAGTCCAGGACAGGCAAGATAACATAGAAAAACCCTGTCTTGAAAAAAAACAAAAAGAAAACAAAGAAAAACAAAACAAGAAAAGAAAATAAGAACCAGAGACAAGTATTGCTGTTAGCAAACCAATCCCCTTTCACCCACAGAAGATCCTCTGGGGTCAGGGGAGTTCCTTTAACTGTCAACCTAAAATCACCTGAGGAACTGCCCAAATGAAATTATCCTGTCTGTGAAAGATTGCCTGCTTTGGGTGGCCCCACCCCTACGCAGGTGCTCCTGGACTAAAAGAGCAAGCTGAGTATGAGCCTGCTTGTAAGCCAACTAGAAAGCATCCTCCTCCTCCTTGGGGCAGCGAGTTCCTTGGCCAGAGGCAATGTTGCATGGAACAGCAAGCAGGCCTGGCTTCAAGTTCCTGCTGAGTTCCTGCTCTGACTTCCCCCAGTGATGGGCCACAGTCTAGGAGCTGAACTAAAACCTTCCCTCTCTCAAGCAGCTTTTGGTTGTGGTATTTGTCACAGCGTCAGGATGAAGCCTGAACAGATTCAAACATCACCCCAGATTTGGTGCTAACATGTGATGTGGGGCTGTGGCCCATCATTGAGTATGTTTGGGTAGCTGTGTCAGGCATCTGTCCCCTAAGCCTGCTGAAATCAAACAAATAAACTCAGAGGCGTCAGCCCAGATACACACCACCTGCCTCTGTTTTACAAGCTTGCTATTTAATCCCTCCAATCATCCACACTGAGGATTTTCTGAGGCTTTGGCAGGACAGGGGGACCCTGTTCCAGTCCCAGCCATCTAGGTGGGTGTTAGTTAGCCTCGTGATCACAGACCAACATCTGTACGCTTCGTCTTAGCAGGTAGGCAATTTGCAGCTCAGTGGACAGTGGGTGGGGTGGGGATGGGAGATTGCTGAGAGCTTGTGGGTGGGAACCATGCATGGGGCGGGGAGAGGTGAGGGCGAGCAATCTTTTTTCTCAGAAGAGAACCCTCAGAGTGGCTCCCTATCTTGGCAAGCAGATGGGCTTGAGGCAGGAGGCTCTCACACTGGGCGAGTTCCTCCTCTTAGGACTAGATTATTTTTCCCTCTGTGGCGTCTTGAACGAGAATTCCCACCACAGGCTCAAACATTTGAATACTTGGTCCCCAATCGGTGGCATTGTTTGGGGCTATCTAAGAGCTGTAGGGAATACATCACTGTAGGTGAACTCTGAAGTTTCAGAGCCACTTGACATTCCCAGTTTACCCTCGGCTTCCTGCCGCAGCTTCTGTTCCAGCCACCATGCCTTCCACTTCCCCATCACCATGGAGTCTACCCAGCTGGAACTGTAAGCCCAAATTAACCCTTCCTTCCATAACTTGCCTTGGCCATGGTGTTTTCTCAGAGCAACAGAAAAATAACTAAGACATCCTCCTTCAACCAAAGAGCTATGTTTGTTGGACTGTAAGAATGCATGCCAGGCTGTTAGCCATATTAAATGAGAGAAGCCTGTCCTAAGATTAGCAGAGGGCACTAGCCTGACCCCCCCCACACACCCCCCGTTGTATGAATATGCCTGGCTTTCTCGCAAGACCACTTCCTTTTACAGTGTGTAGCCAGGACTGCCAGGCTGCTGAAACAGCTGTGTGCTATGTAGAACACAGGTCGATTACTTTTTAAAAATGGGGGCACCTGGCCTTGGGTGGCCTTGACTCTGACTGCCTCCATGCAAACTCACATGAACACCTACCACGCCAACATCAGTACATCCGAAGAGTTGTTTTAAGGTCTCTAAACACTGGGCATTTGTTTCTACCCTTTATTTGGGTTCTCCAGGAAAATGGGACCAACAGAGGTGTGTGTGTGTATTTGTTACACTGGATCATATGACCAGGTTTACCCCAGAGTATCATATTTTCTTACAGCAGCTCAGACTAACGTCTGTTTTCTCTACGGAAGAAAACCACACAAAGCTAGAGAGGGGTCAGAAAAATACAACAAAGAAACCTGGAATTGCTTTCTCAAAATAAACAATTAATCTGGGCTAGGCAGGGTAGTACAAATCTGTTCTCCCAGCACCTCATGAGTCTGCACTGTGAGGCTTGCTGCACTGGAGGCTAGTCCAGTTTATCTAATGAGTCCCAGGCCAGCTGAGGCTACATAGTGAGATTTACTTTCAAAGGTGAGGAACATTTTTTTAAAGGACTCTGTACTCACTGGATAGAGGAAGATAAAATTAAAACTCAAGGAAAGTTGGGGCTGGGGAGACAGCTTAGTCAGTAAAGCATTTGTGCAGGAGTGGGACTCTGAATCTGGCCCTCTTGAACTTTCATAAAAAGCCACGCACGGTGGCATGTGCTTTGTGGTCTTGGTTCTGGGGAGGTAGAGGCAGATAGAGGGCTTCAGCTCACTGGCCGGCCAGCCTAGCCTAACCCATGAGCCCCAGACCCCAGTGAGAGAACCTGTCTCAAGAAACAAGGTGGACGACGGGCTCCTAAGGAATGACAGCTGAAGTTGATGTCTGACCTCTGCAGGCGCAGAAATGTGAGTGTGCGCTGTCAGGATTAACTGTGGGAGCTGCCTCTGAGCAAGCTGGAGAGGTAAACAAGAGTGGGGTTGGGGGCGACGAGGGTAGGCAGGGAGAGTAACACAGAGGGCACCTGCTGTTGTGTAACAGCCTGGACCCTGGGCCTTGGGCCCTTGGCTCTCCCTGACATTAAGAAATGGCTTCTCAGCTAATACAACCATATTAGAAAGAAAGTGATGGGTACGTCATGGACTCTGGAATTGGAGGAGAGATTGACGTAAACAGTGAGCACGAATTTGCACCCTACACTGCTGGCCTGGTTAATTTTTCTCTGTCACATGTCAGCCCATGGGTTGACGCTTCTTCTTTGTAACAGCCTTGTTTTGTTTTTGTTTTTTGTTTTTTCCTGCCCTTGAGTCTGTGCAGGAAGGAACAATCTTCCTCCTCCTCCTCCTCCCATACTGGCACTTGCACCCCTCAGGACAGCCATAGCCAGGATCTTGAATTTGGGGGTGAGAAGAAAATGCCACCTGAGCCTGAATCACTTCAACGCCCTGAAACACTCTCCATGGAAGGAAAGTCCTTTCAGTGATAATTTCCGACTTTGTCCTGTTATCAGCCCCCCCCCCACCGCCCCCCAAGCAGCTGGGCTTCCGAACTGTCTGCCGTCTGCCTGCCAGGGGCCCATCCACCAACCATTACATTGTACTTATGGAAACACAAGTGCTCACGCCTGCACCCCAAGACCACAGGCATCTTGAACTTGGTGTGCAAGACACAGATCAGGCCTGTGGGAGCCTAGGCTGTGATCCCTATCCCCAGGCTGGACAGTCCTGGTGGAAAAAGAACATGTCAGAAATAGAAAAAAAAAAATGAGTTGACAAGGCAAGAGTTGAGTCTTAGCAAGGATGGTGCAAGAGGTTCGCGCAGAGGCAGCTTAAGCTGCCAGGGGTCTGCTGCCCCCACAAGCCCTTGTGGACATCGCACAGCTCCTTGGAGACCCAGGCAAAGGCAGTGCTGTACAGAGCAGAGTAGGTACAGCCACAGAAGACAGACTGGCCCCTCAAAACTGCTAGCAGAACGCACGGCAAATGGAGCTCAGGCTTCGACTCACTTGTAATCTTAGGCAATTTGTCTGTAACAAATAAAGAGCTGAACAAAGAGACTTTGATTTTGATGGCTTTAAAATGGGAGCAAACTGATTTCTGGGGTGGGGGGATGTGCCATTTTTGCTTTTGAGAGCTCTGTGCCCATCGCCTGGGGTAAATCGGCTTTTAAGTGGACAAAGCTACATCCTGAATCAGGGCAGGAGCTGAAGTGTGCTCTCCCTCCTCCCGCCCAAGGGCCTGTCAGCATCTGAGAGCCTTCTCATGCAGACTCCCTGTGCATAGGTCTGAGCTTTCCAACCCAACAAAGAGGGAACACTCATGGGAGCCGGGACTGTGGAGAGCAGAGTCACAGCTGAGCAGAGCACAGGGGTGGCTCCTGATGGCACCTGAGAGCCTTGTGCTGCCCCTCTGTCCTCTCCTTCTCTATTATTATATGAGGGGAGAAGGCTCAGGTACTAAGAACACTGTCCCCATCTGGGGACTCATGGGAGGTACCAGAGCCACAGAGCAGGATGCTGGCAGGATCCAATGGCTGAGGAGTATCCATTGCTTCTTGGCTCATTCACCCATCCACCCCTCCATCACTCCCCAGGCATTGGATATCCAACCCCCTCCTATGCCTGCCAAGCACACATGCCTGAGGCTACTGAAGGGATAGGGCTTGACATGGAAGGTCATTTGAGGCACCACTACTACTTGGCTCTCACATGATCACGAACACCAAACCCTCAGTCCTGCAGAGTGAGAGTCGTTAAGAGTCTTCTCAGCAGATTATGACCACACTGTTTCTTAGCTAATGGTGGATGTGGCGGGTGCCCGCTAGCAGTCTCTGAGAAAGGCCAAGTCCCTCAGGTTGGTTCTGGTCTGTTCCTTGAGATTAGCATGAACGCCTCTTCATGCTCTGGGTGCGGAGACCCACCCGTCTTTGCTGCTGTAAGCCAGCCTTGGATTTGCGCAGTGCTGAAGCCATCTGACTCTTTGGTCTTTTGGCACCTCTGCCTGCAGGCAGCCGGTTCTTTCACAGCAGGATATGGTTCGTCTGAAATAGTTACTGCAATCAGAATGAATCTGATAAGGTTCCCACCATCAAATCCCATCCCCACATGGGCTGTGAGGTTTCATGTAATGTGCTTCTTCCAGCACGTGCTTCCACAGAGGAGCTCTGCATCATCCTGCAGTGACCAGTTGCTCTTTCAACTGGATATTGGGTCACCTGTTACACACACACACACACACACACACACACACACACACACACACACAAGTGCATGCACACAGACACAGACACACATGCACACACATGTGCATGCACACATGCACACACAAGTACATGCACATAGGCACACACATACACACACGCATGCATGCATATGCACACGTCCACATGTTCATGCATACATGCACACACACACACATACACACACACATGCAAGAAGTATAAACCCTTGTCATAGAGCTGACTCAGGAAAGGTAATGGATCTCTTTGCTTCTTCAAGGCCTGTGTGCTGTGTCTAATTTAATCCTCTTACTGATTCTGGAAGGGATGCCAATTATCCTAGAATTGCAGGGGGGTAAAGAAGTCTGGAGAGGTGACATGACAACAGATCACGTAGACCAGCATTCCTTCTGGGTCCCACAGCCTCTTTGTCTGGCAGTCCAGACTACAAGATCTTAGGGGTCACTAGGGTGAATCTAAATCTAACATGACCCATGTCCTTACACACAAGAGGAAGTGGGATGTAGAGACCATGAAGACAGTAAAAGACGTCTAGAAGATGTGTGGTTGGTCCTGTAGGAAGAAGGTGGACACATGTCCTCCCGGCAAAAGGCATACAGATCAACTGAGCACGGTGGGGGACCTGGAACAGGTCTGACATTTAACGGTCCACTGATAACTAAGGCAAAGAATAATTTACAGGGTAAGGTTACCCTTGTCAACAAATGTGACTAGATGTCTGTATGCAAATAAAATCAACCCTAGCCTCATACCTTACACCATATACAAATATTAAATTCGAGCATAGACCTAAATATAAAATCTAGGACTATAAGCCTGAGGCCAAAACACAGAGAAGAATCTTCTGACCCAGGAATTTAGTGAGGATTGAAAAGGTGAGACACAAAGAGCATTGACCTAAGGTAGAAAAAAAAATGGGAACGCTAAGTTCATCAAAGTTAAAAACTGATCATAGAAGCCAGGCACGGTGGTGCACACCTGTAGTCCCAGCACTCGGGGAGGCAGATCTCTGTGAGTTCGAGGCCAGCCTGGTCTACAAAATGAGTTCAGGACAGCCAAGGCTACACAGAGAAACTTATCTCAGAAACAAACAAACAAACAAACAAACAAACAAAACAAAACAAACTAGTCTTTGAAAGATTTGTGAAAATAAGAAACCAGAGGCTGCAAACGTGTCTGCTAAAAAGACTACCCTCAAATAAACTTTAATTTCAACACTCAAAAAAAGGGTTGCTTTTAACTTTAAATTTAATTTAATCACTTATATATCTGGAGTGTTAGGGATTAAGCCCAGGGCCTTGCACATGGTGGGCAAGTGCTCTGCCACTGAGCCACATTCTGTTCCCCAGAGGAACGAAACTCATTTTTTAAATTTGGCAAAGCATTTAGTTGATCCTTCACTGAAGAAGAAATGTGAGTTGTAAATAAGCATATGGGAAATGCTTAATTTCATTCAGGACTGGAAAACACATGGTTAGAACCACCATGAGGTATAGCTATACCCCTGTAGGGATGGACACGTTTCCCACAAAGTGCTGGGAGAGGAACTGAGGCAGGATAGCTGAATCTCTTATGCAACTGGCCAGCAGCCATCTTGGAAAACAATGGTTAAAAAGTAAGGGCCGAGGAGAGAGCTCAGTCAGAAAACTATTTGTCTCTCGCAAGCACAAAGACCCAAGTTTGATCCTGGAACCCATATAAAATGCCTAATCATTAAACCTTAGGTTCCAGGAACTCTGTCTCAAAAAAACAAGGTAATTGGGAGCCTGAGTAACACCGCCAGAGATTGACCTCTGGCCTCAATAAGCAACACACAAACATAAGAACACATGCATACGCACATGTGCACACATACATCTGAGTACATACAGACACTCAGATGCACACATAGATACTCACACAAAGTAAAAGATACCTGTACCACATGATCTAGCCATTTCACTCTTAGAGCAGTGAAAACAATTTGCCCATATTAAGACATGTATGTGAATTCCTAAAACTGCATTTATATTAGCTCCAAACTGGATACAAGCTGTGGGGAGTGTCGAGATGGGCCTTTTGGAGGCCCACAGAGAATGGTGAGTAAGTTGTCAGCAGCTCCTGAGACTCTTCGAAAGATCCTGGTCCACTGGCACAGTGTTGATCTGCTAGGGACTCCTGGCACACTGGTGAAGTCTCAAAATGGATCCCAGGCTAGGGCCGTGACTGCTTCCCCCTTTCTCCTCTGGTGACCTTGCCCCCTCACATTTCCTCATAGCTACACCAACATGACAGATTGCTATTGGTGCTTGAGGCTAGCATGGGATGGTCTGATTGGCCCTTCAACTTTTTAAAGGCTTTTGCTCTGCACAGTATAGTTAGATCTGCACCTTTGAGTCTGGTCTGCCATGTCTGATTTCTGGGATTCTAC